>NC_050573.1:71427632-72627632 GCF_011100635.1 Trichosurus vulpecula
CTACTACTACCACCACCACCACCACCACTACTACTACCACCACTACCACCATTACTACTACTACGACTACCACCACCACCACCACCACCACCTTTACTACTACTACTACTACTACCACCATTACTACTACTACTACCACCACCACCACCACCACCACCACTACTACCACCACTACTACTGCTGTTGCTGCTGCTGCTGCCACTGCTGCTACTATACCAAAAGAAATGACAAAAGGAAGGCTTCAGAGAAACTAGGAAAGATTTGTGGGAACTGATACAGAGTGAAGTGGGCAAAACCAGGAGAACAGTTTATGCCATAACAACAAGAACGTAAAGATAAATGACTTGGGAAGACTTAAAAATTCTGATCAGTGCTGTGATCCACAATTCTAGGGGACAGATGGTGAAGCATACTGGCCACCTCCTGCCAGTGATATAATAGACTATGGGTACAGAATGAGACCCACATTTTGAGACATGGACAATGCCGGGATCTATTTTGCTTGACTACGCATATTTATTCCAAGGGTTTGGGTGTGTTTCCCCTCCCCCACCCCCATTGTGGGGGGTAGGTGGGAGGGAGAAAAAATAAATCTTGTTAATTGAAAAAAATATTTAAAAGACATCCTAGAGAAGAGATGATAGCTGTCTCAAATAGGAAGGGCTTTCATGAGAAAGAGGACTGAGATTTGACTCTAGGGGGCAGAATTAGGAGCAGTGGATAGAAGTTGCCAAGAAGAGAATTTGGTCTGGATGTCAGAAAAAAAAGCTTCCTAACAATTAGTGCTGGGCCTGGAGACAGGAGGACTCGTCTTCATGAGTTCAAATCTGGCCTTAGAGACTTACTAGTTGTGTTACTCTGGGCAAGTCACTTCACCCTGGTTGCCTCAGTTTCCTTATGAGCTGGAGAAGGAAATGGCAAAAACACTCCAGTATATTTGCCAAGAAAATCCCAAATGGGGTCACAGAGACTTGGACACAACTGGATAGCAACAACCATAATAACCTTTGAGTAGTGCCATCCCCGAGTAGACTGGGCTGCTTTCAGAAGTAGCTGGTGTTTTTTGGACAAAGCCCGTAGGACAATAAGGTGAGGATCTTGTGAGGGGGACTCTTGTTCAGGCGAGAGATGGACGAGGCGTCCTCCGATGGTCCTGCCCATTTGGAGATCCCGGGATGATTCTCTGCTTCTTTCCTCCTTCTCCATGTCACATTCTACTCTCCATCTTCCCAACACAGGAGAGAACTCCTCTCTGCTATTTCGGATTTTTTTTCCTCTTGCTTTTCTCTGTTGAAACACTCCTTCCGGGAACAGCTCATTCTAATCACCAGGATAGAGGACAATCTGTACTCTGTACATACATAGCTGTGGCTTGGAATTGGTAGGCCTAGGAAGGAAAAGCCATTTATTTAAGGTCACACTAATAGTAAATATCAAGGCTGGGATTCAAACCCAGGAGTCTCCTGACTCCAAGTTCAAATCTCTTTTCACTCTGTAGTATCTGCCCCTTTCATTTTTCAAAAGGGAGAAACTGAGCTCACCAAATTGAAAAGTCTTTAGAAGCATAAAATATGAATGGGAAAGGGCCCTTAGAGAGAAAATCCCTCATTAAAGCAAATAAGAAAACTGAGACCCAGACAGCAGAAGAGGAGTCTCTTCTTGAAACCAAGTTAGTAAAAGCCAGAACCTGAGCCTAGATTTCCTTACTCCTATCTGGCACTCCTTCCAAGACTCTGCTCTGGTTTTCAAAGGTTTCTACTGGAGTTCTGCCTCTTTCTGTAGTCCCCCCACCCCCATCCTTCTGCATCCTGCCTTAGATGCCCAGGAGTTTCTGGGATTCGATGGGCAGGGGCTAGGGCTGCAGACTCACCCCACAGTGCCTAGCACTGCTCAACTAGAGTTCCAGGGAGTCTTTGTTCTTGCTGAGGAGGGGACTGTAAGCTGGCAAAGCAGATTTAACTAACAGAGAGCAGCAGTTCCCAGCCCTGGCCCAGCTCCCTACCTCAAACAGCCGCCAAATCTCTCCCATGTCAGAAATGCATCAACCACCATAATAACCCCCTGCACTCTGCTCACACCTTTTATTGTACGGTTGGAGAGATGGGCCTACGTTAATGAATAGGCCTCCATTAGAACCTGCCGTGCATGTCTTCTGGCTTTGTTGCATTTGGAGGCCAAGCTAATGAGCCTGAGCCAGTTAGAAAAGGAGCAGGGTTTATTAAGGATGAATATCAATGGTGCTTAAATGGAATTGCCGAAGTGGATGGGATTGAGAGACACCTTCACTATTGCCCCCCCCCCCCCAGGAAGCTCTGTACTTTGCACTGCTCTGCACTTCTCTTCCCTGGCTTGCACATTAGCCACACACAATTTAGATACTAGGTTCATGGTTAGGGAAAAAACAAAACCTGGCCACAGGTCACCTGTGAGCTTGAGCACTGTACGGATTGGATGCTGCTTGGTCCCCAACTCTGAGTTATGGCTGGAGAGAGAGGCTCCCAGAGCTAGAAGGGATTACAGAGATCATTGGCTCCAGTCTTTTTGTTTTATAGGTGTGGAAACTGAGGTCCAGAGAGGGGAAGTAGTTTGGTCCAAGGTCATGAAATGTAGCAAGTGTCAGATTCAGGATTTGTATCCAGGTTCTTTGCCCACAAATCCAATACTTATTTTAGTGTACCATGATGCTCTCTGGGATGGGCCGGACTACCCTCCAGGGAAACCAGATACAGAAAGGAGCTTTGAAAGTACTCTGATGGCAACGAAGGTCCGGTCCAGTCTGGTTACAGGGTCAAAAAACAACAGGAAAAAAAAGAAAAGGGAGGGAACCTTAGAAAATAGGACATAGCATGTCAGAGCTGGAGAAACCTTTGGGCGCTTTCTGTTCAACCCTCCCATTTATGTCAAACAGATTCCCTTCTAGCTCTGGTGGTATAGATGTTGATGACGATGACAATGATGAAAAAAGAGGAGGAGGAGGGTGAAGAAGATGAAGAAGAAGATGATTATGATGAAGATGAAGAAAGATGGTGATGATGATGAAGATAGTGAAGAAGATGATCAAACCCTTGCTATGTGCCCAACACTATTCCAAGGGAAGACTAAACAGTCCCTACCCTCAAGGAGCTTAAGTTCTGGTTACGTGCTTGTGTGTGCATGCATTGAGTGTGTGTTGTACAGCCTTGGACAAGTCCCTTTCCTAACCTGAACCTCTATTTGTAAAATGAGGGTGTGGGACTAGACAATCTTGAAATTCTCTACAGTCCCATGATCCTTTGGGAAGCTAAATGGAGCAGTGGCTAGAGCTCTGGGCCTGAAGTTGGGAAGACCTGAGTTCAAATCTGGCCTCAGACACTTATTAGCTGTGTGACCCTGGGCAAGTCACTTAACTTTGCATCTGTTTTCTCATCAGTAAAATGAGCTGCAGGAGGAAATGGCAAACCACACCAGTATCTTTGTCAAGAAAACCCCAGACGGGGTCATGGAGAGTCAGACACAACTGAACAACAAATGATCCTTTGGCATGAACCCATGGAAGTAGACTACAGGGTGGGGGGTGGGGATGAGACAGAGGAGAGGTCTTCATGAGGTGCTCTAGGGAAATTTGAGGAGGGAGAGAACACTTTCATCTGGGAGGAACCAAGCAAAATTCCACAGATGAAGAAACTGAAGCATACGGAGATGACCTTTTTCTGTCCATAGTCACAGAGATAATAAATGTAAGGGCTGGGACCAGAACCCAGGTCACTTGACTCCAAGTTTGATGTGCTTGTCCACTATACAGTTGGAATGGGCTACTTGAAGTGGGGAGGGAGTCGATTG
This sequence comes from Trichosurus vulpecula, assembly GCF_011100635.1. Taxonomy (NCBI): domain Eukaryota; kingdom Metazoa; phylum Chordata; class Mammalia; order Diprotodontia; family Phalangeridae; genus Trichosurus; species Trichosurus vulpecula. Next base: position 71,431,452 of record NC_050573.1, read on the forward strand.
CCTGTCTCTGGAGGTCTTTGAGTCAATTCAATTCATCAAACATTTTTTAAGCACCTAGGGTGTACTTAACATGCCAGGCACTATGCTAAGTACTGGACATAGAAAGCCAAAACCAAAACAGTCCCTGCCTTCAAGGAGTTTATATTCTCCTGGGGGCAGAGAGGGGATACATGTTTATAAGTAAGTAAATGCAAAGTAATTTCAAAAAGAGGGGAAATCCTAAATAGAGGGAGGGGGAAGTGTGGAGGAGGAAATCATGAAAAAGAGCCTCAGGTAGGAGCTGGAACCCGAGCTCTACTTTGAAGGAAGTTAGGGATTCTATGGGGTGGAAGTGAGGATGGTATGTATGCCAGACATGGAGATGAGAGATGAAACTTGTATGGAAAACAGACTCCAAGAAAAGGTAGACCAGGTACTTTGAAAAGCTCTTATGGTTGAGGTTTCTTCTCAGGTGTTGGATGGACACCCAGCTTTCAGTTTCAAGCTTCCAGGATTTGAACATTTAGTGATTCTGTGACCCCTTTGTGGGGGTGGTCCTACACACCTCACCTCCTTACACACATCTTTTTCCTGTTGAGGTGAGAATTGGAACCCAAATGGATGGAGAAGAGCAGAGCATAGCCGAAAGACTCCTGGGTTTGTCTTGACTTTGCCTATGTGACCAAGTGGCTACGTGACTGAGCAAATAACATTTCTAAGACTTTCTTTATTTGCCTTGTTTCTAAGTATCTTCTAGCTCTGATATTTTGATACTGTGAGAATGTAGGTGTTGACTGGGAGAAGCAAGGAGAGATGAGGAGGGGAAGGGATGGGTACAACCTTCAGGCTAACCTCAGCCAAACTTGTCTTTTAAGGCTCTACCCACCCAAAGCCAGCTAGATTATTCAAATGCATTTCCTCTCTATTAATTCTTGACAATTTATCTTCTTTCATTATTTAATCCAAAGAGGTTAGCCTTGGCCCAGACAACATTTCTTCTTCTCATATGTGGTCCTGGAAGGTAGGGACAAACCAATTGCCCCTAACATGCTTCCTTACCATATAGGTTGCATTAGGAACCCTCCTATCACTGAGTCAGTCTTGGGAGGTCCAGACGTCTCTGCCTGGTGCCAAGAGGGAACTCAATCTCTCACCACTCCAGCTGTTGGGGAGAGGAAGGAGGAGCTAATGGACACAATTACTCAATTAGCTCAATGAATTAATTAGCTTAACAGCCTGGGTTTGCCAGGAGGCAGCCTGGCTCAGTAAGGAGTCAGAAGACCTGGGCTTGAGTTTGGGCTCTGCCACTGACTCCTTGTGTATGATTGGATATACTTGCTTTCCTCTCTGGGCCTCAGTTTCTCCATCTGTAAAATTATACATGTATATATGTTTATGTGTGAATGTGTTTATATGTGTTTATGTATGAATGAAATATTTAGCACTGATAATATCTCATCTAATTCCTAGCCTCTCTTAGGATTTTTAGTGTAAGACGATCTATGGAAGAGGAGGAAAAGCCTGGGTCCCACAAGTATGGAACTTTAACTAGCCCCCTTTCCCCAACTCACTGCCCCCAATAGCAAGAACAGCCTGGGCTGGGGAGGGGCAAGAATGGGCTCTTTGGGCATAGCTTCCCCTTCACCTGCCATTCTTTGTGCCATACACCATGTGCTAACCATGACCTGGCCACAGAACCCAAGGAGTGTGGGCCATTCCCCTCCTTCACCCCTCCTTCAGTGTTACTCCACATTCTAGGGTATGAAGCATGTGTTGTTATTATGTGGAAGAAGATCCTGCTCAGTCCTTAGAAGGCTGGACTAGCAGCAATGGGTAGAAGTGGCAGTGAGAAAGATTTCAGCCTTATATCAGAAAATAAATTTCTCATAATTTTCAGGTCATAGAATTTAGATGTGGAAGGGGATTATCTAGCCCACTTTCCTCATTCAACAGATACAGAAACTGAGACCAAAGAGAGGCCTCAGCATGGTTTTGTCCAAGGATTCTCAACCTGGGGATCCACGAACTTATTAAAATTTTTTTTGATAACTATATTTCAATATGTTTGGTTTCCTTTGTAATCCTGTGTGTTTTATGCATTTAAAACTGTGATTCTGAGAAGGGATCCATTGGCTTCACTGGACTGACTGCCAGAGACAGGTCCATTACCTAGACTAGGTTAAGAATCCCTGTTCTAGTGGCTACAATTCTGGACTTAGAGTCACACTAACTGTGTGACCATGGATACGATTTAAAAAAAAGAGAGACTGTAAGATAGGAATAATAACCCCCCACCATTCCTACTATACACACTGGTATAAGCCTTGAATGTGACAACGAATTTAAGGAGCTTTGCAAATCTTAATCACAACACTACAGAAAGACTTGTAATCATCATCACCATCATCATCATGACCCTGGGCAAGTCACTTAACCTCTGCTTGCCTCAGTGTCCTCATCTGTAAAACGGTGATAATGATAACACCTACCTCCCAGGGTTGTTGTGAGGACCAAATGAGATGAAAATTGTAGAGGGTGTCTGGCCAAAGTGCCTGGTGCATTGTAAGTGCTAAATAAATGTTAGTTATCTTCATCTTCATCATTGACTTGCTTGAGGCAATATGGCTCATGAGTAGCAAAGCAGTGAAATTCAAACCCTGTGGTTCTAAAATCCCTTTCATTTTCCACTCCACCATACACTGCTCCCATAGTGAAGTAACATACTAGCTGCTGAGGGAGTGATTTTCCCATTACTGGAGTTTTTCAAGTGGAAGCTGATAAATCACTCATGAGGGAAGTTGTAGGTGGGATTCCTGGTTAGGTACAGGTTGGACTAGATGGACTCCAGGATTCTGGGTCATTTGTTCATTCATTCAACAAACAATTACTAAGTTCCTACTATGTGGTAAGCACTGTACAAGGCACTTGGGGTTAAAAGACACAAAGGAAATAGGCAGAAACCCACTATATATGTGCATACAATGAATGCACCACTCACCAGGGACAATCCAATCCAGAACATACACACTTAGGATGTGATATGCAAAACCCTGAGATCACCATGCCCAGATATAGTGCCCTTGCCCTCCTCCCATTCTGCACTTCCCTGGGTTTTCTGAAGGAAGCTTCCTTCCTCCTCCTTCTTCTCACCACGGCCAGCCAGAGGAAGGACAGGGGTGTCTGTGTAGGGAGAGGGGAAAGGGAAGTAAGAAGAAGGGGGTGGAGGGTCTTCCTCTGCTGGGCTGTTCCTTCCCATCGATCCCCTCCTCCGTCTCTGGTTCCCTCCTGATCAGCCAAGCACAGTGTGTTCCAAATGAGGAAGTGCTGCCCACAGAGAAGTCTTTGCCAGATCAATTCTGGGAGAGTGGGAGAGCTGGAAGGTGGGGTTTGGGCCAGGCCTTTATGGAGGCTTAGAGCAGCCACTGAAAAGGTCAATGGCTCAGCAGGCTTTGGGCTTATTGGATCGGTGACTATCAGAGCTGGAAGGGATCTTTGACACCAACTAGTGCCATCCCCTCATTTTACAGATTTTACATTTCCCTGAGAGGGAAATGAATTTCTTAGGGTCATACAGTAAGTCAATAAGCATTTATTACCATGTACCAGGTACTGTGTTAGTGGTAAGAAAAGCAAAAACACAGTTCCTGTCCTCAAGGAACTCATGGTCTAATGGAGGAGACAACAGACAAACAACTATGCATATACAAGATACTACCTCAGAGGGAAGGCACTAGTAGTGGGAGGACCAGGAAAGGCTTCTTGTAGAAGACAGGGTTTAAGCTGAGCTCCAGGAAGCCGGGAGGTGGAGGTGAAGAGAAAGAGCATTCCACCCATGGGAAGTATCCAGCAAAGAGCCAGGAAATGGAGTGTCACATGAAAGGAACAACAAAAAGGTCATTGTCTCTGAATCAGAATACAGAGGGTGATGAAGTATAAGAAGACTAGCAAGGTAAGAGGGGCTTTGAATGCCACACAGGTTATGAAGGGCTTTGAATGCCAAACAGAGGATTTTTTATTTGATTCTGGAGGTAATAGAGAGCCCCTGGTGTTTATTGAGTGGAGGGGTGACATGGTTAGACCTGCTCTTGAAGAAGATCAATTTGACAGCTGAGTGAAGGATGGATTGGAGTGGGGAGAGATTTGAGGCAGGGAGACCCAATGGCAGCCTCTTGCAATAGTCCAGGCAGGAGGTGATGAGGGCCTGCATGAGGGTGATAGCAATGGCAGAGGAGGGAAGAGTTTGTGCATGGGAAATGCTGGGAAGGTAGAAATGATCAGATTTAGCAACAGCTTGGCTACATGTGGTGTGAGTGAAAAGTCAAGGATAATTTGGAGGTTGTGAGCTAGGAAGAACATGGGTCAAAGTCTTGACTCCAAATTGGCTATGCTTCCTATCTATGGTGAGGCCAAGGTCCATAACAACCACAGGAGGGATAGTGTGACAATAACTCCATCCAAAATGAGTGCACCTGCCATTACAGCCTTTATTCGTCTGAAGAGTGAGGGGCCGTACCTGAGGGAGCTCACACCTCACCTCCGTCTAGGAGACCAGATCTTAGGGTTCAAAGCAGGTCTTCATGAGTCACTTCCTTGCCTTGAGCCTTGACTTCCCATCTAGGAATGCTTCTCTTCCTGGATTCCTAGGGGGAACTTGAAGCCTGGCCAGAGAGAAGAAGAAAGGGTCTCATGACTCTAAGGGATAAAGGGGAGATAGAATCAGACTCTATCATTTGGGTTGGTCATGAGCCATCAACCTGAGTCTAAGTCCAGTCTCTTACCACATGACCTCAGATCACTCAGGGTCTCAGTTTCCTCTACTATAAAACAAGGAGGTTGAATGAGATAATCTCTAAGGTCCTTCCCAGGTACTACATTTTCTGTTCTCTATTTTAATGCCCTTCCAGTTCTGACTTTCTATGTTCTGAGTTCTATGAACCTTTGCAATTCTAATGTTCTGTGACTTGAAAGTAAGAAAGAAAAGAGGGAAGGAATTGAGGAGAGGGTGGAAGTCACAGAACAGCAGAATTGGAAGGGAGCTTTGCAACCCCTCAGACTAACTCAGACCTTAAAGGGATCTCTAATGTAATATTTTTAAGGGCTTGTCTAGCCTCTGCTTGAAGACCTGTAATGAGAAGGAACTCACCGGCTCCTGGGGCAGCCCGGTTCATTCTTGGACACCTCTAATTGTGAGAAATCTTTTCTTTCTTTTTTGTCAGTTCTTTCTCTAGAGATTGAGTGTATTTTATTTTTTATTAATTAATTCATTCATTCATTTTCAGCTTTAGTTTACAACATTCAGTTCTTCAAGTTTTTGAGTTTCAGATTTTCTCCTCCTCCCTCTCCTCCCCCTTCCCCACCCAAGATGGCATGCAATCTGATATAGGTTCTACATATACTTTCACACTAAACATATTACCACAAGAGTCAAGTTGTAAAGAAGAATTATAACCAATGGAATGAACCACGAGAAAGAAGAAACAAAACAGAAACAAAACCAAAACCAAACAAACATAAAAGAGAGCAAAGAGTTTGCTTTGATCTGCATTCAGACTCAGTAATTCTTTCTCTGGCTGTGCATCGCTTTTTCCATCATGAGTCTTTTGGAGTTGTCTTAGAACCTTGCATTGCTGAGAAGAGCCAAGTCTCTCAAAGTTAGTCATCAGAGATACCCTGTGTCTGTAATAGTGTATAATGTTCTCCTGGTTCTGCTCCTCTCACTCAGCAGAGAAAGCTTTTCCTGCCACTGAGCTAGATTAGCCTCTTTGCAACTTCCAACCATCGCTCCTGGTTCTGTTCTCTGGGGCCAAACATATTTCCTCTTTCTCAAGGCAGTCCTTCAAATACTGAGCACAGCTGCCATATATTCCCCTTGAGTCTTCTCTTTTTCAGACTAAATATCCCAATTCCTTCAAATGATCCTCATAGGACATGGACTTTCCCTTTCCTTCTTAATGCTAGTGCCTTCTCTCCGATATTACCTCTAATTTGTTCTATATCTTGTACGTACATAGTTGCTTGTATATTGTCTTCTGCACTGGACTCTGAGCTCCTTGAGAGCAGGGACTGTATTTTTGCCTTTCTTTGTATCCCCAGTGCTCAGTATATTGCCCGGCACATAGTAGGTGTTTAATAAACGCAAATTGACTGTCTGATTTTTATTTCCATTGTTGTAGTCATTGTGTATGTTTTATCCTGGTCCTGTTTCCTCTACTTTTCATCATCTCATACCCAACAAATTGTTGACAATGGCAGGAGATGGAAAAAGCCAATGCTAGAAGAGCTTCAGAAAGATGTGGTCTTCTCATGCTTCTCCAAATTCTTCATACCATATTCATATCTTCATTATCTTTAGTAATATTCCATTACATTCATGCATGACAATTTGTTTAGCTATTTCTCTGATGGTGGATGGTCATCTACTTTGCTTTTATGTCTTTGCTACCACCGACGAAATGCTGCATAGAATATTTTGGTGCTTTTTGGTGTCTTTGCCTTAGAGTATATGCTTAGAAGTAGGATCTCTGGGTCAAAGGGTATTAACATTTAGTCACTTTAAAAAAGACTAATTCTGGTCCTCTTACCCAGGCTGGAAGTGAAGGGACTATTCATGGGCCTGGTCCCTCTATTGCCCAGCATGGGAACTTTGACCTGGTCCATTTCTGACCTGCGTGGCTTCCTACTTCTAGTAACTCACCAAATTAATGCCAAACTTAGTGTGAACACCCAACTGTCATAGTGCACAGAAACTCAGAACTTCCCAGCTCAAGAGATCTATCATCCTCAGCCTCCTTGGAAGCATGTGCCACTGCACCTGGTTAGTCACGTAAAAAAAACAAACAGAACTCCAAATGGCTTTTCAGAATGGCTAGATCAATTCAAGACACCTCCAATGTGTGAGTGTACTTGCATTTCTGTAATCTCTCCAAAATTGGTTGTTTCCATCTTTTGTCATCTTTGCCATCTTTTGGGATTTGGGATAAAGCCTCAAAGTTGATTTGATTCACATCTTTCTCATTATTAATGATCCAGAACAATCTTGCATATATATGGTTGTGATAATATGTAATTCTTTGAGAACTGACTTTTGTTGTTGTTTTTAACCATTTACATATTGGAGAATGGTTTTTATCTTACATATTTAAGTTAATTCTCAATATAGCTTGTGTATTAGCTCTTTATCAGAAATAATTTGATGGAAAGATTTTTCCTAATTAATGGTTCCCTTTCCTATCCTAGCTGCATTAATTTTGTTCATGCAAAAGCTTTTTAGTTTCATGTGGTCAAAATAATCTGCTTTATCTTTTGCAATCATTTCAACTCCTTGTTTGGTAAAGAATTCTTCTATCCATAGCTGTGCAAAGGTATGTAACATTATCTGATTTTTTTAATGGTGTGACCTTTTATATTCTGTTCATGTTATTGCAGTATATGGTGAAAGGCAGGGGTGGGGAACCTGCAGCCTTGAGGCCACATGTGGCCCTCTAGGTCCTCAAGCGTGGCCTTCTGACTAAGTCCGAGTTTTACAGAACAAATCCATTTATTAAGGGGATTTGTTCCATGCAGATTGGATTCAGTCAGAGGGCCAATTTGAGGATCTAGAGGGCCACATGTGGCCTTGAGGAACCAGGTTCCCTACCCCTGGTGTAAGGCAGCAAGGCAAGGCGATAAGGATTTGTTAAATGGCTGGGCCATCTCCAGTCATCCTGATGAATATCTGCTCACTGCACCCAGATGGCTCTGGAGGAGCAAGTGAGGCTGGTGACCTTCCACAGCCCTCCCTCACTCAAATCAAAGTCAACTGCAAGTCATGTCATCATCTCCCTTATGTCATGGTCCTCTTCGAAAATGAAGGATGAACACAACCTGCGAGTAGTCTGAGCTGCCTGAATGGGGGCTTGGCCAATTGGGCGACTCAGCTCCACGTCTCCCTCTCCTTCTCTCCAAATCGTGGTTGAATAACTCAGCTCGACCTCTTCCTCTCCTTCTCTCCAAATTTTGATGGCCATAAGCTCCCCAGTTAATTTGGGGTTTACTGGCTAAATTCCTTCCCCTTTCCTTCCTCCTTTCCTTCCTCTCTTTCCCTCTCTCTTCCTTCCTTCTTTCCTCCCTTCCTTCCTCTCTTTCCCTCTCTCTTCCTTCCTTCCTTCCTTTCCTTCCTTCCCTTCCTTCCCTTCCTGCCCAAGTTTTACTTAATGGCTATAATTTGGGCCCACCTGGTTCAGAGTGAATGTCAATGGTAACTGTTTCTCTTTTGACTAGCAACTCTGAGGGTCTTCCCCTCCCAGTTGGATTTTTTTCTCTTTTTTCTCATGAAAGGGGCCATCCCCTGACTCACTTCTTAAAGAGGCCTATTCACTGAATAGACATTATCTCACTCAAAGTGGGAACCTGAAAAGACCTTAGCCTGAAAGGGCCAGGGTCTCCCTATGCGTCCTTGGCCATCTCCAGTCATCCTGATGAATATTAGGACGCTGCACCCAGATGGCTCTGGAGAAGTGAGGCTGGTGAACTTGGATAGCCCTCCCTCACTGAAATCAAAGTCAACTGTAAGTCAGGTCATCATTTTCCTGATGTCATGGTCCTCTTCAAAAACGAAAGACAAACACAACAACAAATGCCAGGGACTATTCTAAGTACCGGAGATATAAATACAAGAAAAAAGAAATTCTGTGCCCTCAGGGAGATTACAATCTAATTGGGGAAGACAACACACCAAAGGAAGCTGCAATGCAGGGGATGAGGGGAGAAGGATAGTACTTTCCCCCTAGTTTTGGATGCTGTTGACTATTCAGTCCCATGGAATATTCTTTTCTTGTTTCTGTGACATTGCTTTGGGTTTGGGTTTGGGTTCACCTATCTGTCTGACAACTCCACTGGATCTCCTTCACTGGTTCACATTCATCTTCTGACCTACCAAATGTTTCCGGTGTATACTTTCTCCCTTGACTTAATTCTCTTCTGCTTCTCCTACCTAATTGCTCCATTTTAGTCTTCTTTTCCTAGATGACTACCCATCTCTCTCTCACTAAACCTGGGTGTCCCCTAGGCCCTCTTCTCTACTTTTCCTATGTTCTCTCTCAGTGATCTAATCAGTTCCCGTGGGTTCAATTATTATCTCTATGCAGAGATAATCTTCATAGATCTCTATGATCTCTATTATTTAATTTCTATTATCCCTCATCTCTATCCTGAACTCCAGGACACATAGAGAGTTAGGGTGCACAGAGTGTGGGGCAGAGCCAAGATGGCAGCTAGAAAGCAGGGACTTGTGTAAGCTCTCCCCCAAATCCCTCCAAACACTGGTAGAAAATGGCTTTGAACACATTCTAGAGCTGTGGAACCCATGAAAGAGCAGAGGGAAACAGGTCTCCAGCCCAGAAGAGCCTGGATGGTCTCTGGGAAGGGTCTATCACATGGTGCTGAGAGTGGAGGGCAGCACAGTGTGGGCCGGGCCAGGACAGTCCAGACCTGGAGTCAGCTGGCTGGAACAGGTCTTGGGACCATGAAACAGTGAGCTGTGGCAGTTTCCAGACTTCTCAACCCACAAACGCCAAAGACAGGGTATGGAGAAACTGCAGAATCAAAGTCAGAGTGTCCGATCACCAGCCCTGGGGGTGGTGGAAGTGGTGCAGTGGTGGCAGTGGCAGCAGCACGAAACTCCTGAGGCTGCTTCCAGAGCTACAACCTCAGCTGTTTACTGAGTCCCTGGCTCACATGGTGGGAGGAATCTAGCAGCGGATCAGAGCAGGAACACAAGGAGTGCTTTGCAGGCACAAAGGCAGATTCTCTTGCTCTGCCCTGCTTGGATCTGTATTGCAGTCCTGGTTGGCGGTTCTTGGGGGAGGAGGAGTGCTGCTGGGACAGAGCCTGGGGTGATGGTGAAGTAGAAGTAGCTCTGAAAACAGCAGTGCTTGGACCCTAAAGCTTGGGACAAAGTACTCTCTACAAGCAGTCATATCCTGACGAAAAGCTCAAAGGTCAAGGAGTTGGCTGGGAACATGAACAGGCAGTGAAAATGAACTCAGACTCAAAAGCAGACTCAAACTCAAACTCTAGATTCCTTTTTTGGTGCCAAAGAAGATCTAAATGTACAGCCAGAAGAAGTCAACAAAGTCAAAGAGCCTATATCAAAAGCCTCCAAGAAAAATATGAATTGGTCTCAGGCCATGGAAAACCTCAAAAAGGATTTGGAAAAGCAAGTAAGAGGGGTAGAGGAGAAATTGGGAAGAGAAATGAGAGTGATGCAAGAAAACCATGAAAAACAAGTCAATGACTTGCTAAAGGAGACCCCAAAAAAATACTGAAGAAAATAACACCTTAAAGAACAGACTAATGCAAATGTCAAAAGAGCTCCAAAAAGCCAATGAGGAGAAGAATACCTTGAAAGGCAGAATTACCCAAATGGAAAAGGAAATCCAAAAGACCACTGAAGAAAATACTACCTTAAAATTAGATTGGAGCAAGAGGAAGCTAGTGACTTTATGAGAAATCAAGATATTATAAAACAGAACCAAAGGGATGAAAAAATGGAAGACAATGTGAAATATCTCACTGGAAAAACCACTGACCTGAAAACTAGATCCAGGAGAGATAATTTAAAAATTATTGGACTACCTGAAAGCCTTGATAAAAAAAAAGAGCCTAGACATTATCTTTCAGGAAATTATCAAGGAAAATTGCCCTGATATTCTAGAACCAGAGGGTAAAATAGAAATTGAAAGAGAAAGAGATCCCCAAAAGCAAACTCCTAGGAATATTGTAGCCAAATTCCAGAGTTTCCAGGTCAAGGAGAAAATAATGCAAGCAGCCACAAAGAAACAATTTGAATATTGTGGAAACACAATCAGAATAATCCAAGATCTAGCAGCTTCTACATTAAGGGATTGAAGGGCTTGGAATATGATATTCCAGAGGTCAAAGGAACTAGGATTAAAACCAATAATCACCTACCCAGCAAAACTGAGTATAATGCTCCAAGGCAAAATATGGATTTTCAAAAAAATAGAGGACTTTCAAGCTTTCTCAATGAAAAGACCAGAGCTGAATAGAAAATTTGACTTTCAAATACAAGAATCAAGAGAAGCATGAAAAAGTAAACAAGAAAGAGAATTCATAAGGGACTTACTAAAGTTGAACTGTGTTGTTTACATTCCTAAATGGAAAGATGATGTGTGTAATTCATGAGACCTTTCTCAGTATTAGAGGAGTTGAAGGGAATATAGACAGAGGCCACAGGATGAGTTGAATATGAAGGGATGATATCTAAAAAAATGAAATAAATTTAAGGGGTGAGAGAGCAATATATTGAGAGAAGGAGAAAGGGAGAGATAGAATGGGGTAAATTATCTCACATAAAAGTGGCAAGAAAAAGCAGTTCTTTTGGGAGGGAAGAGCAGGCAGGTGAGGGGGAATGAATGAATCTTACTCTCATCAGACTCAACTTGAGGAGGGAATAACATACACGCTCAACTGGGTATCTTACTCCACAGGAAAGTAAGGGGAAGGGGATAAAAAAGGGGGATCATAGAAGGGAGGGAAGATAGGGGGAGGAGGTAATCAAAAGCAAACACTTTTGCAAAGGGACAGGGTCAAGGGAGAAAATTGAATAAAGGAGGACAGGATAGAATGGAAGGAAATATAGTTAGCCTTTCACAACATGAGCATTGTGTAAATGTTTTACATAATGATACATGTGTGATCTATGTTGAATTGCTTGCCTTCCTAGGGAGGGTGAGTGGGAAGGGAAGAGGGGAGAGAATTTGGAACTCAAAGTTTTAAAAGGAGATGCTTAAAAAAAGTTGGTTTTTGCATACAGCAGGGAAACAAGATATATAGGGAATGGGGCATAAAAATCTATCCTGCCCTACAAGAAAGTAAGGGGAAAAGGATGGGGGAGGAGTGGGGTGAAAGAAGAGAAGGCTGACTGGGGAATGAGGCAATCAGAATATATGCCATCTTGGAATGGGGGAAGGGTAGAAATAGGGAGAAAATTTGTAACTCAAAATCTTGTGGAAATCAATGTTGAAAACTAAAATATTAAATAAACATGATAAAATTAAAAAAAGGAAAGAGAGTTAGGGTGCTGGAACTTGGGTCTAGAACTTCACCTCACTGACATCTCAAACTGGGCATGTTCCAAACTTGTTATATTCCACCCTAAATTCATGCCTCCTCCACGTTTCTCCATTTCTGCTGAAGACATCATCATCTTTGTAGTCTCCAAGGTCAGGAACCTTGCAGTTATGCTTGAATCTTCCCCTTCTCTCAGCTCTTTTATCCAGTTACCAAGGTGTATCGATTCTCCGTATCATCTTCCACACCTGTCCTCTTCTCTTCAGTCACATGTCCATCCTCCCTAATTCAATCCTTCATCACCCCTTACTTGGACTATTAAGAATCTTCTGGTTTTTTTTCTCTTTTTATTATCTCACTTCTCTAATTTATCCTTCACAAATCTGCCAAACTGATATTCTTCCACAGGTCTTAATATGTTACTCCCCTACTCAAATATATTCAGTGACTCTCTATCACTGTTTTAATAAATTACAAATTCCTCAGCTAGGCATTTAACATCCTTCAAAGTCTAGCTCTGGTCTACCTTAACAAGCTTATTTGACATTGTTTTCCCTTCATCTACCCTATGTTATAGACAAAAAAGACTACGGGTTTGTACATGAAATGCCTTTGCATGTGCCAACCCCCACCCCTAGAATGTTCTCTCTCCTTACTTCTGTCTCTTAGGCTCCCTCGCTTCTTTTCCACGTCCTTTGCAAAGGAAGCTTTTTCTGATCCTCTAATTTGTTCCCTATGTCCTTGAATTAGCTTGCATTTATCTATCTGTATTCACATTGTTTCTCTGGATAAAATGTAAACTCCCACTGAGTGGTGACTATTTCATTTTTGTCTTTATATCTCTGTTGAGCACAGTGTCTTGCAGATAGTAGACCCCTAATGTTTATGGCACTGAATTAGTGATCTCAGGTATCCTCGGAGGTTCAGTTATAATCTCTGTGCAAATGATGCTTCTTCATCTCAAACCTCAATCTCTCCCCTCAATTCCAGCCCCACACACCTTCCCCTGTTCCTTAGACATCACCACGTGGATGTTTATATTAGCACTTCATGTCCCAAACTAACCTCATCATCTTTCATGTTAGACCCAAATCAGTTAAACGTAAGGTCCTGGACAACAGAGACTGTTTTCTTTTTGTCTTTTTTGCCCAGCTTCTAGCACAGTGCCTGGTACACAGTTGGATCCTAATAAAAGCTTCTCAATTTGAATAAATTGAACATTTGCTTCCTCCAAACCTCCCAGTTTCTGCTGCTTATCCTGTTACCCTCCCAGTCTAAACCTTGGAGTCCCAATCACCCAGTCATGAGCATTGGAGAGTTGAAAGGGACCTCAGCCACCATCTAAGTCAACCCATACATGAAAGCAACCATCTCAGCATGCCCAACAGCCTCTGCTTGAAGATGTCCAAGGAGAGAGAACACTCCATCTCTTGGGGCAGCCGTTCCACTTTGGAACAGTTTTAATCAGGAGAAAAGTCTTCCTGACATCAAGTCAATTTTGGCCTCTTTGCAACTTCCACCCATTGGTCCTCGTTTTGCCCTCTGGGGACAAGTGGAACAGCTCTAATCTCTCCCCCTTCAGTCCTTCAGACACTTGAACACAGCTCTCATGCCTAATGTCCACTCTCCAGGCTAAACTAGCTGGAACTAGTTATAAAATGTCTACACATGCTCCACACTCTCCCCAAGATACTCCCCTTACGTGTCATCCCAACCATTCACTGCATCATAAAGTGCTTCTCAAACCTTAAAGTAATCTATAAGTGATAGCTGTTATTATTATGAACAAAGTAGGTGCTTAATAAATGCAGGTTGAATTAGATTTAGTCTCTCAACACTGAATGTATACCAGTGGAGCTCATAGGGTGCCTTTTGATCATTTCTCACTCTCACTACATAATCAGCCCACCTCTTTTTTCTGGTCATGCATCTCTTTGATTGTATCATCAACACTGCTCCTCCCACATAATTCTTCATTAATAATACCCTTTAATGTACGTCTTTAATGCCCTCCCACATGTGACTCTCCATTGCCCCCAAACAGCAGCTTTATTTTTTTGGAAACTGTGGAATTTCATAACTTAAAACTGTACAGCATCGCCAGAAGAATATCAATGTTTAAAAAAATAGTCCTTTGTTTAACGGAGAGACCTGTGTTCATTAAAAAAAATGCTGTTAATTTTCCTAAAGGCAATCCAGCATATTCTCTTCCCACTCAATTCTTGGTTTACGTCATTGTTCTATTGTAGTGTCCATCCAATATGTATACTAGGGGACTAGCTCTATCAGTTGTCCATCTAGCTGTATTTCTCAGCCACCAGCTTCAAACACACCATCTACCCTCTGGCCATCATCCTCAACCCCAACCCCTACAGAAACTTTGGATTCCACCTCTGGAACCACCCTGGCCTCTGATAAGTGATCTTTTACCCTATTTCACCTGCATCCAGGCTTCCACCTCACTTCCCAGCCACTAGCTCCAAACCAATGCCACCATGCTTTACTGTAGCCCCTTTTCAGCTCTCCTTTGTGTATCTTCCCCTGAAATGTAAGCTCCTTGAGGGCAAGAACTATCTTGTTTATTGCATTTGTATCCTCAGCATTTAGCATAGTGCCTGTCGTATCCCAAGGGTTTAATAACTGTTCTCTCTCTGTGTGTCTCTGTCTCTCTCTGTCTCTCTCTGTCTTTCTGTCTCCTCTGTCTCTCTGTCTCTGTCTCTGTCTCTCTCTGTCACTCTCTGTCTCTCTCTCTCATCTATCTTTTTATCTCCCTACCTACCTACATAGCTTTGTCTACTTGGTTTTTCTCAAACGGATAGTTAGTTTGACTGACGTGTATGGGATGCTCAGGGAGGACTAGCGCCTCTGGTTCGAGGACTTGCTAACCCTTTTCAAAGCTGCTTTTCCATCTTTGGTGTCCACCTGTGACCCCACTTCTCACCAAGAAGCTGTAACATGCATAGTGGGCACACCCCAGTAAAAGCATCTTAGCAGCCGGGCTAAACGGGATTGAGGATAACTGATAGGCCTATCAGTGAGATAGGGGAATGTCTACCCCAAGCATGTGAAGACTTCTCCCAGTGGAATGAGAAGATGAGAACAATTTGTTCCAATGGCCCTAAAAGTAGCTGAAGCAGGCACTGTGGAGTGCTTGGACCTTGGTCAGACATTAAAGATGCCAAAGTCATCCACTGCAATCCTGGCCATTGCCAGTAGTCCTGACTTTTGTCACTTAAATCCAATTCACATACAAGTCAAGACATCACCCATCCCATTATGCTATCATTGGTCTTCTTCAAAAACAATGGAGGGACAACAGTTAGTTGGGCCTCCTCTGAGAGATTATGAATTTTCTTGTTGGGGCTTGGTGTAGTCAATACAATGTAATCTGCCTATAGGAACATTTGGAGGTCTTCATCATCTGTAGGAAATACATGTTCAATTAGGATTCTGCCCTGACATCTTCTATTTTGGTGTTAAACTCTTTTTGTAAGAGAACCATCTTTTCCTGCTTCCTTATCATGAATCATGATATTAATAGTCAAAGAGCTGTCCAACAAATTTATCTCTCTGGTTACATCTTTCA
Source organism: Trichosurus vulpecula (assembly GCF_011100635.1). Classification (NCBI taxonomy): domain Eukaryota; kingdom Metazoa; phylum Chordata; class Mammalia; order Diprotodontia; family Phalangeridae; genus Trichosurus; species Trichosurus vulpecula. The sequence goes on from NC_050573.1 coordinate 71,447,089, forward strand.
AGATGTAGTTCTTTCATAATTTTTACATGTGCATAAGCAAGTTTCCTGGAGGATAAACTTTAATAGGGTGTTTTGCCAAATCAAATACATTTTTATAGTTAACAAATAACAAGCAGTGGGATCTTGTGTTCTCTATCCCTTTCAGTCAACTGTGTGACTATAAAGATGTGGTCTGATTTCTCATTCTATTAGTGAAAACCTACTTATTCTTTTAAATCCCCATCAAAGATGCCCTCAATGAAGGTGATTATTCTCATAAATATTTTGTGGAGATGAGAAAGTAGGCAGATAGGTCAGTAGTTACTGACATTTTGGGTTGCCCACCTCTTTTTTTGTAACAATAAAGTCCATGATTTTCTCCCAAGTAGCTGTTGTTCTTTTCTCTTTTAGATGTGAATCAATATTTCAGTTCCCTCAAAATTGTGTCATTTCCAGCATGCACTGACTCTGTGTATCTTTGATCTGGTCCAGCTGATCTGACCATTTCTGTTTTCTTTAGTGTCATTTTTACGTCCTTATGTAACATACTGGGGACTGTGACGCCAGAGCACAAACATGATGTGCCACAGTCATTGATGGATGGAAACGAGTTTATCATATAAATCTTTCCAGGCTCTCTCCATTTTCATCAGTTCATTGTCCCACTTCCAGTTTCATCCTTGGATGCCTTCAAGATGATCTATCTTAGTTGGGTCACTTATTATGCTTTCTATGAACTTATTTCCCCTTTACTGCTTCCCTAGCTCCCTTAAAGTCTTAGATAAAAATCCCACCTTCTACAAGAAGCCTTTCCCAATCTCCTTTAATGCTAATGCCTTCCCTCTGTTGACTATGCTCAACTAATTTATTTATAGGCAATTGGGGTTAAGTGACTTGCCTGGGATCACACAGCTAGTAAGTGTCTGCAGCCAGATTTGAACTCAGGTTCTCCTGACTCCAGGGCCAGTGCTCTATCCACTGCACTACCTAGCTGCATACTGGGCCCTCTCCAGGTGTCCTGATCTATATCTAGTCACTGGATCCAGATGGCTCCAGAGGAGAAAGTGAGGCTGGTGACTTGGCACAGCCCTGCCTCACTTAAATCCAATTAACTTGCATGTCATGGCATCACCTCCCTGATGTCATGGTCCTCTTCAAGAACTAAGGACAAACAACAACAACCCAACTAATCCTTTATGTATCTTGTTTGTATATAGTTGTTTGCATGTTGTCACAGTAGACTATGAAGTCATTGAAAATAGGGACTGCTTTTTACTATTCTTTGTATCTCCAGTGTTTATTACAGTGCCTGTCACATGGTAGGCACTTAGTATGTGTTTATCGACTGATCGACTGGCACTGCTTCTCATTGGTTTATGAATTGATAATACTTAATAGTCTTCCAAAATCCTCTTCTGTAAAATTTAATAAATTATTTTGTGTTCTAAAACAATGTTCTTGGTTGCCATTTTTCATTGTTTGACAAAGAAATCAAATATCTGATGGCTGAGGTAGTTCCAAGACTCTTTTGATTTATATTGGCTATATTTCTTTAGAAAATAATTATGGTCTATGTCAATGTTTGTTCTTTTATCCATTTCCCTTTTAAAAAAATCTTTAATAGCTTGTCTAGAAAGGTCAGGTTGGAGTTGACTCAATTATATGTCATATCTTCGCATTTTTGCTTTTTCTTCTAATTCAATATTGATTTTGATTTTTGCTTTACTAAGTCAGAGGTCTGCCTGGACACAGATTGCTGATTCAAAAATGACTCCCCTATCTGTAACAGTTATTTTCTGTCAGGATATAATCAGATCCATTTTTTTGATGTGTGGTACCCTTTGTTTCTTACCTTGTCCAGTGTCTCCCAAATCTCTTCTTGGAGAAAGCATTTGTCAGATAAATAGGTGTACTATTTGTCAGATAAATAGGTGTAGACTACAGAAAATTCTGTAGTCTATAAACATCAAGTCTTTCCTCATTCCAATCCATTTTCTACACAGCAGCCAAAGTGATTTTCCTAAAGTGCAGATCTGACCACGGTGCTTCCTGACTTGTGGTAATTCCTGACTTAATAAATCCCAGTAGCAACTTGGTAATGTTAGTGGAAGAATTCTCAACCTACACATCTTCTGCAATAAATAGGGGCACACAAACTACAATTATCTTCATAGATGTCTTTTTGTCAATGGTTATCTTGAGCACTATCAAATCTCTCAGGAAAATTATGTTTCTTGTTACCTTTGGATACGCAATAAAATCAACTCCATCAACTACTATTTTTTTGCCTCTTCAAAGATAACTTGTGAGCACACATCCTTCCATTTAGCTGGGTAGCAGACCTGTAGCTGAGGGAATTGCTTGCTTTTCCCTATGGACTACATCTCCTACACTATGAATCCTGGAGGTTTTCCCAGGAGCCTGTGTACAAAGCACAAATATTCCTTAGTGCAGAGGTAATATAGTGACAGTTGAAGGATAGGATCCCAAGAAAGGTGGCTGCTGGGAGAGGTTCTCCTTATGCCTTATTGATCTCTTCCCTTTCAACCAGCAGAGAAGTCAGTAAGCATAAATAGAGTAAGCAAGGTCCTGAACAATCAAGGAACAGCATGGAGAGACAGTGGGTAAGATCCAGCTTCCTGCCATTTTTAGGTGGTGATAATGTGGTGATAAGTGATAATTTCAGCCCCCACCTCCCCAGCAGAACAGACTATGTAGTTGAATCAAATCCACTCTATCTCTGAACTTGCTAGAGTTAGGAAGATGACTTAACCACCAAATGTTCTGGTTATTTCTACCTAGAGGTGAAGTCCAACAAGAATGAGGTTCTGTCCCAGTTGGGGCTCTGACTAATTGAGATGACTATTGCTTCTGAGCTACATATGCCCATGTTTACTTTTTAATACCCTTTTACCTAATCCAATTAAACTATTTACTAAGATTCAATTCAATTTAACTCAACAAACATTAATTAAGCCCCTGCACTGTGCAAGGAACTGTACTAGCCACTAAATATACAAAGACAACCATGAAACAATCTCTGATCTTATGGACCTTTTGTTCTAGTATACCCAAAATAGTGTAGAATGGGAGAGAGAACTATAAAATAGGGGAATTAGAAAGACTTCCTGTAGGAGGTGGCACCTGAACTTTAACGGAAGCTAGCAACTGTACAAAATGGAGATGAGGAGGAAGTACATTTCAGACATAGGAGCCCATTTGTACAAAGACAAAAAGGCAAGAGGTAGATTGCAGTGTAAAAGGGAACAGTGAGTAGGCCAGTCTGACTGGAACAGAGTGTGGCAAGGCTTTAGGAACCAGATTGTAGAAGGCTTCCAGGCTTCCAGGTTTACACTTTACCCTAGAGGTAACTGAGAACCATTGAAGGTTTTTGAGAGGGGGTGGAAGGTTAACACGATTGGATTTGTGTTTTAGGAATATTAATTTGGCAATTTTGTGCTGGAATAATTGGATGGGAGAGACCAGAGGTGGGAAAACTGATCACGAAGCTATTGTAATAGCCCAGGCAAGAGGTAAGAGGCTTCTGAACCAGAGCATGTGGCTGTGGGGAGGGAAAGAGGACAATTATGAGTTATGTTGTAAAGATAAGGTTTGACAAGACATGGTCACTGAGTGGATATAGAATTTGAGGGATAAGGAAGACTCCAAGATTATACCAAGAATACAGACCTGAGTGTTTGTAAGAATGATGGTGTCTTCAACAGAAATAGGAAAATTTGGAGGAGAGGTGGAATTAGGGTGGAATAAAATGAATTTGGGCTATATTGAGTTGGAAGTGTCACTGGGAAATCTAAATGGGGAAATATAGGAGGCAGATGATAATGTGGACTCAAGCTCAGAAGAGAAATGAGGGTTAGATATGGAGATTTGGGAGTCATCTGCATATAGGCCATCATTTAATCCATAAGAACTAATGAGATAACCAAATGATGGAGTATAGAGAGAGAATAAAAGGGGGCCTAAGACAGAGCTTTAGGGAGTGCTTAAAGGGGGTTAGGAGAATGATGAGGCAGTAAAGGAGACTGAAATGGAAAGGTCAGCAAGGTAAGAGGTGAACCAAGAGAGACTATCATCATGGAAAACGAGGAGGAAGAAGAATCCAGAAGGACAGCGGGGGGCAGGGGGTGTCATCAAATAGTATCAAAAACTACAGAGATATCAAGTAAAATGAGGATTGAGAAAAGGCTGTTGGATTTAGCAGTTAAGAGATCATTTGTAATGTTGGAGAGAGCAGTTTCGGCTGAGTAGTGGGGTTGGAAGCCAGATTGTAAAAGATTGAGAAATCAGTGGGAGGTGAGGAAATGGAAGCAATGAGTATAGACAACCACCTCTAGGAGTTTGGCTGTGAAAGAGAGAAAGGATATGTATTAATATCTTGGAGGAATGGTAGGGTTGAGTGAAGATTTTATAAGGTTTAGGGAGAGATGGCCATGTTTTTAGGTAGCAGGAAAGGATCCAGTGAATAAGGAGAGCTTGAATAAGGAGAGTGTGAAAGAAGGGAATGACCAAGGATACACACCCTCTCAGGGGTGAAGGAGAATATGGGATCAAGGGCATTAATGAACGGATTTATCTTAGCAAGAAGAGAGCCTGTTTCTTTGTCAGAGACTAGAGCCTATATGTATCGAATATAAAAATCTTCTATTTGGAATCTAAAACTCTTCACAACATTCTCTCTCTCTCTCTCTCTCTCTCTCTCTCTCTCTCTCTCTCTCTCTCTCTAATCTGTCTATATTTTCTATCTGCCTATAATCTATCTGTCTGTCTGTCTATCTACCTATCTTTTCTTTCTATCTACCTATCTGTCTGTCTGTCTTTCTATCTACCATCTGTCTATCTATCTATCTACCTGTCTATCTGTCTGTCTGTCTATCTATATATCCATCTATCTATCTATCTATCTATCTATCTATCTATCTATCTATCTATCAATCTTTCTATCTATCTAATCTGTCTATCCTTACTGTATATTACTTACCTTCATGCCCTCTAAGGCCCAGACAAAATGGCCTTTCCAATTTTCCTCACTTAAAACACTCCATCTTCTGTTTCTGTGCCTTCATACTCGTTGTTCCCCATGCTTGGAATTCTCTCCCCCCTCACCTCCATCTTTAATTTCCTTCAAAGCTTCCTCAAGCTCCACCTTCTGCATGAATTCTTTCCTGCACACACACTCACTCCCTCCCCCTCCCCTTATTAACTTCTCTTTATTTAGTTTGTATATACAGACTGTCCCAAAAGTCTTAGTGCAGTTTTAAGCTTAAATAACTTTAGAAGTACAACTTCTACAAAAAAAATTTTAAAAGTTAATTATTTAAAATTTTAAAATATTAATATGTTTCTTATCAAAATTCACCATCACTACCATCTTGTATTCCACATCACTCTGGTTGATTTTCTTTGTAAAAACTTTTATCAGTTGCTGCTCAGTGATTAAAAGGATTGTACTTATAACCTTCATTTTAAGATCAGCTGAAGAATGAGGTTTTGATGCTCATGTGACAGTTTTGACATGACTCCACAAGAAAATGCCTAATGGAGATAGATCAGGGGACCAAGGTGGCCAAGCAAGACATCACCTTGTTTCTTCTACTGATCCACCAGTCTGAGAAAGTGTCATCCAGAAACAGTTGCACACGTAAAAAAATGATGAATGACAGAACACCTGGTCATGTTAAAATTAAAAATGTAATTATCCCAAACTCACAAAATAAAAGAACTTTCAATAGTAAAGCTTTCAAATAATGTGTTTTGTAAGTGTGTGGCATTTACACTTCTGAAGTTACTAAAGCTTTGAACTGCACTAAAACTTTTGGGACACTTTTGCATTTATGCGTATATAGATATGTATTTAGCCTATACCTATATCTGTCCCCAATAGAATGTAAACCCCCTGAGGGCAGGGATCGTTTCATTTTTGTGTTTTTGTTCTTGTATTCCTAGCACCTAACACAGAACAAAGGAGGAAGGATTTGTGGGACAATGAAGAACTCTGTGGTAAGGAATGGGAAAGGAGTGGGTGATTGCAACAGATGGTCTCTATTTTCTCAGTAAAGTGGGAAGTAAAGGTCTCATCCAAGAGGGAAGGCAGAGAAGCTGTAGTACATCTGAGGAGAAAGGTGAAGGCTTGACAATCACTGTGTGAAAGTCAGCTGGGCAGAATAAAGGATTCCCAAGTCAACGTGAATGTCACTCAGTGGTGAACGTAGGGTTGTTGTTGTTTGTCTTTCACCAATGACGCCATGAGTGTATGGGGTATTCAGGGAGGACTAGCACCTGAGGGCATGCCAACCCTTCTCTGAGCTGTTCAGCCACCTTGGGCATGCACTTGTCACCCAGCTCTCACCTGTGACTCATTCTCAGTGTAAAGAGCATTGGACCTAGAGTGGGGAAGACCTAAGGTCAAGTGCTGCTTTGACCACTTAACTGTGTGACCCTGGGCAAGTCACTTAACTTCTGTTTCTCAGTTTTCTCTTCTATATAGTAGAGATGAAAATAGCCCTTACCTTCCAGTTGTGAGGATCAAATGAGATAACATAAGTAAAGTGCTTTGCATACACTTTGTAAGCACTATAATGGGGGGTGGGCAGCTAGGTTGCGTAGTGGTTAGAGCACTGGTTCTAGAGTTAGGAGGGATAAAGTTCAAATCCAGCCTCAGACACTTACTAGCTATGTGACTCTGGCAAATCATTGAATCCTGATTGCCTTCCACCCCACCCCTGAAAAAAAGCACTATATAAGTGTTAGTGGTTATTGATTTATAGGGAACCCAGGAGACACAGTTGCTTAATTTCCTCCAGGAGAGCTGAACAGCATATGAGTAGGAATGGAAGATGCAGATGGCAGGGGCGATGCAGGCAATGGCAGTTTGCACAAACACTTTTGATTGATAGCTGTGAAGGAGAGGAGGGGGCTGCGAATGAGTAGAGGGATGACCCGAGTAATTTGTCGGGTGGAATACAAATATATCTATACCTAGGCCAGAACCCATATTCGGGGTAGGTGGAACTGGCAGGTGATTGACACCCAGAGGCCCTCAGAGGGACAGGCAGCTTGGCTGATTTCCACAGTGCCCACTGGTGGCAACATGTGTGAATTCATTTGGGTAAAAGAATTTTTAAAATTCCGTTTTCTTTGGGAGCCTGAGTATTATATTGTTCCAAGCTTGAGAATGTTTCCTTTTGGCTGGAATTGTTTTTTTTTTAATTTTTCTCCTTTTGCTTGTTGGATGTTTTTTTTCAAAGTGAATTAACAGCTCAAAAGTTGTTGTTCCTATTGGAACTCCATTCCTGAAGGAGCAGCTGTGTTATATTGTTAATGTTAATGCCTTTAATGCTGTACTCTTGTTGAGTGGTATTGCTTATAACTGTTGCATAATTGTATAATTGAGTATATGTGTTTTCTGTGGTGCTAGGTATGAATCGAGGAAGAAGACAAGGGAGGCTGATGTCCCATCATTAAAGGGCTGGACTCCAGATTTGTACTTGGAGCCTAACCAAGGACTCCCAGTTTTTAAAATGCCCAAGGATGCTGAGGGTACATTGTGTGGTGCTGAGGATGGTGTGAATTACTTACTTAAGTGCCAGGAGTCAAACCTATGCCCGTCTGTGTTCTGTAAATTAGCTGAAGCAGCAACTCATTCCAGCATCCCTAGATAAGAGTTCAGGGGAACATCTGGAAATTGAAAATGAGACTTCCCACTGAGGAAAAGTAGCTGCGTACAAAGGGTCAAAACCCTCTTGAGCAGAGAAGGGCTCTCTGCAGATTGAATGACAGGATTGTTTGTGGGGAGGCTGACATCTGAAGATCAAAGATAGGGAAATGTCCACCTTTGTGATATCTTTTCAATTTGCCCCCTTCGCTCCTCTGACACGACCACTACCCTGGTGCAGGCCACCGTCACCTTTTAATCCAATCATTTTTCAGCTATGTCTGACTCTTTGTGACCCCAGTTGGGGTTTTCTTGGCAAAGATACTGGGATGGTCTGCCATTTCCTCTTTCAGCTCATTTTATAGATGAGGAAATGGAGGCAAATAAGGCTTGTCCAGGGTCACATAGCTACTAAGTGTCTGAGGCCAGATTTGAACTTGAGAAGATGAGTCTTCCTGACTCCAAGCCCAGTGCTCTAACCACTCTGCCATCTTGCTGCCCATCACCTTGTACCTGGCCTATTGCAATAACCTGTTGGTTGATTTCCCTGCCTCAACTGTCTCCCCAATGCAGTCCATGCCCTACATAGCTGTCAAATCAGTCTTCCTAATATAGATCTGACTATGTCACTCAATTAATTCAGGGGGCTCTCTATCAGCACCAGGATCAAATATTTGTTTGGTTTTTAAAACCCTTTGTAACCTGGCCCCTTCCTACCTTTTCAGTCTTCCTATAGCTGACTCCTTTCCACATTACTCTGAGATCTAGTGACAATGGCCTCCTTGCCATTCCTCTGACAGAACTCTCCATCTCCCAACTCTTGGGCATTTCCACTGGCTGTCCCCCGTGCTTGGAACTCTCTCCTTTCTTATTCCTACGTTCTGGTTCCCTGGCTTCGAGCTTCAGCTAAAATCTTCCCCTTCTGCAAGAAGCTTTTCCCAGTCATCCTTAATCTTAGAGCTTTCCCTCTGTTGACTATGTCTAATATATCATACATATTATATGTGTAGGATCACATACTATATATATATACATATATGTATATATATACATATATGTATATATATATATAAATGTGTGTATGTGTATTTCTTGTTTTACATACTTGTTTACATGTTGACTTCCCCTTAGCTCATGAGCTTTTTGAGAAGAGACTGTCTTTTGCCTCTTTGTATCACTGGGTGCTTAGCACAGTGCCTGGCACATAATAGGCACTTAATAAATACTTGTTAATATATTTGTACTTGGAGCATCACCAAAGACTCCCAGTTTTTAAAATGCCTGAGAATACTGAGGATAGGAACGTTGAAAGTACATTGTGTGGTGCTGAGGGTGGTGTGAATTACTTACTTAAGTGTACCAGGACTCTTTCCCAGGACTGTCCATGTGGATGGCAGTTAGATGGCTCAGTGGATAGAGTACTGGGCCTAGAATCAGGAAGACCAGAGTTCAGATCAGGCCTCAGACACTTACTAGCTATATGACCCTGGACAAGTCTTTCAATCTCTGCTTGCCCTGATCTATTGGAGAAGAAAATGGCAAGCCACTCTAGTAGCTTTGCCAAGAAAACTACATAGGCAATATTGGCGTGCCATGGTCCATGGGGTCACAAAGAGTTGGATAGGACTGAACGCCACATGATTGAAGCCATAGGCTATCATGCAGTAGTTACTGTGAGGATTAAAGATGCAAAGTGTCACTGGGCCTGTACCACAAAGGGACAGAGAAAGAAGAAAATGACCAATATGTACACAAAAATGACCAATATGTACACAATATGTACACAAGGCAGCTCTTTTTGTAGCAGCAAATAACTAGATCTGGAAATTAAAGAGTTTGCTCATCAACTGGGGAATGGCCGAACAAGTTTTCACATGTGAATGTAATAGAATACTATTGTGCTACAAGAAATAATGAAGGGAAGCATTTCAGAGAATCCTGGGAAGATTTATATGAACTGATGCAGAGTGAAGTGAGCAGAACCAGGAAAACAACTTAAATAAAAACAACAGCATTGTAAAAATAAACAACTTTGAAAGACTTCAGACTTCTGGTCAATGACCAATCACTATTCCAGAGGGCTAAGGATGAAACTTGTTATTCACCTCTTCATAGAGAGGGGATGGACTCAGGGTGCAGAATGAGACATTTTCTAGATGTGACCAATATGGGAATTTGTGCCTGACTATGTATATTTGTAACAAGGAACTTGGTTTTATTTTTCTTTCTTTTTTTCCACAATGGGGGAGGAAGAGGTGAGAGGGAGAGAAAATGAATTTTTGTTAAGTGAAAAAAAATAATAAAATAAAAAAGGATGTCAAGTGTCCTTCTGCGCTGGACAGTTGATGGGCAGGGACAACTGAATTCTCATTGTTCTGTGACATTCATCTGCCCCCTGAGAATCCACACATTCTATGGGAAAAATTCACAGGAAGGTAAAGGCAGACTGTAGTAGAGAGTATCAAGTGACACTGAGGCTTCCACTTTGAGAAAATGATAATAACAATAACAGCAATAGTTAGCATTTATACAGTACTTTAAGCTTTGCCAAAGACTTTAAATATATTACTGCATTTGATCCTCACAACCCTGAGAGGTAGGTTCTATTAGCATTTCCATTTGACAGATGAGTAAACTGAGATTGAGAGTTTAAACAATTCATCTGGAATCATACAGCCAAGAAGTGTCTGAGACAAGATTTGAACTCAGATCTTCCTGGCTCCAAGTCTTTGGAAACTGCAGTTCCTGAAGAATGGAAGGATTATATGCAGCTGGAACACTGCCATAATGTCACTGCATATGTGAGCCCGTGGAGCAATGCACAGAACCCACCTCCTTGACCCCAGGCTCCTTCAAGCTGTTCCAGCTGCAGTGTCTTTTTGTCTTTTTCTTTCATTTATAGTGAGGACGTCAAGATGACTATGACTCAGTTCCTCCAGCGACATGCCCATTCATTGGTCACTGGATAAGGATCTTATATTTAGAATGCTGCAGCTGAGTTCACTTTTATAGATGGTTTAAAAGTCACATGCTTCTGCCCCAGGCACTCTGGGAGCAGACCGGGACTGAGCAGGACTGAGGACCAGTCTGTACCTTGTGTGTACGTGTGTGTTTTTCTTTTCTGCGTTGCAACGGCCAAAGCATTCATTTGCAGGTGGCTGGCTTGCTGAGGACGAGCCTCTCTGTACTTAGCTAGGCTGGTCCTCAGAAAGCAAACACAGTCTACAGCTGGCTCTATCCTTGAAGCCATCCCAGGATGGAAGAAACTGCCAGATTGCATGCTCTGTGGGAATAGCCTTTGGGAACTCATGGTCACTGCCACGACACGAGATGGTACTGGAGGCGGGTTTTGTAGTGGTCTAGAGCCTTCCTATGTCTGCCAAAATAATCTCTCTGAGGCACAGCTCTGATCATGTCACCCCCTTGCTCAAAAATCTGTAATTCCCTAGTCCAGGAGTAGGCAACCTGCAGCCTGAAGGCTACATGTGGCCTTCTAGGTCCTCAGGTGCAGCCTTTTGACTTAATTCAAGTTTTACAGAACAAATCCTTTTATTAAGGGGATCTGTTCTGTGAAGTTTGGATTCAGTCAAAGGGCCACACTGATGTCGCCTCAAGGCCGAAGGTTCCCCACCCCTGCCTTAGTCCTTCTGGGACAAAATACAAATATGTAGCCCAGAAGTTCATAGGATCATAGTTTTAGAGTTAGTCATTTAGTCCAACTCACTTATTTTGTAGATGGAGAAACTGAAGCAGGATTCAAACTCAGGTCCTCTGATTCTAAAAATGAGCTTTCTACCAGACCATCCTGATTTAAGATTACTCCTATTCACATACACTGTGCTCAGAGGCAGCTAAGTGGTGCTGTAGTGCACAGAGCACTATGTCAGGAAGACCTGAGTTCAAATCCAACCTAGCAGCGTGAGCCTGGACAAATCACTCAGTTTCTATTTGCCTCAGTTTCCTCACCTGTAAAATGAAGATAGTAACAGCACCTGCCTCTAAGTGTTGCTTTGAGGATCAAATGAGATAATATTTGTAAAAAGGAGCTTAGCACAGTGCCTGGCACACAGTAGTCCCATCCCTAATCCTAAATTCCCTTTCCCTTTTGGTCAAATTCGACTACAAGCTATTTCTTCAATTTGAAATGTGATCTCCAGCCTCCATGCATTCACACCTCCTCTTCCTTCAAGGCTCAGCTCAAGAACGCCTCCTCCATGAAGCCTTGCTAATCTCTCCAGCTTCATGTATTTTTCCCTTCTCAAATTTTCTGGAGCACTTTATATCAACCATTTCTTTGCCCCCACACTATTACTACCCTCTCCTACTGGATAGTCTCTCCTCCCTTGGCTTCAAAATTATTTATGTGTATGGATACATACATATATACACACATATGTATTTATGTATAGATGTAGATATAAATCAGAAATTTTGCACATAACCCAGGTCATCGAAGATGGAAGCAGTTAGGTGAAAGATGCCAGGGATCTGCTTCTGGGAGGTCATTTTGTGTTCTCCTATCATATGGGAGGGGAGCATCCTCTTTCCGTTGACTGCGTAGCCAGGACTAGCTGCGTTGTTAAAACCATCTGACTGAGACACAGTCGTTCTCTATTCCTGGGTGGGGGGGCGGTCTAAGGGAGAAAGTCTTGTTCAGCCACAGAATGGCCATCATATATTAAACTGAGTGAGGGAAGACTCACCTTCCCCTTAGGCCCTATGACCCTGGGAAGTAGGCTTGGGTGGTGGGCAGGGGTAGGAGTTGGGGGGGACTTCTTTTTTTGTTTGTCTTTTTCTGTTCTTGGTGTGGGGAGTAGAGTCCCAGACCCGGAAGCTTGAACCATGGTGACCTCAGAGATAGGACTCCAAGCTGGATGTTGTAGCGAAGCCCTGAGAAGCCAGTGTTCAGGGCACTTGGGCTTGGAACTTGGTGGGAAGGATGCTAGGCAGGAACAGAGTTAAGCATGAATCCTAATCTCCCTCCCTTCCCCAGAGTCTCCCCCACTCTCCCGCAGTTGCTGGGGGAGGGAAAGATTTGTTACACCTTTGAAGTAAATATTTTGGTGTAAGAGCTCATCTGACTGTTAAGTGGTTAAATGAACCTGAAGGGCTGGGGACCCTTTACAGTTGAAGGAACACTACTAATGTGTGAATGGTGTGAGACTAGATGTGCTTCAACCAACCCCTTAAGGGTACCAGAGAAGCCCAGGGGAGAAGGGAAATGTAATAGATCTGGCCTTCAATCAATAGAGGCCAGAGGAGGCATTTTTACATATATACCTCCAACCAATGTATCCTCTTTAAGGTGCAGGAATTGTGTCATTTTTTTGTCTTTATATCTCCAGTACTGAGCACAGTAACTTGTACATTTTAGGTCATTAGTAAATGTTTAATGTTTGTCCAGAAAGAACCTTAAAAATTCACAAGGGGAAACTGAGGCCCAGAGACAGGGAGTCATGTACCTTAGGCCACGTAGTGGATCAGCAAAAGAACCAGAACTAGAATCTAGGGCTCTTGATACTAAGCCGGAGAGTTTTTTTTTTTTGGTCAAACAGCACTCCTAAAGGGATCTGTTTGGTGATAGCATTTTTATTGATTTTTAACAAGTGCACAACATAGAAATAACACTTCACCCTGCTGTTTACAATGACATCTGGATTATTCGTATTACATTTCTCATCTCTTCTCTCTCTCTCCCCCTTTCTCTCCTTCTTTGCTTCCCCTCCCTCCTGATCTCCCCTGTTCCAATGTGTGTGTGTGTGTGTGTGTGTGTGTGTGTGTGTGTGTGTAGACTACCAGCTGGCCTCTCATGATTTAGTGAGGCTCTTGAAGTGCTCTCACATCACTGCAAGGAAAACTATGTTCAGTATTTCCCTAGATACACAATTTGTTTGAGGCTCACCAAGTGTACCCTGGTGCTTTCTCTCTCTAGCTTCCCTTTCTCTCTCTCTCTCTCTCTCTCTCTCTCTCTCTCTCTCTCTCTCTCTCACACACACACACACACACACACACACACACACACACACTCATACATACACCATCCCTCTCCCAGGGTCCTTGGCCCAGCAAGTGGCCAGAATCTGAAGGGTCCTATCTGATGGACTCCCAGAGCTCTGCTGTCTCATTTATATAAAATGAGGGGATTGTTGTTGTTCAGTCACCAAGTCATGTCTGACTCTTGGTGAATCCTGTGGATCATAGCACACCAGGCCCTTCTACCCTCCATTATTTCTCAAAGTCTGTCCAAGTTCATGTTTGTTGTTTTCATGATGCCAACTCCTCATAGACTGTCCCCTTTTCCTTTTGACTCCTATCTTTCCCAACATCAGGGTTTTTTCCAGAGTCCCATCTTCTTATTATGTGGCCAAAGTATTTAAGCTTCAGCTTTAGTATTTAACAGCCTGAATTAATCTCTTTAAGTATTGACTAATTTGATCTCCTCGCTATCCAAGGGACTCTCCAAAGTCTTCTCCAGCACCATAATTCAAAAGCATTGATTCTGGAGCACTCAGCTTTCCTTATAGTCCAACTGTCTCAGTCATACATTGCTACTGGGATAACCATAGCTTTGACTATACAGACCTTTGTGGGCAAAGTGGTGTCTCTGCTCTTTAGTATGCAGTCCAGATTTGCCATAGCTTTCCTTCCAATGACCTTGTTTTAATTTCATGGCTGTAGTCACCGTCTACAGTGATCTTTGAGCCCAATTCTCCCTCTATTTGCCAGGAAGTGATGAGACTAATTGCTAAGAGCTTAGTTTTTTTTATGTTAAGCTTCAATCCAGCTTTTACACTCTCCTCTTTAACCCATATCAAGAGACTTTTTAATTCCTCTTCACTTTCTGCCATCAAAGGGGTATCATCTGCATATATGAGATTGTTGGTATTTCTCCGGGTGAACTCTTCCAGATTTTGACTCATCCAGCCTGGCATTTCGCATGATGTACTCTGCGTATAAGTTAAATAAGTAAGGTGACAATATACAGCCTTGTCATTCTCCTTTTCCAATCTTAAATCAATCAGTTGTCTCACATTCAGTTCTAACTGTTGCTTCTTAGTCCCCATACAGGTTCCTTAGGAGACAAGAAAGATAAGCTGGTACTCCCATCTCTTTGAGGACTTGCCACATTTTGTTGTGATCCACATAGTCAAAGGCTATGATGTAATCAATGAAGAAGTAGACGTTTTTTCTGGAACTCCCTTGCTTTCTCCACGATGAGTGAATATTGGCAATTTGGTCTCTAGTTCCCTTGCCTCTTTGAAAACTAGTCTGTTCTTCTGGTAATTCTTGGTTCACATATTGCTGAAACCTAAATTGCAGAATCTTAAGCATAAACTTGCTGGTGTGTGAAATGAGCGTAATGATGGAGAAGCTCTATATAGTCAATTGAAACAAGACCCGAAGCTGACTGTGGCTCAGATCATGAGCTTTTGAACAAAGTAGAGAAAACCATCAGACCACATAGGTATGAATATGAGGTGGAAGTGACTGATAGATTTAAGGGATTAGATCTGTTAGATAGAGTGCCTGAAGAACTATGGACAGAGGTCCACAATATTGTACAGGAGGCAGCAACAAAAAACATTCCAAAGAAAAAGAAGAGTGAGAAAGCAAAATGGCTGTCTGATGAGGCTTTACAAATAGCTGAGGAGAGAAGGAAAGCAAAAGGGAAGGGAGAAAGGGAAAGATATACCCAACCGAATGCAGAATTCCAGAGAATAGCAAGGTGAGATAAGAAGGTTTTCTTAAATGAGCAATGCAAAGAAATAGAAGAAAACAATAGAATGGGAAAGACAGGAGATCTCTTCAAGAAAATTAGAGATATCAAGGGAATGTTTCATGCAAAAAATGCATAAGACAAAAGACAAAAATGGTAGGGATTTAACAGAAGCAAAAGAGCTTAAGAAGAGGTGGCAAGAATACACAAAAGAACTATATAAGAAAGATCTTAACATCACTGATAACCACTATGGTGTAGTCACTGATCTAGAGCCAGATATCCTGGAGAATGAAATCAGGTGGTCCTTAGGAAGCAGTTGCTAACAATAAGGTTAGTGGAGGTGATGGAATTCCAGCTGAGATGATGCTGTTAAAGTGTTTCACTCAATATACCAGCAGATTTGGAACACACAACAGGGGCCACTGGATTGGAAAAGATCAGTTTACATCCCAATTCTAAAAAAAAAATCAGAGGGTTAGACTAGATGATATCCAAGGTCCGTTCCTTATGTAAATGCAAACATCCCATGAGCCTTTGGAGCTTTATGGCAATGGCACCAGACCTTGATCTCAGAGTTTGGATCTCCGAAGGATAGAGGTGCTAGGAGCCCCATTCTCCCCTCCCACAGTGGTCCATCGCTCTCTCCAAGGTACCAGTTTCTCTAACTCCCATACTGGTATGATTGTACCCACCCAGTGTTTTCTGCCTCCTGGACAATCTTGTGGGACACCTGGGATCAATAGTAATGTTGGCTCGGCCGACCTCCTCAGCAGCAAGTTCAAGGTTTCTGTATCCCAACCAGCCACAAGTGAATGGAACTCCAGGAACCAGAATGTCTAGTTCTGTCTTCAGGTTTAACCCCCAAGAAGCTGTCATCAGACAGAGCCAGATAAGTGAAGAGGACAAGCAGCAGCCCTCAGGAGCACCCAGAGTGGAGTGTCAGGTGAGGCCAGGACTACCTGGGATGGAACTAAGGCCCTATGGACCTGCAGGACAAGAAAATTTGAGGGCTGAGCTTAGAAAGGAGCTTCTTCCACACAAACACAAAAGACATGAGCAGTTTTTAAAATGACAGACAATACACGGGGAGGTAATATATTTGAAACCCATATCAGTTGTTAACAGACCATAAAAATACGGCTCCATTAATCTAGGCTGTCTGTCATGGCTCGGGTGGGTAGGGGAGCAGCTGCGGGAACCCACGTTTCCCTCCTGCGGCCTCCTCTGACACGCGAACAAATACATCTCAATTTATTTGGATGAGAACAAATAGAAATATTGTTTTCTCTTTCCCTCTCCCCTCTTCATGAATGGGCATCAAATCTTTGCAGAGAATGTGTGAGGGTGTCTGTGGGTGGGAAACTGTAAGAAAGTGTGTGTGTCTGTGTGAATATGAAGGTGTATAAGAAGGCATATATATATATATATATATATATATATATATATATATATGAAAGTGTGTAATAGTGTATGCCTGAACATGTCTATGTGTACAAGCGTGTGTCTTCACATATGTGTTCATGTATGAGTGTAAACTTAATATGTGCATGTAATTGTGCTTGTCTAGGATGATAAATGTGTATTTGTGTCTATGTGTTACATAATATGTTCGTGCAAAGGGCCTGGGGTGTGTATTTGTACATGTGTGTGAGAAGGTATGTGTCTCAGTGACTACATCTATGTGTAAATATGCCTTTTTATGTCTCTGGCTATGAGTGTATTTCTATAAGTGTAAATGTGTATGTCTATGTGTTAGGTTATGTCTGTGTGGGTGTATGATTATAATCAAATTAACAAGCACTTATTAATTACCTACTGTTTGCCAGGCACTGTGCTAAGCACTGAGTATACAAAGAAAGGCAAAAACAAAAAACCAAACCATAGTTCCTGCCCTTAGGGAGTGTACTTTCTATGGAAGAGTGTAAAGGTGTGTGCCCTTGTGAATGTTTAAGTGTGAGCACAAATAGGTATGTACATATATATGTGTGTATGAGCCTTCATCTACACTTGGGTATTTTCAGACAAGTCTCTCTGGGTCTGTCGCTATGTGTTGTCTTCTTTTTTGCTATCTAGATGGCTTGGGGGCAAGCACCTGCCTATTGTCCTTTAATTTGGGAGCTTGGGATAGGACCCCCAGGGCTTTTCCTTCCAGAATTCAGTCTCCTTTGAGATGAGTTTCAAGCTTACTAGAAAGGTGGAAGACTCCTGCTTACATGGCTCAGAAGTTCAAGACCTCCTGGGGAAAAGAGTAAGGAGGGCCTCAGGGGTGGAGGCTGGAGGCCTGGGCTTGAGTCCAAGCTGATGCACCCTGAACCTCTCTAGGGGTTTAGCTGAGAAAATATCTAGCCTTCCAGATGTCCCAGATAACATTTAGGGTATCGCCAATAGCCAGTAAGTTGTGAGTGTGCATGTGTGCGTGTGCGTGCGTGTGTGCGTGTGTGTGTACTGTAAGGACAACTGCAGTTGGGGAAGGGTCTTTAGTCCTTGATTATGTTCATGGTATGGTGGAAAGAATCCAAAATGTGTGGTCAGGAGATGGAAGTCAAATCAGACCTCTGCCACTTAGCAGCTATGTAAATATGAGCAATTTACTTTACTTCTCTGAGCCTTAGTTTCCTCAAAATAGAGAGAATAACACTCACCTTGAAACCACGAGTGTCAGCAGAATGCTTCACAAACCATCAAGCACCATGGAAATATGCCTCATTACTACTCTTTCTTTATCTGACTTACAAATAGATAAGACCCTAAGCAGACTCCCAGGGCTAGAAGTGACCTCAGGAGCCATCAAGTTTAACCCACCTCTGAACAGGGATTCCTTTCTACAGTAGCCTCGATAAATTCTCATCCAGCCTCCATTGGTAGCCCTTGAATAAAGTGGAATCTGCTGCCCCACATTGGGATAGCTCTAATGGTTAGAAAGTTATTCCTTCTATCAAGTTTAAGACTTCCTCCTATCAATTTACAGGTGTTTTTCCTTGTCTTGACCCTCTAGGGTCAAGCACAATAAATCAAGTCCATTTTTCATGAGTCAGTCCTCCAAATACTTGAAGACACCTATCACGTCCCCCCTTTTCCCTCCTTCCAAATCTTCTGTTCTAAGTGTTAAACATTCCTAGATCCTTCAGTCTCTGCATGGCATGGTTTCCATACCTCTCATTTTCCTAGCTGCCCTCCTCTGGATTGGCTCCAACTTATTAACGTCCTTCCCAAACCTCCCAAGTCCGAGCTCAAACAAAATCAACAAATATTTGAGGCTTTCTAAAGAAAGACCTCTGGACAGGGGCCAGACAACCTGAGTTCTCCATCACTGATTTATGGTGTGACCCTGGGTAAACCTTTTTCCCTCTCTAGAACTGAATTTTTCCATCTACAAAGTGGAGGATCAGAGTAGCTGGCCTCTAAGATTTCTTACAGGAGCATTGTAGTTCTATAGTAATGCCTTTCACACTCCCAGTTCCATGCATCAGTGGACATGGGGAAGAGAGATACAACGGTATACCAGACCTTTGCCTTGGGTTCGAGGAATCTGAGGCTTGACACAGAATGAGAGGATCATATTTGCAGAGCTAGAAGAGAACTCCAAAACCATCTAACTCAGCTGTCTCATTTTACAGCTGAAGAAAATGAGGCCCAGAGGGAAGTGACTTGCCCAGGGTCACACAGGTAGTCGATGGCAGAGCTGAGATTCTAACGAGGAGACCTGGCTATAAAGCCTGTCCAGTGCTCTCTTCACTCCTCCGGGTTGTCTCGGGGGCATCATTAAAGAGGATCAGAGAGGTGGTCCTGGGTGGAGGGGGGGATGAGTAGTGGAAAGAAAGACACAGACTCCAATAAAAATGCCAGAGAATCAGCGGAGTTCAAGCTGCCAGGTATCTTAGAGTTTACCCAGTCCAGTTCTCATTCTACACATTTGTAGTATAGTGGCCTGGCTGAGACTGGAAGACAGATCTTTGGACTCCAAATCCAGGGCTCCCTAGGACACTGTGAGTTGGAGGGGTCAATTAACAATGATTTCTGCTCCCAGAAATTTTATGACTAGCATGGTACCTGGTAAACAGTAGGTGCTTAATAAATGTTTGTTGATTTACAAGCCCAGTTGTTCAGCAGGTGACAGCCTCATAGACTAAGATTAACTGTCCTCCTGTCCCCAGCCCCCAGCCCAGCCCTTCTGTGGGTAGCTTTGCCTAGTGTGGAAGACAAAATGAGATGAATTACCCTAGGAGGCCCCTGCACAGATGTTGCCAAGAAGGAACATCTGGCCAATCTTGCTGGCATCTGGCAGACAACTGTGCTTCCAACGGATTGTAGCAATGGTGGTAGGGACTGGTGCTGCCCACTGCCAGCTCCTTGTTCTTCACCATCTGCTGCCCAGCTGGTGCCTCCCTGTGGCTTCAGCCCCTGGCGAACCACTCAATCTCTTCAGTTATCCACTGCAAGGCCAGGGGGCAAATATGCCCACTTTCCCCAAAGGCGCAGCCTCTCACCTGGATAACTACTTCCTATGAGACTCCTCACCCTCCCCTTCTCCCCACCTCCCACTCCAGCCAAATCTTATACACTCTTCTCCCAAAGCCTTGTTGGGGGTAAATCCCTTCTCTGTTCAGAAATCTTCCATGCTCCCAGATAAAAAGTCTGAAATCTTGATGCTGGCCCTAGTACCCACCTTAGCCTCATCTTCCCCTCATCCCCTACACCATCACAGGTGATCATTACAGGCCTGAGAGTGAGAAGAACCTTTGTGTCAGCTACCCCAATCTTCTCGTTTTATAAACTGGGAAACAGGCCCAGAGTGTCAGTCAGTCCCATGCATGTATTAAATAGCCACACAAGATCCAGGGATGTTTTGATTCTGCCTCTCCCCTTGCCTCAATATATCTGAGAGATAAGGATCACAAGATATCAGGGGACAGTGATGGGAGTGGAAGAGGCTGTGATTCCCATTTCTATAGTGTTTTAAGGTTTACCAAGGGCTTACTATATAATGCCTCCTGAGAGGTGAGTGACGTGGGCATTACTCTCCCTCTCATTACAGGGAAGCAACCTGAAGCTCAGAGGGAACAAATAACTAACTTAGCCAAGGTCAGACAGTTAGTAAGTGTCAGGCCTGGAGTTCAAACCTAGATCTCCCCTGACTCCTAGTCGAGGGCTGTTTCCATGACAATGAGCTGCCTCTCGAGGACTGCTGATCAGCTCATTAGTGTGGCTTGGTGGTCTGAGCGTCAGCCTGTTTTAGTACCATGCTGGGCAGTCTCTTTTACTCTCCCCCTGGCTACCTCCTTGTGTCCCTGCCCCAGCCCCAGCTCCAGCAGGTTGGCATTTCTCTTACCACCAGCCCTCGGACAAGGGATCTCTCCCTGACTGGGCAAGAGAGCAGAGCTTAGGGCAGAGGTCATAGGACAAAGTGTCTTAGAATTCAAACTAGAAGAAATATTAGAGGTCATCTAATTCAACCCTCTCACCCTACAGCTAAGGCCCTCAGGACCAGAGAGGTTAAGTAACTTGCCCATGGTCATACAGATGGTGAATGAGACCCAGAAGCAGAGGGCGGACTCTCAGACTCCAAATTCAGCTTTGGCTGGAGCTTTTAGTTAGCAAGAAGGAAGTCAACCATAATGGCTGTGAAATTGAACAGTCAGCCCCTGATATCATGGTGGGATGGGGGGAGCAAATCAAGTCCTGATTTAAAAAAAATAAAGGTGGGGTGCTTTTCCAAAGAAGCCAAAAATTTAGAAGCTAAAATAACAATTATGATAGCAACAATAATAATACCTAGCATTTGATGTTGCTCATCCTTTGTTCTCAAAAAGGACCAATGACATCGGCAGGGTGACGTCTTGAGTTGCAAGTGAATTGGATTTCAGTGAGACGGGGCTGTGCAAAGTCATCATCAGCCTTATTCTATCCTCCAGAAAAAATGGAGTCTAGTGGCAAGACAAAGGTCAAGAGGGCATAAGTGAAGAGGCCCCGGATGCAGTGGGAGACTTTGGCCTTTTTAAGCTAAGATCTTTCCCAAGTTTCACTTTGTCTGAGGCACCACCCATTCAGTGATTAAAGCTAGGTAAGAATTGAGGTGAAAGATAGCCTAGTTTGCCTTCATAAAAGAATCAGTCTGGGAGGGGAAGACCCCCACAGTTTTTGGTCAGAACAGAAACAATTTCTACCTAGTGCTTATGTCATACATTAAGGTGGGAGAAGTACTGTCTATGTTATGTCATTTGATCCACACAGCAACAACCTATGGAGTAAGTGATATAATTATCTTCATTTGACAGATGAAGAAATTGAGGCTAAGAGAGATTGAGCCTGTTGGCCAAGGTCACACAACTAGTGTCTGAGGTGGGATTTAAACTCTTCCTGACTCTTAGACAGGACTATGTAGATACAGTTGGCCACAGATGACCACAGTGGCCATCTAAGCTACCCCTACCTGAAAGGAATCCCCACTAGAACATATTCAGCAAGTGTTTATCCAGCCTCTGCCTGGAGATGTCCAAAGAATGGGAAGTCACTACCTCCCTAGGCAGGCCGTTCCACTTTGGGCCTATGATAATTGTTAGGAAATTAGGGTAGCTTGGTGGCACACTTGACAGAGCACCAGTGCCAGACTCAGGAGGATCTGAGTTCAAATCGAGCTTCGGACATTTGCAAGCTGTGTAACCCTGGGAAAGTCACTTAACCCTGTTGGCCTCATTTTCCTCGTTTGTGAAGTGAACTGGAGAGGAAATTGCAAACCACTCTAGTATTTTTGCCAAGATGACCCCAAACAGGATCATGAAGAGTTGGACAAGACTATTAGACAAAAAAAAAATATCTTCCTGACATCCAATCTACATGTGCCTCTTTGCAACTGAGACCACTATTCCTGGTTCTGCCCTCAGAGTCCAAGCAGAACAAAGCCAATCTCTTCTCCACATGATAAGCCCTTCAGATACCTGAAAACAGCTAACATGTCTTCTCTGAATCATCATCATCATCATCATCTCCTCCTCCTTCCCCTCCTTCTCCTTCTCCCCCTCTTCCTCCTCCTTCTCCTGCTCCTCCTCCTCCTTCTTCTCTAAACATGCCCAATTCCTCTGAATTCTCTCCATATGATATGGACCTTCACCATCATCCTGCCCTTCTCTGAACACCCTCTTGCACCCTTTTAACCTAATTTGTGTCCTGGACCTTTTCTTTGTCAGTCTGGGGAAGTTGATGGACCCTTTCTCAGAATAATGTTTTTAAATGCATAAAATAAGAGAATTGCAAAGGAAACCAATTATAGTGAAACATAATTATCAGCATGTTTTTAAACATAAAGTAATAGATCCCAAGTTAAGAGCTTTTGTTTTAACTTATCAACGTCCCTCATGAACTGTGGTGCCCATATCTGAGCATGATACTCCAGAACAGATGTGCTCAGTGCCAAGGTCTGTGGAGGGCAGACTGCGATCACCTCCTTATTCTTGGCTATTTAAACCACAGCATAGTGGGTCTGGGCCATCACTGGATATTTTTCTTCTGCTTCTGTTTAGCTCCCTTCCTTCACAGTTCAGGAAAAGAGAGGTATTTCCCTCTGCTCAAAGCTTGGCAGGGACGGTTCCTGGTTGACTACCACCTGGATTTCACCTCTTCATTTTTTTTCCTCCCTCCCCTCCTTGGAGCTGAGAAAAGAACCTTTGGCTGGGAGTCTGGACAGTCATACATTTAGAGCTGGGGAGGACCTTAGATCTCCTTCTCCCTCATTGAACCCAAGCCCTAACTGTATTTTTGAGGAAATGGAAGCTTGGAAAAAGAGAAGCTGAGGCTCTCACAGGGAATAAGTGGCAGAGGCAGCATTTGAACTCAGTCCTACCATTTCCTAAATTTGGTGTTCTTTCCACTAAGCTCTGCTCAGGACTTCTTGTAAGTCCTAATTGAGTCTCTTATTGATCCCCTCTGGACCTCAGCTTCCCCATCGAGCAAATTACCCCTTCAGTAGAGGGTGCATCCATGCGCATCCTTTAAAGCTCACCTCCAATGCTACCTCCTCCAGGAAGCCTCCTCTGATCATCCCTCATCTGTAACAACCTGCCTGCTGAGCTCCCACCTGGTCCTTTGCTTTGTTCCCTCACCATTTCTTATTTCTATCATTTCATATTACAGTTAAATACCTTTGAACCAGACAAATGGCCCAGAGGAGAGGTCTCGAACACATTGAGTAGATATTCTACTCAATTCACCAGGCACTTACTAAGTTCTTACTATGTGCCAGGAACTGTGTTAGGTGCTGGGAATACAAAGCCAAAGCCAAAATCATCCTTTCCCTCAAAAAGGATTCCATTCCATTGCAGGAGAACTGCACATGCAGGGACAATTAAACACAAATTGTATACAGAGTAATGTCCAGAGGGAAGGCACATGTTGGATATGAAGGGCAACTTGTTAACAATAGAACAGGGATTCCATCGGGCACAATGGCAGAGTAAAGCAGAGAGGAACCGGGATAAGGGAGTGAAGGGGCTGAGGAGGATGGGCAGGAAGGAGCAGAGGGGCTGTATGGTAAGGCAGCTCAGGCGTGGAGTCACAGGGCAGTAGAAAAATCCCCTTCCAGGATTACTGGAAAGACACACTCAAGAATTATACATGTTCAGAGGCCTAGATGGATTGTGATCTGTCCCAGCCGAGGGAGTATCCATCATTGCTGGGCCAGAGTTTGGCTCTCTGTGTCTGTGTCTCAGCCTCCCTATTAGGCTGTAAGGTGCATGGGGATGGGGACCAGGTTTTAGCTAAACTTTGTATCATCTCCTTCACTGAGCACAGGACTCTGCACATACTAGGTACCTCATCAATTCTTGTTGAATTGAAAAACATTGACTATAAGGAGGGCAGGTTGGATAATTTCTAAGGGCTTTTCTAGTTGATGCAGTCCATGTTCTATGTTCTAAGGCCCTGACCTCCTCTGACGTTCTGTGTTCTAAAGGCCCTCCAAATTCTGACATCCTGCATTGTAAAGCACCCCCTCCCACTCCCAGGTCTGACAGTTTGTGTTCTAAAAGCCCTCTCAGCTCTGACATCCTATGTTCTAAGGTACCTCCCCATTCTCACATTCTATGTTTCAAGAGCCTTCCTAGCTCTGACATCTCCTGTTCTAAGGTCCCTCCCAGCTTTGTGTTCTACAGTCCCTCTCAGCTCTGACAACCTGTGTCTTATAAGGTATTTCCCCACTCTGACATTCTATGTTCTGAGAGCCCTCCCAGCTCTGTCATGTCACGTCCTAAGATTCTTGCCAGCTGTATTGATACTCTAAAGTCCCTCCCAGTTCTGACATTCCATATTCTAAGGCCTCTTCCAGCTCTGATATTTTAATTTTTTAAATCCTTTCAAATGCTAACATTCTATGCTCTAAGGTCCCTTCTAGCTCTGATTTTCTATATGATTCTCTGACTAAGACTAGCATGGGAATCAGATGGGGGAGGAACCAAAGAAAATACTACTTAGAGGAAATAAAAGTCTGTTTATGCCAGTACCCCCTAACTGCCTTTAGGCAGCGTAGCCAGGACTTCAGAGGGTGGTCTGGCAAATGAAGGAGTTTGCCTTAGGCTGAGTGGGTGGGAGGTGACCAGCCGCTCTTCACTCGTCTCCATGGTACCACGAGAGTGGGTTTCCTTGGAAGATGGATTCCCTTTTCTTTTCAGGCCATGGGCCTTTAAGGGAACCATGGAAACACTGGTGGCCTTCAGCAACCATACCTCATGCCAACGATTTCATAGGATATCAGAGCTGAAAGGAGTCTTGGAATCCAACCCCTTTTTTTATGAACTGAGGCCCAGAGAGGGGAAAGGATTTCTCGTAGACCAAACAGAAAGTCAGTGGCAGAGCTGGGGACTAGAATCTGAGGCTTTTCCCACTGCCCCCCTACTATCTCAAAGCTTCATACTCAGTGCTGGGCCTCAGTGGATATCTAAAGTCCCATAGCCTCATTTTACAGGTGAGAGAACTGAGGTTTAGACAAGTTAAATGACTTGCTCAGGGTCACTCAGCTAGTAAATGTCAGAGGCAAGATTTGAACCCAGGTCTTCCTGCCTCTTTAAGTTCAACACTGTTTCTATTATACCAATGCTCCTCAGGTCACGCTCTGCAGACCCCCAGGGACTCTTTCAGTGGATATGTAAGGTCAAAACTATTTTCATAGTAATACTAAGATGTTTCAGTTTCTAATACAGTAAATGTTCATAGTTACTGACACGAAAGCTCTTGGGGGAGAGGGGTCTGATCCTCAATAATTTTTCAGAGTGTAAAGGGGGTGCTGAGACCCCAAAATCTCCTCCGTTAGTCAATCAGTGAACATGCACTGAGCCTTCTCTGGCTGTGTGCCCAGTGCTAAGTCCAGGAAGGGAGATAGGAGAAGGAGGAGACCAAGGCCACATACTCAGGGAGTGTGAGAGATACTGAGGACAAACTGATTTAGGCCCTGACCTTGGGAATCTCCCAGTCGCCATGACATTGCAGAACCCACAATCTTACCAATAGGGGCAGAAAGCTGAGTACACTTAGAGCCACACATAGCCAGGACTGTAAAGAATCAGAGGAGGGGGGTGACTGCCGCTGGACTCAGGAGGGTCAGAGGTAGGATGGGAGCCAGAGGCTGCTTTGGGATTGGAGACACCAGGGCTAGTATCCCACGGGAGAGACCAGTCTGGATTGCAGAGAAGCCCCAGTGAGTTCATGTCCATAGAAAGTTATTAAAATGTTACATTTCACTGAGAAACTGTTACAGCATTTGTGTCCCTGGCTTCATTTGTCCTGTTGCAATTGTACAAAGGAGTACACCATATGACCCACTGTAATCTCATGGAATCCAGCAAGACTATAACTTTCTCCTTCCCCCAAGCTGATACATGAAGTTCAATGTCAGAATGCCAGGCATTTCTCGCCACATTTTTCATGACACTTTGCCTCTTTCCTTTGATTCCCAATTGGCCCACCATCATCTGGATACATATCTCATTTTATTGACTCCCTGCTCCTCAGAACCATGCCCCTTCTTTTGTAGAAAGAAAAATATTTTTCTCCAATTACATGGGAAAACAATTTTTAACATTTTAAGTTTTGAGTTCCAAATTCTATTCCTCTTTCCCTCTCCCTACTCTGCCCTCCCCAAAATGGCAGGCAATCCAATATAAGTGATACATATCATGGTCCTCTCTTCTTTAGACTGTAACCAGGGGTGGGGAACCTGTAGCCTCAAGGTTACATGTGGCATTCTACGTCCTTGGGTGTGGCTGTTTGACTGTGTCCAAGTTTTATAGAACAAAGCATTTTATTAAAGGGATTTGATCTGTGAAGTTTGGATTCAGTCAAAGGGCCACACCTGAGGATCTAGAGGGTCATGTGCATCCTTGAGGCTGCATAAGCTCTTTGAGAGCAGGCCCTGTGTCACTGTCATCTCTTTATCCCTAGAGTTGGAGAGCAAACTTCCCATAGCACATGCCTAGTGAACACTGGGGGAATTGAATTTATTTAGAATATAGAATTTCAGAGGCAGAAGTGACCTGAAGACATAAACATAGAAGTTTGGAGCTGGGAGATCATTGAAAAGAGGGGTTCCTAATAATTTTTTGGCATCCTGGCCCCTTTTGGCCAAGTATGATGAAGCCTAGGGACTTTCTAGGAGCACAGTGGCACAGTGAATAGAGAGCACTGGGCCAGGAGTCAGAAAGAACTGAATTCAAATCCAACTTCAGACACTTCCTAGCTGTGAGACCCCAGGTAATGCACTTAACCTCTGTCTGCCTCCATTTCCCAACTGTAAAATAGAGATAATACTACCACCTACTTCCCAGGGTGACTGTGAAAATCAAATGAAATAAGATTTTTAAAACACTCAGTACCATGCCTGGCACACAGTAGGTGCTCAATAAATGCTTGTTGTTAGTGTCTCCCCCCAACCCCAACTCCTGGGGACCTTGTACTTGTTTTGAATGTACCTTTTTATGTACATACTGTATAAATGTAGATGAAGCTGCCCCCCTTTTGTCTTTGTATCTTCAGTGACTAGAACTTAGAAATTTAATAAATGCTTACTAACCGACTGATCAAATAAGTGACAGGAATTCAGTATAGAGCTCAGTGCTGTTTATTCACCAAAAAACCCTCATTCAAAGCAGGGCTGGAGGCTGCTGTCTGAATCCCTCCTTCAGTTCTTTCTGCTCCTTCTTTCATTCCCTCTCTCCCTCTTTCCTTCCTTCCTTCCTTCCTTCCTTCCTTCCTTCCTTCCTTCCTTCCTTCCTTCTTTCATTCTTTCTTTCTTCCTTTCTTTCTTCCTTTCTTTCTTTCTTTCTTTCTTTCTTTCTTTTTCTTCTTTCTTTCTTCTTTCCTTCCTTCCTTTGCTTCTTTCTTTCTTCTTATGAAGTTCCTAGGTGATCACAGGGTCATAGATTTAGAGGTAGAAGGAATCTTAGAAGTTATCTAGTCTAATCTTCTTATTTTAGAGGTGAAGAAGCTAAAGCACAGAGAGGTCAGGCAGCTTTCAAATGCCACACAGGAAGTAAGAGGCACAAATGAGGGGTGGGGAGGAAGGAAAAACAGAAATTGAATCTTGCCTGGAGAATATAGAATGGAGAATATAGAGCTGGGAAACCCTTTAGAATATAAAACATCAAAGCTGGAAGAGTCTGTAGTTTAGAACATAGAATTTCAGAGCTGGGAGGAACATTAGAATGTAAGTTGTCAAAATTGGAAAGAAGTTTAGAGACAATTTAATCCAATCTCTTTTCTTTAAGGTGGGGAAACTGAGGCCAAAGAAGGGGAAAAGATACATGTGAGACAGGCAGGTCTACCATGGCACTCCAACCCCACATCCACAAACAGGCTACCTCATGCTTTTTCCCTTCATTTCTATAGATATGGTATTATCTTTTGTATGAGTGTATCTAAGTGACAGATGATGTCTATTTCCACCAGCTGTGGTGAGGGGCTGAGACTAAGCAGGGTGACTGTCGCCCTGAGCCTTGTGACGTGAGTCCGGGGCAATCCTGTTGAGAAGGCAGCTGCCAACATGGTGTGATGTGAAGGACCTTGAGGCAGAAACACTGAGTTACAGCATGATGGATTCAACTAAGCAAACATTCACTAAATGTCTGCTTGTGTAGGATTCTGTACTCAGCACTCAGCGTATAAAGATGAAAAATGACATAGTTCCCGCCCTCAAGGAGCTTACAGTCTGCTGGTGGGGGAGGATATGACATGTGCATAAATAAATATTTATTAACAAGGTAGAGTGTTTTAGGGGTAAAAGAGATGCAGACAAAGTTCTCTAGGAAGATCTGAGGGAGAAATAATTCTCTCCCCACCCCTTTTTCTGTGTGTATGTGTGTGTGTATGTGTGTGTGTGTGTGTGTTCCTATATCTTAGGAATAAGGTAAGACTTCATAGGAGGGGTAAATCCAAGGATATGTGAAGGAAAAGAAAGATTCCTATAGACAGAGATGAGCAAAGAGTGTAGTCTAGGCATGAGGCCTGCCCTTGTAAATGCATGGGGGTGGGAGATGACAGGACAAAGTCAGGGATTGACTATTTGTTTAATTTGGTTTGAATTCTGAGCACATAAAATAAAATAAGAATACATAAGGCTGAAAAAGATAGATTTGTAGCCTTAAGGGACAGGATGAGAAATTTGTATTTTATTTAAGATGTAATAGGGAGCCACTGAAGATTTTTTAGTGTAAGAATAACATGTTCAGATTAGTGTTTTAGGAAGATAGAGTCTGGAGACAGGGAGCTGATGAGCAAGCTATTATTATAGTCTAGTCAAGAAATGATGAATGCCTGACTTTGGGTATTGAGATCATGAGAAAGAACTGGTAAATAGGAATATGTCTAGAATTACTTACATATATATGTGTGTGTATACATATATATACATGCCTGTATATATGTGTGTTTATATGTGTATATAAGTATGTGTTTGTATTTACATCTAATGGGTGGAGTGGGGAGAAGAAAAAAAGGAGAAAAAGAAATTTACATTAACTATTATATATTTAAAAGGAATAGTAAGATGTACATAATAGATTTGCAATTTCATGTGCAATCATCTTTTTCATTATGCTATGTTATAGAAATGCTTGTTTTATTCCATAAGTTAAAAATAAAATCAATTTAAAAAAATTTTAAAGGATGGGGCTGGATCTAAGAGACACTTCAGATGTAGAATGGGTATGACTTTGGAATTGACTGGATGTAGAGTAGGGATGAAGAAGAAAGAAGGCCCAAATAGGTCAGATATGTCTGAAGTCAGGGGTCTGGGACTGAAAAAATCATAGTATTTTCAAAAGAAAAGGGGAAGTTGGAAGAAGGAGAAGTTGTAGGAGAGATAATGAGATTTGTTTTGGACATAGTGAGTTTGAGATGCTGGGGGCACATGGAAATATCTAGAAGGCCATTGGAGCTATGCAACACCTGGGGAAGAGATCTATATATCTAGTTCTGGAAGTCATCAGCATGGAAGTGATAATTGATACATTGGAGTGAATGAGACCACCAAAGGAGAGATGAAGGTCCTCATCATTCCAAAGCCCTGTTTTGGGAGATCTAGACATTTTTGCAACAAACTGCCTTGGCTTTAAACATGCCTTTCTCTTGTTTGGTAATCCAGTTCTTCACCTGATCTGAAACCCTCCAATCTTCCTTTCAGGAAACTTCCAGCTTCCTAAAGAATTGGAACCTTCCCATCTGTGATATCACAGGTGAGAAACCAATCATACACACCTGAGGGAGACCCTGTCCCTCCCTGGCCCCTTCTGGCTTTGCTGAGCAGTCTTGTTGTATGAGACAACCCAAGTATGCCCACAGTGACCTGAGAGGAAGGGAGAGAACCTGGCAGAATCTGGGTGCTGGGTCTGGAGGGAAACCATTGTATGATCATTGGTTTCCTTTCTCCTTCTGCCGTGGGTTCATAGCATCTATGGCCCAGCCTCCCCTGTTGCCAAAGTGGTGTTCCAATTGTATCCTTGTCTCACTGGTGACTATGATCCGAATGTATACAGGCTTCCTATTTCCTCTTTTGCTTTCTTCCCCATGACCCTCCATGCATCTCCAGTTAAATACCTTTCCTTATGGGATATAGAATGGGATATAGAATGATCTAGAGCTGAGCGACACCTGGGAGGATATTTAGTCCTACATTTTCATTTTACAGATGAGGAATTGAACCTGACAAAGGTTAAGTAACTTACTCAAGGTCACACGGGGTGTAAGTGAAAGAGTCAGGATTAGAACCTACCTCCTTCCACTGTACCACATTGCCTTTGGGGAGAAAACATAAAAAGGGTTCTTGCTTTTAGCATCATTGGCTTAGTATGCCTCTTGTGTGGAACGAAGTCCCTAAAAGCAGCTGCAATGGACTGGGTCTAGAGTCAGTTACATAAAGGTGACATTGGAAACCATGGAAGCAGAGATTGGGTAGAGAGAGTGGAGGCCCAGGATTAAGTCTTGGAGGGCAGATACCCAAGGTTAGAGGTAAGAGGGATGATTCTGGACCAATGAAAGAGACTAACAGTGTGATCACATAGGTAGGAGGAGAAGCGAGGGAGAACAGTGTTCCCAGAAGTCATGGGACTAGGGAGGAGGGACTGTTCAGGAAGAGGAGTTGGTAAACAGCTGCAGAGAAGTAAAGGAGGCTGAGGACTGGGAAAAAGCCATGGAATTTATTTATTCATTTTAAAAACAAGTTGTATTGATGCCTTTTGTTTTTATATCACAGTTATTTCTGGAAATATCATTCCCCTCCCCCCTGGATTGAATCTTCCTGTGTAACAAAGAAAGCCATTAAGCAAAAGCATCTGATAGAATAAGTGTTTGAAAATGTATATGACATTCTGCCCTAACAATCCCTGGCTTCTCTGTTGTGTGGAGGGAGGTATGTTTCATTATCTAGTCTCCAGAACCATTATTGGTTTTTCAGTTACTCAGAGTTTCAAAGCCACTGAATTTAGCAAGGAATCATTGGTGACCTTTGGGAGAGTATTTTCAGTAGAGTGGTTAGGTCAAAAGCCAGACTGCGAGGGGCTGAGGAGTGAGTCCTTTCCTGATGCTATGCTAGTGCTTCTCCCACCTACTCAAATTAACTTAAAATTATTTTTAAAATTATATATGTGTATATATATGTATGTATATATACATGCATACATATATACATATGTGTATGTGTGTATGTATGTGTATGTAGTACTCTCTCTGGACTTACTCCTCCAACTGCCCAACCAATGCTGGCAATTTCGGGTCCCCAGACAGCAATAACTACTTCTTCCCTTGGGGGACTAAAAGTAGCTACGAGGAGGGGGTTTCTGGTACTTTCAATCATGAGCCCCCACTAGTGTGCTCCCATTTATCAATCCAAATCAGTTGAACTTCATTAATTTTTAGAAAAAGGCACTTATTAAAATGATAAACAAAAAACAGTTGATGTAAAATGGTCTTCTCATGAAAGAATGATAATGCCCCTAGAAAAAGGGGGCTCAAATTTATAATAACATAGCAGTGAGGCACACATGTAGAGACTACTTGTGGCAAAGAGGTACCTCACAGAGTCTGATTACTGGAAGTTCCCTTTTTTCCTTTTGTGGAGGCCTCATGAAATTTTCCTTAGTATAATGCCAATTGGCTCCAAACATTGGTGCTTTTCTAGAGACCTTAGCTATCGTTTCTGTCTGTCATGAAGCATAATGATCTCTGAAGAACTTAGTAGATAATAGTATGCTTATAAATAGTAGTATCACATAATAGATGCTTAATAAATGTTTATCGATTGATTGATTTAAGCCACCACCAAACTCAAATGAATATCTTTCCACATTTGTCCGCAGGTGCTCCCACCATCGTTGGCCACTACCACTCTAACAGCACTCTTTTTTTTCACTTCTTCTTGGTCGTGAAGGAAGGGGAAGATTCGAATTGTTGATGGGCCTGCTGGATTAGGTCATCTAGCCACCATCTTGCAATCTCTCCGTACCTTGCAATGCCCACAAGATTGCTGTCCATTTCAAGGCTGCTTCTGACTGCCATGGTTCTTGTTATCCTGTTATTAGTGCTTTTAGACTGCGCTATTGTCTTAGTAGTTTACCTTGCTTGTTCTAGTGGAATCTCTGACACAGATCAGCATCTGGGCCTATAGAAAGATGACCATACCAGATGGGAGGTGTGCCAAAGCTGAGTGGGACATGTGTGATGAATCTTGACATTGGGTTGGAGCTAATCTAACCTCTCTTCCTTATTTCATTGAAAGGACCTCAGTGCCCCTTTCCACCACAATCTGGAAAATGAGAGGGTTAGTCCACATGGTCTCTAAAAGCCATCCCAGCCTTTCCCCCAAGATGGCACTGAAGGTAAAGAAGGAAGCTGTTGTCCCCACCCCCCCACCAAGACAGAAGCCAAGTCCAAGGCCTTGAAGGCCAAGAAGGCGGTGTTGAAGGGTGTCCACAGCCACAAAAAAGAAGAAGATCCAAACATCCCCCACCTTTTGGCAACCCAAGACACTAAGATTCAGAGGGTAGTCCAAATACCCTTGGAAAAGTGCCCCTGAGACAAACAAGCTGGATCACTATGTCATCATTAAGTTCCCCTTGACTACTGAGTTTGCTATGAAGAAGACTGAGGACAACAGCACTCTAGTCTTCATTGTGGACATCAAGGCCAACAAGCATCAGATCAAGCAGGTGGTAAAGAAGCTGTATGACATCAACGTGGCCAAGGTCAACACACTGATCAGGCCTGATGGAGAGAAGAAGGCCTATGTCCGACTTACTCCGGACTACGATGCTTTAGGTGTTGCCAACAAAACTAGAATCATCTAAACTGTGTCCACTCCACCTACAATAAAAAGTTTTCCAGTATACAAAAAAGCCCTCCCAGCTCTGACATTCTATGTTTTAATATCTTTCCAGTTCTGATGCTCTGTATCCTATGCTCTATTTTTCATATGTGCTTTTTTATATTTATTTCTGTGGAGCTATGTTTTTAAAACTTCTAGTAGACTCAATTGACAAAAAATAAATGCTTACAATGAATTAAATGCCAATCTCACAGGACACCTAGAGTCTGAGCTCAAAACTCACCTTTTAGTTCTTTCTTTTTTTAATATAACCTCTTAATTTTATTTTCTTTTTCAATTATCAAGCATTTTCTCCCTCCTCCTCCCTCATCCCTGCACCCACAAGGAAAGAGAGAGTAAGAGAGGGGAAAGAGAGAGAGAGAGGAAAGTAAAAAAGGCAGAAAGAAAGGAAAGAAGGAAGCGAGGGAAAGAGACAAAGGAAAGGAGGAAGGGAGGGAGGAAAGACAATAGAGAATCATTACATCATATAAGCATACTCAAGCGATACAAATTCCCACAGTGGCCACATCCAAAAATGCGTTTCTCATTCTACATATTAGTCCATCATCACTCTGTCAGGAAATGGACAGAATTCTTCTTCATTAGTATTATGGAATCATGGCTGATGATTTCATTGATTAAATTTCTTGAGTCTTTCAGAATTGTTCGCTTTTATAATATTGATACTATACTAGGAATTTTCCTTCTGGTTCTGCTCACTTTACTCTGCTTTAGTTCATACAAGTCTTCCTAGGTCTCTCTGAAATAGTCTCTTTAATTAATTCTTATGGCACAATAATAATATATTACATTCATATGCAGTGCCATAATTTATCCAACCATTCTCCAATTTATGGGCACCTTCTCAGTTTTCAATTCTTTGCCACCACAAAAAGAGTGGATACAAATATTTTTATATATAAAGTCCTTTTAAACCTTGTAAATACACGCATGGTCTTAAGTTCCTTCCAACCATGAAAATTAACGTTCTAAGATAGCTCCCAGCTCCCAGCTATGGACTAATAAAGTTTCTTGAGTTCTGATATCCTATGCTTTAAGGTCCTAAGTTCTAATATTGACTTCTGATATTTTTGTTTTATGGTTCCTTTTAGCTATTACATTATAGATTTTTAGAGCTGGAAGGGATCATTTTACCGATGAGGAATCTGAGATCCACAGAGGATAAGTGATTGTCTAAAGTATAAATGAAAGAGCTGGGATTTGAACTCAAGTCTTCTCACTCCAAACCCAATACTCGTCTTTCCATCTTCCTGCTTCACACCTCTAAGGTCTCTTCTAGTTCTGACATTCTATTGTTCTATGAATAAATATGAGCATCACTCTAGGAAGCTCTTAGAAGAGGTGGGAATATTGTCTAAGTCACTTGCTAAAGAAAAAATTTCAAGGGCTTGAAAGAGTTATTGACATCCAAAGAGTCCCTAAATCATTTGAAATGATAGAGTTGGGCTCTGAAAACTAGGTTCTATAAAGACTGGATAAAGGAACTGAAGATGTTTACTTTGATGAAGAGAAGACTTAAGAAAGGACATGAGGAAGAAAGAAAAGATGTTGTTTGTGTCCTGAAAGAGCAGAACATAGGGTGAAGGAGCTAGAGGGAGGGAGAGCAGAAAGGAGGAAAGGAAAATTCATGAGGCATTTGGGTTCAATGTGAAGAAATATGTTAGCAGTCAGAGCTACCAAAATATGGAAGAACAGAACTAAATTCAAGCAGAGCATTTAATAAGGTCTCTGTTGTGGACAAGATGGATAGCTGTGGATTTGATGATAATACAATTGGGTGGATTTGGAATTGGTTGAATGACTAAAGTCACAGTAGTTATTAATAGTTCCACGTCAACTTGGAAGATGGCCTCCAAAGGACCCGGGCTTGGCCCTGCACTGGTTAACGAATGTTAACCATTAGTCATTAGTGACTGAGAAAAATCATAAATGGTATGATTATTGATAATTCACACACCGAGTGACAGAGTTAGCAACCAGAAAGATCTTGACAGGCTAGAATTCTAGGCGAATTGAGGAAGATGAAGTTTACTAGGGGTTAATATAAAGCCTTGCCCAGTGGGATATTGAAATCTATCTTGCCCTACAAGAAAATAAGGGGAAAGGGAATAAGGCAGGGGGAGTGGGGTGATAGAAGGGAGGGCAGACTCAGAGAAGGGGCAAGGAGAATACATGCCATCTTGGGGTGGGGGGAGAGTAGAGATGGGGAGAAAATTTGTAACTCAAAATCTTGTGAAATGAATGTTGAAAACTAAAAATAAGTTAAAAATTAAAAAATATAAAGCCTTGTCCTTGGGTTCAAAAAGTTGTCTTCACAAGTACAAGATGGAGAAGCTATGGCTAGACAGTAGATCCTCTGAGAAAGAGTTGGGAGTGGGAGAAAAGTTAGTGAATTGTAAGCCAAAAGTTGATAGACACCTTCTCTGCAATTTAAGAGATTAAATGATAATTGAGAAATATTTAGCAAAATGAATAAAAATACAATACAACAGAGATCATGTTAATTTGTGGCTAAGTCAATATGTAACCTGCAGAAATCCATTTATTTTTTAGTTTGATGCCATTGGCCTGGAGCATTGAGAGGTTGAATGGCTTGTCTGGGGTCACATAGCCATTATGTGTCTTTAGAATGTAAGATCCTTGAGGGTAGAACTTGTTTCTTCTCTTCTAGTTGTATCCGCAGGGCCTAGTACAATGCCTGGTACATAGTAGGTGCTTATTAAATACTTGTAGAACTATTAAACAATTTTTACACAAAGACAGATCCTAAAAAGTGGGGAAATATTAATTGCTCATAGGTCGGCAAGCCAGTATAATAAAAATGACAGTACTATTAAATTAATTTACTTATTCAGTGCCATGGCAATCAAGCTATCAGAGGATAATTTTATAGAGCTAGAAAAAATAATAACAAAATTCAGCTGGAAGAACAAAAGGTTAAGAATCTCAAGAGAATTAATGAAAAAAAGTGGGAAGGAAGGGGGCCCAGCGGTACCAGATTGCAAACTGTCCTACAAAGCTATAATCCTCAAAACAATAAATCACTGGTTAAGGAACAAAGAGGTGAGTCAGTGGAACAGACTAGGTGCATAATATAAAGAATCAAATGAACACAATGCCCTAGTGTGTACGATAAACCCAAAGATCATAGCTACGGGGGCAAGAAGCCACCATTACACAAAAAACTATTGGGAAACTGGAGAGAAGTCTGGCAGAAACTACCGTGTCCCAAGATAAGCTCCAAATATGCACATGACTTAGACATAAAGGGTGATGTAAACCAATTATAAACAGGGAAAGAAGAAATTACCTATCAGATCTATAAATAGGGAAGAATTCATGACTAAACAAGAAACAGGGCTACAGAAAATAGAATGAATAATCTTGATTATATAAACTTTAAAAGTTTTTGCATAAACAAAACCAAGTACAGTTATATTTAGAAAGGAAGCAGGTAAATGGAAAAACAATCTTTGCTGCAAGTTTCCCTGATAAAGGTCTCATTTCTAATATATATACATATATATGTATATGTATATGAAAATGTTTCAAACACAGGGCATATCTTGGAGATATTGTGGGTTTGGTTCCAGACCATCTTAGTAAAGCAAATATTGCAATAAAGCAAGTCACATGAAAATTTGGTTTCCCAGTACATATGAAAGTTACATTTACACTATACTGTAGTCTATTAAGTGTGCAATAGTATTATGTCTTAAAAAAACCAATGTATGTACCTTAATTAAAAATAATTTATTGCTAAAAATGCTAACCATCACCTAAGCCTTTAGCAAGTCAATCTTTTTGCTGGTGGAGGGTCTTGCCTTGAAGTTGGTGGCTGTTGACTGTTCAGGGTGGTGGTTGCTGAAGGTTGGGGTGGCGATGGCAATTTCTTAAAATAAGACAACATTAAAGTTTGCTTTATTGATTGACTCTTCCTTTCATGAAAGATTCTCTGCAGGATGTGATGCTGTTTGATAGCATTTTACCCACAGCAGAACTTCTTTCAAAATTGAAGTCCGTTCTCTCAAACTCTGCCACTACTTTATCAACTAAGTTTATGTAACATTTTTCAAACTTGTTGTGTCTCAGGGAATTGAGAGGTCTAAAGAGAGGGAGAGAGATGGAGGAATGGCTGGTCAGTGGAGCAGTCAGAATATACAACATTTATCAATTAAGTTCACCATTTGTCGATTAAGTTATCCATCTTATATGAGTGTGGTTTGTGGTGCCCCAAAACGCTTAATAATAACATCAAAGACCACTGATCACAGATCACATAACAGATATAATAATAAAGAAAAAGTTTGAAATATTGCAAGAATTACCAAACTGTGACACAGAGACACAATGTGAGCATGTGCCATTGGGAAAACGGAATCAATAGCTTGTTCCATGCAGGGCTGCCACAAACCTTCAATTTGTAAAAAACAAAAAACAAAAACAAAACAAAAATAAAAATGCCAAACTGCAGGATCTGCAAAGTGCAACAAAATAAGATATTCCTGAATAGAAGAATAAGAGTCATTCTCCAGTTGATGAATGGTCAAAGACAGTTTTCAGAAGAAGAAACCCAGGCTATCAATAATCATATGAAAAAGTGATCTAAATAACTAATAATTAAAAATGCAAATGAAAACAAATCTAAGGTTCCACCTCACACCAATCAGACTGATAAAACTGACAAAAAAGGAAAATGATGAATGCGACGATAGTTGGGGCTTTGAAAATGGGCACGGTAATGCACTGGTGGTAGAGCTGTGAACTGGTCCAGCCATTCTGGAAGACAATTCAGAACTATGCCCCAAAAGCTATTTAATTATGCACACAATTTGACCCAGTGATACCACTATTAATTTTATAACCCAAAGAGATAAAAAGTGGGGTGGGGGTGGGGAAGGACCAACATATAAAAAAATTATAGTAGCCTTTTTTGTGGTGGCCAAAAATAGTAAATTGGTCGTGGGGGAGCATCAATTGGGGAACAGCTGAACAAGTAATGGTTATAGGAATTTGATGGAAAACTATTGTGCTGTAAGAAATGATGAAGAGGATAGTTTGGGAGAAACTTGGGAAGATATATATGAACTAACGCCGAGTGAGGCGAACAAAACCAAGAGAAAAATGTATACAATAATAACATTAGAGTAAAGACAAACAACTTTGAAAGATGTGAGAACTCTGATCAACACAATGACCAATAGTAGTTCCAGAGG
Organism: Trichosurus vulpecula; assembly: GCF_011100635.1. Classification (NCBI taxonomy): domain Eukaryota; kingdom Metazoa; phylum Chordata; class Mammalia; order Diprotodontia; family Phalangeridae; genus Trichosurus; species Trichosurus vulpecula. Next base: position 71,485,530 of record NC_050573.1, read on the forward strand.
ATTTATGAAGGAATATGGCCACTTCCAAATAGAGAGGTAATGGACACAGAACAGATTGAAGCATATTTTGTTGGGACATGGCCAATGGGGAAATTTGTCTTACTTGACTCTACGTGTTTATAACTGGGGTTTTGTTTTTCTTGTTTTCTCAGAAAGTGGGGGAGAGAAGGTAGGAAGGAGAGAAAGTGGATCTTGTTTGAAAATACCATTTAATTAAAAAACAAATACTTGTTGATTGATTGATACGGCAGCTAGGACAACAACATCATCTCCAGTCTTCAGCTTCATTGAGAGGCCAATGTCCGTAACAAGAGAGGTGATAATGATGGTCCTGCTGGATACTTTTTGGGTCAGGCCATATCTGATGTATCATGTTCAGTGCTGGCATCACATTAGGAAGGACATTTGATACGCTGGAGAATGTCCAGAGAAGGAACCCATGGTAGTGAAGCGACTTGAGATCATGCCATACGAGGACTGGTGGAAGGAACTGAAGTTGTTTATCCTGAAGGAAAGAAGATTTAGGAGAGGGCATGATAGCTGTCTTCAAATATTTGAAGGGCTGTCATGCTGAAGATGGATTACACTTGATGTGCCTGGCTCCATAGGGCAGAAAAGGAAGCAATAGATGGAAGTCACAGATATGTAGATTTTGGCTTCATGTCAGGAAAAATTCTCTCACAATGAGAACAATTCCAGAGGGCAATAGGCTGCTTCAAAAGGAAGTGTCTTCCCTTTCCCTGGAAGTCCTTAAACAAAGGAATGACCCCTTCTTTGGGATACTGTATGAGGGATACTTGTTTATGGATAGGTTGAATTATATGACTTCTGAGGTTCATTCTAGCTCTGAGATGCTGTGACTCTATGATGCCAAGTCTGTGTGACCTTGGGTGAGTTCATTCCCCTCTTTGGGTCTCAGTTTCCTTTTCTGTAAAATAAGTAACTTGATCTAGATGTTTCTAATGGCTGCTGACCTCCTGGATATTCCATGAACAAGATACTACACCTCTCAGCTCCAGGCATTTTCTCTGGCTGTCCTCCATGCCTGGAATACTCCCTCTCTTCCTCTCTGACTACTGACCTCCCTGGTTTCCTTTAAATCTCAGCTACAATCTGACCTTCTACAGGAAGTCTTGCCCAGCTCCTCTTAATTCCAGAGTGTTACCTCTTTTAACTATCTGCTATTCATCTTGTATCTGGTTTGTTCATATATATATATATATATATATATATATATATATATATATATATATATATATATGTATGTATGTATGTATATATATATATATGTATGTATATATATACACATTTGTTTGTATGTTGTCTCTCCCATTAGATTGTAAGCTCTTCAATGGCAGAGGCTGGTTTCCCCCCCTCTTTTTGTATCCCCAGCATTTAGCACAGTTCCTACCACATAGTAGGTACTTAATAAATTGTAGTACAGTGCCTATCACATAGTAGGTGCTTAATAATAAATAAATTGACTCATTGGCCCAGATGTTTTGAGATTCTATAAATGAGACATTCATTAATGAATGAATAAAAAAGCATCTATTAGACGCTTCCTGTGTGTCATACACTGTGTTGAGTGTTGAGGATTCAAATACAAGTAAACAGGATAGCCTCTGTCCTCAGGGAACTTAATTATGATGAAGGGAAACTATGCTAAAGGGGAGCTAGAAAGAAGAAAGGATGAGGAGCATAGCCAGAGTAGAGGTAGTGTGGTTTGGAATGGCCAGGAAAAGCTTGGTCCTAGGCAAGATAAGGTAAAAGATCGCCTCTCAGGGCCCAAAATGCCGTGGAAAGAGTCCAGCTTCTGGTGGGAAGAGGTTGAGGGGGGCGGTCTAAAGTGCAAGTGGTGGAGTAGGGAAGTGGCCTAGAAGTGGACTCCCATCTGCACTGCCCATTACTGGAGGTAATGAACTCCACATCACTGAAGGTGTATGAGTCAGGGCCAAATGGCTCCATGTCAGGGAGGCTACAGAAGAGCTCTCTAAGTGGAAGGGAGAGTGAACTAAGTGACCTTGGACTTTCCTTTTAAAACTTGGCCTTTGTTCCCAAGATTTAATGATTCTCTGACTACAGAATTAGCAATGAGCTAACTAGAGGCAGCAAGGTGGCACAGTGGTTAGAGAGCTGGATTTGGAATCAGGAAACCTGAATTCAAATCCTGCTTTGGGCACTTAAACCCTCTAAGTTTCAGTTTCCTCATCTATAAAATGGGGTAATGATAGTATGGGTTGTTGTGAGGAATGAAAGAGTTGGCACCATACAAAAGCTATTGTTATCATCATGAACAGCACCATCATCATTGTGATAGACCAGCATTTTCCTTATGCAACTTCCTTCAGTTCTAGATTCCCTGAAGGCCCCAGCTTCTTCCTCTCCATGCAGCCTGATTAGCACCAGCTTCCTGGCCAGTGGGCATTAAAAAGTCCCAGATGCATGTAGTCTGGGCCTCTCATACTTGGTGGGTGCCTGAGCCTATGGGAGTCTCCGTATCCTGATGACTTATTGACCAGACACACTTCCAGATAGAGACAGGAGGGCCATGTGCAGAGCCAGCTATGTTCCATTGGATCCTTGTCGCGTGTTCTTACTGTGTTAAAGCAAAGTAATCCTATTTTGTTAAATATACGGTGACTTTCACATGCCTTGTTTCATGCCAACACAGAATTTGAACTAAGAGGATGCTGGTGCTGGTGCTGGTGCCTGCAGCAATCATCATCATCGTCATCATCATCATCGTCATCACCATCATTGTCATCATTATTGGTATTATTTTGATTGTCAGGGACCCCAGGCTCCAATCCTAGATTTCCCACTTACTAACTGTATAATCTTGGACAAGTCCTTTATTCTCTCTGATCTTACAACCATAAAATAGAGAAAAGAATCCTGGCACTGCCTTCCTCATAGGGCTATTGTGAGGCAGACGCATTGTAAGCCTTAGAAGTGTTCTAGAAATGGTGATACTGACAATGGTGATACTGACTCAAGCTCCCATGAGTCTGTCCGTGATCTAGTCAGCATCTCAGATGCTGCCTCCTCCTCCCTCCCCACCAAGTGTAGGAGGTGCCAAAATAAACAGTTACCGCCCTTCTCCCCCCGGGTTTCTCCCTCAATCTCACTTTCTGTGTCTTGCAACACCTCAAAATAGGGGCCAGTAAGGAAGGGCAGGGAGAAGGAGGAACGATTTCTCACAGGTCCTGTTACCAGGGGCAACGGTGCATTCCACCCTTAAGCTGTGGGTAGGCTGCACCCTTTTCTCCATGAGTCCCTCCTGTACCCCCAGGGCACAGATCTCACAAACTCAGAATTGCCAGCAATGGTAATGGGAACAGGGGTGAGGGTTAAGTCCTGTTGAGATCACATAAAGAGAAGGGAAGTTGGGGGGAAGGAAAGGGGAGGAGTTTTATTGCTTAGAGATTCCTTTCTCAATAACAATTCAACAGCCACCTATTAACACTTAGAAGAAAGAAGAAGGGAGCCCATGAATTGGAATCGGAAGATATGGATTCAAATCCTGCTTCAAACACTTATTCTGTGACATGTCACAATCTCTGTGAGCCCAGTGGCTTGCACATTTGTTTTTCAGTCATTTTAGTTTTGTCTGACTCTTTATGACCTCATTTGGGGTTTTCTTGGCAGAGATACTGGAGGGATTTGCTATTTCCTTCTCCAGCTCCTTTTACAGAAGACTAACTGAGGCAAATGGGATTAAGTGACTTGCCCAGAGTCACACAGTTACGAAGTGTTTGAGGTCAAATTTGAACTCACTCCAGGTCCAGCACTTTAACCACTGCATCACCTATCTGCCCCAATTTGCATATAATAGATGTTTAATAAATGTTTGTTTTCTTTAGATTTATTGCCCTCAGAGGCTATCTATTCTGACCAGAATCCCCTCTACAACACACCTTCCAAGTAGTCATTCAGCCTTTGCTTACATCTACTTTGGCCAAGGGAAAATGACCACATCTAAGGGCAGAAATTTGACTCCTGGGTAGCTCTCATTGTCAGGACCTTTTCCTTATGTTGAGCCAAAATCTGCTTCTCTGCAACTTGTCCCCATTGATCCTAGATCTGCCTTATAGAAATGAACGTGTCTGAGGTTCAGTTTTATTACCAGCTTTCATACCGGCATACTGGGTGCTTGCCTGTTTAGTCATGATGTGGCAGTCAGGATGATGGGTGTCATCAGCCCTCTAATGGGGGACACTGCTATAAGCCTGGCTGCTCAGCCATCCTTGGCAACATCATAGTTGCCAAAAGACACTAAATTACTTTCTAGGATGGTCCTAAAAGGTCGTGTATTGAGAGAGGGTCGCTTTCTAAGATGAATAAGGCAGGACCCTCTTGATTCTAAATGATCTATCTCCATCAAGTACTGTGGACTGGATTGAAGAGATAGCTAGCTTTCCGTTAGCTAATGGAGCAGGACTCTTAAGTAAAACTGACTCCTTCCTCATAAAAGGCACACTACCTCCTCCATCGTCCTTCAAATCTCCCAGAACTAGGAATAGAAGGGAGAAGGTATTGCTTCTCTCTTGAATGAGGAGCAGCCTTTGGTAGGAGCAGCCTTTAGCAGCCTTAAGTTACTAAAGCTTAAAACTGCACTAAGACTTTTGGGATATCCTGTATAAAAGTCATTCCTGATAGTGTCATATGTAGATTTGTAATGAACTGGGAATTGCCCCCCTTAAATTCTGGGTGCTAAATGGATTTCACTTTACACTTGATTTGTATGTTTGTTTTTGAGCTAAGAATTTTTCCTATAATCTATGTACTTAATAATTCCCAATAAACTCTCTCTCTCTCTCTCTCTCTCAATCTCTGTGTGTGTGTGTGTGTGTATACGTATTAGTGCTTGAAAGTTTTTCCAATCACTTTACATACATTATCTCCTTTGAGCCTCATAGTGAGTCTGTGAAGTTGGTACTACAGGTCCTATTATCCCCATTTTGCAGAAGGGTAAACTGAGGCTCATAGAAATTAATGACTTGCCCATGGTTAAAGAGCTCCTAAGTGTCTTTAGTGAGATTTGAACTCAGATCTTCCTGACTTCAGGTCCATCACTCTATCCATTCTGCTCAGCTTCCTCTCACATGACAATCCTTCAAATTCTTGAAAATAGCTATCATGTTTCCTTTAAGTCCTCTCTTCTCCAGGTTAAATATCTCTACTTCCTTCAAGTAATCATCATACGCTATGACCTTAAGGTCCTTTACCTTCCTGGTTGTCTCACTCTGGACACTTATCAATATCTTTCTTAAATGTAGTACCCAGAACTGAAGACAGTTCTCTAGATGCAATCTGACTGGAAAAGAATTAAACAGGACCATCACCAACCACCCTAACCCTGGACACTGTGTCTCTCTCAATGAAACCTAAAATTGCATTGACTTTTATGTCCCACTGTTGATCATGTTGGGATCACAGTTTACTCAAATCCTCCCAATCTTTTCATATCAATTCCTGTCTAGCCATGCCTCCTCCCATCTTATATTGGTGAAGCTGATTTTTTGAAAGCTATTTTATTTCTTTCATTAAATATTTTCCATTTGCATGTAAAAATTTTTAACAACCACTTTAAAATTTTTTGAGTTTCAAATTCTCTCTGTCTCTCCTGCCCCTCTCCCCTAGTTGAGAAGGCAAGCAATTTGATATCAATCGTACATGTGAAGTCATGCAAAACATGTTTTCATATTAGCCATGCTGCAAAAGAAAACACACAGACCAAAGAAAAAACCCACAAGAAAAATAGTTTTTTTAAAAAAAAGTATGCTTCATTCTGCATTCAAAATTCACCAGTTCTCTCTCTAGAGGTGTATAGGACTTTTTCATCATGGGTCCTTTGAAATTGTCTTGAGTCATTGCTTTGATCAGAGTAGCTAAGGTTTTTATAGTTGATCATTCTTACAATATTGCTGTTACTGTGTACAGTACTCTCCTGGTTCTGCTCACTTCACTCTGCATCAGTTTATATAAGTCTTCCCAGGTTTTCCGAAACCATCTTACTCATTATGTCTCATAACACAATAGTATTCCATGACAATCATATAGACAACTTGTTCAGTTATTCCTCAGTTGCTGGGCATGCCCTTAATCTCTAATTCTTTGCCACCACAAGAAAATCTGCTATAAATATTTTTGTAAAAACAGGTTCTTTCCCCTTTTATTTGATCTCTTTTGGATACAGACCTAGTAGTGGTATTGCTGGTTCCAAGGGTATTCATATTGTTCTCCAGAATGGCTGGATTAGTTCACAGCTCTACTACCGGTACCTTAGAGTCCCAGTTTTCCACACCCCCTCCAGCATTTGCCTTTTTTCTTTTTGGTCATGTTAGCTAATGTGATGAGTGTGAAGTAATATCTCAAAATTGTTTTAATTTATATTTCTCTGATCAGTAGTGATTTGGAACATTTTATGTGGTTATTGATAGCTTTGATTTCTTCTGAAAATTGCCTGTTTATATCCTTGATTATATCAACTGGGGAATTGCTCTTATTTTTATAAATTTGGCTCAGTTCCCTATATATTTGAAAAAATGAGGCCTTAAAGAAATTTGATGTAATTTTCCCCCTCCCCCAGTTTACTTTTTCCTCCTAATTTTGGCTGCATTAGCTTTATTTGTAGCTTTTTTTAACTTCATGTATTCAAAACTGTACATTTTACATTCTGTGATGCTCTCTTGTTTGGTCATAAACTCTTCCCTTCCCCGTAGATCTGACTGGTATACTTTTCTATGTACCCCTAATTTATTTATGATATCACTCTTTATGTCTATATCATTTAGTCATTTTGAACTTATCTTGGTATGTAATGTGAGATGTTGGTCTATGCCTTTTTTCTGCCAAACTGCTTTCCAGTTTTCCCAGCAATTTTATCACATATTGAGTTCTTACCCCCAAAGCCTGGGTCTTTGGATGTATCAAATACTAGATTACTATGATCATTTACTACCCTGTATTGTGTACCTAATCTAGTCTACTGATCACCACTCTATTTCTTAGCTGGTACTAGATTGTTTTGAGGATTGCTGCTTCATAATAGAGTTTGAAATCTGGTTCAACGTCAGTTTCTAAGCTGCCTTCCTTCACATTTTTCCCCGATGATTCCCTTGACATTCTTGACATTTTGTTCTTTCAGATGTATTTTATTAGTATTTTTTCTATCTCTGTAAAATAATTCTTTGATAGCTTGATTGGTATGGCACTGAATGAGTAAATCAACTTAGGTAGAATTATCATTTTTCTTGAATTGGCTCTGCCTACCCATGAGCAATTAATATTTCTCCAATTATTTTATTCATATGGAGTGTTTTGTAATTGTGTTGATTATCTTGGCAAGTAGACTCCCAAGTATTTAATATTATCTGCAGTTATTTTGAATGAAATTTCTCTTTCTGTCTCTTCCTGTTGGGTTTTGTTGGTAGTATACAGAAATGCTGACAATTTATATGGGTTTATTTTATATCCTGCAACTCTGCTGAAGTTGTTGATCATTTCAACTAGTTTTTTAGCTGATTCTTTAGAGTTCTCTAACTATATCATCATATCATCTGCAAAGAGCAATATTTTTGTTTCCTCATTACCTATTTTTATTCTTTCAATTTCTTTTCCTTATCTTATTGCTATAGCTAGCATTTCTAATACAATATTGAATAATAGTGATGATAATGGACATCCTTGCTTCACTTCTGATCTTATGCAGAAGACTTCAAGTTTATTCCCATTCCAGATAATGCTTGCTCTTGGTTTTAGTTAGATACTACTTACCATTTGAAAAAAAGTTCTATTGATTCCTATCTATGCTTTCTAATGTTTTTAATAGGGATGAGTGTTCCACTTGGTCAAAGGCTTTTTCTGCATCTATTAATATATTCATATGATTTTTGTTGTTTTTGAAGTTGATTTTTGTTAACTCAAAGTCTTAGAAATGCCAATGGTTGTTGGATTGGATTAGACTTCACAATTATTCATATTAAATTTCTTCTTAATAGCTCTCCCTAATGTAGCTAGAACTGACTCTTTTTGGATTCTGGATCTGCCATCCAGTGGGTTAACCATCCTCCCCAGCTTTGTGACCTCTGCAAACTTGATGAGCGTGTCATCGATGCCTTTATCTAAGTCACTGATAGAAATGTTAACCAGGACCACCAGTTCCTGAGGTGCTCGACTGGCAATTGCCTTCTAAGCTGACATTGAGCCATTAATGACTCCTCTTTGTGGTTAGTCACTCAAGTAGCTTGGAATCCATTTGACTTTTTGATCACCTGGCTCATATCCCTCTATCTTGTTGGCAAGAATAGCATGAAAGACTTTGTCAAATTCTCAGCAAAAATCAATGTAAGCTATAGCTACAGCAATCCCCTGATCTGTCAGTCTACTAACCCATCAAAAAAAGGAAATGAGGTCAGCTTGACAGGACCTACCCTTGATAGAGCCATGTTGGCTTTTTATGATCATCATTTCCTTTTCTAGATCATCACTACTATGACTATATCCACATTGATCTCTTGAGAAGGAGATCAACTCCACTTCCCCCTTTCCTTCTTGTCAAAATTGTTTTCTCATTGTATCTTCAGAGATTCATTTTCAACAGCTTCCCATCTTTCCTGTGCTGACTTTTCCTTTGTTTCATAGTCTAAAGAATCCTACCTATTCTTTTTCTCCCCAAATCTAGGATTTGTGTGAGCCTATCCCAGATTTCGCTCTCTTGTATCACAGATTCTAAGATGCAAAGACCACTTCCCCTCCCTTCTCCAGAAGCCCCACAAACTAAGTTTCCCACCATTTGGCTTCCAGCAATTAGTTCCCCCGATCGGTGAGAGTTATCTATTTCAGATTAGAATCTCCTTTTATTGGTTTCTCTACTTTTTGAAAGACGAAATTATCATTTAGGCAAGTAAATAAATTCCTAGTTATTCTTTTTGGGGGAGAAGGGAATGGGGGGAGAGAGAGAGAAAGAGTTGTCTAGTAAGTATTGGATCATTGAAGTCCTTCATCACTACTATAAAATGCCTCTGTGCTAGGCTTCTGATGTGTTTCCAGAATTTGTTACCTATTTCCAGAACTCCTCACCTATTTCCTCCTTCTGTCTAGGTGGGCTGTAATCTACCGCAATGATTCTTTTATCCCTCCTCTTCCCTGCCCCCGACATTGATCTTTACACAAATGCTCTTCACCATCAACTATTTATTTATATAATTCACAATCAACCCATTACTTATTAATCAGTTATTAATCTCCAACTTAAGCTTCTACTATGTGCCAAACCCTGTGCTCAGTGCTGTGGATAGTTAAAAAAGTAAAAATAATCCTTCCCCTCAGGAAGCTAACATTCTGTTGGGGGAGTATAACATATTCATACATAAGTAACCATGGGATACAAACAAGGATATAACTGGTGGCCCTCTCTAGTTCCTGGATTTTCTCACATGAGGTGGAATCAGGCCATATAATTGTATATATCTGATAAATCTTCTTAACACACAAAACTACTGTGTCTCTTCCCCTATTTTCATTTAACTTACCCTGGTTCTTTTGAATAAAACAGAGCCTTCTAAAGCCATGTGCCAATGATGGGTCTCAGGGATACCTCCGAGGTCAAATTGGCCTTCTTAGCCAATCCTTGGGTTAGAGGTCTTGGGTTAGAGGCCCTTCTTGGGTTAAAACCTCTAGCTCACCCTTCATTTTACCCATCTTTTAGTATTTGTGTCTTAAAATCTGAGGCCATGGGTTTTACTTCTGGCTCCTTTCTTGGATTTTGTTGTCTGAAAACCACTAGGCACCTCTTCTACTATTATTCTATTTTCTGAGTGATTATAATTAAGCAATTTTCTCCTTCCCCTTTTCATTTTCAAGGCCTTTTAATTAGATTGTCAAGACTCTGGGCAAACATATTCTTGTCCTTCTTATCAAAGTTTCCTTTACAATCTTTAAAATGCTATAGCCACGTGATATAATGTGATAATTACTCTGATTCTTAACGGTGGGGAGGAGTGGGAAGTCTACTGGTGAAAGAAGAGGAGGTCATTGATCAGGGCAGGCTTTTTGGAGGAGGTGGCATTTGAACTGGGCTCTAAAGACCAGGTAGGTTGGAAAGGCCGTTTCCTGGCTGGGCCAGGCTCCAACTTTGCTGAGCGCTGGGCCTGAGCTGGGATGGAGCTGGCGCTCTTGACGGCTCCCTAAGCCCACCGCATTTGCTAGAAGACAGACATCGTTAATTATGATGAAAAGGAGACCCTATTCATGGCAAATACTTAGGAGGATGTGAAGCGTGAAGTTGCAGACGCTTCCTAAGCTCCCTCGGAGGCCCAATCTGTCCAAACTCGCTCAGGCACTGTGGACTGCTTTTTCTGCTTCCCTTTTCTATCTAGGTTCCAGCTTTTGGGGACTAGGACCAGGAGCATCTTATAATTCAACATAATAGCAAGCATTTATTTAGTACTTTAAAGTTTGCTAAGTGCCTTACAAATGTGATGTCATTTGATCCTCAAAACAACCCTGGAAGGTAGGTGCTATTATTATCATCCTCATCTTACAGATGAGGAAACTGAGGCACAGAGACATTAAGAAACTTGCCCAAGGTCACAGCCAATAAGTGTTTGAGGTAGAATTTGAACTCAGAACTTTCTGACTCTAGGGCTAGCCCTCAGCCTGTGGTGCCACCTAGCTGCCATAAGAAGGACTTTCTATTGTTTCATCTGGTTGGGGCCAGGACAGGGATAGGGGTGTGTGTTAGGTCTGTCTGAATTCAGAGGAAGAAGATCCTCCTAATTGACCAGGCAGCCAGTGTGGTACAGTGGATAAGAGTTCAAAGTGTCTGAATTCTGGCTCAGCTGCTGACTCTCTTTGTGATCTTGGGGACTTCACTTTCCTACTCTATCCAATGAGAAGGTTGGACAAAGTGATATCTAAGGGCCTCAGCATGTCTTAACCCCACGATCATATGACTCACTCACAGTAAAGACCTCAGAGCCAGAAATAGAACTCAGGTTCCTTCACTCCAACTGTAGTGCCTCTGCTGTTCTATCCCATTGGCACTCCACCCAACTTCTCCTTTTGTTAGGGAGTTCTGATTGTAGAATTGATCCCAGATAAAGAATAAGAAGGTCCATTTTGCCTAAGGCTTCCCTTGGCCCATGGAGAGATCTGGCTTTTTGCGTGCTCACCCTCTCTGCCCTATCCCCTCAACACTTTTTTTTGGAGAAGGGAAGGCAGGGCAATTGGGGTTAAGTGACTTGCCTAAGGTCATACAGCTAGTAAGTGTGTCAAGTGTCTGAGGTTGTATTTGAACTGAGGTCCTCCTGACTCCAGGGCTGGTGCTCTACACACTGTGCCACCTAGCTGCCCCTCAACACTGAAACATGCACACCCATGGGACTCATTCCCACAAACTTGCTCATGGCATTCTTCCCAACTGACATTCTCTGCCCCCTCCTTGCCGCGTTCCCCCTAGGCCTCTTCCTGGGCCGAGGGTCGCGGGCAGTCCTCCCCGGGGGACCTCTTCTGCTCCTACACCGAGCCTTCGGTCGTCACCGGCCGGCCTGGCCTCCACCCAGACCGGAATTCACCAGACAGAACGCCAGAGGATCTCGCTCACGGTCTTTATTGGTACATCTTCCACGGCGACTGCTCGACTCTGCTCTCTTCCCCTATCCCCGTACATTATATAACCTATTGCAGCCAATCCAGTGGCGAGAGCTATAACATTGCCTTATATGGACGGGCTTCATCCTAAGCCGGCACCGCCCAGCGATATACCCGGAAAAGCGTTATACCCGGAAAGCTGTAGTCCCTGCCCCACCCTCCACCCAGCCCTAAGCGGCGTCCCACCCCCACCCAAATCCCAACAATTCACCCCTTAAACTAAAATTAAAAGGAAGAAGGGGAAACATAGGGCAGTGCTCACAAAGCGGAATCAAGATCCAACCAACCTGAGGGGTCCTCCCCCACACCTACGGCCCGCAGGGCGCGGTAACCAACCCGCTGGCGGCGAGAAAGCAGGGAGATGCGGGCGCAAAGAACGCGGACCGCAATAAGCAGGGCGAGGAAGGCCGCCGCAGCAGCCAGGTAGGGCCACCAGGAGAACCACGGACCTGAAAGCCAAGAAGGCCACCAGGAGGAGAGGTTGGGCGGGACCCATGGGGAGACCCTAGTGCCATTGATGGCCTGGTACTCCCGCCGAAGGTTGTGCAGCGTGTCCCAAAAATAGAGGAGTTAGAATAAGGGGCATTCGTCACACAGAGGCCTTCGCCCACGCGACGACGACAAGAGTGATCTAGTCCCACCACGAGGAGAATCACCCCCACCGCCCGCGGCTTACGCTGTTTTCTCCTCCCTGGCGGTAACGGGGAACGGGGGGACGCAGCCGGATTCTGAGAGGACAGAGGGATGGGGACGAATTCGGGGGCGCGGACCACCACCGCAGTCGGCGCAAAGGAGCCATTCCAGCAAGGGGAGAGGTAACATTCAACCTTTGAACAGTTGAGAAGGGGGTCGGAGAGAGATGCGTTGATGAGGAGCCAGAAGAAAGGGGGTTGGACGCAAACGTCCTGGGGGGGAACAGTCTGAGGAGTCAAGGTCCAATTTTCTCCCTCTTTCTCCCAAGAGAGAACCGCCGCTCCCGGTGAACGATGAGGAACCCCCAGAGCAGGCGAAGTCCAGGTGTCGGGCACATGGCTGAAAAAGGAAAGAAAAGGAATTAGTCAGGGCTGCTCTACCTCTTCAGAGTCACTAGGGTCCGTCCTGACGAGGACGTCCCGAACCTGACAGAGAGGGACCCAAAAGGGCCCGTCCCCGGCCTGGGGGCCCTGTACAGCCAGGCACCCGCGGCGTCGGGCCACAACCCGACTTGGGCCGTGCCATTGTCCTTGGGGGTCTCTCCAAAGAACTGAAGACCCCTCCCGGGCGCGAACCGGAGGCGGAAGTATGGAGGTGGGGTCTGAGTGTCCGACGAGACCGGCGTAAAAACGGGCCGCCGGTGTCGTCCCGTCTGCGCGAACAGACAAAAAGTTAGCACGCGGGCGAGGTCTGGGGTCGACGGTCGACGAGGGAGTTTGCCGAACATTTTAGTAAAACAATCCTTCAGGCTGCGGTTGGTGCGCTCGACCACCGCCTGTCCCTGCGGATTATAAGCGATGCCCGTGGTATGTAGGATGCCGAACTCACGGCAGAAGTCCTCGAAGGCCTTTGCGACATAGGCAGGGCCATTGTCCGTCTTGATCTCCGTAGGAACGCCGATGTGTGCGAACGCCTGGTAGAGGTGAGCAATAACACAGCGGGCCGTCTCCCCAGGCTGAAAGGAGGCGCTGACAAATCCCGAAAACGTGTCCACTGAGACGTGGAGAACCCAGGAGCCAATGTGCGTCATGTCCATCTGCCAGAGAGCGTTAGAACTGTCCCCTCTGGGGTTGCGAGCTCTTTCCGGGATGCGGGGCTGAAAGGGGGCGCAAGAGGCACAAGCTTTGACAATGTCTCTGGCCTGCTGTCGAGATATTCCGTACAGATGACGGAGAGATCGGGCGGAGAGGTGCCAACGGGAATGGGCCAATTGGGCCGGATCTTCGGAAACCTCATCCGCGACAGCAAGGAAAGTCTCAGGCGGCGACCGGAGGGCGGCGTCCACAACAGCATTCCCCGAATAGATGGGGCCCGCGGTCGTCCGGTGAGAGTGGACATGGAGGAGGTAAACGCGGGCCGAACGAGTCTGCAGAGCCTGTTGGACCTGTGAAAAGAGTGGGTGGAGCGGTACACCGGGAGAAATAAAGGAGTCTGGGAGGCCAGAAACAAGCTCCACGGCATATTTGCTATCTGAAATCACATTAATAGGCGTATCAGGGAACAACTGGAACGCCTGAAGGATCGCCCACAACTCACTGGGCTGCACCGAGGGATATGGAGAGCGCAGTCGCAAGCACTGTTGCAAATGGGGGATATACAGCGCCACTCTGTGGTCCTTAGAAGCATCGGTAAAAATCTGGGGCCCCTGTACCAGTTGCGGGCTCACCGGGGACGGGGCGAGGGAGATGGGGAAAAGGGGGATGGTCTCCAAGAGTTTGGGCAAAGGGCCGCCGCCCACCGGGACGTCAAGCAGTGTCACCGCCCACGCCCAGGACGCCTGCATCAGTTCAGGAAGGACGGGAACAAGGTACGGTGCGTCCAGGGTGGGCACACAGCCTAGCAACGCTAGGCAGCGACGCCGGGCTGCTATTACAAGGCGAGCCAAAGCGTCCAAGCGCCCCTCCAGCGAGGAGGCCGCGCCTGAAACATAGATCCACTCAATTACTCCATGGGCCTGATACAAGGCACCCCATGGTAATAGGCCGTCTTGCAGGGGCCTAAAATAAACTGTCTTATTTGGCTCATATCGTGTCAGCGCGGACGTGGCTCGAGCAATGATGCGATGCAGTGCATCGCGGGCTGCAGGGGTCCAAGCTCGAGGAGATTTAAGGTCCGTGGGTCCTCTGAGAAGGTCATAAAGGGGTTGCATATCCCCGGGGGGAATAGGAAGATAAGAGCGGACCCACTGCACCGAGCCCACAAGTTTTTGAAAATCATTAAGAGTCTTGCAGCGCGCCTCCTGTAGCACAGGAAAGGGGCGCCGCACGGAGGTCTCCCCCACCACCGAGCCAAGATACTTAGCCGGGACCGTAAGTTGGACCTTCTCAGGATCCAGGAACAGGCCCGCACGGTGTAGCGTCCTCCGAACATCTCTCAAGCAAGGGTCCAACAATTGCTGAGTAGGCGCCGCCACCAGGATATCATCCATATAATGAAGAAGGAGAGCTGAAGGGTGGTCCCGACGGACCGGTTCCAGCACCCCGTCCACATGTCTCTGGCACAGCGTAGGGCTGTTGGCCATTCCCTGCGGGAGAACCTTGAACTCGAACCGCCTGTGGGGACGAGAAACATTAGTAGATGGCAGAGAGAACACAAACTTGGGGGTGTCTTTCGGGTGGAGGGGAATGGAGAAAAAGCAGTCCTTTATGTCCACCACGGCCAAAGGCCATCCAGCCGGAATGGCCGTGGGAGAAGGAAGCCCGGGCTGGAGCTTCCCCATTGGTAACATAATACGGTTGATGGCCCGCAAGTCCACCAGGAGTCTCCAGCGGCCTTTTCCACCGCGTTTTTTAATGACAAAGGCAGGAGAATTGTAAGGGCTAGTGGAGGGCCTAATTTGGCCCTGAAGGAGCAGACCCTGGACAATCTCCTCCATTACGACGAGCTTTTGCAACGGGAGGGGCCACTGGTCTACCCACACTGGCGTGGTAGATGTCCAAGTGATTCGGGGTGTGGGGGTGCCCGTGTCACGATCAGTGGCCCTCAAGA
Organism: Trichosurus vulpecula; assembly: GCF_011100635.1. Taxonomy (NCBI): domain Eukaryota; kingdom Metazoa; phylum Chordata; class Mammalia; order Diprotodontia; family Phalangeridae; genus Trichosurus; species Trichosurus vulpecula. Next base: position 71,500,869 of record NC_050573.1, read on the forward strand.
GTTTAAAGTATCCGGGCCGGACAAGGTAACCTCGAGCTGTGCAAGGATGTCACGACCCCATAGTGCATAGGTGAGACCGGGAACGCACAAAGGGCTAAACTGGCCCTCAAGCGCGTCCCGTCTCCAAGTCATAGGCCTGGCGGCCTCCCATGCCTCCACTACTCCTCCCACTCCCTTTACTGGCTTGCCAGCTCGTCGGCGTGGAATTTGAGGAGGCCACTGGTTGCGGGGCAGCGCGGAGCGATCGGCTCCCGTGTCTACGAGACCCCGCACTGGCTGTCCCTCCACCAGGAGGATCATCATGGGGCGGTCCATTGTGATCTTCTCCATCCAAAGGCAAGAATCAGCCTCTGTGTCCTGGAACGGCACTGCCTGAGCGAGGACCTCACCTGGGAAAATATCAACTAGAATAGGGTGTGGGTTAACTACCAGTAACGGGTCACCGGGGGCCAGCACCTGGGTGGGAACGGTATAGCGAGACTGAAAAGGGTTCCCCGTGGCCAGGAGCACTCCTGCTGGCCCTTGGACCGGGATTTCTATTGCCCCCCACGAGGGAAGGGTGGTTGAGTCTCGGGCCGTAAGGACTGGACCCGGGGGGGGCGAGTTGCCCGCTTTCTCGGCCCCCCGTGCTCGTTTCCCGACTCCTGGGTGGGGTTCCTTTGGTCGGAGCGGCAAAATTTCGCCATATGGCCAGGCTTTCCGCAGCGGAAGCAATTTGGGGTGCCTCGTCCCGACCCGCAGCCTTGTGGACACTGGGCCCGAAAGTGACCCAGCTGACCACATTTAAAGCACCGACGGTCGGATCCGGAGTCCCGGGAGACCGCGAGGCGGTTCAAAGCCTCTACCAGGGCGTCATTTCTCGCGGCCTCCTCTTTCAAGCGATCCCTCCGGTCCCGTTCTATGGCCGTCGCCAAGACTTCCATGGGACAGGGAGGAGCGAGGGACATCACCTTTTCTATCATTTGGTCCGGGGTGGCGTCGGGGGGCAAGGCCGCCAGAGCTGTCTTCGCCTCCCCCCGGAACCCCTCTCGGAGGATCTGCTTAATGATGAGTTCCCGGCCCGGCCCTGCAAACGTGCTGTCCACGTATCTCCGCACTCGCGTGGCAAACTCAAGTGCGCTCTCCCCTGGCTTCTGGCGCATATCGGCCAGGCCAGCTGGGGTTCCTGCAGAGGTACGCCCCAGCCTTTGCCATGCCTGTTGATGCACTACCCGCACATCCTCCAGCTCCTGGTTACTAAAAGTGGCCTGTACCCGGGGATCACTGTATTGTCCCCGGCCCAACAACAGGTCTACCCGCCCCGGGGGCCCCCCGGTGCGCGCTTGGAGCGCTCTAGCCTCCGATTCTTTGATAGCCTGGAACGCCGTGTAGTCCACAGGGCTCAGGACCCCCAACGCGAGGTCATCGAAATCACGCGGGGTCCAGACTGTGGAGACAGTCATATTAGAAAGAAGGCGCTGTGCCAACGGGGAAGCGGGGCCATTCTCCTGCACCGCCTGCTTAAATTCCCTAATGGTCTTCAGCGGCAGGGGCTGAAAAACTCGGGTACCATTATCCAGAAATAATGGAAATGCCTCAGAGATTTCTGAGTCCACCACCTCTCCGGACCGCATAGCTTCGCGGATCGCGCGAGGTATCAGAGGAAGGTACCCGCCTGATCTATCCCCCGGGCTGAGCCGCTCATAGCGGCTTTCGCTTTCGCCGTCAGAGTGGGGAAAAGAGGAAGTAGATCTGCGTTCCTGTTCTGGAGGGCGGGGCAGTGGGCGGCCCTCTGGCACACCACCCCTCCCTCGCGCCTCCCCTTCCCCGCAGGAGGGAATCGCCCGCGACTCCTCCCTCGGCCGGAAACCGGCGCCATCTTTGCTGGGTGCGCCCACCGCTCCAAAAAGTCGAACTGCGCCTGAAGCGTGGTAGCAGTTCTCCGAGACTAGTCTTTTCGTCTCTAAAAGGGGCCATTGTCCTGTATGTTCCGCCTGAGGCCGCTCATTTCCCGCCTCCCGCATATCCTCCCAAGGGTACAACGGGGGAGCAGAGGCCGCGGGCCTTGGCCCAGTTACCACCACCTCAGTCAGATCAGTCTCCCCTCCCGGGCCCCCACCGAGCGGCCGGGTCTCCGTCTGAGTCTCTGCCGTGCTGGTGTCCGGAGGAGGCCTGGGGTCGAGCAACCCCTTAATGGCGGCCATCAAGCCAAAGTCCTCCGGAAGAAGAAAACCCGGGCACTGTTTTTGATAAGACAGCATTTGCTGCTGTAAGACCGGAAAACGGTCCGGCTGAAACCCCGAGTGTATGAGCCACGGAGCCACCACCAGCAACTTTTCCACGAGCCGCTTTAGCTGCTCCGTGGAGGCGGACAACCCCCGTTTAGACAAAGCAGTTCTGACCTGTAAAGTTAATAAGTCCCGATCCTCTGGCCGCAGCAAAGGGAGGCTGCGCGCTTGCCCCATCTCCGGGCCTTTCCCCCGTTACCTGCACGGAGAAGCTGTCTGGTCCGCCCTAGTCGGGCTAGTCCCCCCTATCACCGGGGCTCTTCCGGAACTCTGCAACGGTCCAGCCGTCCTAGGCCGGTCCCTGTTCGGGCGCCAACCTGCCGCGTTCCCCCTAGGCCTCTTCCTGGGCCGAGGGTCGCGGGCAGTCCTCCCCGGGGGACCTCTTCTGCTCCTACACCGAGCCTTCGGTCGTCACCGGCCGGCCTGGCCTCCACCCAGACCGGAATTCACCAGACAGAACGCCAGAGGATCTCGCTCACGGTCTTTATTGGTACATCTTCCACGGCGACTGCTCGACTCTGCTCTCTTCCCCTATCCCCGTACATTATATAACCTATTGCAGCCAATCCAGTGGCGAGAGCTATAACATTGCCTTATATGGACGGGCTTCATCCTAAGCCGGCACCGCCCAGCGATATACCCGGAAAAGCGTTATACCCGGAAAGCTGTAGTCCCTGCCCCACCCTCCACCCAGCCCTAAGCGGCGTCCCACCCCCACCCAAATCCCAACACCTCCTCACTGAATGTCCATCTTCTGCTCATTCTTCTAGGTCTTCTAGACACTTTAAGAAATCCCCTTTGATTCTCTTAGCCCCACGCCCCCTCTCCTTCCTTTGATCCCTGGTAACACTTACTATCTGTAGTACACTTGGATAGGGATTATGAGTTCTTTTGCATATCAGAATGCCCAACCAAACTGGACACTCCCCAAGGGCAGGAACAGTGTTTTAGAAGATACTCCAGTGGCTTCCTATCTTCTCTAGGACCAAAAACAAACCCCTATTTGTTAGTCAAAGCTCTTCCATTTATGGATTGTCAATTTGTGTTCAAAGCTCTCAAATTATAGAATATAAACTCCTTGAGAAGAAGAATGATTTTAGTTTTTGTCTTTGTGACCCCAATACTTGGCACAGTGCCTGTCACATATAGGCACTTAATAAATATGTGTTAAGTGTTTCACAATCTGGTCTTGACTTACCTCTCCAGTCTTATTCCATATTACTTTCCTTCATTCTATGGTCCAATCATACTGGCTTTCCTCCCACACCTCCCACATCCATCTCCATCATCCATCTCTGTGCTTTCGCGCTGTTGTCCCTCCTGCTTACACAGCAATCCCTTCCTCATCCAACTCCCCAATCCCTGGTTTCCTCTAAGATTTGGCTCAAACAACATATGCTCCATGAGGCTTTCCCTGGTCCCCTCAGTTACTAGTGCATACCCTGCAACATATGACCTTGTATTTTTTTCCATCTCTTATGCATATATGTCTGTGTGCCCTGGAAGAGTTTAGGTCCCTTATGGACAGAGACTGTCACTTCTGTCATTGTATCCCCAACACCTCACACAACACCTGGTACACAGTAAGCATTTAATAAGCCCAGCAAAGGGCTGGGCTATTACTATGCTGAGGAAGCCAGGGCAACTGAGCCATAAGAGTAGAAAATTGAATATCCCTGAGAAGAGCCCACATGTTTCTCCCATGTTTGAGGCAGGAAGAACCAGGACTGCTGGGATGCCATTCTAGGTGGGGCCATTTTACTGTTTCATAGAGAGAGATAAGAGAGGGAAGGATGAAGGGAGCAAAAAGGAGGAAAAGAGTGAAGGAGGGAACAGGGGATGGGAGGAAAGAGGGAAAATGAGCCAGATGATATCTCTTCATGGCCAAGGAGTGTTGCTCTGTGGTCTGTTGTTTCTGGGATTCTTTCCTTGTGTCTATTCTTGGTGGTTGTGTTGGGGGAGGCAGTGTGTGAGAATGCAGGGTAGAGAAGGGGCTATGGGGTGTACCTGAGGAAATCTGAGATCAGCTGTGTTGTGAGCTGCCCGAGGTCTCAGGCACAGAGAACACTAAAGGACTGAGTGATGGTGATTGTGTCACAAGATGAACAATAGCTGGGTTCTTTGTAGCTCTTTCTGAGTCCTTCTCTATTGTCTTGGGTGGGACTAGGTCATAAATCCCAATATCCTGACATAAGTAGGCAATCTATAAAGAGATGAGTGAATGATGCTTATTCCATTTTTTTCCCAGAAAAGTTAGAGGAAATGAATGGAACATTTTAAAACCCTCCCCTCCAATGCTTTTAAATGCATTTCATGTTTTCTGTGGTAGTATCATTGCCTAAAACAGTTATTCATTTTCCATCCAGTATGGGGACCACTTCAAAGATCCCTCTAGACCTAGAAGGTACCTCAGATGTCATCTAGTCCAACCCACTCCTAAGTAAGCCCCCCTTCCAGTATCCTTGGCAAGGGATTGCTCAGCTTCCTCACCTGTAGTGACAGAAGGAAGGAAACAAGCATTTATTAAGTGCCTACTTTTGATGAGCATTATATTAAGTACTTTACATATATTACCTTCTTTGATTCTCACTACAGCCTTGGGAAGGAGGTACTATTAATGGAGATATCATCTATTAATAGCCTCATTTCAAAGTTGAGGAAATGAGACAGACAGAAGTTAAGCGTACCTGCCTAAGGTCACACAGCTATTAGGTGTCTGAAGCCAGATTTGAACGCAGGTCTTTTCTGACCCTAGGTTCAGTGCTGTTTCCACTGTGCTGCTTAACTGCCCCTCTGATGGGGAATTCATTACCTCCCCAGGCTGCCTATTTCACCGTGAGATAGTTCTCATTGTTGGGAAGGTATCCCTTATCATGAGAAATCTACTTCCTTGTGACTTTCCCCTGTTGCTCCTGGATCTACTCTCTGCGTTCAATCCACCTTCCAAGAGACAGTCCTTCAGATAAATAACAGCAATTCTCTCTTGTAGCTATCAAAGCTACCAAAGTCCCCACAGATCACCCCTGCACCCACCAGTCCCTTCTCTCCTATTTCCATCACAGGAACAACTCATCAGCATGAATCAGGGGGACCGATGCTGAACCTGATGAGACACCCATGAGGTGATGTCTGGGTTTTTTTTAATGTATGAAACACCAGAAGTTGATTGCTAATTCAGATCAGGGATGAAAGTGAAGGCTGTCATGTTGGAAGCATGATTATGACAGTCAGGGCTCACGTTACCTGACAGACCCCACTCCCAAGAACTATGGGATACAAGGGGACTTGTGAGCTCATCGTCTCATAGGATTTAGAGTTGGAAAGGACTTCATCTAATCTAACCTCCTCATTTTACAGATTGAGAAACTGAGGCACAGAGAAAGGTTGAGTTGAAAGCATTTATTAAGGGCCAGGTTAAGTGACTCACCCAAAGGCACACAATGGCAGACATGGGGTCTAGAATAGGAACTCTTTTTTCGAGGAGGGAAGGCAGGGCAATTGGGGTTAAGTGACTTGCCCAAGGTCACACAGCTAGTAAGTGTGTCGAGTGTTTGAGGCTGGATTTGAACTTGGGTCCTCTTGACTCCAGGACTGCTACTCTACTTACTGGACCACCTAGCTGCCCCTAGAATAGGAACTCTTAAGGAGCTTTTTGTGTGTCGTGGAACCCTTTGGCAGTCTGGTTACGTCTATGAACCTCTTCTTAGAACAGTGGTTTTTTAACATTCATATTTGAAGTAGATGCTAAATTTTAGTTAGAGGTCAGTGAAAACAACAATATAATCTTTTCTCCATCCAAGTTCAGGACCTCCTGAAATCTGTCCACGGATCTCGCCCCTCACCTCCCCAGTAGGAGTCCCTCTGGTGTTAGAAACCCCTGATCTAGAACCCAGGTTTCCTTAGAGCCAGGCAGCCTGACATAGTCAGACTGAGAGTTGGAAGCTGTGTTTTCAAGTCTCACCTTTGACATTTTCTAGTGCACGATGGGGACAAATTACTTCATGAACTTCTCTGGACCTCAGTTTCTTCATCTGTGTGATGGGGACAATAACCTTGTCCCTTCATGCCTCATGAGGTTGTTGTAAGTGAAGCATTTAATGAGACTGCAAGGGCTCCAGAAATGCAAGCTACTGAGATCTGACATTTCCTAGTCATGCTGGTCAGCAGATGATTTCTCTAAACCTCAATTTCCTCACCTGTAAAATTGGAGTATAATCCTTCTCTACTGACTTGAGGCTCAAATAAGAATGCCGGCTCTAGAGTCAGATGAACCTCCCTCTTGCAATATAGGCTGACACCTTCTCTGCATCTTCATCCTCATCCTCATCCTCATCAATGGCTGGCATTTACATAGTGTTTTGAGGTTTGTGCAGTGCTTTAAAAATATAATCTCATTTAATCCTCACAACAACCCTGGGAGTTAAGTGCTATTATTATCTTTGTTTGACAGATGAAGAAACTGAGGCAGGCACCAGTTAAGTGGCTTGCCCAGGTTAGCTACACAGTTAGAAAGGGTCTGATGTTAGATTTGAACTTGGATCTTTCTGACTCCAGGTTCTGACCTAGTGGTTTAACCTTTCAAACACTCAACTTTGCTCCAAGGGGCTGGGATGATCTTCCTCCTTCTCCTTTTATTCAGTCTCCCCATCTTCTCATCCCCAGCCCTGAATCCTGAGAGACACAGTACTAGTATAAACTGTTTGGCAAATAGTCATTGACAGAGCGGGTTCCCCTCCAGCACTTGGCAGCCTTAGTAATGTCCTGGCCACTGTTAATGGTGACGGCAGGGAGAAGAGACGGGACAACTGCTTCTGGCCAGGGCTGCTCATCCTCTCCCTTCCCCACCTCCTGCAGAAACCTTTCAGATGGCTCTCCTTTGTCTCTGCATGAGCTGGGCCTTATGAAGATGTTGGAACCTGCCACGAAGCTTTCTGCTTCCTCTTCATCTTCTTTCTGTAGGTACGCTCACTATTCTGACAGTGACGCCCTTTACATAATCGGGAGAAGGCTCAGCTGCCTGGGCCTGATTGACATTGCAAGGAGAGGCTGTGTTGTACGTTTTTCTCTTTGGGTGTCTGTTTTCGGGACTGTCAGTGTATGTTGATGTGAAGGGGTAGAGAAGTGTATATGTGTAGGGGGCTGGGGGGCACATTTGCGTGCATGGTGAGGTTGTAGAGTGACTTGGAGAGTCCAGGCCCAAGGGACAACAAAGGAAGATGCTTTTGCTTTTTCTTTTCTTTTCTTTTTTCTTTTCTTTTCCTGTGTGTGTGTGTGTGTGTGTGTGTGTGTGTGTGTGTGTGTGTAGGTAGGTAGGTAGTTCTATGTGTGAGTGTGTCTCAGTGTGATGCTATAGAGAAACACAGGACTCACAGCCCAAGAAATAGCAACTCTCAGGAGATGCTTCAAACCTGCTAACAGCAACTCCAGCCTCCCCACTGCAGTGGTAACTGGGTTTTGTTTTGTCTTGTTTTGTTTTGTTTTAAAGAGGCTAGGAACCCTTTTTGCTCATTGGTAGTTCTTTGTCTCAGAGCTGCTGTCAAATGTATTCATAAATCCTCCACTCTTCCAGCAAGCAGATTTGAGGAGAGGGGAGATGTGGAAGCCACATTCCTGCTTGTTGGTTTCCTTGGGAATTGTACTGGGTGATTCCTAGGAACATAGGAGCAGAGTATGTCAGAGCCAGGAGGGATCTTAGAACACAGATTGTCAGGACTAGGAAGTCTGAGAACACAGGATAACAGGGTTGGGAAGGACCTTAGAACATAGAATGTAAGAGATGGAGAGACTCTAGAATATAGAATGTCAGAGGTGGAAAGGTCCTTAGAACATAGAATGTCAGAGGTGGAAGAGACTCTAGGATATAGAATGTCAGAGGTGGAAAAGTCCTTAGAACATAGAATGTCAGAGGTGGAAGGGTCCTTAGAACATAGAATGTCAGAGGTGGAAGAGACTCTAGGATATAGAATGTCAGAGGTGGAAAAGTCCTTAGAACATAGAATGTCAGAGGTGGAAGGGTCCTTAGAACATAGAATGTCAGAGGTGGAAGAGACTCTAGGATATAGAATGTCAGAGGTGGAAGCGTCCTCAGAACATAGAATGTCAGAGATGGACATAGAACATAGGACATAGATATTAGGGCTGAGAAGGGCTTTAGGATATAGAGCACAGAATGGTGGAAGGGAAGGGAAAGGAAGGGAAATCAAGGCAAGGAAAAGTGAGGCAAGGGAAGGAAAGGGAAGGGAAGCTGGATATCACCTGGTCCAACCTTTCATTTTACAGATAAAGTAATTAAGGCCCAGAGAACGAAAAAGGCTTGCCTAAGAATATAAAGCTAGAAAGTAGCAGGGTCCAGATTGTCTCAGTTTCAAGCTCTCCCTGTTGGTGACTAGGGAACAGAAATATAAAAAGAATCTTAGTGTTTCAAAGGACCCTCGAGGTTACTTAACAGTGTGAAGAAAATAAGCCTTCAGTTTGGGGTACAAGGAAGAGAGTGTGAATCCTCCTGCTCTTCTACTTCTTACCGGAGTAGCCTTGGGTAAGCCATTTCATCTCATCAGGCCTCAGTTTCCTCATTTGTGAAAGGAAAGAACCGGAGACTGTCTAAGGAACCTTTCAGCCCTAAAGTTGTGGTCCTATGTCCGCATGTGGTGACCTACTTTAGGAACCCCTTTCACTTCAGGGTGTGGATTTAGAACTGGAAGGGACAGCCTTAAAATCATCAGGTTAGGTCCAACCACCTCACTTTATAGCTAAAGAATATGAGGTGCAGAAAGACTGAGTAACTGAAAAAAAGTCGTGCATGTAGGAAAGAGCCAGGTCAGGATTTGAACCTAGATCCTCTGGCTCCACCTCCAAAGCTCTCCCCACTGTACCATGCTTGCTAACTTTTTTGAGCCCTTTCTCAGCCTTTAGGCACACCCCAAGTCCAGTCCAGTCCTGCCTCTAGACTTAACCTGTCATTTCTAGCATTGTCTTAGCTTCCCCTGATTCAGGCTTCCTGGCCTGAATCTGTAAGCTGCCCTCAGCTGAAGGGCCTAGTTTGCTACCCTCTCATTCATTAACGTCTCACCCCATCCCTGAGCCCCAAAGATCAAGGTCTATGGAGAGGAAGACACTTATTCAAAGCTCCCCTAGAGAATAGCAGCTAGGCTATAACAGCCATTTCTGTATCATTCCCACAGATCACTTCTCTTCCTTCAGACTCAGTTTCTATAACTGAAAAAAGAGGAAATTGAATTAGATTATCTCTTCTGCCTCTCAGCTTTGAAAATCTATGTTCTATTTTTTAAGGGCCCATTCAACTCTAACATTCTGTTATCAGTTTCTTCCAGCTCTAAGATGCTATATCCTCTGCACTAAAGCAGGGATGGGGAACCTGCCTCCTCAAGGCCACATGTGGCTTTCTAGGTCCTCAAGTGCAGCCCTTTGGCTAAATCCAAACTTCACAGAACAGATTACCTTAACAAAAGGATTTGTTCTGTAAAACTTGGACTCGGTCAAAAGGCTGGACCCAAAGAGGCATCTAAGGCATCTCCCAGATTTAACAACCTGTGTTCTAAGAAACCTCATAATTCTAACATTCTATGTTCTATATTTTGTCCTTTCCCTTTCTATGTCCTAAGATTCCCTCCAGGTTTGTGTTCTATGATCTAAGGGCCCTTCTATTATAAAGTTCTGGGATTTCAGTGGAGTTTTATTGAGTTGTTGGAGGTGAGGGCAGGTGTTTTGTCCTTTGTCCACGGTGCTGAAAGGTTTCCTTTGAGTAAATATATTTGGACCATATTGTTTTGTTCAGTTGTTTCAGTAGTGTCTGACTCTTCATGACCCTCTTAGGGTTTTTGTGGCAAAGATACTGGAGTAATCTGCCATTTCCTTCTCCAGCTCATTTTACAGATAAGGAAACTGAGGCAAACAGGGTTAAATGACTTGCCCAGGGTCACACAGCTACTAAGTGTCGGAGGCTGGATTTGAATTCATGAAGACGAGTCTTCCTGATTGCAAGCCCAGTGCTCTATCCACAGCATCAACAGAATCACAGTATTTAGATCTGGAATGAGTCAGAGGTAATATAGTTTTCCCCTCAGATAAGGATGAGGAAACAGAGGCCAAGAGAAGGGAAGGGACCTGTGCAAGGTCACACAGGTAGTATCTAGCCGAGTTATGCCTGCTGACTCCAAATCCAGGGTTCTATCCGGCACTCCATGCAGAAGATCCTCTCTGCCTGACAAGTTGATTTCTATGATATTCATCCCATTTAGAGTTTGGAACAAGCCCCGCCACATGCCCTGGGGCTAATTGTTCCTCTGGTGCTCTGACAGATCAGCTGCTGCTGCTGGATGACAATAATTGTTGGAGTAATTACAAAAGTGACATTTACGATGAGGCTGCCACCCCCTCTCGCCTCTGCCAGCTCAATCCCAAGGCTTCAGGAACAGCCACCGCTCCCCTGGCCACCTTCCCTTCAGAGTCCTGTACCCCAAGCTGCTTGTGCACAAGCCTAAGGATAAGCACCCTGCTTAATCTCATGATTCTCATTCTCTTCACGTCAGAATCCATAGAGCAGCACCATGGGGCTCCTGTCAAAACAATGGCCGAGGCCATCAGTGCCCAAGAGCTGTGGCCCGCTCAGCAGCTCCAACAAGAATAGAGTATCTGGAGAGAACTCTCCTGGTGCTAGATGTGGGGGAAGGGGATACAGGGGAGTGAGCTCAGAGGCAGAAGAGCCGGGACCTCATTCTGGGCCTGCTCCAGACTTGCTGGGAGCTGGGGCAAGCCGGATTCCCTCTCTCTGGTGCTCAGTGTGTTAAGCCTTATGAAGATGTTGAAATGTGCCACATGGCTTTCTGAGATCAAAGATGGTCTCTGAGGTCCCTTCCAGCTTTGATGTTCTGTGTTCTAGAAGCAGCATGGCATAATGAAAAAAGTGCTGGATTTGGAGCAACCAGACAGGAGTTTGAATCCAGGATCCATCATTAATTAGTTGTGTTCCCAGGGCAAACCATTACACCCGAGGCTCAATTTCCTCCCATGTAGATTGAGGATAATACTTGAAGGATCATTTTGTGGGGAAAGCATTTTATAAACAATCAGTGTTACAAAAATGTGTGTTCTTCTCTTCCTTTGTCTCCTTATTATCCCCATTTTACAGGTCAGAAAACTGAGAAACAGAGAGTTAAGTGTTTTGCTCAGGGTCCCACAGCTAGTAAGTATGGAAGGATTTGAACTCAGGTACTATGAGTCCAAGTGCCATACTCTATCCACTGGGCCACCCAGCTGCCTGACTTGCCACCTAACTGAATAAATGCAAACTATTATTATTCTAAGGTCCCTCTCAGCTTTGATATGCTACATTCTAGTGTCCCTAAAATTCTATGTTCTAATATCCCTACAATTGTGTTCTAATGTCCCTACAATTCTGCTATTCTGTGTTCTAAGATCCTTTCTAGCTCTAATGTTCTCTGTTCTATGTTCCCAATCTCCAGGTACTCACTTCCCCTTTATCTTCTTAACCTAAGTCAACTGCCACCGTAACATTAGGCGCCTGTGAATAATTTATTGTGTAAGTCTTTTTAATATTTTATAAATGGTTGTAATGAGACTGCTCTGGTGTTTTTTTTAGCTGTTTATGTGTAGTTAAGATTGGAGGCAGCAAACAAGATACTTTAATTTAATATGTGCCCTCTAAAATCTTGTTTAATAAGCCAACTGCTGCTACTTGCCTCTGGAGAGCCATGGTTAGGCTAAGATACCTGAGCAAGGTCTTTTGAGGAAGAATTTCCTACACTGGGTGAAGCCTGGGTAAATCCCTCTTACCCGCAGAAGAGGTGAAAGAGACAAGGTGTCAATGGTTCTAGAATTGAAGATTCTCCCTGCCCCCACTCTACCCCCATGCAGTGCTCTGGGGGCACAATTCACAGAAGATCAGAGCTGGAAAGATCCTTTGAACAAAAAAAACCCCAAAATGTCAGAACTGGGAAGACTCTTACAATACAGAATTATTAGGGCCAGGAGAGCTCTTAGAACATAGAACATAGAAGGTCAGAGACCTTGGCAACTGCATAGTTCAATGTCCCCATCTTACACAGGAACTGAGGCCCAGAGGGGATCAATGATGTACCCCAAGTCAAATAGTAGGTAACATAAACAGGACTTAAACAAACCAGGTCTTCACTCTTTCCAATATCCCCAGCTTCCTTATTTTGATTGACTGGGAAAATAAAATTTCAGAGCTGGGAGGACCCTTAGCAAACAATCCTCCAATATCCTGCCGCGTTCCAGAGAGAAACAGAAAGAATTACAGAAGGAGAGTGACTTGCCCAAGGTCACACAGGAAAGGGAAGAACAGGTATTAGAATCTTGGTCTTACTGCCTGTCTGACTGCATGGCTATCCAACCATTCAACACACCTTTAATTGTGTGTGAATGCTTGTTCAAGGTGTCAAGGAAGAAAGAGAAGAAGAGGAAGAGAAGATACAACATGATTGCCCAGGGGAGCTGAGAATCCCAGAGAGACACGTCTCATGTCCAAGGAATGAGTAAATAATGAGTCCATTGTAGCATATAATTCAGAGTCAAAATGATTGGGATGGTTTCTAAAGGCTGGAGGAGCTCCAGGAAAGGAAAGATCATTGGGGCCTAGAGGGAAGAGGGTGGAGGCAGAGATGGTTTTCTGGAGGGGGTGAAATGGAACTGTTAGTAGCAACAATAACTCTCATGTCTATAACATTCTCTTTTTACAAAGTACTTTCTCCCTGTGAGTCAGGTAGTACAAGCATCATTATCCCTATTCCACAGATGGAGAAACTGAGGCATATAGAGGTTAAAATGACTTTCTCAGGTCCACTCACTTTTAAATGATAGAACCAGGATTTTAATCTGTGTCTCTTGATGCCAAGTCCTACACTCTCTATATGGAGAGGCAGAGAGGAAGAGGTTAATGTTCCAGGCAAGGGTACCAATAATGGGGAGGTGGGAAAGGAGTGCGGTGTGTGCCAGGGAGCCAAGAGCCGACCTGAGGATGGAGCAGAGGATGCATCTGGAAGCAGTGGGATGGAGCCGTGTTATGGCCTACCAGCACCAAGTGCAGGAAAAATCTAGACTTCACCCTGTGGCCAATGGTTTTATGAGCTATCAGTGCTCTCCAATCCATCTTTGCATCTTCTCAGGTTCCTCTCCTCCTGTTCACCCTGTCTGGCCCCTGGGCTGACTCATCCTAAGTGGAGAGCTTTTACTAAGCAACTAAGGTTTCCATGGGCTCCAGTCGTGGCCTCCTCCCACATGCCACAGCAGGCCAGCTCATCCCAGGTTTGATATTTCACATTAAAATGATCGTAGCTGACTTTATACAGAGCATTAATGTCTGCAAATTGCTTCGCATACAGTGACTTCCTTAGTCTTCACAATGGCTGTAGACAGCACCGTCTTCATTTTATAGATGAGGAAGCTATGCGCCCTGGGAGATAGGCAGCCCCAACTCCAATTGGAATGTCTGGGTTCTGCCCAGGATCAGAGATCTAGTATTGGAAGGGGTCTCCGAGGCTATTGAATTCAAAGCCCTTATTTTACAAAAGAGAAAACTGGAGCCTGAGAAGATTTGACCAAGGACACATAAATGATGTCAAAGGTGGGGTTTGAATCTAGGTCTTCTGAGTCCAGAGTCATGATTTTTCCACCGCACCACAATAGCTGAGTTCTCTGTCCCTCTCTGGACTTGTCTAGCCCAGTAGAGGGAGGGACTGCTGCTATTGGGTTAACTCCTCCTTTATCACAACCTGGAATGGAAGAGCAAAGACCTGAAGAGCTCCTTAGGGGAGGGAGCAGGGCAGCTCCAGGGACCCTTGAACAAGGCTGATGTCTTTGGTATCATGTTAATTCAGGTGACTGGCTGCCTCAGATTGCCACTCTTGCATTCCCAGGATTCCCATTTCTCCGGCTGAGTTGTCCATTCGGGTCTCAGTATATGACCTGACTTATGCCTGGTATGTGAGGCATCTTACCGGGAGTCCTTACCAGAGTGCCTGGAAGGGTGAGCTCTTCAGGCTTAGGACTTAGTGGTGTGGAGCACAGCTCCGTACCTCCTGAAATTGGCTTGGATCTATCTTTCCAGCCTCTCTAGGGTTTTAAGATTGACAAAGTACTTTCCTCAGGTCATTCCTGTCCAGTGGACAGTGCAAGAATTACCTTCCCCATTTTACAGAGAAGGAAGTTGAAGCTAGAAAGGGCTAAGTGACTTGCCCAGAGAGATAGCTAGTAAGTTTGGAGTCAAGATTCAATCTCAGGTCTTCTAACTTTGAGACCAATGTGGCAGAGTCCTAAGCTACAGTGATTGCCTATAACCTCCAGGAGCAAATCTGAAATCCTTGCTTGGCTTTTAAAGCCCTTCACAACCTGGCCGCTTCCCACCTTCCCAATCTTCTTATACTTTAATCCAAACCCTGCAATTGAAGGACACTGACCTTGCTGTTCATCACACATAACATTCCATCTCCTGACTATGTGCTTTTTCCCCCCTTCTGACTGTCCACCATCCTTTGCATTCTCTCCTTCCACATCTCCACCTCTTGGCTTCTCTGGCTTCCTTCAAAACTTGGTTTGAATCCCACCTTCTGCAGGGAAGGACATTTTTGGTCTCCCTCACCCCTCCCCACCAAATTCCTAGTGCCTTCCTTCTGAGATTACTCCCTATTTACATCATATATATCATATATGTACATAGATGTTTGTATGTGGTCTCCTACATTAGACTGTAAGTTCCTTGAGGACAGAAACTGTGTTTTGCCTTTCTTTTACCCCTAGATCTTAGCATAGTGCCTAGCACATAGTAAACACTTAAAAATGCTTGTTAACTTGACTTACTTAACACAGGGCAAAATGGGGCTGTGTCTAAGGGGCACTGACATGGCTGCTGGTGGGAGGGTAGGGGTGGGGGAACACGCTTCCTCTGTGGGAGGGTGTACTTCCTTGCCGTGATGACGGCAATCTCCCCAATTCAGGTTGAGGTCCTTCTCTTGTTGCCCCACAGCTGCTCCTCCCCACCCCCCAGCGTCCCGTTAGCTCAGCATCTTTCTCATGGTGCCTTCCTATTTCTCTGACCTCTTTAGGGGTGAGGTTCAGATCACCCTCTCTCCTTCATTGACTGCCCCTGTGTTCAGATTGTCCTCCTGCTGCACCACATCGCAACCCTAATAATTCTTGCTGCTGGTGAAAATATTCCTAGCTCTGGGGTCTGCAGAATGCTGATGGCTACAGCAAGCAGCTTCCAGACTTCAAATTGGAAGCTAGTATAGCACTATAGATCGCAAGATAGAAGGGTCCTAAGAGGCCATTTTGTCCAGCCCCTCATTTTATAGATCAGGAAACTGAAACCTAAGGAGTTTAAGTGTCCGGCTATGATACTTATTTTTTTTTAATTCCAAATTTAATTTAATAAATTCATGGCAGATAGAGCTGGCAAATTATGGGAAGATGGCAGCATTTTAGGACACAGAGGAGCCAGAGTCCCTGCAAACACCCTGGCAAAGCTCTAAAAATGCACCAGAAGGAATAATGATAAAGACAACCAAAGAGAAACAGCTATAAACACCTCCATCCAGTCCAGGACTGCACAAAAAAGATTGCCAGAATCCCATGTAAGCCCTGAGTGGAGATAATCCAGGACAGGTTGAAAAGCAAAGCATGCATGCATCACAGACCCAGGGAACGAGGCATGGTCAAACCAGTGCCTAGCCCATGAGATGGTGCTAGGCCACTTGGGTCCTAGTCAGCCTCACCTGAGGCTCAGTAGGAGATAGGACTGACCAGCACCCAACCAGTGTACTGCTCAGACTAAGACAGTACAAAACCCAGGCAGCCCATGTCTGAGCCATAGCAGGAACATGGGTGCCTGGGAAGCAAAGCACAGAAGTATTACAGGAGGCCTACAGCCAACACAATCCACAGCATCTGCCTGGGGCCTATCAGGCTCACAGCAAGGGATGGAGCCAACTATGGTTTTGGAACTGTCCAAGGAGAAGGAGACAGAGATAGGAGCCAAACCTCCAACCTAAGAAGGTGGGGGTTTAGCACCATCCCAGAGAATGAGAAGGAGCAGAGTCTCAACCAAGCCAAATCCCCAATCTAGAAACTGAGGGTGGAGATATGAGCAAACAGAAGAAAATTCCAGAAAGAGAAAAGAAATATTATTGACTGAGAGAAGTCCAAGGGATAAACCCAAAAGAAAAGAGTCACCCTACAATCCCATGAGTCCAAGTAGAGCCTCAGAAAAGAATTCCCTGGCTACAAAGACTACAAGAGTACCTAGAAGAGATGAAATGAGAGATAAAAAATATGCTAAAGTAAATGACAGCTATGGTGGAAGCAATGGTAAAGATAATTAATACTTTAGGGCATGTGGTGGAACCTTTACCTAAGTGCAGCCCAGTTCCTCATCTGTATATAAAATGGGAGCAGATTGGAGAAGGAAATCGTGAATATTTTTGCCAAGAAGACCCCATGGACAAGTCCATGGGGCATGTAGAGTTGGACATGACTGAATAGCAACAACCCCAAATAGACTTTGGAGCTACTATCCCAACCCTCACTCATATTGGCAAGTCAGGTCCTCAGAGCTCAGTTACTTGTCCCCTCAAAGTGTGGGGGTAGTTTTGAGAGAATAGAGGTTGTCTTTCTACTGTCACGAGCTCCCACCAAGGTGTTTCTTATCACGATTATTAGTGATATCAATTAGTCAGACAGACTTAGCGAATTTAATTAGCTTTTGGAAAGGGATGTTTACTGAGGTGGTATAGTAAGATCCATTGGCACAAAACATCTCCCAAAAGTCTGTGATATACTGTCCTTACAAGTATACTGAAAGTCTAGGATAAAGTGGGCTCAAGCTTAGAGAGTGCATGTGGCAAAGGGGTAACATGGTTCCTGGAAGTCCTTTTCCCAGAATCCTCAAAATGCTTTCCTAGGTATGGTGGGGGGTTTCTGCTAGGCTCTTTTATCATCACATCTGATTTATCCTTGGCTCCCTGTTGCCAGTGACTATTATCCTGGGAACACTTGCTAGGATGCTGATGAGAAGATGAGAAGGTGAAAATCCTATACATTCTTTGAAACTTGTAGGGTCCTCCTCTAGGCAAAGTGGAGAGGGTGGAGGAAGCTGGGGGGATCAGGAGTTGAACTGGTATGCTCCCTCCTCTCCACTGCCAGGCATGTGAACCTTCAATTCCAATAAGGTCGCATATTTTATCCAATCAGAATAGCCTTCCTGTTAAATCTAGGGAGGTATCCAGGCTTTGTTTACTCAGTGAAGTTTGTTCATGTAGTGGTGTGTTCTCACCTGATAAATGTATGAGGGCATAGGCTCTTATCAAATGTTTTAGGTGGTGATTATAGAAGTAGCCTCCCAATTGTCTTCCTCACTTTTCTGTCCCCACATCGGTGCAACCTCCTTCCTCCTACAGGAATCGAACTCCTTGAAAAGTAGAATGGGATAAACAGAAAAATACAATTCCCTGATACCGCAATAAATGTTTAAAAAATAAAATCAAAATATTGAATAAAACAGAAGAAAGTTTAAGCTACATACCATTAAAAGCAATTTGACCTAGAAAACCGATAAATTAGCCCAGTGTCTGGGCACTCAGCACAGTACCTGGCACATAGTAGGTGCTTAATAAATGTTTATTGATTGATTGATATTGAGCAAAACTGACCTCAGAGCTGGGAGGAACTGGGTTAAAGTCTTGCCTTTGGATAAACTGACTGTGTGACCCTACACAAGTTGTGTCAATGCCCTAGAAAACTCTTCAAGACTGTAAGTTGCAGAGAAAGTCCTGACCTATATTGGTAGGGGGAGTTTCCTCACCAGGATTTCCCCATACTCATGAAGCTTCAGGTCCAGTCCCTATCCATATCCCAATAATCATTTAATAGTATAAATAAGGGAACAAGCATTTATTAAATACCTACTATGTGCCAGGCACTGTGTTAAGCATTTTACAACTATTATCTCATCTGATCCTCACAACAACCCTGGAAAGTAGGTTCTATTATTAGCTACATTTTACAGTTATGGAAACTGAGGCAAGTGGAAGATAAGTGTCACAAAGCTAGTAAGTGTCCAAGGCAGGATTTGAACTCAGGTCTAGCATTTTATGTCACAGCCAGTTTTATATTAGACCCTGAACACCCCAGACCTAGTAAACCCCTTTTCCACCTGGGATAAAGGAAGGAAAGAAGGGAGGAAGAAAAAAGGAAAGAAGAAAAGAATGAAGGAAGGGAGAAAAGAAGGAAGGAAGGAAGGAAGGAAGGAAGGAAGGAAGGGAGAGAGGGAGGGAGGAAGGAAGGAAGGAGGGAAGGAGTGAGGTAGGGAAGGAAGGAGGGAAAGGAAGGAAGGAAGGAAGGAAGGAAGGAAGGAAGGAAGGAAGGAAGGAAGGAAGGAAGGAAGAAAATCACTGCCATAGAGAACTCCCTGGTGAGGAAATTTTCTCTATCAATGCAGGTCTGCCCATTCTCTGCAATGTATAGTCTTAGAGATAGCTGAAAGGCTATGTCTTACCCAGGGTCACATAGTCAACAGGTAACAAAAGCATGACTTGAACCCAGATCTTCCTGACTTCAAGGCCATCTCTCTATCCACTATGCCAGGCTGCTTCTCAACCATTTACTAAATTTAATAAATGTAATAACTATTAACAAAAATAATCAAATAAACATACAAAGGAGGGCATACAATCTTACATAATCCCTTAGAATTTAACAAAGTAGAACCAAGCATATTAATAGGCAACAAACAAAAATATGTTTGCTCTGTGTCCCTTCTAACAGGAAATTTGCTCCCTTTGGCTTTTTTTTTCTTTTCTTTTCACACATAGTTGTTGTCACTATGTCTACTGTCCTGGTTTGGCCTGATTTAACTTGGCTTTGCTTCCCCTGGATCTTTCCACTTTCCTCTGAAATCTTTGTTTCTCATTTTTTCCTAGCGGCTCTGACGTGGATGAGGGTTCTCCTCGAGTTCCCCAGGCCCTTTGAAGCTCCAAAGGAAAGGAGCTATCCATGCCTGGGGGTGCTACTCAGAAGGCAGCTTGACAGGACGATGCTCTGTTCAGACATGCTCCCTACAAGGAAGCAGTTGGGCTGCTCAGCCTTTCAGTGCCCCCAAACCTTCAGATGAAAGGGATCTTTTGTCAAGGGTAAAGGGCCTGAGGTTGCTTGCAGAGAGCTTGCCAAAGTAATTGTGGTGGGGAAGAAACACGAGCCGAGTTGGGAAGCGATGATGGTGGGATATTCGATTTAGCAGTTCCCAGACTGTTCCATCTGATGGATTCTCCCCTCCCCCTTGCCCTTACCCAAGGGCTCCCTGGGGTCCCTCTCGATGCCTGCCTTTGCCCTTCTGCCATCTCCTTCTATGACCCCGAAAGACCAGTCATTCTTCTAGGCGTGGCCACCCCCCAAACAGAAGCTTTTTGGTCCTGGTCGTGCTTACAGATTTTAAAGACTGGAAGCTGGGCAGACCTATTGGGCTGAGGAGGAGCATATACCAATTTATCTGATTCCTATAAGAATATTTCAATTCAGTTCTGTTCTGTTCAATCCCATAAGCTTTTATTAAGCTTCTATGACACACTAGGGCCTGGGCTGGGGGCTGGGGCTACAAAGACATAAATGAGCTAGTCCTTGATCTCAGGAAGCTGGCAGTGAGGAAAGATGTACATTATGCAGTAATAATAATAATAGTGAGGCAGTATGGCACAGTGGATTGAAAGCTGGCTAATAATAGCTAATACATTATCTTATTTGAGCCTAACCACAACCCTGTAACATAGGTGCTATTATTATTTATATTTTACAGGTGAGGAAATTGAGTCTGAAAGAGCTTAAGCAACTTGCCCAGAGTCACTCAACTAGTAAGATTCAAATTAAAGTTTTCCTGATTCCAAGTTTGCTATATTCACTAATGCAAGTATAATAAATACAAAATCAGGGCAAAGTATTTTTGGGCGGTGGAGGGAGCACTAACAACTGGGAGATGATAATTAAGAATAGTAATAGAATAAAGGAAATTTGAGAGGCTCTGTGTTGATAGAGTCAAGAAGACCCAGGTGTGAATTGTGCCTTTGAGGTATACTAGCTGGGTGACCATGCTATCATTGAATCATTTTTCAGTGATGTCCAGCTCTCTGTGACCCCATCTGGGGCTTTCTTGGCAAAGATACTGGAGTGATTTGCCATTTCCTTCTTCAGCTCATTTTATAGATGAGCAAACTGAGAGAAGCAGGGTTAAGTGATTTGCCCAGGGTCACACAACTAGTAAGTGCCTGAGGCCAAATTTGAACTCAGGAAGAAGATTCTTCCTGACTCCAAGCTGGTGCTCTATCTACTGCAGCGCCACCTAGCTGCTGGCAGATCAGTTATGGATGTGTATTGGTGGAAGGAATTTTCACACCTAGAGTTGCCACTGGAGATGAAATCATAACCAAAAAGTGGAGGAAGGGAAAAGAGAGTAAATAAAGAGAATGTTCCTTAGGGAGGAGAAATATTGTGTCTAAATTCAAAAAACCCAGCAGGCTTAGGGCTTGGGGTCTTCAGTCAATTCAGGAAAACATGGAAAGGCAAGATACAAGGGTCCTGGAGGAGTTGGTCTTGGGAAACTCACCCAGATATGGAGCCTTCACAACCTTCCCAGAGATATCAAATATTTGATAGTAGTGTTGGTGCTGCCCTTTCTTGAAACTATAATATGTTGGTGCAGTTGGTCTATGGCTCCCCCAACCTTTTTTTTCCTGGGTCTATTTCTTACTCCAGGTACTTCCTTTTTCTCTCAGTGACCCTTCTACTTTCCCCCTATCAATGTCAGCTCTGAGGAGAGTAACCGACTCCTGTCAGTTACTAATGATCTCTTAATTGCCAGATCCGATGGCCTTTTCTCGCTCCTCATCCTTCTTGACTTCGTTGTGGTGTTTGACATTGTTAATCACCTTCTCCTCCTCGATACTCCCTTCGCTGGGTTTTCATGATACTCCGTCTCTTGGTTTTCCTCCTACGGTCACTGTCAGACCAATCTTTCTTAGTCTCTTTTGCTGGTCAATTACCTATATCACTTCCCCTAACCGTGGGCTTGTTCTGCGCTCTTTTCTCTCTGATATTCTCTCACTTGATGACCCAGCGCTGATGGGTTTAATTATCATTTCTATGCTGATGATTCCCAAATCACACCAGTAACTGCCTATTGGACATTTCGAATGATATCCTAGAGACGTCTCAAACTCAACATGTCTAAAACAGAGCTCATTGTCTTTCTCCCCAAACTCACTCCTTCTCTGAACTTTCCCATTTCTGTCTAAGGTACAACAATCCCTCCAGTCCCCCAGGCTTATAACCTTGGCTTTATGCTCAACTGTTCACTCTCATTCACCTCACATACCCAGATTGGTTGCCAAATACTGTTTTTTCCTTCAAAGCTTCTCTTGTACTCAAACCCTTTCCACATGGTCACTGACTTTACTCAGATCTTTATCACCTCTTGACTGGACTATTGCAGTAGCCTCCTAACTGATCTCCCTACCTCCAATCTCTCACCTCTTGACATAGCTGCCAAGATTACTTAGAAAAGTCACGGGTCTGATTGTATCACTCCTCTACTCAATAAACTCCAGTGACTCCTTATTGTCTCCAGGGTAAAATAAAGACTCTTCTGTTTTGGATTTAAAGCCTATTTCAAACTGGCCCCAACCTACCTTTCTAGCCTCATTATATATTACTCCCCTTCACTCATTCTATGGCCCAGTCACACTGGCTTTGTTGTGTTTTATCTACAATACTCCTTTTCCCATCTCCAAACATTTTCACTGGTTATCTTCCATGCCTGCGATGCCCTCTCTCATCACATCTGTCTCTCAGAATTCTTTTTTCTTTCAGTTGAAGCATCACTTTGTATGTGAAGTCTTTCCTTATTCTTCTGTCTCCTAGTGCCCTCCATCCCCAGATCCCACAATTACTTTGTGAAGTGACTACTACCCCAGTTACCAAGTGTGGGTCCACACTCCTAAAACTATACATGGTTCAAGACCCCCCACCATTGTGTTTATATTGCAAAGCCAGTTTGCACAGTGATCTCAAAGCAATTTATTCAGTTAGCTCAGTGAATTTGCTAAGACAGCGAGGACAGTAGCCTCAAAATTCAATCCATAAACTGACCCACAAACATACACAGCATCAGTAGGGAGAATGGACACATACATAGTGTATACTGTAGTTGTTTGTCCTTCATTTTTGAAGACTATCAATGACATCATGGGTGATGTTTTGACTCATGAGAATTGGATTTAAGTGAGGCAGAGTTGCGCAAAGTTCTTGGCTTCACTCTCTCTTCCAGAGCCATTGAGGACCAGGGACAAGACAAAAGTCAAGACAACTGGCAGTGGCTTGAGATGCAATGGACAACCTTGGTGTCTTTGATGTCTGACCAAGCTCTAAGCACTCCACAGCACCTGCTTCGGCTGCCTTCATGGCTTTGGAACAAATTATTCTCATCCACCTGTTCCACTGGGGAAAGTCTTTACCTGTTTGGGGCAGATACCTGCCTAAATCATTAATGAGTTTGAGGTCTGTCGGTTACCCTCAACCTGGTTTAGCCATCTCCTGAGATGGTTTACTAGGGTTTAGCTGCTACACATGCTGCAGTTTCTTGGAGCCACAGGTGAGAACTGAGTGTCAGGTAGATACCAAAGGTAGATGAGCAGCCCTGAGAAGGGCCCTCACATCACAGGTGCTAGTCCTCTTTGAACACTGCATACACCCCACACTGTAGTGAAATATACTCATAAAGAGCATAGAGGAGAGAGCATCGAGGACCTGGGTTTGAATCCCAACTCCGCCGCTTCCTGCCTGTATGACCCTGGGCCAATCATTTCCTTTCCCTGGATCTGGTTTTCACTTCCGAAATGAGGATTTTCTCTAAGCTCCCTTTTAGCTTTAATCCCATGATCCTAAGCAGTGACCAATGATCAGTCACGGCTGCAGAAAACTGATAATGGAGGATGCCTCTTACCTCTTAGCAGAGAGGGAATGGACTCAAGGTACAGGATGGAATCTACATTTCCGGACATGTCCATGCACTGACCTGCTTTTTTGTCCATGGTTATTTTTCAGAAGGGAGAGCTTTTATTTGCAGAGCAATGGCAGCATAAATTCAGCGGGGCGATGGAGGCGGCTCATATTGTCTTGTGAGAATCGATTGTTAAATTTTCAGTGTGAAAATCAGTTGCAAATCAGCAACCACCACAAATCAGGGCTTGAGTTATTGTTTTGTTGATTGTCTAATCTGAAGAAAATGGTGGAGAAAATGTTAATAATGCCTATTGAACTTAAAAGTGTGTTGTGGGCACATTCCTCCCTCCCCCAAAGAGCTGGTTGTTAAACATTCAGCAGCACGCCTCTGCATAAATTAGCAGGATGTAATGGAGATGTAAAAAAAAAGAGTAGTGATTTAAAAAAAAATACACCAAAGAAAACATAAAGTTCACAAGGGCTCACAAACAGAACAATTTCTGTTACAGGTAGCAGATGGTATAATTAATGGAGCACTGGAATTGAAATCAGACAGATCTCAGTTCAAATCTTGCCACTTCCTAGCCCTCTGGACATGGACAAGTCATTTAGCCCTATGTGAACATCAGTTTCCTCCTCTATACAATGAAGATGATAATAGCACCTACCTCACAGGGCTATCGTAGGGGCCAAATGACATAATGTATGTAAAGTGCTTTGCAAACTTTCAAGTGCCATAGAAATGTTAACTGTTATTACTATGATGATTATTTATTTCTTCAATTTAGTATACTTTTAAAAAAACCAAATTTTATGTAATAGAAGTTCATGGGTCCGTGTGTAATCCTTTTGGGGGCTTTTTTGCATATTGCAAAGTTTTTGCCTAAGTTCATAATAAAAAGGTCAAAAGCTCAGTTTGAAGAAGCTCCCTGGGGCAGGTTCACTGCTAATGTCCTCCTGAGGACATGGAGGTGACGCTGACTTCCTGAAGGCTATGCCTGGTGGGAGTCTGAGACCTAGTCAGTCTTACCAAGTTGGAAAAACTTTTGAGTACAGCCCTGGCAGGGGACTCTGTATGTGCATGTGTGTGCGTGCGTGTGCATGTATGTGAGAGTATGTGTATGCATGCATCGTGTGTGTGTGTGTGTGTGTGTGTGTGTGATCTTAGGACCAGCCCGGGGAAGTGTGAATCGAGCTCTTTAGGGCCTGGAGGGTCCCAGTCTTCCTTGGTGGAAAGTCTGGCATCATTTGTGATATTGACTGATAGGAGGAAAGTCATGTGAGCAGGATGGAAGGGGACAAGGACCCGCTGCAGGCCTCTTGGCAGGAGAAGGTTTGGTCTCCACCTTCCCCAGCTCTGCCAGGGGCTCGGCCCCCTCCAGACTGGAGAAGCCGGCAGGACTCCAGGCCCTCAGTAATAGAGTGGGGGCCTATTTGCCCCCCGCCCTGTTCCGGAGGAATAGATAGAGCACAAGTGGGCCTTGATGGGACACAGATTGGTGATCATTTCCCAGGGAAATTGTGGCTCCTTCCCTACCTGATGGAGAAATAAGGTCGTTTTTCCAATTCAAGTCATTCTCTTTCATACATAAAAAGTGGCAAGTGTCGTTTTCCAGAAATCTAAATTGAAAGTAAATAGGCACCCAGCAATTCTGGGTGATCAAACCGTCTATTCCGCAGTGTCCTGGTACGATATTTATCTTGCCCTTTTTAGGAGTGTGGCCTGTCTTCCTGTATTATTAGGGTAATGCATTTGCCTAACCTGCACTCAGGCTGCCCACAGCCTCTTGATGGTTCATCTCCCTCAGCTGCCGGTGATATGAATCATAAAGCATGGCAGAAATAAAATGGGACTGAACTATAGTTGGAGGGTCCTGGGTTCAAATTCTGACTGCTACTCACTGGTTATGTGTGTGGTCTCAGCAAGTCCCTTTCCTTCTCTCAGCCTCAGTTTCTTCATTTGTAAAATAAAGGGGTCTTGGCTAAATGGCCTCTCAGGGCCCTTACCGCTCAGCTCAGCTTTGTCCTAAGGTCCTTTCTAATGCTCTATGTTCTAAGGTTCTTGTCAGCTCTAAAATTTTATGATTCAATAAGTCAGAAGGGATCGTTTTTCTTTATTGGGAATGTTTAAATCGAATGTCTCACAAATGTCACAGCCATGGGCTGATTGTAAGTCTTTGAGAAGGACAAGAGGGACTGCCTGTGCTGGAGGGGTCACAGGACCATTCAGGGACCCTCATCTTTCTGGTGAGCCTTCTGGTCTCAATGTGAACATTGCCGCAGAGACCCCTTCCTCAGGCCCCCCACCCTTAGCTGATCTCACACATATACGCAGCCCTCATATACACCTTAGAGAACATCCAAAGATCTAGAGAGAGGCAGAGACATACAGAGGCAAGAGAAGGAGAGGAGGAGAGCAGAGAGAAGGATAAAGAGGGCCCAGAAAAAGAGACAGAGAAAGAGAGACACAGAAAGACACAGAAGGATAGGAGGGGAGTAAAGAGAAGGATAGGGAGGGCCCACAGAGAGACAGACAGAGACAGAGACACAGAAATGAAAACATGGTGGGGGAAAGGCTCATAAAGCTGAGAGAAGGACAGGGAGGACCCCCAGAAAGTGACACAGGACATATGAGAGGAAGGGAGGGAAGGAGAGACAGAAGGAGAGCAGAGGGAAGGACAAAGAATGTCCAGAGAAACGAGCAGAGAAAGAAAGGAAGAGAAACAGATGGGCAGACAGAAAGACATTGACAGAGACAATATTAAGACAAAGGAAGGATCTGAGAAAGATGTAGTAATTGAGAGAGAATATAGTTTTCCATTAGTCATCCATTTTCTAATCTGTCTCCCTTACATCCTTTCTGCATGGGCCCCCAGACCCATCTTCTCAACTCTAGTCCTGAACTCAAGGATTTTCCATAGCGCTCTATGGTCTATGAGCAAGCACTAACTCACCTACCGGACCTTGGAGTCTTTCCACAATGAGGTACTCCCTTCTGCTCCATTCCCTTCAGCCTGGCCCATCTCTTCCTCTTCTGACATACCCTTATTATTCCTCCCTCTCTTCCACTGTATGGGCACTTTCTTCTCCCTTCCCCTTTCTTCACTCCTCTTCTACTCCTCAAAGTCCAGCTCAAGCTCCCACTTCTTCTAAGAAGGCTGCTGTGAATGCCCCAGGCTACAGTGATGACAATGAGTTGTCTCTCCTTTGAATAGGAATCATTTCTGTGTCTGATCCTTTTCCTAGATTTTGTGCAGCTCAGGTTTTTTCATCTGTACAATTAGATGATTGGGCTAAGTAATCTCTAAGGCTCATCTCTGGCATTCTGGGTTCTAAGGTTCCATCTAGCTCTGAAATTCTGGGTTCTAAGGTCCCTTCTAGCTCTGACATTCCAGGTTCTAAGAGCCCTCCTGGCTCTGATAGTCTGTTCTAAGGACCCTCTCAGCTCTGATATTCTATGATCTAAAACCCCTCTCTGCTTTGACATTCTGGGTTCTAAAGACTCTCCTGGCTCTGAAATTCTGTATTCTAAGGGTCCTCCCAGCTCTGGCATTCTAAGGGTTCTAAGGGTTTTCCCAGCTTTTACATTCTATGTTCTAAGGGTCCTCCCAGTTCTGACAGTCTGTGTTCTAAGGATCTTCCCAGTTTTGGCATTCTGTTTTCTATGTTCTAAGGCCTCTCCCAGCTCTGACATTCCATGTTCTAAGGGACCTCCCAGCTCTAACGTTCTGGGTTTTAAAGCCTCTACCAGCTCTGACACCCTGTGTTCTCAGTTTTGGCATTCTATATTCTATATTCCCTCTCAGTTCAGACATTCTATGGTTCTATAATTCTACAATTTTCTGAAGATGACCAATGGATTTGGGGCCCATGGCTCTTCTATTTCTGTCTCCCCAGTGTCTAGGGCAATACTCGGTACATAGTAAATGTTCAGTTAAGGTTTGTTGATTGATTTCCTGGGTGGGTGGTCTTGAGGCCCCGGTTTAGGGAAACAGACTTTGGGACCTGCCTGTTAAAAGGCTCCACTGCCAAGTCAAAGTGTTTTTTTTTTTAAAAAAAACACAACAATAATGTGATTACCATAAGTTATGCAAATGTATGCAAATGTGACAACTATGAAAAGATTCCAAATGTCATCTAGGGAAAACCCAGCATCCCCAGCTGGGAGGCCAAGCAAAGAAGAGGGGACAGCCCATTGGCAGGGGCCAGGTCTTCCTCCCTCCTCCTCCCACTGCCCTCCCTGTGGGGGCGCCTGGGAACTTTCTTTGCCCCTGAAAAGTGATGACCTCTGCAACTTCCTGTGCTGCCTGGTATTTTATAAAAATCCCATCCATTCCACCTCATGAGACCAGCTCCTTTCAGGTACTTCCCAGCATCAAGGGGTTGCGTGCTTCCCACTACGAGCAGTCAGGAGATGTAGCTTCAAGCCTTAGTTCTGCTGCTGACTTTGTATGACCTTGGATAACTCGCTCCCTTCCAAGGACCTCCTCTGTGAAACAGATAGAACTCCTTACTTCACAGGACTACTTCAGCTCTTCATTAGCTGTAAAATACTATACCAATGTGAGAAATTACTGTAAGAATGTAGGGTTTTGAACTGAAGGGCCCTTAGAGCCCAGCTGGTGTAGCCTCCTTACTTCAGATGGCGAGGGCTGGTAGGGGAGCCTGAACTTCACTTCCTTTTGCAGTGCTGGGGATGGACATGTTCATTGTCACCTCCATAAAAGGGTTAAGGACATCTCCTCAGCCTAGGGACATGTTGATCAGTTACATCTCCTTGTGGATCATAAGGTCATGGATTCAGAGCCAGAAGGAACTTGAGAGCATGGGTAGGCTGGAGCCAGTTCGAGCAGACTTGGGAGAACAGGTAGTTAAATTTTTAGTGCGAACATTTACATTTTGGAAATCAGCAAGTACCACAAATCAGGGCTTGATTTATTGTTTTGTTGATTGAACAGACTTTTAAAAATGATAGGACTTCAGACACTAGCTGTGTGACTCTAGGCAAGTCACTGAACCCTGATTGCAAGAAGAAGATAGGAATGGGGAAAATGTCAATTAAAAAGTTTAAACTTAAGTGTGTTCTTATCCATATATATATATATATATATATATATATATATATATATATACACATACATCAGCGTTGGAAGGGAGTTCAGGGCTATTCCCAGACTATGAATGATTGAATAATTTGAAGGAAGGAAGGAGGACAGAGAAAGAGAGAGAGAGAGAGAGAGAGAGAGAGAGAGAGAGAGAGAGAGAGACAGAGGGAATTGTTAAACTTTTACCACTACATCACTATCTCAGAGGCTATCTAATCCTACCCCCTTATTTTACACATGAAGAAGAAAACTGAGCCTAAGAGGGGTTGAAGGACTTGGTTAGTCATTTGGGGGTAAGTGGAAGAGCCCATATTCAAACCCAAATCTGGCATTCTTTGCACTCTACCAGGATGCTGACTTGCTTTGCTGTATATCAAAAACATTTGCTAAATTGGAGTCTTCAGTGTCAGGTGAGGTGGGGTGGGGCTGAGGCAGAGTAGAAGAACAGAACATGGGGACTGAGAGAGAGAGAACCATAGCAGTCACTCAGCCCAGCATCCTGGGCTGGGAAGGGAGTAGGAAGGGGAAAAATCTCTTTAATTGCATGACAGCAGATGGGCGGGGGCAGCTGCATGTTGCACTGTATCACCTGGGCTCTCACCCAAGCAGCCTATGAAGTATCCACAGGAGGCAATGGCAGAGTTCCTAAATGGCATGACCCTATGCAAGAATGGTGCCAAGTGACCCCATCTCCTGGAGAGGGAAGGGTTGCACTGCTGTTGGTTGTTTTTTTTTTTAATTTTCCTAGACAAATGTTGAATTCTTGAGAGATCTGGGACCCGACATTCCAGAGAAGGAAGAAGGAGGGGCTGGACAAAGTCAGCCTCTTGGACAGAAAAGAATTGAATAGGCAACCCCAGAATTGAGGGAGCAGGAAAGGAAATAGGCTTGGACTTTGCCCTCCCATCCTCCTCTACTTCACCACCTGCTGCCCCAATGAGCAAATGAGGAATGGTTCAAGGAGCAGCCTCAAGATTGGACAGTCTGTGGGAGCCCAGAACTTGAGGGTGCTGGGCCACAGGGGACATACAGATGAGAAAACTATGTGTGACATAGAGGAGAGCACATTAGACTTGGAGTTAGGACGGACTTGGTTTCAAATCTCACCTCTGACATTTTTTGGCTATGTGGCTATGGACACACCACAACACCTCTGAGCTTCAGTGATATGTCTCTAATCTCTCCCAGCTCAGACTTTTCTGACCTGCCCATGCTCACACATCTAGCAAGAATCAGAGGCTGGATTTGAACCCAGGCTATCCATTATGTTTGTAAGAGATCAACTAGGCCAACTTCCTCATTTTAGAGATACATATTAGCTGTATAGTAACTCCCTAGACAACCCCTCTCCTTTTTGTGTATTGTCTCCCTCATTGGGATGTAAGCTCCTTAAAGGTAGGATTGTTGTTGCCTTTGTATTTCTATCCCCAGAACTCAACGTAGCGCTTCACATATTAATAGTAAATACTTAAATTCTCCTCTCTCTCTCTCTCTCTCTCTCTCTCTCTCTCTCTCTCTCTCTCTCTCTCTTCCTCTCTCTCTCTCTCTCTCTCTTCCTCTCTCTCTCTCTCTCTCTTCCTCTCTCTCTCTCTCTCTTTCTCTGTCCTCCTTCCTTCCTTCAAATTATTCAATCATTCATAGTCTGGGAATAGCCCTGAACTCCCTTCCAACGCTGATGCCATGAAAGAAAGTGGAGGCCCTAAGACTTGGATCTGGCCAAGATAAGCGTCTTAGACTTAGTGTCTTGGTGAGCTGCTCACATACTGATCCACCATCCCCAAGCTGACACCCTACTCAGGAATCATGTCCTCGTTGTATTTTTCAGGAACAAGATGCTTCCCTATTTTCAAAAAAAAATAAGTTTCTTCTCCTCCTCCTTTTTCTCCTTCTCTTCCTCTTCTTCTTCCTCCTCCTCCTCCTCCTCCTCCTCCTACTACTACTACTACTACTACTACCACCACCACCAGCGCCGCCACCGCCACTGCCACTGCTGCTACTACTACTAAAAATTTGGGAGTTATATGTTTCCCAAGTAGATTATATGTATTTCACATGAGTTTGTCTAAATACAGCTTGCAAAGATGCATGAAGACTTTTGATTCCTACTTGGAGAGGAGCATGAGATTATGGTCACAAGGTTGGTCACTTTGGTCTCCTCAGAGAGTGAGAATTATAGAATTATATCTATCTGCCCTCCTACATATTGCTAGTCTAGAGGAATTTACTTCATTTTTAGATACAAGCCATTTTCCTGATCACTATCTTTAACAGGGAAGGAGTGCCCCAAACTATATCAGAAGGCTTGACTTCCATCCCACCAAATGCTAGTTATACAAGACCATTAGAAATAGTGGGTAAACCCATTTCCTCAAGCAAATAGCAAACAAAAATGAAAGAAGTTATAAAGATTGTTGTTGTTTGTCCTTTGTTTTTGAAGAGGACCAATCACATCACAGGTGATGTCTTGACTTGTGTGTGAACTGGATTGAAGTGAGGCAGAGTCGCACAAAGTCATCAGCCTGACTCCCTCTTCCAGAGTCATCGAAGTCCAGTGGCAAGACAAAAGTCAGGATGACCGCTGATGGTCTAGGGTGCAACGGATGGCCTTGACATCTTTGATGTCTGACCAGGCTCTAAATGCTCCACAACACCTGCTTCATTGACCTTCATGGCCATTGGAACAAATCGTTATCATCCACTCATTCTGCTGGGAAACGTCTTCACAAGCTTCTGGGCAGACATCCCCCTACCTGGTTTACTGGGGTATGGCCGCCAAGCATGCTACAGCTTCTTGAAGCCCCAGGTCAGAGTTGAGTGAATCAGGAGGACACCAAAGGTTGATGAGCAGCCCTGACACCAGAGGTGCTAGTCCTCCTTAACATCCCATACACCCTACAAAGACTAGAATATATGATACACTCCGTACACCTCATAAAGATTAGAGCATAGAATTCAATACAGAGTGAAGGGGGTCTCCCACTGGGAGTGAAATATTTCAGCTCAACCAATGGTAAGAGCCTTGTTCAAACATACCGATCCTGAACCCTGGTTACACGATAATAAGAATAATCATAGATCATATTTATTTATAGAAATTATTATCTAATAGATATTATCTATTTTATACTTATAAATATTTTATACATATTTATATATGTAGACATTGAAAGAGACAATATTAAGACAAAATATTATAAATACAATATTTAGAGATACTATTATCATCCTTATTTCACAAATGAAGACACAGGCTCAGAGAGGTAAAGGCTTTGCTCAGATTCCTACAGCTAAACAGTGTCAGAGGTAGGAATTTGAACCCAGGATTCCCAACTCTGAATCTATTATTCTGCCCTTTATATCATGTTGCCTCCTTAAAGTGCTTTTGATTCAGAGGCAGATATCTTTGCAGGGGAAATCTCTAGCCTGATGAATTAATAGAATATTTGCCAGTTCCATAATGCCCCCAGACACCATGGATATGTTTCTGCTGCCAAGGATTAAAACTAATGTATTGATTTGGTTCTCTTCCTAGCTACAGACATGAGTTACAATTTCAGATCACCTGGCTTGTTTAAGGAAAAAAGATATAAGAAAGCTAAAGCTGAGTTGCCTTCAGGCCTGGGCCTTCTTGGGGCCACCCTTTCTGGATGATCCCAGAGAAACTCACCCAAAGTACCCTGAGCTTGGAAGGCAAGAGGCCCCCAAACTAGACTTTTCCCTCCAATACTCCTTGAGGGTTTTTTTGGATATCAGGTGGGTGATAGAAAAAGATACTTCCCCCTAGCAACTCCAAGTTCCTTTTCCTTCTGAGAGGAGTCCAAACCTTTAGGGGAAAGGCCAAGAGGTTGGGACTAATGGGCCTTTGCCCTCTACTCACTGAGTGACACTGGAAAGGTCCCTTTTCTTCCAATTGCCTTCTAATTTCTGACACTGATTTTATGGGCAGGAAACTAAAGTTTAAAGAGGTTGTGATTTGCCCAAGGCCACACAGTTAGTAAGGCAATCCCAGCACCCACTCCTTTACCCTGTGTTACCTTGCTAGGACCATAGAAATGGAAGAGATCTTTGAGATCATGTGGTCTAGCCCTTTTATTTTACAATTGAGGAAACTGTGGCCTGGAGAGGGGAGTGACATCTCAAAGCCACAAAGAAAGTTTGTGGCTCAACTGGGATGAGAATTGAGGTCTTTTGATGCTCAGTTCAATATCCTGAAAATGTCCAATGAAGTTAGAAATATAGGTTGGGACTGGGCTGTGAAGGATTTTAGAAACAAGAAGAAGAGGAAGAAGAAGAGGAGGAGGAGGAAGAAGAAGAAGGAGGAGGAGGAGGAGAAACAGGAGGAGCAGGAGGAGGAGGAGGAGCAGGAGGAACAGGAGGAGGAGGAGGAGGAGGAGAAGAAGAAGAAGAAGAAGAAGAAGAAGAAGAAGAAGACAAGAAGAAGAAGGAGGAGGAGGCGGAGGAGGAGGAAGAGGAGGAGGAGAAGGAGGAAGAGGAGGAGGAAGAGGAGGAGGAAAAGGAGGAGGAGGAGGAGGAGGAGTTGTTTATATTTGTATTTGATCCCAGAGGGCAATAGTAAGTCATTGGAGTTGGGGAGTGATATGGTCAGACCATCAGTTAAGGAACATTGGTTTGGCAGCAGCGTGGGGCGTGTACTGAAGTGGAGACAAATGAATCAAGGAGACCAGTTAGGAGGTGATCACAATAGTCTGGGGGAGCAGTAGGGAGAGCCTGAATCAAGGTGGTATCTGTGTAGGTAGAGAGAAGGGGTCAGTTGTGAGAGATGTTTTGGAAGTAGGAAATGGCAAGAATTGGTGCCCGATGAGATAGGTAGAGCAGAAGGTGGTGAGGAGTAGAAGATAGTACCAAGGTTATGAACCTGGAAGACTGCAAAAATGGCAGAGCCTTTGATAGCAATAGGGAAGTTTGGAAGAGGAGGAGGCTTTGGGTGGGGAAGATAATGAGTTCTGTTTTGGTCATGTTGAAGGTGCCAATGGTGCATCCATCTGGTTTGAAGCCTGTCCAATAGGCAGTTGGTAACGTGGAGCTGAAGCTCAGGATAAAGACTGGAGATCCAGTCCTGGGGGTTACTGATGTAGTGACTACAACTAAACTGGTAGGTAGTGATGAGGTCACCAAGATAGAGTGTAGAGGGAGGAGAGTAAGGGGCCGAGAATTTGACATTAGATGACATTCCACTGCTCATAGAAGGTTAGAGCTGAAAGTCTACTTTAAGGCCCAGGTGTATGACTCAAGATCATAGACTCTAGAAGTGGTTGGGCTCTTAGAGATCAAGCCCAGGTTCTTCATTTGATACATAAAGAAAGCGAGGTACAAAGAGGCCAGTGCCCAGCACATACTAAGTGCCGTATAGATGTTAGCTAGCAGCTAGGTAGTGGAGTGAGCCAGAAGTCAGGAAGCTTCATCTCTCTGAGTTCAAATCCAGCCTCAGACACTTCCTAGCTGTGTGACCCTGGGCAAGTCACTTAACCCTCTTTGCTTCAGTTTCCTCATCTGTAAAACGAGCTGGAGAAGGAAATGGCAAACTACTCCAGTATCTTTGCCAAGAAAATTCCAAATGAGGTCACAAAAGCATGACTGAAAAATGGCTAAACAACAAAAGTTAGTTATTATTAAAAACCCCTTTTCTATTTGAAGCTTTTCCTGATCTCTTTAACAATGAGCGTTTTCCCTCCTTGACTATGTTGTGCTTATTCTTTTTGCATTTATTCTTTTTATATTTACATGTATGTGCATACAAATATATATGTACATGTATACACACACAGACAAATACACGTACTTATTATCTTCCCCATTCGAACACAGCTCCTTAGGAGTAGGCCTGAGTCGTTCTCTGTACTTGTATTCTTAGAGCTTAGCACAATGCCTGGCACATCAGAGCTAATCAGTGAATGTTTACTTACTGATTGACTGAAAGTCCTCAAAGGCAGGGCTTCCTCATTCTTGTCTGTGTATCTCTAGCCCCAAATTCAGTAGGGGATTAATAAATGTTCCTTGAATGGAATGACTGTACCATCCTGCTGTGCTGACCTTGGGCTGTGATAATAAAAGACATTTATCAAGTTCACTGAGCGCTCTCCATATGCTGTTTAACTTGAGTCTTTAAACGGACGCTGTGAAGTAAGTTTATAGTCATTATCTCCCTTCTAAGGTTAGCTTCTAGCTTCTCTCTATTCAATCTGTATGTATCTGTGTATATACATAGTATCTCCCCTGTTACAATGTAATCTCCTTGAGGGCAGGGATTGTCTTTTGCCTTTTTTTGTATCCCTGGCACTTAGCACAGTGCCTGGCACATAGTAGGGGCTTAATAAATGCTTATTGATTAAAAATGTTTATTTTACAAATGAGGAAACTGAGTCTCAGAGCAATGAATTGACTTGCTCATGGGCACATAACTAGTGTCAGCAGTGGGATCTGAACCCAACTCTTCCAGATTCTGAGTCTTGTGCTCTATCCACTTCACCATGATTCTCAAGTCTTTTCTCCTCTCTGGGCCTCAATTTCCCCATCTTGAATAATAGGGGTATTTGACTGGATAACCTCTAAAAGTCCTTGAAGGACCCCAGTCTCCACTCCCTGCCCTAGGTGTTATCCAAATCCCTTGGCCTCTCTGAGCCTCAGAGTCTTATCTCTCAAATGGACTAGCTGATCTCTAGAAAGATCATAGATCTAAGGCAGGAAGGAAACCCAGAAATCACCTATGGAGATAGCAAGATAATGCAGTAGATAGAATTTGGGGCTTGGAGTCAGGAAGACCTGAGTTCAAATCCAGCTTCAGATACTTAGTAGCTGTGTGTGACCCTGGTTAAGTCTTTTAACCTCTGTTTGCCTCAGTTTCCTCAAATGTAAAATGAAGATAAAAATAACACCTGCCTTCCAGGATTTTAAGGCTCAAATGAGATGGTATTTATGAAGTGTTTGGTATACAGTAGGTGCCTAATAAGTGCTTGTTTCCTTTACCTATTCCTTCATTTTACAAATGGGAATACTGAAGGGGCTTGGCGAGGTCACACTGGTGGTGGGTTTCAAAGCCAGAGCCTAAGTCAGGTCCTCTCATGCCACCATTAAACCATGGGGCTGAGAGTTGGGCTTAGTGCAGGGGCTCGTTCCTTCCCACCTTAGGCTGCTGGCATGAATGTCCTTTGTTAGCCAACATGGTCCCTGCCAGGTAATCGCCTTGGGTTTCCCTAATGAGGTCTTAGTGCAGGGTTAATTCTGCTTTCTGTGGAGGAAGATTAAGCAGGAGGCAGGCTGGAGGACTTGCTCACCGAAGTGATTTCTCCGAATGCTCGAGCTTAGAGCTTTTAAATTCAATTAACTCGGCCTTAGCCTGTTGTTCCTCTCTGGCGTGGCCACAGCTTGAAACAGTCACTGCTGTTCTTTAATGCAGAGGGAAAAAGCAGGGTCCGATTTTGAGATTTCCTCCTAAATGTGTTTTAATTCTCTCAATATGTCAGGGGTGTTGAGAATCCTTGACAGTCAAAGGAGGGTTTTCCAAGGCCAGAGAGAGAACCCCAGGCTCTGAGGATGGAGGCACAGAGACATTGTGGAGTGAGGGCAGATGCCAAAAAATACATCCAGCGAGACACACCAGGAGCTCATCCTCTTCTCTGTCCTGAGCTTAGTTCTGCTGGTGGAGAGGTGGGAGAAGATAGAGGAAGAACAGATCCAGACCGTCCTTTCAGAAAGCTCCTGCTTTGGTCAGGATTAAGGTGACACAGACCCACTCCCTCCCCTCTCAGGGAGCTCCCATTCTAGCATGGGGGGTTAGAGGAGAAACGGCACCCCCCACCCCCCAACCCCTGTGCCTGCCCTCAGGGAACTCCTGATTCTGGGGAAGACAGACAAGATACAGACTTGGCCCCAACTCTCAAGGAGTACCCATTTTGGGGGACAGAGAAGGAGTGGACCTGGCCCTGCCCTCGGGAAGTTTTTCTCATCAGAGGGAGAGAAAAACAATTAGAGGACAATGTGAGACCATAAGGCCTCTAGAGGATTGGTCTTGGAGTCAGCAAGACAGTTATGTTTTTGACTGACACTGGCTCTGTGACTGTGGGTAAGTCATTGAACTTCTTAACATTCCAAGTAACTCTCTAAAGCTTCAAATGAGTTCCAGTCTTCCTTTACCAGAAGAAATAACACATATATAGAGAGAGTCAGAGGCGCGCGCGCGCGCGCACACACACACACACACACACACACACACACACACACACAGAAAGAGACAGACAGATAGAGAGACAGAGGGAGACAAAGAGGGGGGAAAGGGGAGAGGGAGACAGAGAAAGACAGAGACAGAGAGAGAGGAGATAGGGAGAGGAGAGAGACAGAGACAGAGGGGGGCAAGAGAGAGACAGAGAGAGAGACAAAGACAGAGAGACACTGAAAAGATTGCTGCCTCTGTAGAGAGAGGGTCTGGGTTCGAATCCTGTCTCTGAAGTTTGTCATCAACTTGAAGTTGGTCAAGTCACACCTTCCTTGGGCCTCAGTTTCCTCATCTGTAAGATGAGATGATTGGACTGATCTTATCTATGACCTTACTTATATTTAAGTATATATGTATGTTATATTTAGATAAATGATTTTGAGGTATAGCATTCTATAACTTGATAAAACACTGGATTTCAACACCCAAAAGACCTGGCTTTGAGTCTTGCCTTGGACACTTACAAGCTGTACGAGCAAGTCACTCAACTTGTCAACCTCAGTGTTCTCACCTGGAAAATGGAAATAACAGCAGCTACTTCCCAGGGTTGTTGTGAGAATCAAGTGAGACGCTGTGTGTGCAGTGTTCACAAATCTTGGTGCGCTGTATGAACATAAGATGTTCTTGTTTTGTCCACTCATTCCCATTCACTCAACCTCTGCCTGTTTCTTCAACTGTAATATGCGGATAATAATAGCACTGACCCTGCAGAGTTGTTGTGAGGATTAAGTGAGATATTATTTATAAAGTGCTTAGTACATAGTAGACACTTAATGTGGCCTTCCTTCCTCCCTTCGTTCCTCTCTTTCCTTCCTCCCTTCCTCCCTCCCTCCTTCTCCTTTCTCTTCCCTCCCTTCCTCCTTTCTTCCCTCACTCCCATTCTATTTTCTTTGCTTTTCTTTTTTTCTCTCCCTCTTTCCCTCCCTACCTCCACTTTCCTTCCTTCCTTCCATCCCTCCTTCTGTCACTCCCTCCTTCTTTCCTTCTTTCCTTCCTTCCTCCCTCTTTCCCTCCCTCCCTTCCTTCCTTCTGCTCTTCTTTCCTTCCCTCCTTCTGTTCCTCCCTCCATCTTTCCTGATTTCCTCTATCTCTCTCCCTTTCTCCTTCCTTCCTTCCTTTCTTCCTTTTTTCCTTCCTTCCTTCCTTCCTTTCTTCCTTCCTTCCTTCCTTCCTTTCTTCCTTCCTTCCTTCCTTCCTTCCTTTCTTCCTTCTTTCCTTCCTTCCTTCCTTTCTTCCTTCCTTCCTTTCTTCCTTCTTTCCTTCCTTCCTTCCTTCCTTCCTTCCTTCCTTCCTTCCTTCCTTCCTTCTTTCCTTCCTTCTATCCTTCCTTCCTTCTTTTTCTCTCTTGTCATAGTTACTGTGTCCTTCAGTCTTCCCGTTGTCCTTTTGGTTATTTCATATTATTTCATAAAAGTCTTTCCAAAACTATTCCTATTTTTTGAGAAATGCTTGCTCTCCTCTCCATAGCCTCTGTGTGGCAATCCTCAGAACTTAGGAGGTAGGAGACTGGTGCCAGTGTGAAGGCAGGAGCTGGGGCTAGAAGGTTCAGCACAGAAAGGAGAGGAGGAAGAGGGAGTGATGACCTAGTCCTCTACTAAGCTGGACAAGCATCAGCGAATTCTTTCCAGGGTTCTCTGTACAGGAAGATTCCTGATGCCATCATGGTTAATGATATCATTTTATGATACATTTATCAGAAGTGCTGAGCAGGGATGAGCAGCAGCTAGGTGCTGTCTTTGGAGTCAGGAAGACTGGAGTTCAAATCTGCCTCAGATTTTTAAAATGTGTGACCTTTAACACCTCATTTAACCTCCCTTAGCCTCAATTTCCCCATTGGCAGAATGGGAATAATAATACCTTACAAGGTGGTTGTGAAGTGGCAGGACGCCTGAAGGACCCATCATTTTTTGCTGCTGGAAAGTTTTATATACTTGGCATAGTTGGGGGGGGGGCAGGAGGCACAAAAGTCCTAGAAAGTGGTAATACCCTAAGGCTGCTTGATACAATGGAAAGGTTGATGGGTTAGAAGTTAAAGGACAGGGGTTCAAATCCTGGCTCTACTACCTTGTGACATTGGGCCTCTGTTTCCTCATCTGTAAAATGAGAGGGTTGGCCTAAATGGCCTCTAAGGGTCCCTCTGGTTCAAAAATTTGGGTGACTCAGATTGTGCCAATGTCAGGAAAGAAAGGGCACTAAAGTGACAAGTCAGGACATTTTCCTTATTGTGGTTGCATTTTTCCTTCGTTTTTGAAGAGGACCATGACATCAGGGACATTTCATCATTGAGAAGGGCCCTGGACTGAATCTCAAATGAGATGAAATGAATGAAACTTAATGGAATACAAGTGAAAGCAAACCAGGTGACTAGGCAGGAGGTGCCTTATGGATGGAAAGAAAGAGTGGCAGAGTGGATAGAGCTTATACGGAACTTGTTGGTACATAATTGTTTTCACATTGTCTCCTGTGTTTGACTGTGAGCCGCTTGAGGGCAAGGATTGTCTTTTGCCTTTCTTTGTATCCCCAGTGCTTAGCACTGTGCCTGGCACAGAGTCAGAGCTCCATAAATGCTTATTACCTGACAGACTGACTGACTGAGTGTGGGGCCCCCAGCAAGATATTTAATCTCCCTGAGCCTGTTTCCTCATCTATAAAGCGAAGATAAAATGAAGCCTGTGGTAACCAGTTATCACAGAGGGTTATTGGTAAGATCCAAAAGGACAAGAACATAAAAAATGTTTTGCAAACTTCAAAGTGTTATAGAAATGCCAGTTATCATTAACCCTAACCTTGACAAGGTTCTACCACAGAAGAAGAACAGAGGTTTTCATTTTGGGGTTTTAAGACTTTTGGTTTTGTTCAGTTGTGTCCAACTCTTCGTGACCCCATTTGGGGTATTCTTGGCAGAGATACTTGAGTGGTTTGTCATTTCCTTTGCCAGCTCATTTTACAAATGAGAAAACTGAGGCCAATAGGGTTAAGTGACTTGCCCAGGGTCTTACAGCTAGTAAAAGTCTGAGGTCAGATTTGAACTCAGGAAGGTGAGTCTTCCTGATGCCAGGGCAAGTGCTCTATGCACTATGGCGCCACCTAGTGGCCCAGGCTTTCGGCAGCCGACATTTTGCAGACCATTATCAGTCTGTAGCTTGTTAGGTGGGAAACCCTGGTTTGGAGCTATTGTAAAGGGAGAGATTTGATCTCAGCCCTCGGGATGGTTGGTGCAAGGGTTGCCTCTCTCTTTTGGGAAGGAAACAGCTTGAGTTGCGACAGGGCATGAGGGGAAGGCAGGGCCAGAAAACAATTTCCTCAAGGGTCATGTCTCTGAGTGTATTGGAACACAGGGAGACAGGGAGACTGAGGAAGGACCCTGTGAGGAATCAAATATGACAAACATAAGCCAGCCACTTAACCTGGGGGTGTGGAGGGTTCTATAAACTTTAAAAAAATGGATAATTGTTTTTCAAAATAATTGATTTCCTTTGTTGTACTATGACTTTTTTGGAGAACTCTTTTTCTCACTCATTACATAGAACTGCTGGTCTTTTCTTGGACCTCAATTTCTCCTCTCAGAGAAATGGGGAGAAGTCATCTGTGGGGCCAAAAGGAAGGCTCCTTTCTGTCATGGGACTTGCTGTGCTGGGGTCTGTGAGAATTCTTGGGGGGTGGGGAGGTAGGTCAACATTGCCTCCAAAGAAGTTATCAAAGACTCTTCTCTAAGTATTCTCTTCCCCTTTCCCCAACATCAAACCCCTGTGCCCCACCCCCACTCCCTTCCAGCAGTAGAAATCACTTCAAGACTCAAGGCTGCAGTCAGTCTGAGCTGTAAGCATTTTAACTAAAAGAGAACATCTCTGTGGACAGCTCCGTGCTTAGGAACCTCCCAGCCACCATGGCCGCTGCTCCTATTGGATGACTGTTGCCCTCTGGCAATCGCTGTCTGGAGAGTTCAAGCAGCTCTGCTTCTGGGAGCACAGGAATTAGGCAGATGGGGAGGGAGGGTGAATGGTGGCCAGCTCTGTTTTCAGAGTCTGTTAGAGACTGCAGAAATCACTTTGTCCAACTCTGGTCCCCTGGGAGGAGAGGGGAAGTCATGGGACATTCTTATCATCATTACATAGAACTTTAAGGTATGGTGTTGTTTGTTCTTTGTTCTCGAAGAGGATCATGAATCAGAGAGGTGATGCCATGATATGCAAGTGAATTGGATTTAAGTGAGGGAGGGCTGTACAAAGTCACCAGCCTCACTGTCTCCTCAGGAGCCTTCTGGGTCCAGCGGACAGATGTGGATCAGAACAACTGGAGATGGCCCCCAAAGTGTAGTATATAGCGTAGTGGACAGAGGGGTTTGGCCTTAGAGAGAAAAATATTCAGGTTGTAGTCTCACCTTTGGTACCTACTGGCTGTGTGACCCCAAACAAATCCCTTAAGCTCTCATTGCTCTTGGCAACTCTCCAAGACTGACTGTAAGTTGTAGAGAAGGTGCTAGCCTGCTTTGGTTGATGGAGTTTCATTTGGGCAGTTGTTCATCCATCCTTCTCAAGAGAACCAATGACATTACAAGGGGGATGTCTTGTCTTGGGAGTGAAGTGGATATAAGTGAGGCAGGGCTGTGCAAAATCACCAGCCCCATTCTCTCCTTCAGAGCCATCACAGTCCAGTGGCAAGACATAAGTCAAGACAACTGGAGATGGCCCAGCCCTCATATGGGAGTTCCCAACTGTCTATCTATGAAACTACAAGTCCAGTTCCCCTCCTTTAAGGTCTGCAAAGCACTTTACATGAATATCTCATTAGACACTCACAACAAACTTGTGAGATAGGTACTATTATATTATCCTCATTTGACAGGTAAGGAAACTGAGGCTGGGAGAAGTTAAGTGACATGCCCAGGGTCACAAAGCTAATAAGATTTAAACCTGAACCTTTCAGAGTCTAAGTGCAGGACTCTAACCATTGCATCATGCTGCCTTCTGGTATTATTTATTTTTTTTTGAGCCCTCAGGCTTAGAGCAATGGGGAACCAGGACGGGGACAAGATAGAACATAGAATGGTAGGGCTAAGAGGGATCTTCAAGCACGGAACCTAGAATATTAGAACAGAAAGGATTAGAAACCATGCAGACGATTCTCCCTCCCCACATCACTCCCATTTTAGAGACAAGGAAACTGAGGCCCAGAGAGGAGGTCCAACATGCCAAAGATCACACAGTGAGTTAGTGGTGAAGCTTGGACCAGAATCCAGGACTCTTGACTTTAGGCCCAGAGACACTGAAAGTTGGGAATCCTAAGGAAATTCATGAAAAGCTCATCTCCTTATGTGGTAATGCAGAAAGTCCTGGACTGGGCACCAGGAAAATTAGGTTTTAATCATAGACCACACCCACTGTGAATAAGTCCCATTTCCTCTCTAGGACTAAGTTCCCTTGGTAAAATGAGGGGTTAGACTACATGGTCCCTGAAGCACCTTCTAACCTTCTCTGTCACATTTTTTGACACAGCCAATGTGGGAATTTGTTTTGCTTGATTATATATATATATATATATATGTATATATGTATATATATATATATATATATACACATATATGTATTGCAGAGATTTGGTTTTTATTTTTTTCTCCATGGGGGAGAAAGTGGGAAGAGGGGAGCTAGTGATAAAATTGCCAAAATAAAAAAGAGGATTATTAAAAATGTTTTAGAAATGCTCATGAGAGAACAGAAGGGAGAACAGACAAGCAGGTCAGCTCTGAAAGTAAGAAAGGCTGAATTTCTTATACAATTAAAAAGAAAAGTGAGCTGTGAATAATAGAGATGCGCAGTTTCACATACAACCCTCTATTTTTGTTCTGATTGCATATATGGATGGGCTCATTTTCATTGATTTTGTTAAGCTCAGAATTTTAAACAATGGATTAGAACAACATTCTGCTATTGGTAGATGGGCTGGGCTGGTAAGATTTGATGATGTAGAGATGAACAAGGAGAATGGGATAGGGTTGAGTATTGCAGAAATCCCCTTTGCCCCTTCCTCCATGAGGCAAAGAGTATGTATGCCTGTTCTTTCTTAGCTAAGATAAGTCAGTCTTCCTGGTAAGTGTTCTTTGCTTATCTGCAAAGCTGGTGAAAGAGCCTTGTGCCCTTCTATCTGAGCTATGGTATCTATAGTCTGCCTCCCCTCTGGAATCTGCCTTCCCTCCCTTCAGCAAGGTTGCCCCATCATGGAGTGCCATGTTGTACTTTGCACTATCCCACAAGGAGTAAATAGACCATCCCTGACCCGCTGCAGTTTCCTCAAAACCCTCGGCAAAACTGGGTGCCTTCAATTCAATGTTCATTCAATTGCCTAAGGGAAAAGAGTCCCTCCCCCAACCACCATCTGCAATGAGAATGCTGGGCCTGAACAGAGTAGCCCAGGCTCCCAGAGGTATCACCCCAGATTCTGCCAAAAAAAGAACCAGAAGAACAAATGGGGAGTCCATCTAATGTATATCAGATGTATACATAATATAATGTACATGTAATATAAAATATACAACATAATCTAACATAATGTAATGTAATATGATGTAACATAATCTAACATAATGTAATGTAATATAATATTACACACATATATATATATATATCTAATCCAGGCACCAGACCTGGCGTCAGGAAGACCTGAG
Source organism: Trichosurus vulpecula (assembly GCF_011100635.1). Taxonomy (NCBI): domain Eukaryota; kingdom Metazoa; phylum Chordata; class Mammalia; order Diprotodontia; family Phalangeridae; genus Trichosurus; species Trichosurus vulpecula. The sequence continues at coordinate 71,544,168 of NC_050573.1, forward strand.
TTCAAATCTGGCCTCAGACATTTACTAGCTATGTGACCCTGGACAAGTCACTTAATCCTGTTTTTGCCTCAGTTTTCTCATCTGTAAACTGAGCTAGAGAAGGATATGGCAAACCACCTCAATATCTCTGCCAAGACAACCCCAAATGGTGTCGAGAAGAGTCACACATGACTGAAATAATAGAATGACAAACAACAGAAATATCTAATGTCTATCTTTGCTGCTACTCAGGCCCAGTCTGATAAGATAAATGTGGTGTTATGGAAAGAACACTAGATGTGGGATTGAGGGACCTGGGTTGGACTCCCAACTCTGCTGTATACTAGCTGTGTGACCTTGGGCAAATGGTTCCATCTCTCTGGGTCTTCAGTATCTCATTAGAAAAATGAAACTGAACTAGATCAAGGGCTCTTAAGGTTTCGGGTTTCCTTGACTCCTTTGGCCTATTGGACCCCCTTCTCAGAATCATGTTTTTAAATGCATGAAATAAAATACATAGAATTACAAGGGAAGTCGATTATGTTGAAATATAGTTATCAAAATGTTTTCTAAAATAAGTTCATAGACCGAGGTTAAGAACTCCTGAACTAGGCGATCTCATATCTTTCTTTATTGCTCCAATTTGTATGGTCCTCAAAGGCCTGATCCCAGGCCCTGCCCCCAAACCGATTTGGGACTAAGAGACTACTCAACCAACCAAAGGCCAATGACTCTAGTATTCCCATGGGCTGGCAAATGGACAGCCAGAGAGACTGAGCGGGGACAGCTCCCTTCCAGCTCCAACCAGGTTTTTGTAATGAGGAGTCTATCTTCCCTACCTACAATTGAAGCTGACAATTTAAGTGGCTTTTTCTCCCCGGGGACCCAGAGGACCATGATGAAAGCCCTAGGATTGAAAAATGAGATATCTGAACTCCTGGTTTAGTCCCACAAATGAGACCCAAACAGGTCTTGGACGAGTGAGGGCTAGAGTTTGGTAGACTGGGTGAAAATGCTGAGTTAAAGGCATTGCTCGCCTTATCACGAAGTTGGTATTAAAAGCACCAGCAACGTCTCCTACCACCAGCTGTGATTCTCCATTCTAACTCACGCTTTGCTCCACTAATCAATCGGGTGCTGGTGTGTGGGCTCATCCCTGTCTGGTGACTTGGGCCTATCTGTGTTCTGGTTTCCCCCCTGTAAAATGAAGGGTTGGACTCTGATGACCTCTAAAGCTCATTCAGTTCAATGATTCCCCAACATTTTCTTGGAGGGATGCACATCCCCCCCAAAGGGTTACATCCCTGAATCAAAGGGTCACAAAATGAATGTGAGAGCTAGAAGGAACCTTAGAGATGGTCAAGTCTGACCCTTTCATTTTACAGATGAGGAAACAGATCCACACAAGGAAAATGGTTTGCCCCCAAAAGTCCCATAGTGAATCAGGGGTGCGATAGGGACTTAAACTCATGTCCCCTGACTTCAAATTCAGAGATCTATTCTCCAACGTAAATTTCAGGAACTTTGGTATGCCAGCTTGGGATGTGAGAGCCCAGGGTTCCCACTGACTTTTCAGGTAGCTAAGTGTCTTAGGGAGGAGACAGTTACAAAGACAGCAAAGGCCACCCACGTGTGTGTATGTGTCTATCTATACATACACATGTATGTATTTATGTGTGTACACACACACGCACATATAGGACTAAGAGCTTCTTACAGGTCTGGGAGTCCAACTCTCCTTTTAGGAATGAAGTAAGGAGTAACTCCAGGATTTGAATCTAGGTGTTCTGACGCCAAACCTAGAACCCTTTTGATAATTGCAGGCTGCCTCCCGAAGTGACTCAGCTTCCCAGGAGAAACAAATCCCCCGGCTCTACTCCTCTGAGCCGAGATTTTTTTCCCCCCTTGAAGCCCATCTGAGCTGTGTTAGACAGGGAGGGGGAGGAGAAAAAAAGGAGAAAATCGATGAGCACTTTGTTAGCTTGAGGAAAAGGCAGTGTCTGGGGAGTGGAGGCGGGAGGAGGGAGAGCGAGCGGGCTGGAGAATGGGGAGCGGCCGCGGAGGCAGCAGGCAGGCAGGCAGGCAGGCAGGGAGGGAGGGAGGGAGGCCGGCCGGCGGGGCGAACCGGTCGCCCACGAACATGTGGTTAATTGCGATTGCCCGAGAACGCTCGGCTTTGTCGATGGGGCGGAAGTGCAGGCGGCCCAGAATCACCCATTAATCTCCACGTTGTTAGTCAATCAGGCTTCAAAGGAGAACAGGCATTTTCCTCGCGTGGGGCACGCAAGGACGGCTGGAGGGTGAAATCAGACGAACCATTTTTTAAGCTAATGATGCCCTCGGGGAGCTCCGAGCTGGGGTTCCCGCTTGGAGGACGTCAGCCTGCTGGAAGCTCCTCCTGAGCCGGTGGGGCTGGCAGGTCTCTGTCTTCTCTACGAGGCGCTTTGGGGGTTCGAATCCTATCACTGCTGTGTGAGCAGAGAGAGTCGTTTGGCCTCTCTGAGGCCTGCTTTCCTTGTCTGTAAATGAGGCTGATAACACTCCCTCCGTTGACAAGCATTTTGCCTACTCTGTTCTAAGCATGGTGCCTTGTCAGCACGAGGGATACAAATATAAAAGCTAGCCGGTCCCGACCTTAGAGGACTATGTGGAGAATACAACCCACACGGGGAAGGGAGTTTTGCCCAGGCAGAAGCCAGGGGCTCTGAACCTTTTTCTGCGTGTCATGGATCCTTCTGGCAAATGGACCCCCTCTCCGAATAATGTTGGAAATACTTTCAGTTACAGATTAGTGAAAATAAAAATGTAATTTTTTTTCCATTCAGTTTCAAGAACTCCTGAAATCTAGATGTCCCGGGTTAAGAACCCCTGTCTTGGCAGTCACAGGGATTGTGAGTGGAACCATGGGTGCGTCACTGGCCCAGGACTGTTAGGGATCTTAGAGGTCATCTAGTCCAATTCTCTCATATTACAGCTGAGGAAGTAACTTCAGGAAGGTTAGGCAAGCAGTAAGGGTCAGAACCAAGATTCAAACCCAGTTCTCTGGTGTCAAATCTCCGTGATCTCTGGATCCTCAGATTTTCTTGGAGGCCTTTGTCTGGATCTATTTTGTCCCTATGGTATAATATCTTGTCTCATACTTCAGTGAACTCGTCCTATACCCTCCTCTCCAGTACCCCTAGGCTGTAAGCTATTTGAGGGTAGTGTCATTTTGGGGGTCGTTTCCTCATTGCCCAAAACAGAGATTTGCTCATACATATCAGGTACCTAACAAATGTTTGATTTCATGAATTGAATTCAGTCGGGGACCAGGACTAAGTCTGAGAGGAAGCCCTGGCTAAAAGCCACCTAAGAGCCCAGGGGCAGAATCGTTCACTGAAGGGCCAGCAAGAAAGAAGGTTGAGGAGGATGTTGGTGAGAAATTCTAAACTGCAAGGCTGCTTTAGGAGCAGCAGTCAGAGGAGGTCAAGAGCTAAAGTTTTCTAAGAGGGAGCTGTTTGAATCAGGTTTAAAATATTTAGTGAGAGAAAGAAACGTGAGGGAATGTTTGCTCAAGCACTTTACTGAACACCTGCCCCTGAGAAGGGGAAGGATGTATTAGGGGATTAAAAGAGAATTTTGCCTTAATCGTGGTGATGCCACCCCTGTTTCTTTTCACCCTTCTCCCCATCTCAGCCAGGTTTTCCAAAAGGTATGGGTGATTCACTCAGTAACCTTCAGCCTTGGGGCTCAGTGTGTGTGTGTGTGTGTGTGTGTGTGTGTGTGTGTGTGTGTGTGTGGTGGTGGAGCAGGGGATTTGCAGCTTATGCAGGGAGCCAGGAACCCTGAATTCAAGTGTCAGTGACTCCAACTAACTTGTTTTATGATTTTGGGCAAACCTCTTCTCCTCTCTCTGGGCTTCAGTTTCCACACATGTGGATTGAGGGATTAGTAGACAAGATGGTCTCTGAGGGCCATTCAAGCTCTTGGAGACTCAAAGGAGCTTCCTCCAGGTGACTCAGGCAGGTAAGACGGTGCTGTGGGAAGACTGTTGTACTGGGAGTCAAGGGAGATCCAGGCTGTGTGACCATGGACAGGTCAGTTCTCTGGGCCTCAGTTTCCTCATCGGTAAAAAAAAGTAAAGACAGAGTAATATCTGATGTACCTACCTCTCAAGACTATGATGAGGATCATGTGAGATAATGTGTGTAAAGGACTTTGTAAACTTTATTATTAAATACTGGGACCACATTAGGTCAAGAGTTGCTATCTGTCAGGAGATGACACCTTCTCTTTTGCTACTGCTTATATCTGTGACCTTGCCCTTTGGGATCCTGATTCTCTATGTTCTTTCCTTTCTGAATGTTAAGGTGTTGATATGGGGAGACCCGAACCCAGAGCTCCATCCGTTTGTTTTGCATGTAGATTCTCGCGGGCCTGGGTTCTTCCCCAGACTCTCTGGTTAGATATGGGACTTTGACATTCTATCCAACACCTGGGGTTGGAAGTGGAAAACCAAAAGGCACCAATCCAATTTAATAAATATCAATTTCCCATGAAGCAATGGGGATACAAAGACAGAAACAAGATAATACCTATCCTCAAAGAACTTATAATCCACTTGGGGTATAACATGCACCTTGACAAATAAGTACAAAATAATCTGAGAAATGAGAAAGCAGCAGCAACTGGGGGGAGAGAAACCAAGGAAGGCTTTCTAGAAGAGATGGTCGCTGAGCTGAGCCTGGAAGGAAGACAAGGATTCCAAGAGATGAAGAAAGTTCATGCCAGTGGTAAGGGATGGCTTGTGCAAATGCATGGAGGTAAGAAGTGCAATGTGGAATAGAAGAGCTGGCAGATCATTTGAGCTGGAATGCAGAGGATGTGAAGGGCAGTGAGGTCAAATGAGGCTGGAAAGGTAGGTTGGAGTCAGACTATAGAGAACCCTTTAATGCTAGGCCGCCAAGTTTGTATTTGGTCCCCAAGGCAATAGGGAATTATTGAAGCTTTCCAAGCAGGGAGCGACATGATCAGACCTATACTTTCAGAAGATTCTTTTGGCATTTGTGTAGAGAATAGATTAGAGAATCGAGACAACTGGTATCAGGTTAGGAGGCTATTGTAGTCATCCAAGAAAGATGACGAGGGCCTGAACTAAAGACCAGAACAGATGTTAGAGATGTCAGGGAGATAGAATGGACAAGATTTTGCCTTGTGGGGTAGAGGAGGGAGGGAGCAGGAAAAAAACTGTTATAGCAAATAGAACATGGAATTCTAGAACTAAGACATACCTTAAATCATTTCAATTCTATTCAATGTAGTTCAGCCAACATTTAAACACCTGCTATGATTAAGGCACTTTGCTTAGGTCTAGGAATACAAAGACAAAACCCAAGTCATTTCTGCCTTTATGAATCTGTAAGGAACTTCCATTCTATTGGGGGTGGGGATGGGAGGGGGACAACATACACATGGATAAGTAAATACAAAGTCATTTCAGAAGGGAGGGAGCTGGAGAGCTCAAAAAATGAAATATCAGAGCTGAGAAGGCACATTGTCCATAGAACATCAGAGATTAAAAATCTTAGAACGGAGAATATAAGAGTTGGAGGATCCAATATGCTCCAACCTCCTCATTTTACAGATTGGGTAACTGAGGCCCAGAGAAGATAGTTGATTTGCCCCAAATCACACAGCATATCTGTGCTCCAGGCTACTATAGAATTCATTTCCTGACTCCCAGCCCAGGGCTCTTTTTCCAAGCTCAGTGATAGTGAGGCAGGTGTCAAACCCTTCCTTAAACAGCCCCATTCCATTAATCTGACTCCTTGGAACCTGTCCCTCAAGGTGCAGCAAGGCTGACCTTTAAATTAAATAGTATTTCACAGCTGGTTTTGGCTCCTGCTCCATTTGAGGGTGGAGGAGGCTGAGTCGAAAGCCAGATCCCAAAACGCATTGTGTCTCACATGTGGTTCAGTTAATGGGTACCTGGCAGTTCTCCCAGGAGTGATTGGTCAGATCTATCCCAGGTGTCAAGAGACAGGTTGCTGCTAGTCTGAAGCTGGCTGAAGTTGCCCATCAGAGGTGACTCCCAGAGTTCCTGATGGTGGTGGCCAGGAGACGGTGAGCTTGGCCAGTCCTGCCAGCTCCCCTTGCACTCCATGGCCCTCCACAAAACTTGTCTGTGTGACCTTGGGTAAGTTGCCTACCCTTTCTAGGCCTCTATTTCATTTTTTTTTGGTAAAATGATATAGTTGGACTAGATCATATCAAAGGGCTTTCCCAACTCTATAGCCTATGTGCCAAAGCATATTTGGCCCAGCCCAGACTCCACCTCCTCTGTAAAGCCTTCTGGTGACATAGTATTGGGGAATAGTCTGAAATTGTAATCTGGGATCTCTAGGATGGATGGTTAAAGGAGTTATCTAATTGCACAGGGAATGCAAATTCAGGCAAGCAAGACAGTTCCTGCCCTCTAGGAGCTTATATTCTAATGAAGGAAGACAACATATTATGGGTCCTAAAAAGCTAAGGAAGGGGGTGATTGCAGCAGGCAAGGAAAAGAAGCTGAAGTTCACAAGAGCTGAGGGAAGAATGATGGTGAAGAATATCCGGGGTTCTTCCCAAAATGGCATCCCCAATGAAGAGAGGAATGCTCCAGGGTAGCAATTTGGCAAGCAGGGAGAATGAGAGCAGTGCCAGGCAAGGGAAACTGGGAGGGGCAGCAAGAGGAAGGAAGGAATGGTTCAATCCCGAGGCCACACTGATCAGGAGATGGACCAAAAACGTTTAACCAAACTAAGCCTACAGGGTAGGGAGGACTTTTCCGGGAGAATTGTGGGTAGGCTTGGATCCTCGAATATGAAGTGTGTGTATATCTTTTTTATGCAAAGTGAAAACTCCTAGAAGGCAGGATGGTCTCATTTTTATCCATCTCCAGCACAGTAAGGGCTTAATAAATGTTAAATTGGATTTAATTTTGCCTGAGATGAACCGCTTGATCTCAGGTCTGGGAAAAAGGGAATTTCTGACTTTTCTGGGATAGGCAGAAAATTTTCTTCTTTTAGTTTTAAACAAGAGGGCTCATAAACCAGCTGCCTCAAACCAATGCTCTTAGGGCTCATAGTCATCGGTCAGAGCTGGGAGGATCTTTAGAACTTAGAATATCAGAATTGGGAGGACTCTTAGAACACAGAATGTCAGAGGGGGAGGAATCTTAGAGATCTTTGATTCCAAATCTTCATAGAAGAGGAAACTAAGTCTGAGACAGGGGTAATGACTTACTGAAGTCCCAAAAGTTAGTACTATGACAGTAGCTCTTGACTGCTCCTATGTACCCCGCTTACTATCTGTGACCAGGGAGGGAACCCCAGAGATCTAGAGTAGGAGGGGCTGATTCTCATCCAACCATAGGGGTTGCGCCTCGTACCCCGCTGTCACCCGGAGCTGAGATTCGGCCTGACCCGTTGTGGGGGGGTCGCGGGTTGGCGAGCGCGCGCACACACACACACACACACACACGCCTGATGGGCAGTCTGAGTCTCTGAGCCAGGGTACCACAACTCTCCCTGGAAACCGGATCAAGGGATGGGTTCTCGCCCACCAAAGGCCACTGACCAATAGGAACCTAAAACGATGAGGTAATGCGCCTCGCTTCACGTACTCATTGGCCGAATAGATTGTCGATCTGGTTTTTTGCTCCCAGGTCCCAGCTCTTAGCATGACAGAGAGGGGCGGGGGAGCAGGGAATCCCAATCCGAGCTCAGCACCACCTTGCTCTACCCCCGCCTTCGGGTCTCCCCAGACCAAGGATCCCAGCAACTGCCCTCTTGTTCATTAGCCTTCATCCTAGCTTCTGAGAAATGGAGAGAGCCCTGGATTTGGAATCAGGATGTCTGGACACTTCTCCAGGATCTGTTACTGGCTGCGACCTTGAACAACTCACTTCTCCGTGAGCCTCAGTTTCCCCATCTGTAAAATAGAGTAGATCAGGGGTTCTTTACCTGGGATCCACTGAGCCCCAAAGGGCCAGTGAATAATAATAGCTAACATTTACAGAACAATTTAAGGTATGCAAAGCACTTTAAATATATTATCTATTTTAGGGGTTCAATGAACTTGGGTGAAATTTAACTGAAATTTAAAATTTCCTTCACTTATTTAAAACATTATTCTGAGAAGGAGGCCACAGGCTACACCAGACTGCCAAAGGGTTCCAGGACACCAACAATGCCCTTCATAATTAGCCTCTAAGGCTCCTCCCACTTCTAGTCTTATGATCTAAGGTCCCTCCCAGGTTTTTCATTCTATGCTCTAAATCCCTTTCCGGTTCTGATATTCTATGGTTTTATGAGTGAGGAAGGAAGCAATTTGGTTCCCCCACCTGTAGCTGATCTAATCATAGAAATCGATCTCTTACATTTGGAAGTAAGGCCATGTATAGTGGAAAGAATGTTTTGTTTTATTTTTGTCTTTGTAAACCCCAGTTGCCTCAATTTCCTCACCTATAAAATGGGGGTGATAATACTAGCATCTACCTACCAGCATTGTAAGGATCAAAAGAGTTAACATTTGTAAAACCGCCCCCCACAGCACCTGGCACATGTGCCCCAGAACCTGGCACATGGTAAGCACTAAAGAAATATTAGCTATTATCATTACTAACCCCAGTGTCCAAGCACAGTGCCCAGTGCATTTAGTGAGTGCCCAACAAATGTCTGCTGAATTGAATTTGAAGTCAGAGGACCTGGGTTTGAATCTTGGCTTTACCATTGACCTTTGTGACTTTGGACAAAGTCATTCAACCTTTCCATCTCACCTGTAAAATAAATCAATTGGACTGGATAATTTATAAGGTCTCTACTCTAAATCTATGATCCTCAGACAGGAGACATCGTGAACAGAGCCCCACTTCAGTCAGACAAGCCCCAACCGCCTCCCCAGCACTCCTCCCTCACTGACATTCTCCCAACAGGGACCCTGTCACCTTCTTCCAGCAGCCTCGGACCAGGGAGCTGAACTGCTAGAAACAGCTGGACTCCCTGTTCTCTCCTTCCCTCTTGCTTTCTTCCCCCTCCAGCCCCTTCCCCGCCAAACACTGGCATCAGAAAATTCCTGCGGAGGGCATCTGGCCCGTATATCTGAGCAGGAATCTCCTCTTTTTCATCTTGTCAGTGTTCATCCAGCCTTTAATTTAAAGAAGTGCATTGATGGGTAACCCACTACCTTTTGGGGGTAGGGGTGGAGGAGGCAATCTGGGTTAGATGACTTGCCCAGGGTCACACAGCTAGTAAGTGTCAAGTGTCTGAGATCACATTTGAACTCAGATCCTCCTGACTCCAGGACCAGTGCTCTGTGCACTGTACCATCTAGCTGCCCCTTCACTACCATTTCTCATCCATTTTCCTTCCCACTCCAGGCAGCCTGGGTTTTTTTAATTGTTAGAAAGATTTTTCCCTTATATTGAGCTGAAATCTCCCTTTCTCAGATTTCCCCCCACTGCTCCTGGTGGGGGTTGTTTTTCACGTGTGGATTAGATGACCACTGAAATCCCTTCTAGCTCTAAAATTCTGTGATGCTGTGGAGTCCACATGGCAACCCTTCACATACTTGAATACAGATGTCTTTGCTTCCTAAGTCTTCCTAAGGCTAAATAACTCTAGCTCCTCTAGCTGATCCTAGAATGGTCTTCAGTTCCCCTGTTATCCTGGCCATCCTCCTCTGGCTTCACACCAACTCATCAATGTCCTCATTTTAATGTGGTGCCCAGGATAGAACACCCCAGCATCACAGGACCTTGCACATAACCTGCCAAAGCTTTCATATGATAGATAGTGCAACTGAGGCTCAGAGAATCATAGAATTCTAGAGTTAAAAGTTCAGTGACAGTGGTAGAGCCAGGATTCCAACCTATATCCTCTGATTATTCCAGATTCAATGTTTTTTCCACTATATGATGCCACTTCATCAATACCTTGGAGAGGGTCTCTTGGGGGCAGAAATGTGTGCAGCCAACAGGACCCACCACCAGGGCCAGGGGAGGAATTGGCTGTTGGGCAGCACACCTCAGTATTGGGAGGAACCAGAGGCTTGGCTTCATGAGAAGTACAGCAGCCAGGCATCAGAAAATCTGGGTCCTAAGCTCCATCTCTGCTCTTGGATGCCTTGGTATGATTTTGTACAAGTCTCTTCTCCTCTTTGACCCCATTTCTGTTTTCCAAATGGAAGTAACAACCCCTGCCCTGCACTCCTCTTGGGAGCATTGTAAGGATCAGAGGAGGTCTTGAGTGATGAGACAATTTGAGTCCGCACACACCCTACAAAGTGTTGTTTTGGCTAATAGTTTTAACCTCAGAATGAAGCATAAGGAGAAGTTTACATTCTCCGGGGCACTTTCAAGCACGGAAACCTTATATATCTTCTCATAATTTCTAGGAGGGTGAAGCCAAGGACCAGAGAGGTTCAGTAACTCACTCAAGGTCACACAGCAAGTCAGTGAGTGGTGCCAGGACCAGACCCTCAGGCTTCTGCTTCCCCTTCCATTCCTCCCCACCCCTTTCCCACTAGTTATTGCTAGGTCTGTTCCAGCTTGGGATGAGTGATGGTGAGAGGTGGGAGACAGAATCTCTGCAGTCTTCTGGCAGTAAAGCGGCTCCCAAGTGGGGGGTAGGTTGGCTCTGACAGCATCAGCCTGGGCCAGGACGGCAAATGGGCAAAGGAGGCAGAGTGGAGGAGGGGCGGCAAGAAGAGCAGGGAAAAGGGGAAGAAAAGGAGAAGGGAGAAGAAAGGGAGGGAAGGCAAAGCCTCTCATTCATTATGTGACCTAATGCAAACCCCTTCTTTTGTCTGAGCCTCAGTTTCTTCATCTATAAAATGAAGACGTTGAACCAAATGACCTCAAAGGTCCTTTCCACCTTTAATGTTCTATGTATATTCTAAGCTCTGATATTCCATGTTCTAAGGGCCCCTCTGGCTCTGACATTCTGTTTTGATATTCTCTGTTCTGTGACTTCTAAAGAGAATTTCATCACCCTCCTGTCAACTTATGAACATAGACCATTGGAATTGGGAGGACCCTTATAGTCCTTATGTCACAAAAGAAGAAAGAAATGGAGGCCTGGAGAGAGGAAGGGAATGGACCAAGGTCACACAGCAAGGCTGTAGCAGAGCCCGGACTGGAACCCACCTCTCCTGGCTCTAAGCCTGAGGCCCTTCCCTCCATCCCTAATCAAACCTCAGAGATTCTGAACAGGTCCCTATATTGTCTCTTGGGATGATAGTGACTCAGATCTGGGCATGATCTAGTCAGCCTGAGATCAGAAGGGGTAATTTCACATGACCCAGTTGAGCTGAGCTGAGTTAAGGGCAAAATAGCGAGTCAGAGGACCCGGAGTAGAAGCCCAGTTTTAGTGCATACCAGCTGTGTGAACTTGGGTCAGCTTGGGACCCTTCTCTAGGCCTGTGTCCCAGTCTGGAAAATGGGGGGCGGGGTTGAACTGGCTGTTCTCTGGTGCTTTTAGAGCTTGGGCATTCAGTGATTCTGCTCAAAGCACCTTTTTTGCATGGGACACTGCTATAACCTTTGCTACAGAGTCAATGAGGAAATCTTAAAAGAATAAAGAAGTACAAATCATTGTTATTATCTAATGGCTATATATGTCATCACATTGTGACCTTGGACAAGTTAAAATCTCTCTGGACCTCAGTTTTCCCATTCGTTTTGGTGGCACAGTGAATAGAGCCTTGGACTTGGAGTTAGAAGGACCTGAGTTCAAATTCTGCTGCAGACACTTACTAGATGTGTGATCCTAGGCAAATCACTTGACCTCTATCTGTCTCTGTTTCCTCACCTGTCCAATGGGGATAATAATGGGAACAACCTTTCAGGCAAGTGTTGTTATGAGGATCAAATGAGATTATATATACATATGTATGTATACACTCATATTAATGCATATATATATATATATATATATATATATATATACATGTTCTCTGCTAAAGTGCTTCCATCTATAGTACTTAAATTACTATATAAACGTTAGCCACTAACCAAATGATGGCTGAGGCCTCTCTGAGCTCTAAAACCATGATCTACCATTGTTCTATTCATTAAAGCCAGACTAAGAATGCTGGAGAGAGAGCACAATTGGAACTGATTGGACAGAGGGCAGGCTCTTTGTCCAGTCCCAGCTTTTCTGCCCAGAATAGAAGAAGCCGTCTGTAGGGGGCCATTGGGTCTGGTCCCTCCCCTCAATCTTTCAGATGAGGATACTGAGGCATAGAAAGGTTCTGCACCAGTTCATAGAGCTAGTGAGCATTTGAGGTGAGATTCGGACGCAGAGGCCCTAGTCCAGGGCCAAGCCACTCATCAGTGCCCTTTCCCTTAGGAAAAAACATTGGTACAGGGTCTGGTGAGTCAAGTAAGACTTTCTGGAGGAGGTAGAGCCTCGAAGACAGGCTTGGCAATGACCTGTGCTCTTCAGATGGGGGAGTGCCGTGATAGTGGTGTGATTGCAATTGTTCTGGTTCTGGGGCCAGAGATCCTGTCACTAGCCAGGCCTCAGTTTCCATATCTGTAAACCAAGGAGGTTGAATCAAGTGATAGCTGAGTTTTCTTCCATCTTTAATCCTACGATGCTATGAGCCACGTTCTGCACATCAGAATGCCAGCATGATTAGGAGGAGGCTTTGGGTTGGCGGGCGCCATGCTACAGGAGTCTGGTTGCCTGTTACTGGGCAGCCTGCTATGTGTGAGGACTCATTTTGACACAGACAGGTGGAATCAGCCTGGAACAAGGGAAGCTGGAGCTGGAGACATGCTGCTGCTTAAATGAGCAGGGGCTCAGGGGATCAGGCTTGGGGAAAGGGAGCGAGGGAAGCCAGGAGGGCGGGAGAGACTCAAAAGCTTTTGATTCTCCGCCCAGGACAAGAGAGAATCAGAGAATGTCTGAACTGGGAAAGAACTTATGGACCACCATCCTTACTTTGCAGAGGGGGAAACAGGCCCATGATTTACCCAAGGTTACATATCTAGTAAGTAGCGGAGGCAGAATTAGAACTCAGAGCTGCTGACATTCAATCAGATGCAATCATGTCACCTTACAAGGCATCTTTCTTCCCAGTTCAACATTCCCAGTGGAAAGAAAGTTGGGTGTGGGATCAAGAGGACTCGGGTTCTAATCCTGACCCTACTTTTTATTACCTGGGTCACTTCAGGCGGGTCTCTTAGCTTTACTTTCCCAGGTTTTCATTTCCTCCTCAATAAAATAAGGGGCCAGATTAAATGATCTCTCAGGGCCCTAGCAGCCAGAAACCCTATAAGATGGGAGATTCCATAAAAGGAAAAGTGTTCTTACCACTGAATCATCTAATGGGTTGTGCCCTGCATTGATGGAGGAGACATCCCTGAGATGAGGTCACAGAGCAGGTGGGACACTGGAGATTGAGCCCTAGCATTGGTCTCTTAAATACCTCCCATTTACCTTGTCTAATATCTTGTATAGGAGGCACTAGATGGCTCAGTGGATAGAGCACTGGGCCTAGAGTCAGGAAGACCTGAGTTCAAATCCAAACTCAGGCACTTGCTATCTGTGTGACCTTGGGCAAGTCACTCAGCCTCTGTTTGCCTTAATCCACTGAAGAAGGACAAATCACTCCAGCCATCTTTGCTAAGAAAACCCCACGGACGGTACGATTCATGGGGTCGTGAAGAGTTGGACACAACTAAATCACAAACTAAACACAAAAACCACTATGTGCATAGTTATTTTGATGTAGTCTCTGTCATTAGAATGTGACCTCCTGAAGACAGGGACTTTGCTTTTGTCTTTCTTTGTATCCTCGATGGAGCAGTGTCTAGCACATAGTGCCAGGTGAATTGTTCACCCTTTCCTGACCCTGCTGTTCTGGCTTTGAGGGACAGTGGGGATGGAGAAAAGCCCCATCACCTTCGGCCTCATCGTCTGAACTGGTAGATATTCAGACTGAGGAGGTTGGAGAGGTGAGCCAGCCCTTTCATTAGTACGTCCCAGCCTAATAAATGTTAGGAAACACTATACCCAGTGGAATCATGTTCATTCATTCAACAGATATTTATTTTCATTTACATTTTTATTGATGTCCTTGTTTTTCTTTCTCTTGATATTTTTGGTGAGTTCTCCCTGGAGCCTCCAATTTAGGGAAGGGCCCAAGCCAGCCTAGTCTCCAGACTTGGCGACCTCAGCTCCTCATTTATGTGTTGTCTCCCCTGTTAGAGCATAAGCTTCTTGAGGATAGGGACTGTCTTTCTATCATCTGTGTTTGTATCCCTAATGCTTAGCATAGAGACTATTGCATAGTAAGTACCTAAGAAATGCTTCTTGATTGACTCTCCCATATCCCTTCCTCTCTCTCAGTCCAGACAGCCATCTCTTATTACAAAAAATTTTTTTAAGAAAAAAGAGGAATAAGCAGAAAAACTCAGCAAGGGCAGTCATGTTAGTAGCTTAAAACTTTTCTAATATTTTTGACATGCCCTATATAAGCAATGCTCTACACTGGTGGTCCTCTCATGTCTGTGAAGGAGCTGAGACCACAGATTTAGGGCTGTCTGAGATCTTAGAGGCCAGCCACAGACTTGTCCAAGAAGAACTCTGATTTGAACCCAAGTCCTCTGATTCCAAATCCAGGGCTCTTCCCACTGTTCCATAGCTAGTGTGAGAATGGCTAGCTAGTCTTTCAGCATTCTATGAAAGGAATGGAGGAGATTTTAGGCTTAGACAATAGCCTGAGTAAAGCCACGAGGTAGGGGAGGGGGGCAGACACTGCATGGCATGTTCAGAAGGAAAGGGAATTCATCAGCATGGGTACATGGAAAGGAGGAATATGAGCTGAGTTTAGAAAAGTAGATCAACATTCCATTGTGAAAAGCTTAAATTCCAGGGGAAAGAACCTGAACTTGACTTGGGAAGCAATAGGGAGCCATGGAAGGCTCTTGAGCAGAAGGATACAATCACAAGTGCCAAGAATGAGGAAGCTAAGTCTAGCTATATCATATAGGCAACCCCCTATTTAGCCTATGCATGAGGCCACATGGGTAGAGGACACAACCTTCCAACCAGTTTTAGCCTCAGTCTTGGCCTTTCACACTACAAATTAAGACTCCTCCCTTCCCTTTAATTACACCGTGGCCAAGTCTTCCAACTCAGCAATTCAAGGTGGCATTGGAGAGAAATAGCTCCCTTTAGCAGAGCTGACAGCTAATTTGTGTAAAGTTTAATTACAGCTAGCATTAATTAACTGGCAAAGTGTTGCAATACCAGAGTAGGGCCATCTGTGCTTAAAAACCGCTTCCCTCCCCCCTCCCCATTTTGGCCCTAATAGTTTGGCTTCCGAGGTGGTGACTGTGGTGGGTGTGGAGAAGGCCCCAGGGGGAGGACGAAGTCGTTAAGAAGGAGGAGACTTTGGAAGGAACGAGGCAGGAAGTCCTAATCACCGATATCAGAACTGGAAGAGATCCCTGAGTTCCGTTCCCTTCATTGTGTATGGGAGGAAACTGAGTCCCAGAGTGGGGAGGCAATGGATTGGCTCATGGTCATGCAGTGAGTGAGTAAGTGACAAGGACAAGGCGCAAACCCAAGTCTCTGAATTCTGCTTCTCTGACTCTATCTTCCCTTCAGAAATCAGTGCTGGCAGCCACCCTCCTCTTCCCCTTATGCAGTCAGGATTCCATCCGCAGCTGTCTCACTCACTTCCTGTGTATGTGACCTTGGACGAGTCCCAGCTTCTTCATCTGCAGAATGAGAAGATTGGGCTGGAAACAGGAGTTCTTAACCAATGGACTCTTAACTTGTCTTTTAGGGGAAAAAATCATTTTGTTTTGTTTTTATTTTGGTGGAGGGAAAGCAGGGCAATTGGGGTTAAGTGACTTGCCCAAGGTCACACAGCTAGTAAATGTGTCAAGTGTCTGTGGCTGGATTTGAACTCAGTTCCTCCTGACTCCAGGGCCTGTGCTCTACTCACTGCACCACCTAGCTGCCCCCCCCCCCATTTTTTGAAAACTTTCAGTGGGATGGGTTTCCTTGGTAAGCGTCCATATTTTATTTTATGTACTCAAAAACATTCCTCTTGTCCAGGGGTGGGGAACCTGAGGCTTTGAACCCACTTGTGGCCTTCTAGGTCCTTGGGTGAGGCCTTTTGACTGAGTCCCAGTTTTGCAGAACAAATCCATTTATTAAGGGGATTTGCTCTGTGAAGTTTGGATTCAGCCAAAGGGACACACTTGAGAACCTAGAGGGCCACAGGTGGCCTCGATGCCATAGATTCCCCACACCTGCTCTTGTCCCTTGGGTTTCACCAGATGGACTGCCAGAGCAGTCCCTAGGCCCAAAAAGTTTAAGAAACTCTATATTAGGGGCAGCAAGGTGGTACATTGAGTACAGCACCGGCCCTGGAGTCAGGAGGACCTGAGTTCAAATCCAGCCTCAGATACTTGATATACTTACTAGATGTGTGACCTTGGGCAAGTCATTTAACCCCAACTTCCCTGCCTTCCCCCCTCCAAAAAAAAAAACAGAAACAAAGAAAAAGAGAAACTCTGTATTAGATGATCTCTAAGGGCCCTAAATCTGAAGGTGAAATCTCCCAGGACCAGGGGTAATTGGAATAACCTCCCATGAAATTCAATCTCCCCTTGTTGCCATGGTCTGGAAACAGAAGGAAGTGTCCAGCAGGGAGCAATAATGTAGCAGAAACAAAACTTATTAGGAGTCTGGAGACCTGGGTGGGAGTTCAGACTCTGCTACTCCCTAGTTTGGTCCTCTTTTCCCCCATCTGCACCCCCATCTCTCACCCTCTTGGTCCACAATTTCCATGTCTGTAAAATGGAGGACTGGAAAGGCCTCTAGGGTCCCTTCTAGCTTTGACATTCCATGGTGAGATGAGTCTAATGAATGCTCTGTAAACAAATGCTTAATTGCACCAAGGGAACAGGCTGTCTGATGAATCCCTGTGGTGATCCTTTGGCAAAATGAAGAATTTGGTTGTGATATCAGTCATGTCTCCTAGCAGAGAGGTGGTTTGAAAGAAAGGCAGTGGCATGAAGTGGAGAGAACCCAGGAGACCTGAGTGTGAGTCATGCTTTTGCTTTAGACTCCCTATGGACCTTGGGCTAGTCCTTTCTACTTTCCTGGCCTTACTTTCCCTATCTGTAAAATGGGGATAGTAATTTGTACCCTGCCAACCTCCTAAGGGTATTGTGAGAATCAATTCAAAAAATATTTTGTTAAGCAGCTAGGTGGTGCAGGAATATTTGAGTTCAAATCCAGCCTCAGACACTTACTAGCTGTGTGACTCTGGGCAAGTCACTTAACCCTGTTTGCCTCAGTTTTCTCATCTGTAAAATGAGCTGGAGAAGGAAATGGCAAACCACTTCAGTATTTTTGCCAAGAAAACCTCAAGTGGGGTCATGAAAGAGTTGGACATGGCTGAAATGACTCAACAACCACAACACATGAAGAGCGGGATGAAATTTAAATAATGGGACACATCCCTAGAAGGCTAACTTCTAGTCTAAAAAACCCACCAAACCCAAATGACTACTATTCACACTATTACATGATAGGGAAATTAGAGAGATGCAGAACAAAATACTTTGTGAAATCGGAGGAGAGGAGGAGAAGGTCATTACTGACTGGGGCCAGAAAGGCTCACTGAAGGAGATGACATTTCAATTGGATTTTAAAGGACTGGTGGAAATTCGATGGGTAGAAATTCAACATGTGAAGAGGCTGGAGGAAGGAGGAAGGAGGGCATTCCAGGGAGAGTGAAAAGTGAGAACAAAATCTCTTGGAGGTCAATCAGGCAGGCAATAAATATTTATTAAGCACCCACTCTATGCCAGGCACTGTGTTAAGGGCTGGGGGTACAAAGAGAGGTAAAAGGGGCAGCTAGTTGGCACATTGAATAGAACACTGGCCCTGGAGTCAGGAGGACCTGAGTTCAAATCCAGCCTCAGACACTTGACACTTACTATCTGTGTGACCTTGGGCAAGCCACTTAACCCCAATTGTCTTGCCTTCCCCACTCCAAAAATAAAGAGAGAGAGAGAAAGGTAAAAGACAGTTCTTGCCCTCAAAGAGCTCACAATCTAATGGGAGAGATGACATGTAAATGGGCAAGTTTGGGGTGGGGTAGGGGCAGAGTCATCCTCCAGTCTGGCCAGTGATCAGAATGTACAGAGGGGAGAAATAGGAAATAAAGCTAGACAGAGAGGGGGACATCAGATGCCGTGAGTCCATGTGCCAAGCTCTCTCTTGGGGGGAGGCAGCTTTGGACACCAGCTGTGGAAGTTTGAAGTTGATCATGATGGCGATAGGGATCCACTGTAGAATTCTGAGCTGAGGAGCTACATGACCAGATTCACGCATAATGATTGAAGAAGATAAAGGGAAAAGTTCTTTATAGATTTTAAGATGTTTTGTAGATAGGAAACTCCTTTGTAGATCATAAAAGTGCCTGATAGACAGTAACGTACTGTGTGGCTCATGGGACCTGTAGATTTAAATTGGGAAGGGATCTTGAAGGCCAGAAAGTCCATGCCCCTTCCTTTTACAGATGAGGACACTGAGGCACAGAGAAGCTTCCCCAGTGTCACACACGGGAAGGAAGATGGAATTGGAACCCAGTTCTTCATGACCACAGACACAGAACCCTCTCCCCTGCCCAGCGCTGTCAGAGCTTAATAGACCAGACGATGCCTTGGAGAGAGAGGGAAGAAAGCTTTGTAGATCAGAAAAGGCTCTGTATAATAAGCAGCTTTGTGAAGCACTGTACACTTTTTAATGAGGTAGGTTGTCAAAACCCAGTGCCTGGCACACAGCAGGTGCTTAATAAATGCTTTTTGATTAATTTACCCTCAAGGAGCTCACATGGGAAGGACCTTAGAACAGTGGTGTCAAACTCATATAGAAACTAGAGGCCACTAAACCATATGTAAGGATCACTGTGGATCAATTGATGGTGGTGAAGATGATAATTGAGTTCAGGTTTGTGCCTACCTATCTATTTTTTTAAGTAGCATACAGGGCTGTCAGCCTGACTTGCTGACCATATGTCTCCTCTACACTGGAAGGAAGGAAACAACCTACTATGTCCCAGGAATTGTGCTAAGAGCTTTATAGATATTATCTCATAGGATTCAAACAACCCTGGGAGGTAGGTACTATTATTATCCCCATTTTCAGTTAAGGAAATTGAGGCAGGCAGAGGTTAAGTGATTTGACCAAGGTCACACAGCTAGCAAATATCTGAGGTTGGATTTGAACTCATCTTCCTCACTCCAGGCCCAGTGCTTTCTCCATTATACCACCTAGCTAACTAAAGTGGGACACATGCTCCACTCTGTAAACCCTGGGGAATTAGGAATTCTTAATCAAATACCTCCTGGCTTAACCCCAAGGAGCAAAACCCCCAGGAGGAACAGTTCTTGAGATTTGTATTCTATCTTATTGTTGGCTTGTCAAATTTTCTGAATCAGCTCAGGGGCCATTCACATGATTCAAACACAGAGTATTTGCTGCTATTTGGAAAGTTTAGACACAACCTCATCCTGCTCTTTTTTTCCTTCCTCCCCGCCCCGACACACTCCTTCCTCAATGGTCTCCTCTGCCCTTCTTTCCCTCTTCTGATTCTAAAGGATGACACCACCACCTACTACCAGGTCTCCAGATTCCCCAGTTAGGGCCAGGAGTCTTCTGGAAAGTGTGCTTCCACAGAGGTTAAAGGCACTAGGTTACTTTGGAGGTGGAGACAAGAACAATTCAGGGTTCATAGCTTCCATAACTGGAAGGTACCTAGAGATTATCTAGTTCAAACTCCTTGTTTTGTGGAGGAGGGAGCTGAGGCCCTAAGAGAAAAGAGACTTGCTCAAGATAGCAAGGCAGCAAGAACCAGGGCTGGGATCCACAGACAGCTATTGTGACTGACTCAGTGTTCTTGCACTGTCCCAGGATGAGACTTGGAGACTCTGGAGCGTAGAACGTCAGAGCTTGGAGGGGCCTTAGACTCCAGAGTGTCAGAGATGGGAGGGCCCTTAAAATATAGGATGTCAGATCTGGGAGGGCCCTTAGAAGTCAGAATGTCTGAGCTGGGAGGGCCCTTAGAACACAGGCTGTAAGAGCTAGGAGGGCCCTTAGAGCTGAGAAGATCAGACCTAGAAGGGATCTTTGCACACAGAGTGTCTGCAGTGGGAAGGGCCTTCAAACCCAGAGCCTTCAGAGTTGAATAAGACTTCAGAGATTAACTGATGCTGTCCTGTCTCTCACCTGGACTATTGCATAGAGCACTCATTGATCTTGTGCCATGCTTTTCTTGTCTCCAGCACATTCTCCACAGGTGCCAAAGTGATCTTCATAAAGTGCAGGTCTGTTATGTCACTCGCCCACACAAGTCCCAGAGGTTCCCCGAGGCCTCTAGGATCAAATACCAACCAATAAGCATTTATTAAGCTCCTCCTCACAACCTGGCCCCACCTTTCCTTCCTTTCCAATTTTATTTTGCATTATTCTCCTTCCTGCATTCTACTCCCCAGCCAAACTGGTCCCCTTGTTGTTCCTCACACACAATACTCCATTTCCCATCTCCAAACTTTTGCACTGGCCATTCCTCATGCCTGATTCTCTCATCCCATCTCAGAGAGATCTTAGGGATCCCTCCTTTCCTTCAGATCTCTACTCAAGCACATCTTCTCCATGAAGCCTTTTCTGATTCTTCCAGCTGAGGGTGCCCTGCTACTGTAGGTTTATAATCTTCATGTACATCTCATGGCAGTTAGCTAGAGCACTGGTCCTGAAATCAGGAATACCTGAGTTCAAATCCAGCTTCAGACACTTACTAGCTGTGTGACCCTAGGCAAGTGTAAGCATTAGGAGTTTGGTTTTCCTGGATCCATGGCCATAACAATCTCTTGTTCCCAGGTGTTGGATATGAGTTCTACGATTCAAAACATCTCCACCATGACCCCTGGAGATTGTAAGGACCAGGTGTCATCTGTTTAGACTGCAAAGGTCAGGACCCTGGAGGGGTGGAGTGTAAGCATAAAGAAGGTCTGGGCAGTGGTCAGTGAGTGGGGAACCTTTTGGGTTGAAATGCACAAGCTAGGACGCTGTGTGTGCCTTAACCGGCCCCTATCAAGGCTTTGGGGGGATCTGTGTTTGCCTCAACGGGCCCCCATTGGGGCTTGAGGGGATTTAGGGGAATGCACAAGTTGTGCCTGTCTGGACTGACTCCATAGAGACATAGGGGAAGTTGCCCCACCCTTCAAGAAGGGTGATTAGGGAATGCTGTAGGAGTTGGTGCTCAGCAACCCTTGTAAGAAGGTTAGCTAGAATAAAGTCTGCATTGCTTAATTAAAGCATTTTTATAAAAGCATTTTTATAAAAGCAGATCTAAGAACCGGTGCTAGCAGGCCATCCTGGGTGTGCCAGGGTGCTTGCTAATACAGCAAGTCACTTTACCTCTCTCAGCTCGTTTTCTCATCTGTCAAATGGGAATTAATCATGGCACTTACTCTTAGGGTTGTTATGAGGATCAGATGATATAATATTTATAAATTACTCAGCATAGTCCTTTGCACTAGTAGGTGCTTAATAAATGTGTGTTTCCTTTCTTATAAAAAAAGCTCCTTGAGGTGGTCATGGAGTGGTCATTTCATTTTTGTCCTGTCTCCAAGGCCAAGCACAGTGCCTGGCACATAGTAAGCATGATTAACATGTTTGTTTATTGACCGATTGACAGAAGGGAAGATTGAGAGGCAGTGACTTGCCCCGGGTCACACAGAAAGTTAGTGTCAGAGTTAAGATACGCTCCTAGCTCTCCTGAATTTCTCTCCAGGACTCTGTCCCTTGTACTGTGCTGCCTCCAGGCTAGGCTAAAGCCCAGCAGTGTATGTCACAATTGTATGTGCCTGTGTATTGGGGGTGGAAGAGAGTTCCAGGTAATGCCTGCAGGAGATGTTATTTTGAGGAAAGCTAGGGGAGGAGGCAGAGTATCTGCACACATCCCCCCCACCAATTCCATGAGGGTTGGGTCTGTTTGTTATGTGGGCTATGATGGCTGGCAGACCTATTTCCCCCAAACACTGGCTCTGTGCCCGGGCTCAGCTCTGCGGCTCCCTGTATGTAATCCCAATGTTTTCTCCTTACAATTGAGCAGACTTTTGCAGAGAATTTAATTTCTCTCCATGAGTGGCCCTTGTCCTAGCCCCCTATTCCATCCCTCCTCCACCACTCCAGCCTCTTGTGCATTCCTCTTCCTCTGTCCCATCCCCTATCTCCCTTCTCCCATCTCAGTCCCCTATTTCCATCCCTCTTCCTTCATCCCAGTCCCTTGGCTCATCCCTCCTCCCCTGTCCCATATACCTGACCCATCTTTCTTCCCACATTCTGTCCTTCCCCCCGCCCAGCCCCCTGTCCTATCCTTCCTTTCTACCCCTATCCCTTCTCCTCTTTTTTAACTTCCTGTCCCATCTTCCACTATCTCACCCCTCCTCCTCTGTCCCAGCTCCCTGTCCAATCCCTCCTCCTTACCCTTATCTCCTCCTTACTACTTAACCCTCCTCCCCTATTCCATCTTTTTTGACAATGCCTCCTTCTGGCTCCCCCAGCCTCTCTCCCCCCTGTCTCTGTAACACACCTTGCTCATGTCCTGCCCTCTCCTCTCCTCTCCAAATCTTAGTCATCCTTCAAGGCTGTGCTCAAGCCCCACCTCCTCCAGGAGGCCCTTCTCAACTGTTTCAGCCAATAATGCCCTCTCTTTTTTGAACCCTGCCTACCCTGACAGTCCCTAATGCATGTGGGAGATTTTTCATTCCCAAAAGACTCAAATGGGCCAGAAGAAATATAGGATTTGGAGGTGGAAAGGATTCTTAGGGATCACCTAGTCCTGCCCCTTCCTTTTATAGCTAAGGAACCTGGAAGCCAGAGAAGAGAAAGGACTTAGGAACATAGGGCCATGGAGCCAGAGCTGGTAGGGTCCTCAAAGGCCTTATAGCCTAATGTCATAATTTTATAGATGGAGAAACTGAGGCTTAGGAAGGTTCTATGATGTAGATCATACTCACATAGGCAATATGCTAAGATGGAATTTGAACCCAGGTCCTCTGACACAAAAGCCATATTCTTTCCACTGTCCTACTCTAGCTCCCATGACATGTATGGTGTTACTCTTAGATTGCCATTTCTACTGAAGGCTAATAAATGACCCAATCCAGTAAACTCTTTTGAGAGATGGTCAAGAATTGTTCCAGTCATGGAATAGCATCAACTTTCTCAATATTACTAATGGTATCATCTCAGAGTGTAATTAATAGGCAGTGTGATGACTCTATAGAAAGCCAGCCTCTGAACTAGGAAGACTTGAGTTCAAAGCCTGATTGAGATATATAGGCTGTGTGACCCTGGGCAAGTCACTTATTTAAGCAACTCGCTAAGATTCAAAATTCTAGAGAAGGTTTCTACCTCTACAGATGGAGGGAATTTCTTCATGCAGGGGGTCTCTATACTAACGAAGTCACAGGTCCCGTATTATCCACATAATCACAAAGTAGGAAGGGCTCTGAGAGATTGTCCAGCCCATCTTCTAACCTAAGCAATTTGCCTAGTGAACACCTCCAGTGATGAGGAAGACCCCATTTCCCCAAAGCATTCCATTTCAGTACTGGACAGCTCTAATCATTGGCAAGGGCTCTCTTATTCTGAGCCCAAATGTACCTCTCTTTCGTTTCCACGCACAGGCTCTAGCTTTGTCCTCTTCGGCCAACCAAACAGAAAAAGGGGGTGGGGTAGAAGGGGAAGGGAATAAACATTTCTCTAGTGCCTATGATATGCCAGGCACGGTGCTAAATGCTCTACAAATACTATATTTGATCTTTACAACAACCCTTTAAGGTAGATACTGCTATTATCCACATTATACATTTGAGAAAACTGAGGCAAATGGGTTAAGTGACTTGCCTAGGGTCACATAGCTAGTAAACACCTATACCCATATTTGAACTTAGGTCTTCCTGACTCCACTCTATCCACTTGTTTCACCTAGCTACCTAGAACAGAAAAAAATCTAATCCCTCTTGCATTCCATTACCTCTTCAGAAAGTATGAGGCCTTAATCAAATGTACATGATTATTAATATTTTAATATGCCTTCAAAACTACCATCTATGATCCTATAGCCCAGGACCAAGTGTACACACACACACACACACACACATACATGCATGCATGCATTCATACATACAATCACAACTCTCTGCATGCCACAGTGAGTCTTAAACAAATACATATGGGGATCTATGCTGCAGAATGGAACAAGAAGGATTCATTAATTAGCCATCTCCCAGACAAGCAATGGCCTGCCAGGAAGGTGGGTAGGATCCTGGCAAAAGAGAACATTAATTAAACAAATGGCCATCAGCAGAAGAAGTGCCTTCAGGAGACATGGCCCTAGAAGAGATTGCCTGACTCTGATACAGAGTTCAGCTACTGTAGGGAGACAAGGAAGCTGGGGTAGTGGGGGTGGGAGAAGGATGGAAGACCGAGGAGGCTGGGGGTGGGGAAGATTATGGCTACAGGACTAAGTAATGTGTGGGAGGAGTTCTGGCTTAGCTGGAAGATGAGAGGCCAGATATGAAATTGACCTCTAGCTAGGGAAGTATCTGTCCCTTTCGGGCAGGAAGGATGGAAGTAACTTGAGAAGTAGGTTCCCTGTAGGAAGTACAGAGTGGGGGAGGTGGAGAGAAGAATTGGTCCCTATTCTCCGGCCTTCCTCCTCCACCCCTTTCAGCCATTCCTTCCAACCTCTGTTTGTCTGGTTTCCTGAACCTCCTGGTGCACCTGACTTTTAGTAATGGGCAACAGTGGGATGTGATAGGATGGGCACTGAGCCTGAAACTAGAAAAGCTTGCTTTGGGCCTCAGCTAGATAACTTTGGGCACCTCTCTGAGACTCAGTCTTCTCATTTGTAAGATGGGGCTAATAATGCTTGCGTTATTTCCCAAAGATGCGGTGGGGGTGGGGGGAGTGTTTTGCAAACTGCATAGCACTTATAAAATGAGAGAGCAATACCTCTTTGAGCTGTTGTTATAATAATTATAACTCTGTAGTCTTCACTCCAGTATAACTCCTGGTCCTCTAATGACCTGCTCTGCTCTTTAGCACCAGGATTCTCAGATCCCTACCCGCCTGTGCAGGTCCTGATCTGGGTGACCTTGAGCAAATCCCTTCCCACAGCTGGGCCTCAGTTTTTTCATCTGCATAATAAGAGGGTTGAACTAGCTGGCTTCTTTCTTCCTTCCTTCCTTCCTTCCTCCCTTCCTCCCTTCCTTCCTCCCTTCCTCCCTTCCTTCCTCTCTTCCTTCCTCCCTCCCTCCCTCCCTTCCTCCCTTCCTTCCTCCCTCCCTCTCCATCTCTCCCTTCCTCCCTCTCTCTCTCTTTCTTTCTCTTTCTTTTAGTTTTCAACATTCACTTTTATAAGATTTTGAGTTCCAAACATTTTTCTCCTTCCCTCCCTTCCCCTCTCCCCAAGACAGCATGCAATCTGATATAGCTTATACACATACAATGTATTAAACATATTTCCACATTGGACTATATGGCTTCCAAGGGCCCTTCCAGCTCTAAATTCGATAAGCTTAGCTTTCCCTGACTTCCAGTATCTGTGTGCTCTTTGACTCCTACCTATCTCCTCCTGACTCTTGACCCTCTGACCCTGCTTGGCTCTCATAGTTCCAGGATTCTCCCTTGTCTCCATTGTAGAAGGTATTTAGGCAGCTGCCATGTAATAGAAAGGGGACTGAACTTGGAGGCAGGAGTCTTAGCTTTGAAAGCCAACACTGCCTTGACATTGCCACTAGCTCTGGAACTGGTGGGAGGACAGAAAATTCAAGAATTTCTGGTGTCTGGACTTTGGTGGGTGAATGGAAGTCTCCCACTATCCTCCTTCTGTCCTAGGTAATTGGGACTCTTGAGATCTGAAGCCAAGGCCCAAAGTCATCCAGAGGGATGGAATGAGAGTCTGAGCAGATGAAGGTATAGGTAAAAGGTTACTGAATTTGGAGACAGAGGACCCAAGGTTTGAACATTGGCCCTTGCCTTTACCAGTTGTGTGACCTTGAACTGTCTTTAAGTATTTGAAGGTCTGTCCTGTGGAAGAGACTTTGGACTTGGCCCCAAAGGACAGAACTAGAGGCCATGGAAGAAGAGGGAGAAGGGATGCTGCAGAGGGGCAACTTTTTTGTGGATATATTAGGGAAAATTCCTCACAATGGCCAGCCCTCTTATTTTATATATAAGGAAAATGAAACCCAGAGAGGCCAAAAAACCCAACGCACCCCCTCCCCAATCAAGGTCACTTGGGTGGTAAGTCCCACCTGCAGTTTGAATACAGGTCTTCTGACTGAAACCAGCCATATCTTCTTTCCTCTGCATACAGCACACTACTGATGTGGCCACTATTTGGGGGATATAGTAAAGAGGATGCTTGCTCAGGTATGGGTTGGATCAGATATCTCTGAGGTCCCCTAAAGCTTTGGGATCCTATAAAGTGCCAACCCTGAGCTCCAATTCCCTCCCCTGTAAAATGAAGTGATTTCTATGGGGCTTCTTGGTTCTGACATTCTATGCCTTTAAGTCCTTTTTCCTGCCCTGGGCCTTGGTTTCCCTATTTATACAATTAAAGGAGCCATTCTAAGTTGCAGCTGCAGTGCAGTGGAAAGAGAGCTTCCCTGCCCTGTCTTCAAATCCCAGCTGGGCCATTAATTCCCCGTGTGACCTTGAGCAGAGAACATAATGCCTCAGTTTCCTCATCTGTAATGTTAGGTGGCTAGGTTGGTAGGAGTCTCTGGATCCTTTCAGTTCTCCACCCTGTGAGCCTCTGCCATGGAGGGGGCAGGTAGGGATGACAAGGGCCTGTGCTGGGGAGATGATGTCAGGCCCGCAGTGCTCAGCTTTTCTCTCTCTAATGCGCAGGAGGGGAAGGTTCCTGAGCTGCTTTCTCCAAGGAGGAGCGGCTCTGCTGGAAGCAGCTGATTAAATGGGCCGAGGTACCCGGCGCCTGACCCCACAGGAGCACCCGGCCAATAGAGATAAAAGGCTTTTTAGAGGATTGATTCCGTATTGTTTTTGAATGCTTTCCCGGCACCTCGGGAATGCCAGGTCACTCATCAATGCCAGGGCTGGGGAGGGGAGCCAAAGGAGTAAGAGGCAAAGGGTGGTGGGGGAAGGGTTTCCAGGCCTAGCCGGGCCCACCCTGAGCCCCTCCCCTCTCTTCTTTCTCTTAGCTCAGCTGATTTGACAAGGGGTCTGGGATTGAAGCCCAGGAAAGCCTGGCCCCCACAGTTTGTGGCTAGAGTGACATTTGATGGTAGCAAGAGCACTGGAATCCTGTCCTTGCTTGGTGACCTTGGACAAGTCACTGACTATCTCTGAGCCTCAGTTTCTTAGCTATCAATGGAGAGTATAATCCTTTCCTTGTCTCCCCCATGGTGGGTAGATGGGGTAGGGGCAGGTTGGGAAGAAATTGTTTTGTAAGCTTCACAGTAAGATAAAATGAAGAGCCATTATCAAAGCAGAGAAAATGTAAGGTGTGGGACATTTTACACTTAACATGGTTCCTTTGAGGCCATCAGTTCTCCCTGATTGACCCAAGGGAGTTACCAGAAGAGCAGAGCACTGTCGGGGCACAGCCCTGGAGCTAATGAGTAGAAGTGTTAATAGTAACTTCCATTTCTCTCATTTTAAAGGCTGCAAAAAGCTTTCTTCATAACCATCTTGAGAGGGAGGTGATACAATTATCACTGATATTTACATTTATAACAATTTTATTCACATTATTTAGACCGTTCTTTCATTCAACAAGTGTGTATTAGGCAACTACCAGTGTGTAAGGCGCTGTCCCAGGTGATAGGATACAGAGACACAATTGAAAACATCCCTGCCCACCCAGAGCTAACACTCCACAGAGGAAGCTTACCCTCCATTAAGGGGCCATCTTGGTTCAGTGGAAAGAGCACCAGATTGGGGGTTGAAGGACCTACTTTCAAATCTCACCTCTGGCACTGGCCATATGACATTGGCTAAGTCCCTTAACCTCCCTTGGCCTCGGTTTCTTCTTCTGTAAAATGAGGGGCTTGGATTAGGTAGCCACTGAAAATCTGTGATCTAGCTTTGTAACTGGGAAGGAGGACGAGGCTTATTCTCATTATTTGATGATCTAAGCATATGCTTTTGAGAAGGGGTCCCTAGGTTTCACCAGACTGATGGTCAAATCCCAATAAGTTAAGAATTCCAGAGGACAGGAGCCAGGGCACTGGATGGGAGTTAAGTCTTGTAGATTGAGGTTCAATGTCAGGAAAAGCATCCTAACAAGGAGAGCTGCATGTGGAAGAGGAATGGATTGCCTTGGGAAGGCCTCTTTCCCCAGTCTGGGAGGTTTTAGGCAGGCCACTTTGCCAGGACTTTCGTCTCTAAGCACCTAGGCAGAGTTAGTGAATAGAGTGCTGGATTTGGAGTCTGAAAATCTACCTCAGAAGCTTACTAGCTGGGTGGCTCTGGGATAGTTGCTTATCTCCCTGTGCCTCAATTTCCTTATCTGTCAAGTGGGAATAACACCCACCTCCTGGGGTTATTGTGAGGATCAAATGAATTAAGTATATGTCGGGTGCTTTGCAAACCTTCAAGTGTCATAAATACTAACTATTGTTATGTTATTGTTGCTGTCAGAGAGAGAATCTGCTCCCAGATGCCCTGTGAGTTTTCTTCCAGCTCTAAGACTCTGTGATTCTCTGACTAGCAAGCAGCAGCTTGGGGGATGCTTTTGCCTGGCTCAAGGCCTTTTGTCCTGGTATCCCCGGCCCCATCTAAGACAGAGACCACCAGACCAGCTGGCCCCCCCAAGATCCAGGCTAGAATCAATGTCTAGACCATCTTCGTGCTATAGACACTGAACACCTGCTCCAATTAAGAGCCGTTGGCTTCTCAGGGTGACTGGGATGCCTGCAGTGGCCCCCCTGCTGCTTTTCCTAAGGAATGGCCTCTTTCCACTTCTCTGCCCATTCGGGTCTTGACGCCCCCGTCAAGAGAGGCCTCCCCAGGAGTCCTAGACCTGGCCTTGGATGCCAGATTGTGTGGATGGCCACATTCTACCTGGAGATGAGTTCACCACAAAATGGGGAAAAAGGCCAATAGGTAGTAGTCATCAGAGTTGGAAGGGACCTGCAAGATAAGCTAGTCTGACCCACTTATTCTGTGGGTAAAGAAGCTGAGGCCCAGAATGACTTAAATTGTGTCACTTGATTAAGATTCCACAGCTAGAAAGTCACAGAGCTGGGATTTGAACCCAGCTCCTCTAAATCTACTGCAACAATGCCATACCACACAATGATAGTCTAAAACACCTCTCTGGTTTGGGGTTGGTGGGAGGGCTGGCCTTTCCTCTGGCAGGTTATCTTTATTGTGGTTCCATTCCCCCCTTGCCTAAAGTCTCCTCTTCCTGCCCTCTTTCTGGAAATTTCCCAAAACGTCCATACCATGTGCAAGAAGCATCCTTATTTGACACTTGTATAGCCAGGATCTTGCCAGCCAGTTTGTGAGAAACTGACCTCCCGCTCCTTCAACCCCACTTTCCCATAAAACCAATGGATTTCACCTGTGCAGAAGGAGATGCCATTACCTGTATCTTCTAGGAAGAGCAGTGGAGAGATCCTGAAGCTGGCTGTGCAAGTCTCCCCAAGGGACCATGGTTGACCTTGAGCCCCACCCCCTGCCCTTTTCTTCCCCTTCCATGGCCTCAATATCATCATACTGAAGTCTCCAAAGCCTCTCTGGTTACAGCCTTCCTCGGTTGTCCCTGCTCTCAGGCTCCTACCTCTGCGGAGCTCATGTTCATCCTTAGACTTTCCCTTGTGTGAGTTAAAACATGCTGCAGTAAAGGCCTACTGCCATAATTATTACTGGTCTATCAGATGCTTTTGTGAAAGCCTCCCTCAAGCCCTCTAACTGCAGAAAGAGACTGGATGGGACACACACTGCCTGTTAAAATTACGCCCTCTCTGGGTGTTCCCACCTAGGCCATTACTCGTGCCCAGGCTGCCATATTCTTCTGATCAAACATGCTTGGACTATGATCCTCCCAAGTGAGGCACCTCCTAGCCGTGCACAGCCCCCCAGCCTATGGGAGGAAGTCTAGACTCTTGACCCTAGTATTTGGAGCCCTAATCTCTCTCTCTCTCTCTCTCTCTCTCTCTCTCTCTCTCTCTCTCTCTCTCTCTCTCTCTCTCTCCCTCCCTCCCCCTCTCCCTCTTCCGCTCCCTCTCCGCCCCCCCCTCTCCCCCTCTCCCCCTCTTCCCCTCCCCCCCTCCTGCTTTTCCCCTCTCCCCCTCTCCCTCTCCCCCTCTCCCTCTCCCTCTCCCTCTCCCTCTATCCCTCTGCCTCTTCCTCTCCCTCTCTCCCCCCCTCCCTCTCCCCCTCTCCCCCTCCCCCTCTTCCCCTCTCCCCCTCTTCCCCTCTTCCCCTCTTCCTCTCCTCCTCCCCCTCCCCCTCTCCCTCTCCCTCTCCCTCTCCCTCTCCCTCTCCATCTCTCTCTCTCTCCCTCTCTCTTGACTTAACTTCTCCTTATTCCTCAGGGAGGTGATGAGGACTGGGAGGTCTTGCCCTAAGACAATTTCATAGCCTTATTAGACATCAATAATGCAATAGCTCACGGGCATAGAGGAAGCCTAGTCTGTTGGAAAGAGTGTTGGATTTGGAAGCAGCTGAGTGGTGCGGTGACCAGAGCCCTGGTCTTAGAGTCAGGAAGATCTTTGTTCACAACTGGTCAGTCAATAAACATTTATTAAGCACCTAGCATGTGCCAGGTACCATGCTAAATCCTGGGGCTATAAATATGAAAAGGAAAGACAGTCTCTGCCCTCAAGAAGCTTAATGAGGGAAGACAACATACAAGAGGAAGATAAAAATGAAGAGGTTTGGGAGAAAGGTAAGGTATCTGGTGGGGGTGTGTGATGGAGACCCCCAAAGGTGCGCAGCAGGGAGGGAAATTACCTAAGACATTACCTAGTGGTGTGATCCTGGGCAAGTCACTTAACCCCTGCTTGCCTCAGTTTCCCCATTTGTAAAATGGGAATAATATCACTAGGATTGTTACGAGAATAAAATGAGATAGTATTTGCAAAGCTCTTTGCAAACCTTAAGAGTGCTATGTAGATACTTGCTATGTGAAATATTAGAGTCAGAGAATCTTAGTTTGAATTCTGGTTCTGCTCTTTGGAGCAGCTAGGTGGTGCAGAGGATAGAGTGCCAGGCCTGGAGTCTAACCTCTGACACTTACTAGCTGCGTGACCCTGGGAAAGTCACTTAACCCTGTCTGCCTCAGTTTCCTCATCTGTAAGATGAGCCGGAGAAGGAAACGGCAAACTGCTCCAGTATCTCTGCCAAGAAAACCCCAAACGGGGTCAGGAAGAGTTGAACACAATTGAAAGATGACCAGACAACAATCTGTTCCTTACTACCTGCATGACCTTGGGTAAGTCAAACTATAATTATTATTTATAGAGAGGTTTAAGGTTTATGAGTCTCCTTTCTGAGCCTAGACTTCATCCTCTGACAGAGGATGAGTTGGGACTAAATGATCTCTAAGGTTCTTTCCAGATAGAAATCACCCAGCATTTGACAGTTTGCAGTGTTTTTCTCCTACCTATCCTATCGATCTTTTGACAAATGAGGAAACCGAAGCCAAAGGAGTGGAAGTGACTAGCCCAAGGTCATGCAGGCAGTCATTGGCAGCTTTCCTGTCTTCTAAAGCAGGGCTCTTTCCTGCACACTGGCTGAGCCGCCCCTCTTTTCCCCATCCCTCATGTTCTGTTAGAGGTGGGCTAAGGAGGGAGGCTGCATCTTCTTGGGGCCCTTCTTCATTTTTATAAAGGATCAGAGAGTTGGAAGACCTCCAAAAGCAGGAATTCTTAACTTTGCATTTTGGAATTTGGCCATCAGTCTGGTGAAACCTAGGGACCCCTTCTCAAAAGCATATGCTTAGATCATAAAATAAATTATATAGTATTATAAAAGAAACCCACGTGCTGAACTATGCTTATCAAAATAATCATTATAAAAACCAAGTTCATGGAGCCCAGGCTAGGAACTCTTGTCTTAGACATTAACTTCTTTATTTTACAGGTGAAGAAATCTGAGCCCCAGGGAAGTGAGGAGATTTTCCCTAGGTCACACAGCTTTCAGAGCTGAACAGTCTTCCTGATGCTGCAAAGATTTGGGTGGGCATAGCCATTTTAAAGTTTCTTCTGCTTCTTCCCATCCGCTTTCCCCCTTCCCCTACCCTTTTTCCTATTGGACCAAGGAGGGGAGGAAATTACCAGAAAACCCAGTCCTCTCTCAGGCTTGGAGAAGGGCCCTGAATGAGGCCTCTTAATCTGCCTCCAAGTGGCCTGGGGTCGGCCAGAAAGGATGTGGCCTCAGGAAAGAGCCTTCCTTCCTTTAATGAAGCTGCTCCCAAAAGCCCCATGCAGCCAGAGCTGCCACTGCCTCCAGTCCCCTCTTCCTTAATAACCTCGGCTGGAGAGGCTCTTTCAGTCCCCATCAGGCCCTGCCCGGCCCTGGATGCCTTCGCCTGCTAAATGCCGCAAATAGAGATGGACAGGAATTAATGGTACCCATCAAAAGCTGCCTAATTTGTTGTGATGAGGGCAAATTTTGCTTCTGCAGCAGGATTTCTGTGTATTAGGGACAGCCCCTTGGAGATCTGGATTGCCTTGAAACTTTGCCAACCCACGAAAATTTCTCTCAGCCTAGCCCTCCATGAGGGCAGGAAAAAAGATAAAGCAATGGGGTTGCAGAGCATTAGAAATGAAAGGTCCCTGAGATGTCATCTTGTCCACCCCCCCCCTCATTCCATGATAGGAGAAACCGAGGCCCAGAGCGGGCAAGCAACTTGCCCAAAGTCACATGGAAACCCAACCAAGACTATCTAAGGCTTCCTGGCTATCCTGGCTTCCAGGCTGGTGCTCTTTCTGCTATGTACTACAAACAGATTTTCAATTTAACTCAACATATATTTTTAAAGTACTTGCTATGGGCAAGGCACTGTACTTGGCACCAGAACAGACGCAGTGATGAAAAGTAACATGGTACCTGTCCTCAGGGAGTTCGGATTCCAAAGAGGGGGATGCAGCATCCATGCAAAGTATGACACATCAAAGGATGTCAGGATAGGATATCAGGACTGAACAGAACCTTGGAGAGTCAATGCAACAAATGCTTATCAGGGTCCCATTATATGCCAAGCACTGTGCTAGGTACAGGGCTACAAAAACCAAACAAATAAAAGCAGCCCCTCTCCTCAAGGTGGACCACAGATTTAGAACTGAAAGAGACTTAGAAGTCAATGAGTTCAACCCTCTTTTATTTTACAGGTGAGGAATCTGAGGGCAGAGGAGTTAAGTGACTTGCCTAGGATCACACAGCACATTAGCTACAGAGCCAAAATATGAATCCATGGCCCCTTTGATCCACCCCACCCTCCCCAATCCAATCCTTTTTCCACCCCATCACACAAAGAAGAGACCCAGACAAAATTGTTCTAGGATGGGAGAAGCACTTTGATCCAGGTAGGATCAGTGTAGGCTTCATAGAGGAAGGATGCCTGAGCCAGGGTTGGACCGGAAGGGGTCAGTTAGCAGAGAAGACAAGGGAGTGTTTTCTCTAGGCATAGAGAAGATCTTATAATTTGATACCCAGAAGCAGGACTGGGTAGGGACAGATCAGAGCCTACTGAGAGCAGGCAAGTCTGGCTGCAACCAGCACTCACTTATCAAGCCTCTGTTAAGTGCCAAGCACTGGGCTGGGCACTGGGGTTACAAAGACATAAGTGAAGCAGCCCCTGCCCTCAGGGAGCTTATGATCTATACAAAGAAGCAATGTATGCACATACAAACTTACACAAAAAAAACCACAAAGTTTAAACAAAATATGGCTTAAAACGTTGTTTGGAGGCAGGGCGGGGATGGGATGGTAGGAAAAGGGTTGTGAGATGATCCCAATGTCCCTGTTCCTGCCTGCAGCCGGGAGTTTCCTTGGAGGCCTCTGACCTCTTCTGAGCTGCACCTTGAGCTGCATTGAAGGGGACAGGAAGCTCAGGCTGGGGGTGAGGACTGATGCTCACTAATTCTGCTCAGTTCTGCCATTCTGGCCAGTTCTGATCTCCAAGGCCCTGAACCTCTTGATTGTTGGACTTGGAAGGCTTGGAACATAGAATTTTAGAGCTGGAAGGGCCCTTAGAGACCACCTGGTAACCCCTTCCTGTGTTCCCTCCATGGGGGAGGTGTAGGCGTAGTAGTTCTTGTGAAAGTTAAAGTGACAAAAAGTAGAACCAGGAGAGCAAGCTACGTAATGATGTCTGTCGATAGACACAACAATGTAAATGAACAGCTAAAAAACCAGACTAGCCCCAAACCTGAATATTTTGAAAATACAAGACAGCTAGGTGGTGCAATGGATAGAATCTGGCCTCAGACAGTTAGCTGTGTGACCCTGGGCAAGTCACTTGACCCAATTGAAAGAAAGAAAGAGGAAGGAAGGAAGGAAGGAAGGAAGGACAGAAGGAAAGAAATATAATGACCAAGAAGAAGAATAAATGCATTTCATTCCCTCCTTTGTAGAGATGGGGAATGGGACTGTGCATACATCACCAGACTCATTTGAAGAGTTAATTCTTTGAGCTCCTTTTTGTCTCTTTTATTCTTTGTTACAAAAGATGGCTTGCTGGGGAAGGGAGAGGGATATCTTTGGAAATAGAAATAATGGAAAAAAATAATAAATAACAATAAAAATATTTTTAAAGGTAGGAGAAAGAAAAAAATGAGATATTTAGGGGATTCACTAGACTGAGCTTAATATGAATTAACAGTGAGATACGGCAGCTCCAAAGCTAGCCTGATACTAGGCTGCAGTAACAGAAGCAGAGTATCCAGAAGGAGGGAGTTGAGAGCCATCGACCCTGTCTTCCGTCCTAGTCAGTCCATATCTGGAATGTGGTGGTCAGTTCCAGGTGCCATGTTTTAGGAAGGATATTGACAAAACACAGTGGGTCAGAGATGGGGTGGCTAGGAATGGTGACCATGATTCTGAGAGATCTGAAGACTGCACCATATTACCAATGGAAGGAACTGGGAATGTTTAGTCTGGAGAAGAGAAGACTTAGGGGTGTGTTGAAGTATCATTCTTATATACATTAAGATTTATTCTGTTTGGTCCCAGAAGTAATGAGTATAAGTTGGTCTAGGATCCTTGTAAATGTTTAAGATCTTTGTAAAGAAAACTTCCAAACTATTAGGTTTTTCCAAAAGTGGAATGGGGTGTCTGAGGTAGCAAGTAGTGAGGTTCTCAATCCTTGGGGTCTTCAAGTAAAGTCTGCCTCACCCCCTGCTAGGAATGTTGTGGAGGGGATTCCTGCTCAGATGTTAGTTGAATACCTCCAAAGTTCCTTCCACTTCTGAGATACTATGATTGTGAAGGTGAGTCCCAGAGATGTCAGATGACTTGCCCAAAGTCACACAGTAAATCAATAGTGGAGCTACACCCCAAACTCAGGTCTGCTGTCTCCCAGACACAGGGCCAGTTCCTTCCTCTCTCCACCCTCCTGATACCACAGGCCTCATGATCTGTTCTATTTACTTATTTATTTTTAGTTTTCAACATTTACTTTTATAAGATTTTCAGTTGTAAATTTTCTCCTCCCTCCCAAGACAGCATGCAATCCGATACAGGCTATACATGTACAATCATATTAAACTTATTTCCACATTAGTCATGTTGTGAAAGAAGAGTCAGAACAAAAGGGAAAACCACAAGAAAGAAAAATAGAAAACAGTCCCCTTTGATCTGCATTCAGACTCCATAGTTGTTTCTCTAGATGTGGATAGCATTTTTCATTGTGAATTTTTAGGACTTGTCTTAGATCATTGCAATGCTGAAAAGAGCCAAGGCCGTCAAAGTTGGTCATCGCACAATGTTGCTGTTCCTGTATACAATGTTCTCTTGGTTCTGCTCACTCATGATCTGTTTCAATGATCAGTTTGGAAAACTGGTCATTTAAGGAAAGAATGTGAGAAGAGAGAGGGGAGAAAGAATGGGAGAGAAAATGAGGAGTGAGGTGAAAGAGTCAGAGAGAGAGGGAGGGAGTGAAAGGATAGGAGACAAAGTGAGGGGCTGAAACCAAAGAGCAAAAAAAGAAAAGAAGATGAAGAAAATTAGAAAAATTATAATGAGAACCAGAGATGGAGGGGAGGGCAGCAAGGAAGGGAGGGCCATAGAAAATTCAGAGAACTCTTCAGAGACCTATTAAATCTGTCCAGTCCAAGAATTGCTCCCTCCATCATTCAGCCTCAACCCAAACACCTGCAGTGACTGGGAGCTCCCTCCTCTCACATCAGTCTATTCCATTCTGAGAGCCAGAAGGAATATTATACATTAATGCTCCCATAACACAGATGAGAAGAGGCCCACAGGAGAAGTGATTTCATAGGATCATTGTCATAGATTTAGAGCCTGGAAGGACCTTCGAGGCCATTGATTTCCTCTCCCTCATTTTACAGATGAGAAAACTTAGGCATAGAAAGGTTAAGTGACCTACGTTTGCCCAGTAGCCCAGAACTTTAGGAGACTGTCAGGGACCAAAGAAAGGAACCAGCCCCTGTTTTCCTGGCTCCAAGTTCAGGCCTTTTCTCATTACTATGTTGCTGAAGGAGAATGATGGGAATCAATCAACTGATAATTTACAAAAGCAGTGTTCACACGACAATAAATGCAACAGCTGCATTCATTGGTCTCCTTCTGTATGCAGAAGATGCAGTTCCATTCTGGAATTGGAAGAGAAATTTTAGCTGAGACACATTCTCATTGGAGAGGTATTGGGAAATAGGAAATAAAACTTTGGACTTGGAGCCAAGAGTTGTTGTGTCAGTTGTGTCCAACTCTTTGTGACCCTGTGGACCATATACCATGCCCATGTTGTCTGCGGAGCTTTCTTGGCAAAGATACTTCAGTGGTTTGCTATTTTCTTCTGTAGTTGATTAAGGCAAACAGAGGCTAAGTGGCCTTTCCAAGGTCACACAGCTAGTGTCTGAGGTCAGGTTTGAACTCAGGTCTTCCTGACTCCAGGCCCAGGGCTCTATAAGAATACTTAGGTTCTAATCCTACTTTAGACACTTAGTTATGTGACCCTAGGCAAGTCACCTAATCTTTTTGTGACTCAGTTTCTTAGGCCTCAATTGCATGTAATGGCACTTTTAGCTCTATGATCCTATGATTACATGATTCCCTGACTCCATAGAGTTCATAGCTTAGTCAGGGGATTAAAAAGTGCAAATTACCATAAAACACACTTTACATCTGAGAGATTAAGTGCTTTGGGAGGTTTGAGAAGGAAAGGCTACACAGACTAAAGTTATCAAGTAAGACTTCCTGGAGAAGGTAGGATTTGAATTGTATTTTAAAAGTGGCCTAGAAATTCAATAAGAAGAGAGAAGGGAGACTATTCTAGGCATAGAAAAGTATCCTGAGCAGAAAAATGGTGGAGGTGGGAGAGTATGGGGCATTTGCAGAGGGGAGAGAAGGAGTACTCCAATTGGGTTGGTTTGTCAAAGGCACTTGGAGTATACTGAAATAAAGCTGGGAAGGTGGGGGTCCTAGCAGATTGGGGAGTCTATTGAATGCCAGCAGAGGAGTTCAAACTTGAGTTACTAAGGAGCCATGGAAGATTTTTTAGCAGTAAGTCATGTAACCATCTCCATGCATAAGAAAGATTCCAACATCATCATCATCGTCACCATTATCACCACCACCACTATCATCATCATCATCGTAGCTAGCATTTCTATGGCACTGGAGGGTTTGTGAAGTACTTTCCAAATATTATTTCACTGGATCCTCACGACAACCCTGGCAGGTAGGTGCCATTATTACTCTCACTTTACAAATGAGAAAACTGAGGCAGGCGATTACCCAGGGTCACATGATTGGTGGGTGTCTGAGGTGAGATTTGAACTCAGTTCTTCCTGACTCCAGGTCCAGCACTCTATCCACTGTGTCACCTAACCATTATGGAGAAGTCATTGGAGGAAAGATAGAAGGTTGGCCAGAAGATGTGCAAGTAGCTACAGGGTTAAAAAAAAAAAGCATTGGGTTTGCAGGTGAAGGAGCTAGATTCGAATCTCGACTCTGTAGTATACCACCTGTGTTACTTTGGGCAACTTCCTTTCCTTCTCTGAGCTCCATTTTAGAGATGACGTTTAGAGATCACCCATAAGGATCCTTCTAGCTCTGGCTCTATGAGCCTATAATCTCAGTTCCTGCAGGTCTTGGCAGGCTGGTAGATGGGAATATACAAGGTGATTAGAGATGGAATTGATGTGATTTGGCAACTGGCTGCATAGGGAAGGAGCAGAGTCAAAAATAACAGTAAGGTTATCAACATGGGAGAAGGAGGTGAGGAAGAGTGAGTCAAGAGGGAAATTGGAAGGAAGATCAGAGGTAGAGAGGAAATAAGCTCAATTTCAGACATGTTGACTTGTGGGTACCACTGGGACATCCACACAGAGATGTCCTGCAGTCAGTTGGAAGTGTGGCCTTGGAGCTCCGAGGGAGAGCAGGACTAGAGATACAGGTTTAGAGTACTCTGCTTGAGATGGTAATTAAAGAAATGGGAAGGGATAAGATTGCCAAGGGAGAGAGTTTATAACAAGAAGACCCTTGGGGAAGCATCACATTAAGGGAGAAAATCACAGTTGCTCAGAGTTGGAAGGGATTCCAGAAAGCATCCAGTCCCATTAGTAGGTGAAGGGAAGGGAAAAAAGGAAAGGGAAGGGAACAAATTAAGTTCTCCAGTTGTCCTGATCCAGTAGTCCTCCCCTCCCCTCCCTTCCTCTCCTCTCCCCTTACCTGAGGGTGTTCTGCCCAAAGTAAGGTAAATTTTGATAGCCAAAAGCTTTCTGGTTAACTTGAGGTTTACTGGCTAGATTTTTTTCTCAAAGACCAAACCTTAAACCCAATTCACTCTGGATTTCATGGATTGGACAACAAAATTTTCCTGCCCAAGTGCCACTTAATGGTAATTTTTTGGGCCCTCCTGCCTCAGAGTGAATATAAATAGTAACTTTTTCTCTTTTGACCAGCAGTCTTCCCCTCCCAGTTTGATTTTTTTTTTATTAAAGGGGCCATCCCTTGACTAACTTCTTAAAGAGGCCTATTTCACTGAATAGGTGTTGCTTCACTCAAAGTGAGAACCCGGAAAGACCTTAGCTTAAAAGGCCAGGGTCTCCCATTGCATTCTGAGTCATCTCCAGTCATCCTAATCGATATCTGGTCACTGGACTCAGATGGCTCTGGAGGAGAAAGTGAGGTTGGTGACTTTGCACAGCCCTCCCTCACTCAAATCTAAGTCACTCACAAGTCACATCATCATTTCCCTGATGTCACGGTGCTCTTCAAGAATGACGAACAGACCACAACAACTATGTGCCAGACACTGTGCTAAGTACTTTATAAATATCATCTTCTTTACAACATATTTAGCAGAAGGTCATCAAACTTTTGCTTGTAGCCCTCCAGTGAAGAGGAACATTTGAGGCAGCCCATTCCCCTTCTGGGTAAATCTAATTGCAAAAAAAAATTATAACTCAAGCCAAATTCTGTTTCTCTCCAACTTCCCCCACTGCCCCTAGTTCTTTCTTCTGGGACTAAGCAGAACAGGTCAGTTCCTTCTCCTGTGTTACAGTTTTTCAAGCATTTAAAGATAGCTATCATGTCTTCTTCTCTCTAAGCTAGATACCCCAAGTTCCTTTAACTAGTCTGAAGATGACATGGACTCAAGGCTCTTTGCCATCATGGTTGCCTTCCTTTGAACTTGTTGTAGCTGCTGTTCAGTCATTTTAGCGCTGTCCAACTCTTTGTGATCTCATTTTGGATTTTCTTGGTAAAAATAGCTGAGTGGTTTTGCCATTTTTCCTTCTCCAGTTCATTTTACAGATAAGGAAACGAAGGCAAACAGGGTTAAGTGACTTGCTCATGGTCACACAGCTAGTAAGTGTCTGAGACCAGATTTAAACTCATGAAGATATATGTTCATGATTCCAAGCCCAGTGCTTTATCCACTGCACCTCTCAGCTGCCCCTTCTCTTGATACTCTCCAGTTTATCAATAACATGGCACCCAAAACTGAACACAATACTCTCTATATGCTTTGACCAGGGTACGGTGCAGAAGGGCTATTCCCTCCCTAGACCTAAACATCAAGCTTTTAATGGAGCCCAAGACTGTATTAGATTTATCATCTATAATATTTCACAGCTGACATATTCACCTTCTACTGAAACTTCCAGATCTTTCTTTTTAAAACATGAACCACTATATAGCTATATCTCTTCTATTTTGTAACTTCTGACATTGATTGCTTGAATCCAAGTGTAAGAATTTACATTTACTTTTTTTTTTTACTAAATTTCATCCTACTCTAGTCAGAAAAAAATTCTAGCTTATCAAGATTGTGTTGGATCTTGACTGCCATCCAGTGTGCTAACCATCTTTCTCAGCTCTGTATTCTCCACAAATTAGCTATCTATGCTATCCATGCCTTAATCTAAGTCACTGATAAAAATATTTAACAGAATAGATGTATTCCTATATACACCTATATATAGGTGTACCAAAGCCCTGGTGTGCTCCACTGGAGACTTCTTTCCAAACTAACATTGAACTATTAATGACCACTCTTTGGGTCCAGTCATTCAACCTGTTCCAGATCTACCTAGTCATCCTGTCGGCTAGCTCATGTGTCGCAGTTTTTTTCCACATGAATAGCACAAACGACTTTGCCAGATGCTTCGCTAAGATCTGGAGAAACTTCTGTTTCATTCTCTTGAGAAAATGAAGAGCCAGCAGATGAGACAGAGGAGTGGTCAGAAAGATAAATGAAAAGCCAGGAAAATGATGTGTCCCTGAAGCTGAGAGAGAAGAGCATATCCAGGAGAAGTCATTTTGGGTTTTTTTTTCAGTTGTGTCCAACTCTTCACAACCTCATTTGGGGTTTTCTTGGCAATGATACTGGAGCAGTTTGCCATTTCCTTCTCCAGTTCATTTTACAGATGAAGAAACTGAGGCAAACAGGGTTAAGTGACTTGCCCCTGGGCACACAACTGGTAAATGTCTAAGGCCACATTTGAACTCATGAAGATAAGTCTTCCTGAACCCAGGCCCTGCGTTCTATCTACTGGGCCACCCAGAGAGGTCAGTCAAAAGTGTCAAAAATCTTCACAGAGATTAAGGAAGATGAGGACTAGAAAAGCCCTTTGGTTTCTAATATTTAGAAGAAGATTGCTGATAGCTTTGGAGAGGACAACTTCAGTAGAATGGTAGTGGTGGGGAGATGTTGCAGAACCTTTCCAGCCCTCACAGCTCAGAGGCCTTGGGTATAAGGTAATATTTTTCCCATCATTTAGCAAAGAGGGGAACAAAGAAATGAGGTGTCTGGGTTGGGGGGGAAGGACCAAGGGAAGGCTCTTTTAAGATTATAGAGATGGGAGCATGTGTGGAGGCAGATGGAAAGGCAATGGTGGTAAAGAAGAGGCTGGGAAAGCAAGAGTGAGGGGATGGGCACTGGAGCAAGGAATAATAGCTAGCATTTATGTAGCACATTGAAGTTTGAAAAGCAATACATATATGTATATGTATGTGTGCACTATACACATATCTACGTGCATGTGCCTGTGTCTACATGTATGTGCACGTGTGTGTATACATGTATGTGTATATGCACATATATGTGTGTGTTCTTCACAAAACACTGGGAGGTGGGCACTGTTATCATCCCCATTTCACATATGAGCAAAGTGCAGCCCAGAGACTTGCCCAGGGTCACACAGCTAATAGGTGTCTGAAGCAAGATTCGACCTGAGAGCTTCATGATTCCAAGTCCAGAACCCCATGCACTGAACCACCCAGCTGCCTAAGGTTCTGGTGGGAGACACAAGGAAATGGGAACATATGCAGAAATTGTTCTAGTGGAAAGGGCACCGGTCTTAAAAATTAGAAGGCCTAGATAGTGGGAGGCAAGAGAGAGTAGGGGGAGGGCAGAGATTGGGGGAAGGGAAGGGCAGAGAGGGAGGAGAGTTGGGAGGGCTCTGGAGGGCAGAGGGTTCAGAGAGCAGGGAGGTCCAACGGTAAGAGCATTGGAATCAGGCTCTGGAGACCTAAACAGGAATCTCAGCTCTAATACTTACCAGCTCTGAGACCCAGGACAAAACTGTCTGGTCTTTCTGAGTCTCACTTTCCTCATCTGTAGAATGGAAATAAGGCCAAATAACATAATCTCTACCTCTCAGGCTTCCTTGTGTTGTCCTGAAAAGCACAGCTATCGGTGTGAATTGTAAAAGCAGCTCGGAAGAGGGGAGGGAGCCCACCCCTGCTGGGCTGGGCTGGGCTGGGCCGGGCAGGGCTGGACTGGGCTGGGCCGGGCTGGGCTGGGCTGGGCTGGGCAGGGCTGGGCTAGGCACAGACTCTTCCCTGCTGAAGGCTGGGGGACTCTGAGCTGTAAAGGCTCTGCACTGGCAGGTGAGAAAAGAGGCCCATCCGGGGCCGGGAGGACTTCCTGAACCTTCCCTCTCTCCTCCACCTCCCAAACACCCCCTCCCAGCCCTCCACTGTTGCCGTGGGGCCAAGGCTGGAATTAGGTGGGATTAGAGCCTGAAGCTCGTGTTGGCTTGTTCCTTCTGGTAGGTCCCAAGGAGAATCCCAGAATTACAATTAGCTATCAGATAAACAGACTTAATGGAAAGGGGCTGCAGAGCTAATGGGCTCCACAAACATTCAGCTGCTGCTTGGGGAGACCTGAGATTTGCTGGGCTCGAAGAAAGAGGGTAGGGAACACAGGAGCCTGGAGTGGGGGGCGCAGCTGGGGCAGCCACACTAGGTAAGGTAGCTGGACTTAGGGCCTTGCAGAGAAGCACAGAGTGGCAGAGCTGGATGGAACCTTAGAATGCAGTGTCACAGCTGAGGTTGTCAGAGCTGAGGAGACCTTAGAACACAGAATGTCAGAGCTAGGAGGGGCCTGAGAACGAGGGATGTCAGAGCTGGGAGGGGCTTTGGAACAAGGGATGTCCAAGCTAGGAGGGCCCTTAGAACAAGGGATGTCAGAGATGGGGTGACCTTAGCACATAGCATGTCAGAGCCGGGAGGGGCCTTAGAATGAGGAATAGAATGTCAGACTAAGACTGGCCTTTTGGGATCATCCACTCTACTACGTCTCTCATTTTATAGATGGGGAAACCGAGGTCCCAATTGGGGGAGGAACTTGGAGGTCACAAGTAATGCTCATGCACATTGGCATTAGAGTCAAGACTAGAACCCAGGTCTCCTGACTCCCAGCCTTAGATCCACCAGCCTATTGCTAAGTCCCTATGGAAGGGCTGTTCCTGTAACTAAGGCCATCTTGTCTCCAGAAGGCCTGAGAGAATGCAAATCTATTCCTTGGGTGTAGGAGCATATCAGTGCCCAAACAGAACTGGCCTTGCCTGGCGTTGAGAATGCCTCTGTTGTGATTCAAGTGGTGAAGTTCCCTCCCTGTCAGTGCTCCTTTTCCCTTGCTCTGCTCTTTGGAGGGAGAGGTGGGGCAGGGAATGAGCTGGACCTTAGAGGCGACATTGTGGCCTAGCAAAGAGGACTGGGCTCAGAGCCAAGGTAGGGGCCTCTGCCAGTCTTGCTTTTTGTGACCTTGTCCTCCTCTCTGGGCCCCAGGATCTCAGAGCTAAAAAAGACCTCTGGGTCACTAGTCATGACCTATACGTCAGGTTTCTAAGGCCCCTTACTGCCCTGACATTGCATATCCTATTTTTCAGACTGACATTTAACATTCTGTATTTTATAGTTCTTTTGGGTCCTGGAGTTCTTTGTTCCTTTGTTCTAAGATCCCTTCTATCCCTGACATTCCACGTTCTGAAGCCCCTCCCAGTAGACATTCTATGGTCTGAGGTTAGTTGACATTGTGTGTTCTAAGGTCCCTATAGCTTTGAGATTTTGAGCATTCAGATCTCCCACCCCCTTCCCGTTTCTGACATCCTATGTTCTAAGGGTTTTCTTGGCTCTGATATCTGTGTTTAATGACCTCTTATAGCTTTGATGTTCTATTTTAAGATCCCTCCAGCTATGATATTGTGTATCCTAAGGTCCCTTCAACTCAGACATGTGTGTTCTAAGGTTTCCCTGCCCCCAGCTCTGACATCCTGGGTTCTAAGCACCTTCCCAGATCCAACATTCTGGGTTCTAAGATCACTCCAGTTCTGATATTCTATGTTCTAAGGTTCTCCCTTTCCCAGCTCTGATAGTCTCTAAGTACCTTCCCAGCTCTGACATTTCATGTTCTAAGATCACCCCAGTTCTGATATTCTGTGTTTTAAGGTTCTCCCCCTCCCAGCTCTAATAATCTCTGTTCTAAGCTCCTTCCTAGCAATGACATTATACACTCTATGACAGAATGCAAGTGTAGTAATTCACTGATATTCAGCAAACTCTTATTGAAGTGTGTGCTGGGGTCAGAGCTCTCTCCTGGGCTGGATTGCAGCAAGAGCACAAGCAGCAGCTCACATCCCTCACCCCCAGGGTGTTCTTTGGCTTGTGGGTGTGAGACATATGGGGCTGGGTAGCTGTAATGAACAGGGCGATGGGTGTGGTCTGCCTTAGTTTCTAAGACTTTGTAAGCTTAACAGTCTCCTGTTTAATAGCTACTTACCTCCTTCTCTATTGGAATGAGGGGCAGCATGTAGAATTCAGAGGGACCTTAGATTATGGGGTGCACCTAGGTCTCAT
The DNA here is from genome assembly GCF_011100635.1 of Trichosurus vulpecula. NCBI lineage: Eukaryota > Metazoa > Chordata > Mammalia > Diprotodontia > Phalangeridae > Trichosurus > Trichosurus vulpecula. The sequence continues at coordinate 71,589,020 of NC_050573.1, forward strand.
TCAACAAAAGAGGAAAGGCCCTTGGAATGAGGCATCACAGAATGCTGGATATGGTGTCAGAGAAAGGGCTTCAAATACTGGGTCTGATCTGTGCCTTCCTCTCCAGAACTGCATTCCATGACCCATAAACCACTGGGAAAACCATCTGGGAACTACTCCCCCACCCCCCACCCCCAACTTGTCCACCAAGCCCACCATCAATAAGGAAATCCTTGACAGAAGGCCTTGCTTGGTACCCCTTCAAATCACCTGAAAGGCCCAGCTCCCTGGATCCCAGAATCATCGAATTTAAGGGTTGGAAAGGATTTCATTGGCCAAATAGTCTAACATATGCTTGAAAACAATCCCTTTTTAGCATACTTGACCAGTGGTCATTCAGAGCTCCTCCCCTGCCCCCAAAAGGAACCTATCCTACTTGGAAGAAGCTTTTCCTGACATCAAGTTTGGTTTGGTGACCACCCCCCTACACACACCTTTGCACCTTCCAGACATTGCTCTTATGCATCAAATGGTATCTCCAGAAGAGATATCCAATACCTTTGGAGGAATTCATTGTACAGCACGTGGTGCAGTGGGTGAGCAACAATGATGGGGAGTCAGATGACCTTGGGTTGAATACTCTTTGGTTGCTCACTACTTGTGTAGCCTTAGCTGAGTCGCTCCCTAGCTCTAGGCTTTAGTTTACCCATCTGTAAAATGAAAGGGTTGGGCTGGGTTGGAAAGCCACTCCCAGTTCTAGATTCTATAATGCTATGAGGGTACCAGCCTCTCCTACTTGAGCAGCTAAAGGTTCAACAAAAACCACAGGGGAAGATAAGGTCAAAGAAAACCTGCCCAGGCAGGGTTTTGACTACATGTCCAGAGAACCTGCATGATTCCAAAGGCATTTTATTGCCTGCAGCCTATAAAGTTTTGCATTTCCAAACAGGTACTGCAGCATCTGGGCTTCTCTACCAAGGCAAGCCAAGCTGTGCCAGACATAAGTACACGGTGATATTCAGCCAGGTTCTAGGGAGGAGCCAACACAGCCGGCTGGCTGGGAAAAGAAAATGGGGGTGTGGGGAAGGAGGAAGGGAGGAGCCAAGCCTGGGGTAGGGAGGCCTGAGCGGAACGCTTCTCAGGGTTGGGAGGAGTCCCTCCCAGCTTCCTCCTCAGTCTCTGAGTCTTCGGTCCTGTGACTGGAGCTATCTGTGTGAGAGGGTAGTTGACGAACTAGGGTCAGCACTTCTGTTGTCCAGTGGTCCAGTCGTGATCTGGCCGACTCGTCCTCACTGAGGCTCTCTGCGTTGGAGTCAGAGCCTTCCTCAGCACTGACCACAGGTTGCTTGCAGACAGGGCAGGTCCTACGGAGGGTCTGGGAGAACCATGGGTCGATGCATTTGCGGTGGTAGATGTGAGTACATGGGAGGACCTTCAGCTGATCCCCTTCCTCATATTCATCCAAGCAGATGGCACAGACATCATTTTGGCGGGTGAAGGAACGCAAGTGAGTCTTCTTCCGGCTGGGAGTCTTGGCCACAGTGCCCCTCTCCCGCCACTGCCACCAGTACAGCCAGACCTTCCTGATGATGAGTAGTGTGGATATCAGCAGGGTCACCATGCGGCCCAGCACCCAAGAGATAGACAGGACAGGGTGGCAGTCAAGCTCAGAGTAGTGTTGATGGTTGGGTAAGAGGAGGACATGGGCATCCTTGTTGCCACACAGGATACCCCGGAGGTCCTTTGATGTGGCCTCACTGACAAAGACCGATGGGATCTCAATCTGTTGCCGGATGTCATCGTATACATGCACCATGTTGACCAGGTCATTCGAGTGGACATTGTGCACAATGACTGCCTGGTAGCCAGCCTGCTGGGCATGGAGGACCTTGAGGTCAAAGGTACAATCGAAGCGGCGGACCAGAGCAATGGAGCCAAGGGAGTGGTTGGATATCATCGGACCCTCAATGGGCTGGCAGGCGTTGGGTGGCCGGGCCTCAATCAGGTACCCTCGAACACCATCCTCAGACAAGGGAGCCCCAAACAGGGCAGGTGCATCGCTGAAGTCCACAGCGCTGGCACTGTCATTGGCCACTGCCCGCACCAGGGCCTTGCTGGCTGGCAGCTCCAGGAGCAGAAAAAGGAATACCATAGGCCTCAGGAAGTGGAAGGCCATACCCCACGTCCTCACTGACCCCGTGGCTGGGGGGCTGTGTCGTGGAGGGGTTCCACTCCAGTGGGGGATGGCCAGGGGGATGGATGGGGCCCTACTCTCCCCTTGCTGAATCACACTTAGTGCTCCTGTGTGGAGTGGTAGGGCTTGAGTGGGGGCCCAGGTTCTTGTCAGTGGGTGGCTAGAATTCTGGAGAGATACTTACGTCCCCTGTTCATTGGCAGGAGCCTCAGTTGGCTAGATCTGAGTGGGGCCACAGTGTCTGGGGGGCCATAACAGGGACAGGGGGCCTTAGAAGAGGTGGGCCTCCCAGGAAGATGGAGCAAAGCCTGGAGGCAAGAGAGAGTGAGCAGCCTCACACAAGAGTCACTAACCCCTGGGCACTCAGGGGAGGGAGCATCCCATCTTCTGAATGCCCTCCTTTGCATCCACTGGCCGCCTGTTCCTGCCAGGTAATTCTCAGTCTCTCCCCCTACCCCTTGGGGGCCCTGTCTGCTGGGGGAGGTGAATGATTCTAGAATCCCTCTGGCCCTTCATTGTGACATCACTGATCACAGCCCCCTCTCCTCTCCCCCTCCCCCAGAACACATGAGCTATCTGGGTAGCCTGCCAGGCTTCATCTTCCTGCCTCTCTCTGGCCCAGTTCCCATCTCCCCACTGCTACGCCCCCTTCCCAGCCCCTCCTCTTTCCTTTCTTTTCCTAGGATGAGTCCCTGAATAGTGGTAGTGCCAGATGCTAGGGGGAGGGAGGAGGGCCTGGACCCCATTTGAATGACTGGAAGGCCAAGCTTGGTTTTGCTGAAGTCCTTCCCTAAAAAGAGATTCAGGAAAGGCCCCATCCTGGGACTTTCCAATGGCTTCCAAATTCTTTCCCAGGCTCTGGGGCCCTGGGAAGGGGCCTTGGTAGCCAGAATCAGCCCACTGAGGTCAGAGGTGGGGATGGGAGGAGCAAGAATTCCAGGATGCTACATACACACTGGCATCTTCTGACACATTGATGGGGAAGGCCTGCCAGCAATTGGGCCTTTCTCAGGACCTGGTGCAAATCAAAGATGTCCTCCTAGGACCTAGGTTCAAATCCATGCTACCACCCTGCACTTCCATTAATATCCAACAGTAGAACAAAACTGCTATGTCCCAAAGGCTTCAGAACCAGAACCCAAGAGGATGCCAAGTGCTCTGCACTATCCAAGTTCCTGGTTTAGTTGGGGCCTGGATTTGGCTCAGGTGCCACCTCCTTCTCCCAATAGGCTTTTTCTCTCTGTTAGTTCTCTTTCTCTCCCTCCCTCTTTCTTCTTCTCTCCCTCTCCCTCTCCCTCTCCCAAACTGCTTTGTGGCTTTTTTTTTCTTTTGTGTCCCCCAAAGAAATGTCAGCTCCCTGAGGGCAGGGATTGCTTTTTCATTTCTGCCATTGCATCCCTAGCACACAGTTTTTAATAAATTTAGCATTTAATAAATGCTAGTTGACTAGAAGAGAATAGACTAGACTAAAGAAAAGAGTAGAATGAAATAAATTAGATTAAAATAGAACAGATTAGAATAGACCAGACTAGACAAATTAGAATAGAATGGAACAGAACAGATTGGACTAGAATAGACTAGACTAGAACAGATTAGGATAGACAAGAATAGATTAGAATAGACTAGAGCAGATTAGAATGGACTAGAACCTCCTGATACAGGAAGGAGCCTGCCCTCCATACTGGGATACAGCCTGAGGTATCTCTCCCTACCCCTGCACCTCTACCCTCTGGTGCTCCTAATACTTCAGCCCAAGAGGACAGACCAGACTATGGAAGGAAAAGAATCTATCAAGGAGGGAAACTGGAAGAAACCCAGCATTGTGAACTTGGGTTTGAAGCCCTGATCTCTAGGCTCAATTCTTGGCCCTACCATTTGCTCTATGTGATGCTAGGCAAGTCCTTTCTCCTCTTTTGGCCTGTTTCCCCATTTGAAAAATGTATGGGGGGTGTGGAGAAGGATGAATACTCTGATTCCCAAAGCTGTTCCTAACTCTGATATCCTGGGGTTCTCCGGGTCTCTCCCAAGGAGGTAAGGCAGGTTGATATACCTGGCTTCAAACATAGCAGGTTGCTAGAGGTGGCACAGACAGCTTCCCCTCTTCCTATCCTCTTTCCTGATGGAGGTGGCTAGGTCCAAATTCCAGAAGAAGGTCCCTGCTGCCCCTCTGGAAGCCAGTAGCAGAGACACCATGGTTCAGACCCAAACGGCTTCGACCTCCAGATCTGACCTCCTAAGCCTCCCTGTCCAGAGGAGATCTCCTTTCATCCCCTGTATCATCTGCCCTGGGGTCTCAGGTGTAGAAGAAGGACTAGACTGGATAGATAGAAGGACATTTACCCATCACTTTGAAATTTGTATTACAAAGTGCTTTCATTTTGGCCTCACAACAATCCTATCAGATGGCATTAACCCAGCTTAATAGATGAAGACATTGTAGAGAAGGTAAGAGATTTGACACCTAGTAAGAGTAGGTGGTGGGATTTGAACCTGCATCTTCCAGACTCCAGTCCAGTACCCACTCTGTGACATCATACTGCCTAGGTAGGAGTTAAAGCTCAAAGATGCCCTTAAAGGTCATCTAGTCCAAGCCCGCCATGTTACAGATGAGGAAACAGGGGTCATCAGGGGAGTCAGAGCAGTGAATAAGTTTGCATTAACTCAGTCCCAGATCATGGCAGCTCCAAAGCTGAGTGGATTGACTTCAACAGGAACTAGGGCCTGGGTCCTGAGGCCTGGTGAAAGGGACCACTCAGCTTGTAAACGTCAGAGCCTAAGTCCAAACCCAAGTCTCTTCTGACTCTGAAATGAAAACAATGGCACACAGCCCTTTCCTGGGGTATTGGGAAGGTAGGGCTTCATAAACCTAGTAGTGCTAAAGAAATCAGTCAGTCAAGTATTTATTAAGCACGTTCTATACTATTGTTACAGATACAAAGAAAGGTAAAAAAGAAATGGGAGGTAGGTGGAGTGGGTGCCATCCTTAAGGGCAAGGTCTATGTTATTTTTTCTTTTCAAACCTCTAGCATGGAGCCTGGATTCTATATAGAGTAAACATTCAATAAGCACCATAGATAATCATTAAAGTCCATTAAATTTACCTGCGTAATCCATCCTCCACACAGCTGCTAAAGTGATATTCATTTATTACTTCTTTCAAAGACTGGATCTCCCCATTTCACCCTGGTTGGAAGCGCAGGCACTCCTCACTCCTCATGGAAGCTTTGACCCACTCGTCTTTCCATAAAAGGAAGCTGGTTTTGGTTGTCCCTTCTTCAACAACAAGGTGCTCGTGGGCTTACCATTTTAATACCTCACCTAGGGTGGACACCCAATTGGATTAGCCCAGTGCTGCTCAGAACTCCTGCATTCAAGAGATCCACCAGCCTGAGCCTCCTCTATAGCAATGGTTACACATTGCACTGCCACACCCAGACAAAGTGGGTGCCAAACTTTCTAAAGCACAAAGCTGACCAAGTTACTTCCCTTCCTCAATAAACTACAATAGCTCCCTACAACATCTGAGATAAGATACAAGCTCCTGTTGGACATTTAATGTCCTCTACAATCTGCTGTAATCTTTCTTTCTAGCTTACTGAATGAGAAGGCATTAAATGCCTACTATGTGTCAAATATTGTGCTAAACTTGGGGATACAAATGCAAAAAATAAGATGGTCAGTGTCTGCTCTCAAGGAACTTCCATTCTAAAGGGGGAAGAGAGACCATATAGGAAAGTGGCAGCTAGGGAAAGATAAGAAGTCAAAGATATAGTCAGTGAAGTGAGTGAAAGGGCAATGGATCACGGGTCTGGTGACAGGAAGAGAGCTAGAGGGTCAGGCTGGCTAGATAGGATGAATTGTCACCAATGTGGGGAAGAAGTGGGAAATGCCATTACCTTCCACCATGAGACCTTTTCACACAGTCTATATTCTAGGCACCATCTCATGTCACCAGGCTTTGGCACAGGCTGTCCGCCATATACTCTCTCTAACATATGTAGATATATATATATATATATATATATATATATATATATATATATATATGTATATATATATATATATATATACACACAAACACACACACACACACACACACACATATATATATATACATATATATACACATATATATGTATATATATACACTATAGTGTAGATAGATGGACAGACAGATAGATAGATAGATAGATAGATAGATAGATAGATAGATTATACTAGTATACACTCTCTCCTCACTTACCATGGATCAGAAGCCCTAGCTTCCTTCAGATCTTAACTCAGATGCTAACTCCTATATGAGGTCCTTCCTCTCAACGGCTGGTGCCTCTCCCTTGAAATTGTTTTTGTATCTGTATTTGCATTTACTTCTATGTGTATACGTTTTGTCTACCAATCAGACGTCAGCTTCCCTGAGGGTTGGGACTTTTTTTTCTTTTTGTCTTTGTACCCAAAGTACTTTGCACTTTGTTCAGAGCAGCTAGGTGATTCAGTGGATAAAGTACTGGACCTGGAGTCAGGAGCACTCATCTTCCCGAGTTCAAATTTGGCCTCAGATGCTTACTGTGTGACCCTGGGCAAGTCACTTAACCCTGTTTGCCTCAGTTTCCTCATCTGTAAAGTGACCTGGAGAAGGAAACAGCCAACCATTCCAGTATCTTTGCCAAGAAAGCCCTAAAGGGGGTCATGAAGAGTAGGACACAACTGAAACAGCTAAACAACAACAACTCCCAGTGTCTAGCATAGTGTCTGGCACACAGGAAGTGCTTAATAAATGCTAATTAATTGATGACTGAATTCACTCAAACTAATTTGCAGAGTTTGGACACAGCATCCCTTTCCTGCAAATGCAACTTTTGAGGGGTCCAGACCTATGATGTTATCAGTATGGGAGAGCTCCTGGTTTGGAAACTGCCTCCATTAAAGCGAGTCATCAGTTTTTCTGTAACTCCTGCCTCAGAGAGTTTCCTGGATCATCAAGTGCCTTGTCGCTCAAACATCCAGTAACTTAGGCACCTCTTTAAGACCACCTAACTTGAATGTGTCAGAGGCAAGATTTGAACTCAGACCTTCCAGACTTGAAGGTGGGCTCTATAATCGCCTCACCATGCTCCAGGTCAATTACAATGAGAATGTAAAAAGTACCCTGTGTTTCTTTTCATCCCTTTGAAGAGTCATGTCAACTCTAGAGGCTGCTGCTGTGTCAATTTCACGGGATCTAAGCTTGACTGACAAATTAAATAAATCTAAATAGCTCCACTATAGAAATACTGTGCATGGTCATTACTTGCCTTCTTTGCTCAGTGGACAGGAAGGATTCCACCATCGCCTGACTTTTGGGCTCCTTGGCCATTGTGATCAGCCAGTACCCAACGGGGGACTAAGTTCCCTGAGGACGTATTGACATGCCTTTGGCCCAGCCAGGTCAGATAGGGACCGTTATCAGCACCTTGGCCAGCACCCAAGGGAAAGAGGAGTCCTTGAGGAAGAGCCGCTACTATCAGTCCATTGAAAAAGCTTCCAGGGAGGAAGCAGCTCCTTCCTCCAAGTGGGAAACAAAGCTTCCAAAGCTAGAGCAGAGGTCTTGGGGACTGACTGCTTTGGAGTCCTGGTCCAAGATGTAGCCAAGATGGCCACAAATCTCCTCCCCCACCTGGACTTCTGTTTCCTCCTCTATAAAATTATATAGTTGAACATCTATATCAGGGATTCTTAGCCTGAAATTCACAGACACCTATGGAGCCTGTGAGTACATTTCAGGGGGTCCAAAAACTTATATGGGGGGATTACATCTTTATTTCAATATAATTGCTTTCCTTTGTAATCCAATTGTTTTATTTTGTGCACTTAAAATGTTATTCTGAAAAGGGGTTCATAGGCTTCACCAGACTGCCAAAGGGGTCCATAATATAAAAAAGGTTAGGCCTTGCTGGTCTCTAGGGTTCCTTCCAGCTCTGACATTTCCATGTTCCAAGAACCTTCCTTGGCTTCCTTTAAATCTTAGTCAAAATTCCACTTCCTGAAAGAAGGAAGACCTTCCCAATCCTCCTCAATGCTAATGCCTTCCCTCTGATGGCTATCTCTGATTCATTTTGTATTTATCTGGCTTGTTCTTAGTTGTTTGGGTGTGTGGTCTCCCCTATTAGACTGTGAGTTCTTTGAGAGCAGGAGTTATTTTGTTCCAGCTTCTGTGCCCCAGCACTGTGCACATGGTGGGCTTTTAATAAACATGTTTTACTAAATCAAAAGTCCCTTCAAACCCCAAACCTTATGATTCATTCCTAGAGTGACTAAATCCATTCCTAGAACCCACATCTTCCTTGAGGGAGCTTGATTACTTCCCATGTGTAGTGTAGTCATGAATGATACCTCCATAGCCCACTCCGACCACTACCCCCCACAAACAATAGACATATAGGAAAATACATTCCCAAAAATGGGTCTTAGGCATTATGGCATAATAGATAAGAGAGCTAGCCTTAGGACCACTAAGACCTGAGTTCAAGTGACACATGAATGAATGAATGAATGAATGAATTTAAGCGCTTACATCGTGCAAAGCACTGTGCTAAGTGCTGGGAATACAAATTAAAAAGTTAAACAGTCCCTGCCCTAAAGGAGCTCTCTTTCTAACGGGGAAGACAACACCTGTGGAAGGTTTCAGCTGCAATTCAGATGGAAAGGTCCCATGGTCCTTAGGGGGCAGCAGCAAAACAGATGGTAATGACTCTTTTTAAATGTCATTTCCACTGACAAAAACCTTATCTGTTTCTGATGTAGAACTGTTTGACATTGCCAAGGTCTTTAACAGCAAGATTTCTTTCTTCCAGCTTCAGTAGCTGTGGCTGAAGCCCCTGCAGAAGCAGTGACCAAGGCTGCATCTTCTCAGGATATTAATGGCTTTGGGCACTGGGCTGGAAGACTTGCTATTTCCACGTTTCTTGGATTCAGAGTCTGAGTGGAGATGGTGGTCAAGATAGTGATGGTGGCCAATGGTATCTCTTATGTCTCCCTCAGGAAGTTTTGTTGCTTCAGCTAGACTGGTGTGCCTGCCTTATGTGTGGCACTTGGGAGAGTTGACTGGCCCCTTCCCCATAGGAATGGCATCCTTGGATGATGGCTACTAGGGGTGGGCTAGAGGTGGTCTAGGAGGTGGTGCCACTCCTAGGGCTTTGTGCCTATCTGAGTCTTGGTGGCAGTTGACTCACAGCTATCCCTAGTCATGAGGAAGGTGAGTCCCCTCTCCACACTGATTTCACCCCTCAACAATGGCTTTGCTGGAAGCAGATCTGGTGGTCTGAGGGGCAGTCATACTCCAGGTTCTTGGACTCAGGGTCCTGGGCTGTGCCCATTGGAGTCTGAGGGGAAATGGTAATTAAGGCTGTAGTGATGATCTGAACTGCCAGACACATGCAGTCTCTTTTCTTGTCTCTCCCTCAGGGTTTCACTCAGCAACTAATTCAACATATTGTTGTTCAGTCATTTCCGTCATGTCCAACTCTTTGTGACCCCATTTGGGGTTTTCTTGGCAGAGATATTGGAGTGGCTTGCCATTTTTACAGATGAGGAAACTGAGGCAGAAAGGGCTAAGTGATTTGCCCAGGGTCACACAGCTAGTTGAGGCCAGATTTGAACTTGGGAAGATGAGTCTTCCTGACTCCAGGCCCAGCACTCTATCCACTGTACCATCAACTGACCTGTTTTAACCCATCAACCCCCATTGTTTCTAAGGAGGCACTGATTTTCACTGGTAGAAGTTCTTCCCTGGGAGATCAGGTCTGTCTGGTCCAATAAATAAACAAATGAAACCCCGAGAGGGGCGAGTCTTGTCCAAGGTTACACAATAAGTCCTATTCCATCCAGTGGGGATTCATAAAGTACCTACTATGTGCAAGGCAGGCTGGCAAGAAGCCTTTATTAAGAACTTACTATGTGTCAGGTAATGATACAAATACAAACAAAAAGTCCCTGCCCTCGAGAAGCAAGGGGTCAGATGGGGTGAAGGGAAGGTATCCCTTACTGGGGATGGTGGCAAAGTCCAGATTCAAAAGCACGACTGAGGGGAACAAAACAGAACCAGTCTGAGCCCATCTCCAAAATGGAGGCTCCAGAAGGAACTCACCAAGTGGAGAAAGGGGGCCAGCAAGGCACTCTGATGCTGGGATGGAGCCAAAGAGAATTTTAAAAAATTCCTGCCCTCAAAGAGCTTACTTTCTACAGTGAGGATAAAAAATGCAAATAGATAAACAAACATGATAAATTAAGGGGAAAGCATTCTAACAGCTGAGGCTGGGGATCTCTTTGAAAGACTTCATGGAAAGGCCATGTGAATACCTGTTGCATCTTATCTAGGGTTTCTAAGAGGTAGAGATGAGGAGAGAGGGCATTCCTGGCATGGGGAAGGGCCTGTGCAAATACAAAGAGGTGGGAAACAGAATGGCAAGTGTAAGCTCAAACAGCAGTTTGGCTGCAACCAGAGAGTTTGTTAAAGGGGTAAATATAAAATTAGCCTGGGAAGGGAGGCTGAAGCTTAACTATGAAGGGCTTTAATGCCATTCTGAGGAGCTTGTAGTTTATCTTAGAGGTGATAGCAAGGGAGCAAAAGGGCAAACATGGTCAAGTGTGCTTTAACATTTGTTTTTTGGAGTGGGGAAGGCAGAGCAATTGGGGTTAAGTGACTTGCCCAAGGTCACACAGCTAGCAAGTGTGTCAAATGTCTAAGGCCAGATTTGAACTCAGGTCCTCCTGACTCCAGGGCTGGTGCACTACTCACTGTGCCACCTAGCTGCCTCTCAAGTATACTTTAAACAACTAACTTTGGCAGCCTCATGGGGGTAGATTGACCGGGAAAGCTGAGAGTCCATCCAGGAGGCTCATGAAGCTATCCCCATGAGAGATGATTAATGCTTGAATGACAGCGAGTAGGGACATGGGGACAGAATAAGAGGGATGAAGGAGAGGGGAGAGTCAAAGATGACCCTGAAGTCGAACCAGATTGTGGGGAGCTGGGAAAATCCAGCAGAGATGCTGGAGATGGAGAGGAAATGGGGATCCATCAAGAACAGAAAGAAGGCCCTGCTGAAGATGAGAGACGTTCTCTACACAACTTGGGCCACCTGTGTGGGAGCAGGGAGGCAGGGGGAAGTGAAGGGTGGACCTGGAGGGGGACTGCCTGGAAGTGAGGGCTCTTTCAGAAGAATCCTGTTGGAAGATGGGGGCCTGGATGGCATCTCCCTCTCTGAGTTTTTTCTCCTCAGCATCTCTCTCCTCAGTTTCTCTCTCTTGCCTTGGCCATAAAAAGGGGCCCTTTTCCCGATAATTGCTGTGTTCTCCCTCATAACTATTAAATCCCATATGTGGCCTGTTGACATTTTAAGCAAATGGTAATTAAATGGAGAGTCAAGAGATGCTGCTGTTTGTGGTGGAGAATGAGGAGAGGCACTTCCAGGAACATATGGGACAAGTCACTCTCTCTCTCTCTCTCTCTCTCTCTCTCTCTCTCTCTCTCTCTCTCTCTCCCTCTGTCCCTCCCTCCTTGCCTTCTTGCGTACACAAATGCTTGCGCACACCCAACCTTGCTTCCCAGAGCACAATCACCCTGTTACCTCTTCAGGCCCTCCTCAGACCCTGCCCCTGAGCTTTGGCCACACTGGCTTCTAATGCATCCTCCTTGCTTGCCGTGCCTGTCTCCGGGCCTCTGAAGCAGGGGTCTCTCCTTGCAAAGGCATTCCTGTGGCTCTCTCCTCTGAAAAACAGCCCCAGCCTTCCCTTGCCAGGGTCCTTGAATGCCGACCTCCCTCCCCGCCCCTTCCTCACCTCCTAGCCCTCTTCTCTGCTCTAAGAGGTTTTTATGGCTAGCTCTGAACGTGGCCTGTTAACTGATACAGTCTGGGGATGGAGCAGTCTTCCAAGAAGCGGGTGATCAATCTGAGCTTGGCAACAGGATGAGGAGTCGGGCTGGACACAAAGCCAGTTGTTCATCTGTGGAGAAAATGACCATTTTGCTTTCAAACTGTGGCTCCTGTAGCCAATGAGTAGGTCTGTGTAAAGGACCTGGGCCTGGGATAAATTGTGCATGACCCTCAGGGGCAGGGTTCAAAGGTGCAGTGTGATGTTTGAGCAGGGATCAGAGCAGTAAACTACGGAGCTCCAATGGTGGAATTTCTGGCACTGCACAGTGGGTCAGAGAAAAATTGGGGTAAGGTGGGGGCGGAGATTAAAGCCTACCTTGGGTACACCAAAATCAATCCCTTTATAACAACTGTTCCCATTTCCATCATGTTTTGGGACTTCCAATGAACAAACTTTCCTTACAGCAGCACTTGGGGGTTCATAGTGCCAGTTTCACCATTTCCATTTCACAGATGGTAAAAGCTGAGGTCCAGATTGGGGAAGAGGTCTGTACAAAGCCAGACAGCCCAGGGTGGAATCTAGACTCCCAGTGCAGGATTATTCTGCCTGTTGGTGCCTCCTTACTTTATGCACCCACCTGGACCCGTGGGCCAAGAAGGGAAATGGTGGCCCCAGTCTGAGACCCTTGGTAGTCTGGCCCTCTCTGTTGCTGTTGGCCTGATCTGACCATGCTGGTTTCTGAGGTTTGGAGCTCTAGCCTGAGCTCTGCCATAGAATCACTGCCTACCAGTGACTTTTCTCTCTCTGGCCCTGAGTTTCCCCATCTGCATAATGAGCAGTTTGGACTCAAGGGTCTCTGGAGGCGGCCCTGACAGAGCTAATATTCTATGGCACCATGTTCTAAGGTCACTTCTTGTTCTGAATTCTACATTCTATGTTCCAAGATAAGCCCCAGTTCTGACATGTTATGATCTTTGTTTTAAGATCTCTCCAAACTCTGACAGTATGTTTTATCAAGTGCCTCTCTGTCCCTCCCAACTCTGGCATCCTGTGTTCTATGTTCTAAGTTCCCTCCCAGCTCTGATGTTCAGTGGTCCTTCCCTTTCCATAAGTGCTGTGTTGCACACATTTATTTTTTACATTAAGGTGAATGAAGATTAATTGTATTTTGAGAACTTGGCGGCTCCCCTGGAGATAATTGGAGCCACCCCTGAGTATAGTAAAAGCCAAACCAAGAACCGCTACATCTGAAGAATATGAATCCAAGAGCTTCATGGGAATCTGGGCTTGATTTTGATGTGGGGGTGGTAGACTGGGGGAGAGCAAAATGAAACAGGAAGCATGCATACTACTTGCAGCATCCCCACTACCTGTGAATATGCCTCCTTGTCATATACCTCAGGCTGGGAAAACTGAGGGCCAGAGAGGATTTTTTCCAAGGTCACAGGACTTTTGGCAGGGATGAGGGCATTGCAGAGACAGGAGAGGGTGGGCACGAAATATCTAGCTTTCCATCTGTGTGCCAGCAGGATACATGCCATAGTGGGGCCACCACTGGGGAGATCCTCATGGGAAGGCCTGGGCCTGACTGGGCTGCTTCATTGTCTGGGGTAAGCATAATTCTCCCCATGCCAGGCTCTAGCTCTCTTGGGGCAACAAAGAGTCTACAACTAATGGGGAGGGGTCTTTAGTTACTCACTCTCAGACCACTTGTGGAAGCACCCCCATTCAATGAAAGAAGATAGCGAGAGTGTCAGGAGCCTGGACGGAGGGAGCATCAGTGTGCAGTTGGCTTCCAGGGGACAGACCATAGAGCAGCTACCTAAGGAGGGCAACAGAGGGTGCCATCCTGAACAGTTAGTGCCCCCTCAGAAGGAAAGGACAGACCATGGAGGTGGCTGTCATGAGGGAGGGATTACTTCAGGAGGCGTGCTCTAATGGAGGACAGTTACCTCATGGTGTTGGTGGTAGGGGAGGGAGTGTTAATGTGTTAACTCATTAGGAGAGAGTAGATCATGGATGCCTACTTCCTGGGCAGGAGGAGAACATCCCTTATGCAGCTGGTGACCTCTGTAGGAGAGGGGCTTCTCACAGGAAGTTACCTCATGAGGGGGACGGGTGTTATCATATCATTACCTCAGAAGGTGCAGGTTGAATGGAGAACATAACTGAATCAGGGGCAAGGGGGAGGATGGGAGGGCTGTTATCGGGGGTGACTCTTACTTCAGGAAAAGAGGCCAACTGTGAGGTTACCTCATGAGGGGAAAGGAAAATGTCACCCAGGACAATTAACCACCTCAGAAGAGAGAGATGGGGTGCTAGTACTGTGTGGAGTTAGTGACCTCAGGGGTTAGATTATATGCAGTGTCTCTGTAAAGAGGTATGCATGGTGGACATGTGGTGAGCACCCAAGGGTGCTAGTGCTGGTGTTGGCACTGGCACCAGTCCTGAGGAGTGAGTGCTCATTATGCTGGTGCTGGGGTGGAGGGTGGGGGAGGGAATGTCACCTTGCATACATAAAATTACCTCAGGAGGAGAGAGTCAGCATGTGAACAGTTACCTCAGGGTGGTGGGAGAGGTCTCACTGACCTCTGCTAAAGGGTGGGGTTTGTAAGCCAGTGAACTTGAGTTAATTCTTGGCAAAACTGTGAAGCATATTAGCAAATTTTTAAACTTGTATTAATGTCTCGTGGCTTTACATCATCTAGATTTCCCAATATACCTCTCTTCCCACCCCCTCCCAGAAAAGGAGGGAAAAGTAACAGGTGGCCTAATCTAATAAAAACTCTACCAAGTCTGACATATGTAATATTCTGCACCCATAGTTCCCTGCTTCTCCAATGAAGGGAGATATATTCTCTAAAGCATATTATTAAAGGAGTGGTTTATGAATATTCAGAAAGGGAAGCTGTGGTCACTCAGAACCAACATGATTTCTTCAAGAACAGGATATGATGCACTAACCTCACTTACTTTTTGGACAGAATAACTATAAGGTAAATCAAGGAAATGTCACAGACATAGTATAATTAGGTTTTAACTAAGTATTTAACGAAGTCTTTTCTGCTGTCTTTGGTGGAAGGGGCTATGCGATAGATGTAGGGGGTACTAGTAAGTGTTTAACAACCAACCCTCTGAGAAAAATACATGCATAACAACCTTTTATGCTTAGTTGACATTATTAACATTTTTTGCATCACCTTCTCTAATCTGGATAATCAACAAAACAATAAATCAATTCCTGATTTGTAGCATTAGTCAATTTTTATAAATGCTCTTGGTGATAATTTAATAGTCAGCCCTAGAGAGCCAGTACAAGATGACTCAGCACACTCCTGGATAGATGATAATAACAGTGTGGTGGTTTTGGAACTAGCTGAAGGAGTGTACCCTAAAGGAGCCTTGGACAGAGGGACCTAGCAGAGCACTGGAGGGATCTGTCTGTCCTTGATCCTGTGCCATTAAACATTTCTTATCAGTGACTTGGATGAAAGCACTAGGGACACACTTGCCAGATTTGAAGATGACATAAATCTAGGAAGGAAAGCTAACATAGTGGATGACAGAGTTAGAAACCCAGAAATCTTTAGTGGACAAAAAAATGGACCACTGTAACCTATTTTACAGGGATAAATGTAAAGTCCTTCCCTTGGTTTAAAAAAAATGAACTTGACAAATATGAGTCAGGAGAGCCATAGGACTCAGCAACAGTCCACATGGGAAAAAACAGATCTAGGGGTTTTAGTGGACCACAAGCTAAATATGAATTAAAAATATGATGTGGCAGCAAAATAAATAAATAAATGGATAAATGAATAAATGAAAGAATGGATTGAATAGATAGATGGATAGAGAGATAGAAAGGCAGGCAGAGAGATAGAGAAATAGATAGGGATAGTTAGACAGATAGAGAGAGATAGAAAGGCAGAGAGAGAGAGACAGAGAGATAGAGAGAGCATGTGCTGTTCTACTTTAGGCTACATAGAGTGTCCAGAAGGAGGGAGACGATATGATAGCTTGGCTGCATTCTGCCCTGGTTAGATCACCTCTGGGGCACTGTGTTCCTTTGGGGGGTGTCATTTTGGGGAAGGTATTGATAAGCTGGAGAGCATCTCAGGAAAGATCCTCAGAATGGCCAGAAGGTCTGGAGATTGTGCCATGAGAGCACTGCTGAATGTTTAACCTGGAGAACTGAAGATTTAGGGGAAACAGAGTCTCTATTTTCGGGTATTTGAGGTGGAAGCAGGCGCATGGAAGTAGACTGAGGTTTGAGGTATAACACAACCACGACACCTTTTCTAACCATCCAAGCCATTCAGCAAGAGCGGAGGCCCTCCCCAGCCAGCCGGCCTCCCCTCCCCCAAGGTAAATTTTCGAGCAGAGGCTAGATGGCCATTCCTGGTGCTGCTATAAAGAGGAATCTTACTCGGGGACTTGTCGGACCAGATGACCTCGGAGGTCCCTCCTAGCTCTGAGATGCTGTGGTTCTTTTTAAAGACCTTGCCATGTTTCTTCTCTGAAGCAGAGAGTCAGGTTTCAAGGCCCCGAGGCCTGAATGAACAGAGAGATTTGGCTGTCTCCACCCGAGGCTAGTCTGTCTAGCTGAGCAAGGGGGAGGGGGAAAGGACATATATTTTTTTCTGTCATTCTGCTGTGGGAGTATGGGAATTAAGGCTAGAGGGAGGGAGGTATAGAGAAGGAACTGAAAGAGGCAGAAAGTATATCAAGGTGGGAACAATAAATGTTGAGGGGAGAGGCCTGAGGAGGGATGGAAACTCTCTCCATGCAACCCACAGCCCCAGCGAGCAGCAGTATTTGACAACAGGAAGGGTCCTCAAGGGACCCTAGGATTTTAGAGAATCATCAATTTAGAGCTGGGAGGGATCTTAGAGACAATTGTTCCAACCTTCTCCTCTTACAGATGGAGAAGCTAAGGCCCAAAGAGGGGAAAGGACTTAGCCAGGGCCACACCCAGAGTTGCAATTAGAACCTAGGTCTCGATGCCCTCTGGGGCCCAGGGCTTTTCCCACTACACTAATTTCCTAGAAATCAGCTTTTATTTGTCTTCCCTAGTCAGCACTGCAGGAGAAAGCAATGAAACAAGTATTTATTAAGCACTTGGTATCTGCCAGGCATGCAGGCAACCACTGGTCACTGTGGATCCATTTTCCCTTTCTTTAGCAGGCTCTTAGTAGGGCCAAGGCTGAGGCCAAGTTCTGACAGCAGTGAAATGTCATTTGGTGCGAGAGGTACCAATTCATGGTGCGAGAGGTACCAATTCATGCCAATATGGCGATTTCAGATCTGTGGCTCTGGGGACATGCTAGAGAGAACATGGTCTTCTAGAGGACGTAGATGGTGGAGTCTAAGCAATCCTCACCCTCATGTGGCCCAGAAATGCTTTTGGCCTTTCAGTTGTGACTTTCTATACTCCAAGGTCTCTTCTAATGCTGACAGTCTATGTTTTAAGGTCCCTCCTAGCTCTTACCTTCTGTTAGTGAATCAGTGAACAACCATTTATTAAATGCCTACTATGTGTGAGGCATTGTGCTAAGCCTTGGGCATACAGAGAAAGGCAAAAGACAGTTCCTGCTCTCAAGGAGCTCACAGTCTAATGGGGAGACAACACCCAAACAACCGTATATAAACAAGGTACAGTATAAACTGGAGAGAACCACAAAGGGAAAATACTAGCATTAAGGGGGGGGGGGGGGGTCAAGAAATGCTTCTTGTAGAATGCTGGATTTTAAGGGCCCTCCCAGCTCTGACATCTCTTCTAAAGTCCCTCCCAGCTCTGACATCCTCGGTTCTAAAGTCCCTCCCAGCTCTGACATCCTCTGTTCTAATGGCCCTCCCAGCTCTGACATCCTAAGGGCCCTCCCAGCTCTGACACTTTGTATTCTGAGGGCCCTCTCAGCTCTGACACTGGGTTCTAAGGGCCTTCCCAGCTCTGACACTCTGGGTTCTAAGGGCCCTCCCAGCCCTAACATTCTATTCTCTAAGGTCCCTACTAGGCCTGACTTTCTATATAGTTAAGAATCCTTCCATTTCTATCATTCTCAGAAGACAATCCTGCTGTTAGAAAACATTCTAAATGAAATTCTGCCCCTAACTTCATGCTACAGATGCTGTGCAAATATCCCTATTCCCTGGCTCATGTTGGCCCCTGGAATTTCAAACACACACACACACACACACACACACACACACACACACACACAGACACATACATACGCGTTTCACCAGCTATATTTATGTTGGAAGAGTGTTCTTCCCCACCATTTTTACACTGCCCTTCTCCTCCCCTCCCCCTCCCAACCTGCTTTCTCATGCAAGGATTGAGCCAAACGAAGTTAAGGATAAAATCGATTTAACTGACAACTTTGGCTCAGTTTCATCATCTCCATACATAGTTCCATGCACAAGAGAGCCAATACATCGACAAGCTGGCCTCAGCACAGTGGTCAAAGCTTGGTGTGGGCTGAGGCATGGTTGATCTGTGAGATGTGCCAGCAGGGCATGCCCAGGGCCTCTGGGAACAGTGCATGGTGAGAGGCCAGGTGTATCCTGATAGGCCCAGAGCATCAAACTCCTGGTTAGAAATTACTTGGGTGACCTTGGGTGTCTTTTCACCCCTTAGCAACTCAGTTTACTCATTTGCAGAAAGAAAAAGGGAATGGACCTGTGGTTCCATTGGTGTAGGGAGTGTCTGGTGAGGATAGTGCCGCAGCCAATGCAGACTGGCAATTTTTCTGTACCACATATATCTTAGAGAGTTGTCTGGGGGCTCTGAGAGGTTAAGTGATTTTAAACGTCCACTGCCAAGTGGCTTGCTTGTGTTTAAGGCCAGATGTAAGCCCAGGTCTTCTGTCTTGGAACCTAACTCTCTGTTGACCATATCTACCTGCTTCTCAAGTATAGGGGGTAGAAAGGTCAAGGTTACAGTTGCTACCTTCAAGGAGTCCTCATTCTAATAAGAGGCTTCGACAGCTTTGTAAAGAAGTATATACAAGAAGTATAATACAAGGTTTGGTTGTTGTTTGTCCTTTGTTCTGGAAGGACAGGTGATGCCATGAAAGGTGATGCCATAACTTGCAAGTGAATTGGATTTAAGTGAGGAAGAGCTGCGCAAAGTCACCAGCCTCACTTTCTCTTTAGGAGGCATCTGGGTCCAGTGGCAAGATATAGATTAGGACGACTGGAGATGGTCCTTGATGCAGTAGGAGACCTTGATCTTTTTAAGCTAAGATCTTCCCAGGTTTCAGTTTGACTGAGGATACCCATTCAGTGATTAAGGAGAGGTAAGAAATGAGACAAAGAATGGCCTCTTTCACTTAGTTAAAAAAATCCATCTGGGAGGGAAAGACCCTCAGGGTTTCTGGTTAAAGCATAAGCTATTGCTATTTATATTTACTCTGAGCCAGTCAGGCCCAAACAATGACCACTAAGTGAGGCTTGGGCCGGGACCTGTTTCGGCCAATCAATAAGAGCCAGAGTGAATTGGAGTTTAAGGCATGGTCCTTAAGAAAGAAATCTAGCCAGTAAACCCCAAGATATCTTGGAAGGTTTCAGTGATCAAAATTTATATTCCTTTGGGCAGAGAAACCTCAGGTAAGGGTATGGTACCCTATGTGGGCAGAGGGAGAGGAAGGAGGAAGGGAAGGGAAAGCGAAAGGGAAAGGGAAAGGGAAAGGGAAAGGGAAGGGGAAGGGGAAAGGGAAAGGGGAAAGGGAACGGGGAAAGGAAAGGGGAAGGGGGGAAGGGAAAGGGGAAGGAGAAAGGAAGAGGAAGGGGAAGGAGAAGGGAAGGGGAAGGGGAAGGGGAAGGGCAAAGGGAAAGGGGAAAGGAAAAGGGAAGAGGAAAGGGAAAGGGAAGGGGAAAAGGAGAAGCTGTGTGTTTTTCAACTGGAACTGGCCAGTTGGGTCCCTAGTGGGGCAGCCTGTACTACTCACAGACTGTTGTTTGTCCTTCCTTCTGGAAGAGGAACATGGCATCAGGAAAGTGATATCATGACTTGCAAGTGAATTGGATTGAAGTGAGGGAGGGCTGTGCAAAGTCACCAGCCTCACTCTCTCCTCTGGAGACATCTGGGTCCCGTGGCAAGATATAGATCAGGACGACTGGAGATGGCCACCTCAAGGTGTGGTATGATTGAGGCAAAGGAAGACAATCTAGGAAAATATGGTGAGAAGGGAGAGATCACTTTCAGCTTATTGGAAGGGAAATCATGGAAAGTTTCCTGGAGGATGTAGCGCCTAAGCTAAGCCTTAAATGAAGAGAACTTTAAACAGCAGAGAAGCAGAGGGAGCATGTATCTCTCAAGCAAGGGAGATACACTCTGTGAATGCATGGAGGCATGAGAGTATAAGGCACGATCAGGAAAGAGTGAGCGGTTTATTTTGGCTGGTACATGAAGGATATTAAGGGGAGTAGCATGAAAGAAGGCTAGAAAAAGAGATTGGAACCAGATTGTAGAGCAGGGGTGTGTTGGAACCACCTCAAACTGGATCTCGAGAGTGGATTGTTACATTTTCAGTACGGGCATTTATACCTCAGACATAGGAAAAAGCTGAAGACCAGGGCTTGCTTTATTATTTTATTGTCTCGATTTAAGAAAACAATGGAGAAAATGTTAATTAATAATGATTCAATTTAAAAGTGTGTTGTTGGTACATTCCCCTCCCCCACCCCAAAAGATGGTTGTTAAATATTGACCAGCACACCCCTGCTACAGAGCTTGTGTTTTATCCTGCAGCCAGCAGGGAGTCACAGATAGCTTTTGAGCAGCAGAATGACTTGGTATGTTTTAGTAAGATTAGTTTGACAGCTGTATGGAGGAATGGCTTGAGAAAGGGGAAACAAAAGGATGGGAGATGGGCTAGAAGGCTCGGGTTAGAGGTGATAGAGGGACTGACCTAGGCTGGTGGGTAGTGGAAGTGGAGACCCTAGAAGCGTAAAGAGGACTAGATATTTATCAGCTATGTGACCTTGGGCAAGTTCCCTTTCCTTCTTCGGGATTCAGTTTATTCCTCTGTAAAATAAGAGAGATGTCTATTTAATCTCTAAAAGAACTTTTCAGTTTGGCATTCTTTGATTCTGTGAGGGAGGGTGTGAGTCTAGAATCCCATAGTGATATTATTCAGGGATAGTCTGACCCATAGGTGTGATCTGATGAGAACCTAACACGCTCGTTACCCAAAGAAATTTGTCCCTCTAAAATCAGTGGCGCTTCCAGAAAATCAGTCATTAGAAAAATAATTCCTCTGGTTATGCAGGGCTTTTTCATCTTCAAGAACTATGAAAATAGGATGGGAATTTCATTGACTGCTGACTAAGAGCAAATCACCCAAGGCAGGGATTGTCTTTTGCCTCTTTTTGTATCCCCAGTGCCTTGATACATAGTAGATGCTTAATAATCATTTATTGACCGACTGGCATGGAGTGCTATCTCTAAAGGATTTCCCACTTTGACCCTCTAATATGGTCCCCTCTCTATTTTGAAAAACTTATTTCAGTTAAACTTTTAGGCAGCTGGTGGCACAGCGGATGGAGCATTGGGCCTGGAGTCAGGAATACCGGAGTTCAAATCGGACCTCAGATACTTATTGGCTACGTGACCCTGAGCAAGTCAGTTAACCTCGGTCTGCCTCAGTTTCCTTATCTGTAAAAAGGAGATACCTACCTCACAGGGTTACAACAAAGATAAGATGTGTTAATAAGATAATGTTTATAAAGTGCTTTGCAACCCCAAACGGTAATATAAATGCTAATTATTATCATTATGATCTCTTCTTCAGTGTATCTTGTACTCCAGCCCTGGCCGCCCCTCATCTTGTCTACTCTACCCCCCACCACTAACCCTTACTCAATCCTAACTTTTCACCTTTGCTCATGCTATCTCTTCCCCCAATTAGGATACCAGATTTAGAGCTAGAAGGTAACTTCGGAGGTAATGTAGTCCAATCTCCTCGTTTTCACAGATGAGGAAACTGAGGCACAAGGAAGTAAAAATGATCTGCCCAAGTTTATGTCGATAATAATGGTCCACTGAGATTTGAACCCACATCCTCAGACTCCAGTTCTGACTCTCTTCTGCAATAAGCAGCTAGTACTGTGGTTTACTGCTCCCCGACCTGGAATGGGTCTCCTAGGATCAGGTCAAGTTTCACCTCAAGAAAGCCTTGGCCAACTTTCCCAAGGTCATCAATAAGAACCTTACAGACATTCATTTCTCATACCTATGTGACTTTGGGTGAGTCCCTTCCCTTTTTGGAAACTTAGCATCCTCATACATAAAATGCAACAAGTGGGCTCTAAAATCCTAGGTTCTTACTTTCTTATACTGGGACACTTCCTGTGAATGGATCTTGGTTCCCACTCCAGACTGGGAGCCTCCTGAGGGCAGGGAATTCCATCTGCTCCCTCTCCATAAGCCGGTCAGGTCACACAGCTAGGACACCCCAGGATTTAAAGGATAATGGGCTGAGATCATCTAATCCAACCTTCTCCCTTTTATTTTATAGATGAGAAAACTGAGGCCCACGACTTGCCCAACTACTCCAAAAATGGCAGGACATTGAAGACAGGAGCTGTAACTAGGTCTCTGGATGCCTTCTCTCTATCACATCTAGGCTCAGCCTTCACTACCTCATCCACCAGCCCTTAGGCTGATTGGCCCCAGGGCCTCCTGTAATAAGGCCAAGAGAAGGGAAATGTAGGGGCTTGCACAGCTGCTGTGAGGTAAGAAAGGTGGGGGCTCAGCAAGCCAGCAGCGAGTGTGATTGGCTGGGCTGTTAACCAAATAACATAATTTATCGCTTAAGTAACCTTGAAGCAGCCGGCTGCTCCAGTGGGCTGGGAGAATGAGGGAGAAGCAGAAAGAGACACCAATCAGACCAGTCAGTCAAGTATACACCTGCCATCATTCATCGCTCATTTCCCTGGAAGCCAATTCCGTCGCCTTTTCCTCCTTCTTGGTTCATCTCCCACCAAATTGAATGTTGAGAGAATCATCCCTACCCCCCCTTCTCAAAAGGGGGCTGGAGGAGGGAGGGGAGAAGCCCCAAGGCCCTCAATGATCATAATAGCAGTTCATATTTCTAGAGCACCAAGCTTACACTGTCCTTTCCTCCATAATAAGGGAGTGCGCACGCACACACACATTCAGATGTGACCTCCGTCTGCTATCTTTGGTCAGGCCAGGGCTCAGCTCAAAGTCTATTCTTTGGTGTTTCCGGAGCAGAAGAAGGTAGATTAGTAAGTCCGGAATCCTGTGTGTGAATCCTGGCTCTGCTGCACATTTACTATGTGACTCTGAGCAAGTCCCTTGGACTAAAGCATCTTGAATCTCCCTTTCGGACCTGAAATTCTGTCATCTCCAATGCACCGCCTAGAGCACAAAAACCTGGCTTCCCTCATGCCCTTGCTGGGCTGCTTCCTTACTATGTGACTGGGGGCCAGTCAGCCAGCATCTGTGATCCTCAGTTTCTTCCTCTGGAAAATGGGGCTAATAATATTGTATTACTGCCTTCCTGCCTCTAGAATTAAGCATAAATTCCTCAGTTTGGCATCTGGAGCTTCACCAGCCTTCTCCTACAATCCAGAAGTGTCAAACACCCTTACCCTGTGGGCTAAATGCGGCAGCGACACTCCCCAGCCCTGCCCAAACGATATTAAAATATAATTGGGAAACATTTAACAAAATAAACGAAAATACAATAAAATACAGATAACACTACATTTTAAAACTAAGTCAATTTGTGGCCTCCGGGATCCTTATTTATGGATTAGCAGCCCCGTGTTAGATATGAGTTTGATACCACTTCTCTGTGTTACTTCCATTTACCTATTCCTGGCTGGCTCAGTCAATCGAGTGCAAGACCTCAGTTCAAATCCTGCCTCAGATACTTTAGCTGATTCTGTGACCCTGGGCAAGTCATTTAACCTTTTCCATTCAGTTTCCTCATATGTAAAATGGGGAACATAAATAGCATCTATTAGGCAGAGTTGTGAGGATTAAATGAGTTAAACATACACAAAGTGTTTTCCAAACCTTGAAGTGCTGTATGAAGGCTGGCTGGTATTATTATTACCCTATGGGCTAACCAAACTGGCCTTCTTGTTGTTCCTCACACGTAGCACCCCATCTCCTGTCTCTGGGCCTTTGCCATAGGCTGAAACACCTGCCTGGGATGCCCTCTTTCCTCATCTGTTCCTCTTAGAATTCCTAGTTTCCTTCAAAGCTCAACTCAACTAGTCACCTACCTCCTTGAGGCTTTTCTGAATCCCCTTCCCTCCCGCCCCAGCTGCAAATTCATTCCTCCCTAAATTACTCTGTATTTACCCTGAACAGAATGTGTATCTACTTACATGTGTGCTTGTCCTTTACCATGATAGACAGGGTAAGCTCTTTGAGGGAGGGGACTAGCCTATCATCATGGCTGGCAAATAGTAGGTGCTTAATAAAAGCTTGTTGATTGATTATAGGTTCATTGCGAGGAAATGGGTTTATAAACATTAAAATGCCATAGAACTATGTAGGGTTATTACGTCCACTCTACCACCAGCTAAGTGTCTGAATTTGGGCAATAGACAACAATATTTATTAAGCACTTACTGTATATTGGGTGTTGGAGATGTAAAGATACAAAAAAAACCATTGTTGTCTTCAATGAGCTTATAGAATCATAGTTTAGAACTGAAAGGGTCCTTAGAGACCATCCGGTGCTTAGCACATAGGAGGAGTCTAATAAATGCTCATTGACTGATCAAGCCCAATATCCTCATTTTACAGAGGCTAAGAGAGCATAAGCTTCCCTGGGGTCCCACAACTAATGTGTTCTTTTGGGGAGACAACATGTATACATATCAGTGCGTGCAAAATATATATACATATTTACATATCACTCAATCAACCAGCATTTACTAAGTGAACCGGGAATACAAATGCAAAGACTGAAGCCATCATTATTCTCAAGGGACTTACATTCTATCAGGAAAAGAAGCATGTACAGACATGGAATAAATACAAAGTAAATGTAAGGTAGTTAAATATACATCATCTTCCTGCCCTGTGGACCTCAGTCTATATCTATAAAATGGGGGTGAAAACCTCTTTCTCTGACTTTCTATCACATCGCTGTTGGGAAGATAAAATTAGGATGTGTTTGTGAAAGGGCTTTGATACCAACAAACATCCTGCAAGATGTTTGACGTTGAAAACAACATCCATGTTTATGTAAATTAGGAAAAATGATATATTGCAACAATTTCTTAATAGCAGCCCATAAAAAAACCATGCTTTTAAGTACTCAACACATTGATAAACTCCACTGTTTTTCTTTAGTCCTTCAGAATCTATCCCTGAGGATGTTCAGTAGGGTGGAAAGAATAGGATGTTATGAAAGGTGGGAGGGGCTCCCCCTCAGAGTTCTGTGAGCAGAGGCTGCGTGAGCACTTGCCAGGGATGTTATGATCAAGTGTTTTTGTGTTTGGATTGGATTGTGATTCTGATTCTGTAAGTTCCAGCTCTTCCACTTACTACTCTGTGACCTTGGCCAAATCACAATTTGTCCTGGTCTCAGTTTCCCCATTTTAAAGATTAGGAGGTTGAACTAGATGTCTCTTAAGGGCACAGGACTGTAGCTGTGTGACCTTGGGCAAGTCACTTAACCCCGAGTACCTTACCAAAAAGAAAACAACAACAGAATTTTTTTTAATTAAGGGCACAGGACTCACAACCAGTTAATATGTAAGAACAAAAGAGTTGGTGGGCTCTAGATACCAGAGCCACCCCTTTATAGTTACCCTTTGGATATCAGAGAATGTGTTTCAGGAAGCTCTCTAGAATCCAGGGCTTTACTTGATGAATCATAGAATCCTAGGATCTCAGTATTGGAATAACCTGGAAAGACCATCTAGATCAGGGGTGGGGAACCTGCTGCTACATGTGGCCTTCAGGCTACAGGTTCCCCACCCCTGATCTAGTCCACCTGAGCCAGAATTCTCCCATATCATCTTCAAATGACCAGTCAGCCCCTCCTTGAATAATTTATATTGCATAGCCTTTGAAATTTTTCAAGTACTTGGCACACACCAACCCCCTGAGGGAGATCTACTGATTGGGGTTCCCATTTTACAGATGCTGAACCAGATGCAGAGGTTTATAGACTTAGAATTGGAAGGGAAATTGCAGTTTTTCTAACCTATCCATTCTCAAAGTGTGGTCTGAAAGTACCTGGGGGTTCCTGAGACCTTTTCAGGGTGTCCATGAAGTCAAAACTCTTTTTATAACAGTACTGAGACATGATTTGCCTTTTAAAATAATCCTCCCTTTTCTAACTACATATCTCTGTGAGGCTGGATTTTCTTCATCCACTTCAACCAAAACAACACATCACAGAAGACTGAATGCAGAAGCAGGTTTGAGAATCCAGCTGTCTTCTATTAAGCTAAACATTAAAGAGATTTGCAAAAAAAAATGCTTAAGAAAATACCACTCTTTTCACTGATTTTTTGTTTTGAAAACATTTGAGTTTTTCTGTAATTTTTCATACTTTTTCATTACATTTTTCAGCAACATTTTAATTAAAGTATTATTTATGTTAATGAGTTTATTATTGCTATTTTAGTGAATTAATAAATATTTTCAATTTCTGTCTTTTCATTTATAATATAGTAAACATTGTTAGTTATAATCCACATAAGCAAAAGCTCTTTGGTCTCCTCAATAATTTTCAAGGATGCCACTTTTGAACAGCTCTTAGGAGACCTGTTTTGGAGTTGTGACCCTGCTACTTATCACCAATTTGACATCAGGTGAATACCTTCCCCTTTATGGCCTCAGTTTCCCCATCTGGAGAATGAAAGGCTTTGGACAAATGACTTCTAAATGTTGTTCCATCTGTAAATCCTGTGATTTCACCCTCCCCTCCCCCACTGCAGCTTGGTTCAAGGCTATATCTTGTGGTTTGTGGGCTATTCCTAGCCAAGCCACTGGGATCTATGAGGCAAAACTAGGAGGTAATCCTTTTGCCAATGTGACATCTCCATTCCACTTCCACCTCTGCCAAGAAAAAAATGGAGAAAGAGAGGAAGAGCATTCTTTGGTCCCACCCACTTAAGTCAACCAGCATTTATAAGTGCCTACTATGTGCCAGGCACTGTGCTGAGCATTGAGGATACGAAGAAAGGCAACGAAACAGTCTCTGCCCTCAAGGAGCTCAAAGTCTGATGGGGGAGAAAATTCAAAAACAGCCATGTATAAATAAGATGCACAGAGAGAAACTGGAGATAAAATCGCACAGAGAGATCACTCTGATTAAGGAGGACAGGAAAGGCTTCTTGTGCTCTGGAGACAATGCCACCTTTGGAGCAGGGGCTGACCCAAGCAGAGGTGTGTGCCAATCGATGGGACAACCTCTGTCCTGATTCCCTCTTCTAATTCCATCCTCAGCTCCTCAAACATACACCATACTCAGTGTTCAGTAGGAGGGTGAATTCACTTACTAAGGCCTGGCAGGATGGAGAAGAAGCACAGGTGTCAACTGGAAGAGTTTCTCCAGTTTGAGCTACACATCTGGAATAACAAACTTGGGAAGTTGAGTGGCTTTTTAAAGACATTGACAGGAATGGATTCAGGGATAATAATAGCCAGCATTTATGTGTCACTTAAAGGTTTGTATAGCATCTTACATATATAGTATCACATTTGATCCTCAAAAACAACTCTATGAAGTGGGCATTATTATTATCTACATTTTATGGAAACTGAGTCAGGCAAGGGTTGAGTGAGTTGCCTGGGGTCACATAACTACTGAGTTTCTGAGGTAGGGTTTGAACTCAGATCTTGATTCTAAGTTCTGTATTCTATCCACTGAGCCACCTATCTGTCATGAAGGGTGGGATTTATTATGGCTACAGCACAGTCCCTCTTTCTTTAGACTAATGGAGTGGACAGAGTGCTGGACTTGAGGTCAGGAGCCCTGGCATAAGTTCTGATTCCGATGCTTACTTAATGGCTGATCTGGATTACAATCCCAGCTCTGCTA
Organism: Trichosurus vulpecula; assembly: GCF_011100635.1. Classification (NCBI taxonomy): domain Eukaryota; kingdom Metazoa; phylum Chordata; class Mammalia; order Diprotodontia; family Phalangeridae; genus Trichosurus; species Trichosurus vulpecula. The sequence continues at coordinate 71,617,094 of NC_050573.1, forward strand.
CATACTAGGTGTATGACCTTGGGCAAGTCACTTCTCCTTTCTCTGAGTCTGCTTCCTTCTCCACAAAATGGGGGGGGGGAGGGGGTAGTGATAGTCTTTGCCCTGCTGACCTCACTCAATTATTGTGTGTCAAGTTCTATATAAATGAGATTTGTAGGAGTACCCCATGCCCTCCTGCCACTGCCTGTAGGGTTAAGCTCAGATTTCTTAGGTTTACAATCAAGGCTTCCTACAGTCTATTTTTCCTATCCTACTTTTCCAACACCATCTCACTTATATAATCTTTCCCTCCAGGAAAACTAGATTTCTCTCCATCCTATTCATGACCATCTCTATAACCAGCTTAAATCCCTACTTTGGTGCTTACCCTCTGTGTGATCTTAGGCAAATCCTTTCACTTCTCTGGGCTTCAGTTTCTTCATCGATAAAATTAAGGGGTTGGTCTAGAAGGCTTCAAGGTCCCTTCCAATATTAAACCCCATGATCCTATGCTTTTGCCTCAAACTATTCTCCAGCCTGGGAATAGCCCTGTCCATCCCTTACCTTGGTGGTACTAATGAGACTCAATACTTGCACTCAAGATTATAATCTTCCCAAAGAGAAAAAACTCACAGGAATGAAAATTAAATATGGAATTGTAGTTGGAAAGGACCACAGAGGATCCAGTTTCTACCTAGCCAAGAATCCTCTCTATAGGGTGTTCCCAAAGTCTGGACACATAGGCAATTGACAACATTGTGGAGTTATTGCATCGAGTTCACGTGAATCTTGCAAAGCACATCAACCTTTACATCACATATGATGGAAATCATATTGAAGGTGTTATTTGTTAATATTCCAATTAAATAAAAGGTTGTTGAAAATTTCATTCATTTCATTTCTTGAAAATATGCATTTTTGCCTATGTGTCCAGACTTTAGGAACACCCTGTATGATATTCTTGATGAATCATTATCTGGTATCTATCTGAAGGCCTCCAACGAAAGAGAACTCAATATATCTCAAGGCAGCCCACTCCTCTTTAGAATAGTTTTCATTGTTAGAAAGTCTGAAGTACTGAACACTACAGCTTTTCCACATTGTTCCTAGTTCTGCCCTCTGATGCCAAGCAGAGAAGTCTCATTCCTCTTCCACAAGACAGTGTGATGTGGAAAGAGCCCCAGAGTTGGCAATTATAGGAGACCTAGCTTTAAATCTGAGCTTAGGCACTTCAGATTCACAGACTCTCAGAGTGGGAAGAGACCTTCTAACATCATCTAGTCCAGCCTGGATAAAAATCCCCCATGCAATATTTCCAACAAGCAGTCATTCAGATTTTTGCTCCCTCTTCTAGTGTTGGGGGCATCACACTGCAAGAGCAGTGACTCTGGACTCAAGGAATCTGCGTTCGAATTCCATCTATAATGCTTATTAACTGTGTGACTGAGGACCTCTCAACAGTTTATGTATGAAATAAGAGGGTAAGAATAGAAAGCTTCCAAGGTCTCTTAGAAGGGGAAGCATACCATTCTCCATTTGAATAATTTTAATTCTTAGAAAATGGAGATGGAAATAACAAGCCACTCCAGTATCTTTGCCAAGAAAACCCCATGGACAGTATGGTCCATAGGGCCACAAAGAGTCAGACACAACTGAACAACAATTGTAGCTTTATATAATGATTTAAGGTTTTCAGTGATATGTATACACATATATGTGTGTGTGTATATATATATATATATATATATATACACACACACATATATATACATGTGTGTATGTAAAATCCTATTTGATCATCACAACAACCCTGTGAGATAGGTGTCATTATCGTCTCCATTTTACAGATGAGGAAACTGAGGCTGAGAGGGGTGAAGTGATTTGCCTAGGGTCACACAGCTAATAAGTGTCTGCGGTAACCTCACTGAGCCTCAGTTTCCCCATCTGTAATAATGAGTGTACTAATTTCTGTAGTACCTTCCTCACAGGATGAATGTGGATCTTGTATGTAAATGAGATCTTGTATGTAAAGCGGTTTATCAGTTCAGTCACCTGGCCAGCAAGCATTTCTTATGGACCTCTGTGAGAGGCACCGTGCTAAGCACTAAGTATACAAATATAAAAAAGACAGTCTCTGTCCTTCAGGAACTTACGATCTAATGGGGAAAAACAACACACAAAAGGAAACTGAAGAGCAGGCTTGAGGAGGGAAGGTATCCAGCATGGGAGCATGATGGAAAAGTCCAAAGGAGTGCAGCTAGGTGGGAAATGATTATTCCAGGCAGGACGTAGTCTCACAAAATATAGAGCTAGAAAAGATAAATTTTAGAAATCACTGCATGCAATCCTATCTCTTTTACACATGCCAAACTGAGGCCCAGAGATGTGAAGAGACTTCCCTATACTCACACAGCTAGTAAACGGCAGTCAGAAGAGAAAATCCAGATTTTCCTCCTCCAAATCTAAGGGTCTTTCCAATACACTACTCTGCTGTTTTTCAGTGAATAAACACATTACAGACAATAAATGTCTCTTCCCTAGTCCTTGGGGCTAGAAATCTTTTCCCCAGAGCCTTTCTCTGGCCTTCCTCGATCATCACATTGCTTTGTGTGATAGGGGCGAGAATTTTCTGTTTGGCATCAGAGGGCAGAACTAGGAAATATGTGGGAAAGCTATAGTGACTGCTACTTCAAACCTACAAGTTCAGGTTTAGATTGCTGGTCACTGGGACAGAGAGAACTGGAGAGTATACTAAACATAGGAGGGAAGGATGGAGTTGTTACTAGGACCTTGGACAGCACCCAGCATTCGCCTCTAATTTTACAACTCGGGAAATCAGAAGCCCCAGGTACAGAAGGGACTGGCCAACAGTCACGCAAGATATCTGTAATAAAGTTGAGACTTGGGTCTCGGGCTCTTGCTCAGACAAGGGCTCCTTCTACTACTGGGTACTAGGTTTCTCATTGAAGGATTTCTAAGAGTAGAGGATGGGAGGGAGGGGACAAGACCTACATGTTGGTTGGTTCTGTGGATCACTCTGATGGATAGAATTGTGACAGAATAAGCTGTCCTCACAAAGAACTCTAGATTTGGTGTTAGAAGACCTAGATTCAAATTCTGACTGTACTACTTAGTTGTTTTGTGACTTGGGGCAAATAACATTTCTGAACCACAGTTTCTGCATCCATAAAATGAGAGCGCTGGGCTAAGTGATCTCTAAGGATTTTCCTGTTTTGATCCAGGAATAGGCTGCCTGGGTGCTTGTCTGGCCCTCTTTCTGAGGCTTGGATGCAGGCTGACTGGGTCCTCCTCTGGGCTAAGGTCTGGCCCTGTCTCCTGTGGTTCTGGCTTGCTGTGATTTCTGCCTACCCTGGCTTGTATCTGATCAGAGCCTCTGTAGGTTTCTGGCAGTCTTCTTGTGCAGTTCTGAATTGGATGAAGGAATCTATGGACATTTCTATTTGGTTTTCTTTATGATAGTTTCTTCTGTTACAGGGTTGAGGAATGGCGTGGGTCTGGGCTTCTCCAGGTTGATGCTGCCATGGATTTGCAAGTCTCTGAGGTCCTTCTCAGCTCTAAATCCTATAATTCCATAACTAGGTATGGCATAAGCTGACCACAATGGGCCATGGGGGAAGTTCCTCTCTTATGAAACCCCCCAGGACCTGTCCCCCAGCCAGTTGTCTCCAGCACAGTTCACTCAGATAAGTTACAACAATATTAAACACCATATTCTGCTTTGAGTGAAGCTCAGGGTACAAGTTATTTTTGGAGTGGATCACAGTTTCACACATGAGACAGCATTTTTAAAAACAATTGTCTTTAGATCTTTTCATTTTCTTTTCAATGGCTCCTCTACCACTCCCTTTCTGATTCCCATGCCTACTCAATGTACCTTAGCTCCCTAAGTCACTGAGGAAACTTAGTCCAAATCTCTCATTTTTTTGGACTTGGAAATTAAAACCTAGAGATGTTAAACCATGCAGTCTGCCAACCACCACCACTATACCCCATCTCTTTGCTCATTTACAGCATCCTGATGCCACCACTGGCCACTGCTGCTCCCTCGTTATATGGCCGGCATCTGCAGGATTTCAGGGACTGGGGGAGGAGTAGGCTATGTGGGTTGTATTGTGGGAGAGGGAACATACTGGTTGGAGCTGTTTTCTTTACCCTGATCCTGGTCTCAGAGGCTGGCCTAGGTGCCAGAGGTGCTCTCTTTATTTAAAAAAATAGATTTTGTTATTGATACCTTTTGTTTTTATATCACCTAGATTTCCTCCTGTATCCTTTTCCTTTCCAGATAGTCATTCATTATAACAAAGACTCTTTTTGGAAAAGAAAAAAGAGGAAGAGAAAATAATCAGTAAAACAGATCTCATGCTACATGCAATGTTTGTCCTCCACGGACCCCGGCATCTGCAAATGGTTGGGGGGGGGGTGGGTAGTGGTGTCTTCACTTATCTCTTTTTTGGGGGTCAAGTTTAGGTTTTCATAATATTGTTTTCATAATAATAGCACTCCATATATTCTAGTTGCTCTACAAATATTACCTCATTTGACCCCCACAACAACCCTGAGAGGTGAATGGGATTATGATACCCATTTTATAGATGAGAAAACTGAGATAAAGTGACTTGCTCAAGGTCAAACAGCCAGTAAGTATCTGAGGTTAGATTTGAACTCAGATATTCCTGACTCCAGGCCCAGGGCTCTGCCTACCATGTCAGTTATCTGTTTTGATTGTTTTGTGGTTGTTCTTTCCATTTACATTATTGTAGTCATCTTGTATGACTGTTCAATTGGCTCTGCTCACTTCACTTTGCATCAATTCACATAAATCTTTCAAGATTTCTCTGTATTCATCACAAATGTTCATAATTTCTTTCTTTTTTTCTTTTTCAGGAGCTTCAAAGGCCTCTGTTGTTGAATGACCATCTTCTCTCTCTCTCTTTCTTAAATTTGAATTTTAAAACACCAAAAAAGAGCACTTCCATACACACAGCAGAACACAAAAAAGAGGATCATATTTGAAATTGTGAATCACCATTTCATACTGCTTACTTTAAAAATATATATATAATAAATTCTGTGTGTTACTTTGAAAATTGTCCTGTTTGGGCTTCTCTCTGAACTTCCTTTTGTTCTCTTCTATGCATTTAAAAAAATGTTACAAATGGTTGTCTCTTTTTTTCATTCCTAATGCTAACCCTCTACGCCAATTAAAAACTGAAAGGCGAGAAAGCCCTCATAATAAATAAGCATAGTCAAGAAAAACAAATCTACACAGGGGCCCTGTCCCAAAATTGTTCCCCTTTCCAGCTGGAGTCCATCACCTTTAAGTCAGGAGCTGGGGAATGTACTTCAGTCATAGGTCCTCTGGAGACATAGCTAGTCATTGCGTTGACTGGGATTCTTAAAGCTTTCAGAGCCATTTTTTCTCTCTGATGTTGCTGTTCTTTAAGAAATTGTTCTCTTGGTTCTTCTCACTTCACTTAGTGTCAGTTTGGGGGTGTATAGGGTGCACCTCAGGGCTGCTCATCCACCTTTGGCGTCTACATGATTCACCCAACTCTCACCTGTGGTTCCAAGTACAGCAGCCACACCCTGGTAAACCCATTGTGGCAGACAGGCTAAACCAGGTTGAGGATAATTGATAAGGCTCAAACCTTTCAGTGAGTTAGGGAGATGCCTACTCCCAAGCATGCGAAGATTTCCCTGTCAGAATGGGTGAGGAACAATCTGTTTCAATGACCATGAAAGTAGCTGAAGCAGGCACTGTGGAGCACTTGGAGCTTGGACAGACATTGAAGAGGCCAAGGTCATCCACTGCAGCCTGGGCCATCACCAATCATCTTGACTTTTGTCCTGCCACCGGACTTTGATGACTCTGGATGAGAGAGTAAGGCTGACAACTTTGTGCAACTCTGCCTCACTTAAATCCAATTGAGGTGCAAGTCAAGACATCATCTCTGACGTTATTGGTCCTCTTCGAAAATGAAGGACAAACAAGTGTCAGTTTATCCGAACCAGGATTCTCTGAATTGGGCTGTTTGGACATTTCAAATAATGTTACATTATTGCCACAATCATATACTACATCCCATCCTATACAATTTATTCAGCCATTCCCTAACTGTCTAAGAGGCAATCTAAGGCACCTCCCTCGACTATAGTTCTTTTCTTTTTTCCCCTTTTCTATACTTCAGGATCGGTAAATTTGTTTTGTTTTTGATTAGTTCATCCCCAGAATCATTCTCCCTCTTAACCCCACTCCACACTCTACACCCACCTGTTTCCTCATTGAGTTTAATGCACTCCTACATCAGAATGTGTGTGTGTGTGTTCAACACTATTTTTTTCTGTTTCATATTGGAGTGAAGTTTATTGATGCCCATTTCTTTCTCCATGTTTGAATACACTTTGCATGTAACCCAATTATGAGAAATAGCAAGTTCTCCCCCTCCTTCTACAGCTTTATATTCCTTTTATCCTCCTTTCTCTTTTCCCCTTTTAAAACACTGAGAACAGATCCAATCCACCCCCCACCCCAGCATCCCTATCTTTCTTATTTAACTGCCACAGTACCATTTGAAGATATTAATATTCTGAAGGGACACTTGTTTTCTTCTCTTCCTATTGGAATGTTAGCACTACACCATCATGTAACTCCTTCTAATTGCTCCAATAAATTTACCTTCCTAGGTCCTCTGGACTCTTGTGTTTGCATTTTAAAGTTTCTACCCATCTCTGTTCTTTTCCTCAGATATTTTTGGAAGTTTTCTATTCCATTAAAGATCCATTCCTGCCCCCACCCCCCAATAGGATTACACTCAGCTTTGCAAGGTAAGTTATTATAAATTTTAAGTCTTTATCTTTGTCTTTTGAAATATTGTATTCCAAGATCTCTTCGTTTTAGCCGTTGCTGCCAAGTCTTGTGTGATACTCATTATAGTTTCTTGGCACTTGAATTCCTTTTTGAAAGTTTGCAGTGTTGTGTTGTTGTTTTTTTTTTTTCCCTTTCACTTGGAAACTCTGGATTTTGGCTATGACATTCCTCACACTTTTCTTTTTTGCTTCTTTTTAGGAGGTAAATGAGGTGGATTGTACTTGTCCTTACTTTGTGTTGTGCTTTTGGTAGATCTGGGTAGTCTTCATTTATGATTTTTTTAAATATAGTGTCCAGTCTTTTTTAGAAAATCATGATTTGGTTTTCAGATAGTCTGTTGATTCTTAAATGATCTCTCCCTCACCTATTTTTAGGTCAGCTGTTTTTTATATCAAATATCTTGCACTTTCCTTTGTAAATCTTTTAATTTTGTTCTAATATGTTCTGCTATCTCATGGAAAATCATTGGTTTATGTTTGATCTATTTTAGTTTTCAGGGAACACCTTTCTTAAGTATTTTTTATAACTATCTCTAGTAAGCTATTTATTCTCATTCTATTTTTTTCCTCAAGAGTTTTTATTTATTTATTTATTTTGGTCTCTTGCTTTGTTTCTTCTAGGTAGTAACATAGACATTGTGGAAAATCCATTTTTCAACTTGAGTCTCTACTCGCAGTTGTTGTAGAGTTAGTTTCACAATGTATTTTTTTAAGCCAATTTGTGTTTTCTTTGATTTGCGCATTTCCCCAGCAATTCAGTTCCTGAGCTGGGACTTTGTACCAGGGTCAGGCTCTACCCTCTGCAGCATTTTAGAGTGGGTTGGTCTGCCCTAGTTGACCTCTCCCTGGGTTCTTTGGGTTCTTATGCTGACCTCTACGTCCTGGAGTTCAGCCCCCCTAGAGCTTCAAAATTAACAAATAAACAAAACCCTGCATTTTCACGGCACTCTATGGCAGCTCAGGACAGAATGTTAAGATCCTCAGAGCCCGTGGTCCTGGAACATCATGGTCTGAATGCTGGTTGTTGTCCACTACTGCCGTACAGCTTCCCAAGACCCCATTTTGGGGCTTTCTGACCACCCTGGGGCTTTCTTAGGGGAGCCCTTCACTCTTGCTGTCTCCAGACACAAAATCGTACCTCCTATACATTCCCATGTCTGGTCATTCTGGCAATCACTCTGCTTGAGAAGCTCCCTCTCCAATTGTCTGTGGACTCCTGACTGACTTTTTTGTGCCATTCTGAAGTGGTATAAGTCACTTACTGTAGTTTCTCACTGGATTTATTAGCCATTATTTTTGTCTGATGCCAAATGTCAGTTTTCCTGGAATAGGTAAGTGAGAGAGCTGAGTGGCCTGCCTTGTTCAGGCAGCCATCTTGGGAGGACTGATAATTTACTACAGTACTGTAATATTCACTGGGAGGTATAACTCTTCATAGGAAAGAAAGAAAAAGAAGGAAGGAAGAAAATGAAAGAAGGATGGAAGGAAAAAAGAAAGAAGGCAGGAAGGAAGAAAGAAAGAAGGATGAAGGAAAGAAGGAAGGAAGGAAGGAAGACCTCATTTCCTACCCCCTACACAAGTATGAAGAGGTTGAATAAACCCAGTCTGTTTGAGACAAGAGTAATCAAAGTATAATTGTGTTTTAGATATGCTAATGATTATGCTACTATTTGCATTTCCAATGTCATTGTCTTCTTAGACAGGCATGAGCTCTTTGCCACCCAGGTAAGATCTCTGTGGGTGTGGAAACAGGAAGGTTAACATATCAAAAAACTTGAGATTTAAAAAAAAAAAAAACAGACAGCAAAGAGCCTCTTGGGGGAAGAGCAAAGGAGCTTCCTTGGGCTCTTCTAAGCTGTGTGCTAGGACAGAGAAAAGATGGCTCAGTCCTCAGAAACTGCCTAGATAGGGTTTAGGTGGCTATGCGGAGGGGGTGTGGAGGTGTGCCCAATCAGAAAGAACCTTGTTTACTCAATGCCCTTGGGATCTAAGAGAAACTAAGATAGTGAGGGATCAGGAAAGGGATTGTGGGGAAAGCACTAAAAAGGACGGAGAACTAGAGACCCCAGAACTGTGGTCACATGCTGTGACCCATTCTGTAACTAGCTTATACCCTAAGCTTCCCTCAGAGCAGAGTAAGATGTTTGGAATGGCTCTAAGCAGCCTGAGAAAGCCATTGGAGTGGACAGGCTGGGGAACAAACCCCATGAGGAAAGCTCCAAGTTTGGAGAGTACAATGAGTTTAGTCAGAGAACCTGGGTTTGAATGCTAGCCCTGATACTTATTAACTGTGTGAACCTGGGCAAGGTGTGGCCTCAAATGTAAGCCAGGGAGGTGTGATAACTGTCTTCCAAATATTTGAAGAGCAGTCACATGGAAGATGGTTTAGTCTTTATCTACTTGGCCTCAAAGTATGGAATTAGGATTCATGGGCAGGACAGATTTAGGCTTGATCCAAAGGACTTTTCAACTGTGAGGGTGATTGGAAAGCAGAATGAACTATCTTGAAAAGTGTTGTGTTCATCTGATTGACACAGCAACCCCACAAAATTTCAGAAGACCTATGATGAAGTATGCTACACCTAATAGAGAAGTGTCCAATGAAAGCTAGATTTTTTTTTAATGTAACCAATATGAAAATATTTTGTTTAATTGAAAAAAATAATTAAAGAAATGGGGGAGGGGAGAGGGGAAGAAGGGTGATGAGTTCCCTGCAACTGCAGGGCTTTAAGCAGGAGCTGGATGACCCCTTGTAAGGAATGTTGTTGAGGGGGTTCCTACTTAGGCTAGATTTAGACTAGATGGCAAGACATTTTTCCCTCTCTGAGACTCAGTTTATGTCTCTGTCTGTAGGTGACCAGACCATGTGAACCAGGTGGTTTCAAGTCTCCTGCTAGCTCTCACATTCCTTTGTCCATGAAATCTCTTCCAGCTCAGAGATTCTACAAATTCTGTATGGTTCTCAGATCTCTAAGGTTCTTTCCAGCTTTGTTATTTGGTGATAAGATGATTCTGTGATAATTGAATAACAATGCAAAAGGTCTCCCAAGGTCTGTGAGATTAGTGCTAATGACCTGAGCCATAAGGATTCTAAGTGCCAGGAAAATGCAGAAGAAGCCGGATTGCTAGTTTGGAGTAGTCAAGGAAGCCTGATTGATGATGGTGGGATATGAACTGGGCCTTCTAGGAAAGGTCAGATGTGGGAATGTGGAAAAAAGTGGGATATTATTTGGAGATGGACAGAAATTGCTCAACACTTTGTACCCAAGTCTTCGTTTATTACCAAAGAATAAAGAATCATAGAATTTAGAGTTGGAAGTGACTTTAGATATGGAAATATGTTTTGCATGACTCCATATGTATAATTGACATCATATTGCTTACCTTCTGGAGCAGTGGGGGAGGGGCTGGAGAGAGGGAGAGAATTTGGAACTCAATTTTTTGAAAAATGAATGCTTAAAATTAATTAATTGATTAATTTTTAGAAAATCAGGAAGTGGCTTTAGAAATCATCAGATTGTACATTTCAAAGATGAGGAAACTGAGTTCTAGAGTGGTTAAGTAACTTATAGCCTAAGGTCCCCCAGGCAGTAAGGGTCCAAGTCAAGGGCTTGAACCCAGGTTCTTTTACTCCAAAGAGATGGCCAGAAAAGGAGTAGGTTGGTAGCAAACTCAAAGGGCCAATTGTCCCATGATGCACTAAGAAGCTGGTAGGGAAGGTGATCATGAAGGTGGCTCGAATTGAGATTTGCCCTTGGGTGAAGATACTGACTTCCACTCCTTTTCCCAATCCTCTTCTAGTCACTGGTCTATGGAGAAGTCAATGACATGGGGCCAGGAAGGCAGGTTTGGCTGGGAAGGTGGGTGGGTTTAGGTGTGGGTGTTCAGAATAAGGCCAGATGAGTCAGTTCCTGGCCAGTTGATGCTGAAAATGCCCCCAAGATATTCATTGCTCAGAGTCAGAGGGCCTCTGAATCATGCTGTTGCTCATGACCCCATGCTCTCAAAGGCTCCTTTTAGCTGTTTCTGGATCTGTGCTTGGGAGGAGGGCTCTTTAGGACACCCTCACCCATCAAGATGAGAGTGGGGTAGTCTCAGAGAATATCAAGTCATGAGTGGCAGTGTGATTTAATGGAAAGAATAATGGATTTAGAGTCAGAGGAACTGGGTTTGAATCCTTCCCCTTATCACTTACTACCTTTGTGACTTTGGGCAAGTCAGTTAGCCAATAAACATTTATTAAGCACCTACTGTGTACCAGGCACTGTGCTAAGCACTGAGGATACAAAGAAAGAAAAGACAATGAAAGATCTCACACTGTATTGGGGGAAATGGCTTGCAAACAACTATGTACAAACAAGTTAGATATAGGATAAATGGGAAATCATCAACAGAGAGAAGGTACCAGAATTAAGAGGGATTGGGAAAATCTCTCCCTGTCTGAGGCTCATTTTCTTTTTCTTTAAAGGGGTTGAACTAGACAATCCCCAGGGTCTCTCAGCACCCTGAGTTATCATGGGTCTAAACCTTTCATTTTATAGAAGAAAAAACTGAATATTGCATCCAGTGCTAAGGCCACGTTTTAAAAAGGATACTGATGGACTAAGTCGTGAGCTCATGTTCAGAGCAATCAATCAATCGATATTTTTAAGTGCATTTGAGATTGGAGACCACACCATCCAAAACATGGGGAAAGGAAATGGGGGTGTTTAGTTTGGAGAAGAGAACATTCAGAGGATTGGATCATATTATGTGTCTATTGTATTTTATTAATTATATCATGTTATGGTATGTTATGTCATGGTATGGTATGTCATGGTATGGTATGTCATGGTATGTTATGTCATGGTATGGTATGTCATGGTATGGTATGTCATGGTATGGTATGATATGTTATATTACATTGCATTGCATTACATTATATTATATTAACTATCTAGGAGTATTTGAAGGGTCTTGACTTGTTCTACATGATATCAGAGGGGAGAATTGGAAGCAGTAGGCTGAAGTTGCAAAAAGGCAGGTTTAGTCCTGGTCTGAAGAGGAAATTCCTAGCAGAGATATCCAAAAATGCCCCAGAAGGTCATGATTTCCCCGTCATTGGAAGCCTTCAAGCAGGGGCTGAATGTCCCATAGTCAGAGATGTCCTAGAGGGGATTCCTATTCGGGTATGGGCTGAAACAGGTGCCCTTTGTTGTACCACCCTTTCTAGCTCTGACATCTATAATTCTGTGGGTTCCAGAAAGGGAAGAGGACTTGTCCAAGGTCATGTGGCCCAACCCCAGGCCAGGGCTCTGTATGGATGTGTGTCACTGCTGACCTCTCTGTCCTGGAAGCAGAGCTCACGGGCCCCTTGGTGGGTGCTGAATAGCCTCTCAAGTTCACACTCTGGAGAAGAGACAGAGGGCATCCAAAGGTGTGGTACAATAGGAGGGGCAGCTGAAGTGTGCCAACTTTACTCTGAACATCTCTTCTATGTCCACGGTTGTTTGCGTATTGTCTAGTCCCTTAGAATGTAAGCAGGGACTACTTTCACCTTTCTTTGTATCTCCCAGCCCATCTCATAGTAAGTGCTTAAAAAAATACTTGTTGACTGACTGACTGACTGACTCCAGGCTCAGCATGTTAATCATAGAGGAATCAGTTCAGGTGGGGTCATCCAGGCATCTCTAGGGGTTTGGCCTTGGAGTAGCATCCTTACAAAGCATTAGATAGCTTAAACAAGGGGACCAGGTCTAGGAGAGGGAGGGGCAGCTAGGTGGCACCATAGTGCACAGAGTGCAGGGCCTTTGGTCAGGAAGATTCATCTTCATAAGTTCAAATTCATCCTCAGACATGTACCAGCTGTGTGACCCTGGGCAAGTCACTTAATCCTGTTTGCCTCAGTTTCATCTTCTGTAAAATGAGCTGGAGAAGGAAATGGCAAATCACTCCAGTATCTTTGCCTAGAAAACTCCAAATGGGGTCACAAAGAGTCAGAGACCACTGAAAAAACGACTCCAAAAGGAGAGGGAACATGATTGAATGGATCGAATGAACCAGAGAGCATGGAACAAATGGCATTTATCCCCATTCACTGAAGGCAGGAGCCAGCACAGAATGACGTTTTGGCCACCACCCCTGCTCTAACCTCTGCCTTTCTCCAAGCCCCAGGCTGGGGCCTGGCCCTGCCAGGCCTTTCCAATCCCAAGATTGCTCCCTTCTCCAGAAAACTTGCCACATTGAGTTTATCACTATATAGTGGGATGTTATAGAATAAATGTGGGGCTTGGAATCAGGTAAAACTTAGGTTGAAACCCTGCCTTGGACACCGATTCACTTTGTGACCATCGGCAAGGCACTTAACCTCTCACATTCTCAGTTACCTCATCTGTAAAATGGAGATTATGGCTGTAGCACTTATCCCACAGGGCGATTTTGAGGCTCTGATGAGATGATGCTTGTAAACCACTTTGGAAACCCTAAAATGCTATCTAAGCTTTGGCTTATTAAAGGAACACTCTGTGTAGGTGATAGTTCCCTGCTTGCATTCCCCAGAAGCTCCTTCCCCCAAAGTGTTAAGATTTTAGACACGCTGGGAGGAAAATAAGTAATCATCTCTCCTTGGCAGATTTTGGTTTGTCCTCAGTAAGGACATATCTCTCCTACCTGCACTTGTTGGGGGATGGGACTTTTCCAGTAGTCATTCCCAAAAATCTCTCATTCCTCCTTCTGGGAGCACACATTTTGAATGTTAGACTTGGAAGGGTCCTTTGAGGTCATTTAGTTCACCTCCCTCATTTTACAGATGAGAAAATAGGCCCAAAGAGGTTGTAGATGCCAACACATTACACAGAGATCAAGTCACAGAGTCAAAGATCCAATCCCCATAAGGGCATCAAGGTGGAGAACGCCCAGATGAAGATGACAAGCGTGTACAAGAGTTCTGAGGTCTTCTTATATGAAAGTCATTTGAAGGAAGCAGGGATGTTTTTCCTGGAGAGGAGGAGGGGACACTGTTTTCAAGTATTTGAAGAGCTATTCTTGTGAAAGAGAGATTCTGTTTGTTCTACTTTGCTCTGGGGTTTGGCAATGGGTAGATGTTACAAAAGGTCAGCCCCTCAAGAGGCACTCTGCTTTATGGCTGGGCCAACTGGCCATATGAGGTCTGTAGCTGTCAGATCATGGAGAGATAGAACCTATATATATATGTGTGTACATATATATACATATATACATATATATATATACGAAAGTGAGGAATCTCCTTACAATCAGAGTGGTCCAAAATGTAATGGGTAGACCCAGGAAGTAGCAAGTAGCAAGTTTGTCAAGGATAGCCTCAAGCCAAGGCTGGGTGACCTTCCATCAGGTTTGTTGGAGAAGACATTCTCATTGACATATGACTTGGCCCAGATGATGTATTAGTTCTAAGATTGCATGTATCTGTGTTTTATTTTTCTTTCTTTTTTTTCTCTAGTGGGAGAGAAGGGAAAGGTGGGAAGGACAGAAATTAAATGCTTATTAATTTTTTAATTATTGGAAAATAAAACAAAAAACAGGGAAATGGAGAGAAACAGAGGGGGAAAGGGAAGAACAAAGAGTAAAAGAGAAGGATAAAGGGGGAAGTCCATACACTAAAGGAATCCTCCCCCCCCCCCCCCCCCCCCCCCCCCCCCCCCCCCCCCGCCCAGGCAGTCATCTAGACTTTGCCTGAAGACCGCCCTTCGAGGAGGGAGAATTTCACTTCCACCAGGGCAGCCCCTCGTCCACATGACCAGCCTTTCAGATTCTTGAAGCTGGCTAGCATCTGTTCCCTGTATCTCCCTTTATCCAAGCTAAACATTTCCAGTGTCTCCAACCCAAGGGGTTCACAGAGAGATAAAACAGCAAAGGAGAAAACGAAGTGGGAAAGGGGAAAGGAAATGGAGAAATAAAGAGAAACAAAGCCAGAGAGTGGCGACAAAGCTGGAGAAATGGGAAACTAAGGAAAGAAGAAGAAGGCTGGGAGCAGACAAAGGGCTTCCAAAGCAAGCCCAGAGGGGTGGAATTAAATTGGGAAAAGAGAGCCAGACTGAGGGTGTTTCAAGAAGCAGAAAGGAAACTTGGAACTCCAGAAGACTTTGTCTCCTTCATTCTTGCACCAAATAAGTTTCTTCCTTGGGTTCCCTGATGAAGGTTTGAGTCTGATTAGGCGCATAACACTGGGGGCCCACTCCTGGGCTAGTGCTTTTCTCTGAGTAAGGCTGGGCCTTGCCAGGATGCTCTAAGGAAACACCATGGCTAACACTCACAGCTCTGACCTTCTGTGTTCTAACAGACCTTCCACCTTTGAAATTCTGTGTTCTGTAGATCCTCCCAGCTGGGACATTCTGTGGCCTAAGGACCCTCTCAGTTGTGATATTCTGTGTTCTAAAGGCCCTCTCACTTCTGGCATTCTGTGTTCTAAGAGCCCTCCCCCTCCCCCAAGCTCTGTCATTCCCTGTTCTAAGATTCTTCCCCATCTGATACTGTTTTCTCATCTTTGACCTTAGAGCTGAAAGAGCCCCAGAACATTAGAATGTCAGATTTAAGAGGACACTTAGAACATGTGATGAGTCTTGGTCAAAGTCACACATAGATCCAGGGGGCCACCCCAGGCCTTTTCCTCCTGTGCAACATTTTTTTTGGCAGCCTGGAAACCCAAATTTCTGGTCCTAACCTCCCAACTCACCATGATTTTCTTTCCTGCCCTCTCAGGCCTATAGCATTTAGAACTGGAAGGAGCCTTGGAATGTAATGGTAAGTCCAATTTCTTCACTGTACAGATGGGGAAACTGAGGCCTACAGAGCTAGTGACTTATTCAAGACCAAGTAGGTGGCAGAATAATTAAACCTCCCTCCAAAAAAAAAGGATTTTACCTCCTGGTAGAAATGGAAATCCTGTCTCCAGCAGTAAGGATCGACTAAATTGGAAGTCTCCAAGCCATGGAAGAATGAGCACTGACCACTGGCCCAAGATACTGGACAGGGGATTTCTGCTTGAGTATAGATTGGGCAAGATGGAGTCTGAGGCCCTGCCCAGGACTAAGAAGCTTTTGTTGTTCAGTCATGTTTCGGTTGTGTCTGACCCTTCGTGACCCCATTTGGGGTTTTCTTGGCAAAGATAGTGGAGTGAGTTGCCATTTCCCTCTCCAGGTCATTTTACAGATGAGGAAACTGAGGCAGAGTAAAGTGACTTGCCCAGGGTCACACAGCTACTAAGTGTCTGAGGCCAGATTTGAACTCAGGAAGATGAGTCTTGCTGACTCCAGGCTGGGTGCTCTATGCACTGGGCCACCCAACTGCCCTAGAAGCTATAAATCCTTGGCTCCAGGGCAGGTCAGAGGAGAGGCTTCTAGGCCTCCTGTTCTACTTATATGGGATTTGTATGTTAATCACTTTGCAAACCTTAAAGTTCTATATAAATGCTAGCTATAATTAGCTATTTAACTACGAGATTGTCTATGGGTGAGACATGCTTCCCATCCTTTCTTCCCCTAAACAATTCCCCCTGTAAGCCGTATTTGTGAGGCACCTTTGTAAGCTGTGCCAAAATCCAGGCATCCCCCAAATTACACTTCTCCCTCTTTGAAAGGGAGCTGGAGGCTGCATTCTACCGCCAGAAATGTTACCACACAATTATCCTAAAGGCACTTCTGTGAAGCTTCTGCAGGGAAGAGGGGAGGGATAAAAATAGTTTAGGGGGGGTGGGAGAAGGGGAGAAAGATTTTGACAGTGATGACTTGGGGTCCTTGCCATGCACTAGGAGTCTAAACTCACTCTGTTAAGTAATGCCCCTCCCTTTTCATTTCATTTTCTCCCTTTGAGAGATCTCTTAGCAGATTAGAAAAGAAAGCCATCCTTCCGGTGCTGGGAAAGCCGGGGCCGGCCCGCTCCTTCTGCTGCTCCTACCAGCACAGTGCAGGGGACAGTGACAAGGATGACGATGATGACGATGATGATGATGACAACCATGATGGTGATGGTGATGAAAGCGCTTTAAGGTTTGCAAAATGCTGTACATATGTGGTGCTGTCTCATTTGATCATCACAGCAACCCTGCAAGAAAGGTATCACTGTCCTTCCCATTTTACAGATGGAGAAACTGAGGTTAGAAGACGTTAAGTGACTTGCCAAGAATCACACAGTAGTAAGTGCCTGCGGTAGGATTTGAACTCACATCTCCCGGACTCTAGGTCCAGTTTCCTACGTACTGCAGCCACCTGGTGGCCCGTTGATAATAATAACACTGATAACAATACCTCCTTTTTCTATAGCACTCAAGGGTTCCTGGAACACTTTCTGCACAACTATTTGGATGATGAAAGGGGAAGTAAGGATCATGATTATCATCCTCCTTTTAAAGGGGAAGGAACAGGCTCAGAGAGGGAAGGGACTGGCCTAAAGTCACATAGCTCATAAATGTAACATGGCACAGAAGAAGGAAAGAAGAAGAGAAGGAAGGAATAGAGGGAGGGGAAGGAAGGGAGGAAGGAAGGGAAGAAGGGAAAAGGAAGGAGGGAGGCAAAGGATGAGAAGGAGGAAAGAAGGAAGGAAGAGAGGAAGGGGTAGGGAAGAAGGAAGGGAGGGAAGAAGGGAGGAAGGAAGGAGAAGGGAAGAAGGAAGGGAGGGAGAGAAGGAGGGAGGGAGGAAGGAGTAGGAAAGAAGGAAAGGAGGGAAGGAGGGAGGAAAGAAGAGAGGAAGGAAGGAAACAAGGAAGAAAGGAAAGGAAGGAATGGAGGGAGGGAGGATTAGAGGAAGGGAGGAAGAGAAGGTAGGAGGCAAAGGGAGAGAGGGAGGGAGAAAAGAAGGAAGGAATGAAGAGAGGAAGGAAGGAAGAGAGGGAAGAAGGAAGGGAGGAAGGAAGGGAGGAAGGAAGGAAGGAAGCAAAAGGGAGAGAGAAAGGAAAGAAGGAAGAAAAGGAGGAAGAGAAAGAGAAGGAGGAAGGAAAGGGAAGGGGGAAGGAGGAAAGAAGGGAGAGAGGGTAGAAAAAGGAAGGAAAGGAGCATTTATTTAGCACCTACTGTGTGCTGGGCACTAGGCTAAGCACTTTACAAATATCCCCTCTATTGCGGAGGAGAGATAGGCCTTAATGCACGAGCTTTTCCCCAGCTAGCTCTTGTCTGCAGCCCTTCTTTGCCCCCTAAAAGAGCTTTCCATAGTAGCACTCTGCATGTATTATCTCCTTTGATCATCAAAAGTACTTTGTGCTACTTTGTTTTTCTTTTCGTTTCTTTTCCTTTTTTATAACCTTGGGGGAGGGAGTAAGCAGGGCTAGGAATAGAGTAGCCAAAAAAAAAAAAGAGGGTCATTGAGGATCTTTTTATTTTTTTTTAATGGAGAGAAATAGAAGGAAAGCCTGAGGAGCAGGACAACTTAGAAAGCTCCTGGCTGGATTGATTCTGTACTTGAAAAGAAAAGCAAGCCTTACACACCGGAGACCTGTAGTTTCCTATACAATACTCTTTTTCTGCTCTGCTATGTGTATGCAAATGTCTCTCCTACTTGGTGTTTGCTAAGTTCAGGATAAAAATACAAATTAATTTTTAAACACCCAGCCCTGGCAGGCAGGTGCTATTATTATGTCCAACCCCACTCTCCCTTGTATCACGAGCATTTGTGGGGAAGTTTGAGGCTGGCAAAGTGCTTTACAAATATTCTCTCATTTGAGCCTCACAGCAATCCTGGGAGGGAGGTGCTATTATTGGGTCCTTTTTATAGATGAGGAAACTGAGGCAGGTTAAGACAGGGTTAGTTAAGAATCTCAAGCAGGATTTGAACTCACCTCTTCCTGGCTGTAGGTCCCTCCCTCTATCTACTGTACCACGGACTATCGACCCCATCCAACTGTCAGCTCCTTCAGCGGAGGAGCTGGGTTTGTTCTCATCCTTTAACTTTATCCCTAACATCTAACATGCAGCCGACATCTTTGAATAACCGAGAACTGAGAACTTGAGCCACAGGGGACGCCGGCCCCTGAGACAAGGTGCAGCAGATGCTGATGGGCCTGTCCCTGAGCTCGCCCTGGGCCTCACGCCTTCCCTCCCGCAGAGCACAGGCTTCCTCACACCTGAATTGCCACTGATGGGAGACATTTATCTGAAGATAGATCACAGCTGCTCAGAGGGCACAATTTCCTGCTTGTGTCTGAATCGAGCGATTTCAGTGGACGACAAGATTGGCTGCTGATGTCCTTCCCTTGAGTTTAGGCTGATTGGAGACAAACAAGACTCTCCTTTCCTACAGCAGAATACAGAGGAGAGAGTCCCAAACCCTGGGGGGTCTGGTCTTTGCTCTCCAACTGACCCAACTGTGTGACTGTGGGCAAGTCACTTCTTCCATCTAGATTTCCTGCCCCCTCTGCCCGCTCTGAATCTGAATGATAGAATGGAAAGAATAATCTAAGTTTGAATCTCAGCTCTGCTCTTTATTACCCATGTGACTTTGGGTTCTTTAGCCTCTCTGGGTCTCAGTTTTCCTTGTCTGTAAGAGGGGTAGAAAGGTTATCTTAGAATAAAAGATCTCTAATGCTCCATCCAGCTCTGAGGCAATATGTTCCCTCTTCACCCTCCTTCCCATTTTCCTGTCTTCCTCGTGGACTCAGCTCTTCTTTCTCTATATTCATAGTCTCTCAGAGCCAGAGCAGCCCCCACTGTATCTCACAGCATGTTGCAAAGAGCCCTGGATCTGGCATATAGAGGACCCAGATTCAGATCTTCTTGCATACTACCTGTGTAACTTCGGGCATGTTCCTTAGCCTCTTTAAGCCTCAGTTTCTTCATCTGTAAAAATGAGGCAGCTGGACTAGGGGGTCTCTATGGTCTCTTCCAACTCTAGGTCTGGATGGGGTATATTTGTGCCTAGGACAAGGAGGGAAGGCCCCAGGGCAGCTCCCTGCTGCTGCTGGGGTCCTGCTTACTTGGTGAATGTGCTTTGAGTCAATGTCTATTGAAGTTAAAGACCAGGGTCCCTAGAAGCAGGAAGGGAACCACCCTGAGCCATCCCGCTCTCCCACTGGTACCAAAAGCTTGTCACGTTAATTCAAATTTATACAGTCCTTTTTTTTAAAGTCCATGAAGTACTTTCTTAGCAGCTCCGTAAGATACTTACTCTGCATTCTTATCCTCATCTAATGGGTGAGGAAACTGAGGCAAAATGACTCCTTCAAAGCCACACACCTACTTCTCTCCAGGTCCAGCAGGCTTTCCCCTCAACCTCTGTTCGCTGGGTAACTGACTCCTTGACCTGGACTCCTGATAGAACCCTTAGCCTTCCTTAGCTAGCTGCTCCAGGCTACAACGATGGCTTATTTTTCTACCCCCACCTTAAGCACATACTTTCTGATCAGTTATTTGACACTGAGGGTTGTCTGAATGATTTACCCTTTCGTGGCTTTATGTCACTTGACTGCACTCTGCCTCAGTTTCCTCATCTGTAAAGTGGGAATAATAATAATAGCATCTACCTCTCAGGGGTGCTGTGAAGATCAAATGACATAATATTGGCAAAGCATTTTGCAAACCTTAAAGTACTATATGAATGCTAGCTGTTACTATTGTGATCTGCCTCAACTGCTTGAAGGCACAAATGAGATTATATATATATATATATATATATATATATATATATATATATATATATATATATGTATGTATGTATGTATGTATGTATGTATATCTGTGGCATTTACCACTCAGTGAATGAACAAGTGGATAGATGGTAGGTGGATGGATGAACAGATGGACAGATGGATGGATGAACAGATAGATGGATAGATGGATGGATGGACGGATGGATGGACAGATGGATGAACAGATGGATGAATGGATGGATGGATGGATGGATGGATGGATGGATGGATTAACAGATGGATGGATGAATAGATAGATGGATAGATGGATGGATGGGTGGATGGATGAATAGATGCATGGATGGATGGGTGGGCAGAAATATAGATGAGAAGTTGAATGGATGGATACATAAATCAATGTAAGGATAGATAATGAATGGCTTCCTATCTAATGATAGAGAGGCAACATAAAATAATGGCAAAGCACTGAATCTATACTCTGATTTCATTCAAATTCTAT
Source organism: Trichosurus vulpecula (assembly GCF_011100635.1). Taxonomy (NCBI): domain Eukaryota; kingdom Metazoa; phylum Chordata; class Mammalia; order Diprotodontia; family Phalangeridae; genus Trichosurus; species Trichosurus vulpecula. The sequence goes on from NC_050573.1 coordinate 71,638,051, forward strand.
CTCTACTATTTCCTATCTGTGTGACCTTACGCAAACTATCTGCCCACTCTGGGCCTCAGTTTCCCTCTCCATGAAATAAATCCTAGGAGAGGGCAAGATGGCAACCCATTGAGGGCATGAGTGAAGTTGGAGTCAGAGAGGACCTGGATTCACCTCCCACCTCTGACGTACTGTCCGTGTGTGACCCTGAACAAGGTTAGTTGCTCTTTCAGGACCGCCCAGGTGACTCTCTAAGACCAACACCTGAGCTGAACCATGTTCCTGTGGTCACAAAACTCAAATTTCCCTCTTTGTGTCGATCATTTCCCAATGTCGATGAAAAACAATCACGCCTTCTCCTAAGCCATTTACAGATGAGTAAACTGAGGTACGAAGCAAAGAAGTGACTTGCCCAGGGTCACACACATCCAGTGTGTGTCTATCAAAGGCAGGATTTGAACCCAGGCTTTCCCTGGCTTCGACTTCACTCATACCCTCCACTGACAGAAACCATGCCCTCTCCCAGGATTTATTTTACAGAGAAGGAAACTGAGACTCAGAGAAGGGAAGTAATTTACCTAAAGTCACTCAAGTAGGTAGTAGCAGAGCTGGGATTTGAAGCAAACAAGGTAGCAAATCCAGGTTGGTTTGTTTGTTTGTTTTTCTACTCTGCTTTTCCACTGCTGGTGCTAGGGAATTATTCTCCAAGGTTGTAATAAAGCTGGAATCTGGCTAGAGGAAGGGACTTCCACACCTGGAGGCCCCACACACAGATGAAAGATCCAAAGCCCCCTCTTTCTCCTTAAATAGAACTGCTTTTTCAGAATGGCTCCTTTGATCCCCAGGATGGATGTGGGTGAACAGTGGCCAGCCCTGTTTCCTCTGCTCTCTGCTCCCTGGCCCCCACCTCACCAGCAGGGCCTTCCCATTCGCTCCAGGGCCTGCAGGGTTAGGAGCTGTTGGCTCACTGACGTGCCTCCAGAGTAGACCTGGTTCTTTGTCTGAGACTGGCAATAAGGCCTCCTGCCTTCTCCTACCCAGAAGGGGAGCAGGCTCCTGTGAGTGATTAGCATTCGAGTCAGTGAAAACAAGAAAGCATTCCTCATTCCCCTGAGTGCCCTAGGATTTACAGCTGGGCTACGCCTTAGAGATCGTATAGACCAGCCCACTTTTACAGAGGAAGCCTAGAAAGAGGTGGGGAGGCCTGGAAAGGAAGGAAGGGAACATTTATTAAGCACCTACTATGTGCCAAAGCACCGTGCAATACAAATCTTATCTCATGAGATCCTCACAACCCTGGAAGGTAGGTGCTGTTATGAGCCTCATTTTGCAATTGGGAAAATAGATGCAGGCAGCAATTAAGTGACTTGCCTAAGGTTACATGGCTAGTAAGTGTCTGAGACCACATTTGAGCTTGGGTCTTCCTGAATCCAAGCCCAGCACTCTATCCTACTGGCCCACTAGTGAGTTGCTTCTAGAGAAGGAAAAAGGAGTCATTTAAGGTCACCCAGAGGAAAAGAGCAGAGCTGAAGTTGAAACCCAGGTCTTCTGACCTTAGATCCAGTACACACACTATGCATATGTGGACACCATACTCATGCAGCAGAATCAGCCTAGGTCAGGCTGCCCTCACTTCTCACCTGGTCTCCCGGCTTCTAACTCTCCCCTCGCCCTACTTCAAACAGAGTGCATTCCTAAAGCTCAGGTCTAACCTCGTCTGCTAGGGGTTCCAATGGTCTGCTGGTAAATGGTTAACAACCAGCACCTTGGGGGACTGTGGGGGGCGTGGGGAAGTACTGCAACAAGAAACACTTTTAAGTGAAATTTACCTAATTGTTAACATTTCCTCCATCACTTTCTTAAGTCTAGACAATCAGCAAAATCAGCCCTGATTTGTAGCCTGAGGTATAAAGGTTCACATTGAAAATTTAACAATGGACTAGAGGTTCCCGGATCTCCAAAACACAGGCATTTAAAGCCCCTTACAACCTGATGACTTAGTAGAGAGAGCCCTGGGCCCAGAGTCAGGCCCAAATCCTCCCTCAGACATTTACTGGGTGTGTGACCCTGGGCAAGTCATTCAACCTTTGCCTCAGTTTCCTCATCTGTCAAACGGGGTTGATAGCTAGCACCAACCTTGAAGGATTGCTGTGAGAATACATATGCAAAAAGCGCTTTGCAAGCCTCAAAGCAGTATATAAAGGCTAACTGTTATTACTCTTACTACAGTAGTACCTTGTTTCTAGACTGATTATATATGACTCCTCTTCAAACTGTCTACAATCGCACCAAGCTACACTACATACAATTCCCTGTACCTGACATTCCATTTCCTATCTCAGTGTTTTTGTATAGGTTGTGCCCCATGCCTGGAATGCCTTCCCTCCTCATCTTTACTTTCGGGAATCTCTCTCCTCCAGGCTCGGCTCAAAGGAGTTCTGCTCATTCCCAATCCAGTCTTCTTACACCTTACACCTCCTCACATCCTCTTTGATGCAGTGACAGTGACACCGACCTCCCATCTGTTTCAAAAGCAAGATACTCCATCTTTCAGCTCTGCCTCCTCCACTCTGGCTACTGGCTTCCCTGGCTTCCTTCAAGTCCCACCTAAAATCCCATCACGTACAGGAAGCCTTCCCCAGCCCGTCTTAATTCTAATTCCTTCCCTTCCTTAATTATTTCCTATTTATCCCAGACATAGCTTGTTTGTGTATATTTGTTGGCTGGTTGTTTCCTCCTAGATTGTAATCTCCTTGAGAGCAGGAACTGTCTGTCTTCTGCCTCTTTTTGTATCCCCAGTATCCAACATATTTCCTGGCACATAATAGGTGTTTATTGTTGTTGAGTGTGTCTGACTCTTTGTGACCCCATGTTGGTGTCTTTTTGGCAAAGATACTGGAGTGGTTTGCCATTTCCTTCTCCAGATCACTTTACAGATGAGGAAACTGAAGCAAACAAGGTGACTTGCCCAGGATCACATGGCTAGTAAGTGTCTGAGACTGGATTTGAACTCATAAAGATGAGTCTCGCTGATTCCAAGCCCAGTGCTCTATCTACTGTGCCACCTAACTGCCCTACTATATAGATGCTTAATAAATGTTTACTGACAGACTAACTGAAACCTCACTGCCTACAAGAGGGCTTTCCTAGATAGGAAAAAGTGCCTCTGAAATTATTTTTAATAGTATTTTTCCCAGTTATAAGTAAAGACAATTTTAAGCATTCATTTTTACAAGATTTTGAGTTCCAAATTTTTCTCCCTCCCTCCCCTCTTCCAAAAATGGTAAGCAATTTGATATAGGTTATATATGTGCGATCACGTAAAACATATTTCCATATTAGTCATAGTTGTAAAAGAAGAAGCAGACCAAAAGGAAAAAAACACACACAAAAAAAATAAAGTAAGTGAAAATAGTATGCTTCGATCTGCATTGAGGGTTTGTCAATTCTTTATCTAGATGTGGATGGCATTTTCCATCATGAGTCCTTTGTAATTGTCTTGGACCATTGTATTGCTGAGACAAGCTAAGTCTATCAGAGTTGATCATCGTACAATGTTGCTGTTACTGTATACAATGTTTTGCTGGTTCTTCTCATTTCAGTTTACATCAGTTCGTACAAGTCTTTCTGAAATTATTTTGAATTTATTTTGCATATAATCTCATTTTACCTCTTTGTATATACATAAATATGTATAAATATATATATATATATATATATGTTTGCCCCCAGTGGAATGCAAATTCCCTGAGGGCAGGAGCTGTTATATCTTTGTCTTTGTCTCCCTAGCACAACACTTGACACATCATAAGTGTGTAATGAATGTTTGTTGAATTGAATTGTGTTTCTGCATATAGGGAAGGGGGGATGGGAGACCCATGAAGGCATGTTTATGTGTGTGCACTTTAAAAAAAAAAAAGCAACAACCCACAGTCAGCCACTCTTGTACTCTGAGCCTGAAACCACTGATTTATTTCCTTTCAGCTGTTAAAATAGTTCGAGGCAGTGGTGTGTAGAATCACAAAACCATAAAACGTTCAAGCTGCAAGGGCTCTTTGAACAGAAAATACAGGATCTGCAGTAGACAGTAGATAGGAAACTTGGACCAAGGAACAGAGAGAATCATCCTTTTCCTGGCCCTCAAGCTGCTGTTTTTCTGTAGTCTGACGTCCCCTCTATCTCTTTTCCCTCCTTAACCATGGATGCCACCAAGGTTCTATCCTTAGCCCTCCTTTCTCAGTCTAAACTCTCTCCCTTAGCATCTCATCCTCTTCTATAGCTTCAATGATCACTTCTCCCCAGAAGCTTCCTAAATCTATACATCCAGCCCTAATCTCTCTTCTGAGCTCCAGTCCCATACCTCCAAACGCCTGTCAGATGACTCTACCATGATCAATGTTCAAGCTCAACCCTAGGGAAGGAGCAAGGTGCAATTATAAGAGTGATGAGCCAGAGCCAAGGGACCTGTATTCAACTCCCACTCTGCTGCTTACTATGTGAGCCTGAGCAACATTCTGAGTCTCAGTTTCTCCTTCTGTAAAATGACAGGGTTGAGCTAGAGGATCTCTAATATTTCTCCTGGCTTAAACCCATTATGGGTTTAATTTAAACTTGTCAGTTTAAACCCAAACCCCCAGACCAGTTCCTTCTCATCATCATTTTTATTTCAGCAGCAGAAGCATTTCCTTCCTGATTGCCCAGGATTTACAACTCAGATTTTACTTGGACTTCTTCCCCTTCACTGATTATACTCAATCATAGGATAATATCTCTAGGGCAGCTAGGTGGCGCTGTTGTGGACAGTGTTTTGGGCTTGGAGTCAGGAAGATGATCATAACTTTGAGTTCAAAACCAGCTTCAGACACTTACTAGCTGTGTGACCTTTGGCAAGTCACTTAACACTGTTTGTCTCAGTTTCCTCATCTGTAAAATGAGCTGGAGAAGGAAATGGCAATCCGTTCCAGTATCTCTGCCAAGAAAACCCCAAACAGGGTCACAAAGAGTGGGACACAATTAAGAAAATAATGGAACGATAATAGCTCTCAGCTGGAAAAGACCTCAGAGGTCTGGTCTAATCCCTTCAATTTGCAGTTGAGACAAGGGAAACCCAGAGAAGTTATGTGAATGGCCCAAGGTCACAGAAGTAAAAAGAATCAGAGGTGGAATTCTAACCTAGATCCTAGAGTTATTCCTCTTTCCACTATATTGAGTTGCCACATCCTTTTAAGTCTGCTTCTGCCTTGTGTTATATCGGTCCCTTCCTCTCCATTGCCACCAACCTAATTCAGGCCATAGTGCAGATGGAGACACTAGTGGAAGTGGGGAGGCTTGACTGATCTTCCACAACACCTATCATCCACAATGCGGAGTAGAGTTGGGTAAGTTTAAGTTAACTTTGCTTGGGAGAGGATTGGTTTGGGGCCCATTGGGCAGGAAGGAAATAAAAACAAATGTTGGGACTTAGGCTTGGAGCTTCTGAGACTCCAGGGAGCTTCCTTGCCAAATACTTTAAAGTTTTTCCTGGCAGCTTTTATTTTCTTGGACTGCTTTTTACCACCTCATGGATTGATTTTTCCCAGGGCTATTCTTTTTTTTTTTTTAGATTTTAAAGACATTGTTTTTCTGAAGCCTCGGGCTCTGAGTGATCTATTGCATCAGAGGTACACCAAGATCAGGCAAGCCCTCCCTCATTCTAGCCTGTTTCCATGACTCCAGTCTCTTCCTCCTCCAATCCATCCTGCGCATGCTGCCTGAGTCATCTAACACATCACTCAGGTCCTCACTTCCCAGTTCCAAACCATCAGTGGCTCCCCATTGACTCATTGACTACAAAATAAAAGTCGAAGTTCTTTTGCCTAGAATTTTAGGCCCTTCCCAATCTGACTGTAACTTATGTTCCAGGCAAATTATGCTACTCTCCTTTCTCTGTTCTTGAATCATCTCCTTTACATCTTATGCTTTTACTTACATTATCTCTTCCTCCCCGCCCCGCCCTCCCCCGCCACCCCCCGCAGTACTTGGAATAGACTCTTCACTGCAACCCAGTTTCCACTCAATGATGGCCCTCCCCTCCAAGGAGCAATGGAGACGCAGCCTCCTATGCCAAAGGCTTCCCTGACTCCCCAACCCCTGCTGAAAGGGATCTCTTCTGCACATTTCTCAAGTTGCTTTGCCCAGACCCCTCTACTTTGCCCTTATCTCACATTCTCTTGTATCAGAGTTATCTGCATACATTTCTATCTGTCTTATTACACTGTAAGTTCTTTAATGGAAAAACTAATGAAGATCCTCGAGAACAGGGTCTATGCCATACCGTCTTTGTATTTACCACGTTAGTTAGCACAGTGCCCTGAACAAACATGAAGTATTATTGAACTGACCCGAATTCCTGAATTGAACTATGAGCAGCCTTGGCACAGATAACATAAGGACAGATGTAAAGAAATGGAGAGAGAGAGGAGAGAGAGAGAGAGAGAGAGAGAGAGAGAGAGAGAGAGAGAGAGAGAAACAGAGAGAGAGAGAGGGAGAGGGAGGAGGGGGGAAAGAGAGAGGAAAGAGAAGGGAAAGAGAGAGGGGGAGAGGGGGGAAAGGGGAGAGAGGAAAGAGAGGAAGAGAGGGGAGAGTGAGAGAGAGAAAGAGAGAGAGAAGAGGGGAGAGATGAAGAAAGAGGAGAAAAGAAAGAGGAGAGAGTGAGAGTGAGTGAGAGAGAGAGTGAGAGAGAGAGAGAGAGAGAGAGAGAGAGGGAGAGGGAGGAGGGGGGAAAGAGAGAGGAAAGAGAAGGGAAAGAGAGAGGGGGAGAGGGGGGAAAGGGGAGAGAGGAAAGAGAGGAAGAGAGGGGAGAGTGAGAGAGAGAAAGAGAGAGAGAAGAGGGGAGAGATGAAGAAAGAGGAGAAAAGAAAGAGGAGAGAGAGAGAGAGAGAGAAACAGAGAGAGAGAGAGAGAGAGAAACAGAGAGAGAGAGAGAGAGAAACAGAGAGAGAGAGAGAGAAACAGAGAGAGAGAGAGAGAAGGAGGGAGGGAGGGAAGGAGAGAGACAGAGAGAGAAACAGAGACAGAGAGAGGGAGAGGGAGGAGGGGGGAAAGAGAGAGGAAAGAGAAGGGAAAGAGAGAGGGGGAGAGGGGGGAAAGGGGAGAGAGGAAAGAGAGGAAGAGAGGGGAGAGTGAGAGAGAGAAAGAGAGAGAGAAGAGGGGAGAGATGAAGAAAGAGGAGAAAAGAAAGAGGAGAGAGGGAGAGAGAGAGAGAGAGAGAGAGAGAGAGAGAGAGAGAGAGAGAGGTAGGGGGTGCAAGTTACTGCTGAGAGCATAGGTAGGAGACAGAAACACAAAAAGGAACAGAAACTCCAAGAGCAGAAGGTGAGGGATAAGGGACAAGAGGTAGGGTAGGAGGAAGGAAGACTTTCTGCCCTTCAAAAGAAATCTCTCTCTGGAACTTCTTACTCCCCCTGTGATTAGCAAAGGAAGGTTTCTGTCTGCTTCCTGGCCCCTTGGGGAACACATGCAGCCATGGATAGAGGAAGCTAAGGAGTTTGTCCCTGCTTTGGAGTAGCTCAAATTCTTTTTACCTGTGTGGCCTTGGGTAAGTCACTTAACTTCCCTCTGTAAGTCTCCTCCTCTGTACAAGGAGGGGGCCGGGTTGTATTTGATGGCCTCTGAAGGCTCTTTTAGCTCTAGGTTTATCATCACACAGTCCCTTGTACATGGCAGGTTTTGGCAGTCCCCAATCAGAGTAGGAAGCTAGAATTAGGCCTCGGTCCCCGACTCCGCTTGTTGGAAAACAAGTGACTTGTCCCCTAACTTGACAACGGGAAGGCAAGCCTGTGGAGCAGTCAGTCCCAGGGCCCACGACACACACAGCTTGTCTAAATGCTAACAAGTTTTACTTCCAAATGGTCACATTGTTTCTTATTCTTGGATGAATTTAATTCTAATTGAGTCGTCTTCGGGGATGGGAAACAGCTGCTTTAATGAGTGAACAGTAGGTTTAAAATAACCAGCATCTGTGCTTGGTGCACACGGGCCTCCTACCAAAGGCACAGGCTCCATACTCACAGCCACATGCTGGAGCATCCTGGCTCCCAGACCCTGCAGGATCTGCTCCCCTGGGTTGCCGGCTATGAGAAGCCCCAGGGCCCCAGAAACAATGTGGAGCAGGGGAAAGACCTGGCCTGGGAGAGAAGAGCTGATCCAACTCCTGACTCCAGCAGACTCACCATATAACCTTTAAGCAAGCCTCTTCCCTGCTCTGGGTCGCAGTTCCTTGCTCTATGAAATAAAATAATGATGACAACCTTAATAATAACAGCTAGCATTTACACAGAGCTTTAAAGTTTGCAAAATGTTTTACAAATGGGATCTCATTTAATCCTCACAAGAACCCTGAGAATTAGGTGCTTTTATTATTTGCATTTAACAGATGGGAAAACTAAGGCAGAAAGCAGTTCAGTGACTTCTCAGGGTCACACAGATAGTTAAGTGTATGAAAGAGAATTCGAACTCAGATCTTCTTAATTCCAAGTCCAGTGTGCTATCCACTGTGTCACCCAGCTGGCAAGAATTTGAACTTAGAGAGTAGAAGACCTCGGAGTTGGTTCCGGAGGAGGCAGAGCGGGGCTGGGGGGGTGGAGAGGGGCAGAATCTTTAGTGTAGTGCTTAATACATATGTGTCAATTGATGGTTTGAATCCAGGTTGGCAGGAAGATGTTTTGGCAATACAAGTTCCCAGTCCCACTCCCTGCCCCAGAGGAAACTTAATGCCATTAAACAGAATGTCAGTTCTAGAGTTATGGGTTTTGGTTTTAGACCTGGCAATGCAAGTGACAACTATGACTTTGGTCAAGTCCATTCCCTTCTCTAGGCTTCCTCATATTAATTTGGGATTAATTTCACTGCAGAGACCTGCCCAGGTAATGGTTCTACCCCGAGGGCTTGGACCCTCCCCCCAAAGGGAAAATGCATTTGTAGTCAATCAATCCGTAATAATTATTAAGTGACTACTGTGCGCCAGGTGCTGCACTAAGCTAGACAAGCAACCCCTTCCCCATCAGATCTAAACCATGAAACTAACTCACAACAACCCTGAGAGGTACGTATTGTTATATCCTTTCCTTACAGTTGAGAACCTGAGGCAGACAGAGGTTAAGTGAATATTCCAGGGTCACAAAACCAGTAAATGTCTGAGGCCAGCTGCAATATTCTATATACTTTGTACCACCTCGCTGCTCCAACTTGGGAAGGGCAGCACTCATATGAATGAGAAGTTTCAAAATCACAAATTTAGGCTTATTTATTTTTAATTTTCAACATTCACTTCCATAAGATTTTGAGTTCTAAGTTTTCTCTCCCTCCTTCTCCTCCTCCCTCCCCAAGATGGTGTGCAGTCGGATATAGGCTGTACTTATACATTCACATTAAACATATTTTCACATTAGTCATGATGTAAAGAAGAGTTAGAACTAATAGGAAGAACCGCAAGAAAGAAGAAACAAAACAAAAAAACAGAAGAGAAGAAAAGGAGCGCAAATAGTTCGCTTCCATCTTCATTCAGACTCCAAAGTTCTAAGAAAAACTTCTTGACAAGCAGCGCTCTCCAAAAGTTGAATGGGGTGCTTCAGGAGTTAGTGTGGGGAGTCTTCCCTCCCTGGAAGTCTTGCTCAGGTTTAGGCTTGCTTATAGCTTCCTTCCAGCTCTGAGAGTCTGTGCTTTCTCTGTATGGCACTTTGCAAACCTCAGAGAGCTGTATAAGTGAGAGAACATGCTGGACTTGGATTCGGTTGGGTTGGGCCAGATGGCTTCTGAGGTCCCTTCCAGCTTGAAATCCATGGTCTTGTGCCAGCTCTTAATATTAATCATCTCAGGCCCCTTGTCATCGAGGAAGCAGGAACTCAGAGACGGAGCAGGGAGGGTATATCCCCAAAGGTGTATCTCCATCCCCAGCTGAATGAATGGAAGCTCCCTGAGGGCAGGGACAGTTTTTTTTTTTCATTTTGTCTTTATATGCCCAATGCCTTACAATAGGACATGCTTAATAAGCACATTTTTGATTGGATTGGATCCTAGACTCCTAGATTCTCAGAGCTGGGAGGAACCTCAGAGCCAATCCTTGGCTGATCAGGTGTACCCTCTACCACATTATGTGAAGTCAGCATGGTATAGTAGAAAGCATGCTGTATTTGGAATCAGATGGACTGGGTTCGAATTCTGCCTCTGACTCTGACTTACTATGAGAGGCAGAGTGGTATAGTAGAGAGGGCACTGGGCTTAGAGACAACAAAGACTTGAGTTCAAATCCTGTTTCAGATACTAGCTATGTGTCCATGGGCGAATCACTTAACCTGTCTGAGTCTCAGGTTCTACACATGTAAAATAAGGGGGTGGGGTAGGTTCTGTAGCCTCCAAGATCCCTTCCAGCTGTAGAGCTATGATCTTTGATGAGAGGCCATTGAACTTACACAAGAAGACTACCAGTGACAGAGAGCCCAGTTCTTTCCAATCAGCCCACTGTATCCTTGAACAGTTCTAATGTCTTTTGTTGTATTAAACAAAAGTCTGTCTGTGTACAACTCCCCCTGTTGCTCTGAGGTTTGTCCTCTGGTCCCAAGCAGAACAAATCTAAACCTGTCCTATATGAGGGTCCTTCAAATACTTTATCTGAAAGCAGCTGTCATGCCCACCTCCAGGCAACTCCCTTCTGAGTGAAAAATCCCCAGTTCTTTCAAGCAATGCTTACATGGCTTCCAGGCATATTGCCATGCTGGAGGTCTTCCTCTTATCATTGTCCTTTCTCAGCACCAACCCTTGCATGTAAAAAAAGCCTCTGGGAGGAGAAAGGAACCTGTGACAGATCAGGCAAATACAGCAGGAGGAAAGGATCATAGTTTCAGAATTTGGGATGGACCCTTGAGGTCATTGAGGCTAACCCTTATTTTACAAATGACAGTCTAAAAGCCCAGAGACACAAGTGACTTGCCCAGGGTCACACAGGTAGTGAATTCAAATTCAGGTCTTCCTGCCTCCAGACCCAACATTCTGTGCACTGCACCGCCTAATTGCCTCCCACATTCTTTGCACTGTGTCTCTCTTAATGCAATCCAAATCACATTAGCTTTCTTGACTGCAATGTCACACTGTCAACTCATATTGAAACTAGATAAGCTCCAAATAGACACCTGACTTAGATAGAAAAGGTCACATCATAGACAAATTAGAGGAGCGATGAAAGAAATGCTTTTTGTAAGTAGGGATGGGGAAGAGTTCATGACCAAAGACAGGATGGAAATGATCACAGGAGATAAATTGGACAGTTTTGATTACAAGAATTTAAACATCCTTGCACAAACCAACCAATGCAGATAAAATTATAAGGAAACAATTAACTGGGGGTGGGGTTATTTGCAGTGTTTTTCTGCTAAAGGTCTCATATTCAAGATATATAATAAGCTGATTCAATCACATAAGAACAAGAGCCATTTCTGAAGTAATAAAATACCAGTTAAATTGACAGTTCTTGAAGGAAGAAGTCCAAACTATGAACAACATGAAAAATTCCATAAATCACTAATAATTAGAAAAATGCACATTAAAACAGCCCTGAGGTTCACTCTCACACCTATCAGATTGTCAAATATGGCAAAAAAAGAAAATGTCAACTGTTTGAGGGACTGTAGGAAAACAAGACACTCATGCACTGTTGGTGGAGCTATGAATTGGCCCTGTCCAAAAAGATATTAAATGGCGCATATCGTTTGACTCAGCAATGCCCCTATTAGCCGCATGCCCCAAAAAAGATAAAAGAGGGAATACAGAATACATACATACACACAATATATTTATAACAATCTTTTTGTCATAGCAAAGAATTGTGAACTAAAGGGATATTCATCAATTGGGGAATGGCTAGAAAAATCATGGCACATGAATACAATAGAATACACTGTCATGCTATGTGAAATGATAAAAATCTCTTATCAGAGAAACCTGGTAAGACACATAATGAATCAATGTAGAGTGAACAGAACATGGAAAACAATTTGTACAACCATAATAATAGAGGCAGTTAGGTAATTCAAAAAATAGTGTTGGACCATAGAGTCCCAAAGTTCAAATCCTGCCTCGAACACTAGCTGTGTGACCCTGGGCAAGTCACTTAACCTCTATCTGCTTCAATTTCACAATATATAAGATAGGGATAATGATAGTACCTATGTCCAAAAGTTGTTGTGAGGGTCAAATGTGATTAATAAATACTTTGCAAGCCTTCGAGCACTATCCAAATGCTAGCTAGCCAAATAACTTTATAAACATAACTTTGAAATGTAACTATGAAAAACAACTTTGAAAGAGTAAAGAACTCTAATCAATGTAACAACCAACCATGATCCCAGAGGATTATTGATGAAGCTTGATACCCACCTCCTGAAGGAGAGGTGATAGACTCAAGGTGCCGAATCAGACACATATTTTTGCATAAAGCCAATGTGGGATCTGCTTTGCTTGATTATGCATATTTGTTACAAAGGGTTTAGGTTTTTGCCCTCAATTGGAGTGGAGAAAGTTAGGAAGAGACAGGGCTAACAATAATTTTTCAAAAAGAAAAAAAAAGGTAAAAGAAGTCATTTTTTTTAATGTACAGAAGAGAACAGAAGAAATACCAGGGGAAAACAGAGACAAGCAGGGAGCTTTGAAAGCTATATGTTGAATGTATTCTATACTTAAAAGGAAACAAAAACTATAGTTTCATGTATAATCCTCCTTTTCTGTTCTACTTTGTATTTGAAAATGTGTATTTTATTTAGCATTTGGTAAATTCTGAATAAAAATAAGTTAAAAATTTAAATAAAACTTTAAATTGAAACTCTAGTTCATGAAAACTCCTGGGTCTTTTTCACGTAAACTGCTATCTAGTCAAATCTTCTCTGTCTTAAATTTCTGGAATTGATTTTTTGAACCTAAATGTAGTAATTGACATTTATACCCTCTTAAATTTCATCTTATTAGTGAGGCAGTATGGCATGGGGGATAGTCAGTCAGCCTAGGAACAAGAAGACCAAAACTTGCCCCCGATAGAAACTAGATGTGTGGCCCAGGGCAAGTCACCTAACTTTTCAATGCCCCCAAGTAACTGTCCAGTACAATAGATATCAGCTGCCTCTCTGGGTTGGTAAAGGGAGTTTCCTAATCTGGAAGTTCCAGATTACTTGGTTGAAAATATAGGTTTAGTCCCCAGCTCCCTATAATTGGTTTGCCATTTTAACCTAGAAAGCTCTTTTTACATCCTGAACCTGTCACCTAGCCCATTAGCTATCCTTTCTGCTTTTTGTTATCTTCCTACTTTAAAAAAAAAAAACATGGTGGGGTGGAGCCAAGATGGCAGCAGGAAAGCAGGGACTCACTTAGGCTCTCCCCCAAATCCCTCCAAACACCTGTAAAAATGACTCTGAACAAATTCTAGAGCTACAGAACCCACAAAATAACAAAGGGAAGCAAGTCTCCAGCCCAAGATGGCCTGCGTGCTCGCTGGGCATCTGTGATGGGAGTGGATCAAAGCCCAGCATGGGCTGCACCAGGACACACCAGGCACTGAGAAGACCAGGCAGACCAAGCCATAGGGCCGTGAATCACTGAACTGTGGCAACTACCAGACTTCTCAACCCACAAACACCAAAGACATCTTAGTAGATCAGTGGGAAAACTGATGGATGGGGGTGAGAGGAGTGCAAGGTCGCCCCCAGCCCCAGGGGCAGCAGAGGTGGTGCAGTGAGGTGGCTGCAGCAGCAGGAAGCCCCTACAGCTGCTTCCAGAGCTCCAGCTGCAGTTGTTTCTGGCCCCTGGCACACCCAGTGGGAGGAGTCAAGGGGTGGATCAGAGTAGGACTGCAGGGAGCACTTTGCTGGCACAGTGGCAGGGTTCTCTTGCTTTGCCCTGCTTGGATCTGGGTTTTGGTCCTGGTTGATGGTTCTTTGGGGAGGAGGAGCGCTGGTGTGGCAGAGCCTGATGTGTGGAAGTAGCTCTGAAAACAGCAATGTAATGCCCCTGAAGCTTGGGTCAAAGCACTCATCATTCTGAAGGCAGTCATACCCTGACAAAAACCTCAAGGGTCAAGTAGTTGGCTGGGAACATGGACAGGCAGTGAAAGACTCAGACTACTGAATCTTTTTTTGGTAACAAGGAAGATCAAAACACACAACCAGAAAAAGTCAACAAAGTCAAAAGCCTCCAAGAAAAATATGAATTGGTCTCAGGTGATAGAAGAGCTCAAAAAGGATTTGGAAAGGAAAGTAAGAGAAGTAAAGGAAAAATTGGGAAGAGAAATGAGAGTGATGCAAGAAAATCGTGAAAAACAAGTCAATGACTTGCTAAAGGAGACCCAAAAAAATACTGAAGAAAATAACACCTTAAAAAATAGACTAACCCAAATGGCAAAAGAGCTCCAAAAAGCCAATGAGGAGAAAAATGCCTGAAAAGGCAGAATTAGCCAAATGGAAAGGGAGGTCCAAAAGACCACTGAAGAAAATGTTACCTTAAAAATTATAATAGAGCAAGTGGAAGCTAGTGACTTTATGAGAAATCAAGAAATTGTAAAACAGAACCAAAAGAATGAAAAAACAGAAGACTGTGAAATATATCACTGGAAAAACCACTCACCTGGAGAACAGATCCAGGAGAGATAACTTAAAAATTATTGGACCACCTGAAATCCATGATCAAAAAAAGAGCCTAGACATCATCTTTCAAGAAATTACCAAGGAAAACTGTCCTGATATTCTAGAACCAAGGAGTAAAATAGAAATTGAAAGAATCCACCAATTGCCTCTTGAAAAAGATCCTAACAAGAAAACTCCTAGGAATATTATAGCCAAATTCCAGAGTTCCCAGGTCAAGGAGAAAATATTGCAAGCAGCCAGAAAGAAACAATTTGAGTATTGTGGAAATACAATCAGAATAACACAAGATCTAGCAGCTTCTACATTAAGGGATTGAAGGGCTTGGAATATGATATTCCAGAGGTCAAAGGAGCTAGGATTAAAACCAAGAATCACCTACCTAGCAAAACTGAGTATAACACTCCGGAACAAAATATGGATTTTCAATAAAAGAGAGGACTTTCAAACATTCTTGAAAAAGAAAAGACCAGAGCTGAAGAGAAAATTTGACTTTCAAATACAAGAATCAAGAGAAGCATGAAAAGGTAAACAGGAAAGAGAATTCATAAGGGACTTACTAAAGCTGAACAGTTTTGGTTACATTCCTACATGGAAAGATGATATTTGTAACTCATGAAACCTTTCTAAGTGTAAGGATAGTTGAAGGGAATATACATATACATATATAATATATATACATATATATATATAGACAAAGGGCACAGGGTGAGTTGAATATAAAGGGATGATATCTTAAAATAAATAAATAAATACAATTAAGGGATGAGAGAGAAATATATTGGGAGAAGGAGAAAGGGAGAGATAGAATGGGGCAAATTATCTCACATAAAAGTGGCAAGAAAAAGCAGTTCTATTGGAATGGAAGAGGGGGCCAGTGCTTTCACTGAGTGAATCTTGCTCTCATCAGACTTGACTCAAGAAGGGAATAACATACACACTCAATTGGGTATTTTACCATACAGGAAAGTAGGGAGGAAGGGGATAAGAGAGAGGGGATGATAGAAAGGAGGGCAGAGCAGGGAAGGAGGTAATCAAAAGCAAACACTTTTGAAAAGGGCCAGGGTCAATGGGATAAAATTGAATAAAGAGGGACAGGACAGGATGGAGGGAAATATAGTTAGTCTTTCACAACATGACTGTTATGGAAGTGTTTTGCATAATGATACATGTGTGGCCAATATTGAATTGCTTGCCTTCTCAAGGAGGGTGGGTGGGGAGGGAAGAAAGGAGAAAATTTGGACCTTGCAGTTCTAAAAACAAATGCTCAAAAAGAGTTGTTTTTTACATGCAACTGAAAAATAAGATATACAAGCAATGGGGTATAGAATTCTATCTTGCCCTACAAGAAAGTAAGGGGAAAGGGGATAAGGGGCAGGGGGGGAGTGGGGTGACCGAAGGGAGGGCAGACTGCAGAAAAGGGCAATCGGAATAGATGCTGTCTTGGGGTGGGGGGGAGGGTAGAAATGGGGATAAAATTTGCAATTCAAAATCTTGTGGAAATCAATGTTGAAAACTAAAAAATATATTAAATAAAGAAATAAAGAAAAACAAAAAAACATGCCTCCTGTGCTTGCACCCAATTCACTGATAAAAGTGTTAAACAGTAAGAGGATAGATCCCTTGGGCACTGTTCTAGTGACTTCTTCAAGTTGACATCAACCTACTAATGATAACATACATTTATCTGAAGTTCATAGAACATTTTAGAAGCATTGTTTCATTTAAGCCTCATTGATAAACCTGTGAAGTAAGTACTGAGTGTGTTATAAGCCCAATTTTTCAGGTGAGGAAACTGAGGTTGAGAGAGATTAAAGTGACTTGCCCATTGTCATAAAAGTAAATGTCATAAACAAGACTTGAATCCAGGTCTTCCTGACCCCAAATCCCAGTACTCTATTTCCTACACCATACTGCCTTTACACTAATAACATGTCTTTAGGTCCAGTCATTCACTACATTCTGAATCCACCTAACAATGTCTAGTCCATACTTGTGGCCACAAACATGTTAGGAGCTTTCTAAATATTTTTTTTGGTAGCAGCACACACACACACACACACACACACACGCACACACACACACACGCACACACACACACACACTCACTCACTCAGTTATTTATTCTTGTCCACAACATGGGAGACTTGAAGACAGTGATCATGTCTCCTTCTCTTTTCCAGACTAAACATCCCCACTTCCTAGCATCCAGTTCCCTCCCTATCCTCATCACCCTCCTCTGGGTGTACTCCAAACTGTTAATGTCCTTCATGAAAAGAAGCTCCAGAACTGACCACTATACCCCAGATATAGTCTGATCAGCACAGTGGACAGCGGCACTTTCTGCTTCCTTCATTCTGATCCTTCTTAGATACAGAGGCGGAGCTCAATCTGGCTGCACCCCAGCCTTCAGTCACGTCCCAGAGGGAGGAGAGCCATACATGGAGGGAAAGCCATGGAAACCCAGCAGTCATCGCCATCAGGAAGTCATTTTATGTCCCCTTCTCCCCCAATTAATTATGGTCATAAATGTGTTGGGAGCTTTCTAAATATTTTATGGGTGCTGGCACTCGCGTGCCCGTGTGTGTGTGTGTGTGTGTGTGTGTGTGTGTGATTTACTCCCCATAATTCCATGCAGGCCAGAGAGATAGAAATAATGGGATCCATTTGAAGGAAGGGAAGTGGAGGGAGTCCTTTCTCCCTCTGCTCAAAGGGGCTGGGCAAGAGAACTGTAGGGACTGGGAAACTAGCTCAGGTATTGTTGTTAGGTCATTTTTCAGTCATATCTACTCTTCATGATCTCAGTTGGAGTTTTCTTGGCAAAGATACTGGAGTAGTTTGCCATTTCCTTCTCCAGCTTATTTTACAGATTAGGAAACTGAGGCAGAGTTAAGTGACTTGTTCAGGATCACACAAGCTAGATCTGAGGCTGGATTTGAACTCATGAAGATGTGTCTTCCTTATTCCAATCCCAGTGTTCTATCCACTGCACCACCTAGCTGCCCTCTCTCTAGCTCGGGGTGGGGGGGACAGTTGGGGGGGGGCGGGGTGAGGCTCTGCCCTAAATGGTACTCTTAGTAGAGGAGGCTTTGTGACGGGATTGTAGATTTAGAGTTGTGAGGGACTTTAGAAATCATATAGTACAATCCACACATTTTAAAGATGAAAAAACCGAGGTCCAGAAAGGCTAAGTGATTTTCCCAGGATCACAGAAGTGGCAGAGATCTGACCCTAAGTTATATGATTCAACACCAAGTGGTTTAAGAAACAGACTGGTTTATCGACAGATCACTGAGCAGACCCCCTCCCTTCCTATCACTGTGGTTTTAGACTCAGAAATAAGAACATGAAGGTTGTATATATAGCCTATCTGCCCAGTGAAGGGAGGAAGTCATACCTGGGGGCTGCAGTGCTGAAGCCACATTAGTATATTTGTTTCTAAGGAATTCCAAAGAACAGTACTGGACAGTCATATCTTTTGTTAACTGTAGGTTCCCCATGAAGTGTAAAGTGTAGGCAAAGGCCCTTCCATAGCTTTCCAAAAGGACTTGGGAGCATCTTATCCCTCTTTGGCAGGGAATTCTTGAAGACTTGTGCCTATGATTAAGTCATTCTCCACACCCCCTCCAAATAGTAGCAAAAGCACTAAATTTAGAGTTAGTGGACATGAGTTCAAATCTTATCTCTGTTGGAGTGTAACCATAAACAAATCACTTAACCTCTGTGGGCTTCAGTTTTCTTGTCTGTAGAAGAAGATTGGAAAAGATAATCTCTAAATTCCCTTTAAAATCCTTTGACAGAAGAAAAAGGGAAAGGAACAGGTAAAGAAGGCAAAGAAGACAATTATTTACTTTTCTAAGGCACTTTAATGTCTATAAAGTGCTTTCTTCACAACCATTCAAGAAAACAGATAATGCAAAGATTATTATCCCCAATTTATAGGTAAGAAAATGAATGCTTGGGCAAATTAAGGATTTGAATTCACATTTTCTGGTTCCCTATACAACATCACACTGCCTCATTAATAGACATAATACCCAGGACGTTCTGCTTACCTACTTCTCTAATTTAAATGACATTCATAAGATCATAGGTCTAGGGCACAAAGGGACCTTGGAGATCACCTAGTTCAGCCCACTCACTTGGCATATAAGAAACTGAGGAACAGAGAGGTAAGTGACTTACCTAAATTTATACAGGTAAGAGACAGGATTGGAACCCAGGTCTTCTGACTCCAGAATCAGTGCTCATTCTATTAGGTCACACTGTCTCTTCTCCTAATTCCTTATTTCTTTTATGGGAACGTCCAAGTGTCCTGCTGGTGGGAAGCCAGATAGTAAGGGATACCAGGATCTTGATGTCTGTCCTTCACATATGGTAGAGTGTGCCTTCACCCCATCTCAAGGAAGATGCCACCAATATCTTGGGTAGCCTAAGAAGCACCCCTTTGCTTGGAGGACATTCATCACTCTGGTCACTCCTCTTGGACAGATGCTCAGCTACCCCAAAGGACTAAGGCTGAAGGATTTGGGTGGGGGGAGATCATTTATTCTGTGATTTAATCATGTTCGTGTGAGATGTCTTAGAATATAGAAGGTAGGAATTGGGAGGACCCTCATAACTTAGAATGTAAAATGTCACAATTAAGCAGAAAGACCTTAGATATCATCTGGTCTAACACTGCCATTTTACAGGAGTCAAGGTCTGAGAATGGTTGGGAAGGGACAGAAGGAGCAGGGGCATTTGTCACTGTCTAATGACATAAGGCCTAACTTAGTCCTTGAATATAGCCTTGTTTGCTATTTCATTTCAGGCACATCTCCTGAAGGGTGAGATCTACTTTTCTTTCTGGATTTGGTAGCATCCTGTCTGTACTGTATTGGAGCTCCTTGGCATAGTGGGATAGTCATTTTCAGGGAGCCCCATGCTGCCCAATGCCACCAGAATTATCAGTCTCACAAGGCCAGAAAATCCCAGGCGTCAATGGCCAAACTATAGATGGCCCAACCCTAAGAAGAGCCCACTTGGAGCTGTCCAGGGTTTGGAAGCTAAGACAAACCTGGGGTTCTGTGTATCTGCATAAGGTAGGAATTAAGCAAGAAATGGAAACAGCCTGGGTTGAAGATGGTAGGGAATAATCATGGCTCAGATCCCTCCTCTTCTTAGAAACCTCCCATCCTTGAATCTACCCTAAATCATGGAGCTATAAAGCTGGAAGGGGCCTTAGAGGTCATGGGGTTCACCTTTCTCACTTTAAAGGTTAGAGAAGTAACATCCCAAGAAGGTAAGTGATTTGCCTAAGGTCATGGTCAAGGCATGTATACAACTAGAATATACCAACATTCAGCTCAGATTCACTGGGAGAGAGCTCACAGTAGAAGAAAGGAGGCAAAAGTTATACAAATAGGTAGGACATGTCAATTTCTGTGGAATCCAACAAAGACTGTCCTTTCCAGTAACACTGGGAGTTATATCAATGAATTTATTGAATGAATGAAGCTAACACATGGAGAAGCCAGAGCTAAAACCCTGGTATCCTACTTTTAGGACTGGTGTACTCACCACTGTACTACCCTTCGGTGAATAAAATGTTAGGCAAGGAAAAGAAAGTGTTACAGAGGGAAAGATCATCAGAGAATCAGACAAGGTTTTCTCATGGAAAAGCATTTAAATTGGGCCTTAAAGGATGAGTAGAAAGCTACTGGAGTCTAGTGGGAGGTGTGGGGGTGGGGTGGCTATTTCAGGAAGGGAGGCTGGGAAAATGTGATGTGTTCAAGGAATAACAAATAACAATAATAACTGTCCTTGATCTAGTACTTTAAAGCTTGCAGAGCACTTACACACATTTTTCCATCTGAGTACCACAACAACCCTGTTAGGTACCCATTTCACAGATGAGAAAATTGAGACTTGGAGAACATATGTGATTTATAATCTGTTCTTCCTGACTCCAAAGGCACTGCTCTATTTATATGCCACACTGTCTCTCCTAAATAGTCCATTTTAGGGTAGGGTACATGAAAGGGGGAGGGCAACTAGGTGGCTAAGTAGATAGAGCACTAGGTCTGAAATCAGGAAGGCTTACTTTCATGAGTTCAAATCCAGCCTCTGATACTCACTATTTATGTGACCCCGGGCAAGTCACTTAACCCTCTTTGCCTCAGTTCCTCTTCTGTAAAAGGAGAAAGGAATGGCAAACCACACCAGTATCTTTGACAAGAAAACCCCAACTGGGGTCATGAAGAGTTAGAAATGACTGAAAAATGCCTCTACAACAACAACACATGAAAGAGGCAGTGTGAGATAAACTTAGCTAAAAAGGTTGGTTAGTACCAAATTACAGAGGGCCTTAAAAGCCAGGCTAATAGGATTTGCACTGAGCAAGGACATGAACAGGGAGAAAGAAGGAAAGGAGATACAAAAATAGAGAGGAGAGAGAGGAAGGAAAAGAAGGGAGGGGGAAGGAGAAAATCATAGAATTTGGAGATAAAGGGGCCTTAAAGAAATTGAGTCTCAAGGAGATTAAGTGAGCTGTTCAAGGTCAAACAAATAGTAAGCAGAAAATTTCATAAAGTTTCAAATTGGCCAAAACCTTAGAGGTCATCTATGCCAGCTTCATATAGTCTATGTATGGAGGAAGACAGGAGAAAGACAAATAGGCCTACTGGTAGAGAGGAAGGGAGGGGAAGAAGAAAAAAGGGAGCTGAGTCTGGTGAAATTTAAGCTGCCTTTATGTGATGCCAAAAATCCAGATTTTTGGAAACTTTTAACTTTTTTTTTACTGCATCTTTCTGTTCCTATCCAAGTATTCTGTGCCATGATAGATACAGCCCAAGAGAGGCAGAAAAACAGACAGACACAGAGATGTAGACAGAGGTGGAGAAGCAGGTGGTAGAGGAATGCAACAGAGATTAAAGAGAACACATGGAATGATTTTCTAAATGTGGAAGTGGAGTGAAACTTCAGGGGCCAAAGGAGTAATGGTCAAGAGGACATCAAAGATGTAGGGGCAAGGGGAAGGATGTGAGCACTGGAGGAGAGGGAGAGAGAGAACACAGGGGTGAGACAGAGGGAGAGAAGGGTAAGGAAAGACAGAAGAGAGTAAGAAAAGGCAGAGCCAAACTAAGGGGAAAAGAAGAGAAATAAACAATGACACAGGGAGGAGAAGGAAAAGGAAAGAGAAACAGAGAGACAGAGATAGAAAGACACAGAGTCACAGAGAAATAAAAACCAGAAATGGTGGGGAGGAAAGAAGGCAGGAAGGACGGAAGGGAAGGGAAGACTGAGACTGAACTATACGGAGAGAAAGAAAGAAGCAGGGTGACTTGGAGAAACTCACTTGACCTCTCTGGGTCTGAGTTTTTTCATCTGAAACGTGAGGGAGTTTGACTTGAGTATCTCTAAGGTGGGGGGGTAGGGAGAGGGAGAGGGAGAGGGAGAGGGAGAGGAGAGGAGAGGAGAGGAGAGGAGAGGAGAGGAGAGGAGAGGAGAGGAGAGGAGAGGAGAGGAGAGGAGAGGAGAGGAGAAAAAATACAGAGAGAGAGAGAGAGAGAGAGAGAGAGAGAGAAGCACTGAGCACAAGGGAAGACTGTCAGAGGATTGTAAATTGAGAAATAAGGGAGGAAGAGAAAAATGAAGAGAGGAAGGGGAGCTGGGTGGGGGGGAGGGCAAGGGAGGAAATTGTCACAGGCACCATGAAGAAAGCGCAGGGAGGGAGGGAAGGAGGGTGAGCCAAGGCTTGGAGTTAAAGGCCCTGATGGAGCAGAGCTGGCATTAAAATACCCAAGCTTTTGAGAGCAGTGGGAAATATTTTATCTCAGGCTGACACTTTTGGCAAAATAGAATTTTTCCAGCTTTCTCTGTGCAAAAAACATGTCGATCAAAAAGCTCCTGTAGCATCTTCTAGCTCCCAGAGAGAGTGGGGAGGAAAACCCTGGTCGGTAAGTCCTGTGGTTAAATCCCAAGGCCTTTGAGCTCTGGCCATGAGTCAGGAAAGTTGGATTGGGGGAGGGTGAAGTTGGACTCAAGCCAGGAAAGGGTGTATCAGAAGAAGGCAGTCACACAGTCCCAGCTTCATCCTATTCAATATCTGCCCTCGTGGTTTTGACACAGAGATAAGAGGCAACGTAGCGTAAAGGAAAAAAAACACTACATTTTAAATAATATCATAGACTTGGAGCTAGAAGAGACCTTTGGGGCCTTTGAGGCCAGTCCCCTCCTTCTACATATGAGGAAACTGAAGCACGAACAGGTTAAGTGACTTGCCCAAGGTCACCCAGCTGGTCAGTGATAGAGATGAATTCTAAACTCAGATCATCTGATTCCATTGCCCTGTGTTTCCACTGTACAAAAGTTTCTAATCCTAGCTACATTACTTACAACGTTTCCTTACAGCAAATTCGTCGACTTTTCTAGGTGGCAGTTGTCTCATCTTCAATGTAGTGTCCCCTCTAAGGCTACTCTCCCAAATCACATTCTTGAGACTGCGAGCAAGACAGAAAAGTCAAACATACCCACAACACTCCCCAGTGTCCAAGAACCAGATTAAAACATAACTGGGAAATACTTAACAAAATAAATAAAAATACAAAACTACATAGATAATGTTAACACAGTATGTGGTTTTCTAAGTCAATATACAACCTTCCAGGGTCCTTACACACTGTTTAGTGCCCCCCTCTTTCTCTTTGACTGTCCCAGGTTCAAGGTATTCTGTGTAGGTTTCACACCTAAAATTATAGTTCTCTCACCCCATTTCTCCTTTATTCTAACCAGCCAGAGAACACAATTAGCTCAGAGCAAAGTTATTTAGTGAAATGGTATAAAACAAATGATAGTAGCAAAACATTAGCATCATAAACTTAAGGCACCCTCTCCTACAAACACACACAACTTCAGATGTGAGCACTCCCAAAGCATATACTAGTAGAGCAGTCCAGACATAGGGAACACAGATGGCCAATGTAACTCATACCTCTGGCACCACAATGCTCTGATGATTCTTCTTCTTTTGTGGCATCCTCCTGCCCCTCCCTCTATGCCAATGTCTCTACCAGACAAATAGTTCTGTTGGCCTGTTCTCTACACAGCTCAGCTGAACTCCATAGATGGACTGTTTGGACCTTCTTTCTGCAGGGTACAGCATAGTCTACTGGGTGAGTTGCCGCCACTGCAAGACACAATTATTGATGGGAATGGGGTAGAAGATAGAATTCCTCTCCTTCCCCTCCTCCCCTCTGGAATAGGTGGATGAGAATAGGGAGAGAGCAGTCCCTAGCCCAGAGCTGGGTTCTTTCTTTTCCGTTGGCTCTCTTCCACACCAGAGGTGTCAAACATATCGCCTGTGGGCCGGCAACACTCCTGAGTGAGGTGGAACCAGGTTAAAAGGTAATTGGGAAATATTAAACAGACTAAATAAAAATACAATAAAACATAGCTAATATTACATTTTAAAACTAAATCAATATGCAGCCCACAGGAATCCTTATGTCTGGGTTAGTGCCCCCCACTTTCTATCCGAGTTTAACATCATTGCACTAGAATGCCAGAGATCAATGACTCAATATAGAGCTGGTTTATACTTTTTAAGGTCACCACAGGTGTGGTTGATCCTTCAGCCAATCAATGGCTAGCCACTTTAAAATTCCATTAAGTTGATTGAGGCATTTCTTCACATCTCCTAAAGGAGTAAGCAGTTATTTACACTTCTTTCACACTGGCCCATCAAGGTCTGAAATCTTTGAATATATGAATACATGCTCCCACACCCTTTACAGTCAATATGAAATAGGGTGTGAACCACTGGAAGCAATGGCCTAGAGCAAAGAAGCTCTCAAAGGGAGAGGACTTACCTGAGTTGACACAGTTAACTAAGTAGCAGAACTAAGAATCTCACCCAATTACCCAGACTCCAAAGACAAAGCATTTTCTATCATAGGTTTAAACTCATTCTGCTTCATGCCTGAGGGCAGAACTGGGAACTGGGGGAAAGTCACAGGAAACAGATTTTTATCTCAATGTAAGGGGGAAAAATGCCAGCCTAACAGAGTTGTCCCGGAGGGGCTTGTGCTAGCTTAGGACCTTCCCCAAACAGATGTTGGATGGCCAAGAATTGGGCAAGGTCTGGAGGAGATTCCTCTGGGGATATGGATTGGATAGGGGAAAGGAAAAGCCTGGACAGAAAGAGTGCTAGACTTGGAATCAGGAAAGACAGAGTCCTGCCTATGAGACAAGAGCTGTGTGACTGGTAAATCTCTTAGCTATCTGAGCCTCCATTTCCTCATTTGTAAAATGGGAACTATACTGGCTGTCATATATTACAGGATTATTGCAAGGCTCAAGTGAGATAATGCACACAAAGCACTTTGCAAACAGTAAGTGCTATGTAAAAGTCAGCTAATTATGTCAGGGGTGGAATTCAGCCGGTTCACACTGATTCTGTAGAACCGGTACCTAATTTTAGGTCGAGTTCTTCAAACCGGTTGTTAGCTGGGCGGTGCCTCGGCTCAGTTCCACGGAGAACTGGTTGTTAATTCATTTGAATCCCACCACTGCCCTCATTCATTCAACTTATGTCTGCTTCCATCAAGTAATCCATCAAATGGCGCTCATTGAACCTGGCCAGGTGTTCACTGTATGCATTTGCTTTTTTGTTCCCAAAGAGAATCACTTGTTTATTGATTCATTTCAGAACTTGTTAGTGTGGGGGAAAGATGGCACTGAGCTGGTCTCATCCCTCTTTTGACTTAAGTGAGGCATATTTGGAGATTGAGAACAGTAATTATTCTTAGTAATAATAATATTAATAAGCATATGTCAGAGGGGGAGGGTATATGATTATTGGTATGGTTATTGCTGCTGATCACTGCCACTGTTATCATTCATACTCAGGGAGGTAGAAAGCTCAGACCTGAAGGATAGAAAATTGTCTTTCATCTTGAAGCTCTCCAGGAATGGAGACCTTACAGTCTCCCATAGATACCCATTGGTAGAATTTGTGCCTCATGATGATCACAGCTCAACATGAACTGAAAGAGGAAGACTTAAGGAAAAAAAAGTCAGCTCAACACAATAGCTTTGAGGATCAGAGACAGAATGTCAAAATAGACGCCCATCCAGATAAAATCTAGAGATGGAGTGTTGTCTGATATAGGCCTGTTATGGGACAGGACATGAAGTTATAAGGTGAGGTATCATCAGCACCGCCCCTCCCAACACCTTTCTTCATCTCTTCATCACTGTCACGAGACTAGTTTAAATTTTGGTCCAAAAGCCTCAGTCCAGGAATGACCTTGGCTTTGTAATCAAAATTCAATTGAATAGATGTGTTTATTGAACACCTACTGTATGCAAGAGGCTGAGGCTGACAGAAGGCTACCATGGTTGTTTGATGGACCCTCGCCTAATGAAACTCACAGAATATCACGCAATATCAAAACTGGAAGGTGCCTCAGATCACATTGAGTCTAACCCCCTCACCATCAACACAGACTCAATTCTGAAGGCCTTACAATCTGCTCTTAGCACGTCACTGAAATTGAATTCTTCAAGGTGACCAGTGATCCCTTAACTTTTCAATATCACAATCTCTTCCCAGCCCTCATACTCCCTGAATTCTCCAGCTGTTGAGACTGTTGGTCACTGTGTCCTCCTGGATACTTTCTTCCCCCTTGAGTTTTATGACATTTTCCTATCTTGGTTTTCCTCCTGCCTGTCTCACTATTCCTTCAGTATCCTTAGCTGGACTATCAACCCTCACCTGTCTTGATATGGCTATGGGTGGATATTCCCCAAAGTTCTGTCCTGAGCCCTCTTCTCTTCAGTCTCTATATTCTCTTTCCTAGTGAGCTCATCAGTTTCCCTTAGTTTAATTATCACCTTGATAAAGACAACTCCCAGATGTAGACATCTAGCTCCAACCTCCTGCCCAAATTCCATCACTGACCATGGACAGCTCCTCTTGGATATTCTATCTGCATCTCAAAATCAACAAAGCCCAAAATAGGACACATTACCTTCCCTATTTCTATTGAGGGTAATATTATCTGTCCAGTGACCTATGTTTCTAACACTTCCAAAGCACGTCTCAATCCATTCTCCTTCCACTCATGTAAACTCCCTTCCTGAATCCACCCTCCTCAAGTTAACAAAATAATCTTCCTGATGCACAGAACTGACAATGTTACTCCACCACTCAACAGCTGTCAATGTATCCCCATTGCCTCCAGGATAGCATGGCATTTGAGACCCTCTACAGTCTAGTTCCAACCCACCTTTCCAGTTTTATTTCATATAACTCTCCATCACATATTCTATTATCCAGCCAAATTGGGCCAAGTTGCTGCCCAGCACAATGTTCCATCTCCTGCCCCCGATGCATTTGCCAATTATTCCTCCTCCCTTGAATATAATCCCTCATCACCTCTGTCTTCAGCCTTATCTTTCTCTTATCTTTGGCTTAGCTCCACACCATCTCCAAAGGATAGCCTTCCCTGATCTCATGCACTGCCCTTTGCCCGACTGGTTTGTACTCTCTCCCCCTTCACATTACCTTGTATTTACTTACAGTATTTGTATACATGTTGTATCCTCTCTTGTAACCTTCTTGAGGATAGACTTGTTTTGATTTTGTCTTTGTATCCCCAGAACCTAGCACAACGACTTGCATTGAGAAGGCACATAATTGAATTGAACTGAATTTAATTGAATTTTAGAGAAAGAAACAGCTGCCCAGAGAATGGAAAGGACTCGTCCAAGGTCACACAGTGAGTGTGTGGCAGATAAGACACAAATGCTTCCTGCCTTCTGTCTCTGTTCTCTGTTGTTCCATTTCAATATTGGGCTTTATGTGTTTTGTATTGATGGGCTGGGAATTAGGTCTCTCAGCCCCAATCTACTGGAGATGAGGCCTCAGGGCAGAGCCCTACCCTCCTATGATGACCATCTGGACTTGGAGTCATAGGATTTGTCATTTCCCCTCTGTGGGCCTCAGTTTCTTTCTCTGTAAAATGAGGGAGCTGGACAGGTTGATCTCTAAGATCCCTTCTGGTTCTAAATCTACCATCCCATGATGAAGTAGAATTATGAGGCATGATATGATACAGGAGGATGGACAGTGACCTGTGCAAGTGCAGGGGAGGAAAGACTCAGTTCTGGTCATAGGGAATCTTAGAATCTTTAAATCTCAGAGTCAAAAGCAACATCAAGGAGCCTCTAGGCCACATGACCCTAAAGAGGAGTCTGCTCTGTAGCATCCCCAACATGTGGCCATCCAGCTCTACTTTCTAGGAAGTTTGCCTTTAGGTCAAGGCTAAGTTGGCCTCCTTGCAATTTCTTTTAATTCTTTTTTTTTCTTACTCAGACAGGGGAAGGCAGGGCAATTTGGGTTAAGTGACTTGCCCAAGGTCACAGCTAGTAAGTGTGTCAAGTGTCTGAGGCCAGATTTGAACTCAGGTCCTCCTGACTCCAGGGCTCTACTCATTGTGCCACCTGGCTGCCCCATTGCAACTTCTTCTTGCTCCTGAGTGAAGCAGAACAAATTGAACTCCTCCTCTCTATGATAGCCCTTCACGTCCTCCTAAAATCTTCTCCCAGATCCATGTGAGACACAGCTTCCAGTACCCCTCCCCATCCTGCCTTCCCCCCCATCCCAGATATTCCAGCTTGTGGTTCAGGGGAGGCCCCATGGTGGTATTGCCCCTAGACCCTGGCCTTGAAGGACACATAAAAATGTAGCTGGTGAACATAGGGGAAAGGTAGAAGAAAGAATGGCATTTGCAATCAAGGGATTTGCATGGGGGGAAAGGCTCAGAAACCTAGTTGGGGAACAGAAGTTGTCCAGCTTGGCTTTAGGGGATTGTTACTGTTGTTTGTTCTTTGTTCTCAAAGAGGACCGTGACATCGGGAAGGTGATGTCTTGAATTTCAAGTGAATTGGACTTAAGTGAGGGGGGCTGTGCAAAGTTCCCAGTCTCACTCTCTTCTCCAGAGCCATCTAGGTCCAGTGACAAGACATAGATCAGGATGACTGGACATGGCCCTGGATGCAGTGGGAGACCTTGGCCTTTTTAAGTTAAGGTCTTTCCCAGGTTTCATTTTCTCTGAGGCAACACCCATTCAATGATTAAGGTTAGATAAAAAATGAGGCAAAGAATGGCCTCTTTTACCTAATCAAAAAAAAAGAAGAAAAGAAAAAACCAATCTGGGAGGGGAAGACCTGAGGGTCTCTGGTCAGAACAAAAACAATTGCTACTTACACTCACTCTGAGCCAACAAGACCCAAACAATGACCAACTGAGTCTTGGGTTAGGACCCATTATTGGCCAATCAGAGCCAGAGTGATTTGGGTTTAAGGCATAGTCAAGTAGCTCTGTTTGAATCCAAATGGCTTTCTCAATGCCCAGTTTTCCAGAGATTTATTTCAAAAAATTTATATTCCTTGTAAGGTCTTTCCCAGGTCTCTGTTCGTCTGAGGCAACACCCATTTGGAGATTTAAGGTTGGGTAAGAAATGAAGCAGAAGGTAGCTGTAGAGGAAGTGGCATGATGGAGTGAATGAAACACTGGATATGATATCTGAGGACTAGGTGGCACCATAGTGTGCCATAGAGCACTGAGCTTGGAGTCAGGAAGCTCTGAGTTCAAATCCATCCTCTGACATTTATTAATTGCATGGCCTTGGGAAAATCACTCACTCTCTGACTCAGTTTCCCCATCTGTAAAAGGGGGATTAATAATGGCATCTAACTCCCAGGGTTGTCGTGAGAATTAAATGAGACAACATTTGCAAAGTACTTTACAAACTTTAAAGTGCTATATAGATGCTAACTAGCTATTGTTAAATGCTGTCTCTGCCCCTCACCACTCATATGTACTTGGGCAAGTCATACCTTCTGGAATCTTAGTTTACTCTGGAAAATAAGGGAGATGGACTGGTTTACCAGCAAGGTCTCCACCTGTGCTAAGTCCTATAACTTACTGAAAGATGGTGACCAGGGATAGAACCCTTGGATCCTGGCTCTGCTGCTCATAATGTGATCTTGGGCAAATAATTTAGCTTCAGTATCTTTATACATAAGATGAAGGGTTTTGACTTACTTTTAGGGTCCTTTCTAGCTCTAAACCCATGACTTTACTATGTTCTTAAGTCAGAACAAGAACTCAAACCTAGGTATTCTGACTCCCACGCCAGGGCATTCCCAATGCTAAGGTTTCTTCCAACACTAAATCCGAAAGAAGAAGCTCAAGAATGAGCCCAATGGGGCAGCTTGGTGGCACAGTGGATAGAGCAGGAGGACCTGAGTTTGAATCCAGCCTCAGATTCATACTAGCTGTGTGACCCTGAGCAAGCCACTTAACCCTGATTGCCTCAAAAAAAAAAAAAAAAGAATGAGGTCAATGCTTTGGTATTAATAGGAAAGCCCAAAGGTTTTGATCAAACAAGCATTTATCACGACTCTGCTATCCATGAGCCTGGCACTGTACCAGGCATTGAGGACAAGACAACAAAGACAAGAATGGAACAGAACTTAAGTCTAACCAGGGAAACAACATATACACATACAAGTATATTAAAATAGATATGAAGTAAATAAATACATGTTAATTGGGACAAGGGAGTGGTGAGGGGAGGCACTAGCCCCTGAGGAGATCAGGAAAATCTCTTGTTGGAGGTTTTCTCTCCCTCGCCATCTGCCCCTCCAGCTTTGCTTCTAGTCCTCTTAGAAATCCTGCCCTAGTCCCAGGGGACTTCTCCACTTTGGAACCACTGTCCTAGGGCTTCTCTGTCCTGATTCCATGAACGAGTTCAAGGTCACCTAGCCAATTACATGTAGCTAGCCAGCTGCAGATCAAGGCTTGTTTAACATTCTGCCCAGCCCACCAACCACTCTGGCCGTCTTACCATCTGTCTTTCTTTCTACCTATTATGCTGGAAACAAAACTCGACTAACACTAACACTACCCTTGCTTCTGGAAAGGGTATGACAATGTACTACCCTAGGATGGGGCACCCCATACCAAGGCTCTCTTCCTTGGCCACCATGCCGCCATATGTTGTTCCCAATACCACCACCATCATGAGAATGGGGCTCTCCTTAAGAGTAGATCGTGTCACTTTTAATTTGTATTTCCAGTGTCTGGCATAGTTGGTTTGTTTTTTTAATCAGGCCTGTGATTTCACTGATGTAGGGAGCCCATTGTGAAGTAGCAATGCAGACTGTCACTTGCTCCATAAGTTTCAGCTGCCCTGTCTCGCCCTCCTACCCCACCCTCCACAGAGCTGAATCTTCTTTATGTCTCCCCTAATTACAGGGGTGGATGGGCTGTTCAGGGGGACTAGCACCTCTAGTGTGAGGGCTTACTGAGCCCTTTTCAGGGTTGCTCACCCAACTCTCACCTGTGGCTCCAAGAAGCTGTAGTATGGGCCAAGGCTACACCCAGATAAAACTTAGATGGGCTAAACCAGGTTGAAGGTGACGGACAGGCCTCAAACCTGTCACTGAATTGGGGGGATGTCTACAACAAGCATTTGAAGACATCCCTGTCAGAATGGGTGGATGAGAACAATATATCCCAACAGCCACGAAGGCAGCTGAAGCAAGAGCTTGGTCTGACATCAAAGATGTCAAGGTCATTCAGGCTGTAGTTAGTCAGTCATCTTGACTTTTGTCCTGCCACTGGATTTCAACAACTCAGAAAGAGACAGTGAGGCTGATGACTTTATGCAACTCAGCCTTACTTAAATCCAATTCATTTTCTAGTCAAGACATGTCCATTGGCTGATCCTCAGCTGATCCACTAATTATAATGGTTTGAGTTCCTTGAAAGAAGGAACTGTCTCACTTTTTCTATTTGCATCCCTCCCAGCAATTAGTAAAGTACCTGGCACTTAATAAGCGCCTAATACACGTTTTGTTTTGCTTTGTCTTTCCAGTCTAGTCTTAGAGTGTTGCCTGGGGCATCCAGAGGTAGTGACTTGTTCAAGGTCACACTTTTTAGGTGGCAAAGGCAACGCTTGAACCCAGCTTTTCCTAACTCCAGGTCAGCTCGCTAGCTATCAACACAAGCCTTTCACCTGATAAGAGGAGAGCAGGATTCGGCCAAGTACTGAAGCTGAAGTCTGAACACAAACCCTGTGATTCCACATTCAGTGCTGTTGCCATGAAACCACTCGCAGTCACCCCTGGGAGCACATGGCCCCAGTTCACTCTGTTCTTCTGACTTAATAAATGCTTTTTCATTCTTTCATTCATTCTCCTCATTCAGCAGTCCGAGCCTCAGGGCTCTCCTACAGTGAATTATAGCTCCCATTTCTACCTTTCCTCACAACAATCTCATGACTTTGGTAATCTTCCCATTCCCATTTTACAGATAAGGAAATGAAGACTCGGAAAGAGGAAGTCCCCTAAGTCATGTCCTTGTCAAGTCTTAGGTACCCTAGACTAAACATGGACGTCCTCCGGCAGTGAGTATTGAGCCCAGGATTTGAACATAAGTCTACTGCCAACAAGGATAGCATTCTTTCCATTCAATTGTGGCTGCTTCTCCTGAAGAGTAAAGCCAGGGAGCAAACAGAGACCTTCAGAGAGGGCAGGAGCCCACTGCATAGACGGCATGTTCCCTCTGCAGAGGCTTTGCCAGCCTGCCCCTGGAGAGGCTTTGACTTTTCGCAAACTTCCCCCTCTCCTTCCTGCTTTTGTGCACAGCCCAGCACCAGCCGCATAAATTCCCTTTTACTGGTGATTATTGACGCTGAGCAGAGGAGAAAGCAGCCCTCAGAAGGCTCAATTAATTTTCCTGTCTGACATTTCTGCACTGTTTGAATAGCTGAGTTTCTTTAAGGGGAAGGAAAAGCAAATAGGTGACGTGGCAAGCAGGGAAGCAAGGTCGTGGGGGAGCAGGCTTGGAGAGTTCTAGAACCAGGATCCAGGTGGACAGTCTGGAAAATTCCAAAAGCTAAAGCCAAATTGACTCACTGGAGAATCCTAGAACCCCAATATAAATAGTTTCTTTAGAGAGCTGTTGGTTTAGAGCCCAAGTGGATCATCTAGAGAATTCCAGAGCTGCCAATGCCCAAGTGTATTGTCAGGAAAATCCCAGAACCAGAGCCTGAATGGATGGTCTTGAGAATTCTCAAACTCAAGCCCAATTGGGTGGTCTTGCAGATTACAAAATCTGGGCCCAAGAAGAATGCTTAGAGAATTCTGGAACCAAGCTCAAGTAGATTGCCCATAGGATTCCAGAACTGAAGGCCAAATGGATTATCTAGAGAGGTCTGGAAACCACCCTTTAGAGCAGGGAGTCTTAACCATTTGGGGTCATAGACTCCTTTGGCAAAGTCTATGGAGTCCTTCTTAGATGAATGTTAAGAACAAGTTAAGAACTCTTGCTTTAGAGAAAGCAGTGTGGTGGGGGGAAGGGGGGATTCCAGAGAAACACCCTCCAGAAGAAAATCTAAATCCTGAACTAAGCAAGATTTTTTCAGTCACCTTCATGTCCTTATTAGGAATTTGATGTTCCTAAGAGTCATCCCCAAAGCATCCAGGCTCTGCTCTGTAAGCACCCACAGTTAACCCTGGACAGAAGATTCCAGGATGCAGCCTGAAGGACAGAGGCACCTTCCCATCCCCACCCTCATGCCACAGAGGAGATTGGGATTTTGGGAATCCTGAGCCAGATCCTCCAGGCCTCCTAGTCCAGGAGGAGCCCTTTCCAAGTGACAGGTGGTTACTTTCCTGGGAGAGGAGGCCCACCAGAGGTATATGGTTTGGAAACCCATGCTGCCACATGTGGAAATAAGCCCAGGATGGGCAAACATGTGCTTCTGGTGCATATGGCCTGGTCCTGTCAATGAGCTGGGAGGGCAGGCAGGTGGGAGGATCTGGGAACACATTGAGGGGGTGATGGATCTGCCATGAAAGGAGATTCAAAATAGACTTTTGTTTGCATTAAGTAAACCCACTGAGGAATGCCAGGAACCTAGAGAAGAGGCTAAAATGCCTGCTTTAAATGTAAGTACCGATGACAGATGTGATGCCTAAGCCCTGAAGAGCAGATGGAAGAACCAAACCAAGGCATGGTGATGGCAGGCATATGTGTCTACACACATGGGCACATAGGTACATGTGCCTAAACTATCAATAATCAAGTGTAGCCCAAGGATGCCCAGGTACACACTTGGGCAAAATAGAACATGGCCACCTAAGTATAGCTTTTGGGGCAGCAGAATGAAGACTTGGACACCAGGGTTCAAGTCCTGGTGCTGCCACTTACCAGCTGTGCGACATTGGAGAAGTCACCTAAACTCCTCGGGCCTCAGCTCCCACATCTGTAAAATGGGTATAATGTTAATTGCACTTTCTGCTTCCTGGGGGTGTTTAGAGGAAACTGCTTTGAAAACCGAGCAGCGCTAGAGAATTGGGGATTTTCCTGTGGGTGGTGGATGGATATGACCATGTTTGAAACTAAGCATCAGCATGCAGATACCCACACACAAAGTCTCAAAGGATGGTCCTCAGAGATCATCTGACTGACCTCTTCAATGTTGTTGACCTTTTTTATGCCCTGGACTCCTCTAGCAGTCTGTGAAGCCTGTGGACCCCTTCTCAGAAGAACGTTTTTATATGCCTAAAATAAAACACAGAGGATCACAAAAGAAACCAAATATTTTGAAAAACTGCTATCAAAATATTTTTAGTAATGATAGCTAGCATTTATCTAATACCTTAAGATTTGCAAAGTCTTTTATAAATATCATCTCCCTTTATCCTCCCAATGACTCTGGGAGGTAGGTACCAGTATTACCTCCCTTTTAAAGGTGAGGCAACTGAGGCAGATGGAGGTTAAGTGACTTTCCCAGGAGCCTGGATTCGAAGTCAGGTCTTCCTGACTCTAGACCCAGCACTGGGGGTAAAAAAGTTCACAGCCTCCAGGTTAAGAACTACTAATTTAAACTAAATTATGCTCAGCTATGAATCTTTCAACAACACACCCAACAAGTGACTCTCTGACCTTTGTTTATAGCCCTCCAGTCATGGAGAACCCTTTCTACCCAAGGCAGCCTATTCTAACCTTGGACAGTTCTCATCATTAGTCAATGGTTCTTGATATCCAGCCTAAGTGGACATCCTTGCAGCTTCCCCATCCCACCCCCAATTGCCTCCAGTTGAGTCCTCTGGGCCCAAGCAAAACGCAGTTAATCCCTCTCCCACATAACCACATTACCATGTCCCACCTATGGCCAAACATCCCCAGTTCCTTCCACCAGTCCTCATGTGATAAGAATGCAAGGCTCCTTCAACATTCTGATCATTCCCCTTTGGATGCGGTCCAGCTTAAAAGAGCTGAGAGGGACCTACGCATAGATTGTCCAGTTCATAGATATTCAGAGCTGAGAGGGACCTCATAGATTGTCCAGTTCAATCTTCTCATTTTTCAGATGAGGAAATCAAGTCCCCAAGAGGTTAAGTGACTCCCAAGGTCATGCAGGTAGAGAGTGGCAGAGGGAAGATTTGAACCCAGGGCCTCTAATTCCAAAACCATCACTTGTACCAGTCACTTGTCAATGTCTTTTCCAAAATGTGATACAACTGAGCATAATACTCCAGATGGGGTCTGACCAGGGCAAAGTCTGGTGGAACTCCTACCTCCTTATTCTTGGACAATAAACTCCTCTTCATAAAACCTAAGACTTTTCTTGGCAGACATATCACTGACTTCTGTTGAATTGGAAGTCCACTAAAACCCGCAGATCTTGCGCAGGTGAAACGATGTGACTGATCACACCTCTTCCATCTTTTTTGTTGTTGCTGTTCAGTCCTGTCCAACTGTTCATGACCCCATTTGGGGTTTTCTCGGCAAAGATACTAGAGTGGTTTGCCATTTCCTTCTCCAGTTCATTTTACAGATGAAGAAACTGAGGCAAACAGAGGTTAAGTGATTTGCCCAGGGTCACACAGTTAGAAAGTGTCTGAGGCCAGATTTGAACTCAGGGAGATGAGTCTTCCTGACTCCAGGCCCCACACTCTGTCCACAGCGCCACCTAGACGGCAACAACAGCATTATCATCTTCCCCCTCCTGGCTATGATTCTGACTCAGTCTAGACTTGAACACCATGACTCAGCCACCTTCTCACGTCGAAACATCCCTCCCACCATGCCTCCTCCTTTCTCCCATCAGCGAATTCCTCCCTTCTGGGTGTCTCCATTTTGGGATGGGCCTTGGCTGGCCAGGCTGCACTTCCTCCCTGGTCTGATTCCGACTTTCTAGAGCTGGAACACTAGGCTCATGAGCAGGTACCATCCCTCCACCCCTCTGCTTTTCAGTCCTCGTTCATGTGTTCCCTCATTAGAATAGAAGCTCCTTGAGGACAGGAAACATCTTCCTTTTTACCGATATTTATATCCCTAGCACCCAACACAAAGCCTGGGAAGTGCTTAATAAATGCTTGTTATCTGCCTGCCCCTTTTAAATTTAATTTTACTGGATCTGGCTCAATGATCTAGACTGTCAGGGTCTTTGGGAATTCTATTTATCATTCAATGTATTAGCTCTCCAGCTTTGTATTATCTACAAATTTTCTGGGTATGCTATTTAATTTTCTCTGCTGTTAAACAATATAAAGCCAAGCTAGGTGGCTCAGTGGATACACGGCTGGGCTTGGAGTAATAACGACCTGAGTTCAAATCCAGCTGCAGGCACTTACTAGCTGTGTGACCCTGAGCAAGTCATTTAACCTTTTGTCTACCTAGTTTTCTTCAAGCATAAAATAGAAACGATAACACCTACCTCCAAGTCTCAGTTTCCCCAACGGCTGTTGAGAAGCAAATGAGATAATATTTGTGAAGTGTTCCTGGCCCATAGCAGGTACTTAATAAATGCTTGTTCCCTTCAAAGCACAGATCTCTGTGGCACTCCACTAGAGACATTTCCCCAATTGGATTTCTAACAATGAAAGACTATTCTTTGGGTTCAGCATGTCAGCCACTCCCAAACCCACCTACGTGTACCAGTTCCTAGCCCTCATTTCTCCATTCCTCCCCAAGAACACAGAAGAGACTATCAAATGCTTTGCTAAATTGTAGACTGTAGTATTCATCTGACGTGCCAGTGTAGTAACACTGTCAAAAAAATGAAAGAAAGAATATTAGAGGGGATGGAGCTGTCCTTGATGAAATTTAGCTGGCTCTCAGGCATCCTTACTTCTTCTTCTAGATGGACTTTAATCGTCACTTTAATATGACAGAATTAAGCTGGCAACAGAAGTTAAGTTGAGAATGTGAACTCTTTGGGGGAGGGAGTGGGTTTGGTTTCGTTGTTCTTTTGTTTTGTATCCTTAGCACTTAGCATGGGCCTGACACATATTAGGTGCTTAACAACAGCTTGTCCACTTCATTTGACTCTGATCTCTTCCCCTTCTCTTCGAAAATATAGAACATTTATCTTTCTCTATTGAAATCTCTCTCCCATTCTCCATGGTCTTTTAAAGATCACTAGCAGAAGGAAGGGGGGGGGAGAAGAAGGAATAAGCATTTATTAAGCACCTACTATGTGTCAGGCACTATGCTGAGAACATTATAACTATCTCATTGGAGGACCAAGAATCACACTGACCCATTCTTCCAGCACCCAAGGGTGTGGTTCACCTGGCCCAGGTGACTTCCACTCACGGGCAGCAGCGCGGCACCCTCTTGCTAACTATCAACTCTCTATGAGTTATTTTTGATCCTGCCTTTCCAGGCAAGGTCTGATGCTTCTTGGCAGATTAAATAGAAGCAAAATAAGAGCTCTTTGACTCATCCTTCTGTCTCTTTTCAGTTGCCATTGTCTCATCCACTCTGAGCACCTTCCTCTGATCTATCTTTTTTCCACCATGGCACCGGAGATCTGGAGTTAAAGGGCCAGGATTCAAATCCCTCTTCTGATGTTTACTGTACAGCCTTGGCCAAATCACTGCATTTCCCTAGGCCTCATCTGTAAAATGACAGGATTGGATTAGATGGCACTAGGACCTTGTTTAGCCACGGCTCTATGAGCCTCAGGAGGCTGGGGTTCAAATCCAGCCTCACATGTGTACTAGCTGTATGACCCTGAACGAGTCACTTAACCTTTATCTGCTTCAGTTTCCCCAGCTGTAAAACAGGATAATAATAGTATCTACCTCCCAGGGTTGTTATGAAGATCTAATGTGGTAATATTTGTAAAGTGCATACCACAGTGCCTGGAATGTAGTAGGTGCTTAATAAATGCTTGTTTCCTTCCTTCTTGATCCCAGTATAGCTTTAAAAGTAGTGCTTGGGCAGGGACCTATTGTTGTCCCATCCATGAGATCCAGAGTGATTTGGATTTAAGGCTTGGTGTTTGAAAAAGAAATCTAGCCAGTAAACTCCAAGGTAACTATGTAGCTTTTGGCCATCAAAATTTACCTTCCTTTGGGCAGAACACCTTCAGGTAAGGGAGAAGGGACACGAGGGGAAGAGAAGGGAGGGCAGGGGAGGAGAGGAGAGGAGAGGAGAGGAGAGGAGAGGAGAGGAGAGGAGAGGAGAGGAGAGGAGAGGGGAGGTGGGGAGGGGAGGAGAGGAGAGGAGAGGGCAGGGGAAGGGAAGGGAGGGGAGAGGGGAGGGCAGGGGAGGGAAAGGGATGGGAAGGGAGGGGAGGGGAGGGGAGCTTTCCAACTGGAACTGGTCAGCTGGGTCTCCATTAAGGTAGCTTGGACTACTCACAGGCCAGTTCCAGTTGGTACATAGTTGTTGTGGTTTGTTCTTCGTTCTAGAGGACCATGACATCAGGGAGATGATGACTTGCAATTGACTTAGACTTGAATGAGGGAGGGCTGTGAAAGGTCACCAGCCTCACTTTCTCCTCCAGAGCCATCTGGGTCCAGATATTCATCAGGAGGATTGGAGATGGATTGGACAATAGATCCCTGCCCAAGCACCACTTAATGGTTAATTTTTGGGCCATCCTGCCTCAGAGTGAATATAAATATCAACTGTTTTTTCTTTTGGCCAGCAACCCTAAAGGTCTTCCCCTCCCAGTTTGATTTTTTCTTTATTAAAGGGGCTATTCCTTGACTCCTTTCTTTAAGAGTCCTATTCACTGAATGAACATTGCCTTACTCAAAGTGAGAACTTGAAAAGCCCTTAGCTTAAAAGGACCAAGGTCTCCCATTGCATCCTGGGTCATCTCCAGTCTTGATCTATATCAGGCCACTGGACCCAGATGGCTCTGGAGGAGAAAGTGAGGCTGGTGACCTTGCACAGCCCTCCCTCCCTCAAATCTAAGCACATTGCAAGTCATGTCATCATCTCCCTGATGTCATGGTCCTCTTCAAGAATGACCACAACCACATAATATCTTTAAAAAAAAAAAAGCAAACATTTTTTTTTGTTATCCTTAACTTTCCTCTGGGCCTCAGATCATTTCGAGGTTCAGTACTCATACCATCCTCAAAGGACTGTGCATATTTTGTTATTCATCCACCATTGCATGCCATGAGTATGTTACCTTGCCCTTCCACAGTGCAATCACTCAAGGGTCAACATATTCATGTACAACTGGGCATACTTGCATGTCCCCCATGTGCGTAAATGAGTGGGTTGACATGCATGGGCACAGTCTCTGAAGACCAAGTAGAAGCTTGGCAAGTGGGGAGAAGGGAGAGAATGAGCAGAGGGGCCCACTGGGGCTATTCTGTGGAGGTCCCATGTCCAGAGAGACACACTGGACTAGAACCTTGGGCTGAATCAAAGATGAGGAAATTTCGTGGGGACAAAAGCAAAGTCTTACATTGAGTTCAAGAAATCAACTCTCCAAGTATAAAACAGGGGTGACGGCAAAAGAGTTAGGTATTTTAGTGGGCCACAAGTTCATTGGGAGTCAATAGTGTGATGTAGCATGCAAGCCTGGGCTGCACTGATTAAGAATTCCCAAGAACAAGAAGGTTAAAGTCCTGTTCTACTATGCCCTTTTGGGGCCATATTTGGGGTATTGTGTTTGGCTCTGGACCCACACTTTAAAGAAGGATATTGATAATCTAGAAAGTCTTCAAAGGGGGACAACCAGGATAGTGAAGGGCCTTGAGGTCACGTCTTATAAGGATTAACTGAAGGAGCTGAGAATGTTTAGCCCGGAGAAGAGAAGACTCTGAGAGACATGATCCCTGTCATTAAGAACTGGAAAGGCTGTTATGTAGGAAAGGGATTGGATTTGTCCTGTTTAGCCCCAGAGGGCAGAGCTTCAGACACTGCTGGGGAGGTGGAAAGAGCTATAAATTCAGGATCAGTGTAAGGAAAAACTTCCTAACAGTTTATTGTTGTTCAGTTGTTTCAGTCACATCCGACTCTTTGTGACCTCATTTGGGGTTTTCTTGGCAAAGGTGTATGGGGTGCTCAGGGAGGCCTAAGATCTCTGGTGTGAGGGCTTGTGAGCCCTTCTCAGGGCTGCTTGTCCACCTTTGGTGTAAGCCTGATTCACCCAACTCTCACCTGTGGCTCCAAGCAGCTGTAGCACCATGAAGCAGCTACCCCCCAGTTAAACTGCCTTGGTGGACAGGTTAAACCAGGTTGAGGGTAACCGACAGGCCTCAAACCCATCAGTGAGTTAGTGGGTTGTCTACCTCAGGCATGGGAAGACTTTCCCTTGCAGAATGGGTGAATGAGAACATTTTCTTCCAATGGCCATGAAGGAAGCTGAAGCAGACACTATGGAGTGCTTAGAGCTTGGTCAGACATTGAAGATGCCAAGGTCATTGATGGCATCCCAGGCCATCACCAGTCCTTTTGTCCAGCCACTGGACTTTGATGAGAGAGGGGGGTTCACAACTTTGTACAGCTCTCTCACTTGCCTCACATGGGTCAAGACACCATCCCATGATGTCATTGATCCTCTCTGAAAATGAAGGACAAACAAACTGGAAAAGTTTTCCATTTCCTTCTCCAGCTCATTTTACAGATGAGGAAACTGAGGCAAGCAGGGTTAGGTGACTTGCCCAGGGTCACACAGCTAGTATGTGTCTGAGGGCAGATTTGAACACAAGTCTTCCTGAATGCGGGCCTAGTGCTCTAAGCACTGAACCACCACTTCCTAACAATGAGACTACCCCAAAATGGAATGGGCTATCTCAGGAGATGGTGAGTTCCCCCTTCACTGGGGATCTTTGAGCAGTATTGACTGCTTGTGATAGAAGGGATTCTCCTAAGGATATCAGCTAGACTAGATGGTCTCTGAATTTATGTGATTCTGATTTAGTCTGACTTGCTCGCTTTAGAGATAGAAAAATCAAGGCCCGGTGAAGGTAAAGTCACTCACCCAACATCACACAGGCAATAAGCATCAGCTCCAGACCCCCAGCCTGCTTTTTCCTATTAATGCCAAGCACAATAGGGGTCCTTCTGATTTGGTAGCCACTGCCCACCTGGCAACTGGGCTTGAATCTGGACTCAGCTCTGGCTTGGCTCTGCCTTGGCCCCCCTTCCCATGAGATCAGGCTCCCTGGCCTAGCTTTCACTGTCTGCCTGACTCTCTCCCTCCAGCCAGTCACATCCTCTCCCAGCCTGCTCCTGATCCAAACCATTCATCCGAAATCCACCCAACAAAGATGCACGAATCACTGACAGTATGTAAGGAAGTAGCCGCGGTGTAGGGGAAAGATCCACAGTGGCGAGTTAGAAAGTCTGGATTCGAATCCCACGTCAGACACTTACTCCCTCATCACGCTGAGTTTCATTTCCCTCTTCTATAAAATGGGAATATTAATACTTACACTAGAGAAATGTGGGCTAATATCTGTGTTGTTGTTGAGTTCTTCCAGTCGCGTCTGACTTTGGGTGACCGGATTTGGTGTTTTCTTGGCAAAGATACTGGAGCGTTTTGCCATTTCCTTTTATTTTATTTTCATTTTACAGATGAGGAAACTAAGACAAACAGGGGTAAGTG
This sequence comes from Trichosurus vulpecula, assembly GCF_011100635.1. Lineage (NCBI taxonomy): Eukaryota > Metazoa > Chordata > Mammalia > Diprotodontia > Phalangeridae > Trichosurus > Trichosurus vulpecula. The sequence continues at coordinate 71,679,620 of NC_050573.1, forward strand.
ACTTGCCCAGGGTCACACAGCTGGTAAGTGTCTGAATTCATATTTGAACTCGTGTCCTCCCGACTCCAGGGCCAACACTCTATCCACTACGCCACCCAGCTGCCTAGGTCGCAATTAGTTAAATCTCTTCCCATCTTTAAACTTCAATTTCCTCCTCCGTAAAATGAGAGGAATGAACTAGAAAATCTCTAAGATGCTTCCTAAACGCTAAAATCCTCTAGCTTTTGTGTTTGTTTGTGTGTTGTCTCCCCCGTTAGACTGTAAGCTCCTTGAGGACCCTTGTACAGTGCCTGGCATGTGGTAGGTGCTTAATAAATGTTTATTGATTGATTGAAAGACCTATGACCCCATAAGAGTCCTTTACTCTGCCCTAGAGTGGACACAAAGCTGAGATACCACACAGACTGGCCCTCCCCCAAACCTTCGCTTGAACCTCAGAGTGATCCCGTGAGGTAGGCAGAGTAGGAGGAGGGAACCCAGGCGCAGGTTGGGAAAAGGATTAACCTAAAGTCGTACTGAGATTGGGGCCAGACAGAGAGAGTGAAGGACAAAGCTGGGCCTCAAATCCAGGGCTCCTCCCCCCGCCCCTTCCAGAGCTCTTCCCTCTGCAAAGCTTTCTTTGCAGCTCAGGGGTGGGAGTAACAGTGCATGCTGGGGACTGCCCATGCTAGGCAGCCTGGCTGCCTGGTCACCAGCTTCTGTTTGAGAATTCTAAAGGAACATTCAGCCCGGGCAGCTTCTCTGACTCCATGGCTCTGTCTCCCTCTTTCTGGACTCCCCTTCTGTCTGACACTCTGTCTCTTCATTCATGTGTCTTTCTCATTCTCTCCACCTCTCTCTCTCTCTCTCTCTCTCTCTCTCTCTCTCTCTCTCTCCCCCTCTCTCCCCTCTCTCCTTCTTTCTCTATCTGTCTGTCTTCCCTCCCCACCCCTCCTCTCTCTGTATCTTTGTCTCTGTATATCTCTGGGTTCCTATTTCTCTGTCCCTCTCTCTTCGTCTGTTTTTGTCTCTGTATCTCTCTCCACATATCTTTCTGCAGGTCTCTTGCATGTCTCTGTGAATCTTCTCTTTCTGTGTATGTCTCTGTGTGTGTGTATATCTCTGAATGTTTCTTCATCTTTCTACCTGCCTCTCTTTCTAAATCTGTTTCTCTGTATAAATCTCTCTTCTGTGCATTCCTTTCCTTCTCTCTGTATAATCATGTATATCCCTCTGTATCTCTGCATCTCTCCCTGTAACGGAATTTCTATCTCTGTCTCTTGTCTCTCTTCTGTATCTCTCTCTCTCTCTCTCTCTCTCTCTCTCTCTCTCTCTCTCTCCAAATATATATATATACACACACATGTATATACACACATATATATACATGTGTGCATGTATGTAAATCTGTCTCTGTTTCTTTCTGTCTTTCTCTCTGTCTCTCTCTCTCTATATATACATATATATTTATATATATATACACACACCCACACACACATATATATACATACACACATATGTGTGTATGCATGTAAATCTCTCTGTGTTTCTGTCTCTCTCTTTCTCTCTCTGTCTCTGTATGTGTATGTATGTAAATCTGTCTCTCTCTGTCTCTGTCTCTCTCGACCCCTGGGAATTTCAAGGAAAATTAAATCCATGTGCCGTTCACTCATTTACACTTAACTCATCAAACTGTGACTTGCTAAGAGTTTTTGGATGGGCAAGAAACTCAATGAGCCTTTTGAAGTCTCTGCTTCAGAATATGAAAAGACTGGCAACTTTCCCATTATGGGATGCTTAGGTCCTAACCCTCCATTCTCAATCCCTGACCTCCATCACTTCCTTAAGCCCCTATTCCCCACACCAGAGACTTTTAACTAACACATGATACACTGGACAGAATACTGAATTCGGGCTCAAAAGTCTTAGGCTCAAAGGTGGCTCAGATACTGTACTTGACTCTGAGACTCAGTTTCTTCATCTATAGAGACAGGAACTGGATCTATGATTTCATTAGCAAAGGAAAACTCCCCGATGAGGAAACTCCATCTACTGATACAGATAGCAGCTACTATGAAGCCTATCAAGTTGCCTGGGGCACTGAAGGTGCCTGGCCAGTATGAATGAGAGGCCACACTTGAACCCAGGCTTTTCTGGCTGTGTGACCAACTCTCTACACCACCATACCACCCTATCTCTCTTTCTTCATCTATAAAATGAAGATAATAATACTCATTCTCAGGGTTGTTATAAGAGAAGGGTTTTGAAAGCCTTAATACGTATTAAGGACAGAAATATCAGTTGCTGTTATTATTAATAAATCTATAGTTGAAGGAGACCTAGAAGGTCATCTAATTCATTTCCTACCAGAAATACAGATATCTTCCATAACACCACTTAAAAAAATAGTCTGGCCTCTACTTGAATACCTCCAATGACAGGGACCTCATTTCCTATGGAAGTTTCAGATTGGATGTTTTACTCTGGAGAAAAAAAAAAGTGAACCTCATAATACTGATAAATTGTAAAGTGTAATACCGATAAATTGTCTCCTCACCACCTCTCCCCTCCCCCTTTTCATCTTTTTTTTGCATTCAATACACAGACACAGACACACAGACACAAACACAGACACACACATGTGCGCGCGTGCACACACACACACACACACACACACACACACACACACACCCCTCTCCCCTCTACCTGGCAAACGGAGCTTTCTCTGCCATCCCAAGTCCATTCACCCTGAGGACACTGAACGTGCTCCCCCTCCCAGGACGGAGGAGGTGGACTGTTAGGGGAGTGCATTAAGAAAGGAATTTGGAGAGGGCAATGCTTACCCACTAAGGAATAAGACACTAATGGAGGGGATTTCAGACACTCATGGGAGTGATGGAGAAGAGATTTCTCGGTAGCAAAGGTTTCCTGGAGCTCATAAAATCCCATCCCCTACTCAGCCTGTCACAGATCAGCCTGGCCCTGCATTTTGAAAAGAGGCTTTGCTTACTGAATCTGCAGAGAAAAAAGCCAAGGAGAGGGGAACTCATAATGGGAGCACCATTGGCCTTGGCACCAGAGAATCACACACTTAGACCTCTCAGATCATCTGGTTTGACCCCCTCATTTTACAGAAGAGGAAACTGAGTCCTGGAGTGAAGTGAACTGAAGACCCACCCAAGGTAAATTAGTAAATAGCCCAGCTGAGATTCAAATGCAGGTCCTCAGACTTCAAAAACCAGTCCTCTTCCTCCCACCCCCTGCCCCTCCCAGCCATTCTGCCTCCATAATCCAACTACCTCCTTTTATCGGTGGGGAAACCGAGTCTCTGAAAGTGAAATGACTTGGACAAAGTCACTTGAGGTGGCAGAGTCAAGATTTGAACTCAGCTCCCCTGACTCCAAACCCAGCTCTCTAACCACCATACTATTTTTCTCCTAAGGTTTTAGGTTCAAGTTCCAGCTATTACTTACAACTTTATGGCATTTAACCCCTTTGTCCCTCTTCCTCCTCTATAAAATAAAAGCTGGAACTAGATTAACTGAGGCCTCTTTCCAGCTCTGACATCCTGTATTCCAAGTCCCTGCCAATCCTGACATCCCCATCCCCTGCTTTTCCCATGGGTACATCATCTTAACCTCTATTTCCTCCATCTGTAAAATGGGAATATCCTCTGGAGTACTTAGCCCAGAGGATTCTTGTGAAGCTAAAAGGAGAAAACATATGTAAAAACACTTTGGGAAACATTGAAGAGCCATTTAAATGTCAGTTATGATTATTAGGCCCTCATTTATTCCAGCCCTCCCAGCCCTGACATTCTATGTTCTGCGAGGCTCAAATGAGATAATATATGTAAAGTGCTTTACAAACTTTAAATGGATATATAAATGTCAAGCTTGGTAGTCATCGTTGTTATTGTCATTTTTAATTTTTTTTTCAGAGAGAGCCTTCCCAGCTCCAACATTTTGTATTCTAAGATCCTTGCTATTCTCTCTGTTGTTGGACAGAGGGGACTGACCCTCCATCCTCAGCCCCTGACCTTCATCACTTCCTCGAGACCCTCTTCCCCACACCGGCGGCTCTTGACTAACAAACAGAATGCTGAGATTGGACTCAGGAGTCTCATGCTCAGATGGATTGGCTGAGATGGTGTACAAGCTGCATGAGCCTGTACAGTTTGCTTTATTTCTCTCAGCCTCAATTTCTTCATCTGTAGATGGTGGGGAAGGGACCAGTCAAGATGAAGAACAGGAGAATCCTTCTGGGACAGGAATAGGATCCTTTCTCCCAATCTTAGCCCCCTGCTCAGCACTCCTATGAACTTCCTGAGCCCATATTCCCCCATTCCCTCTGGGGAGGCCAGTTGCTTTGAACAAGACCCCACCTGGCTCCTTGTTTTTGTCAGTGGTGTGACCACCAATGATTCTAAAAGCCTTCTTGGTCCTAATTGAGCCTCTTTGGAGCTGTCCGGGGCCAGGACCATGTCCTACTGGGCCCATGATGCCTTAAAACCATCTTTCACAGGATAATAAGCCAAACATTCCATTTAAAAGATGAAACCCAACCTGTGACAACCTTCTGTGTCAAGGGATGCCATGTCGGTTGGTTAAAAATGGATGGAAATTCACTTTGGTTCAGGAATGATGATTTTAGTTTAGCTTCCATGCTGGGGTGAAAGGACTCAGATAAAACATCTTTTTCTTTTTTCCTTTTTTTTCAAATAGCCAACTCAGGCTTGCAGTGCGCTAGCAAACAGCCTGTTTTGTATAAATCTAATCATCCGCCTGATCGTAGACACCAAAATTACCATGGCGCTCCTGACTCGGAGTAATTAAGAGCATTTTGGGACGACTTCCTTGATTAAAACCAGATCATCCATTTAAAATGAAAATTTCAGGAGGAAAATTGCTTTTGTTGCGACGATTATTCTATTTTCGAACCCTCCCTGTTATCCCCCTAATAAAGCGCTGTCACTCGCCCTGTCATGTAATTCACAACAGCCAGAATTTGCATTTTGCATTTCTGGGCTGACTCTTGTTTATTTCCATAATTATTCTTGGATTCTTCTCACATACACACAGGCAGGTCTCCTCCTCCCTGCTACCTTCCACCCTGGCCTCTCCCTCCTCTTCTCACCTATTCTGGTAGGCCCCATAGGCAGGTCAGCCTTACTTACTCTTAGACAGAATTTCAGAACGTTAGAAGCAACACATAAGGTTCTATGCCCCTGGGTCTGAGCACAGAAGGTTAGAATCATAGGTGCCTCTATTCTCAGAGTAACAATATTCACATGTTTGACTACGGAATGTTAGAATCATGAAGTCTTAGAATCAGAATATTACAGTGGATGGAACATGGAATGTTAAAACCGGAGAATAATAGAATGCTAAAACCACAGAATATTAGAGATAGAAGGAATTTAGAGATCATCTAAATGCAACCCCTCATTTTACAGGCCCAGGGAGAGGAAGGGGCTGCCCAGATGATTAGTGACCTTTGATAAGTCATTTCAACTTTCTGGGTCAAAGAACTAGGAGCTCTAAGAAGTGGAGTTTCTTTCCCTCAGATTCCTATCTTTGAGTTTCCCCAGGCCTAGAATTTCTTTCTTGCTTGGCACACAGTAGGTGCTCTAAAAATTGATTGGTTGGCCTCAAAGGCCACCTAGTCTGATTCTCTCATTTTATGGATGCGGAGCTGAGGCCCAGGAAGTTTTTAATGATTTGTTCAAAGTGACACAGGCAGTGAGACAGGTTTTGAACCAAGGTCCTCTGACTCCAGGGACAGGATTCCTTTAATCCTTCTGGGGTCTATTGGTTCTTCCAGCCTAGGCCTCCTCAATAGGGCTAGAAGGATATCCTCATCTCACCTACCTGTGGTCTTCCTCTTGGGGGCCTACAAGTTTCTAGTCCAGCTGAATTCTCTGTAGTTGGCTATATCCACCATATTTCCACTACTGAATGACTTTAGTGGGAATGCCCTTATTAGAGTAGCTCTGAAAGGTACCTGTTACCCAAAGCATACTTTTTCTAGATATGCTGCCAGGATGGGAAAATTGCTCCTTGGGAGGGTCACCCATAGTATTAAGAAATCTGAGATCAAATCCCGGATCTACCAATGACTCAGTGTGTGGTCTCAGAAAAGTCCCTACCCACTCTGGGTTTCACTTTCTTCTTCCATAAAAATAGGGAAATTGTACTAAATGATATCTAACACTCCAGTATTGACATTTCAGGTTCCCTGTTCTAAGGTCTCTTTCTCCTCTGCCATTCTATGTTCTTTGTTCTAAGTTCCCTTATGGCTATACGTTCTATTCTCTAGGACCTTTCAGCTCTGACATTCTGTTTCCATCCAAAGCAATCATTCCCTGGTATCTTCTGCGACCTTCAGAAGGCAAAGAACATGAAGAACAGAACTTGGGGGTATTTTCTCAACTGACTGCCCAAGATTAGAGGACCCAGGGCTCCCCTTCTGTCTCAGGAGATCTTGTCCCCACTTGGGGACAAGGAGGAGAGATTCATACAGGTGATGATAACGGTGACTATACTGAGAATGTCAATGGTAGCAATGGTGGCAGTTATTGTGGTGATGGTGATAATGGCGGGGATCATGGTGGTGATGACAGGGATGATAGGGAGGAAGATGGGGATAGTGGAGACTACAGTGGTGATGATGGTGTTAGCCATGAGGGAGACTGGGTTGTTAGCCCAGCAGTGATGATGGTGGTCCATGATACTGATGGTGAAGGGAGGGGGTAGTAATGATCATGAGAGAGGTAAAGGGGTGTGATGAGAGCAATGGTCTTGGTGATTATTATAGCAGTAATGGAGATGGCCTCTTAGGACCTACCATATTTTCCCATGTATAAGATGCACCCTTTTCTGAAAAATTTGGGGTCTAAAAACTGGGTGCATCTTCTACAGTGGTTGTAGTTTTTTTACTTGCATTTCCCGCTTTTTCGCACTTGTTGTCTTTGCGCTCATTGTTTTGCATTCGTTACCAGTATATTAGGTTAAGTTTTGCCGCATTCTGCCCAGAAATGGCTTAGAAAAGATTTTCGTACAGTTTTGAATTCAGGTTAAAAGTGATCCAGTTTGCAAAAGTGAATGGAAATCATGCTGCTGTACATAAGTTTGGTCCTCCTCTAACTGAAAAAAAAATCTGAGACTGGCTATGGGAAGAAGAAACCCTACTGAAAACACCACGGCAGAAGAAGGCCATGAGAGGCAAGTCAGCAAAATGGCCTGATTTAGAGAGGGAATGGAAGATATGGATTGAAGAGCAAAGGGCAATTGGAATTCCTGTGTCCACAAAGATGGTTCAGCATGAGGCAAGAAGAATTGCTGATGAAAAAGAAGTTACTGATTTCAAAGGAGGACACAGTTGGTGCTTCAGGTTCATGAAACAGAATGGACTAAGCCTGCATACATGCACCAGACTTGCCCAAAAGATGCCTGAAAGCTATGAGCAGATGAATAAAACTTGAGTTCAATAGCTTTATGTAATACATTTTTTTTCAAATTTCGGGCCCCAAAATTAAGGTGTGTCTTATACGTGGGGAAATGTAGTGATAATGTCCAGAGCGATTAGGCAAGTCTTCATTTCTCCCATAGCACCACCAGCCCTGGCCATGACCTTTGACAACCCTCCTTGTCCTGGCCCTTTTCTCTTTTGGTCTCCTAAGTCTCTGGCCACAGCAGCCTGAACCCTAAATTCACCCTGATTTATAAGGATTCATGCTCTGGGAAAAGAAACACCCATCAAAGGTTTAAGATCCTAAGTGGGTGTTAATTAGCCCAGCGGGGAAGCCGGGGTTTCATTGAAGTTTATCCTTAAACTACTATTAAGTTTGACAAAGTAAAGAGATAAATCTGGTGCTTAATTGGAGACTCCCTAATTGAGTAGATTATGGTCTAGCCATCCCCAGCATATAAATAATCTTTAAGTTTGGCAGTGGGGGATGGGGGTGGGAAGAAAGAGAGAGATCATAGAGCAAAACCTATTGGTACAAAAATCAATACCCAGACTCCCTAAATCCTGCTTAAGACCATCCGGCCTAAGGGGATTAGGAACAACTGGAGGGCAGCTTCATAAAGTGGAAGAACTGACATCATGACACAGCAGCTGGGGGCTGGTTGGATGCTAGAGGGGAGCTGGAGTTGAGGGTCAGTAGCCCCAGGAAGCTACACTGAGCTGTGCTGGGATTTGGGATTTAGGGTCAGTCTAGGTTTAGATAATGTGGTTTGCTTAAAAGATTTATTGATCCTTGTGTTGTCTGGAGTTAGTCATAGAGGGCATCAAGACAGAGAAAGGTGAGAAAGATGTTGCATCCCCAAATGCCCTCGGCAGAATTAGGATGTACCTTCCCTCATGCCCTCTGATGCACTGAGCCAGGAGGAGGAGGCCACCGGATTCTCCCACTGCTGCCACCACCTCCCAGCAAACTCCTCTCCTCCGTGGTTTACTCTTTCTAGACACGGCCTACCATCATCCACAAATGTTTCACCTCCATGATCAAGAACTCTGAAATTGTGACGACTGCCACCACCACCACCACCCAGCAAACTCCTCTCCTCCGTGGTTTACTCTTTCTAGACACGGCCTACCGTCATCCACAGACGTTTTACCTCCATGATCAAGAGCTCTGAAGTTGTCTCTGGCCACACTATCCTGTACTTTTCTCTCCTCTTGTGTCCTGCCCCCTCCCACTCCAAACCTCTTCACTACCCTCAACCCAGCCTTGAGCCTCTCCACCCTTCTCTCATCATCCCTGTTTCGGCCTCACTTTGCTCCTTTTGAAATCTTGACTTTGTTCAGCTTCATGCTGTTCTCTACTTTAGAGAACCGTGCCCCTATCTTCTACCCCTGCTAACCCCTTTCCAACCCCCAATCCTGGATCACCCCATTGTCTGCCCCCTTGGCCCCCATGCAAAGGCTGCTGTTGACTGGGCCCACCACAAATTTGTTATTCAGTCTCAATGGGCTTCTCACTGCTGCCCCCTAATCCTTTCACTCTGCCCTGATTGACATCCAGTCCCACTCACTGCAACCACTCCACCATCCTATGTTCTTTATTCTAAAGCCCCTTCCAATTCACAGGCTCCAGGTTCTATGGGTCTGTGTTTCACCGGCTTTTAAAAGTATTCTGAGCCTGAGTGTGTGCCAGAGTAACTCCCCGTACCACTTACCCCAGGCAAAGCGACCCACCTTCCCCATTCGCGCGCACGCGGCGGTTCATCTGGAATTCTTTCCAGCGCCTCAGTCTTTCTTTTCCCAGACCCCCTCATGGGATAGGCCAGGCCTCGTGGATAGGCAGTCCAGAGCCTCGGGCCCCTTGCATGGAGAGCTGACCAGGAAGTGAACAGGTGTCAGCCTGGAAGGGGCGAGTGGGATCGAGAAGCCTTGCCTTCGGATTTGTCTTGCCAAGTCTCAAAACCCTATTTACCCAAACTCAACACGCCTCTGCCTGGGCCCTGGCCCCCACCACCCACACCATTGTAAATATTTCAGGGAGACAGCAAAAATGCCTGTGAATGGAAGTCCCGCCTGCCTTTGGATGCTATTCTCATTTAGTTCTTTGCTGGGAGGAAGCGATTAGATTAACCAGGGAGAGAAGGGAAGGACAAAGGCGCCCGAGTTCCAGGGACACAATGCAGGCCCTGCCGAATCTGGAATTTAGAATTCGGAACTTAGAATTGCACTGGCTGCCTCCACAAAGAGGCGGCCCTTGTGGGGGAAGGAGAGACGATTCAGCCCGAGAAAAGGCTTTGAACACCTGCATCTTTCAGGCCCCCACAATAGAGACTGAAACGTGCTCAGCTCGGGGCTGCTCTCTGCTTAAAGAGGCCCCTGGCCCACTCCTGAGCAGCCCCAAGGCTCCTGACACTCAGACCGGGTAAACTTCCACTGCCTTGATGTGCCCCGACTCCCCCCCACCCCGTTCAACCACAGAGATATAGTTGGACCTTGGTGCCTCCCTCCCCCTCCACCCCACCTCTCTCTCTCTCTCTCTCTCTCTCTCTCTCTGTATATATGTATATACAGAGAGAGAGAGAGAGAGAGAGAGAGAGAGATAGATAGATAGATAGATAGATAGATAGATAGATATAGATATATAGATAGATAGATAGATAGATATAGACATATAGATATATATATAGATATATAGATATAGATATACACACACATATATATATATCTTTCTCTATGTGTGTGTGTGATCTCTCTCTCTGTCTCCATCCATCTCTGCCTCTCTCTGTCTCTCTGTATGTGTCTCTGTGATTCTGTTTCTCTGTCTCCATCTCCGTCTTTCTCTCTGTGATTCTATCTCTCTGTCTGTCTCTGTCTTTCTCTGTCTCTGTCTCAGGTCTCTGCCTCTCTCTGTCTTTCTTTGTTTTGTCTGGCCATCTCTCTCACACATGAATCTTTACTGAGTTCCCCCAAAGAATTACAGAACCATAAAGGAACATGGAGATCATCCATAAAGGGGTTCTTAATCTGGAGCCCATGAACTTGTTAGTTTTTAAGTGCTCTAATAACTACATTTTCATATAATTAGTTCCCTTTGCAATCCTACGTATTTTATTTTATGCATTTAAAAACATCATTCTGAGAAGAGGTTCATAGTCTTCACCAGGCTGATGGCCAAAGGGGTCCATGACACAGAAAAGATTAAGAACCCTTCATCTAATACCACCCTCTTATTTTCCAGGTAGGGAAACTGAGGCCCATGGAGAGGGACAAGTAACTTGTACAGGGCACAAGAATAGCAATAAAATTACTATTAGAATAGAATTAGGACCAAACCCAGGTCCTCTGATGCAAAGTCTGCCATGAGCCTAGCTCTAGGCTAGGGGCTGCAGGGGAGGACAGAAGATGGACAGACTCAAGCCTCATCCTTGGGGAACTTCCAATATGTCTGGAAAGATGAGATTCACTGTGAGGCAAAGAGAATTCATAATGGTATGCTATGTTTGCATAGGGCCCAAATTATCAGGCTGCAGGAAGTCAGAGGAAGGAGAGATTCCAGTAGGTTGGGGTGGAGGTGAGAGGTGTCAATTGAACTGGGCCCTTGAAGGGAAAGTAGGACTTAAATAAGTGGAAAGGATGGAGGAAGGCATTGAGAGGGTGAATGCTGAGGTGGGAAAGGAAGCCCATGGCCCTTTGGGGAGAAGCATCCATGCGACTGGAGCCCACGATGTAGGGGAAGAAGCAAGAGAAAGTTAGGGTGGAAAGAGAGGCTGGGGCAGGTTGTGGATGTCCTTGAATGCCAACCTGAGGACCTCAGGCTTTATCAGTGAAGTTCATACTTAAGAGTCAAAAGGTCTGTGACCTTGGGCAAAGCCCTCTCTATCTCTGAGCTCTGCTTTCCATATCCACAAAATGAGTAAGAGAGATAATATGGCCATATTACAGAACCATAAAGGAATATGGAGATCATCCATCAAGGGGTTCTTGATCTGGAGCCCATGAACTTATTAGTTTTTTACTGCTTGTTTGAGACTGCCTCCAATGAGATACTGACTATGCGACCCTGGGTGACTCATTTACCCTCTCAATGTTTTAGACAACTGAGAGAAATGATAGTTTCTTTCTTGTATTAATAACTAATTGTTGAAATCAGGAACAAGATTTTTCCCCTTTTCTACTTCCTCATCCAGAAATCAACCAGCATGGGAAATCTTAGGCAAAGACTTAACTATTAAGATCTAATTAGACAGTAAAAGAAATTCTAAGTTTAGGTTAATGTGTGGATTTCTGCTCATTATGTCTACTCAGACAGGCCTGGGAAAATGTTGATTCTCCCTTTTGTCAGACAGGTGATGTGGAAATTGATAAGTCTCTTTGACCAAGACTTGGGTGTACCCCAAGATCCTCATTGTAATATAGCCAGTGTCTCATTATAATATTCATTTTCGCATTAGTTGTTAACCAATCAGAGTTGATTGCCATTCCCAAGAACACTCTCCCTTCCAAGGGCATATAAGCATTGAGTGGGCTCCATAAGGGGTCTTTGGCATTTGAGAGAGCCAAAAAGAGGTAGCTCTTTTTATTAATAAACATGCTAGCCTTGTTAATACAATGATTAAACTACCCAGAAACAGTGTCTATTGAATTTTTTTAATGCCACACAAGTCTCTAAGACTATATGTTGAGAAGAAATGCCTACTGCATTGGTAGAATCAGATCCAGTTCCTATCCTAAAATGACTCTAATAATGATGCCTGCATTACCACCCTCACACAGTTGTTGTGTGGATTGAATGAGATAATGGGTGTGGAATGGCTTCCTAACCAACTGTAAAGCGATACAGAAATGTCAGCTATTATTCAATTCAGCAAATAGTATTGAGTGTCTACTGTGTGCAAAGCTCTTGGCTCTGGGTGGAGGGAGATCCAAAGCAAAGAGAAGCCCTGGTCCCTTGCTCTTGGTAGGAAGATTAGACACAAACAATCTTACGTGCTAAGTGCATTAAAGAGATGCAAACAAAGTCTGTGAGGGCTGAGAGAGAAGATCCCTACTGATGGGAGTGGGAGGATCTGAGAAGGCTTCCTGGAGTTGGCAGTGTTTGAGCTGGGCTTTAAAAAAATGAGTAGGATTTCATCAGGGAAGTAGAGGACAGAATAGGGAACAATGAGTCAGTCAGTCAGTCCACAAACATTTATTAAATGATGGTTCTATGTCCTGCATTGTGTTAAGCACTAAGGATGCAAAGAAAGTAAAATCACATTCTAACAGAGGAGACACATGTAGACCACTATGTATATACAAGATCTATATGGCGGGGTGGTGGTGTTATTGTTCACTTGCCTTTTTTGGTCATGTTTGACTCTTCATGACCTCATTTGGAGTTTCCTTGGCAAAGATACTAGAGTTGTTTGCCATTTCCTTCTCCAGCTCATTTTACAGTTGAGGAAACTGAGGCAAACAGGGTTAAGTGACTTGCCCAAGGTCACAGTGTCTAATGCTAGATTTGAACTTAGGTCTTCCTGACTCCAGGCCCAGCACTCTATCCAGTGCACTACCTAGCTGCCCATATACAGTGTAAGTGGGAGGTAATCTCAGAGAGGGGGTGCTATTGGGGGGAGGGAGGAAGGAATCAAGGAAGACCTCTTTGGTCTCTGTCCAATGTCTACTGGGTCAGAGAAATTTGGCTGTAGCATAAAATGAAGAAGGGAGAGTAACATGAGACAAAGTTGGAAAGATAAGAGGATTGTTGGGAAATGGAAGACCTTGAGTTCCAGGCAAGAGTTTGAACTTTCCTCAGTAGGTAATTGGGAGCCACTGAGGGTTTTAGAACAGAGGATGTGGCCAGATCAGTGTATAAGGAAGAAGGTTCTAGGATCCATATGAAGAAGGGATTCCTATCCCAGCGCTACTTCTTACTGCCCTGTATGATCTTTGACAAATCACTTAAAGACTCTGGGCCTCAGTTTCTTCATCTGTAAATTGAGAGGGGTGGGATAGATGTTCTCTAAGGTACCTTCCAGCCCTAAAACTGTGATTCTAAGATCAGAGGCAGGGAAAGAGTAGAGGCAGGAAGATGGGAGCTATTGAAATAATCCAGGGGAGGGGCAGTTAGGTGGCGCAGTGAGTAGAGCACCAGCCCTGGAGTCAGGAGGACCTGAGTTCAAATCCGGCCTCAGCACTTGACACATTTACTAGCTGTGTGACCTTGGGCAAGTCACTTAACCCCAATTGCCCTCCCCCAAAACCAAACCAAAACAAAAAAAAAAGAAATAATCCAGGAGAATGATTATGAGGATCAGTATTGGGGTGATGGCAAGGAGACTACAAAAAAGAGCACAGATTCCAGAGATGCTAAGAAGGTGAAATTGTTTAATTATGAAAAGCAAAGGAATGGGAAATATGAACGATAACCCCAAGGTCAAAGTCAAGAATGTAGGTGACTCAGTAAACGGCAGTGTCACAGATACAAAAGAAGGAAGAATATGGTTGGGGAGAGATAATCATCTTATTTGGGGCATGTAGAGTTTGAGGGTATTCATTGGTGTTGTTCAGTTGTTTCAGTTGTGTCCAACTCTTTGTGACCCCATTTGGGGTTTTCTTGGCAGAGATACTGGTGTGGTTTGCCATTTCCTTCTCTAGTTCACTGGGTTAAGTGACTCGACCAGGGTCACACAGCAAGTGTCAGAGAAGGGATTTGAACTCAGGAAGATGAGTCTTCCTGATTGCAAGCCCAGTGCTCTATCCACTTCACCACCTTACTGACTGGACATTTAGGGGACTTCTGGAACAGGACAAGATATCCTCCAGGCAATTGAAGGTGTATTCCTGGTACTCTGGAGAGAGGTAAGGGCTAGATAATATAGCTTTAAGAGTCATCTGCCCAGAAATGATCATTGAAGTCATGGGATTGGATGAGATCATGAAAAGAGAGATTGCAGAGAGAGAAGAGAAGTGGGTCAAGGACAGACCCTTGACAGACAGCTTTGAGGGCTTTCCTCTAGGGCTTTCCTAGAGAATTACTTCTCCCAGTCTAACACCTTTTGAAGGTAGGTCCTTTTCCCAGAACCTGATGCCAGTGTAGTGAATGGAAAGAGGGTTGTTTTTTTTTTCATTTTTTGTCTTTATGTCCCCAGTAAATGCTCGTTGGATTGAATTGAGTTAAATTGAATTGAAATAAATTGAACTTTAAAAATCAAGTAATCTAGCAGTTGTCAAAGTGTGAGATCATTTCAAGGAATGAGTGAGGTCAAAACTATTTTCATAATAATATTAAGACATTGTTTGTCTATTAAAATATTCCTCCCTTTACTAACTGCACAGCTCTGTGAGGCTAGGCTTTCTTCATATACTTTAACAAAACAACTTATCACAATAGATTGAACGCAGAAGTACCTATGAGAACCCAGCTGTTTTCTAAGCTGGATAGTAACGAAATTTACAAAAATATATAAAACAATGCTATTCTCCTCACTAATTTTTTTTTGTTTTGGAAAACAAGCTGGGTTTTTTTTTTCATAAAAATGTTATGTGTAATAGGTTTATTTTTGTTATTTTTAAATATCTCATCAACATTTTAAAATTTTATGTTTTAATTTCTAATACAATAAATAGCAATAGATATACATAAACAAAAGCTCTTTGGGGGTCTTCAATAATTTTTTAAGAGCGCAAAGGGATCCTGAGACCAAAAAGTTTGAGATTTAATCCAAATTCTTCATTGTACAGCCTAGGAAACTGATGCCCAAAGAGGTCACGAGTATTGTCTGAGCTCTGACTTTTTTGAAGTCTAGGGCTTTGTCACAGGCTCACAGGAATCAGGGCTGGAGGAGATGCCCTCCTCCCCCCACTTCTTTTTTCTAACATAGAACCTTCTCGATTCACCTCCAAAGCCCCCTCCCCCTTTCCTGAGAAGTTTCCTGCCTTAGCACACATATCAGTCCCCTGGGATTGTAGAGGGAGTCACTTAAAATCAGAAAATCATGGGTCCTTGAATGACAGAAGAATTCCATCTGGGCTTTGTTTTTTTAATTTGTCAAGGATCTAGGAGGTGTGTGTGTGTGTGTGTGTGTGTGTGTGTTTAAACTTACCAACTATATGATGTGGGCAAGCAATTAATCTTTCTGAGTCTCAGTTTCCTCGTCTGTAAAAGGAGAGGACTGTAATACTAACTCACCTTTCCATGTCGGTCTCAGGTTACCAAAAAAAAAAAGAAAAGAAAAGAAAACCACTTTCCTTCCCACAAGCCAAATGAGGTCCATAGCGTGAGGATCAGCAGGCCGCTTTCAAACCATACTGTTCTCCATAGCAACAGCTCACTTATCTCCAGGGCTCTTCGGTTTGCAAGGTCCTCACAAAACCCTCTGGGAGGTAGGTATCATTATTTTCATTTTACAAGTGTCAGGGCCAGAATTAGAATTCCTGACTCCAAAGCTAGTACTCTTGGACTGTGAGCTCAGTGGGGGAGGGGGGGCAGGGGGAGGGGCCCCCTGTCTTAGCTCAGGTTGGCATTTCCCTCTGCTCTCAGCACAGTACACACTTAATAAATGTTTGGCATTGGTTTTTGCAGCACCACAGGTTGAATTATATGATCGCTCAGATCCATCCAGCACTAAATCTATGGTCTAAGTGTCATTATTAAAAAGCAAAGAAGCATAATGGATAAAGAGTCTGGCTTCGAGTCAGGAAGACCTAGGTTCACATCCCATCTCTGGCAACTCACTAGCTGGGTGACTGGCCAGGTCACTTCAGCATTTCAGGTAGCTAAGTCTTGTCTACTACATTATAATTGGGCTGGGGCTGCTGCTTTGATGAAAATTATTCTCGTATTTCCATATTCATTGAAAACATATTTCCCATATTCACGAAAACACAGGTCTGCCCTGGTGTGGTGGGGGCATGATCATGATCCTTGCTACAGAAAGGAGGCTGAGGTGGATGGATCCCTTGACTTAGGGAATTCTGAGATGCAGGGTGTTCCTGAGCAATTCAGCACCAATGTGGTAAGCCCCTCTTCCCCCCTGCCCCAGGAGAGCAGAGGCTGCCTAAGGTCAGATGAACTGACTCAGGTCAGAAAAACAGGTGAGGTTAAAAGCTTCCGTGCAGATCGATAATTTGGATCCAGCCCATGAGTGCCCACTGCACTTCCAGCCTGGGTGAGATGAGGAGACCCGTCTCAGTTTACACACACACACACACTCCTAGATCCTTGACAAACTAAAAGCCAAAGCCTGGTTGGAATTCTTCCATCACTCAAGGACCCATGATTTTCTGGTTATGAGTGACTCCCTGTACAATTCCTCCACCAGCTCAGATACCTATCCCAATCCCTCCACACTTTAGTAGACAAGAGGCATGGTGGAGTCATGGAAAGAGCCCCGGATTTGTTGCTGGGAGACCCAAGGGTGCATCCTGCTGCCTCTGATATCTACTATGTGATCTCCAAGTTTCATTTTCCTTATCTGCAAAGAAGCTTCTACGGGAAGCTTTTCCCAATTCCTCTCCACCACCACCTCAAGCTACTAGTATCCCCCTCACCCCCACCACCCTGCAAAGTTACTTAGCATTTCTTTTTTCTATATTTTGTTGTATATGAACATGTTGCCTTTCTAACTCACCCTCAGTAGAATGTAGGGTCCATGAGTACAAAGATTGTTTGCATCCCCTGTGCATGGCAAATAGCAGGTGTTTAATAAATGCTTGTTGATTTGATTGAATGATAATAAAAGCACCTGCCTCACAGGGTGGTTGGAAGAACCAAACGAGATAACGTCTGTAAAGCACTTTGCATACCATAAAGCACTACATAAATGTTAGCTATTGTTTTTAGTATCTCATTCTGCTCACCTTTTTTTTTTGATGGGATTCAGATAGAAATGGTCCAGAGACAAGCTATGGTCCTGTCTTTATTCTTTTGCATTTAATGTTCTCCAGACTGTTGCCCAGGTGGATGAAACAACTGCTCTTTGTAGCCGAATAAAAGTAGGAGAATGTGAGCTTTATCCTCTGCAGGTTCATTGAAAGCATCCTCAGTACCATCAGCGGAACAACAGGCTTGCTGGGCACCTCATCCTGTCCTCACACGATTTGGATCTCTTCTCTACTAGGTCTCTATATTTTGAAATCATCTCATCACATGTAGCTTGGAGATTCTGGGCATTTGATAGGGCAACCAATTAAAAACATTGTCCTTAGTTTTTTCCAGGTTAATATTATGTCTCAATGATTCTGGACAACAGCTCAATATTGTGATGGGGGTCTTGTTCTAGTATAGTTTATTGGTTGAGTTCTCTTGAGGGTTTTGAGGTCTCTCTTTGTAGTTATGGGGATTTGTCACCTGTCAGTCTATGAAAGATAATGAGCTTCTGATGTATAATTCTAGCCACCCAGTCACATCTTGCTAGGTATTGGGAAGGTGCTAAATTTTTACAGCTTGCAGTGATGAGCTTCACAGTTCCTATCATTTTTTTCCTTCGTCTCCCTCATCCCTTATTCTGAGATCCTTAAGGATAAGCCTTTTATCATTTCTGAGGGTGCTGACCTAGTCCCGAATCACCATTATACAGGGTAACCCAAAAGTCTTTGTGTAGTTTTAAGCATAAAGACTTTTTGGCCATGCTGTATCTAAATCCTTTCATAGAAGGAGTTCCCTATGTTAATAAAATCACAGGTCCAGTACCTGTCTCAGTCACAATCCATATCCCTAATAACCATTTAATAAGATTTCTTCATTGTTCAGTCACGTCTGACTCTTCATGACCCCATTTGGGATTTTTTGGCAAAGATCCTGGAGTGATTTGCCATTTCTTTCTCCAGCTCATTTTACAAATGGGGAAACTGAGGCAAACAGCATTACATGACATGCCCAAGGTCACACAGCTAGTAAGTGTTTGAGGCCAGATTTGAACCCATAAAGATGAGTCTTCCTGACTCCAAGACCAATACACTACCTACTGTGCCACCTAGCTGTCCCCGTTTAGTAAGATAGGGAACTCCCAAATAAGGAAACTCCCTCTATGGTCACAAGTGAGCACCGTCTCTGCAATAGATTTAAGACAGTTACCTAGAGCACTGAATGTCAGAGTGACTTAATCTGTGGCATAACCAGTATGCATTAAGGGCAGGATTTGAACCTGGGTCTTCCTGGCCCCAAGGAACACTCCCCATTCATTGCACCATGCTGTTCCATTATCATCATCATCATCATCGTCCTTATTAAGTCCTCATGTATGAAAAAATGGATCCCCTAGTATCAAACTCTTTGCTGATCAGCCTTAACAAACTTACCTAGTTTGCTTCTCAGATAACAGCCCACCCTTGAGGCTTAAATTCAGAGATGCTTCAACTCAGCGTTTCCCTCAGCAGAATGTAAGCTCCCTGGGGGCAGGGGAGAGTTCGAATGTTTGTCTTGGTATCCCTAGTACCTAGCACAGTGTCTGGCACAGAGAAAGTGCACAATGAATTCTTGTTGAATTGAACCTCAGACATCACTTAATCCAAATCCCTCACGTTACAGACCAGGAAGCCAAAGCCTAGAGAGGGAGGTGGATTGTCTAAGAACACAGAGAGAGCCAGTGCTTCAATCCAGGCTTCCTGATTCCAAATCCATAGCCCTGTCATAAGATCACAGGATTTAGGGCTGGAAGAGACCTTGGGATCCATAGGTTCCAACTCCCTCTCTTTCCACTATGGTGCCATCTAACCCTGCCTCCAAAGCCCCTTCCTTCTGGGAGTTTTCACTGCTTAACATAAATTTCAAACCTTCCAACTCCAGCAGGAGAGGAGCTCTCCAGGGTCTGAAACTGGTTGGTCTTCCTGGAGGAAAAGCACTAAATAACGGAGTCCTAGACAAAAGATGAGAGGAGCTGGGTTTGAATCCCAACTCCACCACATACACAGCCCTGAACTGGAGCAATTTCTCATCTTTCTGAGCCTTGCTCCCCCATCACTTAAATGATGGAGCTGGACAAGATAATCTTTAAGGAAGAGCCTTTCTGGCTCCAATAGGCCATGGGTCTTTCTTTGGCTCCCGGGCATGTTATATGAGTGCTCACCTTTTCATGCATGAACTCAAACACACACACACACACACACACACACACACACACACACACACACACACCCTCCCTACCACAGAGCTCCGTGGGCAATGGGCAAATTGACACAATCAGGGCTTGTTGACTCAAACTCTTAAAGGCTGGATGAATTCCCAGTGCTTGCTGAGCTGCTGCTCCTGATCCAAGAAAGAAAGAGGCAGGGAAAGGGAGGGGGCAAACGAGGGGAAGAGGGAGAGATTTTAAAAGAGAGAGGAGGAAGGCAGAGTGAGGAAGAGCAGAAGGGGAGGAAATAGGGAGGGGTTGAGACTGAAGGGGGGAAGGCAGGGTGGAAAAAGACATGGCGGAGAAGGGAGAGGAGAGATGAAGGCAGAGGAGAGGGAGGAGGGCAGGAAGAGAAGGGGGGCAGAGGAAGGGAGGGCAGGGGAGAGAGGGAGCAGAACAAGAAAGGGCAGGAAGAAAGAGAAGGCAGATAAGGCAGGGGAGAACAGGGACAGGGGAAAAGAGGAGAGTTGGGGAGAACAGAGGGATATGGAAGGCAGATGGAAACAGGAGAGATGAGAAGGGGGAAAGAGGTCAGGGAGAAGAGAAGGGGGTCTGGGAGAGGGAATGAAAAGATAGGGGTGTGGGGCAGCTAGGTGGTGCAGTGAGTAGAGCACCAGCCCTGGAGTCAGGAGGACCTGAGCTCAAATCCAACCTTAGACACTTAACACACTAGCTGCGTGACCTTGGGAAAGTCATTTAACCCAAATTGCCCTGCCCTCCCCCTCCAAAAAAATAAAAACTATTTAAAAAGAAAAGATAGGATGGTGAGAGAGTCACAAAGAATGAGGATGCTCAGACATGCCCCTTCGCATCAGAACTGTGGTTTAGATTCCCAGTCAGCTTAATTAATTCCTCATATACATCTCCCTACTCCATCAGTGAACATCATCAGGGGTTCCTTGGATAAGTGTCCCCTCTAGGACCTGGACATCTTCATCTCCAGAGTCACCTGATTGTCCTAGAAGAAAAAGAAAAGCATTTTCTTCACCAAATCCATGTAAGGGAGGGAGTGTAAATACCATTCTCCCCTTTTCATAAATGAGCAAACTGAGGCCTAGACTGGGGCAGGGAATTTAGGATTATAGGATCAAAGATGTAGAGGTAAAAGGGATTTATTCCAGTCTCATCATTTTACCTGTATGGAAAGTGAGACCCAGAAAAAGATCGTACATACAGGCAGTAAGTAGCATGGCTGGGATTTGAACCCAGATTCTCCAAATCCAGTGTTCATCCCACTATACCAAGTGACACAGCTGGTAAGTAACAGTGTTCAGACTAAATCTCAAGTTCCCTGACTCCACTAAAAGAAATAAAGTACTCAAATATTCTATCTGGGGGAAGCTTAGCGGTCTCACTTAATGATAATCTCTTCCCTTCTCAACCCATCTTTATTTCAGGAGTCCTCAGTGTGTTAGCAGAGATGGGAAGGGGTAACCTGGCTCATAGAAATCCAGCCTTCCTCTTACAGACCCAAGGGGACCCGAGTGTGTCTACGTGAGTGGTGTCTGTGTGTCCAAGTACAAGGCATGCTAATGATTGAGCTTCTGCACCTGGGTCCATGTGTCAGCGTAGATCTAGGCCACTGTGTGCTTACATATATCTATGTAAGTCTAGATTTGAGTTTCTGTGTCTTTGCGTGGCTGTAGAAATGTCTTCATTCATGTCTTCGAGCATGCTACCTTGTATCAATGCATATAAGTTTCTATGGTCTTATGATCAGGCGTATTTTCATCTCTGTGTGTGTATCCGTGCCTCCCTGTGTTTATGGACGTATCTGTGTCTGTGTAAGGGTATCTTTGAATATCTGGCTGAGAAGGGAAGGAGAATGGTCAGATTTTGTCTCTAATCTGAAATATAGGCAAGCAGTTCTCCTATGCTCACCCTAGAATCCAGGGCTCCTGGATCAAAGAATTCCCAGTGGCCAGGACCCCCAACTCTGTCCCAGTCCCCTCACACTCATGGGTAGGGAACTGTACCTCCAGTAGAAGGCCTGAGAAGGCCTGCTGCTTCAGTCATTGTCAATTATTTAGTGGGGCAGAAAAAATCCTTAGTTCCCAGGACAATGAGAGCAACAGAGTTGAGTTTGGTTAGATTTTAAAAAAATGAACCAGATACTGGTTGTTTCCAATGACCACTCCTTGAAGGCGGTGACCCCTCAAAGAATGCCATGAGCCTCTCATACATACTGCAGGACCTCCTCACAAGGTGCCTCAGGTCCAGTCTTGTACCCTGCCTGTCCCAAAGAGCTCCTGGACAACCCATTCTCCGGAATTGTTAAAAACCATCCCAGGTGTTATGTGTTCAGGGCCAACTGGGCAGGACTGAAGCAGCCCAGAGAAGAGGCAGTTCAGTAAGGAGGTGGCCTACTGCATGGCAGAATGGTGCCTTGCACATAGTAGGTATTTAATAAATAAATGCCTGTTGATTTGAATTGAATTGAAGATCACTGGACTTGGAGTCAAGAGACCTACATTCGGATCCCAGCTCCACCACTTCCTAGCAGGGTGACTTTGGCCCAGTCACCTCCCTTCTCTGAACCTCAGTTTTCTCATCTGCAAAATGGCAGTAATGATCCCTGTACCACTTTCTTCTCCATGGTGGTTGTGGGGAAAGCCTCAGAGAAGTGGGAGTGTTATTCCTATATCAGAATGTTCTAAATCCCAGAGGAAGAGGGACAAGAGCTAAGCCTGGCCAGGCGGGGTTTGGAAAGGGGGATGTGCCAGACATCAGCAGAAACAGCATCATGCCTCCTTCCCCTCGGTGCTTAACATGGATGCTAACCCTGCCCTCTCCCGATATCATATCACCCTCTCTCTACTTCCCCCTCCCTCAATGTCCTCCCCAAGTTTGCTGGAGTGGCCAGGCAGGGCACCCAACATGGCAAGAAATTTAGAGATTGTCTAGCTGGAAAGAAGCTGGGGGGCAGGGAAGAGAGAGGCTTTGTCTCCCTAGCACCCAGCCCAGCACTTACCTTGGCATTTAATTCATGCTCGGTCCTCTGAACCTCGGTCTCCTCTATAAAAATCCAAATGACATAGTGGAGGGAGGGCTAGTTGGCAATCAGAAGATCAGAAATTTAAGGGGGGAAGGGACCCACCCCTCTTTTTACATTTTAGGAAACTGAGGCCCTAGGAAAGGAAGTGATTTGCTTGATGTAATAAATAGCTGAGGCAAAATTTGAACCCAGGTCCTAGGAACCTAGATCCACTATTCTTTTGAACCACACTGAACCCTGCTCAGCTGACCTGAGTTCAAATCTAAGTCGTGTGACCTTAAGCAAATCACCTCTTTGGGACTCATTTTCTTTATCTGTAAAATGAAGGGGTTAGAGGACTAGGTGACTTCCAAGGTCCTTTTCAGCTCTAAAGCTATGATTCTATGAAAACAGGGAAAATAATCTTTGTACTCTCTAAGGCAGAGGACTGTTATTAGGAAAGAGCTGTGTAAGCCAAAAAGTCCATAGGATCGCATTATCCCTGGGCCTCACTTCAGACTGAGGCCTGATTACTCCATTTGCTCACTACAGTGGGAATAGAGATAATCGGTCTGGATTCAAATGCTGCCTTTGCCACTTACTGTCTGTGGGACCGGTGGTCCCTTCCCCTCCGTGGGCTTCAGCGGTCTATTTCTCTGTGAAACTAAGGAGCTAAGGATTCAACGTTATCTAAAAGCCCTCCTGGCCCCCCACCCCTCCACACACACACTCGCACATTCCTAGAGACCAGAAGGGGATGACCCCCCCACCCCAGGCCACGGATCTCTCCCCAGGAGAAAAGGGCGGGCGGGGGTGGGGGGCTGTGGTGCCTCCAAGGACCCCTCCCCCCACTGGGGAAAGTAAACTTTGCACAAAGCCTCCGACCGCGGCTTCTCCAGCTGCCGGCGCAGCCCCCTCCCTGGGTGAAGGGCTCCCCGGGGCCTCGGGGAGCGGAGCCAGACAATGCCATTTGAGTGAATGTTCGTCGCCTACGGAGACCCCGCCGCTGCCTCCATCTCCCGCGCAGTGGGGGCCGCATTAGCCGCTCAAAACCTATTCCGGGGAAATTAGAGCAGAGGCCTCCGCCGACAATCACCGGGTCATTTCAGCCTCCATTCTCAGGCCCCCGCCGAGATGCGGGCGGCCGGAGAGGCGCGGGCGGGGGAGGAGGCTGCGGGGCTGGACCGGGAGGATGCCGAGCGGGGGCCGGGGTGGGGGAGGTGGGGAGGGGGCGCCCTGGTAACGGAATGGGGAGCAGAGAAGTCCTTCGGGAAGGCAGCGTGGCGGAGTCAGTGGGTTCAAGACCTGGCCCTGCTGTTCACGATCTGTGGGACCTTGAGCAATTCTCTTAAGGCTCTGAGCCTCAGTTTCTTCGTCTGTAAAATCAAGCAGGTGAACGAGATGGACTCTAAGGTCCCTTCCGACTCAACCTCCTTCCTATGATGTATTTAGTAAGGGGGCTTTCTCCCAGCACCATCTCAGGACCAAAGGGATGAGCAGGATGGAGGCATCCCACCTTGCTTGCCCCATCCCCGCAGCTGGGAGAGGCTGAGTCCCTCAGAGCAGTGAATTTGGAGTCACACGTCCTGTGTTTGAACCTCAGGACATCTGTCACTACCTATATGACCTTGGGAAATCACAATCCCTCTGGCATTTCGTTTTCTCATTACATGAGTCCCTATGGCACCTTTTACTTTTAAATTCTGTCATCTGAGACATAGGCCAGTCCCCTGACTGCCATCCAGCTGGGATGATAGGATAGGATCCAGAGAGGTTGAGACTGGTCTAAGGTCACACAGGACACAGTGAGTGTCAGAGGCAGAAGCTGAACCCAGGCCGTCTGAGCCTTCTTTCCAAGTTAACACATGCCAGGAGGGAAATGGGTAGTTTGGTGAAAAACATAGCCCCAAGAGCCAGTAGAACTGGTTTTAAGTTGTTCTTTGACCACCTCCCTAGTGACCTTGAAAATGTCACTTGCCTTCCCTAGGCCTGAGCTTTCCCCACAGAAAAATGAAATAATTAACACCCATTTCTATGTACTTGAAGGTTTACAAAACCCTTGACTCAGGACAACTCTGGCAATGAAAGTTTAAGGGTAAGAGTTGGAGAACTGGGATTTCATTGGGTATTGGGAGGTCCCAGGTGAGGAAAAATCCTCTACCAAGTAGGTCAGCACCTCATCTGCACCTTACAGCTGAGTTGCCTGAGAAGTCAAGTGACTTGCTGACTGTCACACAACCTGTATATGTCAGTGGGAAGGCTTGAACCTAGGTCTCCAAGGAGTCTCAATGAAGTTCTCTAGCTGCTACAGAAGCTGCTGCAGGGATAGGGAAGATATGATCATCCCTTTTTTATGGAAGGGGAAACTGAGATTGGAAAAAACTTGCCTAGGGTCACAGGGTAAGTCATCAGCAGAGTCAGAATTGAACCACAGTCCTCTGACTCCCATCTCATTCCTCTTTCTAATTCCATTCAGGTATGGGGATTAAAATTGTGCAACCTACAATAAAAGAGACTGAGGCAGAGCTCTGAGCTAATGGCACTTTATTAAAAGGTTCATGGTCTCCTCTAAGGAAGTAGACCTCAGATCTTCTTCATGATCTGAGATGCCCCCTTCTTCCGGGACCTTGTTTATATAGGGTTTCCAAATATGCAAAACAGGCATGGTGAAATACAGAATCTCATTGGTTTATAGACCTTGCTCTTGAGGACCAAAAATGGCATATCAGCAGGGGGGTCACAGGTTGGGTGATACATGAGGCAACTCCATTGACTAAGTGGTAATAAGACGATCACTTCCTCATGTTGGACAAGAGAGAGGTCCAGGAGTACAAAAATAAATTGGGGAACTTTCCAAATCATCAAGGCATCCCACCCATGCTGGGTCTGGACATAGAACTTCAGCAAAACACGATAGAGATATCTTTGTCAGCATTCTTATGCTTATGCAAGTGAGCCTCATAACTTAGTAAACAAGTAGTGAACATTACATTAAAGTGTGAGGCTCACTATAAGAACCCATCTATCCCTATATGATTTATGTAATATATCAAACTGATTGGAATAGAGTAGGGGTCCAAATGAATTCTTCCTCACATGGGCAGGTTGCTTGTACACACCCAGGCTATCCTGAGAATGAAATGAGGCTGCCTTTGACAGCAGTTTTGAAAAGTTTAAAATGCAGGACAAACGCAAAGGATTTTTTTCTGTGACCCAGATATTTCCTGTGCCATCAAACACCAGGTAGGCCAGGAGAGGTAGCTAGGATGAGGGGGAAAAAGGGGTCAGGACTCTGAAGTACCTTCCTGTTTTCCTCCCCCACATTCCCCTTCATTCTTATCACTTTCACTGATCCATGCTGGTATTCTCCTGAAAGGCAGGGCCATGTTAAAGAAAAAAGGCTAACCCTGGAGTTAGGATACTTGGGTCTAAGTCCCAGCTCTGAAACACTGGCACTAGAGTGAAAGGACCTGGATTCAGATCTCATCTCTGACGCCACGTGTGTGACCATGAACAAACCACCTGACCTCCTCCTCAATTTCCTTATCTACAAATTGAGGAGGATGTGAACTAGATGGCCTCTGAGCACCAGAACTATGACCCTAGTTTATGACCTTGGATAAATCACCTGAATCTCTCCAGCCCTCAGTTTCTCCATCTGTAAAGATGACAAGATGTGCCCCTAATCTTCCAGAATGGTTGTTGAGACCAGTGAGTATTTTACAAACCTGAAAACACTGGAGAAGGAAACTGTTATTATCTCTGTGTTCCTTCCCAACTATAATTTTGAGCCAAAAGACTTAACCTCTCCTGACCTTCAGTTTGCCATCTGTAAAATGAGGAGGTTGGATTAGGCGACATCTCTGATCTCTTCTGACTCTCGAGCCAGTGACCCTGTTAGGGCTCTGCCCACTGCGTTGCACTGCCATGGCCTAACATATAGTCATACCTCATTTTATTGCTCTTTACTATGTGGATAATTGAGTTTTTTACAAATTGAAGGTCTGGGGCAACCCTTCCTTTGGGAAGCCTATGGGCGCCATTTCTCCAACAGCATGTGTTCATGTATCTCTATATCACATTTTGAGAATTCCCACAATATTTCAAACTTTCTCGTTATTGTTATATCTGTTGCGGTGGTGCGTGACCAGCGATCTTTGATGGTGCTGTTGTGATTGTTTCGGGGCATCGCAAACCGAACATAATTGATAAATATTGTGTGTCTTCTGACTAGTCCACTGACCAGCCATTCCCCCATCTCTCTTCCTCTCCTTGGCCTCCCTACTCCCTGAGACACAACAATATTGAAATTAGGCCAATTAATAACCCCACAATGGCCTCTAAGTGTTCAAGTGCCAATCAATACAGCAAACTACGTTGTTGTCTTATTTTAAGAAATTGTCACAGCCACCTCAGCAACCACCACCCTGATCAGTCAGCAGCTATCAACATTAAGGCAAGACAACAAAAAGATTACAACCCACGGGAGGCTCACATGATGGTTAGCATTTTTTAGAATAAAGTATTTTTAATTAAGGTATGTACTTTTTTTGGACAATATTATCACACACTTAATAGACTATAGAATCGTTGTAAATAGCAGTTTTTCATATGCACTTGGAAACAAAAAAATTCATGTGACTCACTTTATTTCGATATTCGCTTTATTGAAGTAGGCTGGAACAGAACCTGCAATATCTCCGAGGTATGCCTGTATTAAAAAGGGATTCTTGGGAATCATTCGGAAAGCCTTCCTGGACTAGGTGGATGGAGCACAGGCCCTTCACTCAGGAAGACCTGAGTTCCAATCCAGCTTCAGATACTTCCTAGCTGTGTAACTCTGGGCAAGTAATTTAACCTCTGTCTGCCTCAGTTTCCTTAACTATAAAATGGGGATAATATAGCATCTACCTTCCAGTGTGGTTGTGGGGATCAAATGAGATAATATTTGTAAATCACTTAACACAGTGTCCTGCATATAGTAGGCACTTTATAAATGTCTATTCCCCCTCTCCGTGAAGGAAGTGGTTGGTTTCAGGTTGGTAGAGACAAGGGGGCAGGCCCTTTTTTTTCCCCACTGTCCCTGATTAGTGCCTAATTGACTTTCCAGTTTCCCTGACGGCAGATGTCTAATTTTTCTTTCAATGGTGATTATGAAGATTAAACATTGGCTGCCTCGTGACTGAGCCTGTGATCTCTAGGAACTGCCAGATGAGAACCAATCAATGATCCGCCCCTGTTCCCCTCCTTCTAGTACCATATGGATCTGACTCTTTAAAAGGGCAAAGGGACCCTAACTCCTTATCTAGCCCTTTCAGCCCTCTCCTCTGCCCTCTCCACCCAGTCTGGGTCAATCAACCCAAGAGATAAAGGACAATTAAATGTACTTTGTTGACTTAAAAAGTGAAGCCTGCAGAGGACAAAGCTTTACCCCCAGAAGAGTGACCAAAGCAGTAGTGGGGCCAAAGGAACATTGCTGAATGGGAATTAGGAGAACTGGATTCCAGTACTGGCAGTACCACTGACTCACCGTGAGACTTGGGCAATTAAGTTTCTTTGATCCAAGCTTCAGCTGTAAAATGGTTGAACTAAGGGCCCTCCCAGCTCTGACATTCTGGGTTCTAAGGGCCCTTCCAGGTCTGACATTCCCTGTTCTAAGGGCCTTCCAGCCCTGACATTGCATTCTAAAGGCCTCCCCAGCTCTGTCTTTTTGTGTTCTAAGGGCCCTCCCAGCTCTGACACTGTGTGTTCTACCTTCCCTCCTAGCCCTGATATTCTGTGTTTTAAGGGCCCTCCCAGCTCTGACATTGTGTATTCTAAGGGTTCTGCCAGCTCTGACATTATACATTCTAAAGTCTCTTTCCACTCTTCAAAAAAAAGCCTCAAAGTAGCATTTAAAGTCCACTATAATCTTGCCTCAATCTACTTTCCAGCCTTACTTCATATTATCCTCCTCCTGCTGAACCACACTGTGAGCTCTTCTCTGAACTCCATCTGCATTCCCAGGGAGCATCCCCTACACCTTGGCACATAGACTCCCTCCTCATCTCTACCTTTCACAATCTTGCTTTTCTTTCAAGATTCAGCTCGGGGGCAACCTCCTCCATGAAGCCACCCCTCATCTTCCCTTGCTGTCCCAGGCTGAAAGGGGTCACTCCCTCCTCAAAGTGTTCTAGAGTACTACAGAGACCTCCTAGCTGGGTGACCCTGAGCAAGTCACTTAACCTAGCTCTGCCTCCATTTCCTCTTTTGTAAAATGGGGATGACAAAGGTGATAAGAAGATTAAATGAAATAATATTTGCAAAGTGCTTTGTAAACCTCAAAGTGCTGTATAAATGCTAGTCGTTGGTATTATTATTATTATAGCAATCAACTTGGAGGGAATCAAGAAGACGTTTATTGAATTGAATTATGGATAGAGAGCCGGACCTGAAGGCAGGAAGACCTGAGCTTGAATATTTATTAGAAACTTACTCTCTGTGTGACCTTGTAGCAAATCATTTAACCTCAGTTTTCTCATCTGTCAAATGGGAGTAATCTACCTCCCAGGGTGGTTGTGAGGCTGCAATGAAATAATATACACAAATCTTGGTCATTATTGTTCATTCGCCTTTGTCCCATCTTATCCTGCCTTGCATCTAGCACTTAGCACAGTGCCAGGCACATAGCAGGCACTTAACAATGTTTATTGACTGACTATCTACCGTATTACCTGTGTACAGAACAATATCCTTCCCGGTAAAATGTAAACCATCCAAGGACAAAGACTTTTTTTAAAAAAATTCTTTGTAATCCCACCATGTAGGAACATCGTGCCATATACAAAGTAGGCCCTTAATGATTGTTGAATTTGCTGAATTGAATACATTTTATGTTCTAAAGTCTCGCCTGGCTCTGATATTCTATATTCTATTCTTGCTGTGTGACCATTGGCACAAGCCACTTCATTCTCAGTAACCCCCTCCCAGGCCACTCTCTCTCTCTACACCTATAATTAACTGATCTGCATAGAAGTAAGCAGTTTCCTAAAAGAAGAGTTCCCTACAGAATGAATTCCAAGTCTAGACAAAAAAAATTTTAAAAGATCCCTTCCAGGTCTGACATTCTATGTTCTAAGGTCCTGTCTAACTTCAACATTCTCTCTACTGGGCCTCTCCCAGCTCTGATAGTCTGTAATTTATAAGGCTCAATAATCCTTTGTGATTCATAAGGCACTTCCCCACCTACCATCTTCCTTGTCATCATCCACAAACATTTACTGAGCTTTTACTCCACGTAGACCCTGTACTAGATCCTCCCAGTGTTCCCAGAAGGTCAACAGGACAGGGGCACCAGGTACAAATTGGATTCAGTGGTCCCTTCCAAATCTGAGATTCCATAATCTTATAATTCTGGGCTTACTGGAGGGAGGGGAGAAGTTATCCTTACTTTGGAGAAGAAGAAATTGAGGACACTAGAGCTATGGAATTTCAGGACTGGGCGGGTACTTCAAAATTATCCAGATCAGCCCACTTGCCACACAGATGGGGAAACTGATTCCCGTCTAAGGAAAGGAATTCAGCTAAGATCACAATATCAATTCTATTTTGGAGATGTGACTAAAAGCCAGGTTTCTGGTCTAGGTCTCTTTCCACGGCTTCCCACCCTTGACAAGCCGTACCACAAATGTTTGGTGGGAAGCATCTCTATGGTCTCTTCCAGATTTGTTTAAACCCTATGATCTTTAGGAGAAGAAGAAAAAGAGACATTGATTTTTCAATTCCTGACCACTGATCCCCTTCTTTCCCTCCATCAAGCAGTCACTAAACATGTATTGAGTACCTACTGTGTTTAAAGCCCTTTGGGAAGTTTTCAAGCGTCCTCCCTCAGACAGGGGCTGATGAGCTTCTGATGGTGCACCACCATCCCCTGCCTGGGTGAGACTGATGAGAGTCTCTCTAATGAATGCCAAGAAAGGGGTGTTTTCACAAAAATACTTGGTGAAGGGGGAAGAAGACAACTTCTACATCCCGCGACCCGAGGCCTCAAGACATCATTTCTTCTACATTCTCTGGCAAATCACCCTCTGAGAGAGGGTGATTATGTTGGAAAGGGGACTATAGACCAGATTTGTGGAAGGAATTGAGGATGTTTAGCAAAGAAGAGATAAGACTACAGAGGTTATACTCAGATATTTGGAAGTCTGCTATGGGAAAGGGGATCAGATTGGCTCCCCAGCAAGTTTTTAGACAATGGCTGGAAATTGTGGAGAGGTAGATCCATGGGTATGCTGGAGAAATGTTTAACAATGAACTCTCCAAGGGAAAAACTGCATACACAATGCACTTTTATGTTTAATTTCGAATTATTAATATTTTCTCCATTGCTTTCTTAACTCTAGATAATCAACAAAACAATAAATCAAGCCCTGATTTGTAGTGATGGCTGATTTCTGATGTGTAAATGCTCACACTGAAAATTTAACAACTGTTATCCAGTTTGAGCTGGCTCCAGCACACTCTTGGTATTAGGTCTAAGCTTAGCTATAAGGAAAAACTTTCTGATGATAAGAATTACTCCAAAGTGGGATGGTCCATCTAATAAGGTAGTAAGTTCTCATCATGAAAGTCTTTAAGTAGAGGCTAGAGAATCGCTTGTTGGACATGTTGGAGAAGGGTTGGACCAGATGCCCTTTTAGCTCTGAGATGTTAAGATTTGTTATTCGTGATTGTCATCTGAGACCCAAACAGCCGTTCTGTGCTGGCCATATATACATATTTATACGAGTTCCCTCCTCCCTAAGGTCCCGCCAGATGGGGAGTTAATACGAGCACCCAAATTTCCTACTGCTTCCAGCTTTCAAAAAGCAAAACAAACAAACCCCACAGAATCTGGCAAATCTCGTTGGCTCTGAAAATGATGATGGTGATGATGATAACAGCTAACATTTATATTGCACTTACTATGTGCCAAGCTCTGTGCTAAGCACTTTACAATTACCATCTTATTTGATCCTCAAAACAATCCTGCTATTATTTTCCCCAATTAACAGATGCGGAAACTGAGGCAATCAGAAACTAAGTGACTTGGCCAGGGTCATACAGCTAGTAAGTGTCTGAGGCCAGATTTGAACTGAGGTCTTCCTGACTGGAGGGCTGGCACTCCATCCACCTAGCTGCCTTTTTTAACTAAACTAATTCATCAAAGCCCCCACTCCAGCAACAGAGACAGAATAATACTGATATTCATTACTATATCAAGTCTAGGTTTACAAAGGACTTCCCTCACAGTGTGATGCAGTGGAATTAGGGTTTTGTAGTCTGAGGATCTGGGTTCAAATCCTGACTCTTCTATATGTTACCTATGTGACTTTAGACAAATATCTCCTCTCTGGGTCTCAGTTCCCTCATCTGCAGAAAGAGGCAATTCCCTCCAGCAGTAAGCCTACCCAATCCAATGAGTTTTTATTAAATTCCTACCGTGTACCCTCTGTCTCTTCCCCCCAAGCATTTTCACCGACTGTCCCTCATGCCTAGAACACTCTTCCTTCTCATATCCTGTTGGTACATAGTCTCCTCCATTAGACTATAAGCTCCTTGAGAGCTTGGCACAGTGCACATAGTAGGCACTTACTGACTACTATGTATGAGGCACTGAAGGTACTAAAGCTACAAAGACAAAAAAACAACCAGCTCTTGCCTTCAAGGAGTTTCCATTCTCCTAGGGAATACAGCATGGAGGCAGATACAGACACACTATCCTGAAAAGGAAGAAGATGGAGCTACCAACTAGCAGGATCAGGAAAGACTTGCTGTACCTGAGCAGAGTCTTGAAGTAAGCTAAGGATGCTTAGAGGTGGTAGGGAGGAGGAAGTGCTTCCTGGGGACAGGAGACAGAATGGGCAAAGGAACAGAGGTGAGGGCTAGAATGTTGAGTTCAAGGAGCAGCAAGATCCTAGAGACTTTCAGAGGTGGACATGAGTGCAGGATCAAGGAATGCCAAGATAGATTCTATTCATAGCTAGATATTATGGAAATACTTGGCAAAGTCTCTGCTGCTTACCTGGTAGAAAAGATGGAAGGATGTTAGCCCCATGAAAGTACACTTAAATGAATTTAGAACTGTCTAAATAATGAAACCCAAAATGTAAATAATGGGAATTTCCCTATTTAGAATTCAACAAAGTTGAAAGTTCCTTGGGGCAGAGTCACTGGAATATAAAAGGAAGACCTTTTAGATACAAAAGAAATATTCCACATCATAGGAAGGGGCTGAGTCTTGAGAAGCTCAAGTTCACAAGAAGAAACCAAATAAGTCTATGAACTTGTCCCAGGGTACAGACCACTCATTTGCAAATGACCAAATCTGGGAAGTATAACCTGACAGAGCATCATAAGTAAAGGAGAGATGTCTCACTGCGGGAAGCCACATCAGGACCAGGAAGGATTGTTGGAAAGGAGAGACTAGACCTTGCTTACCTCTTGCCTGGAGAGGACAAGCCTCAGAGATGAAGCTCTGAGAGACTGGAAGAAGAGAGGCACCTGCCAATTCTGGAGTATGGTTGTTGCCCTTGCTGAAAAGAGCACTGTGACACTTCAAGTGAAAAAAAAATGCTGTAACACCCAGCTGAGCCAGAGGGTGGAAGTGGTGAACATTGTACCTGCCCATCACAGAGTGAGCCTAGGGAATCTAGCAGATTGACCCATCCATTAGAGGTGCCACACCAAGTGAGCCAAGTGTCTGAGCAGCGTGCCTGACCCTCCTAGATGGCAGCAGCCTAGTGGCAGAGAGATCCGGGTAACCCACTTGACCAATCCTAGCAGGTGATTCAGCCATCCAGCTGATACACCACGCCCTTTTTCTGGAGCTTCCAGAGAAAGGATTATGAGGTCCTGCAGCTCCAGAGTTTGGGGTTTCCTTGGCCATATTTGTTCCCTTTACGTGTGCCTCACAACCCCTATACTTTAAGCTCATCCTTTCATCCATGGATTCTGAGTTCATTTGTAGGAAGGTGTACCCCAGGTTTGGAAGGGGGTGGTAGGAATTCTTTGTAACGCATGTTCTTGTTATGCTATTCGAGTAAATTAATTTACCAACTGACTGTTAAAGGGAAGCACATCGGTAGGGGCTTATGAAGTATAACATTAAGAGGACTGACACTAAAAGGGTTATCCCTAGAACCATGAGAGTAGTCGCAGCTGACTCTTTGGGGACCAAACCTGCCCATGCCAGTACAAGCTGAGGAAATGAGCCCAGAAGTGATGTTAAAGTAGAGTTAATAGACTGATGCCAATCTAGAGGGAGTATCTCAGGGATCTGTCTTCGGTCTCCTGCTATTCATTATTTTCTTTTATCAGCAACTTGAGTTAAGGGATAGATGACATACTTAGTACAAGCAAAGGTTAGATGAATGCTTCTTGGATACATTATAGAGGAGACTCTCGTTCGGATAAAAATTGGACTGGAAGGCCTCTGAAGTCCTTTTTAATTCTGTGAGCCTGTATTTCTATCACAATTCAATTACTCAATAACTCAATCAATAAGCATTTATTAAGTGCCTACCATTGCAAGTAATTTGAATCATGGATGTGGTGAGTCCCCCATCCTTATGGTATTCCAGTAGAGGGTAGATGTTCACTTGTTTGGAATGCTGTCAAGGGGATTTTTATTCACATAGCATCTGGATGATAGCCAGGACCTAACGAGTTCCCCGTAGTCTATAAAATGGGTCACATCTAATATGATGAACCATACTAGGGATAAATGTAAAATCTTATCCTTGTGCTTCAGCTTCCCCAGTACAAGATGAAGACAGCTCGACGGTCGTTCTGACTAAAGGCCCCTTTACTCCATTCACTGGGCCCCCTAGCTGTTTGCCTCATTTTCCTCAACTATAAACCAGGAATGATAATAATAACGCTTACCTCCCAGGGTTGTTGTAAATATCAGATGAGATAACATTTTAAAGTACTTTGCAAACCTTAAAGCATTATCTAAGTGCTATTATTTCCAGCTCTGACATGTTATATTTTAAGAGCCCTTCCAGCTTTGACATCCTATGTTCTGAGGATTCTAATATTCCTTGAATCTATGAAATTCAAACAGGTTGCATGGCCACGCATAGAGAAACTGGGCCTCCCATCCCCAAGGAGACGAGCCCGCCTACAATCTAGTGTCATCCCCACAAACGGAGCAGGGAAGGATGAAGGAAAGGGTTCCCATGAGGCAACTTTATCCCCCATGAGCTAATTGCAGAATTCTCCCCAGGGGGACAAGGCAAGAACAAACCCTTCTTTGCCAAAAGCATTATAACCAGCTGGGCTGTTATTTCTTGTTCAAACATTTCTCTCTCCAATAAATAAACAAATGATTAAAAAAAAAGGGTGCTGATGCCGTCTCTTGGACTCTGATTCTTTAAAGACTGTGACAGTGGGCCACAAATTCTGACAGGTAGAAGAAAAGGCTTCCATTCAAATAAACTAGCATTTATTTAAGCACGAAAGGCACTTGGTACACAAAGACAGAAAGAAAGATTTCTTGTCCTCAAGAAGCTTACATTCTTCTTTGAGTTTCCTGTTCACCAAGTTTAGATAGGTTCATCACCAGTAGGTTGATTATTAGAGGTACACTTTTTCAGCCAAAACAGTTCTTAGAGCCCATCAACAAAGATAAGAAATAGATGCAATTGGCATCTGTGGAAGTGTATAGACAGACAGACAGACAGGTGATAAATAAGTAGATAGATATACATACATATGTACATATGCACATATTTATAGTTATAGAGGAGATGCTCTGATCAATCTAAGTCTGTCTCCCTCCCTCTCCACTGCCCATTCCACTTGACAATATAGGGCAGGGCTGTCCAAAACACAGTCCGTGCTTCCCCATGCAGCCTGCCTATGTCCACCACAAGCACAGAATTCAACACAAATGCTTTAGTTAAAGCATTTATGTCAATTTCCATGCCCGTAGTAAACACAGGCGGTCTGCATAAAATTGCACTGCGGGATGAACGCGGCTCATGGGCCACACTTTGGACAGCCCTGATATGGATCGTGGACCTTTAAACACATAAAGGCAGATCTCTTCCATGAAGGTGGACATCCCCACACTAGCCCTTGATGAGAGACATACCCAAGCACCTTGCTAGGCTGATACAGGACCTCCTGATTGATCCGCAGTGACTGTGGACTTCATCAAAGATGAAAGCTATAGATTCTAGGGGTAATGTCCATCCTCCAGAACTTTTAAGAGAGAGGATATTCTGGGCTATTCTGCCTTTAGACTAATCTCTCTGTTGAACTTTCAGCAAGGGATGGGAAAGAGAATTTCTCTTCCTTCTCTAGCAACAGAAGCACATGGCCACAGGAGACATATGTTTGAACCTCAAGCCCCAAGCCCCTGGATGTTCTCCTTTCTTTTTAGTTCTTTAGGAGTGATTATTTCTAGCTTCAGTGATTACCTTGTGGGTCAAGAGTTCTTAGTTTGGGATCCAGACATCAGTCAAACAGAGAGAGTTCCATAGTAGCAGGCTTTTCTGAGCAGAAGAAGACCACCACCAGGGTCATCCTGCACCTGAAGGATTAAACAAAACCACACCGGGGCTGAGCCGGAGATTTGGACCTTGGGCAGCTAGGTGGCAAAGTAGACAGAATGCTGGGCCTGGAGTCAGAAAAATCTGAACTCAAATCAAGCCTCGGACACTTACTAGTTGGATGATCCTGGGCAAGTGGCTTAACTCTGTTTGCCTCAGTTTCCTCATCTGTAAAGTGTTCTGGAGAAGGAAATGGCAAACCACTCCAGTATCTTTACCAAGCAAACTCCAAAGGGGCTCACAAAGAGTCAGATATGACTAAACAACAACACAAAACCTTCCTTGATAATTGCTGTGAGATGCCCAAATAGTACAGGTTCGTGGTAAATTCAAAATACCTATTCAGCAGTCCCACAAAAGATCTTTTTACATTCTGGGGAGAACATAATCAGTGTAATAAGCTATCTGAGCACTTTTTGTTCCCTGCATTTGTTCAGGCTAGCCAAGGCATCTTTTGCATTTCATGTAGTCAGAGAAATAAACAACTATCCTATACCAGATTCCCATAATGTGCATTAAGTATCTTTGTGGGAGAGAATCCTATTACTCACTTTTGGGGAGACTGTGCACATGAGCCACACTTATACTTTCTTTTAGAGATTTCTCCGGCATTTTGTTGTAGGGTTGGGGCAAAGTTAGAGAGAAAATTCAAGCCTTTTTGGAGTCAAGCCCCACAAGGCTATATGAGTCCAGTTTCTTTTGGGGTCCCCTCTGCTAAAGGGTACAAAATTTTAACAAATTTTGGAGGTAAGTGCCTTCTGATCTATAATTTCATGGATGAATGAATAAATAAATAAATGCATCAAAATAATTTATTAATTTATTAATCATTATATGCCAAGCATTGTTGAATTCCAAAGCTATGAATACAAAAGCAAAGAGTCCTTGTCCTTAAGAAGTTTACAATCTATTTGGGGGACAGAACACGTGTAGTGGTGGCCAAAGAGTGATATTTTAGTTTGGAAATGACACAGAGAAGGAACAGAGGCATCGGGGGTAAAATGACATCCTTTCTGGGAGCTATGACAATATTCATTTGATTATGGCTCCATAACTGCAAGGGAGGAAGAGCGAGAGTAGATGCTCAGTGGTATGGGAGCTGGTCAAGAGAAGTCTAGGGAGCAGAAATTAAAACAAGGCTAGAACCCAGGCCTAGATAGAATGGGCAAGTGAGGCAAGAGCTAATTAGGATGGGAAGGCCCTAGCGCTGGGTATGAGAGTGTTAAGTCCAGTAGTCTAAGGAATGATGGGGAATAGGTTGTATGGAAGAGCCAAAGTGGGTCAGAAGTTGGACTTGAACCCTGGTTTTCCTGATTAACTCTCTGTTCACAATGGTGGGAGGGGGGAAGGGAGAGAAAAGAGAGAGAGGGAGGGAGGTGGAGGGGAAGGAGAGAGAGAAGACAGAGAGAAGGAGGGAGAGAAAAAGAAAGGAGAGAGGGAGGGAAGAGAGAGAGAGAAAAGAAAGAGAGAGGAAGGGAGAGAAGGAGAGAGAAGGGAAAGAGAGAGAGGAGGGGATAGAGAGAGGGAGAGAGAGACAGAGACAGAGAGACAGACAGAGTGACATAGAGACAGAGGAAAGAGAGAGAGGAAGGGGGGAAGAGAGAAAGAGAGAGAGAGGGAGAGAGAGAGGGAGAGAGAGAGGGAGAGAGAGAGAGAGAGAGAGAGAGAGAGAGAGAGAGAGAGAGAGAGAGAAAGAAAATAAGGTTTATAGTTTTGGGGTTGGGAAGGGGGGGGAGTGTCC
This sequence comes from Trichosurus vulpecula, assembly GCF_011100635.1. Lineage (NCBI taxonomy): Eukaryota > Metazoa > Chordata > Mammalia > Diprotodontia > Phalangeridae > Trichosurus > Trichosurus vulpecula. The sequence continues at coordinate 71,717,453 of NC_050573.1, forward strand.
TACCTTCCTGTCCTCGCTTTTCCCCTTTCCCACGTGACATTTGGGGATAATAATAGGAGTTATTGGAGAGTGGTTTCTTCCCAGTAGGGCTTCCTTCCACCGACAGATTACAGCCCCTCTAATAGATGGTCTTTGATGCTTTTCATAGGATCTGGATGGGCGAGGGATATTAGGGAACATCTCATCCAACCCCTTCATTTTAAAAAATGGAAGACTGAGAACCAGCGAGGGGAAGTGACTTCCCCAAAGTCACAGAAACGGTGAGTAACTGCGCCAGACCTAAAACCCAAGTGTCCTGACTCACTCCAACGCTCCTTCCATTATACCCTGCTGCCCTCTGTGGCCGGAAAACTTCATCAGCTGGTCGGTGGCCAGCCTTCCAGGGATGAGAATGATAGTCTTGTTCCTTGACATTCAGATAACAAACTGTGTTTATAGTTCATAAAGCAGTTTCCAGTTTACAGGTTACTTTCACATTCCACCCCTGTAGCTTCTCCCCTTGGAAGCTTCTCCATCTGATTGGTGAGTTACTCCCAGAGCCTCCATTTTAAGGAGGTCCCTAAGCGGGCAAGCTCATTCATTCGCTCCTCTCCAGGGTTGCTATTCACTCCCCAAACTTCTCCAGCATGCCCTCAAGGTGCCTCCTCCCCTGGGGGGGGGTGCCTTTTATGCGTTGTCTCCATCAAAATATAAGCTCCTTGAGGGCGAGTACCATCTTTGTTTTTGCTCGAATTTGAATTCTCTGCCTTTAACCCAGTACCTGGCACATAGTAAGTACTTAATGAGAGCAGCTAGGTGGCACAGTGGATAGAGTGCTGGGCCTAGATTTTTCTTCCTGAGTTCAAATCCGGCCTCAGATACGTTCAAGCTGTGTGACCCTGGGCAAGTCATTTAACTCTGTTTGCCTCAGTTTCCTCATGTGTAAAATGAGCTGGAGAAGGAAATGGCAAACCACTCCAGTATCTTTGCCAAAAAATCCCCAAATGGAGTCAGGAAAAGTCAGACACAATTGAAACAACTGAACAGCAAGTACTTAATGTTTGTTGAGTTGACCTTAGTTAGATCCTCAAGTACTCCCTTTCATTCCAGTCCCTCCTCAGTCCCCACAAACACACACTAAGTAATTGCAAGTCAATCATGGCTGTTTTATAGAGAGAGAAACTGAGGCAAGAATGGAGGAAGAACTCGTCCAGTGTTTCAGAGAGTTCCATATTTGAACTCAAGTCTCTCGATCCCCAGCCTAAGTCTCTCTCCCGTCAGCCTTGTCACCTCCTCGTCACCTGCCTTCTTCAATAAGAGGGAGGGCATACAAGGAGGGAGATCAATAACAGGAAAGATGGAAGGGAATGGGAATGCATTTCCCTGGGGTGACGTGGATGATTGGGCTAAATATAGAAGATGGATGGGTGGATTTTCTCCAAGTGCCTTCTGTCGCCATCCCCATTAGGAACCTTGGCAGCAGCGGCTGGAGAGTCGGCTGTCTCCCTCACCCCCACCCCGAACTCCAAACCTTCCCCTCCTTCTTCCATTTCTTGGCAGTCATCCCCCTCCCCCACCTCCCTACCACACACACATGCATCATTTCATCTTTCAGGGACCCCAGGAAGCTCAAAGGAGAAAAAAGCAAAGACAATCCTTCATTGTCCAGCCCCAAGCTACATTTGCGGAGTCAGGCTTAGCAGAGGAATAGTTTTGAGAAAGATTTAGACACATTCTTGGATGAGCCTCCATAGGTTGATCAGGGAAGCTGGGGAGATCTCTGTACCTGTCCTTGTCCTTTGGAGGGGACAATGGGAAGGGCTTTAAATGCCTCCTGGGCTCCCAGGATAGACTCCCCAAGTCACTGAATAATATTCTTAGATGCTGAAAATAAAAATATAGAACTGCTGAATCATAGAAACAGAGACCCTTAGAATCTTAGAATTGACAGTAAGCTTGAAAGTTGTCTACCCCAAACTCTGATATGATATAGGTTGTTGCTGTTCAGTCATTTTCAATCATGTCCAGCTTTTCATGACCCCATTTGAGGTTTTCTTGGCAAAGATACTGAAGTGGTTTGCCATTTGCTTCTCCAGCTCATTTTACACATGAGGAAACTGAGGCAAACAGGGTTAAATGACTTGCCCAGGGTCACACAGCTAGTAAGTGTCTGAGGCCAGATTTGAATTCAGGAAGATGAGTCTTCCTGACTTCAGGTCTGGAACTTTACCCACCACACCACCTAGCTGCCCCTCTGATACTGGGACACCTTCTAAAGGCTCTCAAGTGAGTTGTCCTCCTGGATCTGCGTGACCACTCCAAGTGATGGGGAGCTTATCTCCTAAGGTAACCCATTCCATTTTCTGATGAAGTAGGCACTCTAGTCTGGAGAAAAGAAGGTCACAGAACTGCATCTGGGATTCAGGAGAATTTCTCACAGGCTGATCTTCTCTGCCTTAACCTTTCCAGATCTGGGCAATGGGACTGAGAAAGGGGAGGAGGTATCTCTGAATAGGTTGAATCAGAGATGGGAAGGAGACAGTAGAAATGAGAATTCATGATGATAGAGTCAGAAAGGGAAGGAGGGAGGGAAAGAGAGACTCCCACCCCACACACACACCAGCCAATATTTGCGTCACATCTATAAATTCCCTGAAAACAATTTTAACCGCCACCGTAAATACCAGCAACAATTATCGATTCAGAGTCAGTCTCCCAGCAGCGAGAGGAATCCATCTCCCTTTCTTAAAGGACAAGGAATCTAATCGAGTCAGAGCATTCTGGGCCCCTGTCCCACCTGGCCCAATGAGCTCTTCTAGGAGGCCCTGAGTGCCAGGCCCTGGCTGGGACTTGGAAATTGAATTAGCTCCCAGAGACGAGCTGGGCCAATCACTCAGGCAGGCTGAAGGACAGTGTATTGATTTCCATGTTTCAAAAAAATTAAATGATATCCTTTTTGTTATTTAAAATGCTGACAGAGCAATTCCATAATGGAGCGGCCAGGGCCCTGGGCCAGGAGCCCCCATCAGTGAGGAGTCTGTGGTACTGGACAGGGAGGTGCAGGGAAGATTTAGTATAATTGCCTTCTCTCCAGATAATTAATGATTCTGGGAGAATGGCCTTCCTATTCCAACAGAAACGCCCTTCAATATAATTTATTAAAGATATAATAATTAATTATGTAAATAGATGATTTATTGTCAACTCTGCCAGTCCAAATTGATTTCTTGGGTGGGAATTGAGGAGGGGAGGTATTGATAAGGTAATGGTCTCTGAACCGCTGTTAAGCCCAGGTACCACCTCCACTCCCCCAGGCACTCCTTAAAGTCTCCTCCTGACCACCAGAAGATATGGGAGGGCAGGAGAGTAGAGAAACAGTTGACTCCAGAGCTTCTTTTGAGAAGGTCAGCTTGTGAATGAGCTAGGGATCTCTGAGGTTGCCTCAGAACACCATGGCCAATGGGCGTTCTGAGCTCTGACACACTCTTTGTTCTGACCACATCGCCCTGACAGGCGGCAGGGCTGATCCTCTTGGCTGGCTCGGCTTCTTTCCCAGTGAGCTAATTTGCCTAAAACCTATCAAACATCCCCAATTCAGAATAAGTCTGGGGAAGAAAGTCAAGCTAGCTTGAATTATAGAATTTTTTAAAAGAAATAACCACCCACGGCATTTGTACATTTTAGATTTTCTGAAGTGTTCTCACATTCACGATCTCCTTCAATCCTCAACGTGCTGAGATGTCAGCAGGTCCTTGGGCCTTATTCACGTCAGTCCAGCTTTTACTCATGAGATCACAGGATTACAGATTTAGCACTGGAAGAGGCCCGAGAGATGATCCATTCCCCTCCCCCTCCATTTCACAGATAAGGAAACTGAGGCCCAGACTGGTTAAGGGGTTTATCCCACAAACAACTTTAAAAGACTCAAGAGCCCTGATTGATTCATTGGCCACCCAGGATTCCAGAGGATCAGTGAGTAAATCGGTACCCACCATCTGACAAAGAGGAGGAGATGGTCTCAGGATACAGAACCAGATATATGTGGACATATCTCTTTGGATACAGACAATGCAGAAACGTGCTTTTGCATGATTATGTATTATTACAGGGCTTTTAGTTTTGGATTTTTTTCAATAGAGGGGGTGGATAGCAGGAAAAAACGCAGATTTTTTTTTAATTTTAATAAGTTATTTGTCCGAGGTCACACAGTAGCTATCAGACTCCAAATGGAAGGCTTTCCACTGAAATATGGGTCTTCTCCATTCAATGTCTGGCTGATAAAGCTCTCTACTTAATTAGTCTTGTCCCCAGACCATAGCCACACAGTCTGCCACCAGGACTATATTGGAAGCCTTGGCACTTTGGCAGGATCTATCAGAGCTATATAACCAATCAGTCAGTCAACAAGCACTAAGCTCTGGGGATACATAGATAGAAATGAGCCCATCTCTGCCCTCAAGAAGCTTATACTCTTTTAAAAATAAAAGAAGCTTATACTCTTTCCAGTAGAGGAGAGATGTACACACATTGGTATGTATGAAATACCTATCCATCAATACACAAACATTCATTAAGCATCTACTATGTGCCAGGCATTGTTCTAGGTGCTATGGATACAGACACAGAGAATGAAATAATTTTCTCTCTTAAGGAGTTTACATTCTATTGGGGGGAGTAATAGCTAACATTTATACAGCACCTACTATGTACTAGGCAGTGGACTAAGCACTTAACATGAATTAGCTCATTTGGTCCTCACAACAGCCCTGGGAGGTAGATGCTATTATCATGATCATTTTACAAATGAGGAAACTGAGGCAAAGAAAAGTTTAAAGGGACTTGCCCAGGGTCACACAGATAGTGTCTGAGGTCACATTTGAACTTAGGTCTTTCTGATTCCAGGCCCATGTACATATGTATACATACATATACATGTAGAAATAATAAATATAAATAAGATAAAGGCAAGATAATGAAACAAAGTAATCAGGAAGAGAGGTGGGCTTTTAGTAGGAAAGGCTCTCGGTGGAAGATAGTATTTCATTTGAAGGAAGAGAGGGAACCATGGGGGCAGATCTGGGGGGGGAGTGCAATCTACCCCTGGAACACTCTTTGTAAGGAACAGAGAGAATGTCAGCTTGGCAAGGCCACAGAGCGCTGGATGGAGAATAATGTATAATTAGGCTGGAAAGATAATCTTGAAGATGCCCAGGCCACAATGACACATCAGATGAGAACCTGGGGGAGAAAGGGAGGAGGTCATGACTCATATAACCATTTTACAGATGAGAAAATTAAGGCCCAGAGAAGGGGGGAAGTGACTTGTCCAGAGAGGCAGGAACTAGGACTAGAACCTAGGTCTCCTAGTTCCCATCTGAGGGTCCTTTCTGAAGTACCCTGGGGAATGAAATCAGGTTCTGTGCTGGGCCCAAGGAGAGGTACCCACCACGGGGTTGTGGAAGTGACAAAACACTGATTCAGAGAGAAACAAGAAGGAATACCAAGGCCACCCCCACCCCACCCCCAGAAGAGTCCACCCTCCAGAGAGAGGAAGGATGGATCTGAACCTCAGAAGCAACCCAGAGAAGGAAATGGGCAGACACTCAGGCCCCTGCCAGACTCCCACACCCCTACCCTGGCAGGTACCTTATACAAGATCATGGATTCAAAGCTAGAAGGAACCTTAGAGATGCTCATTTTACAGAAGAGGAAACTGAGACTCAGAGAGAGGTTAAGTGCCTTGCCTAAGGTCTCACCCGCACTAAGAAGCCAAGCCTGGTTTTCCTACCAAGGTCACCTGATTCCAAATGCAGCGTTAGTTATGTCTCACCCTATCTCCCTGGGTGAAGCCCATTTCCCCCTACCTGCCACCTCCCACACTTACTAATCTTTTCTTTCACCTCTAAAACTTAAAAGTATTGGAGGAGGCTGGATCCCCCAAGTCTCAGGCTGTAAGGGCACTTAACACATCAGCATGGGCAGAACAATCGCTCCCTTCAGTGTGATGAGGGGGCAATTGTGAGTGGGCTGGAGCCATTAGACGCAGAGAGTCTTGGGCTGCACCCTGAAGGATGCTGGGACTTGGTACCGGGAGAACAGAAAAGAAAAATATTCCAGGCAGGGGGGGATGTTAAGTTTCTGAGTAAGAGTCTCACTAAAAGCAAAAGGGGAAGTAGAGGAAAGGAGGTACAGAGACAGTAAGGGGGAAAGAACGAGAAGAGGAGAGATACTGAGAAGAGACAGAAAAAGAGAGACGGAAGAGAACAGAAGGAAAAGAACAGAGAAAAGAGAAGAGGAAAGAAAGGACAGAAGAGAAAAAAAGACAGGAAGAGAGAAAAGAGAGAAAAAAGAAAGAAGGGGAAGAGAAGAGAGAAACAGAAGCAGAGAAAGAAGGGAAAAATAGAAACAAATAGAGACATGGGAGAAATAAAAGGCAGAGAAAAGGAGAAATTAGAGAGAGAAGCAGAGACACAAGAATAAAGCTAGGTGAGAGAGATACAAAAAGAGAGAAGCAGAGAAAAAAAAGAGAAAGAGGGAAAGGGAGAGCCCAAGAGATAAAGGAGAGGCGCATCTTGCCTGCTGGCTCCAGAGATGTCCCATATTCCACTTGTTGGCCAGTGCTGTGACAGACCCACCCATCGGTCTTAAGCATCATTAAAGATAAAATAATTTTTTCTTCCTTCAAGTGCGGTGATTGACACCCTAATGGGGCCCCTCTGGATGTGATAAGGTCAAACCCGAATGTAATCAGTTTTTCCTGGGTGATGCATAAACATGTGGGAGCTGCAGGAGGCTGAGGGGGAGGGGCTGGAAGCAGGAATTGGCCTTGGGCCAGATCCCTCTAATGACAGACTGCCAGACTCCCCTGCCTTCCTGGTGACCCTCCCCCATAAGGGGCTGGAGCTGCCTCCCCCCACCCCAGTCATTTCCATTTTTTCAAAGGAGCCACCCAACAGCCCCAGACCACTCGGTTAAGGGGAGAAAGAAAGGGAGACAGGTGCTCAAGAGGCTTGAGCCTTTGGCCTGTTGTTCAGCCTTGAGAGAGACCTTTCAGATCTCTCCAGAGCTGGCCCAGACCTCAGCTGTAAGTTTGTCATCTGGAAGGAAATTGCCTGGATTGGAAGTCAGAGCCCTACTGTAGAGGTCAGACTGGGAGCCTTGAGGTCTTATCTCTGTTCTGTTGACCTTGGTCAGTTTATTTCCCCTTTCTGGGCCTCAGTTACTCCTCTGTCAGATGAGGTTGTTGGATTAGATGATCAATAAGTCCATAGGAGAAATGAGGAAGAAAGATCATCTATCATTGTTTTATAGGATCAACGGACTTCCAAGCTGGAAGGATTCTTTGAGATTCTTTCATCCAACAGCTTCATTTTACATTGGTGACACTGAGGCCCAGAGAGAGACCAAAGTCATACAGGCCATTGGAGCATAGATTTAGAGCAGGAATTGACTTCAGAGGTCATCTAGTCCAACCACCTCATTTGATAGCTAAAGCCCAAACTATGTTGTCCAAGATCATGCAGGTAATAAATGGCAGAACTGAGATTTGAACCCAGGTCCTCTGACTCCACACGCAGTGGTCTTTCCAAGCCACTATGGGAAATGAAGACGAGGAAACAATTCTTCATTTGTTTTGTTCCAAGGCCTTGGCCAACTGTGATCCCAACATCTCCTTCACTCTTCAGAGTGAGGAAGACAAGACCCACCTCCTCATCCTTCCAATTGAGAAACCCAAGATACATGAACTGAGGGTAGGGAGGAAGAAATGGTCTGGAACAGGGGAACAGCTGCTTCCCAGGTCCTCCCAGAGGCTACTCCAAAGAACATGGCAGGCCTGGAGTCATGGAAGCTGAGTCTGAGTCAACAGATTTAGTAGCTTCAGGACATTAGTCAAGTCCCTTCCCTTCTCTAAGCCTCAGTTTACCCATCTACAAGTAATAATTCTTGGACTTTCCCTCCTCTACAGGGTTTAAATTGCTATAATGATGTGAGTAATTCCCCATAAGCAGACTAAGGCATCTCCAGTGTGCCTAGACCTGTATTCGGCAGGGTCTCGAGAGGGGATGTACAGAGAAGGAGGATGCTGGAAGCCTGCTTGTTTCTAGTCTGGCCAGAGAAATAGAAAAGTGTGGTATAGCGGGAAAAAAGGCAGAAGACCTTCGTTCCAAACCCTATTCTGCTCCTTAGTAGCTGTGTTTTCACACAGCTTCTCTCTCTGGGTCCTACTTTACACCCTGGTAAAACAAGGAGAATTCTTGTCGGATGGTCTCTCTGAGGTCCCTTCCTAGCTCTAAATATCTTCATGGCCCAAGTGGAGAACAATGCATGAGCAGGAACCTCAGAAACCCATGCTCTGTCATTGACCTGGTGTCTGACCTTGAGTAGATCCTTTCCTTTTCTGGGCCTCAGTTTTCCCATTTGTAAAATGGGAAGATTAGATTAAATGATCCCTAAGATCCCTTTTTGTCGATAATTTCCCATTGCTTTATAACTCTTGTCCCAACTCTGCCAAAGATTTGCCCCAATCCAGGGGTCCCACACAATAGGATAATTAAACCAAAGGCCCTGACTCCACCACCTGCTGATGGTCCAAGGAGAGACGAGGAGAGTTCTGAGCAGTAGATTGCTGGACCAGGAATTTGAGACAGCTTGTTGTGGTAGATAGAGCACTGGACTTGAAGTCAAGAAGCCAATTGTGTTTGAACCCTTGTCTCAGGCCCTTACTAGCTGTGTGACCTTAGAAACACACTTAACCTCTCCGTGTCTCAGTTTCTTCCTCTGTAAAAGCAGGGGGTTGGACTCAGTGACCTCTAAAATCCTTTCCAGGTCTAAAGCTATCATCCCATGAATCAGAAAGAGGTTGAGGGTAGAATTGCCCAGGAATGGAGGCAAGGAGGAGGAAAGCTAACTGAACCACAGACCCTACAAAGTGAAGTCACTTCCCTGACCTCCAGTCCTGGCTTCTCTGGACTCCTGAAAATCCTCCTACCAGGGCTCATCTCAGATCAAGCAGCTGCTGAAGTCCTCAAGGACCAGCCTCAGGGTAGCCCATATCACTTTGGAATAACATCAAATGTTACTAAGTTTTCCCCAACATCAAACCAAAATCTTTCTCTGTCCCATTTTTCCACTGCTCCGAATTATGTTCACTAATCCCTCTTTGACAAGTGGACTTTTCAAATACTTCAAGGCGGCTAACATCCTTCCTCACCCCTGCATCTTCTCTTCCCCAAGTTAAACACCCCCAGTTCCTTCTCAGTATGCAATCGGATGGTACAGTGGTTAGAACCACTCGACCTGGAATCAGGAAGACAAGAGTTCGGATCCAACCTCAGATAACTTACCTAATTGTGTGACCCTGGACAAGCCACTTAACCTGTCCCCCTCAGCTTCCTCATCGGCAAGAGGAGCACAATAATAGCACCCACCTTCCAGGGTTGTTGTGAGGATTTTTTTTTGCAAAAACTTCAAAGTTTGGGGGGCTTTTGCAAATTTTCAAGTACTACATAAATGCTAGCTGTTATTTTTTTCCCAGCTCCAAATCTCAGTTTTTCTTGCCTTAACAAAGTCACCATGTGGGACTAAGTATTCTCTTCTGTTAAAAAAAAATGGGGGGGTGGTGCAGGGAGTTAGAAAATCTCGAAGATCCCTCCCAGCTGGAAATCCTATGATTCTGCTCTATACTCTTCTCCCGGTTACAGTACTCCCACCCCCATCCCTAACCTGGACCAGGTCCTGGCTTATCTTCGGTGAATGTGCACGCGTGCGCAGGGGAACGAGGAGGACAAAGGCTTTAAAATTCCAGTGCCCAAATCCCCCACTACTCCCAAAACCCCATTCCTTTTCCTGCCCTCCAGACGCAGTTTGGGGATGTGGTAAAGTGAGAAAATCGCGGCATTCCGCCAATGGGAGGCCTTCTCAATGATGTAATGCTTCAACTTGGCCTCCCATTGGTCAGAAACCAACTTGGGTTCCAAGGGGACCAGGGAGGTGGGGCCAGCTGGAAGCAGCTCTGCGCTTCTCCCAGGTTCCAGAGCCAAGCCGTATCTTTTTTCTCCTCCAAACTACTTTCTGGTGTGACTCTGAGCTCAGTGCCTCACCTCAGTGTGAGGGAAATTAGAACCGATCTTTGATGCGGTAGGCAAAGGCTGATCCAGAGAAGGATTTCGGACTTTGATAGGGATGGGGGGATCCCAGTTAAGATGGCCCCTGCGACCAGTGGGGACCTGTCTATTCTGTCGTTGATTTAGGTCAGCCCTCTCTGATGTTAATATTCAATGAGTCCCAGCCCCACCCCCTTACTACCACCTCGGTGTGTTCCCGAGACCCCAAGTTAGAGAAGACAGGAGAGCAGACAAAGAGAAACCTGAGCTCTCTCCTCCACCCATAATCTAGTCTTTTCCTCTTTAAGGACCTTCCAGGCAGCGTGATACAGTAGCAAAGTTATTGGACCTGGTTTCAAATCCTGGTTCTGACTCCTCTATGACAAATCCTTTCTCCTCTCTGAGTCTCAATTTCCACTTTTGTAAACTAAAGGTAATGAAATTTAAACTCCCTAGTTCACGGGATAGCTATGAGAAAACTACTATTTAAGCTGTAAGTCAGCATAGAAACATCCACAACCATTACTGCTACCTTTGTCTCTTTTCTCATCCTCAACATAAGACTTTCACAGGGTCTTGCACTCTGTAGGTATCAGAAAAAAGTTTGTTTCACGATGTGCTCTATTTGGCATTCAAAGCCCTTCATAACCTAGCCCCGCCTACCTTTCCGGTCTTCTTACACCTTACTCCCCCACACGTACTCTTTGATCCGATGACACTGGCCTCCCGGCTATTCAGCAAATAAGACACTCCATCTCTTGGCTCAGGGCATTTTCTCTGCCTGTCCCCCATGCCTGGCACACTTTCTATCCACTGCTGCGACTCGAGCTCTCTGGCTTCCTTCAAGTCCCAGCTAAAATCTCACTTTGTACAAGAAGCATCCCGTCTTAATTCTGAGATCTTCCTTCTGTTAATTATTTTCTGTTTATCCCGTACATATTTCTTTTCTTGTTGTCTCCGCCATTAGAAGGCAGGGTCCCTGAGGTCAGGAACTATCTTTTGCTTCTTTTTTAAATCCCTAGCACTTTTAGCATGGTGCCTGGCACATAGTAGGCACTTAATAAATATCCACTGATTTATTTATAATTAAAGTAGAAAAAAATGGGTTAGACTTTAATGATCCTTATGGGAAGGGGGTGGGGGAGAAAAGTGTGGATCAGAAAGGAGAAGAGAGAAGCCATCCTTTCATCATGATTTTTTGGGGGGAGGGAGAGAGGCGGGGCAGGGAGAGACGAAGTGACTGACTGGTTCTTGGTCACACAGCTAGTATGTATGGGAGGCACAACTTGAATACAGGTCTTCCTAACTCCAAAAAAGGTCTAGGGCCCAAAACCAAAAAAGACCCCAAAAAACCCCAAAAACCTTTTCCCCCAGTTGTATTCACTTTTCTCAGCAGAGGGCTTGGCTGACTTCTGTCAACCAGCTTTGTCAAAATTGACTGTATAATCACCAAATGTTGTTGTTTTGTTATGTCTGACTCTTCATGACATTTGGGGCTTTTTCTTGACAAAGATAGCAGAGTAGTTTGCCATTTCCTTCTCCAGCTCATTTTACAGATGAGGAAACTGAGGCAAACAAGGTTAAGTGACTTGCCTGGGGTCAAACAGCTGCTAAGTGTCAGAGGCCAGATTTGAACAGATTTGATGAGTCAAAGCTGACCAAAAATGGACTGACTGTTCTTATAAGGTAGTGAGTTCCTCATCACTGGAGGTGTTCGAGTGGAGACTAGATAACCCAACTGTTGAAGATGCTGTATATACAAGTATGGGTTGGGCAAATATATACAGGTAGAGTATATACAGGTATAGATGGGGAAAAGGAAGGCAATAAAATGATTAATTAGCATTATGTGCCAGACAAATATTATCTCACTTATCTCCTTTCAATAGATGACTCTGAGATCCTTTCTAGAGATTCTAAGATTCTGGATTTTTACTATAAAAATAATGGCTAGAATGATGTAAAGTACAAAGCTCTTTACAATCCCTTACTACACAGAAAATATCTCATTTGGTCTCACAATAACCCTATGAGGCAGAGGCGATTGTTATCATCCATATTATGAATGAGAAACCTGGGTATCTGCACAGTTAGTAAGTGTCTTGGGTAGGATCGGACCCTTCAATACCTTCCTACCTTCAAGTCTGCCCCTCCATCCATCACGTCATCCAGCCGCTCTAGAGATCTTAGGTGTGCTGGGCTGTTCCTGGGGGGGAGACTCTCTCCAGGGTCTCTGTCTCCCCACCATCCAAGTCATCTTTTAAGACCTAACTTGCCCTGGCTCATTAAGCTCCCGTTCCACTGAAGTACCTGCCAGTTCTTTCCTTTCTCATCTAAATGCCAATTGGATACAGACTTTGGGTGAAAGACTGTTCAGACCTCTCTCCCTTTTCCCCTCCCTCCCTGCCCTCATCCACCCGTCATCCCCTAGAAGAGGGCTGTACATGGGGATAGGACCATTTGATAACATTCAGATTTTCTTACTGGGGAACCACCTGTAGGAAGAAATAGAGAAAGATTGAGGGAGAGAGAAAGGGATGGTAATCAAGGGGAGGAGAAAAAGAGGGGTCAAGAGGCAGCATGATGGGGAAAGAGCCATGGGCTTGGGATGCAAAAGAGCAGAGTTTGTACCCCAGCCTGGCCGTGTGATTAACCACTCTGGGCCTCAGGGGCCTCATCTGCAAAAAGAGAAGGAAAAGCAACTGGGAAAGAAGAGAAAGATGGGGATGAGGGGAGGGCAGAGGAGAGGAATTGATGGATGGTCTAGAAAGTTCTAAGCTTTAGAGAAGAATATGTTTCCATAGTTGAAATGTGAAATGTAGCTTTTGCCAGCTCAGCACTTGGCCCCTAGCCTCCCAGTCTTCCCCTCCCCCTCTCCCCCCAACTAGGCCTGAAGAATAAAGGGCCTTTCCAGCCAGGCTGTAAATAACAGGAGGCAGAAGCCCTAGCCTCCGCTTGGATCATAAAACATAAACCAGTTTCTGCACTTCTCTCTCCCAGAGGGGGCAGGGTGTGCCTGTGGGTGGGGGAAGGGTTAGGGTTGGGAGGTCTGGCTTTGGAGGATGGGCTGAGGTGCCTGGGAGGGACTGATGAAACTTTCCTGGAAAGCTCTACTCTTTCCCTCACCCCGGAGTTGGTGGGGGGCCTTTGGATCATGGGCCACGCCTCCAATACTTCATGTTCTTCCATCTCTGGCCTCTGTGACTAAGATTCCTTCCTATTTTCACAACCTATAAAGCCATGACTTATTAGCTGTTCAACCCTATGCAAGTCACAGGGCTGGGTAGGGAACCCAGGCTCACTTTTATAGTTGAGGAGATGAAGCAACAGAGAGGTTAAATGACTTGGCCAGGGTCCCACAAGGGTCTGAGGGAGAATTCACATTCAGGTCTTCCTGACTCCAAATCCAGTACTCTACTCATGATGCCCCACTTCCCTCCTGCATGTGTCTCTCTGAGCCTCAGCATCCTCATCTGAAAAATGGGGATGATCATCACTTTTCTACCAGCCTCAGTGAGGCGTTTTGAGAAAAATATTAGAAAAGTCTGAGTTACCTTTATGATTTCAAGACATCTCTTTCAAAAGACACTTTTTTCTCATTTTACCTGTCCCCTGGAGACTTATATCTCATATAGATAAGAAGCTGTAGCAGACAAATGGCTAGAGCCAGGCATCCTACCTCCCACTCCAGCACCTGCCCCAACCCCTCCAAGACCCCTTGGGAGAAGAGATGTAGACGTGAACCTGGAAGAAAACAACCAGGAGGGCAGATAGCCTCAAGAGCCCACCCACAAGAACAGGCTGAAGTGCCTGGGAAGGTTGGCCTGAGGAAGAGGAGACTTGGAGGAACCCAGGGACTGTCTTTAAGTATCCAAAGAGCTCTTATGAGTGAGAGAGAGCACACCTGCTCTATTTGGCCCTGGAGACCAGAACCCAGAGCATGGAAGTCACAGAGGCTAATGTAAGCTAGATGGCAGGAAACACCTCCTAATGTTTGGAGCTGTCCAGAAGGAGAATGGGCTGCCAAGAGAGGGAGAGGAAGAAAGAGAGGGAAGAAGGGAGGGAGGAAGGGAAGGAGGGAAGAAGGAAGGAAGGAAGGAGGGAGAGAAAGAAGGAAGGAAAGAAAGAAGGAAAAGGGGGAGGAAGGAAAGACAGAAAGAAAAGAGGGAGGAAAGAAGGGAGGGCGGAAAGAAGGAGCTGAGAGAGAAAGGAAGGAGGGAGGGAGGAAAGGAAGGGAGAAAAGAAAGAAAGGAGGAAGGAAGGAAAAATTAACTGCTTATGCACTGTATTAAGCACCAAGGATACAAAGAAAAGCAAAAAGAAAGACAGCACTTGCCCTCAGGGCGTTTATATTCTAGCATGTGTGTGTGTGTGTGTGTGTGTGTGTGTGTGTGTGTGTGTGTGTGTGTGTGTGAACACATGAAAGATAGCTGAGGAACTAGGGTGGGGGTTGGGGAGAATGAAGGTGCACTGCTCAAGGGCATGGCTTTGAAGTGCCTAAATCAGGTTCTTTTCTCTGAGGGGGCAGCTAGGTGGCACAGTGGCTGGAAATCAGGAAGATTGATCTTCCTGAGTCCAAATCCAGCCTCAGACACTTACTAGCTGTGTGACCCTGGGCAAGTCACTTAACCCTGTTGGCCTCAGTTTCTTCATCTGTAAAATGAGCTGGGAAAGAAATGGCAAACTACTCCAGGATCTTTGCCAAGAAATTCAGAAATTCAAGAAATCTGCCAAATTCAGTGCTTTGGGGCATATCCTTCCTTATATTGAGCTGAAATCTGCCTCCATTCAATATCCACCCCTTGCTCCTCGCTCTACCCTCTGAGGCCAAGAAGAACAGGTCTAATCTAGCCTTTCTTCATGAGAGCTGTTGGTTCCAGAGCTAGAGAGAGTCTCCTGTACCACCCTCTCCTCAGCAATCCCTCACAAGGAAGCCCCCGGCTTTGACCCCTGAGCTCCCAGGGGCTCCCAGGCTGGGCTTGACGCCCAAGCCAAGCCCGTAGATCCCTCCTTAATTATCAGTTTAGTCCCTGGGCCCAGTGGTACATGGATATGTGTAGACCAGGCATCCTTTCCTCCCCACCTCTGTGATGAGACAGCTGGTGCCCTCCCCAGGGAGCCTTTGACCTTTGTTCCAGACGCTCACCAAGGCCCGCTGGGAATATCTCTAAGAAAGGGGAAAGCTATTAAATGCCTGACAACAAATGTCAGGACCAGCTCCTAGAAAACCTGCAGGCCCAAAGCGGGAACAAGGCAGGTGCCTCAGAAAGCCTGCTCTGCTACCGACCTGCCATCTGACCTTCAGCAGATCAGTTCCTTCTCTGGGCCTCAGTCTGTAAAATAGGAAGCTTAGACTCAATGATCTCCAAGATCCCCCTTGCCTCTAGTGCCCCAAGGCTCTATGATGCTTGTCCCAACTCCACCAAAGACTTGCTACGCTGACCTGAGGAGATCCCCTTCCTCCCTCTGAGCCTTGGTTTTCCCATCTGTAAAATGGGACCCATAAGAATTTTGTGCCATCAGCAAATGATGATTGAACGCCCATTTCAGGAGCACTTTACAATTTATAAAGTGTTTTCCTCATAACAGCCTAAAGAGTAATTAGTGCAAATATGAGCATCTTTGTTTCACAGATGAGAAAACAGAGAATTAGTGAGCAAAAGTGACCTGCCTGAGGTCACACCAGTGCCTAAGCAGCTAGTCAGACTTAAGATGTCCAAGTCTCAATTAGATATCTCACTACAACATCTTCATTGAAAGTCTGAGAGGGGATTAGCTCTGTTTTAGACCTTTGGGCTTCGGAGAAGGTGTTCAGGAGAAAGAGGCAGAAAACAAGGAAGGAAAGAAACAAGAGCTTACTAAATGCTTATGTGCTGGGCAACATGTTAAGTGCTTTGCAAATATCCTCACAACAACCCTAGGAGATGTGTGCTTTTATTTTTTCCATTTTACAATTGGGGAAACCGAAGCAGACAGCACTTACATGACATAACCAGGGTCATATAGCTAGGAAGCATCTGAGACTGTATTCGAACTCAGGTCTTCCTGACTCCAAGCCCAGCCCTCTATCCAATGTACCACCCAGGTGCCTCTACAAAAAAGAAGAATAGATTTCCATTTAGCTGAGGAGAGTCAACACAAACAGACCCATGAACTTGAAGAAACTATCAAAAAAAAAAAAAGCAGCATAAACTATTGTTAAAAAAATAATGAGTTCTCCATCACCAGAGGTGTCCAAGTGGCTAGTGGTCAACCTATTGTAAGGGAGAGTGTAGAGATTCCTGCTGTGATACGGTTTGAACCAGATGCCCTCAGAGGTTGTGTTTGACAAGAGAAGAATTTAGGGCTAGATTCCAGGGGTACGAACAGCAAGGGTGAGGAAGGACAAAAAATCTTTCAAACACCCTCCCCTTGTACAAAGCCTCTTTCTGGAAGCCAAGAAAGGATCAGAGTTGACTCCCCTGGTCGGTGCTCCCTGAGCCAGAGAGATACTAAGCCAGCTGTACTTGCTCAGAACCCCAATTACTGTTGATGAAATTAGCAAACAAACTTTAAATAAAAGACTTTATCCAAGTGTCATTTAAATGCTAATTAATAAGCACTCAGTCATCTGGGGTAAGCAGGATTTCAGTGAATTCTTGGCAGGCTCAAAGTGGAAAGAACCCTACACTGGAGGCTGGGAGACCTGGGATCCAAACCCAACTTTGAGATTGACTCACTGTGTGATAAGCTCTATCCCTTCTCTGAACCTCAGTTTCCTCCTCTGTAAAAAAAAAAAAATGGGTTGGTGTCTAAGAGACTTTGCAGCTCTGATAGAACCTCAAAGCTAGAAGAAAGCTCAATCCAATCCATAGCTGAACAGAACAGATTAGATGACCCTAAAATACCTCTCAGTTCAAAATCTATGTCCCTATGAGCTTAATTTTTAGGAAGATTTTATTGATATCAACCCTAAATCTACCTGGGCAACTCTCACCCAACGCTCCCAGTTCCACCCTCTGGGACCAATCAAAGCAGGTTGACTCTCTTCCATGTAACAGACCTTGAAAATCTTGAAAATAGCTACCAATCCCTTTCCCCTCCATACTCCAACACTAGAGCCCAGAGTCTTATCTTCTCCAGATTCAAACATCTCTAGTTCTTTCCACTCATCCTCTCCCTTCACTCTCCCAGTCACCGCCCCTAGATACTTTCCAGCCTACGAATTTCTTCTCTAAGATGTAGTGCCCACAGCTGAAGAGTTAACCAGAACAGAGGACAATGAATGAGTCCATCACTTCACTTGTTCTAGACATCATACATCTCTCAATGCAGCTTAAGATAAGGCCAGTTTTTTTGGTCTTCCGCATCACACCATTGAACTTTTAGTCCACTAAGAACTTCAGATCTTTATCACATGAATTGATATCTAGCCACGTATCTCTCTCATTTAGCACCTGTACAGAGGATTTTGAAAAAAAAAAGTGGAAGACTTCATATTTATCACCATTAAATTTCATTTTCTTAAATTCGCCGCATCATTCTAACCTGTCAAGGTCTTTGATGGATCCAAATTCTGTCACCCAAAGTGTCAGATATTTCTCCCAGCTTTGTGTCATCAGCCATTTTGGCAAGCATACCATTTATGATTTTGTCTAAGTTATTGCTTAAAAATGAAAGAAAGAACCAGGTCCTAAAACATCCCATTACAGACATCCTTTCAACTTGGCAACATATTAATCACTGCTCTTAGGAGTTAGGTTATTCAGCCAGCCAAAACTTCATACCTGTACTAGTCCACATTTCTGCATCTTGTCTACTATCCAAATACCTTGTTGGAATCCAGGTATATCATGTCTGCATGCTATTTCCTCCATCTGCCAGTCTAATTAAAGTAGGAGATGAGTTTAGTCTGGCAGAGGAGGAAACTGAGGTTCAGAGAAGGGACAGAGCTTATCACACAGTGAGTCAATCTCAAAGTTGGATTTGGATCCCAGGTCTCCCAGCCTCCAGTGTAGGGTTCTTTCCACTTTGAGCCTGCCAAGAATTCACTGAAATCCTGCTTACCCCAGATGACTGAGTGCTTATTAATTAGCATTTAAATGACACTTGGATAAAGTCTTTTATTTAAAGTTTGTTTGCTAATTTCATCAACAGTAATTGGGGTTCTGAGCAAGTACAGCTTTTTCCTAATGAACCAATGCGGGTTTCTAGTGATCACCTCTTCCCATTCTATTATATGTGATGTAGCTAAAGCAGCTCCAACCTAAAGACAGCAAATGTGGCTTCAGGTCCTGATTCTATAACTGAATCAAAATCTTTGACTTTCTAATCCTGTTTCCCCCTTTGTAAAACAAACTGCTTAGATTAAATGAACTACAAAGCCCTTTCCGAATCTAAAATTCTATGAGTTTTTCTTTCTAATGAAGAAGCCTTAGCAGGAATATGTTGCAGACTGCTCAAGGATTGTTAAATTTTCAGTGCTAGCATTAACACCTTGTAAATCAGCAAATGTTACAAAGCAGGACTTGATTTATTGTTTTGTTGATTGTCTAGACTTAAGAAAGTAATGGTGACAGAGTGGATAGACCACTGGGCCTGGAGTCAGGAAGACCTGAGCTCAAATCCAGCTTCAGACACTTACTAGCTGTGTGACCCTAGGCAAGTCACTTAACCCTGTTTACCTCAGTTTCTTCATCTGTAAAATGAGCTGGAGAAGGAAATGGCAAACCACTACTATCTTTGCCAAGAAAACCTCAAATAGGACCATGAAGGGTCAGACACAACCAACAACCAGAAAATTAGCAATGCAGATGAAATTTTAAAGTGTGTCATTTTTTTCAAGACCTACTTATTAAATATTTGCCAGCATATTATTGCCTTTATGTAGAATAAAGAATTTCTTCCTGCTAGACGAATCTGGATTGTAAATGTGCATTTTTGTCTCAGACTCTCTTAAAGCAAGACATACCTACATGTATCTGAGACAATGGTCCTCTCTTCCTCTAAGAAAAACCAACCCAGATTCATATTTGGGCCCACCTGTCCCAGGATTAAAAAGGTCAAAAGAAGAAAGATCCATTCAGTGTCCCCCTGGGAAGGAGGCAAGCACCACCAAAAGGAGGAAATTGAGGCCCAGAGAAGGTAAGGGACCAATTTAAGGTCACAGAACACAGGGTCAGTAATAGAAACCCTGACCTCCTGACTTCCAGCCTGTGGTTCCTGTCACTGTAAGATCTCCCAGCCAGAGATGAGGAGCATATTTGAAAGGCGGGGAATAATCGCATTTCCATTAAAGTCAGAAGGTGAGAGTTAGCTTCCTCCTCCACACCCTAGCCTTTTTGTTCCACCTCTAGGCCCCAGGGCAATTTCTGGGAGGATCTGAAGATACCTGGGTTTCTCTGTTAAATCTCCAATCCCAAGATTAGAATTAACTAATGTGTGTGACACCCCCAGAGAGCTGGGAAATAGCTTCATTAATCCCCAGAGATGGCAGGATAAGGGGTTTACTACTTTGAGATCCAGGCAACTTTAGGGAGATAAGGTTTTCTTAGAACATTAGAGCCAGGAGGGCTATTTGAAACTATCTAGTCCAGCCTGGTATATTTGGAAAGAGTACTGGAGTGAGGGCTGGTGGGGGAGGGGAACTGGATTCAGTTCAAATTCTACTCCTGTGACTTGGCCAAATCACTTGTTCTCCATAAGATAAGACTGCTGAATTAGATCATCTCGATAAGTGTATGCTGTTGGTCAGGTTCCTTACAGCTTTAAAAACTATTACCTGATCATTGTACACATGGGTGAGGGAACTGAGGCCCGGAGAGGGCAAGAAATCAGCCTGAGGATGCACAAGCAGGCCGTAGCCAAGCCCGGGATAGAGCCCAGGTCTTCTGAATCCCAGTCATAGAGGGATTTGACATTCCTGAAACACCAAAGCCCTTATACTACATTCAAACTGACTTGCCTTCCATCCTGAAATAGATGTGCAGCCCTCTGCCTAGGGCAGAAGAGAAGTAAGAGAGGGGAGTCAGGGAGGGGGGTCGGGAGGAATGACTAAGAGAGGAAAGATTGGTTAGGAGAACCCCCACAATCACGATCACCCAGGAGCAAGCAGGAAACTCTGATTGTACAGGATGGTTTGTTCTTCGTCACTGTAAGAGTTGGGAGGGCCCCTAGAACATAGTGTCAGAGCTGGGAGGATCCTTAGAATCCAGAATGTCAGAGCTGAGAGGGCCCTTAGAACACAGGATATCAGAGCTGGGAGGGCCCCTAGAACACAGTGTCAGAGCTGGGAGGACCCTTAGAATTCAGAATGTCAGAGCTGAGAGGGCCCTTAGAACAGAGAATGTTCAACAAGTTGGGAGAGACCTTAGAGCAGAGGATGTCAGAGATGGAAAGGAACCTTAAAGATCATCTCATCCAACGCTCTTACTTTTAAGGTTGGGGACACTGAATGGGGTCAGGTTGTCACCACTTGGATAGACTTCTCTGAAGTAAACAGAACCAAGAGAACAATGACCACATGAACTGAGGCAAAGGAAAACAATGCTAAAAACCTCAGAGGCCTGATCAATGTGTTGACCAACTATGATTTCAAAGGACGATGGAAGCCCGCCTCCTGCCTCTCCAAGAGCATTGGTGGACCACCGGTACAGAATGAAGCATACATTGTCAGATGCAGAGATGTGCCAACTTATTTTGTGTAATTGTATCTTTTTGTTACAATTGAAAACGGATGGTGACCCCACTAATGGGGGGGGCAGGATGGAGATCAGGGGCAGCATCATTGGAAAATGGCAATAATATTTAAGAGATCATCAATAAAACATCTTTTCTAAAAGAAGAGGCTTCGTGGAGTCACCAAGTGCATCTGCTTGGACTGCTTAGGACCAAGGGGAGAGAAGCAGATGAGAAAGTGGAAAGTTCATTGTGTTTAGAGTCAAAGAACCTGGATTCAAATCAAGCCTTTGACACTGACTAGCCATGTTGGCGAGTGACTGAACATCTCCATTTTCTCATCTGCAAAATGATGGGGTTGGACTC
The DNA here is from genome assembly GCF_011100635.1 of Trichosurus vulpecula. NCBI lineage: Eukaryota > Metazoa > Chordata > Mammalia > Diprotodontia > Phalangeridae > Trichosurus > Trichosurus vulpecula. The sequence goes on from NC_050573.1 coordinate 71,738,557, forward strand.
ATCAGATTCCAAGACCCCTTCCAGCTCTAAATCAAGGATCCTAAATTGAAGGCTGGGACGAATAGAGACATCTGTTCGGTGTGGACAAATGAATAAGGAATTTTATTCTCAAGCCTTTCTTGAACTTTGAAAAAAAAATCAGAATGGGGAAAAAATGTCCTCAGCTTCCTCCAGTTTTTCATATCTCTGAATATACTCTGGAAGGCAACAGAGTAGGCTGGGAGACTAATTCACTGCATGACCTTAGGCAAGCCTTTCTCCCCCTGTCTCCAAGCCTCAGAGGTTCCTCCATCAATGCAATGAGAGCCTGGGAATCAATCACACCCAAGTGCCCTTCCAGCTCTGCGTTCTATATGCTAAGGGCCCTTCTCAGCTCAGATGATCTATATTCCATATAAAACATGATGATTTTCTGAGTAAACCTGGTTATCCATTATATGTTTTGTGTTTCTAAGCTACCAATGGTTCTTTTAGGTTATAAAAAAAAAAAGATGCCTGAAGAAAAAGCAAGTATAGAATTTCCAGGCCTTCTCCCTTCTTTTGCTATCCATCCCCCATCTCCTCTCCTGTCCTGCCCCGCCTCCCCCAAATGCTTAAAACCCTTCAAACACAGCAGAAAAATCTGTGCTATCTCTGGGATGAGAAAAGCAGATAGCCCTTGGGGACCCAGCCCCAGCCTCCTCCTCTCCCTCAAATCCTGCTACCAGAACTGTGTTCAGGTAACCTGAACAGAGTCAAGCCTGCCTCCATGATCCGGTAGCTTCTCTTTCCATAAGAAGACAAAGATGAGCTTCAATTTAAACACACATACACACACACACACACACACAGAGGGAAATCTGTATTAAATGAGGGAAATGAATCGGTCCATCTGTTGTCATCTGACTGTTTCTGTGTGTGTACGGGTCTAGGGAGGTGTGTGTATCTCCATCTCTGTGTCTGTGTGTTTGTATCTGCATCTTTCTAAGGCTGAGTCTGGCTCCATGTGCCTGTATCTGTGTTTAGTTGCACATATGTCTAATAGCTATATGTTTCTCTGCATGTATGTTATTGCATTATTATGCCTGTGTTACTGTGTGCACCTAGATATTTATTTCCATTCATGTGTCTGCCCTGTATGTAGCTCTATGTGTGTATATGGCTAAACTGTTATGCACCCCAGAAAGAGCCGAGTCTCCCAGAAAGAAAATACCACCTTCCCCTTGTGTGCACACACACCACACACACACACACACACACACACACACACACACACACACACACACACACACGATAATAGGAGGGGCAGGAGGCAGGAGACCGAACAAAGAGGACTGAGGGGTATGGGACAGTATAGGAGGAGGAAGAAAGAAAAAGAGAGAATGAGAAAATGAAAGAGAACAAAGAAGAGGAAAAGAAGACACCATAACGAGGTAAGAAGGAGAGAGAGAGGAAGGAGAAAAAGAGAATGAGACAGAAGGAAAGGAGAGATGGAAGAGAGAAGAAAAGTGTCTGGGGGAAAAGAGAGAGAGAGAGGCAGGGATAGAGTAAGAAAGAGGAGATAGGAGGTAAAAAATGAAAGGGGAGGGGAGGGAGAAAAGAGACTGATGGAGATAAAAAGGAGAGGAAAAGAGGAAGGAGACAAAAGAAGAGGAAGCCAGGTGAAGAAAAGAAGCAGAAGAAGAGAAGGAAGAGGAAAGATAGGGGAAAGAGGAATGGAAGGAGGGATGGGAAGACAGAGACAGAGACAAGGAGACAGAGGGACAAAGACAGAGAGAGGAGGAGAGGGGAGGGGCGAGGAGAGGAAGGGAAAAGAGGGGATGGGAGGGAACATGAAGTGGGGGAGGAGAGAGGACAAAAGAAGAAAGGAAAGGGGAGAGGAGAGAAAGGGAAAAGAGAAGAGGGAGGGAGGGAATAGGAAGGAAGGGGACGAGAGAAAAGAGGAGAAAAGATGAAAGGCAAGGGTAGAAGAGGGGAGGGGAGGGAAGAAAAGGGGAAGGAAGAAGAAGGAAGGGGATGGGAGGGCAGGGGAGAAGAAAGGAGGACAGGAGGGGAGGGAAGAGGAGGGAAGGAGAGGAGAGGGGAAAGAGGGAAAAAGAGGAGGAGGGGAAGAGGTGAGAGGAAGGAAGAGAAGGGGAAGGGAGGAGAGAGAAGGGAATGGGAGGGCAGGGGAAAGGAAAGAAGGAGAGGAGGGGAGAGAGGAGGAGGGAAGGAGAGGATAGAGGAAAGAGGGGAGAAGGGGAAGAGGGGAGGGAAGGAGAGGAAGAAAAATGAAAGCAAGGACTAGAGAGTGAGAAGCCAGTCCAACTACAGGAATATATATGAGGATTATGTCTTTGTTGGCATAGTTGCTCCCTCCTGAAATGCCCTCCCTCCCCTCTGACCCCTCTGCTCCTTCAGAGCCCATCTTGAGACCCACCTCAAAAACCTTCCCTAAGAGTTCTATTTACCAAATAACTTCTTTCTCCTTCCTGAGTTCATTGGGAGCTACTGCCTTTTCTACAGAGTGTGAAGGGGGCGAGGGAAGCTTTTCTCCACTGTTTTTTGAGGAATCTCACCTCATCTGCTCTACTAACCTAGTAGTTCCAGGAGGACAGGGATCTTCTCTGGGCAGCTCTTTCTATCTCCCCCACAGCCCTTTGTCCTGAGCAGGGGAGGAAGAATAGGAGAGAAGGGTTCAGGGAAGACATGTAATAGGTTGTAGTACCTGAGGACCTCCTTACACACAATCCTAACACACACTCATCCGAGGAACCCTCTAGAAAGGCTGTCCCAGTTTCAAGGTACTCTGTGGGTCAATATCTCTTCAAGCCATAGCTCACAAGCCCCCACCAATGTATTTGCTTTTATTAAGTCAGAAGATATAATTGGCTCAAAGCAAAGGAATTTCATGAAAATGAACACAGCAACAAAGGTAGCAATGGGGAAAACTGGCCATATCCTCCCCAAAATACATGGAGCATCAGTGGGAAGAGTGGACATACCTAGGAAACATGGCTGGAGAAGCACATTCTTCCTTAGAGACTTGGGGGGCCAAGGCACCCACAGAGAGAGCATATATTTGAGGGCACATATGTAAGGTACCATATGCCCAGGCACACATGCAGAGTGCCACACACATGGGGAATACATGGGACCAGAGTATACATATAGAAGGGAAATCCATGCTTCAGGGTTATACTCTCCCCACCCCAGCCTTGCTTCTGATGGTATCATTGTGCTGCTCAAGTTCGTCCTGCTCTCTTTCAGGCACCAAATCCCTTCTCCACACTGCTGTTTTTCCCCTCTCTTCTTTGTTTGTGGTTTGTTTTTATTCCACAGCTATTACCTACTGAGCCTCAACTGGAATCCCCTGAGATGCTACCTCTTCCCAGTAAGTGAAGTGGGCTCTCCCTCTCTCTCTCTCTCTCCCTCTCTCTCTCTCTCTCTCTCTCTCTCTCCCTCTCTCTCTCTCTCTCTCTCTCTCTCTCTCTCTCTCTCTCTCTCTCTCTCCCCCTCTCTCTCTCTCACCTTAGAGTCCAGCCTAAACTCCATTTTGGCACTTTGGTGAGAATAGCAGGCCCTTCATACATTCAAAAACTGGACTAGGGAAAAACTTTCAGTTACTTTCTCTCCATGAGTAGAGACTTCTATCATCTCCCAGAATCTTAGCCATGCAAGACTTTTCTATCAGGAGAAGGAAGGAGTCTTTTAGCTTACAGACTCTTAGCTTCCAGGGTCAAAGTTCTTTTGGAACATGAGACAGCTAACCAGCTGATCAGAGCCCATAGGCATTTAATCTATCTTTGAACCTACTTTTATCTGTTAGAAGGAGCCATGCCATTTGCTCCAGCCTCTCTCTGACTTAGAGTTAGAAAGTTCCCCTTAACTCTCATCAATATTGATGTTCCACTTACATTCCCCTCAGATAATTTCTTCCATCAAACCACAATGTGCTACCTGAATCACAAACCCTATAATTTTTCCTGAACCCCCCCCATACTTTCCCAAGATCCTTTGTGATCTCCCTTATGAGATCACAATATGAGAGAGAGAGAGAGAGAGAGAGAGAGAGAGAGAGAGAGAGAAGCAAAATGACCACAAAAATCCAGACAGTATTCCTGGAAGTGGCAAACCATTCCAGTATCTTTGCCAAGAAAACCCCATGAAAAGTCAGACATGACTGAAAATGACGGAACAACAAAATCCCTTGAAGGCATCTCCCTCCACCTCAACTCTCTGTTCCAGAGTTCTTCCTTTAGTATGCACACATGGCCAACAACAAGTCAGAGTCTAAGCTGCCTAACATGAAACAAACCCTTGATTTGACACCTGGAGAAACTGAGGCCCATGGAGAGAAAGTGGCTTGCCTAAAGTCACACAGCCAGTTAGTGGTAGGGCCAGAACTAGAACTGGTGTTTCCTGACTCACCTTGTCCTTCCTGACCTTTAACAAGTTGAAACACCATGCTTTTTCTCTGATGACAAACTATTTACATGTCATACATAGACTTGGGTTCAGAATGTCAGAGGTGAAAGGAAGGGAAGTCACTTACTCAGGGTCATACAGCCATCATAAAAACAACACAACCAGAATTTTATCTAAAGTTTTCTGACTTACCGACCATTGTATAGCTTTTCCCACTATACTATGCATCCATTAACCCAATTTTACAGAGAAGAAACTAGATCCAGAGAAGTTCCCAAGGTCACATGAGCAGTAAGCACCAGAGCCAGGATTCAAACTCAGGTCTTCTTATTACAAATTCATCATTCTTTCTACTTCAGTATCTTATCTCTTAAAGCCTGACATCCCCCACCCCACCCCTCCAAAGTCCAGCATCAAGAAGCTGGAGTGAGAGTCCCTCATTGAACAGCATCCTCACTCCAGAAAGCAAGGTTCTTCCACTGGGTCCACAGTGTAGGCGCAGGAAGCTTAACGTCAGCCTGGTTCATTGCCTAACCCCAATTCTCCAGGGAAACTTTCGAGGTCAAACCAGGGGCCCCCACACTGAGGTCAGAGGCCCCCAAATCTGATTATAAAGATTCTAATTAGCTTTTGTGCAGCACAGACCGGCCCAGGCCTAGTTCCGAAGAAATATAGATAAGTTTTTTACATTTAAGTATTTGAATAGTGTCTCTATCTGGGACGGCAGCGAGGCCCCTTTGGAGCAGGCGGCAAAGAGAGAGGCGATTTGCATAGGCAGGTAATTGGTTTTGCAAATAAATCTACTTCTTGAAATTCGTAGATTAGCAATAATATGTCTCCAGATGAGAGGGAAAGGTCACGGATGAATAAGGCAACAATTAAACTTTCGGGAGATTATTAAACTAAACACAAACTGGGCTCGGTCTGGTGGAGGGGATGTCAGTAGAGGGTGGTGGGGAAGGGGGGGCCGGTGCAGTGTTAGGGGAAGAAGGAAGGTTCCTGGCCATGGGGATCTGGAGAAGAGAGCTGACCCTTCTCTGGACAGCCACATTTGGTGTTTCGACCTGTTCTGGCCATTCTGAACCAATGAACAAACCTAAATGTAGCAAGGCCAAGCAAATGTGTGACTCTAAGCCTTTGACCTCTGAATGCAAAAGTCCCATCTTCCCCTGAGAGAAGAGGAAATCTTGGGAAAAAAAAATTTTTTTGGATTCCCAGCTCTGTTACTTATTAGCTATATGACCTTGTACAAGTCCCTTTACCTCTCCAGGCTTCAGTTTCCCTATCTGTAAAATGAGGGAGTTGGATCAGTTGTACCATTCCAGGTCTGTGATTCAGGAATTTCTAAAGGTGTTGTTGAAGTAGTTTCTACAGACCTTATGACACTGCTCTCCCATGTCCTCTGCTCCCAGAACCTCAGGCAGCTCACAGGATAGCTCCAGCATTACAACAAGACTTTCCAAGGGACACACACAAACTAGAGGAACGTTGACACAAAGACACAGAAAAAAAAATCCACCCGGGAACATAGATGCCCACCTCTCTTGCTGAGCCGAATTCCCTTCTTCTTGGTATGGCAAAGCAGGTTATTCCATTGCTAGGAGGTCTCAATTGGTTTGCTCCCTATCCCTCCTTCAAGGGCAACCAGCCTGTGAGCCACAACATAGGAGTCAGCCTAGAACACTAGGAGAAAAGTGCTGCTTTTTTCTGCTTTTTGCATGATGGCTGCAGGGTGGGAAGTTGGCTGGTGCCCTCTTCAGGGCTAACTGGCAAAAGCTACTTGGCCATCAGGGGGTGAGCAGACCTGCCTTCTTTCTTTTAATACCCTCAGTTCCCTGACACCTGATCGGATTCCATTCTAAAACACAATCTTGGATCACAAAATCATTCTATGATTGGTCATGGAAAGCTTCATGAAGGACACAGCATTTGAGTTGGGCCTTTAAGGACAAGTAGAATTTAACTCTCTCACTCTCAATTCAGATGATTCTTTCCAAAGGGAGTCCCATTCATTGCCTCCTTTTGTCCCCAAAACAACCTAAAGAGGGCATCATGGAAGGTATTATTATAACATTTTGGCAGGACAGGAAACAGTCCCAGAAAAAGAAAATGATTTGCAGTTGGTGGTGCAATTAGTGGAGGAACTGAGAAAGGAATCTAGGTCTTCTGATGGCGGTATTGTACATGGATAGAGCAGTGGGCTCAGAGTTGGGAAGGCCTGGGTTCACATCCTGCCTCTTGTATTTCCCAGCTGGACAAGTCACTTAAGCTCTCAATCTCAGTTTATTTATATATAAAATAGATTGCGATAATATAATATATGATATTATATGTATAACATATTATGTAATATATAAATTCTAATATAATATAGATTTTTAATAATATATAATATATTTCATTTCATTACAATATTTACTACATAATTTTCAATTTACTATATAATACAATAATTTACAATCATTATATTACAATATAGATCATAATGATATAATAAAACACATTATAATAATATAAAAATAGATAATAAAATACAGGGGTGTCCCTTCCAGATCTAAATCTATGCTCTCTTCCAAGGCCCTTTCCTCAAAAATACTTATTAATGCCCCATAAGCTTAACTACACTGTGGGCAAGATTGAAGGAGCTAATTGAGACTCGAACCCACCCTCTCCCTCCCACACACACACCCCTCCACCAATGTAAATGGGATTCACAACTCATAGTATCAGACAAGGAGTATCTAGTGTCAATTGTCCACTGAGTGGCCTCTGTGCTTTGAAGAGCTCAGAAAAGGAAGAGTCTCCTAAATGCTGAGGGGAAAGGGAAGGAAGGAATGTCAAGTAGGCTTCTTAAAGGATCCAGGGCTTAAAGGTAGAGCAGAATTTGGAGAGGGAGAAGAAAAGAGTGGAGGGCACTCTAAAGGGTGGAACAGCATTTTCCAAGCATCATTTTTAAAAAATAGTTTGGTATTCCTTCCTGCTATTTATTTGATGTATGACCTTGTCCCAGTCCTTTAACCTCTCTGAGTCTCAGTTGCCAAGTGTGTAAAAAGCAGGATTTGTACTAAAGAGTGGATGAATGAATGGATGGATGGTGTTGCAGCAATTTGGTTAGCAGCTGTTGCGGGGGTGAAAGACCAACACAAACTCAACAACAAGAATGCTGCCAGCACAGTTTCTTTTGAGCTGCTTTACTAAGGAAAGTAACACTAAGGAGTTAACAATCTTATTTCAATCCAACATATACATATAAACTCACTTAGTTCAGGAGGAAAAGCCAGCAGCCTGAATTTCAGAGCAAATACAAACAAATTACAAACATACATTGTAAACAGACTAAATACAATTGATAGTAACCAAGAAACCATGAACATCTGGGTTGACGAGCCAGGAGGCTCTTAGAGAAGCTGCCCAGAGTCCCATGCCAATGCTCCTCCAGGAGTGAGAGCCTCAAGCAAATAGCTCTGTTCTCTCTTATTATACAGACTTTGGATGTCATCAAACATCATCTGAGCGACCAGAACTTAGGTGCCTACTATTGGCTCAGGTCTTAGCAACTCCCCTTAGAGCTCTGAGGGCTTCATGCCCACATTGGCTTAGCACCTAGTGGATAGGGGTTTGGGCCTGGGGCTTTGCGCCTAGTAAGGCTCAATCAAAGACACTTAATTAATTTAGCATTCTAAAATAGAAAAAAAGATCCCACCTTAATTAATATTACAGATGGATGGATGGATGGATGGATGGATGGATGGATGGATGGATGGATGGAAGAAAAAGCATTTACTAAGCACTTTCTATGAGCTAGGCACTGGGGATACAAAACCAAGTAAGTGACACAATCTTTGCCTTCCAGAAACTTACATTATAAAGGGAAAAGATGCCACATACAGGGGATTGTTTGGGGCAGGGTGGTTCCTTTTTGTACTTCCTATAGACATCAACACAGAGCACACAGTAAGCACTTAATAAATGTCTGTGGAATGCATGAATGACTTGGTAGAAGAGAAGGAGGCTGAGACATTCACCCTCTGAGGCCAAAGGTTCTCTTCCCCACCTCAGAAATGGCTCCATTGCCCGTTAGATCATGTTTCCTCCAAGGCTTTTTCCAAAGGCCTTTTTCCAAGGGCTGCCTAACTGAATTTGATGAAGGGAGGGAGGGAGGGATGAGATACAAAATCATAAAATTAGACTCACAGAGCTAGAAAGTATCTTGGGCCATCTCCTACATCCCTTATCTGAACAAGGGCAAGAATAATCCACCCTACAAGTGATTATCCAGTCTTTTCTTGGCAAAGAGGAAGCTAACAGATTCAGAAGTAGCCTGGTAAACACTGGGATAATTCTAATCTTTAGGAAAATTTTCCTTACACAGAGTCTAAATACACCTCTTGAAAATTCCAGTCCATTTTCCCTAGTTTGTGCCCCCCGGAGCCAGCTTGTTATTCATTTGCGTCCAACTCTTTGTGACCCCATTTGGGCTTTTCTTGGCAAAGATACTGGAGTGGTTTTCTTATTCCCTTCTCCAGATCATTTTACAGATGAGGAAACTGAGGCAAACAAGATTAAGTGACTTGCCGAGAGTCACACAGCTAGGAGGTGTCTGAGACCAGATTTGAACTCAGGAAGATGAGTCTCCAGATGAGTCTCTGGCACTGCCCCACCTAGCTGCCCCTAGAGCTAACTACAACTAATCTAATTCACATTCCTCCACCCCACCCCATGCCCTTACACACACACCCTCTCTCTAAGCTAAACATCCTCACCTCCCCAGCCTTGGACATGATGCTTCTCTAAGAATAAATTAAGCTTTCAGCTATTTATTTTAGCTATGTAGTCACTTACTTTCATCACTTTTCACATTCCTTCAGTACCCTGGGATATAATTCATCTAGAACTAGTGACTTGAACTCATCAAGGGCAACTAGGCACTCTCTTATTCTACTACTTACCTTGAATGTCAACTGCCTACTGGCCATTTGTGTTCTAGCCTTTCTGGCCTAAATTCTTTCTCCTTGGTAGAGAAAACAGAAGCAAACTATGAGTTGAACATCGCTACTTTCTCTCAGTTGTCAGTTATAATCATCCCATCCACCCCAACCAGAAGTCTGGACTTTTATTTGACCTTCCTCTTTTTTTTCTTATCAAATTAATATATTTATTTTTAGTTTTCAACATTCACTTCCATAAGTTTTAAATTTTCTCCGCCTCCCACCCCTTGCCCTTCCCCTTCCCCTTCCCCAAGATGGCATACAATCCAATATAGTCTCTACATATACATTCTTATTAAACATATTTTCACACTAGCTATGTTGTATAAAAGAATTAGAACGTATGGGAGGAGCCATGAGAAAGAAAAAACAAAACAAAACAAAACCAAAAAAGAGAGCAAATTGTATGCCTCTATCTACATTCAGACTCCATATTTCTTTGCCTGGATGTGGATAGCATTTTCCATCATGAGTCTTTTGGAGTTGTTTTAGGTCCTTGCATTGCTGAGAAGAGCTAAGTCTATTAAAGTCAATCATCCCACAATGGGACTGGTACTGCGTACAATGTTCTCCTGGTTCTGCTGACTTCACTCAGCATCAGTTCATATAAGTCTTTCCAGGTTTTTCTGAAGTCTGCCTGCTCATCATTTGTTATAGCACAATAGTATTCCATTACATTCATATGCTGCAACTTGTTCAGCTATTCCCCAATTGATGGACATCCCCTCAATTTCCAGTTCTTGGCCACCACAAAAAGAGCTGCTGTAAATATTTTTGTATATGTGGATCCTTTCCCCATTTTTATGATCTCTTTGGGATACAGCCCTAGTCAATGACCTTCCTCTTTTACCCAATAAGGGAATAAAGACTGGATCTGTGATTTCATTGGCATAGGGAACTCTCTAAAAACTCAGGTTCTGCCCAAACCAGACGAAAATACAACTGGGAAATATTTTTAAAAATAAATAAAATACAGTAGAAGATAAATAATGTTAATATGTGGTTTTTTAAGTCAATATGTGGCCCCTGTTTCTAATTGAGTTTGACATGACCACCCTGGAGCATTCAGAGGTTAAGTGACTTGCTCAGGGTCCCACAACTTATAGAGTTTAAACCCTGGTCCTCCTGGCTTTAAGGGTGGCCCTCTATCCTCTAAGCCACACTCTCTGCCTCTCCGCCCAAACTAGTTTTTAAAAAAGAAAAACAGCTTTTCTTTAGGTTTCCCTGCCAGCCTCAGCTGATTCAGAGGTTCAGCACTGCTAATGTTACTCTTACAGAGCCATGCCATGCTTTGGTATATGCCCTCCATGACCTGCCTTTCTTCCCATCTTCTGTATATGTTTCTTTAAGTCTAACTTGATTGAGGTTAAAACTGACACCCCATCAGAATTTGGGAAGAGTATCTATCCTTCCCCATCCAACCCTATATCCATATTGATAATTTGCCAAACACATGAAATCTGAAAGCAATTTGTGGAGAACTCAGTTGCCAAATGACTTCCCAAGTAAAACTTGGCTCTAGAATTTCCTGATTGCTCAGACACCCCTGGAGAAAACACAAGCAGCTCCTGCCTTCCCAACTGAGCTCATGCCTGCTCTCCAGAGATCAGAGTCTTCTTGGAATAGTGCCCCTGAAACCCAGCTGGCTGGGGGGCGGGTGGGGAAGAGAAGGGACTGAGTGAGTGATGGAGGAATGGAGTCTGTAAGCAAAGTGAGGGGACAATGTTGCATAATCCCAGGGCCATCCCCAAACTTAAAGGATCCATGACCACCATCCTTTGACCATCACCCAAGGATCATAGGAAGACTAGGTGCAAGGAATCAACTTTCAATGACTTCTATACAAAGAATACTGATTCTCTCCAGAGCCCCTCCCTGGAGGTAGCATCTACAGTATACACCCTATTCTTATTTTAAAAAGTCAAAGAAAGCGCTTCACTCCATGTGTGAGGAATAACTCAGGGCACAGACTATATGCAGGCACTTCTCCAAGACCACTAGATCTGGAGATATCTCATACATACAGATATAGACTTTTGTGGGGCTTCTTCCTCCACCCAGAGTCTATCCCTCATCATCTCCCCTCTCTACTGCTCTGGACAGCAACCCAACTGCCCCAAGCTGACAGTTCCACCTGGTGACCATCACAGGAAATTGTATTGCCCTAGGTCTCTTCTGCTCTACTGTCTTTACCCTAGGAAAGATAATGAAAACATTCACTTCTATTCATTCCTAACCTCTCCCTCTCTGTCTTCCTTCTTTCTTTTCTCATGACTCTCCCTCTCTCTGTTCTGTTGTGAGGTGTTCCCACTGTCCTTCCTCCCACTCCCAAAAACAATGCTGGCTGACAAGTCAAAGAGTAGTCCTCATGAAGATTCTAAAGTCAGGAAAAGAAGTAAATATAGTGTTATCAGTGACCAAAATCCCATGAAGTGCCTAGAACCCCCCTCGAAGTCTTCATCTCTTTCCTCCTCCTCCTCTTTTCCTCCTAATGGAAAAAAACCAAAGCCCTAATTTGAAAGCCAAAGGTCTCAGGTCTCAATCCTGGCTCTGGCACTCATTGGACATGGGATCCTGGAGAAGTTCTAACCCTTCTTTGGACCTCGGTTTTTTTCTTCACAAAAACAAGGGCCCTGGACTAGACAGTAGCTAGGTGGCTAGAGTGGATAGAGTGATCGATGGACATAAAGTCAGGAAGACTTGAGTTCAAATCTGGGCTCAGCCACTAGCTATGCAATCCTAGGCAAGTCACTTAATCACTGTCTGCCTTGGTTCTCTCAGCTGTAAAATGAGGATAAAAATAGCTCCTACCTCCTAGGGTTGTTGTCTCAAATGAGCTAATATTTGTAAAGATCTATGCAAACCTTAAAGTGCTATGTAAATGCTAACTACGGTTATTATTTAAGCTATTTTCCAGCTCTACAGCCAATATTCGTCGGTTCCTCTTCTTCTAATTCAACCAGTTTTTTTTTTCCTCAATCTAGGTAGCAAAATAGATAGAATGCAGGGCCTGGAGACAGGAAGACCTCAGTTCAAGTTTGGCCTTAGACATTACCTGTGTGGTCCTGGGCAACGCACTTAACCCCTGTTTGCCTCAGTTTCCACATCTATAAAATGGAGATAATAGCACCTACCTCCCAGGGCTGTTATGAGGATCAAATGAGATGATAATTGTAAATCACTTAGCTTGGTCCCTGATACATAGTGAGCCTTATGCGTTAGCTACTATTAAAAATAATAATCATCACATTATTTAATACTCACACTCTTAGATTTACTGGTTTAATTTCGGGCTTTTAACTTTTTTGTTTAATTATTGATGTCTTATATTCTGGGTTCAAGCTGAGTTCTGACCCCAACCACAGACTGAACCCAGACTCTCCTAAGCATTTGTAAAGGTCTTTGGTCTAGGAGGATCCTGGGGGACAAGAAAGTAGAGTTGACTCTGTGCAGGTCACATCCCTGCTGCCAGTAGTGAGGTCAAAGCATCCTATACCAAGGACACACTGATTTGCTTATCAGAGGCTGTCACTTAAATCAGGCTGAACCGTAACCCTTGCTCCTGTTCTCTTGGATCAGGACGATTTTCCCAGGCTAATCATGGGGAGAGGAAAGGAATATTCTCTATATTCTGAGTCTTGCCCAGTAAGAACATTCTGACTGGAATAAGTTCTCTCTCTCTCTCTCTCTCTCTCTCTCTCTCTCTCTCTCTCTCTCTCTCTCTCTCTCTCGCGCGCGCGCGCACAGACACACACACACACTCTTTCCTTCTCTTTCCTACTCCCTCCTTCCCTCTCTTACTCCCCCTCCTCTCCCTCTTTCCTTCCCTCCCTCCTTCTTCTCTCTCTCCCTCTCTCTTCCCCTTCTGTTCCCTCTCTCTTTCCCTATCTCCCTCTCTTCCCTCCCTCCCTTTCCTTCCCTCTGTCTCTCACTACCTCCCTTCCTCTCTCTCTCTCTCTTTCCTATTCCCTCCCTCCTTCTCCCTCCCTCTTTCCTTCTCTCTCTCTCTCTCTCTCTCTCTCTCTCTCTCTCTCACACACACACACACACACACACACACACACACTTTCCTTCTCTCTCCTACTCCCTCCTTCCCTCTCTTACTCTTACTCCTCCTCCTCTCCCTCTTTCCTTCCTTCCCTCCTTCTTCTCTCTCTCTCCCTCTCTTTTCTCCTTCTGTTCTCTCTCCCTCTCTCCCCTCCCTCCTTTTCCTTCCCTCTGTCTCTCACTACCTCCCTCCCTCTTTCTCTCTCTCCTGTTCCCTCCCTCCTTCCTTATCTCTCCCTCCCTCCCTCATTTCTTTTCCTTCCTGCTCTCTCCTTCCCTCCCTCCTTCTCTCTCTCTCCCCCTCCCTCTCCCTCCCTCTCCCTCTCTCTCTCTCTCTCTCTCTCCCTACTCTCTCTTTCTCTCTCCCTTCCCTCCCCTCACCCCATTCTAGCTCTGTATTATGATAAGACCAAGCCAAACAGCCAGGTTCTATTTTGCAAAGAGAAAACAGAAAAACAGAGACCCAAAAAGACTAAGTCCTTCCCAGGAAGGTGACAGAGCCAGGAAGGAAGCTGTCCCCAGCTCCCATCCAGCTGTGCTGACCACAGAGTGAGCCTAAAGAGGGCCAAGGCTAGGCCAGGGACCAGCATGGCCCTCAGTCAGAATATTGGCCCCGTGGACCCCTGTTCCCAGGGGCCTGGATCTTTTCCACCAATGGGGTACAGCCTTCCATCCCCCTGCAGCAGCTCTGCAGCCCAGGATGGGGCTGGGAGTGGGGGCCTCTGAGAGTACCTGAAGCCAAAGGCCCAACGGGTAATTAGCCTTCAGGGCCTCTACTGGGTCTATTTTTATCTCTAGCTCTTCAGGACGCCTAATCACTCTTGCCTCGGTTCTCTCATACGGGGCTGCCATGGAAACCGGCACACAAAGGACTTGTTAGCTTGGCTACTGTTTGGGGGACTGGAGAGCTTCCTGTCCTTGCTCCACAATCTGAGATTCAGAAAAACACAAATTCCCAGGACCACAGAACCACAAAGATACAGGATTCCCGAGCCACAAACTGAGGAGCCATAACCAGGAGGAATCACAGAACTAGGGGATTGGGGTGGGATCCCAAGTTCCCTGAGCCACAGGATCCCAGAATCCCAGGAATTACAGAGATAGCTACATATCCACAGAGCCTTAGAAGCACTGAGCCAGGAATTCAGAGACACACAGAGCCACCAAGACAGAGGGCCATAGCGGCCCAGAATCAGAGCCCCACGGAGTCACAGACACACAGAGACATAGGTCAAGGGAGCCACAGCATCACAGCACAAGTGGGAGCAGAGTCAGAGTGTACAGAAATGGGCTGGGGTTTAGGGTTCGGGACAGACACAAGGAAATAGGTAGAAATGAAGTTGCAACCAGGAGACACTGGGCAGGTCTACACCACTGGAGTATAACCACGGATCCTAGGACAGGGCCCACCTGTCCCAGATGTAAGCTGTCTTCCTGGGGTGGGTGGCTAAGGTCCAGGAAATGTAGGCTGCACATAGCCGGGCTGTAGGGGTACCAGGGATGGGGCAGAAAGGGAGGGCCTCTAGGAGTTTGCCATCCCATCTCAAGCAGGGCACACCAAGGACCAAGGAAGCATAGGATGCCAGAACTGGAAGGGTTCCTGAGAATCTTCTGGTTCAATGTCTTTATTTTAGATATGGGGGAAACAGAGACCCAGGATCCCACAGTGAGTCAGTAGCAGCATCAGGACTCAAACCCAAGGCCTCTGACTCTCAGGCCAAGGCTGTTTCCACTGATAGCATGCCAACTTTGTCCTCCTTCCCCTGCCTCTGGATTCAGCTCAACCCCCAGAAGAACTTGCTTTCATTAGCAATGCCTGCCTGAAATAGCTTGGGGTGGCAGCCGCAAAGGACCTTCATTCATCACTCGTCATCCCGCCTGGCATGAGGCTCCAGCCTCCAGCTTCCAGAATAGCTCTCTAGAACTGGGACTGTCAGGTGACTCATCAGCCAGCCTGGGGGCAAGCCTTACAACCTGGGTGGGGGGGAGCTGCCTGGCCAGGGGTCCCCAGTTTACCCACAGGGAGGGTGAGTGGAAGAAGACTATTTTGCAGAAAAGACTACAGTTGGTTCCCCTAAAGAGCCAATCACTTAATCCACAAACATTTAAAGAGCTGCCTCCCCAACCTTCCTTTATCCCTATGTACTCACAACTGTGTTGGAAACTGACAGAGAGATGAAGATGGAAAAGACCTAAGCTCTGCCCTCAGAAAGTTCCCTGTCTAGGAGACAGTGGAAGACTCTACCTGAGCTTTGTCTAGAGAAGACTGCTCTTACCTAGTTATCCTTCTACCTGCCCAACCACACTCTTTCTCAGTCTCCTTTGCCAAATCATCATCCACACTTTGACTCACATACATGGATGTGACCAGGCCAATATCCTGGGCCCTTTTCTAGTTCTATACTTTCTTGGTGATCTTATCAACACCCATGAGATCAATTACCATCACTATGTTGATGATTCCCAGATCGCCATATCCAGTCCAGTCTCTCTCCTGAGCACCATTTTCAAACTACCAGCTGCCTATTGCACATTTCTAAATGCTTATCTCATAAACAAACCCAACAATTCAAAAGAGAACTCATTATCTTTCCCCCCTCAGAGCCATTCCTCTACTAAACTTCCCTATTTCAGCTGAGAATACCACAATACCACCATTCTTCCAGTCATCTCAGGTTCATCACCCTGGAGTCATCTCCAAGACCCAGGGTGAGCAGCACCTAACTTTTCCATCCTAATTTTTAACTAAAGTTCCCCCAGCCTAACACAGGCCATCATCGGCCTCAGGATATAGCCCCTCTCCCATCATGGTTCCCAGAAGAGAACAGTCATTTCCACCCCAGAAACTCCCTGAGTCATTCTGGGGATTCATCCTTCAGGTCAAGCTCATTTGCTAGGTTTACCCTCCCTGGCCACCTCTCAACCAATCAGGAAGCATCTTGTGACTCCAGACAACCTTTTCACTGGTAATTTTCCCTCTCCTTCACTCACAGTCAAAGGAGAGGACAGAAAAAAAGGTGACCATGAAGTTTTTCTGAGGGCCTTCAAAACCAACCTATTCCAGACCCACTCATAGGCTTTCCTACATTTTCAACAGACCCCCACACCCATTTCCTTCCACAGCCTCAATTTTTTTTTGTTGCCAACCTCCTTCTGTGGCAGCCTTGGGCTCTTTAGATAATACTTTCCCTCTTGGTTACTGCATTTGCAGATGGTTATCATGTTCTCCCCCTTTCCAATCACTGTTCCTTTGGCCAAATGATACATATTTGTGCTCCTCCCTCATAAATCAATCTCCCAAGCCCCTTAATCATTCCCAGTGCAGAGCTCTCAGCTCTCGCCTGTCTGCCTGCACCTCCAGGTAATGAAAGGCAAAATAGTCTATTTGTCATATCCTTTATCTCTTCTTGATCCATCTCCAAGGTCAAAAATGAAATAGGTCCCATGGCCATGCATGCAGGAAAAGTTTGATCAGACAACACATACATATTGAATGCCTACTATGTGTAAGTTTAGAGAGTGCCCGTTGTGCTGAATAGAACTACGAGGTGGATGGAGCTGGGGTTAAGATGAGTTGGTTTAGCTTGGTGTGGCTTGGATTGAGTTGGGTCAGGTTGGATTGGGTTGAGCTGGTTTAGGTGAGGTTGAGCTGGTTTGAGCTCAGTGAGTTGAGCTGAGTTGTGTTTAAGAGGGGTTAGGTAGAGCTTGGTGAGAGTGGGTTATTCTGGTTTAAGTTGGGTTGGTTTGGGTTATATTGAATTGATCTGTTTGGGTTGGCTTGGATTAAATAGAGCTAGGTTGGGTTGGGTGTAGTTAAACTGTTAGTTTGAATTGACTTGGAATGAACTGGTTTAGGTTGGGTTATATTGATTTGAGTTTATCTGGGTCTGGCTGGGGTAGATTAGGTTACATTAAATTGAACTAGGTTGGATTTAACTGGTTGGGCTAATCTGAGTCAGGATAAGTAGCATTAGACTTAGTTGGATTGGGCTGATCTTGGTTGCCTTAGATGGGGTTGGCTTGGGCTGAGCTGAATGTCTCTCCTTTCATAGTGGGAAGACACAGAGTAGTGGATTCAAATTCAATAAACTCCCATTAACCATGTGCAGAGCTCAGTGCTAGACACCGAAAGAAATTTGAAGTTTAGAAAAGCCATTGTCTCTGCCCTCATGAAGCTTACGGTTTAGTTCCTGCTAGAGAATTTTCAACGGTCAATGTATGAGGACAGTTATATTTCTTTGATCACAAACAATATCATCATTATTATCATCATTTTTAAGAATAATAATATTACTTTTTATATTGATGAATCATTGACCTTAACTATACGGAAACTCAGAAGTTGCCATCTCTTCTTATCCTGTTCAATTCTTATCCATATCCTTCCATAAATATTTCATAGGGGATCTACCCCATATGCTAAATTACATTTATAATAAAAGTTCATACCGAGCGAATCATTTAACCTCTCAGTGCCCCCAAGTAACTCTAAAACTGTAACCTGCAGAAATGCCACTACTCTGCATAAGGGGAGGAAGTTATTCATTACAGTTCCATATACCAATGATCTCTGCCTCCCCCCCCCAAAAAAACAAAACAGGATATTAAATTGCTTTATGAAGAAAAAGGCTGAGGCAAGAATGCTGAATTCAATCATAAGACTCCAGTTTAAATCTCAGCTCTTCTGCTTTCCTTGTGACTTTGGGCAAGTCACTTAACCTTTGAACCAGATGACCCAGGACCAGATGTCCCTTCCAACTCTAGCTTTATAATCTTACTAAAATAAAATATTTTTACACATATGATCTCATCTGAATAAAATTTAATAATCAGTCAATAAGCATGTATTAGGCATTTAATATGTGCCAGGCATTGGGTTAATCTCTAGAGATACAAAGAGAGACCAAAAACCATCCCAAAAAGATTTATTAACTGCCTACCATGTGCTCAGTACCATATTAGGAAGTGGACCTACAAAGATCAAAACGAAATTTTCAGGTGAGGAGACCCTAAGACAAGTATTTGAGTTGAGAAATGGAAGTAAACCAAGGCACCAATAACAACCTACCTTTGGGAGGCAGCATGGAGCATTGGACTTAGAGTCAGGAAGATGTGGGTTCAAATCCTGCCTCAGATCCTTGCTAGTTGTGTGACCTTGGGCAAGTCATTTGACTTGTTTCACTTCAAGCTCATTCTCCAGTCTGTTCTTGTCAGCCTAGGTAACATTTCTCCATCCTGCTTCCAGTGTCCCAATATGCTTTGTCCTCTCCTGTAAGTTCCTTGAGAGCATGGACTGTCTTGTTCTCTTGTATTTCATATTGCCAGAACTTGAGACAGTGCCTAGCTCATAGGAAGTACTTAATAAAAGCTTTCTCTATTTATCTATCTAGCTATCTATCTCTCAGACCTCAGATCCAGTTTATAAAATTATGTAGTTGGACTGGAGAGCCTCCATAGTCCCTTACATTCTACCAAACCAATTGCCAGGGATCAAGTAGGAGAGATTTCTGCTAAGGTTTAGTTGAACTAAATACCTTCTGATGACACTCTCAGCCCTGACATTCTCCCCTAAGGGCCTCCCAGCTCCAATATTCTGTGTTCTAAGGACCCTCCTGAGCTTTGACATTCTGTATTCTAAGGGTCATTTCAGCTCTGACATTCTGTGTTCTAAGGGCCTTCCCAGCCTTGTGTAACAACAACACTACCTGCCTCTATTGTGGCTGTGTAAGACCAATAACACTAGCACACAGGAGGGCTGCTAGCACTGATTCTTTGATCTGTTTTTCTAAGGAAAGCAACTTTAAGGAGTTAGCAATCTTACTTTAATTAAACATATATATACCATTCATTTAGTTCAGGGGGAAAAGCCAGCACCCTGAACCTCAGAGCAAATACAAACAGAAATTACAGAGACAATATAAACAGATCAACATTTCTATTTAACCAAATCACAATACATAGTTACCAGAGAAGCACCAACATTTGGGTTTTCAAAGGGGGGGCAGCTGTTTCAACAGTTTACCCAGAGTCTCCTCACCAACACTGTTTCAATGAGTGTGCCCCCAAAGGCAAACTGCTTACCTCAGAGCTCTTATAACCTGTTCAGAGACCTGAGGGCTCAGAACCTACTTAGCAAAAAGGTGTGGGGCCTGGGGCCTCATACTAGATAGTGAAAGGGTATGGGCCTGTCTCTAATCAGGCCTACCTTTGTTGCCCCCACCTGAGGTCTATTGAGGGGGTAGGAAGAGTCTTTAATCCCTGATCAGCACCACAAAGGTGTAGGCCTGCCTTCAATCAGGCCTCCCTTTGTTGGCCCCACCTGAAGCCTGTTCAATGGGTGGGAAAGATCTTTCACTTACAGATTGGCCTTACACTCTGACCTTCTGTATTCTAAGGACCTCCCAGCTCTGACACTCTCTGTTCTAAATGTCCTCCCAATTCTGACATGGTGTGACCAGAACGGCCTTTGTTTTCTTTGGGTGGCTCAGTTTATCTCATTGGGCCTTGCTGGGTGCTGGGCCTGCTGCTTCTCTTCTGGGGCAGGAAGCCCAGAGACCATGCCTGGGAACAGAGAACTTCCTGTGTGATGAGTCATGGGGCTGGCTGAGGGGAGGTGTTGACTCCAGAGCCATGCCCTATTGGGTGTTAACCTAGTCTACGCCAGGGGGAGGGGCCAACTCAAGAACCAATCGGCCCTGGTCATTCAGGCGGTGCTTGATGATGTCAAAAACTCTATAAGAGGGGAGAAAACAGCTTGAAGATTCCTCTTTCCTTTTCCGGTTGGCACGGGAGCAGTGGCCAGCGTGACTCTGGGCCAGCCCTTGCTCTCGGGCTGAGCCCAGATGTTAGTAACTATGAATTGTTTTGGGTCTGTCTGTTGATATTTGTAATTTGTTTGTATTTTGTTCTGAAGTTCAGGATGCTGGTTTTGTTTTCCCCCGAACTAAATGAATGATCTGAACTTCAGGGTGCTGGCTATTTATTCCCCTGAACTAGCTGATGTTCTGAACTTCAGGATGCTGGTTTTTTCCCCTGAAGTAAGTGAATGAATTTGTATTGGGTCTATCTGTTGATATTTGTAATTTGTTTGTATTTTGTTCTGAAGTTTGGGATGCTTGTTTTGTTTTCCCCCAAACTAAATGAATATTCTGAACTTCAGGATGCTGGCTGTTTGTTCCCCTGAACTAGCTGACTGTAATCTGTATTTGGTCTGTCTGTTGATGCTTGTCTGTATGCTCCCCTGAACTAACTGAATGCTGGATTAAAGAAAGCTGGTCAACCCCTTCACCGTGCTTTCCTTGTTTAAGCAGATAAAAAGAACCTGTGCTTTCCCGGCGTGCCCGGCAGCCTCCTGGGTGCTGGTTGTGGGGGGATCTTACGCCCCCAAAGAAGCTGCTAGCCATATTATTAAAACACACGGGCCCTCCTAGCTCTGACAACCTGTGTTCTAGGATTCCTCACAGCTCTAACACTCTCTGTTCTAAGAATCTTCCCAGCTCTGACATTCTATGTTCCAAGGTCCCTCCCAGCCCTGACATTATCTTTTTTAAGGACTTTCCCAGATCTGATATTCTGGTTTCTAGGCTTCCTTCCAGTTGTCACATTCTATGTTCTAAAATCTCTTCCAGTACTGACACTCTCTGTTCTAAAAGCCCTCCTGGCTCTGACATCCTGTGTTCTAGGGCTCTTCCCAGATCTGACACTCTCTGTTCTAAAGGTCCTCCTAGCTCTGACATGCTACATTCTAAGGTCTCTCCCAGCTTTGACATTCTAGGAGTCTAAGGCCAAACTCCCTCTTGTGTGCCCAGCTTCGTTCCTGGGCTGGGGGCTAGGAAGACAGAAGGAAGAGAAAGGAGGAGCAGGAGAGAGTTGAATCAAGCCTAATCCAACCCTCAGAAGCTCCTGGTCTGTTTGGCTGGATGGTAGCCAGTCCTCATAATTTACCCAATGATCGACATCCAGGGGATCTGTGGGATGAAAGAGGAGGGGCTCCTTAGCATCACCAGCCTCTCCCTCCACTCCCCCACCCCTTTCCAATATCTGTCTTGAGTCTTGGAATTCCATCATTATAGTTTTATTCTGTTTTGCTGTCTCCTAGGGTCCCTCACGAGACAACAGGCACCCCAGGTCCAAGAAGCAGCACAAACACCCCGCTGAAGATTAGCTATGAGCTAGGGCCCAGGACACAAGATTGGGAATGGAGGAAACTGGATGGGATAGAGAGAAGACACTAAGAACAGGGAGAGCAGAGGGAGATAAGATCAGTATCCTTGTCTCACAAACCCGTCTCTTCCCTGGCCAGGGAGTGATCCTGATTGTGCTGGGCAAAGACCTAGAATCATATCCTTGTAGACCAGCTAAGTGCTTAGAACTCTTAGAGGTCATCTAAGCCTAGGACTAGTGAAATGACTTGCCTCACATCACACAGTGAAGAGGTCATAGAGCTGAGCCCCGAACCCAAGTCTCCTAATTCACAGGCCAGGGCTCCTTCCACGCTGTAGCAATGAGACTAGGTCAAGGTTAACTCAGGTACCTCTCCCTCCTCCCCCAGGCAGACCTGCTTCTAATTAGCTTATAATTACCCTGAGCTCTGACAGCCCTAATCGGTTTGTCTTATTTGGGAAGACGATTCAGGGAAACATTTTTTATTAAAGAATGCAGAGGTAACCAATCCGTTTGTGTGTGCAGGCATGTGCGTTATATGGGCATGTAGCAAGGGAAGGATTTGTTCCATAGAGGAGCCATCCCAGGACTCTAGCTCTTTAGATGCTTGACCTCTGAAGGGCAGGAGGTCCCGGGTCTCACCACCCTCCTGTTTCTCCACGCAAAATAGAAAACTGAGATCTCTGTCTTGGGAAGGGACACAAAGGCCAAGGCGAAAGTGGAGGTGGAGGTAGGGGTAGGGGTGGGAATGGAGGTGGGGGTGAAGGTGGGGATGGAGGTGGGGGTGAAGGTGGGGATGGAGGTGGGGGTGAAGGTGGGGATGGAGGTGGGGGTGAGATCATTCATAGATGGAACTGCTTCTGTGGTGGGAGGCACCTAATCTACCCAGTCCCCACCCCTACCCATCCCTCCTGGGTTTGTTACAGGAGCCAGAATCCCAAAATCGGATTTCTTATTTCTTTGGTCATTCCGGGTTCTCCATCTCCTAGAGTCCGACATGAGCCAAGCACACTTTTCTTGAGAATGGCCAAGAGCCAGCTGAGAGCAAGGACCTGAGAAACAAGAACCATAAGGAGAGAGCCCTCTGGACAGAACGCCTCCCACCGGAAGGAGATGGATAAAATGATTCCTCCACTTGGGAAGGAAGAGCCTTTCAGAATGTGCTTTAGCTGGGACCACTTCCTGGGGGCAGGCCCAAGTTGAGCAATCATCATTTGATCCATTCCTATAGCACTTGGAGTCATACAAAGTACTTTCCTCCCAACACCCTGGTGAGACCAGCAGTTCAGCATATTCTTAAGCTCTTTGGTTCAGAGAGACGAGGTAACCTACTCACAACCCCACAAGCAGTAAATGTTCGAGCTGGGATTTGAACCCACAGCATCTGAAAGAAGGAAGGAACCTGGAGACCATCTGGTCTAAGCTCCCCCTAAATAGAAATTCCCTCTCCTGCATCTGTGTGACCTTGGGTAAGTCGCTTAACCTCCAGTTCTAGAAGGATGGTCCTACAAGCTGACGAGTGGTCATCAAGCCCAATCTTTCATGAAGACCTTTTTTAAAGCTAAAAAAAGGCTGCCCTTCAAGACAGAGCTTGTATTGATATTATTTGTCAATATAAAAAGGGACTATAAATTTCACTAATGTTTTTCTATGAATTTTTCCTTTATTCATAATAGAATCTATATATGTTAGGAAAATGGTAATATAATTATATGTTGTGTGTGTGAGAGAGAAAAAGACAGTAACAGAGAGACAGAGGGAGACAAGGAGAAACAGAAAGAGAGAGGGGAGAGACAGTGGAAAGGAAACAGGGTGAGGGGGAGAGAAAGGGAGGGAGGGAGGGAGAGGGCGGGGAGAGATGTAGGGGAGGAAGGGAGATAGACAGAGACAGAAGAGGGGAGGGAAGGAAGGAGACACAGAGGGAGAGAGAAACAGAGGGGAGAGAAAGACAGTGGAAAAGAGACATAGAGAAGGATGGAAAGGGAGGGAGAAAGAGGGGGGCAGTGAAACAGAGAGAGAGAAAGATACTGAGGGGGAGAGACAAAGTGGAAGACAGAGATAGAGGGGGACAGAGACAAGTGGGAGACAAAGACAGGAGACAGAGAGACAGTAGCATGCCACAGTGGACAGGGAGCCATTCCCTCTGAGTCAAGAAGACCAGAGTTTAAATCTTCCTTCTGATCCATGCCAGCTTTGTGACCATTGGCAAATCATTTAATTTGTCAGTGCCCCTAAGCGACTCTAACACTAAAAGTTATAGACTGAGTGGTCAATTTGCATCAGTAGGAAAAAGCTCCCCACCAAGAGTTCTCTATACTGATGAAATCATAGATTCAGACCCCATCCAACCACCACCACCCTCCCAGGCCAGTCACAAACAAACACACACAAAAAAGGGTGAGGCATATCGTTTATTCCTCTCAGTGAAGGCCTGTTTGCTTCTCCGCAGATTCAAATATAGATTCTCACACCCTTGCAATAACTCTATTACCTCTTAGGGGTATGAGTCCCAAAGACTGAGAACCCCTGATTAATCCCTCTACTTGAATATCTCCATTGATGGGGAACTCACTATCTCCCATGAAAGCACATTCTCTTTTTAGTTCTTATTGTTGGGAGAATTTTCCCTTCCAGCTGAATGCTGTCACTCCACATTCCCCCAGTGCTTCTCCCCTCACCTTGCCCCATTGCTCTGTGGGTCCCAGTCTCCTGACTCCCACTCCAGCCCTCTTCGCCTTATATCATGCTACTTCTTCATCCTCTGGTCCCGCTCCCCACAGAGACTCTCTGGACCAAGGTTTCAGTTCAGGTATCCAAGTGACCAGATCTATGTGGGATCCCAATTCCCCCAGCAATAAAGTGAACACCTTGAATCTGGCTCTTGTAGCCCCCAAATCTCGACCCAACCTACCTCACTCTTCTGCTCAAACCCCATCCTTAGCTCCCCACAGTTTAAAAGACAAAGTCCAAATTCCTCAGTTTGGTATTCTCGGCCCTATACTAGAGGGCCTTGTCCTACCAACGCACCTGCCCTCCATTTCTCCCTCCTCCACCCACACTCTCACTCCTACCTAGCCTTCATGGTTATGCTCAAGCTCCCCTCACCCAGGATGTCTTCCCTAACATTGCCTCCCCAAACCCCCCAGATCTCTCCCCTCCTCTGAGTTCTCCCAGCCCCGACTTTCTGTCTGTGACACTCACCAGCTACCAAACACACACAAGTTGGGACAGTTCTCTGAAGTTAAGAAATAGATTCCTACATATACATACATGTACACATACATACTTACACATACACACGTGCATACACACATAAGATAGAAATTAGGGCAGGGCAGGCTCTGTTAGAATAGCGTCAGCGAGGCTAAGGCTCAGAACGAGTCCAAGCTGATGAGGGATGTTGGGACAACGAACAGAATTCTTTTTTAAAGCTATATTGTGGATCATATAAGAGAGAGCGTTGCTGCTGGGGCGGTGCGTGGAGGGGGGGAAGGGGGAGGGGAAGGAGAGGGGGAGGTGCAACCAGGATAACAGGTGCCCGAGAGAAGGTAGAACTTAATTCAACAATTTTTTGCTCCTATTTTTTTCTCCCAAATAGAACAGTCACTGGCCTATAAGGATAAATTCAAAATGGTTACCAGGGAGCTGAAGCTAAGTTAATTAGGCAGTTTCTCTCCAGGCCGCACTTCCCGGCTATCCTTGGACTTGGTCTACCAGGCCATAGAGGCCCCACCACCCTGCTTCTCACTTTAGAAGTGGCCTCCTTCCCCCTCCACCCACCAGGCTTCTCTGACTGTTCTCTTCACTCCCCAGACTTTCTGCTGTGCCCCCAAGGGAGCTTCCTCTCCCCCTTCTCCTCTCCTTTAAAAGCCTCCTTTTATACGTTGTCTTCCTCAACTAGAATATAAGCTCCCTGAGGGCAGGAACTGTCTTTATTTCTGCTTGTATTTCTATTCTCAGTGCTTGCCCTAGTTCCTGGCACATACAGCACTTAATAAATACTTGTTGAATGGCTAATATGGAAATATGTTTTACATGACATCCCATGTATAATCGATATCCTATTGCTTGCCTTCTCAAGGGATGGGAGAGAGAGAATTTGGAACTCAAACTTTTTCAAAATGAATATTAAAAAATTTTACATGTAATTGGGAAATATTTAACAAAATAAATAAAAATGTTATTTCCAAAAAGAAATGCTTGTTGACTTGACTTGAGATAAGAATAGCACTTTGCTGTCATTGATGAGCTCAAGTCAGTAGACCCGGATGAATTATTCACAGGGCACATAAAGAACTAGTGACTGTGATGACTGGGGCTGATTTCAAAAGATTGTGGAAAATGGATGAAGTGCTGGTGGACCAGAGAAGGGTGAGTATTGTGCAGACAAACACGGTGTCCAGAACTTAGCACTGTGGAAGAGATGATGCAGCTATATTCTGTCCAGGTCAAAAAATATTTAGAGTATTATGTTGAATTCTGGGTTCACTATTTCAGGAAGGACATTGATAAGAATATCCAGGGGTGGGCAACCAGGATGGTGGAGGACCTTGAGATCCACAACATAGCAGATTCCACTGAAAGAAACGGGGATTTTTTTTAATCTAAAGAAAAGAGCCTTTGCGGGAAGGAGGCTCGGCAGATAGATTTTGGGGTATTTGAAGGTGTCAAGTGAAGAGATCAGACTTGTTATGCTTGGCACCAGAAGGCAGAACTGAGGTGAACATGTAAACATTGTAGAGGGGCAGATTCAGGCTGGATATGAGGAAAATCTTCCCAACAATTAGAGTAGCCCTAAATGGAATGCTGGGATTCCTGGAGAGATAGAGGGCTTTCCCCTCTTCAAGCAGAGGCTGGATGACCACTTGTCGGATGTATTGTGGAAGGGATTTTTCTTCAGGTACAATTGGACTAGATGAATAGATGGACGGAAAAAGCTTTTATTAAGCAATTACTACATAAGTGTCGAGCACTGAGCTAAGTGCTGGCGATACAAAAGGAAAGGCAATCCATGCTTTCAAAGAGTTTAGTTTTTAATAGGGGAGACAGCTGACGTAGGGGAGTGGTGGCCAGAAAAGGATACTGTGGACCTAAAAGCTGTGGTGAGTGGGGCGAAGGGGAGTATGTTAATAAGCCCCATCCAGGCACAAAGGCAGAGAACTGGAGGTGGTAGGGGGAAATGGAGGTCGGAAAGGGCACGTGCTCTTATGGCAAGGTGACCATGAGGAAGATGGCCAGGGAGGAGGGAATGAAGTGAAGTTGTTGAGTTCTTCCTGAAATAATGGTCCAGGAGAGGCAGTCACCTATCAGGACAACAGAGGTCCCGGCACAGCTCTGGAGACAAAAGGATTGAAAATTTCTCAGCAAGGTAGAAAGGCTGTTCCAGAAGCTGTGAAGGTGGCCAGGAAGTGGGTAATCACTAAATGGCCTTGGGGGCTTTTCTGAGGCTGGGATTCTTTAATATCCTCAGTGTGAGAGCCTAGTGTCCTAAAGATTGTGAGCTCCCCAAAGGCGGGCAGTCCCATGTGGAAGAGGAAGAGAAGGAATAAACATTATATAGTGTTTACTATGTGCCAGGTGGTTTTTTTTTACAAATATTATCATATTTGATCTTCACAACAGCCCTGTGAGACAAGTGGCATTGTTATTCCCATTTTTAGAGCTGAGAAAACTGAGGCAAACAGAAGTTAAGTGACTTGCCCAGGGTCACACAGCTAGTAACTGTCTGAGGCTGGATTTGAATTCAGGTCTCCTTGGCTCTAGGCCCAGCACTCTATCAATTATGCTACCAGCTACCTCTAATGTAAGCTTCTTCTTCGCTGGGACCCCCTCCACACCAATCTCACGCATGCGCGCGCGCGAGCACACACACACACACATACACACTACTTACCATGGATTCCCTGAGGACAAAGTAAATCCATTTTTTCTCTGCCTCTCCCTGACTGAGCTATCTGAGAGCAGGGTAAAATCTGTTTGTTCCTTCTCCATCTCCCTATCAACCCTGAGTTCACATCTGGGCCTCCAGGATAGCCTCAAGACAGACTCTCTGGACAGAACTGGACAGAACATCCCTAGTCCAAGGATCCCTAGTCACAAAGACACACTTAATCAAGTTCAGGAAGCACGAGTGAGGAAGATGACTCAAGACCCAGGGAAATTGGGAATTGAGATTCAGCCCTGGAGGGAGGAGAACATTCAACTCATCAGAATTTCTGACCTCACCCCTTCCCATTCCAGGTCCTGGGTACCTGAGATCCCATAGCTCCCAGCCCTTACAGGCCATTCCCAGAGACCATACCAGGCCACATCAGTTCCCCACCAACACCTGTTGGTCCCAGGAGGACCCAGCCACCCCTACAGGGGTGGGAATGGTCCAGGATGTGCCGGGAAGGTCCAGGATATGCCTAGGAAAGTATGAAGGGCCTGGGAGACCCTAAAACTCATGAGTTGTCCAGAGTGGTTCTGAGGGGCATAAGGAGCCTACAGTGGGATCGGTATATCCCTAGGGAGTATGGTGAGTCCAGTCCTGCTCCTGGAGGAGGGTGGAGCCAGGGCCTATCTTTAGTTTCTTGGCAAGTTGAGAAGCTAAGGCCAGCAGAGCCTTAGTTGGAGCTTAGAGCACCTGCCCAGGACCAGATGTAAGGGTTACATCCAGATGCCCCTGGACCTTCCAAGAGCAGGGAGGGGCAGGGTTATAGACAGGTGGATCTCAATGAGCCCCAAGCTCTCCTTTCCCAGGATTAAAGGGTTTCCCTTTCCCTCACCCAGCCTTTGTTTCCCCACCTCTAAAACTGGTGTCATGAGTCTCGTTCGCTCCTCTCCCTTCTCAAGGAATTCCACTTTGAGGAATAGAAAGCCCAGACCCATTGGATAGAGTGCAAAATATAGCCCTTTCCCTGGAGTCAGGAAAACCTCTCTGACACTCAGTGGCTGTGTGATTGTGAGTAAGTCACAGTCTCTCTGGGCTTCAGTTCCTCATATCTAAATGAGAATAAGGGAGTCTTCGGTATCTGCCTCACAGGCTTGTGAGAGTCAAATGAGACAACGTCTATAAAGGGCTTTAAAGCCCTACGTTGATGAAACTTATTATTGCTTTTTACATCATCCCTAGAAACCAGGAAGGGGTGTCCTAACAGTGTCCTCCATAACGTTCTTGGAGCCCCGACAGCCCAGGCCAATGGTCATTTCTCACATCCCACTGCTTCTGCTCCCCTAAGACATAGATGGCTAATATTGGCTCTTTCTCCCCTGGATATAGGGACAAAATTGTTCCGGGAGGCACGTGTGAGTAATCAGCAGTATCCGGGCTGGAGGTGCCTGGAGAATTATCTGATCACTCTTCCCTGATTTCATACTCTTAGAGTAGGCAGGGACTGGCAGAGAGGGGAGAAATAGTCAAAATTTTACAGGGGCAAGATCCCCTTGATAATGTTCCCAAAAAAGGGCAGAGCTAAGGTTGGAATCTGCAGCTCCCAGGAAGCTCCTAGGAAGCTCCCAGGCCAGGGCTCACTCTACCCTTCACCCCTCTCTCTACCCTGTGGCCAAGAATTCTTGATCTCACATAAAGAGAACTCAGAACTCACTGATTTCGCTGTACTCAGACCTCAGAGCTCAAAACTCACTAGGCAGGATAAGAGCTAAAAGGATCCTTAGACCTTCGAACATAGACTGTCAGAACTGGAAGGGACCTTAGAACATAAGCTGTCAGAGATCAAAGAACCTTAGGAATGTTTTAGTATCAGGGTTCTTAATCAGGGGTCCACGGATCCTAAGGAGTCTGTTGGATAAGTAGAGTTCAGGGTGTCCAGAAACTTGGAATTTTTAATATTTTGATAACTGTATCTTGATAAAATTGGTTTCTTTTGTAATACTATATATTTTAAGGGTTGTTTGTTTAACAAGGGTGGTCAGGTAGTACAGTGGATAGACTGGTCTTACAGTCAGGAAGACTCCTTTTGTGAGTTCAGATCCAGCCTCAGATACTCACTAGCTATGTGACCTTGGGCAAGTCACTGTACCCTGTTTACCTCAGTTTCTTCATCTCTAAAATGAGTTGGAGAAGGAAATGATAATGATGACAACAATGTTTTATGATTTTTAAAAATATTCAGAAAGAGCTTTCACCAGATTGCCAAAATGGTCCGCGACATGTAAAGAAAGATTAAAATCCTGAACTCGTCCAACCCCTTATTTTACAGACATGGAAAATGAGCCTCAGAGATGTTTAAGTGACTCACCCAAGATTCCCCAAAAGGTTGTGTCAGAACCAGGATTCAGATCCACATCTCCTAGTCCCCAATTCATGTTATCTCCCTGGTTTTGTCTTTCTTGGCATCCCCAGAGCTTAGTCTAGTGCTTTCAACATCTTTCCTGTTCAACTGTTACCCTGGCTGGGGTTTTCTTGGCAAAGATCCTGAAATGGTTCACCATTTCCCTCTCCAGCTCATTTTACAGATGAAGAAACTGAGGCAAACAGGGTTAAGTGACTTGCCCAAGGTCACAAAGCTGTTAAGTCAGAGGCCTAATCTGAATTCAGGAAGCTATCTTCCTAATGCCAGGTCCTGCACTCTATCCGTTGCACCACCTAGCTGCCCCTCAAGCAGTAAAAGCCCCTTATTTTCCAGGGAAGAAAATTAGTCTAGAGAAGATAGACTTGACATGGTTACATGGTTAGAAAGACTTGAACCCAGGTCTTCTGACTCTATATCCAGTTCTTTTTCCAGTGAGGCAGCACAATGGATAAAGTGCTGGGCCTGGAGCCAGGAAGATCTGAGTTCAAATCCAGCCTCAGACACTTACTTGCTGTGGGGCCCTGGGCAAGTCACTTAACCCTGTTTGCCTCAGTTTCCTCACCTGTAAAATGAGGATAATAACAGCACCTGCCTTCCAGGGTTATTGTGAGGATCAAATGAGATAATAACTATAAAGTGCCTAGCACATGGTAAGCACCGTGTAAATGCCAGCCATTATTATTATTCTTTCACACTATCACCATACATGGAAAGATGACTGGATTTGAGTCACGAGCCCTGGGTTCAAATCTCGGCTCTGCCATTTACTGCCTAGGTAGCGCCACATCTCTAAACCTCTGTTTCTTCATCTATAAAATAAGAGGGTTGGATGTGGGTACCTCTAAGGTCATCTACAGGCCCACAATCCTCTGATAACCTGGGGTACGTGGCTTAGCATGTTCTCTGAGTCAGAGAGACTTCTCCTTTGGGGAATTTGAACTCAGGTTCTGGGACTCCAAATCCAGAGCTCTTTCCAGTGTACCATGGAGAACCAATGGAATAGCAAACAGAAAAAGGACTTGATGTGGAGTCAGAAGACCTGGGTTCAAGTGTCACCTCTGCTTCTTACTAAGCTTGCGACCTTGGATAAGGACTCAAAGAGGGTTAGCCCATAACACAAGGGAATCACTCACTCTTTAATGGTAGAATATCAGGTGGAGGGGAGGACAGTTTGGGGGCCTAGAATCCCCTACATAGATGGTAGTCAAGTCCTTAGGCCTAGCCAATGGGGAACTATAAAGGCCGAAGGGCTGAGTATGGATGAATAGCATCATGTACGGGGATTCTGACTCCAAAAAGGCAATTCCTCCCAGACTCTGAAAGAGGGAAAGATTCTAGGATCCCGCTCGTCCTTCACAGTTGTCTCCCCCTTTGTCGTGCCCACCCTGGGGAATGTTCAGCCCTGGGCTGCTTTTCAAGGCAAATATATTCCCTGTGAGTCTGAATCACTCCCTCCTTCAGGCTGAAGCATCCCTGCCAACTTTTCTGGGAGCTGCTGGAGTGACTGGGGACGTTTCAAGGCCTTCTGTGCATCCCTTTCCAAGTCCTCCCAGCCTGTTTCCCAGAAAAGTTCCATCCATCCAGATTGTGCCATGGTGGAGGTTAGAAACCCTGCACAAGATCAAGAGGTCACAGGTTTCCATCTGGGAGAAGACTTAGAGGTAGCTGTGTCCAACCCACTTGTTTGACAGATGGGGAAACTGAGTCACAGAGAGTTTGGGTGAGTTACCCAAGGAGGCACAAGTAGTCAGGGGAGTCAGCAGTCAAACCCGGGTCCCTGAAGCCCTATCCATTGTTCCCTCTGCTCTACTAAGTGGTTGGACATCAGGACTCCCTCAGTCTCTCAGTCTCTCTCTCTCTCCCCCTCCCTCCTTCCCTCCTTCTCTCTCTCTCTTTCTCTCTTTCTCTCTCCATCTCTCTCTCCTCTCTTTCTCTCTCCATCTCTCTCTCCTTCTCTCTCCCTCCCCCCCTCTTTCTCCCCCCTTTTTGCAGCCATTGTCCCCTTTCTGGTGCTTCCTGCTAAGCCAGGACTAGAATCCGGGTGTCCTGACTCCCAGACTAGTATCTAACTCGCAAGGGATGCAGGGAGAACATCTCACTTAGCCCGAAGGCAGGGAGCAAACAGGCTGTGGGCTGCCTGGAAGAGTGCCTCCCCTGCCTTGAAACATTCCCCAGGAACCCCTGCCCTTGTGCCCATGCCAGGCATTCCCTTGTCGCTGCTCCAGCCCCTTTGGGTAAGCATGACTTTCACCAGGATCCCATTTTAAAATCCACAGCATCGGAGGGAGAGCACACTCAGTTACCCACACTAGAGGGTGAAAGAGTGAGCTTACAAATTCATTTTCCTCCCAGGAACAGGAAGTCTCATTAATAAACCAGGATCTGAGCCAAGCCTGTCCCCACTCTGGTCTGAAGGTTGTGGGGTTGGGGAGAGGAGCAACTGCATGACCAGCCTCCTTTCCAGACCCTGCTCCCTGCCTCACCTCTATCTCAGCCAGCTTCCTCTCATCCCCACCCCGCCCCCCACCAAATTCATCCCTGCTGACCTTCTTTTGTGCCCAGGCGCTCTCTACCCTCACCACCACCCATCCCATTTTGGCTCTTAGCATTTCAAGGGTAGGAGAAGGAAGAGACTTCAGAAGGACCCTGAAGGGTCCTTCATCTTCTCTGTGTCCTAGACCATAGCCTGAAAAACCTAGGACCGCCTTCTCAAAATCGTGTTTTTAAGTGTATAAAATAAAGTACAAGGGGCAGCTAGGTTGTGCAGTGGATAGAGCATCGGCCCTGGAGTCAGGAGGACCTGAGTTCAAATCCGGCCTCAGACACTTGATACTCACTAGCTGTGTGACCCTGGCCAAGTCACTTAACCTTGATTGCCTTGCAAAAAAAAAGAAAAAAAGAAAGTACCAATGATTACAAAGGAAACCAACCCTATTGAAACACATTATTAATAATAGTGATGATAGCTAGCATCTATACAGCACTTTACAGTTTGCAAAGCACTACAAACACATCATCTTGTTTGATCCTCACTAACTCTTGTGAGGTAAGTGCTTCTATTATCCCCATTTTACAGATGGAAAAACTGAGACTGAGAGCAGTTAAATGACTTGCCCAGGGTCACAAAGCCTATGTCTCAGGGCAGGATTTGAACTTGGGGCTTTCTGGCTCCAAGTCCAAGTTTTTTTTAACTAAGTTTTTGGAGCTCAGGTTAAGAACCCCTGAAGTCCAATCCCTTCATTTTATAGATAAGGAAACTGAGACTAAAACAGGTTAAGAGGCTTACCCAAAGTCTCCCAGGTATTAAGTGCCAGAGTCAAGATTAGAACCCAGGTCCATTTCCCATTGTACAATGTTTTCAAAATCTCTCCTTTCATAGATAAGGTAACAGGGTTAGAGAGTATAAGATCAAATGCTCTTATTGAAGACTGCAGAGCTGGAATCTTAACCCAAGTCTTCCAAATTCAAATCTACTGAAGTAGAAAGAACATTTCATTTAGAGCAGAGAGACCTGAGTTTTAATCCTGACTCCAACATTAATTGCTTTGTGACCCTAGGAAAATTCCTTAACCTCTGTCAGCCTCAGTTTCTGCTTTGTCAAATGGGAATGCCAATCCTTGCATGTTCTCACCCCACCAGGGTGTCCTCTGTAAATGTCAAGGTACTATGGAAATTGGAGTTCTGATTACTCTGAGCCCTCATTATCCTATCCCTATGGGATGTTCTCTGTGGAAGACTGGGAGCCCCCAAGAGCAGGGCCCAGGTCTCCTTCTCTCTCCAGAGCCTTAGGGCTCAGCTAGGAACCCACAGCTGGTATCATCTACCCATGAGTCAGCAGCAAGGTTATGACACCCGGGAAAGCTCATTCCAACAGCGTTGAGAGTGTGACAGCCCCAGTGGGCTCCTCCCTGGCCAGACCACACCTAAAACATCGCATTCAGTTCTGGACAGAATAGTTTAGGAAGGACATTGACAAACTCCAAAGGATAGGCTGCCAGCATGGTGAGAAGACCGAGATCTATGCTTAGAGTTAAATGAACTAGGGGGAAGAGAAGTCTCGGGGGGACATATGAGCTTCATTTTCAAGTATTTGAGAGGCGATCATGGAGAAAAGTGATCAGGCTTATTCTTATTGGGCCCAATGGAGGAGCAGCAGGAGGAACACGAAGGGACAAATATTGATCCAATGTAAGAAAAAATTTCCTATTGATCAGGACTAGACGCAAATAGAATGGACTGCCTCAGGAAGTGGTGAGCTCCCCATCGATGGAGGTCTTCACCCCAAAACTGGATGGCCA
Organism: Trichosurus vulpecula; assembly: GCF_011100635.1. Lineage (NCBI taxonomy): Eukaryota > Metazoa > Chordata > Mammalia > Diprotodontia > Phalangeridae > Trichosurus > Trichosurus vulpecula. Next base: position 71,772,733 of record NC_050573.1, read on the forward strand.
CTTACCAGGGAATTTCTACTTAGGCCCAGGTTGAACTAGGTGACCTCTGAGGAGTCTGGGGAGTTGTTATTATTCTGTTCCAAAAGATCAGGACTCAGACTGGCAAGGGCAGAATTTGGGGACGAACCCAGATAGAAGTCTCTGTTCTGAGATTCTCCCAGAAGGGCTGCGCTACCATGGCTCCTCTATCACCCTCCCTCCTCACCAAGACCTCCCTAAGACTCCCTGACTCACTCTGAGGCCTAGCTTAAGAGCCACCTCCTGAGGGGAGCATATTCTGAGACCCTCCCACTCCAAACTGTTATACATTTATATTCTATTACGTATTTACCTATCTGTGTGTTCTGTTGCTTTCCTCCAATAAAAGATAGGCTCTCAGAGGCCAGAAATGGTCTCATTTTTGTCTTTGTATCTCCTGGCTCTGTCACATAGTAGGCAGTCGACATATGCTTATTAATTAAATCAAGGAAGGATTAAGACCTTTGCACCCCTCCCTACCTCCCACCACCCACCCCTTGCTCTCTATAGACACACACACACACACACACACACACACACACACACACACAGAGACACACACACAGACAGACAGACACACACACACACACACACACACACACACACACAGCTGAGAGTCAAGAGACCTGGGTATTAGCACTAGTTCTTCGCCTGACTCTTTATGTGATCCTTGGGAAATCATCCTCCCTCCCTGACTTAGTTTCCCAATCTGTCAAGCAGAGATAATGACTCCTGCCCTGTTCTGCCTATAGAATCAGGAGAATGCTCTATAAAGGTGCCAGTTTTGTGTGTGTTTTTATCTCCCCTCTGACTTCTCTTGCATATTCATGTCCCTGAATCTCCATCTCATTATGGGATTAAAGTGTCATTAAATACAAAATAGTTTTGACAAGTGATGGCCTGTCACCAGTCTCTCCCCCCGCCCCCACAGTCTCCTCTCCCCCTCCCCCCTTCACCTTCTCTGCTCTCTCCTTTGTATCACCCAAGGACACAGGAATGAATACCAACCTTCAGGAATGCTCTCCCCATCCTAGCTTCTAAGAACTCAGCTTCCCCGACCTAGGCTGCTCTCCCTCCTTGTCCTCTGTCTGCACCTCTTAGCCCAACTCTGCACCCAGTTCCACCCCCAGGTACCCCTAGTAAATGCTCCCTGATAGGACTGGACTGGAGAGAGCCCCCGTTTGGAGTCAGAGCACCTGCCACTGACTTGGGCCACCCAGGGCAAGTAGGCCTCAGTTTCCTATTCTCTAAGACAAGGCGGTTGAACTAAAATATTTCTAAGTTACCTTCCGACTCTAAATCCTGGAATCAAGGCAAGGGAGGAGTCAGGAAGGAAGAGGATGAGGAAAAGTACAGATGAGAGAATAAGTAGGTGAAGAAAGTCATTCCAGCTCTGAAATTCTATGTTCTAAGAGGCCTCGAGCATTAACGGTCTGAGTTCTGAAAGCCTTCCCACTTCTGACGTTCTGGGTTCTAAAGTCCCTCCTCAGTCTGATTTTCTATGTTCTGTGCTAATCTGTCTATCTGTCTTGACTAGCATTTCCCCCTCAGGGAGCTTTCTCTCCTTTCTCTCCTCAGGAGCAGGATGGAAACAGTTTAGTGAGGAGCCCAGGGGTTCATAGGAAGTTCCAATGCAGCCTGAGGCTCATTATCTTCCCCTCAAATCCTAATTCTTCCTAAATCCCCATTTCTATCAAGGCTACTACTATTATAAACACCCAGGTTGCCAACCTCAGCATCATCCTCTGATCCTTGCTCCCACTCAGTATATCTGCTTGATCGCCAAATCTTGTCATTTCTATCTCTACATTGAGCCAACAGATTCCTTTCTCTCCATTCTCATGGCTATAAGGAGCACCTAGAAGTCGCAGTGAATGGAGAGAGCGATGGGCCTAGAGTCAGGAAGACCTGAGTTCAAATCCTACATCAGACACTTACTAGCTGTGTGGCCCTGGGCAAGTCACTTCACCTCTGTTTGCCTCAGTTTCCACAATTGTAAAACGAGGATAGTACTTATTTCACATGGTTGTTGTAAGGATAAAATGAGATAGTATTTATAAATTGCTTAGAGCAGTAGGTGTTATAAATGTTTATTTCCTTCCCACCTTGCCCCTCTTAATGCAGGCCATTACCTATTACCTGGATTATCTCCTAATTGGTCTCCCTACATCAAATCTCTCCCCTTATCCAATCCATCCTTCACACAGCTGTCAAAATGGTTTTCCTAAATAACAGTTCTGATCATGTCATTACCTTACTCAATAAACTCCACTGGCTCCCTATTACTTTTAAAATCAAATCCCATAGATAGATAGATGGATAGGTATTTCATTCATATGTATATGAACGAAATGGTAAGAAAGCCATTTCAGCTAGAACATAGCATTCATGAAAGGGAGTAATGTATACTAATGCTAGAAAGGTAGGTTGGAGTCATATTGTTCAGGGCCTTAAGAGCCACTCTCAGTTTATATTTGATTATGGAAGTAATAAGAAGCCACTGTAGTTTACCCATCAGGGACTTGATCCTGACGACCTCATCACCCCTTACCTGAACTATCATAATAACCATTAAACAGGCATAGATCAAGTATTTTTTAAATAAGGGCCGGCTCTCTGGAAGTGTGTTAGGGGAGGAGATACAAAGGAAAATTGCTCTGGCTTCCTTTCAGTCCCAACTAAAGTCCTACCATCTACAGGAAGCCTTCCCCAATCAGACTTGTGATTTAAGAACATCATGTTGGTGGTTATGCAGAGGGTAGATTGAACTGGGGAGAGACTTGAGGCAGGGAGGCTATTGTAATAGTCCAAGTCATGACTATGTGAGCAGAGAAAAAAGGACAGACACAAGAGATGTCGTGGAGATAGAAATTGGCAGGTTCAATCTTGGGAGTTTCTCTCTAAGATCTATTTCTTGGCCCATGCCCTACCCAGCATTTCCCCTGGGAACATTATGTCTCATCTGTCTAGTTCTCAATTTAAAAAAAAAAGATAGGGAAAATGATCCTCGCTTCCCATGCAAGCACTGTGGCTAAGACATTGAATATAGAACAGGGTTTATTTAGCCTCACATAAAATACAAACAATTCACACCCAAACCCATTAACAGTTAAGATACTTCCGGAGCAGCTAGGTGGCGCAGTGAGTAGAGCACCGGCCCTGGAGTCAGGAGGACCTGAGTTCAAATCCGAGCTCACACACTTGACACATGTACTACCTGTGTGACCTTGGGCAAGTCACTTAACCCCAATTACCCTGCCAAAAAGAAAAAAAAAAAGATATTTCACCTTCCCTAGGAAGAACCTATATATGCCTTCAGACTTAGAGTACTACTCCCACATGGCCACGCAAAAAGGCAAAGAATTGAGGGTTGCTAGAAGAGTCAAATATCACTCCACTCTGGCAATACCCAACCTCCCCAGCTACCTAAACAGTCCTCCTGACTTACGACCCTTGGTGCCTTCCTCTCCCCTTCACATCAAATAAGTGTTCCTTCTTCTTCTGGTGGGCCTCCACTTGCCTGATTTATAGTGCCACCCCTTATAACGGCCCCCTCACAAGTCAAAAGCACTAAGGAATCAAACATCCAACCCCATGTCCCTAGAGATTTGTCATTCCTATAGTCTTATAGTATTATCCTTGGTGGGGGCCCCTATAAAGAGACTCAGGGTGTCTTGAGAGTCCACCTCCCTCTCCCAAACCTGCACAGATCACTAGGTCACACCTTCACCTCTGTCTCATTGCTCTAAGATTTGCTCCAGTAACCTCAGTGCTTGGTCCAGGAACTCCTCTACTGAATTCAGAGGCTCTGCCTCCATATTACCTCCTTCCTCAGCCTCAAGTGGGTCTGCGTGGTTCCCTGAAGGGGCTCCAGTTTTCTTAGAGGGGACTCACAGATGTGCAGGCCTTCCTCCAAGGAACCCAATCCATGCCTGGGTTTCTCTCCAGCTCTCTACCTCCCTAGACCCAATGTGTGTGCCATTTGTTTAAAGGCTAAATTCAAGAGATTAAGTTCCAATGTGCAATGTAACCATGAGCCTCATCATTAACATAGTATCAATGGGTAAACAAGGAACCAAGATCTTGTCCTGGGAATTTCAACCCTTGTTTGGGAGACAGTGGAAGGTAAGCAACTCCTGGCACATATCTAGGCACACCGGGCCACTTAGATGCAATGTTGAATATTTTGCATTCTAGGGTGTATTCCAGCTCAACATTCCAGTATTCTAAGATTCCAAGTCCTTCTATATTCATTACTTCTGAAATCTCTCTTCCATCCACTCCACCCCAACCATTTTCAATCTACACCAGACTAATGCCCCTCCCACATCATACCCCTCCATAATAACCATTAAACAGGCATAGATCAAGTATTTTTTAAATAAGGGCTGGCTCTCTAGAAGGGCGTTGGGGAGGAAATACAAAGGAAAATTGCCCTGGCTTCCTTTGAGTCTCAACTAAAATCCCATCTTCTACTGGAAGTCTCCCCCAGCCCCTCTTAATTCTAATTAACTAAATATTTCCTATGTATCCTGTATGTAGTTCACTTTGTATGCATTTGTTTGCATACTGTCCCACTTGTTAGACTGCAAGCTCTTTGAAGGCAGGGATTGTGTTTTGCTTCTTTTGGTATCCCCAGTGCTTAGCACAGTGTCCGGCACATACAAGGCACTTAATGAATTTTTATTGATGGAGTAAAAAAAAGACGTCAATAAAATCTTTTTTCTTTTTTAAACAACCTTAGGTCATAGTTGGATCACTGATTCAGAGCTGGAAGAGATCTTAGAGTCCAACTCATTTTACAGATGAAATTCTAAGGCCCAGGGAAATGAAATGGTTTGCCTAATATCGCACAGCAGGGATCTGGACCCAGCTGCTCCAGTTCCGAATCCAGGGTTCCTCCTACAATCCACGTATAGAAACATACATTTAGAGTGGGAAGGGACCTCAGAGATCGTGTAATCCAGCCTTCCTCATTTTACAGGTGTGGATGGTAAACACTGGAGAAGTGAAATTAAAATAAATTGTAAAAACTGGGGGCCACTAGGTGGCATAGCGGATAGAGCGCCGAGCCTGGGTCCAGGAAAATCCGAGTTCAGATCCAGCCTCTGAAGTTGACTAGTTGGGTGACCCTGACAAAGACCCTTAACCATTGTTAGGGTGGGGATAAGAATAGCACCTACCCTCCAGGGTGGTTGTAAGGATCAGGTGAGATAATGATTGTAAATGTGCCTGGCACACAGTAAACAGTATGTAAATGTTATTTATTATTACCTCCCAGGACTGTTGCAAGTATCAAAGGAGTAGTAAGTATAAAGCACTTAGCCCAGTACCTGGCATCTGGTAAGTGCTACATAAATGTTAGTTATTGTTATTAGCTATTAAGTAGTTTCTCCAAGGTCATACATGGCAGGGCTGATACTCAAACCCAGAGCTCTTTGTTTTATATCACTCACTCTTCCTTTATCATTCCTACACGGGTCTTGAGAGATTTCATCTTAAAATCCAATTCTGGTGATGCCCCTCCCTTGCTCAAATACTTCCCATGGCTCCCTATGGATCACAGGAGAAAATCCAAACCCTCCCCCAGCCACTGAAGGCTCTCCACAAAACATGGTCCCAGCCTTCCTCCACAAACCTGCCAACGTACCCCCCCAAACACATCCCTCTTACCCTGACTCCTGGTGCCTCCACCAGGGCTGGGTAGGCCTCATCTTTGCAAAAAAGGTATGTTCCTTTCCCTCCACCCAACAAGAAACAAGGTATCATCCAGATGGTTCCACAGCCTAAAAAAACTGCTTTCCACAGCCGATTAAATCCTGCTTGTTGTAATTAAGCCCGACACAATTAGCTGTCAAGCCAGGCAGTCGTCTGTTTTATGTTGCAATCTTGGGGCCCGGGCAGCCTGCAAGACAAGATTGTCACTTTCAGAAAAGATTTCTATTACTTACCCTGGGCTCCGTGTCAGGTTTGGAAACATTTAAAAGGTGCTTTGTAGCCTACTCAGGGAAACTCTCGCTGAAAACCCGCATAGTATTATGAAAGTAATGTACTCTGAAAAATGAATGTGTTTCGGAGCATTTCAGAAGAAATGTAATTTGTCTGCTGTTATGAAGGGACATTCGGAGAATTTACAGTGCCCTCTGTTTGGGCCACGGGGCACTAGGCAGAAAGCAGCTGGCCTCAGAGTCAGACCTGGGTCCGAATCCATGGATTCTCTGTGTGACCTTGAACAATATAGTGACGTGGGAAGAGCGATGAGTTTGAAGTTAAAAAGACCAAAGGTCAAGCCTCCACATCATTGTTTACTACTTGTGACCTTGAGGAGGTATCTACTTCTCTCTCATTGGTGAAATGAGGAAGCTGGATCTTAGGACCTCTGAGGTTCTTCTAAAAATCTATAGTCCTCTAGGACAGGTAGAAAGAACGCTGGCCTCCAAGCCAGACCTGCATCCCAGTGGCCCTGACTCTGTCACTACCTTGCTCAGCAGCCTTAAACATTGTAGCCAAGGGTAAGTGGAAACACTTTCAAACCAGAAGTTTTGGTCTCAGAGTCAGGATGACTTGTATAGTGTGGGAATGAAGATTCAAATCCAGACAACATGATGTAATGAATAGTGGATAGGCTTCACAAGGGTGGAAAACATGGCTCATTCCTTCAACAAACCATCATTTTACTACTAAGCTCTGTTAGATGTTGGAGGTGATGCAAAGTGAAGATATCCCTGCCCTTGTGGAGTTTAGGAGAAAAGGGGGACATAACAATCCAACAGAAATAGGCAGGGGACATAACAATCCAACAGAAGTAAGCAGCGAACATAATACTACATAGTAAGGTACAGAATAAAGTAAGGTCTGAGGTTGTTACTGATACAAGAGAGGAGAGAAGCCTTTCTGGAAAAGGCATTTAAGTTGGACTTTGAAGGATGGATGGGCAACAGGCAAATAGAGGGAAAGAGAGTGTTCTAAGCATGGGAAATAGAGTGAGCAAAGACACGGAGGTGGGAGAATATAGGAGGGTATTTCAGGGGGCAGAGATTTATCCAGTTTGGTCAGAAGGCAAAATGAACCGTAATATAAGACTAAGCTTAGAAAAGCTGAGGGATATCAAGCTGTAGAGGGTTTTAAATGCCAGATTGGAGAGACTGTATTTTTTCCTAGAGGTATTGTAGAACCACTAAAGGTTTGGGCAGTGATGTGGTCAGAACTGTGTTTCAAGAATAGTAATTTGGTAGATACATGAAAGATAAATTGGAGAGAGGAGAGGTTGGAAGTAGGGAGACTAATAGTCCGGAGAAGAGATGATGAGGGTCGGAGCTCATGGACCCGTGAGCAAAGAGAAGAAGGCTATGAGAAATGCTGTAGAGATGGAATCTCTGTGGAGGTAGGATGTCTGTGGAGATAGAACCTACAAGGGTTGGCACCTGATTGGGTGCTGAGAGAGACAGAGAGAGACAGAGACAGAGAGACAGAGAGAGAGACAGAGACAGAGAGAGACAGAAAGAGAGAGAGAGAGAGACAGAGAGAGAGAGAGAGACAGAGAGAGAAAGAGACAGAGACAGAGAGAGAGAGAGTGTCCAAGGTGCCTGAGATTTTCAACCTGGGTGAGTAGAAGGGTAGTAGTGCCCTCAAAAGAAAGAAAAAGATTAGAGTTGGGGAGAGTACAGGGGGAAAGATAATGAATTCTATTTATATATGTTGAATTTGAGATGTTGATGGGATATCCAAGCAGCAATGTCCAGCTGGCCAGGGAGTTTGGCGAAGGGGAGAATTCGGGTGAGGGGGAGATAACGAATTCTATTTTGGACATGTTGAGTTTGAAACATCGATAGGATATCCGTGTAAATGTTCCTTTGAGAGCAGGGATTATTTTTGCATGTTTCTTTGCATCCCTAGCACTTAGCACAACGCTTGGCACAGAGTAGGTGCTTAATAAATTCTTGTTGACTGACTGATTACATTTGGTGACCTAGAGCCTGGAGTTCAAGGAAGAAAATAGGGAAGAATATAACGCCTCAATAGACATCAGCATGGAAGTGATCATTGAATCCACGGAAGTGATGAGATAAACAGAAGAGAGAATAGATCCCAGGACAGAACCTTAGAAGGACACCCTCTGTTGGGAGGGGTGGAATGATTTGGATGATGATGATCTAGCAAAGGAGGAGAACATTGTACACAGCAGCAGCGACATTGTGCCATGATCAACCATGACAAACTTAGCTCTTCTCATCAATACAATGATCTAAGACAATTTCAAAAGACTAAAGATGGAAAATGCTACCCACATTCAGAGAAAGGACTATGGAGTCTAAATGCAGATTGAAACATACTATTTTCTCTCTCTTTTTTTTCTATCTCATGCTTTTTCCCTTTCTTTACAGCATGACTAATGTGGAAATATGTTTTAAAAAGAGAGACACATAGGTAGGAGGACAAGCAGGAGAGAACAACCTCACAGAAGCCAAGGGAGGAGAGAGTATTAAGGAGAAGGGGACATTCAGCAGTGTCAAAGAACTGCAGAAAGGTTCAGTAGAATGAGGAATGAGGGGGAAAAAAACAACGAATTTAACAATGAAGAGATAGTTGATGACCTTGGAGAGAGCAGTTTTAGTCAAGTCAGAAGCCAGAATGCCAGAGGTTAAAAAATGAGGGGGAAGTAAGTAAAGGGAGACAGGGAGGAGAGACAGCTTTTCCTAGGAGTTTGGCTATGAAAATGGGGAGAGCTGAAGATAATGCCCTGAAGGGATGGGGGGGGTCAAGTAAAACAGCTTTTTTTTTGCTTTTTTAAGGGCTTTCTGAGACTTTGCTATGTTTGTAAGAGTCAAAGAAGGAGCCAGTGGATAGGGGGAAATTGAAAACCAAAAGAAACTGAACAGAAGCTAGAAGACTGATGTGGCACTGGGTTTCATACAAAAGCTATAGAGCACCAGCTCAGCTCAGAATGAATGTAAGCTCCAATGGCAAGCCAGCCACCTGGGGCCCGGCCAGGGCCAGGTGTAAGAGGTCTGGCAGCAGCAACCCTAAGTCAAGGCGGGCCAGCTCAGCTGGTTAGAATGTCCTCCTAATGAGGCATGGGCCTGAGCTTTATCCCTAGACAGGCAAAGAATTTCATGCTGAAAGAATTCTTTTCTCTGGCTTCTGAATAGCCAAAGACTTCAGACTAGGCCCCGACTCTGGCCCCAGACTGAGCCCCTGATGTTATATCAAGCTCCACAACCTGTTCTTAGACTGAGCCTTGACTTCAACCCCAACCTGAGACCTGGCTGTGACCCCCAAATGAATCACAGAATCACCCAATCTCAAAGTTGGGAAGGACCTCGAAAGCTACCTAATCCAACCTTTATTTGAACAGAAGTGCTGTCTACAATCTCTCTGACAAGTAAGGCCCAACACAAAATCCCTCCAGGGTGGGGGGGGGGAGGGAACCTGTTGAATCCCAAGACAACCCATTATATTTATAGATATGTCTAATCATTAGAAAATTATTGGCTGCTATTGCTGTCTATGTTCTGGTCTTCTGTTCTCTTTGCTACATTAAAAAAAAAACTTTCACTAGCCCTATTTTCTTTTCTTTTTTTTCTTTGTGTATTCCTATTATTAACCTTCTTCTTTCCCATCTCCCTCTCCCAAACTGAAAAAAAAAAAAAGAAAAAGAAAAACCATGGTAATGAATGTGCTGATACAAAAAAAAATTCCCATTTTGTCCATATCCAAAAATGTACATCTCATTCTGCACCTTGAGCCCAGTACTTTTCTGTCACAAAGTGGCTAACCTGTCGACTTCATTACTGGTCCTCTGGAATCTTAGTCAATGCAGTGATCAGAGTTCTTAAGTTACTTTTTTACAACATCTTTGTTATTGTATATATTGTATATATCTTAGTTCCGCCCACTTCCCTTTGCAACATTTCCTATTGGTCTTCCAAGGTTTCTCTAAAACTACTCCTTTAAGCATTTTTTACACTACAATAATAATTTCTTACATTCATATACCACAATTTATTCAGCAGTTCTCCAGTTGATGGCATTGCATTAATTAGTTTCAAGTTCTTTTCTATAACAAAAGAGCTGCTGTAAAAAATATTGTAAATATGAGTCCTTTTATTCTTTCTTTGACTTCTTTGGGATATGAACCTAGTAGTGATATAACTGGGTCAAAGGACACTCAGTTTAGTGACTTTTAGGTCATAGTTCCAATTTGCTTTCTAGAACAGCTAGAAAAATTCACAGCTCCACTAGCAATGCATCAGTGTGCCTGTTTTCCCACAGCTCCTCCAACAACCATCATTTTTATTTTTGGTCATCTTTGTCATTCTGATGGGCATGAAGTGGAACCTCAGGGTTACTTTAATTTTCATTTCTCTTAGCATTTTGGAACATTTTTTCATATGGCTCTTGATAGCTTGAACTTCTTCCTTTGAGAATTGTCTGTCAATATCTTTTGACCATTCATCTATTTAGAAAAGGCTCTCTTTTTATAATTTTGAATGAGTTCTACATATATCTTGGATATGATACCTTTACCAGTGAAGCTTTCTGCAAAGATTTGTTTTCCCGGTTAACATTTTTCCCTTCTAATTTTAAATGCATTGATTTTGTCTGAGCAAAGACTTTTTAAAATTTTATCTAACTAAATTGAGTGTTGGGAATATAAAGACAAAAAAATTAAACGTCATGGTCTTCAAGGAGTTTACATTCTAGGGTAGACATCTATGATATACATCTAAATACATCAACATCTCTATACAGTGAATCCATTTTGTCTTGTGTGATCCTTTCTATCCCTTTTTTGGTCATGAATTATTCTCCTATCCGTAGATACAAAAGGTATTTTCTTTGTTCACCTAATTTGTTTATGATGTGACCTTTTTTGTGTAAGCCATGTATTCCTACGAAACTTATCGATTACGTGGTTTGGGCTGCTGGTCTGGATCTAATTTCTGCCAGACGACTTTCCACTTTTCCCAGCAGTTTTTGAGTGCTTCCTTACCCTAATAGTTGGAATCTTTGGATGAACTTCTCCTAATCAACTCATGGTAGTTTTTTGAGATCACCAAATCCTTTCCTAAACGTTCACTAACTATCCTTCAAATAATACATTCTAGACTGAATTTTGCTAGGGGAAAGGGAAAGGAATAACCATTTATTAAGTGCTTGCTGTGTGCCAGGCATCATGCTAAGTGCTTTCCAAATATTATTTCATTTGAACCTCACAATCACCCTAAGAGATAGATGTTATTATTATCCTCAGTTAGCAGTTGAGAAAATTGAAACAAAAAGGGGTTAAATGACTTACCCAGGGTCACACAGATAGGTCACATTTGAACTCAGGTCTTCCTGATTCCAGGCCCAGTGCTGTATCTACCTCACCATCTAGCTGCCACCAAGAATCAAAGTCAAACTCACTGCTCTTATAGTTTGGAGACCAGCTCTCCTTTTTTGAAAAGTGGGACATTTATCCTTCTCCAATCCTATGGCATCTCCTGTTTTCCACAATGGCTCAGCAACTGCATCTGCCAATTAGGAGCCAGAATCGTGAAGTCTGGCCCATTCATTTTACAGACAAGGAGCCGAGGCCCAGAGGGTTCCAGTGACTTGACCAAAGTCACATTGAAATAAGGAGCAGAGCTGGAACTGTAAACCAGGTCCTTTGATTCCAAATTCAGCATTTTTCCCCCACTGTTAATACACGGTCTGCTTTCAGTCCCAAAGATGTATGTAGTTCATCGGGGCCTAGTGCCTCAAGCTTATCAAGAACTCTTGTTCTCTTAACTCTCTCGTACTTGCTTTAGACTTCAGCTCACTCTCTTAGCCATTTTCATTCTGCCCTTTCTAGTTCAGAACTCATTCTCATTGGCAGAGGAAAAAAATAGAAGCAAAATCATCATTGAGCAGCTCTGTCCTGTCTCTGTGGCCTGTTTTCATTGTCCCATCCACTTGAAGTAGAAGGCCTGTCTCTTTGATCCTCTTTTCTTGATAGCTAAAAGAAATCCCTTTTTTTATCCTTTGCTTTCTTCCCCAAACTCAGCTCATTCTGATATTTTGCACTCCTGACACTATTCTAACAAATCTATGTCATGCTTTCATATTTATCCCTTGTGGATTGGATGCTGGGTTCAGAATAAGAAAGCCTTGGGTACAAATACTGTCTCTAATACTTCCTAGCTATTTGACCATTGGCAAATCACTTAATCTCTTTGAGCCTCAGTCTCTCTGTCTGCAAAATGGAGATAAAAATAACTCTAATATCTATTTCGTCGGATTGTTATGAAATGCAAATGAAATAATGTCTATATAAAGCACTTTGCAAACTATATGAGCTATGTAAAAGTCAGTTGTTGTTATTATGAGATTATATTATACAATAACATTATAATATAAATATTATTATAAATCTATAAATTATTTTAAATCTATCCTTGCTTTCCGCTACTACTCATGTCTTTTTAAAACCCAAGGTGGCTAATGAGTTCCCTTTGCATCATATCAGCCTCATTAGATATCTCTCCCTTTTCTTCCTCATAAAAATTGTTTTTCTTCGTATCTTCAGAATTTTATTCTTGACCATCTCTGATCATTCCTGGGCTAACTTCACCTATAGAATTTTGGTCCATAGGATCCTAGCTAGCCTCCCTCTGAAACCTTTTAAATCTCCTCTCCCAGATTCTTGAATGTGTATCAGACCATTGCCACATTTCCTCTCCTTTGTCAAACAGTCTCAGACAGACTGGCCCCCCCCCCACCTCTAATCAATCAATGAAATTTTTAAAGTGTTTATTAAGGGTCTACTATGTACCAGGCACTGTGTTGAGTGTTGGGAATATAAAGACAAAAAACATTAAACATCAGGGTCTTCAAGAAACTTATATTCTAATAGGGTAGACATCTATGATATGCATCTAAACACATCAACATCTCTATACAATGAATACAAGGTAGCTTGGGAAGAAAGGCACCAGGAATTGGGAGGTGGGGGGGGGGCGGCATCAGAAAGCACTTCATAGAGAGGGTGGCATTTGACCTGAGTCTTGAAGGAAACCAAAGATTCTAAGAGGCAGCATTGAGGAGGGACTAATCTGTATGAGTGGAGGGCATTTCCATACTGGGGATTCCCTATACCAATGAAATCTCCCATTGTAGGCATGGGAGACCACCAGTACAAAACATGAAGATGGAAGAAGGGGTGTCATGTTTGCAGAAGAGGTGTTACCATGCTACTATACCCTAAGGACCATGGGACCTTTCCATCTAACTTTCATACTTGTTGTCTATCCTATTCAAATGTAAGCCCCCTCAGGATAAGAAATGTCTTTTGCCTCTTTTTGTATCCCTAGTGCTTACACAGAGTGGCTGGTACATAGTAGGCCCTCAATAAATGTTTGTTGACTGACTGACCTCAGCAACCTGGGAAGTAGGCGCTATTCTTATCCCTATTTTACAGATGAAGAAACGGAGGCAGAGGGAAGTTAAGGGACTTACTTGCCTAGGATCACACAGAAAGTGTCTGAAGCTGGATTTGAACTTAAATCTTCCTGCCTCCAAATCCAGCACTCTATCCTCCTATCACCTCCTAGAAGTAATAAAGAACCATTGATGCGTATGAAGTCAGGGGGTGATCACATGGTCAGACCCGCCATTTAAGAAAACACACTTCAGTAGTTGTATGGAGAATAGATTGGAGCGGGGAAAGGATTGAAATCCAAACAGAAGACTATTGCGGCAATCCAGGCAAGAAATGATCTGAACTGAGGTTAATGGAAAGAAGGGGACTATGAGAGAGACGTACTAGAGATAGAAACGACTAGATCGGGCAACCTAATGGATACATGGAATGGATATGAGAGTTAAGAATCAAGGATGATGCTAAGGTTTCAAACCTGGGTGACCAGGAAAATGGCGGTACCCTCAACGGGAATAGGAGAAGTTTAGAAGAGTGGATTGTTTGGAGGGAGGGAAGGGAAAAATAATGAGTTCTCTATTGGACATGATGAGTCTGAGATGCCTACAGGATATCCATTCCAAAGTGTCTGGGCAGAAGCAAGTGGTGATGTGGTACTGCTACTCAGGAGAGAGGTTAGAGCTAGAAACAGAGATTTGGGAGGCATTAGCATAGAGATGATCATTGAACCACTAATAGCCACCAAGTGAGTATTGAAAGAAAGGAGAAAATGGCCCAGAACAGAGCACCAGGGACACCCAGTTAGTTTCTCCTAATAGTTACTCTATCAAGTTCCTCCTTATTGGTGAGAATTAGGTCCAGAAATAACTATTCCCTTCACTTGTTCCTCCATCTTTTGAAGACTGAAATTACTACTAAAGCAAGTTAAGAAATTGTTGGGTGCTTTGCTCTGCTTTCCACAGAGCAAGTTCCAGTAGAGGTCCAAATAACTGATGTTTCTGTACCATATCACGCCAGCTTATGATCTATTTTCTGAATACTTCATCTATTTCCTCTTTCTGCCCTGGTGGTCTGTAGTACACTATATAACACTCATGTATTACTATTTCTACCTCTTTTGCTCCTCCCCTAAATGCTTTCCAACATGGTTCCTAAATTACCTCAGATAAATCTAGCTTCTAAATATATACTACTACTCTGCCCTTCTCACCTGTTGCTCTTGAGGCCTGCTGACCATAACCTTTGACAGAGCTGTTTTGAGGGGGCCCTAGGGCCTTTGTGACAGAAGAATCCCCCCATATCCAAGTATCACCTCCTGGTTTACCGTATTTCCCCATGTATAAGACGCTCCCATGTATGACACACCTTAATTTTGGGGCCCGAAATTTGAAAAAAAAAAATGTATTACATAAAGTCACTAAACTCAAGTTTTATTCATCTGCTCATAGCTTTCAGCCATCTTTTGGGCAAGTCTGGTGCATGTACGCATGCTTAGTCCATTCCATTTCATGAACCTGAAGCACCAGTTGTGCCCTCCTTTGAAATCAGTAACTTCTTTTTCATCAGCAATTCTTCTTGCCTCCTGCTGAACCATCTTTATGGACACAGGAATTCCAACTGCTCTTTGTTCTTCAATCCATATCTTCAATTCCCTCTCTAAATCAGTCCATTTTGCTGACTTGCCTCCCATGGCCTTCTTCTGCCGTTGGTGTTTTCAGTAGGGTTTCTTCTTCCCGTACCCAGTCTTGGATTGTTTTCTCAGTTGGAGGAGGACCAAACTTATGTTCAGCAGCACGAATTCCATTCACTGTTGCAAACTGGATCACTTTTAACTTGAATTCAGCACCGTACGAAAATCTTTTCTGAGCCATCTCTGGGCAGAATGTGGCAAAATGTAGCCTCATATATTGGTAACAAATGCAAAACAATGAGCACAAAGACCAGTGAGGAAAAAGTGGGAAATGCGAGTAAAAAAATCTACAACCCCTGTATAAGACGCACCCAGTTTTTAGATCCCAAATTTTTTGAAAAGTGGTGAATCTTATACATGGGGAAATACGGTATATATAGCTCCATCAGATTTTTAGAACAGTATATCCCTTCTTTCTTCTCATCTAATTAGGAAATACAGGCCTGTGGCCAGGTGGGAGAGAAGTATGTCTCCCCCTACACTCCCAACTCTCTGGGGTATGGGGATTGCCCCTTTAGTGTAATTCCAGAATTATGTCTCAGCAGGCAATTAAAAGACACAGTACAAACCCCATGATCACCATAGAGGATTTCTTTGCCTCCTCTTAAGTTGGGGTCAGAGAGGGAGAGGGAAGAATGGCGGGGGGGGGGGGGGGGGGGGGGGGGGGAGTACCTTCTATCATCAATGTCCAAGAACTAGTTCAACCCAAGCTCCAATATCCTTGATTGGAATGCTAACAGAGAAAAACTCCAAGGGAGGGGACTCAAGAAAGTATCGCATAAGAATTATTATTATAACTAATTATGATGATGATGATGATGATGATGATGATGACGATGATGATGATGATGATGCTCAAGATGGCTGGATCTGATTTCAATCAGTGTTGGGAATTTCTGATTAGGAAATTCTCTCAACCAAAGCAGATCAGCAATTATATATCAGAGGCTACCCTGAGCCCAGGTCTAACTGGCTGAGTCCAGCTGTCTGTCGCCCACATACCTCTCTTCCCCATTGTACAAATGAAGAAAGGTAGAAGATCAGAAAAGTGACTTACCCAAGGTCACACCTATAGTAAGTGCAGGCACCAGGATTGAAACCTGGTTCCTCATTTGGAATCCTAGGCATTTTTCATTACACCCTGTTGCCATCTTAAAGCAAGAAACAGGGAAGTTTTTTCTCTCCCAGTAGGGAATAAGAGAGGCAGAGGCGGGAGGGGACAGGTTTTCTTTCCTGGGGAACACAGTTCTCATAGCTTCATCAATGCCTCCAGCTCCCAAGGCACCGTTCTTTGTGGGTGAATAAGCTTCATGCCTGTCCCTAGATAGGGAGGGAGGGAAGGGTGGATTAGCAAAATGCTGGGATTGTCAATGTCAACCCCACACTAATTAGGGTGATTATTGTGAACCAGCAGAGTTGGGTATTTATCTGTCACTGGGAGAGGGAATTTCACAAAACCCCAATTAGTTATAAATGTCGCCTGTGGGTGGTTGCCTCCCACGGGCACCTTTCTCCCCACCCTAATTCCTTTCTGCTTTATTTAATTTCAACCTGGTGCCCATGGTCCAACTGGGCCCCACCAACAGAGCAAGACAAAGGGGAGAGGACCCCTCAGGCCTCAAAACCTTCCTCCCACTTGCTCCTTGAAATTTCTATAAGCAGAAACAAAGCTCCTTCATTGACTTCATGCCTCTCTCCTCTTTTCTCTCTCTCTCTAAATCACCTTGGTCTTTCAAGCCCTAGCACCACCGGGAAGACTTCTCCCATCAATACTTGCCCTGCTCTTTGGGATCTCCCAAATTCTCCTACCTCTGAGTTTCCCTAGCCCTGAGAAAGTGTGTAATTCATTTTGGTCCTGAATGTTGTTATTCTATAAGCAGAAACCAAGCCCCCTCAATGACATCCAGCCTCTCTTTTCTCCTCTTCCTCTCTCCAAATCACTTTGGTCTTTTAAGCCCTGCCCCCACCAGGAAGTCCTTCCCCATTAACACCTGCCCTACCCCCCACTGCACCCCCACCCCTGTTTCCCACTGCTCAGCTCTAGTTTGGATCTCCCAAACTCTCCTACCTCTGAGTTTCCCTAGACCTCAGAAAGTGTATAATTCATTTGGTCCTGAATATTATTACTCTATTAGCAAAAACAAAGCCCCTTCATTTACATCCCATCTCCCTCCTAACCTCTCTCTCTATCTCCAAATCATCTTGGTCGTTCAAGGCCCACTACCACCAGGAAGCCCTTCCCATCAACACCTGCCCACCCCTACCCTCAGTTCACTGGGATCTCCCAATTTCCCAAAATATGATTTCGTTTGGTAATGTGTTATGAAATATCTTCTCTTCTCCTTTGGTCCTGAATCCTTTTATTTTTACTCTAGCCAGACTTTGAACTACTAATGGGAAGGAGCTAGGTCTTGCTTGCCTCAGAATTTCTCCACCCTATCTTCATCTCTTCCTCTCCCATCCCACCCTCCCACCTTGCTGGTCCCAGAGCAAACTTCTAGGAAGAACCTACTGATAAGGGAGATGGCCTGGTGTAGTGAAAATCACTGAAGTAGGAGTCAAGAGACCTTGGTTCAAGTCTCTCTTGCCACTAACCAGCTATGTGACTTTGGGTAAGCTTCTTCCCTTTTCTGGGACTCAATTCTCCCATCTATATGTATACTACCCTCTCCCAGCTCACTCTCCCAACTGCCACTTACACTGGTGGGTTGGGTCCCCAGAGAGCTGCTGACTATTTCCCCCCTCACAGCTATAGGATTTATCCTGATGCATTGATTTTTCTAATACTTTCACTCATGAGCCCCCACTGGGTACCTTCTCTATATCAGTTAACCAGTTGATATCCAGCCAATGTCAACTAAACAATTGATATCAACTAGCTTTTGTAAGAAGATACTTACTGAGAAGGTATAGCAAGGATGGAAGTTACAAAAATATCCCTGCAAACCAGAGTGGACTCAGGCTTAAAGCAGTTGGTTCAAAACATTCTTCCACCCCATCCCCAACCTCCCAACACAGGGCACATTCTCCCTCCTACACATACATGAATTCTCTGGGGAGAATAAAGTACTTAAATACAGGTGTAGAAAACACATAACAACAACAATAGTAAATAATAATAGCTAGCATTTATATGGTGCTATAAGGTTTATAAAACACTTTACAAATAATCATTCATTTTATCCTCACAACAACCCTGGGAGGTAGGTAATATTATTATCCATATTTTATAGTTGAAGAAACTGAGCCAGACAGTGCTTAAGTGACTTGCCCAGGGTCACACAACTAACATGTGTTTGAGGCTGGATTTGAACTCCCATCTTCCTGACTCTAGGTCCAGTGTTCTATCCACTGCACCACCTAGGTGAGATGCTGAGTTTCTCAAGGGTCTTCAAATGAAATCTGAATGACCCACAAGTCAAGTTAGACTAGAGAAGTGGTTCTTAAACTTTTTAGTCTCAGGATCCCACTGGTAAAAACCATTGAGGACCTCGAAGGCCTTTTGTTTATGTGGATATTCATCTACATGTATTATAATTTTGTCTTGCCACTGGACTTCTATGACTCTAGAAGAGAAAGTGAGGCTGACAACTTTGTGCAACTCTGCCTCACTTAAATCCAATTCATATGGCCCCATGATGTCATCGATTCTCTTTGAAAATAAAAGATGAACAACATTAGAAATTAAAACCAATAACTTTTATACATATTTATTAATTCCTTTAAAATAACAGTAATAAATCCATTACATGTTAACATAACATATTTTTATGAAGAATAACTATATTTTGCAAAACAAAAAAATTAGTGAGAAGAATGGAAGTTTGCCAATCTTTTTAATGTCTAGCTTCACAGAAGACTGCTGGATTTGCATCCCTATTTCTGTATTCTATCTGTTATAATGTGTTGTTTTGGTTGAAGAAAATCTGGCCTTACACAGATATGTAACAGGAAAAAAGAGGAGTATTTTAACAGGCAAGCAACATCTTAGAATTCTTTGAAAAGTTTTGACCCAGAGGTCTGAAGACCACACTTTGAGAACCACTGGACTTCAAGATAAATGAGATTCCTTGTAGTTCTGAGATTCTGTGATTGTGATGGGGTGAGAGAGATAGAGCTCAGAACTTTCCTAAGAGAGAGGAAAGACTTTCGTTGAAAAGGTGCCCTCCACCCTTTAATTTTTATCGAGAGCATTTAGACCATAGGAGGGGAGGGGACACAAAGCAGGGCCCCAAGGGAGACCTAGAAGTTTCTTTGAGAATATATTAGGTGAGGACCTGAAAGGTTTCCCCCCCACTGCCCTCCGCAACACTCTGCCTGAAACTCCCCTATTCTTTCCCTAGTTTAAGAAACTGTTAGCTCTTTAAAAAGGTAAATCCCACTGAAAAGAGGCCCTGGAGACTTCATCGACAACTATCACCTCAATCTAAGTGAGTTCACCAGACACCTCCTATCCTTCCTGCCTTTGTCCACGCATGGAAGGTACTCTTTCCCCACCTTAACTTCTTAGAATTCCAAACTCCCTTTAAAGTCTATCAAGTCCTGTGAAAAGTCTCTCCTGATTCTCCTAGTTATGGGAGTTCTCCCTTCAAATGATTTTGCGTTTATTTTCTATTTGTTGTTACTGAATTTGTGCATTCATGTTGTTCCCCCCTCACCCTCGGAGGCAGGGCTCATTTTGTTTTGCAGTAGAAGTGGACAGAGAGCGGTCTCAAGACCTGCCTCTTACACAAACTGGGTGACTGAGACAATCATTTAACATCTCAGTTCTCTAGGCAGCTCTCTGAGACTATACACTTCAGTGCAGGTACCAGTCTGCATTGGAAGAGGGAGAAGGCATTTTCTCATCAGAGTTTTCTATTAAAGTGGAAGCTTTTGCCTTCTCAGTGGAGGAAGGGGGTGTGGGGGAAGAGGCAGGGGGAGAATTTGGAGCTCAAAAATTTTGAAATTTAAATTAAATTAAATTTTAATTTTAAATTAATTTTTTAAAATTGTTTTTACACATAATTGGGGCAAAATAAAATATTTAACTTTTAAAATTATAATAGAACATTTTTTAAAATGGAAGCTATGCCAGTGGCCTCCCTGCCATCCACCCAAATAATCCCCACTACCTAGCATAGCATATGCTTGACATCTACCATAATGCTTGTTGAGTTGAATTAAATTGATTTGAAGCCATATTTGAGGAAGAATCTGCCCTACGTCATGACTGACAAGTGGCCTTTCAACCTTCCACTCAAAGACCTCCAATGACAGAGAGCTTGCTATCTCTCAAGAAGTCCTCTCCATTTTGGGATAGTTCTAATTGCTAAAAATAACATAAAACAAAATAAAAATTCCTTATATTGACCTTACATTCTGTCTCTCTACAACTTCAACTGATTGTCCTGGTCAAGCAAATCAAGTCTAATATTCTACCATATGTCATCTCTTCAAGTAATTAAAGATAGTTATCATGACCCCCATGTTTCCTCCAGGGAATAACATCCCCAGTTCCTCAAGAAACTTAACATAATCTAGTAATGGAATAGTGCAGGTGGCACCATGGATAGAGTGCCTGGCCAGGAGTCAGGAAGACACATCTTCCTTAGTTCAAATCTGGCCTCAGACACTTACTTAACTGGGTGACCCTGGGCAAGTCCCTTAACCCTGTTTGCCTCAGTTTCCTCATCTGTAAAATGGGCTGAAGAAGGAAATGGCAAACCACTCCAGTATCTTTGCTGAGAAAGTCCCAAATGGGGTCAGGAAGAGTCAAATATGACTAAAAATGGCTGAAAAACAAACAACAAAGGTTTGCAAATCACCTTATATACATTATGTCATCAGACGCAATGTGGTTGTGAAGGCTGAGTGATGCCTGAGATTTATGCAGCTTCAGTAACTTGCATGGGTCTGACAACTGGTAAATGCCCCCGAGGTATGATTTGAACTCAGTTCTTCCACATTATAAGTACAGCACCCTATCCTTGAGACCATTTCTTTAGCACTTGAAGGCATACAAAGCACTTCCCATATGATAATCCCAGGAGGTGAGGGATGCAGGTAGGATTGTCCCTATTTTAGACACTAGAAAATCGCCTCTCAGATAGGCCATATAACTTACCCAAGGTCACATAGCTGTTAAATATCAGAGTCTGGATTTGAATCCAGGTCCCCAACTCCCAAAAAGTTCTTTCTCCTATACTAGACTGCCTCTCAATACACAGAGCACAAAGCCTAATACCACAAGTGTATGGGAGAAGCACAAAGTGTTACGACATCCAAAGAAGGAGTAAATGGCCTTGTGGGAAGCAGGGGTATCAGAGAAGGCTTCCTCGAAGAGACTGCCTTTGATCTGAGTTCATGAGATTTAAAGTTGCAAGAGACCTTAGGGAACACCTAGCCTATCTCTTCATTTTGCTTTTATTTTTTTAATTTTTTTTGGAGGGAGCAGGGCAGGGTAATTGGGGTTAAGTGACTTGCCCAAGGTCACGCAGCTAGTAAGTATGTCAAGTGTCTGAGGCCACATTTGAACTCAGGTCCTCCTGACTTCAGAGTGAGTAGAGTGACTCTACTCACTGTGCCACCTAGCTGCCCCCTAACTCCTCCTTTTACGAATGAGAAAACTGAGGCCAGAGGAGGTGAAGTGTAAGCTTTCTGAGGGGAAGCATTGTTCCATTTTGATATCTGTATCTAATACCTAGCAAAATGTCTTGCACAAACTATAGGATTATTATTATTAATTTATTATATTATAATTGTCATATCAATATAACATCAATATCATTAATATATTATTTTTGTAATTGTAATACAATATACATTATAATTCTGTTATAAAAGATATTGTAGATATACTAATATCATTGAATATACTAATAATAAAAGCTGCCACTTTAAGGCTTGAAAAGTACTTTGTATACATTACCCTCATTTGATCTTGAATTAAGTGGTTTGCCCAAAGTCACCCAAGTAGAGCCAAGGACTTAAGTCCAGATGCTCTGTCTCCAAGTCCAGTATTGGAGGGCGGGGCGGGGGGAGGGGGGGCCAGGATAATGTGCCTTGAAGCTGGAGAAGGTCCTCTAAAGAGATAACAACCATTGGGTGAACGAGGAGGTGAATGGACCCTCCTGGCAGGAGGAAGGCTTGTCAAAGCCATACAAAAGAAAAAAAAATGTTCCCTCCCTTGGCGACAATCAGAACAAATCAAAGAAATTGCCTGCAATCTTCTGGGTCATAGAAATGCTCCACTAGTTGCTGGAGCAAATGCCAAAGTCATCAGTCCCAGCGGGAACTGGCACCAAGATTGGATTCGTCACCTCAGACAATCCCAACAAGCCAGGATCAATAGGCCCAGAGCTGGCTGGTTCTCCTGTCTTCTTGGCCCGTCACAACCCCCTCGACACTCTCCCAGTACCCACCTCCTTAGGCAATGGAGAGGAATCGATTTCCCATAGAGGGTCCCAAGATCAGGAGCTCTTGGAGAAAGATGTTGTCACCTAGCGACTAGATTGATGCAGTGGAAAGGACCTTAAAAGTCACAGGTTCAAGTCCAGATTGCAAATACCAGCTCTGGGATCCCATTCTGTTCGTCTGTGTTTGGGATGGATGACAGCAACCTTGTCACTGGCAGGAAAGTTGGTCAAGTCTCCAACTCCATTGGGCCCTTTACAATTTTGCTCTCTGGGTGAGATTCGCATGGACCATAATTGGCATGCTAGTCTTTGAAATCTAAAGGAATGCTCTAATCCCAAGTAAATTAGGAGTCTGGGAGTGGCAGTAAGGCCAAAGCAGAGGAATTTTTTAAAAGATAGATTTAAAGCCTAAGGACCTTTCAGCCTGGCTGGCCTGGTTCTGCATTACAAAAAGCTGAAATAACCCTTAGAAATATAATCTAAAAGAGCTTATAGATCCCCCCACCTCCTCCCATGGGGAAAGGGCAGCACAACAGTATAGAATTGTAGCCCCCAGCTTGATGGAATCATCTGCCCAGCAGCTAATGCCTGGAGCTCTGTGGGGAGCAGGTGGTGGCTGCGCTGATGAGGGAAAGGGGTTCTTTAGGAATATGACTTGCCCTGGTTACATGGGCTTCATCGATTCTCTACAAAAAAAGTCTCTGCCACATGGAATCCGTGGAGCATGCACCCCTGTGTGTGTCGGGAGCTTCCCACATCACCCATCTTTCTAGGGTGTTCAACTCAATGTCCTTTGCTTCCAGCTTTTGCCTTAGGATTGGTCTGGTGAAAGAAACACTGGGGGAAGTTCCTGAACTGTGGTTTTAACTGGGTACTGAGCCAGTGGGAAACTTGCCACAGCCCTTCCAGAAGTATCAGGAATCCAGGTGCCCTGAACTTGGGATGGCTTTGGATGAGAGAGTGGGTTGTTATGGTGAACATAGAACATCAGAGTTGGAAGGCACCTTAGAACACAGAATGAAAGGACTAGAAAGGACCTTAGCACATAGAAAGTCAGGACTGGAGGGAACCTTAAAAGATAAGAATGTCAGGGCTAGAAGGGACCTTTGAATACAGAAAGTTGAATCTCGAATTGATGTTAGAAAATAAAAGGTTAGGTCTAGAAGGAACTGTAGAGCATAGGATATTAGGATTTGAAAAGAACCTAGAACATAAAATATCAAAGGTGGAAGGAACCTTAGAATACAGAAACTCAGAAGTGGAAGAGTTGTTAGAAAATAAAAGGTTAGGGCTAGAAGGAACTGTAGAACATAGGATATTAGGGTTAGAAAAGAACCTAGAACATAAAATATCAAAGGTGGAAGGAACCTTAGAATACAGAAACTCAGAAGTGGAAGAGAGGTTAAATAAAAGGTTAGAGCTAGAAAGAACTGCAGAACATAGGATATTAGGGTTAGAAAAAAAGCTAGAACCTAGAATGTCCATGCTGGAAGGGACCTTAGAACAAAGAACCTCAGAACTAGAAGGGACCTTAGTATATTAAAAAGTAGGACTAGAAGAGAACCTTAGAACATAAAATGCCAGGCCTGAGAGAGAGAACTTAGAATATAAAACATGGAATGTGGAAATGAGGAAAGGCCATCATGAGACCATCTCACCAAACCCTTCCATTTTCCTGAGGAAAGCGCTTAGGTGAAGGTGTGGGAAACTTGTCACAGCCCTTCCAGAAGAATCAGGAATCAGATGGAATGGCATTGTCAAAAGCTGCGGGCACCTTCTGGTGAAGTGGTCCATTTCCAGGAGCATTCTCCAAGTTCTTATCATCAACATATTGGACATTAGATAGAGAGATTGATGCAAGTTAACAGCGTTGGTACAGGTTGCTGGATAATGATGTTGACTCAAGCAGGTGAACAGCCTTGGTGCAAGTCTCAGATTAACCTCAATGCTGGAGTCATCCCACTGCCTTGAATTTAGAAACAGAACAGGCTCAAATTGTGCGTGTGTGTGTGTGTGTGTGTGTGTGTGTGTGTGTGTGTGTGTGCGTGTGTGCGTGTGTGCGTGTGTGTGTGTGTGTATGTGTATGTGTGTGGTTTCCTTTCCCCATAAATTTTTTCTGACAATTTACTTTTAATCACCTAGTCCAGAATGAGATTGACAAGAAGACACATTGGTAGAATGCTAAAGACTCCCATTCTGGGGCTCTCTCTCTCTCTGGCCCGTTCTTGCCAGGCCTCCTGGGTCCTTAATAAACTGTGAAGCAACACCAGGAAAATACTCTAAAACAAAACCAACTCTCTTTATCTGTCAAGATCCAAGGCCTCACCACATAGCCATCAATAATGGACTCTGAACAATCCCCATTTATCACTGTAGAGCAGGAGGCAGACTGGTGAATGGAGGGACCAAGTGTCTGGAATCCAAAATCCAGGTTTCTTCATTACCCTTCCATGCTCCCCCATCCACTGCTATCTGTTATCATCTACCTTCCTAGATAAATGAGCAGGACATCAAGAACAGGCTGCCCATGCATTTGTCCAGATGTGGGTGTGAGAGAGTGGATGAGGGCAGAGTGGGCATCCCCCACCCTTGGGTACTTGGGTATATGTGGATGGTTTCTGATAACTGATCTGGGACTTTTTTCCCATGAGCCAACTTTATGGTATGTGCTCATCTCAATCGGTAAGGAAGAGAACTGGACCACAGAACCATAAACCCATAGAACGTAGACTTACACGAACATAGAACCACAAAACATGGAACTGTAAAACACCACATAGAAATATAGACTCAGAATATAGAGTCACAGAAGCACAAAGCCTAGAACCATAGAACTCCAGGACATAGAACCATGGAACAGAAAATCACAAAACACAGATCCATGAAACCTAGAACCACAAACTCACCAAACACAGACTCAGAGAACTTTGAACTAGAGAACCACAAGATGAAATAGTATAGACCTCACAAAACATAAAAAAGATAGAAGTATAGAACACAGAACTACAAAACAGTACTATAGACCCACAGAACATAGAAGCACCAAATATATAATGAGAGACTCACAGAACACTGGATCTGCCTCTTTCTAACTATGTGACCTGGAAACTGAGCCTCAGTTTCCCCATATGATAAGCCTAAGGTCCCTTCCATTTCTGATAATCTGTCTTCTAAGGTCTTTCTCAGCTGAAAATCTATGCTAAAAAACCTCTTTTGGCTCTGGTCCTCTATGATTCTGTGAATGTGGAACTATAGAGAAACAGGACTGTGGGATTTTATTGCTAGACTTAGTTTAGAATCAACTTAATTCACAGGGTCCTCCGTGATGGGTCAGTGCTGCTACTGGGGCTGCTGAAATTTCAATAGCCCACAGGAGGGAGGACGAAGGCATGGAGTTCCTGGCACAACAGGGTGATACAGCTCTGAGTCTAAATGGACAAACTCTATAAATCAGGGCTTGATTTATTGTTTTGTTGTTTGTCTAAACTTAAGAAAGCGATAGGGAAAATGTTAATAATTCAGATTCAAACTAAAAGTGTGTCATATATACAATCCCCACCCCCAATGTAACTGGTTGTTAAATACCAGCAAACCACTGGTCCCACCTCATTCTGGTAGCAACATCAGAATCAATAAGATTTAACAGAGAGGGGAACCAAGGCTCAGAAAGGGGAAGGGACTTGGCTCAAACCACCATCCAGTGGCTTTAGATTTAATTTGGGACTTGGAGAGGGAGGAAGGGAAGGGGAGGGGTAAAGTTAAGAGACCAGTCATGGTGGTAGAGAAGTGGAGGAGAAGGAGTAGAAGGAAGAGGAGGAAGAGAAAGAGGAGAAAGAGGAGGGAGAGAAGGAAGAAGAGGAAGACAAGAGGGGGAAGAGGAAGATGAAAATGAAGAGGAAGAAGAGAAGGAGGAAGAGGAGAACGAGGAGGAAGAAGAGAAGGAAGAAGAGGAGAACGAAGAGGAAGAAGAGAAGGAGGAAGAGGAGGAGAGGGAAGCAGAGGAGGAAGAAAAGGATGAGGAAGAGAAAGAGGGGAGTAAATAGTGAGGAAAGGGAGCCATCGATCAATAGGAAAACAGCCCAAAGGTGAGAAATGACATTTATGTCACTGATCAGTAAGATGGAGAGCGAGACCCCAGTAACAGCTTGTCCTTGGGGTCTTGGATCAATGAAACAAACAGCTCTATCGAGTGAGGGCCTCAGACAGCACAGGGCTTCCCTTCCTCCACTTCTTTCATGTCCATGAGATGAGAAGCAGCAGAGCACAGGAAGGAAAGTGGGGATTAGAGAAGACTAGGAGTCAGAAAACTGGGGTTTTAGTCCCAACTCTGCAGAAACCAGGGTTTCTATCCCAACTCAGGACTACCTGAGACGAGAAGTCAGATCTTTGCTGATTTACTATGTGACCTTAGATAAATCATTTACGAGACTTCGAAAACAAAGGGCTAGAATAGCAGTTTTGGAGTCAGGAAGACTTAGGTTCGAATTCTGACTCTGACACTCTCTATGTGAGCAGGGAAAAGTCACTTACCCTCTCTAGGACTCAGTTTTCCACCCTGGGAAATGGGGATAATAGTAGCTGCCATACCAACCTCATAGAGTTGTTGTGGGGCTCTGGTAGGATAATGTCTGCAAAACCGTTTGTGAATTGAAATTAAAAAATCATCTATTGCCACGACCTCTAACTGGACATCAGTGTCCCCATCTGCGAAATGGAGGACATGGAGGAGATGGTTTCTATCGTCCCTTCCAGTGCGATATTCTTTATGGAGTGGAAAGGAAATAAACATTGATTAGGCACCAAATATTGTCTCATTTGATCCTCACAACAACCCTGGAACGTAGGTGCTGTTATTATCCCCATTTCATAATTGAGGAAACTGAGGCAGACAGGAGTAAAGTGACTTGCCCAGGGTCATGCAGCTAATAAGTGTGTGAGGCTGGATTTGAACTCAGATCTTCCTGACTTCAGGCCCAGCACTCTATCCACTGCATCACCCAGCATTGGATCTGGAAGTCAAAAAGGACATAGGTTCAAATCCTAGCTCTGGCACATTCTACGACTACGATCCCTTGGGCAAATCACTTAATGTCTCTTAGCCTCAGCTTCCTCAACTGTAAAATTAAAGAGGTTATGAGTTTGAAGGTTCCTTCCATTTCTAAATCTGTCATCTAAACCTCTCTGCCTCAGTTTCTTCATCTGTTAAAGGGACATAAAAATAGCACTTCCCTCCCAGGACTTTTTTGAGGACCAAATGAAATAGTGTATGGAGAGCATTTTAGAACCCTTAAGGCGCTGTGTAAATGTCAGCTATTATTATTTTCAGATCTTGTTGTTCCATTATTCTCATATCCCAACATCCTCTCATTTTAAGACTCAAGGTTTCTTACTACAATAAGCTCTAAATGAATGTGTGACCTAGGATATACAATGCCACATCATAAACAAATTAGAGGAACGAGGAAGCAATTATGAACAGGAGAAGAGTTCATGACCAGACAAAGAAAAGAGAAGATCATCGAAGATGAAAGTAACAATTTTGGTTTTATCAAATTTAAAGGGTTTTGCACAAATAAAGCCAATGTAGTTAAAACTAGAAGGTAAGCAGTTAACTGAGGGGAAAAAAGAATCTTTGCAGCGGGTTTCTTTGATGAAGGTGTTGTATCCAAGACGCATAAAGAATGGATTCTAACATAGAAGAATGATGGTCATTTCCCCCCAGATAAAGATTCTGAGGGTGAGAAAAAGTAGCTTGCAAAGAAAGCAGTTCAGACTATCAATAGCCATATGAAAAAAAAATGCTTCAAATCACTAATAATTAGAGAGACATCGACTAAAGCAGCTGCGAGGTTCCTATCAGATTATCAAAGCTGACAAAAATGACAAGTGACAACTTGGAAGAGCTTCAAGAAAACAGACATCCTAAAGCCTGGTGGGTTCCACTGTGAGTTGGTTGGGCCACTGGGGTAAGCAACCTGAAACTGTGCTCTGGAAGTCAATGGACGGTGCCTACCCTATCCCTGTACCCCAAAGAGATCAAAGAAAGAGAGAAAGGACCCGTAGGTACACAAATATTTATAGCAGCTTCTTTTGTTATAGCAAAGAACTGGAAACCAAAGGATTGCCCACCAGTTGGGGAAAGGCTAAATAAATCATGGCATATGAATGTAATTGAACGATACTGTACTATAAGGCACAAAAACATGGTTTCAGAGAAACCTGGGAAGATGTCTATGATCAAATGCAGAGTTATATGGATAGAACCAGGAGAACAGTTTGTATAGTAAAGATGGCAGCTAGGCAGTGTGGTAGAGAGAATGCTGGGCCTGGAGTCAGGAAGTTCAAATCTGGCCTCAGACACAACCGTGTGTTCCTGGCTGGACAAGTCACTCGACCTCTTCCTCACAGGGTTGTTGTGGGGATCAAATGAGATAATATTCCTTTTTTAAAAAATTATTTTAATTTATTTTTTATTATTTAATATTTTTAGTTTTCAACACAAGATTTTGAGTTACAAATTTTCTCCCCATTTCTACCCTCCCTCCCTCAAGATGGCATATATTCTGGTTGCCCCTTTCCCCAGTCTGCCCTCCCTTCTGTCACCCCACTCCCCCTCTATCCCCTTTCCTCTTACTTTCTTGTAGGGCAAGACAGACTTCTATACCCTATTCTGTTGATTGCCTATCTAATCTTTTTTTTTTAATTGTTAATCTGTGTTGAATGTGTACAATTGAGATCCTGTATATCTTACTTCCCAGTTGTATTTAAAAACAACTTTTTTTTGAGCATTTGTTTTTAGAACTTTGAGTTCCAAATTCTCTCCCTTCTTCCCTCCCCACCCACCCTCCTTGAGAAGGCAAGCAATTCAACATAGGCCACACATGTATCATTATGCAAAACACTTCCATAATAGTCATGTTGTGAAAGACTAACTATATTTCCCTTCATCCTATCCTGTCCCCCTTTATTCAGTTTTCTCTCTTTTCAAAAGTGTTTGCTTTTGACCACCTCCTCCCCCAACTGAGATAATATTTCTAAAGCATGTAACACAGGGCTCAGCGCATAGTAGGCACCATATAAATGCTAGATATTATTATTAAGAAAAACAGTCTTAAAAGACTTTAAAATTCTAATCAATGCAATGATAAGCCTTGAGCCCAAGGGATTAAAAATTAAACACTCCACCCACCACCTTCCGGAGAGGTGGTAATGGACTGAAAATGCACAATGAGTCATACGTTTTTGGACATGGCTGACATGGAAATTTGTTTTGCTGGACTATACATTTCTTATGAAGGTCCTTTTTTTATGTGTTTATTGTGCAACTGGGAGAGAGAGATAATAAATGAATATAAAAACAGATTAATAAATTAAAAGAAAACAAGACTTAAAAATTCTCTGTATAATTTATTTATTTAAATATATTTAAAAACCAAGCTGTGCATAATAGAAATATGTATTTGTATTTTCACATATAATCCTGCTTTTCTGCTCTATTTTGCATAGGGAACTTTTTACTGGTGTTTATCAAGTTCAGAATAAAAAAACAATTTTTAAAACATCATTGAGGTAAAGATTATAGGCTCCTAATAATTCTCTAGTTCTAATATTCTGTTATTTTAAGATCCTGTGATTCTGTAACTTCCCAAGAGCTTTGATTAATCTCCATCTTAGGATCTCAATTGTACACACTCAACACAGATTAACAATTTAAAAAAAAAAAGATTAGATAAATAAATGGAGCAGCCAGAGTCTGAGTCCTGAGTGGGATTCTAAAGCCCAGGGTCCCAAGCAATCAACAGAACTTTGCTAGGGAAGGGAGAGCTAGGGAAGGGCTGCTATGAGTCTCATGGAGAGATTTAGAGACCCAAACACAGCACCTACATGTGGGCTTGGAATCGGGAAGACTCATATTCCTGAGTTCACATCCAGCCCCCAACACTTACTAGCTGGGCGACCTTAAGCAAGTCACTTAATGCTGTTTGCCTCAGTTTCCTCGTCTGTAAAATGAGAAGGAAATGGCAATTTGCCAAAAAAAAAAAAACCCAAATGGGCTCATAAAGAGTCAACAACTCAACAACCACAAAATTTCCATTCAAAGAAACTGTGGCTCAGGAAAGAGTGAATTGTTCAGTCACGCAGCTAGGAAGTAACAGTTCTCCTAACCTAACATCTAAACATTCTTCACATTGGACCTCAATACCCCAGGAAGACCAACCCATCTAGTGGTAGGAGAGGGGAGCCATTCACAGAGACTCCTCAAACACATGGCTTCTCACCTCTTAGCTCCATTTGTTTGTCTTCTTTATGGCAGTGTAGGTCACAAATATACCCTCGACAAGTCTTAGTCTTTGGTTGGGTGGAATAGGGAAGGAGAAGGGCAGTGGTGTGCTGGAGTCCACTCAACCCAGCTCCTGACAGAGTCCTGAGTTCATTGGGAACACTGACACCCCAGAAATGGGCAAATGCTACAAATCAGGGCTCTATTTATTGTTTTATTGATTCTCTAGACCAGGGGTGGGGAACCCACAGCCTCGAGGCCACATGTGGCCTTCTAGATCCTAGGTGTGGCCTTTCGACTGACTCCAAGTTTTACAGAACAAATCTTTTATTAGGGGTATTTGTTCTATGAAGTTTGGAGTCAGTCAAATGGCTGCTCTTAAGGACCTAGAGGTTCCACATGTGGCCTCGAAGCCATAGGTTCCCCACCCCTGGACTAGAAGATCAGAGTGAAAATTATTGAAAGGTTGCCAACCATGGACACCATAGGGTACTGTGACTGACCAACCTCTGAGTTTTGCTTTGTCCCTACACTCCCAGGAGCTTCCAAGAGACCTGGGCCATCAGGATCCCTGGGAGCTGATGGATGCCAAAGGTCCCCAGACAAAAAGGTGGTGGGAATGCCAGAGAGATAGTGGGGCAACAGGACCCAGAGGGAATGCTCTATCCCCAGGAGAGATAGGGAGCTGACTGCGTGTTCTAGGGTGAGTCAGACCACAACCCAGGAAAGTATTATGACTTTTTAATTACTCCATTTCCCTCACAGGATTAATTAAAACCACATTCTTGGGGCTCGCATGAGTCATGCTTTATCTGCTGATAGAACTTTCCGTTCAGCCTCTGCAGAGCTAGAAAGGGCCTCGGAAACTGGGCACTGAACCCCTTCTTGTCAAGGTCCTCCTACAGGCCAGGAGCCTGAGCCCAGAGTGTGGAAGACAGCGGGGATCTAGCACCAGCTCTGCAGGAGACTGGGTGACTTTGGGCCAGCCTTTTATTCCCTTTCTGGGCCTCCATTTCCCCATCTGCAAAGTCACATGACGTAAAGGTCATCCAAACCAACACCATTCTTTTACAAATGAGGAAACTGAGACCTAGAGAAGGTGAGGAGTGAGTTTCATGAAGGTGGTAACAGAGTCAGGATTTAGACCCAGGCCTCCTGACTCCCAACATAGGCCTCCTTTCACTGTTAACATGGTGGGCCAGTTGAAGGGGTTGAACAAGATTCTCATGGTTTAGCCAGTCGAGGTATAGGAGTCCAGCAAAGGCAGGAAAAGAACACAAGGCGCAGGCATCAGGAGGCCTGGATTATAGTCCTATCTCAACTGTTTACTAACTGTGTGACTTTGGGTAAAGCGCTTGACTTTTCTGGTTCTCAGTTCCTTCATCTGTACAAGGAGCTTACTCTTAATAGTTTCTGAGGTCATTTCCCTCTCTGACATTTTGAAAGGAACCCAGGAACTCTATTTGCCCTTTGGAAAATCTCAGGGAAAAAATGACAAAGGCCCGAATAAGAAAGAAAATGAGAGAGAATAGAAATAGGTGGAAGTATGATGATAGAGTTGGAGGGAGAAGAGAGATAGAGAGAATGTGGCAGAGATAAAAGAAAGTGTTTATACAAGATGAGAGAGAGAGAAGGAGGAGGAGGAGAAGGAGGAGGAAGAGGAGGAGGAGAGAGAGAGAGGAAGAGAAGGAAAGAAAGGAAGAGGGAGGGAGAGGAAAAGAGAGAGGGGGAGAGAGGGAGAAAGGGAAAGAAAGGAAGAGGGAGGGAGAAAGGGAGGGAGAGAGGAAAAGAGACAAATAGAGACAGAGAGGGAGGAAGAGGGAGGGAGGGAGAGAGAGAGGAAGAGAGAGGGATGGAGGGGGAGAGGGAGAGAAGAAAAGAAAAGAAGAGGGAGGGAGGGAGAGAAAGAGAGAGGAAGAGGGAGGGAGAGGAAGAAGGAGAGAGACAGAGGGAGGAGGAGGGAAGGAGAGGAAGAGAAAGAGAGAGGAGAGAGGGAGAGACAGGGAGAGAGAGGAAGAAAGAAGGTGAGAGAGAGAGAGAGAGAGAGAGAGATGAAGAGAGAGAGGGAGGGAGATTAAAAGAAAAGAGACAGAGATAGAGAGGTACAGAGATGGAAAACAAACAGTTTGTCAGAGATAGGAGAAAAACAGAAACAGAAAGACACAGAGCTAGGGGAAAGAGATGCCCATTCCAGACTGATGCTGCCTGACTTCCCTTCCCATTGCAGACCCACTGGCCCCCTTGCTTTGCCCTGTTTACAACATTCTATGTCCCATCCGCACACCTTTGCACAGGCTGTTGCCATGGCTACCCTGCTCTTCCTCTCCTCCATCCCTTGGAGCTCAGGCTCACCTAGTTCCCTTCTAAAGTACCACCTCCTATACTAAGCCTTTCCTGATTCCTGCCCCCGCTCTCAGTTGTTGGTATAAGAAGAAGACTGAAAAATGAAGACTCAGAGCGTGTTTCGGGGGCTTTGCCCATTGCCAGCCTATGTGCAGCCTTGGGGGAATCAGCTTCCAGAAATCTGTGCTGATATTGAGTGGAGGGCCCTGCTCTCCCCTTCAGGTCTTCTATGAATGTTCCTGTTCATCGGCTGTGTTGTGAAGAGAGAGGCCTTCTGCTTGTCTGCTGAGCTGGAACTGAGAATTCAGGCAAAAGATTTCAATGGAAAAATTTGCTTTCTTTTCCTTCCTTCTGGCTACAGAGGGAGCCTGTGGCAGGGAGAGTACTGGGCCGACCCGTGAGCCCGCATCCTCCTAGGCAAGCCCTGTGTCTGGAAGGGCATCACCTCCTCTTTGAGTCTTCTTTCTTTTGGTCAGGGCTTTGTAGCAAAGGGAGCAGCTCCACTCATCAGCTTTGCCACATTCAGAAGTGACTGCCTTGGCAGGGCAAATGCTTGGTAGCTGGTGCTCTGAGTTGGTCCCCACTCTCCCCAGGGACTGAGATAGTAGAGGGCAGTATGGGTCCCAAGCTTCTGGGGTTGGGGGATATCTGCGTACCTTGTCTTGCTATGTTTTCCCAGCAAATATCCCTTTGTAAAAGCTAATTAATGTTGATTCATGATCATTCTATGGATGAGGCATCTGATGGTTAAAGGATACTGCCAGGCACTGGTGATTAGCACACTGGAACTTTAGAACACACTGGAATGGGGGCTTGAACCAATGGCCTTAGAAAATCCCCAAACCCCTTGGGGTTGCCCCTGGGACCCGAGGGAGATGCAGTCATGCTCAGTCTCGGAACCTTACCTACCAATGCAGGAGCTGAGGCTGGGAGGGTGAGCCCAGAGCTTTGAAGGGCCACAGGGACAAATGCCCTCTTGTTTTTGCCTTTCTTTGTATTCTAGCATACAGAATAGTGTTTGGCATATAGTAAGTGCTTAATAAATGCTTGTTGACTGACTGATTCCCTGAAATTGTTTGATATGTATTTTGTACATGTAAAGGGGGAGTCGGTCCCTGACCAACTGATTTATGACCAACCAATCCTCCATGCCTACATGTGTGTATATATACATATATATATATGTGTGTGTGTGTGTATACATATGTGTGTATATATGTATGTATATATATATACATATATATATATATATATATATTAAATGAATCATCTGTGCACATCCTGCTTCAGTGGTTCAGTGGCTATAGAACCTGGAGTCAGAAGGACCTGGATTCAAATCCTACCTTGGATACTTACTAGCTGTATGACCTTGGCCAAGTCATTTGACCTCTGTCTACCTGTTTTCTAAAACTATAACACAGACATAATCATAGTGCCTCCCTCCCAGGACTGTAGAGAGGATCAAATGAGCTCTTTGTAAAGCGCTTTGCAAACCTTAAAGATCTATATAAATGCTGGCTGTTGTTATTATCGGCACCGTTATGATTATTCCCAGTAGAATACAAGTTCCTTGAGGGCAGGGACTGCTTTGCTTTTGTCTCTTGTATCCCCAGAATCTAGCACAGTGTGCGGGACACAGTCAGCACTTGATAAATGGTTATTAATAAATGAATGAATGAAAAATAAGACAACAAGCTAGGCCAGAGATGGTGTGTCAGAGATAGAAGAAAGCCCGCAACAGAGAGTCCTGGCTCCAAAGAGAAAAGCCTCATTTCCCACTGTTTCTGGTGTTCCATGCAGGAGCTGCCTGGCGCTTTATGAAGGCACCTGGTGCTTAATTGCCACTTAGGAAAATTAACTCCCGACCTTCTCGATACCAAAAACAGCTTTTCAGAGCATTCCGCAGGCAGACAAGCAGGGCCTGAGGGGAGAGTGCCACTTACCAGACTCTCAAAAAGTAAAGAAAGGGACTTGAGATGAGAAGACCAATCAAGGCAGGGGAAGAGTCGTGTCTGCCAGGAGGAGGTCAAGGGCTCTGGGCACCGGGGGCTGCTGGGAGAATGTCTCTCCCTGGGAGGGCCAGGAAGAGCCTTGGCCTGCTTTCATAGCCGCAGTCAGGGAGGGAGAGGTTGGGCTGGGAACATGCCGCCCCAGCCTGCCAAGTTTCACCCGAAACTCTTTCCAGCCTGGGCCTGCTCCCCATCTGCAGGTGCCAGGTCTTCTGGGAGGCCGAGTCCCCTCCCGCCCCCCCCCCCACCTCCCTTCCTCTCTTCCTCACCAGTCCAGAATCATCACTCTTCTTCATGGAATGCTCATAAAGCATTCGTCTCTGTCCCTGATTACACAGGCTTTTATTCTTTGGGAGAATGAAGTGAAAGGGACCTTAGATCACGGTACACCAAGAGTCACAGCTGAGAGGAACTTAAGAGCACAGAATGTCAGCTGGGAAGGACCTTAGAACACAGAATGGCAGAGCTAGAGGGACCCTTAAAATACAGAATGGCAGGGCTGGAAGAGAAGTTAGAACAAAGAATGGCAGAGCTAAGAGAGAACTTAGAACACACAACGTCAGAGCTGAGAGAGACGTTGGAACACAGAATGGCAAAGCTAGAAGGGAACTTAGAACACAGAATGGCAGCACTGGGAGGGAACTTAGAATACAGAATGGCAAAGCTGGGAGGGAATTTAGAACACAGGATGGCAGAGCTGGGAGGGACTTTAGAATACAGAATATCAGAGCTGGAAGGAATTTAGAAGACAGAATGTCAGAGCTAAAAAGGCCCTTAGGACACAGAATGGCAGAGCTGGGAGGGCCCTCAGAATATACAATTTCAGAACTGTTGGGACCTCAAAATGTAAAATACAGTTATCATTCAGTCAAGGTCCCTTCCCACTCAGGAGTCTTAGTACATAGAACATAGAATCTCAGAGCTGGACAGGCCCTTAGGGACAATCCACACCAAGCTTTCATGGAGGAGTTAAGTGGGCTCAGAGTCTTTACTAACAGTTCTGCTACAGGAAAAAATGGACAGGTCTTCAGAACCAACTGAAAGGACTGAGGCCATAGGCAGGAAGTCTGTCTCTGGGCTTCAGCAGTTGCCAGGTAGATAGAGCAGCTCTCTGCAGAGAAGAAAGCCTTCTTAATGAGAAAACCATTTTAATAACAGATCTGGGGCCAAGAGGATACTCTGGTGGAAGGAGGGGAGGAAAAGAAGAGAAGGAGTCTTCATTTTCTGTCTTGCGCTGTCCTCTTCTTTGGGAATGTTTGTTGAATTGAATTTTGAGTAATTTTGTTCTCCCCAGTCAGACTATGAGTTATCTGAGGGCAAGGCCTGGACCTATTTCTTCTCTTTTGAGGCAAAGTCTGAATCTGCTCCTCCTCTATCTCCCCCAGACTAGGAGGTCCCTGAGGGAAGAGCCAGGGTCAGCTCCTGTTTCTCCCACACTCTGTCACCCCACCCCACCCCTGCCAAATTCCCCCAGACTTCCTAGGACCAAATCCTGGGCTGGTTGCTCAGTGAAGTCTGTAAAGAAACCCAAGAATGAATCTTTCAGGTCCTGGAAGAGGGAGAGAATTAAGAGCAATGGGCCCAGTGGGGTGTATAAAAGCAGCATTTACAATGGTACAGGGCCCCGGCTCCAACTAGGCCACCGCAGCCTAGCTCTAAGGAAAATACAGCTTATGTGACCAAAGGGGTGACAAGGAGAAAGAGAAAGGTGGAGACAAAAAAGAAACAGAAACCAGAAGAGACAGAGAAGGGGCCAAAGCCAGACAAA
This sequence comes from Trichosurus vulpecula, assembly GCF_011100635.1. NCBI lineage: Eukaryota > Metazoa > Chordata > Mammalia > Diprotodontia > Phalangeridae > Trichosurus > Trichosurus vulpecula. Next base: position 71,809,641 of record NC_050573.1, read on the forward strand.
AGGATGAGCACTGAGACAGAGGAAGGATCAGAGAGAGTGAAAACCAAAAGGAAAAGGCAGACACGAGGTTAGAGAAAGAGACAGAGAGGACAAAGAGAGAAGAAGAGAGGGAACCAGAGAAAGAGACAAACAGAGAGATAGAGTCAACAGACATTTATTATTCGCCTACGGTGTGCCTGGCCTGGCCTTAGCGCAAAAATAAAGATAGATGGAAACATATAGAGGCCCAGAAAGATGAACAAAATTAGACCAAGAAGAAGTGAGAGATAGTGAGAAGGTGCAATGAAAGGAAGAGAGGGGGGCAGACAAGGGAGAAGACAGAGAAGAAAGGATGCAGGCTTGGGAAAGAAACCCCAACCCTGGGTGGCTGGGGAGGGCGATCTGCAGGGACAAGAAAGCAGAATCCAGCTCCCAAGTCCCCCTCCTGCTCCCCCGAGTCAATCCCCCCACTCCCACTCCCCGGCTGGATAGGGCATTCTACTCGGCCACCCCCTAGGGGGTTTGCAGACAAATAAGGAAGCCATTTAAGCCAGCCAAGCTCATTCAAATTTATGCTAATGCAATTTCCCTGTTTATTTCAGAGTTACAGGGTGTCAGCTGCGTGGGAGCCCAGAATGCTCCTTGGTCCAACCCAGCGAGAGAAGATGGAGGAAGGGGGAGGGAAGGAGGTACATCTGCAACTTCTGTGCATGTTAACACATTCTTAACAAGCTTGTATGTGCATTGCACGGCTAGTCTCTGTGTGTGTGTGTACATGCGCATACACGGACGGGATGTGTGTCCTTTGTGTGTCCTGCTGCAGTTACACACTCTCCTGCTTGTACTTCCAGCATGTGTAGGTGTACTCACATTTCTCACATGCATATATGTATAGCTTATGCATAAATACAATGTGGATGTGGATGTTTTAAAACCACATGGATGCCTCTATGTGTCTATCACATGTGTATAGAACATGAATCCTATGGAGAAAGGCAAGGTATATTTGGGTGCACCTACCGGTCTTGGGTGTATGCATGTGTCACCCACATGTTCACTCTCTATGTATGTGGTCTCGGGTAGGACATGGCTGAAATGACTGAACAACAAAAGCTCTAGGTCGAAAGTTCAATAAACTCTGGTGGCTCCCTATTCCCTCCAGGATCAAATCAAAACTCCTCCATTTGGCATTTAAAGCTTTTCACAGGGAGAAGGAGAAAGGAGAAGGGAGGAGAAGGGAGGAGAAGGGAAGAGAAGGGAGAAGGGAGGAGGGAGGAGAAGGGAAGAGAAGGGAGAAGGGAGAAGGGAGGAGAAGGGAGAAGGAAGAAGGGAGGAGAAGGGAGGAGAAGGGAAGAGAAGGGAGAAGGGAGGAGAAGGGAGAAGGGAGGAGAAGGGAGAAGGGAGGAGAAGGGAGAAGGAAGGAGAAGGGAGGAGAAGGGAGGAGAAGGGAAGAGAAGGGAGAAGGGAGAGGCTACTCACAGGTTGTGTTTGTCCTTCATTCTCAAAGAGGACCATGACATCAGGGAAATGATGACATGACTTGCAGTTGACTTTGATTTGAGTGAGAGAGGCCTGTACAAACTCACCAGCCTCACTTTCTCCTCCAGAGCCGTCTGGTTCCAGTGGCCTGATATTCACCAGGACAATTCACTGAATAGGTGTTACCTCACTCAAAGTGAGAACCTGAAAGGGCCAGGGTCTCGAAATGCATCCTGGGCCATTTCCAGTCATCCTGGCACAGTAGATAGAGAGGTGGGCCTGGAGTCAGGAACACCTGAGTTCAAATCCTGCCTCACATACTTAGTACCCATGTGACTGGCCAAGTCACTTAACCTGTCTGCCTGTTTCCTCGACTCTAAAATGAGGATGATAATAACACCCTCCTCCCAGAGCTGTGAGATCAAATGAGATAATATTTGTAAAGGGCTTAGCACAGTGCCTGGCATGGAATTAAGGGCTTAATGAATACTTGTTGACTGACATGCACACATGCCTCATGAATTCCCATGTATATGTCACCTGTTTGTGTGTACATGCTATACATGTGTATAATGCATGTTTTCTATGTATAAGTATCCAACATATATGTTTATGCATCCCATGTGCATGTATGTGGCTCCGATGAACATATACCCAATAAGAAAATTGCATATGAACATGCCTCCTAGGTGCCTGAATGTATTTTGCATCCCATAAAGTCTGAAGGTAAACCTTTCTTTGGCTTCAGGAGAGGACACACAGCTAGACAGGACTTTGGCCTCACAGGCCATGTTCCCAGCACCCCCTCTTCTGATAGAACAGACAAAACTCAGGATCAAAGCCTGGCCAAACAACACATTCAGGCACAAGGGGTGGGGGGGGCCCCTTGGGTGAAAATGCTTCTCCATCCATAGATGGAAATCTGAGGCCCAGAGGAAGGAAGACTCACCATGGTTACATGGTCAGTGACAGAACCAGGTCTCAGACCCTCTTAATCCAGAACTCATTACCCCTACCACTCTTGAATTAGTGTGGATATGTCTAGAGAATCTATTTACTTATGTGGGTGCCAGTGGCATCCTCTGTCTCCATGGTGCATCCTCCTAATGGGGCAAGAACAGCCCTCCCAAAGAGGAGGGGCCATCTTTCATGGAGGGGCTTATGAGGCAGCACACCTTCTACAGGAAACACTGGAGAGATGTTAAAAGCAATGGAGTGCAGCAGAAAGAGAGTTTGGAGTTGGAGGATCTGAGTTCAAATGCCAACTCCGCTCCTAGCTAGCTGTCAGGTCCCTTCTTCTCTCTCAGTCTCAGGTTTCCCTCTGTAAACTAAGTGGTTTAGATTCCATGATTTATAAGGTCTCTTTTAGCTCTGACAGTTCCAGAGAACTTCATAAAGTCTACAAATCGCTTCCTCACAATTCTGAGGTAGGTTGTGCCAGGCTTATTACCCTCATTTTGCAGATCATGAAACTGAGGCTGTGCCAGTGAAATCAAGGCTCAGAAAAAGGATCCCCAGGGGCAGCTAGGTGGTGCAGTGAGTAGAGCACCAGCCCTGGAGTCAGGAGGACCTGAGTTCAAATTTGACCTCAGACACTTGACACACTTACTAGCTGTGTGACCTTGGGCAAGTCACTTAACCCCAATTGTCCTGCCTTCCCCCCTCCAAAAAAAAAGAAAGAAAATGGAAGTCAGATAATGAGGGGAGAAAGCAGAAGCAAAAAGGCAAGAAGGCATGAACCCAAAGACAAGTCCTCCAAGAAACCCAAATCTGAGGACCGCAATGACAGAGAACATTCTTCTGATATGTGGAGAGATTTAATTCATCTGCAAATGGTGAGGACAGACACAAGTGCAAAGAAAGAAAGTTATCAAGAGGCAGAGGTCTTTCAAGATCTAGGTCTCATATCTTAATAGAAGCAGAGAATGGAAGAAGTCAAGGTCCAGAAGCAGGAAGAGAAAGCATCAGGGTCAAGGCCAAGGTCAAGACAATGGCATAGAACCAGGAGCAGAAGTCAGGAAAGAAAGGAGAAAATTGAAAAACCAGGAAGATTTAGCCAAAGTTTAAATTGGACTCCCAATCCACTTCCTTTTAGAGGACAAAACCCAGCAATGGACGCACAAGAAGCATTAGCTCGAAGGTCGAAAAGAGCAAAGAAATTGCAAGAACAGAGAAAAAAAAAGAAGTGTTTGAAAAACAGAAACAGCAAGAAATAGTAGCAGCAGCTGCAGATACTGGAGGGTCTGTCCTCAATGTTGCTCTCCTTCTAGCACCAGCAATACAAGTAACTCCTCAGATAGCCACGGCAGCTCGAATGGCTACGCTACAGGCCAGAGCATTGGCAGAGATGGGAATAGCTGTACCTAACTATTCTAATGCAGCAGCTGTGAATCCAGTGAAATTTGCTGAATGAGAAAAGAAAAGGAAAATGCTTTGGCAAGGCAAAAAAAGAGAGGGATAAGTCACAGTCGGCTGAAATTTGGGAAAAAAGGACCAAAACGTCAAATTCAGAAAATTGATGGGTATTAAGAGTGAGGATGAAGCTCGTTGTAGTTGAGTTGAGGAAGAAAATTGTAAAACTCTGAAGCAACGGGAGCAAGTATTTGGAAAAACCCACACACAAAAAGGAATGGGATTGGGCCTCACATCTTTGATGTGGGGGGATGGATGAAATTTGAAAAAACATAATTTTTAAGTTTGGGACTTTATAGAATTCTTGTACACCAAACAGCTGGCATGGGTATGACAATGACTTTATTGAAAAATACATTTTTTTGGTAAATATCAGATCAGTGATACTGGCGTTAGTGATGTAATCAGGTTAAACTCATTTCCACTAAACTTGACAGAACTACAGGACAATATTCCTAGTTAACAAGTTGTACTTTTCAAACAAATGTAAAGTTGTGAGGGGAGTAAAATCTCACACATGGATATCGCATGTCCACTGTCTTGTGTACTTTTGTACTTAACCTTGTACAATTCTTTTCATCTCTTGAAACATGAAAAAAATGTTGTGTAGATGGTTGTAAGAAGATCTGGCCATTGGACGATACAGTCCAGCACAGAAAGCTAGGTAGTAATGACAATAAAATATGTTTGTTTTTTTTCTCAAAAACAAAAACAGGATTACACAGTTAACAAAAGGGGAAGTCAACACTTGAACCCAGGTCTTTTCATTCCAAGTCCAGTACTTTTTTCCATGATGGTTGGCAGCCTTCTACAGATCTAAGAATCACTCTGTTCTAAGATTTCCTACGTGCCTAGGTCTGTATCAGTCTATACAGTGAGGTAGACAGGAAAAGAAGCCTAGATACTCACTCTCTGAGAATTCACAGTCTGATCCCATGGTTCAAATGGCAAATTCAGGAGCTCAGGGCCTAGAATTTGGACTCCATTGATTCAAGTTTATGGTGCTCTAAGTCTGTGGAAGGCTCTACTGGTATGATCTTGGCTAAGACTTTCACGGCCTGTTATACTGGAAGATTTGGAGTCAGGGAGACCTCTGTTCAAATCTTGTGTCTAACACTCTCTAGCTGCATGAGCATGGACAAGTCCCTCATTTTGAAACCCAGTTTTCTCATCTCTAAAATAGGAATACTAGCACTACTACCTCATAGGGGTGCTGGTTAAGAAAAAGGCATTGCAAACGCAAAAGCCCTTTGGATACATGAATTAGTACAGTAAGTCACTATTCTCTACCCTCCCCCTTCCCAGAGTCTGTGTGTATTATAGGAAGTAAAAAATCCCCCTCCCACCAGCTCACCCCAGGGCCCAGGAGGGGCAGACTGAGGGCCATGATGAAGCATTCATCCCCACAGGATTTGTGCCAGGGAAGATATTCTAGGATAAGCAACATAGCCTCCTGGCTCACAGATCCATCACTTGAAACGCAAGCTGCCTCTCACCACCGGTTCCCCCATTTTATTCTGCACCTGTACAATCATTCCATGGTAAACATGACTCTTAATTAAAACACTATTTCTCTTCAGGCAGGGCTGGTGTATAGGCTTCCACTCAATACCAATGCTTGAAATATAAATATTTCCACTCGGAGATGCACCCAGGGCGCCACCTTCTCCAGCCCTGCTTTAAAGGCTATGAGGTAGGATGTGGCCAAGAGTCCGAAGTTCTCCTTGAAATAAAGAAAAAGTTTCTGGATGGGTATTCGGCCCAGAATGTTGGAGCAGTCTCCCTGAGATGTCAGAGCATTCCCAACTTCCGAATAGCGGGCCATGCCACCTGGAATGTTAGTGTATTTTGCCCAGAACGTGGGGGATCCTGCCAAGCACCATTGTGTCCACTACTGGTCAAATGAAGTCGGACGCCCTCAAACCAACCCCCATGGAGCAGCACCAAGGAAACTACCAAATACTCCAGTTCCAGGTGAAGATCTGACATGGTCTGGCTTCCATCCCCTGCTTCACTGGACCCACCTTTCACTCCCTGCTACCCTTTCCCCCCTGGGCTGGGCTATTAGGCTTACAGGCTGGTCATATCAAAGGCACCAGTACATATGAAAGAGAAGACCTCCCACCTAGCCCCAAGCCTTGGTCCCAGATTCTTGGGGCTGGCCCAGGACCCAGCCCACACCCTCCCCCTTCCCATAGGACATAGGTGAGGACGTGAATAAGGGAGGGGGCTCTTGACTGGAGTAAGCAGGAGACACACAAAACCTTATGGCTGCTTCTGTGACTGTTACAGATATCTTGGTCAGACCCACTCAATCGTCTTTAGGGCAGTTCGCTGCTCCCTGCAGGTAAAAAAACACAGATATATATATATAAGACCCAGGCCCAATCCTTGAGGATCTCCTATTACAGCTAGGAAGACCCCACCCCCCCACACACACTCAGAGTCCTCTGCTGGGAGTTAAGCTCCAGGCTTAACAGGACAGATAGTTCAGGCTGGAGAAGCTCAACAATTGTAGAGACTGTGGCAGCCCATGAAGGAGGGGGCCAGGATGGAAGGGGGAGCTTGAGCTGAGTCTAGAAGGATGGGAAGCAGGAGAAAGGGGGGCATTCTGGGCAGTGCTAGCAGAATGAAAAGCACAGAGAAGATCACAAAGAGCCAGGTATACAAAGACAGGTGGAGATGGTGGCTAGAGAGAGCTAGAGATGAGATTCCAGAGGCAGGAGAGAATCCCATCACCTCCATCCCCACTCAGCCGTCGTTCTTTGGCCCCACAGGACTGAACTTCTCTCAACTCCAATTCAAGGCCATAAGGTCATGAGATTTAGAGCTGGAAGAGATCATCTAATCCAAGCCCCTCATTTTTTAAAGGCAAAATCTGGACCCCAAAGGATATGATTGACTAATAATAAATCTCGAGCTCCTCTCAGCCCCTCAGACAGCAGGAGAATGAGAACGACAACTCTTCACTGCCTTCTTTCCAAAGCATTTTTCCCCATTTAGTCTCTCATTCAATCTAATATACTCAACAGAGATAGGGCAAGGATTATAGGGATAGGGAAACTGAGGAAAGAAGTTACCTAACCAAAGTCACATAGAGAGCATAGTCTGTGGAATAGATGGGTTTCTTCACTACCAACCACCCCACTAAGGATTGTGCCCCATCTCTATTGAGACTCTGCGATCTCCTTCTGGGAGATGGGGAGGGTTCAGAAAACCACAGCTTGCCAGTCCCATCCAGCTGGCCTCAAGGGAGAAGGGGAGCCATTTAATAGTCTAGGGGGAGGGTGGGCATCTGGCTAGCAAGAGTCGGTGACAGGCAGGTCCTGGGGACAGTCTCTCTACGAGCTGTGGCATGAATAGCAATTGGTGACTTCACCAATGCAGGCCAGACCCCAAGCACCAAACTGGGCTTTCTCCTGCCATACCTTCCCAGTCACAGTTGTGATTCATAGGCAGCAGGGAACTTGTCCTCCGGGGCCCAGGATGCCTCTCGCCTCAGGGTATCTCCACTAGTTTGGGGCATCCTGAGGGTTCCAAGAATAACAGCTCAGATTTCTAAAGCACTATGAAGTTGACTAAATGCTTCCCTCCCAATGACCCTGTGAGATAGATATACTAGGTCTAATTACTATCATTTTACTGGTGAGGAAACTGAGTCCAAGAGTGGTGAAATGGTTACCTGTTACATGAGTAATAGGGTACAAAGTCATGCCTCTTCTGACCCCAAATCCAGTGCTCTTTCTATGACACCACAACTAACCTCTCCTCCCATTTTACATATGAAGAAACTGAGACCCAGAGAGAGGCAAGGACTTAGAGCTAGAGAATATCAGGGAACATCTGGAAGGGAAGGAACCTTGGACATCATGTAGCCCAGCTCCCTCATTTTACAGAGGAAGAAATCACAGAATTTAAGGGCTGGAAGAGACCTCAGAGGCCGGCTAGTCCAACCCCTACCTGAACAGGTATCTCCTTCACAACATTCCTGACACCAGAATCCCCAAGCAGCTTCTGCTGGAAGACCTTCACTACCTGCCCAGGCAGCCAGCCCATCTTTCTTTACGATAAGTCTAAAGAAACCTGGGCAGCTAGGGCGCTGCATAGTGCACAGAGCTCTGGGAACTGAAGTCAGGAAGACCTGAATTCAAACTTGACCTGAGACACATACTAGCTGTGTGACCCTGGGCAAGTCACTTATCCCTGTTTGCCTCAGTTTCCTCACCTGTAAAATGAGCTGGAGAAGGAAATGGCAAACCACTCCAGAATCTTTAGCAAGAAAATCCCAAATGGGGTCATGGAGAGTTGGACATGACTGAAACGACTCAACAGCAGCTAAGAAACCTGTGGATAATTGTCTTGACCTCTGGGTTTTAGACTGCCCTGCTCCAGGTGAAAGGGCTCACCCAAGGTTGCACAATTAATTAAACAGCAGGTCCAGTACTTGAACCCAGGTATCCTGACTCCCAGACCACTAGTGTTTCTACTGTATCAAGATGTTCCCCCCACCCGCCAATATCCCCATCCCCAAGATCCCTGAATCTATGAGCCTCACAGAAGACATCCCTTGGGGCCTTACAAGGGACACCTGCTCTAACCCCTGGCACTTCGAATAGAAGGGTAGGGGTGTGGGGTGGGAGGGGCCTGCAACAGAAGTTAAGACAAGTAGATAGTTGAACCTGAAAAAGAATGGAGTAGTCAGAGAAAAGCTCTGGCTCATCAGCTCTCCTGCTTACTAACTATATGATTGTGGACAAATTACTCTTCTCCTCTAGACCTACCTCAGTTTCCTCATCTTTGAAATAAGGGAGTTGGGTAAATGATGTCTATGACCCCTAAGGCTTTGACTCAGGTCTAAGATGCCTTGTGCCCCAGACAAGGTGGGTATACAGCCTAGACCAGGCTCAGATCTCACCCTCTCCACTGTGGCATAGGACCCTATGGGAATGACCTACTGAGTCACTGGAACAGTCTCCCAGAGGAGGCCTGATGCCTAGGTCTGTCCCTACCTTGTTGCATGTCTTTGGGAAAAATCCATTCTCCACTCTAAACTTTGTTTTCCACTTCTATAAAATATCAGGGGTGAACTAAATGGTCTCTAGTGGAGGGAAGGAAAGAGTGGGGAATCTGGGCTAGGCGACGTCAGTGGAAGTAGTTCAGGATCTGGAGTCACAGTTCAAATCCTCCCTTTCTAATCTATTACAAAATGTGGGTGACCCTGGGTAACTCAACTCCATAACATTTATTAAGTGCCTACTGTGTGCCAGGCACTGTGCTAAGAGCCCAGGATATAACAAGAGGCAAAAGACAGTCCCTGTCCTCACGAAACTTACAGTCTAGTGGGGTAAGTCACTTCATTTCCTCATCTGTAAAAAGAGGGGGCAGAACCAATGATCCCCAAATTTCCTTCCAGCTTGAAATCTCTGATCCTATGATCTGAAAAACCATCTTCACCTCTCTAGGCCTTCTCTTCTGTGAAATGGAGATAAAATACTTGATTCTTTTTTTCCCCCAATTTTTATTTTACAGTTATGGTATGAAAAGGATTAAAAAGGGTTGGACTTATTAATTCCTTGCTCACGTATATAAACTACCTTGTGGACATTTTTCCTCATATATCATATTGGGAAAAAGTGAGTAAAATACTTGCTTCTGCTTACCTCCCAGGCTTGCTGTAATGAAAGCATTCTGTGAGCCTTGAAGCAAAAAGGAAATTCAAGATGGCACAATTCTCTGCAATGTTTTAGTGAGAAGGGACCTTGGAATTTACAGAGGAGGAAGTGGAGAGCCCAGAGATGGGCAGAGATAAAGCCTGGATTAGAACACAAGGCTTAAGATGCTTGCTCCAGGCATCTTTCTGCTACACTAGGGCCTCTCTGCAGTCCTTCCTTCCCATTCTGGGCTAGCCTGGTCTAATGATTTCTGAGCCTGGCCCGTGGGGCATGGGGAAAGCACTGTGCCTGACACATGGTAGGGGCTCAACAAATGGTGACTGATTGACTTAACGTAGCAGGGCCTCAGTTTCCTCAAATGAAAGGGTAGGCCTAGATGACATTTAAAGTCCATCCTTCCCAACTCTAAGCAGGGGTGGGGAACCTTCAACCTTGAGGCCACATGTGGCCCTCTAGGTCCTCAAGTTCGGCCCTTTGAATCTGAACTTCACAGAACAAATCCCCTTAGTAAAAGGATTTGTTCTATAAAACCTGCACTCAGTCAAGAGGCCACACCCAAGGACCTAGACAGCCACAGGTGGCCTTAAGGCCACAAGTTCCCCACCCCTGCTAAGTCATCCCATGATCAAATGTCTGTGCTTTCCTTCTGCCTACACCTTGGGTCCCGTCAATCCAGTGCATGGTTGTTCTGTCTCTATGAGAGGTTCCATGGACACCCAAGGAGTCCACTGATAGATTCAAGGGGACCACGAACTTGGATGGGAGAACAAGTACATCTTTATTTCGCCATAACTGGCTTCCTCCGTAATCCTATCTAGCTTACTGTATACATTCAAAAACATCATTCTGAGACATTTTAAAAATACCATTCTGAGGCTTCATTAGACTGCCAGAGGGGTCTGGGAATAAAAAAAGTTAAAAACTCTGGATCTAAAGCTAACTGGAGAAGCAAAGGAAATAGATGCCAATGAACAGGACCTCCCACTGCCCAAAGGATCGAGTCCCCTCCCCTCTGACCGGCATTCAGTTGGATGGAGCAATGAGGCTCACAACCCTGGCCTGGGAGTAAGGAAGATCTGAGTTCAAATGTGGCCTTACACACATATACTAGCTGCATGACCCTGGGCACATCACTTAGCTTCAGTCTGCCTCAGTTTCCTCATCTGTAAAACAGGGATAATAATAGCACGTACCTCCCAGGGCTATTGTGACGTGAGAATCAAAGGAGACAATATTTGTAAAAAGAATTTGGCAAACTTTAAAGGACTGCTAGCTATGATTATGCGAGGCTTGCCCAGTCTGGCCACAAACTAACTCAAAACATCACAAGATGTAGAGTTCGGGTTGGAGTCAGATCCTCCTTTGAGCTTGGTTTGAGCTCCAGGCTATCTACACTGATCACCTGCTCTGCTATACTTATGACCCCCTCAGCATCCCTTTGACATTCCAGGTGCCTGCCTAACTCCTTAGCCTGGGACCCAGGGGCACAGAGCTATCTCTTTACTGTTCCTATTAATTCTCACTGACTCTAGGATCACATGGCACCCCAATACGTGCCTAGGGTAGGTCCATAAGTCTGGAAGAGCCTGGGGAGGCAGAGGCCCACCCAAGAGGAAGTTTGCTTACCTCCCTAGCAGCCTAGATGTCCTATTTATTTCCTTGGGTTGAAGAGGAGGGGGCACCCAGTAAGAATAATATTAGCTGACCTTTTTTATAATGTTTTAAGATCCCAGACTATTTTTATGATGTTATCTCTTTTGAGCCTTACCATAACCCGGCGAGATAGGTTACGACAGTATCAAATAGCCCCATTTTTCAGATGAGAAGACCGAAGCTAAACAACTTATCCACGCGCATACAGATAGTAAACATCAGAGCCAAGTCCAGTTCTCTCCTGCCTCTGTATCTGGGACTCAATCTATTACACCCTTTCTGGAGCATAGGTGCTGTTGGGGAGGAGGGAAAAGAGAAGAAGCCTTGGCTTGACTGTCCATGGGCTGAGATAAAAGTCCTTTTCATTTCCTGTGAAGTAGGGTACAACCTGTCCTATAATTAATGTTGTGTTAGCTTAGTGCTTGCCTGACTGCTGAGGTCCCTCCCCTTTGCTGTGGAGACCTAGGTGAGAGCCACATTCTTAGGTTCTTAGTGGGGAGATTTTGATGGGGACATGAATGAAAAAGAAACTGGTGAGAAGGCACTGAAATTAAATCCAAACCATGCGATTCCTGACTCTTGATAATGGGACTCCAATTACAATTATTTTCTCCTTTTTTACAGGTGAAGAAACAAGTCAGTCTTTAGTGACTTGGCACAGGGTCTTAGAGCTGAAGAAGGGGCCTCAGGGGTCATCTGGTCCAACCACATGTTAGCAAGAAACCCAAAGGCACTAGGCTCAGAGCTGGGGGAGAACTGTATTTGAACCTCGACTCTGACATTGACAGGCTCTGTGCCCCATACTCCTAACCCCTCTGAGACTCAGTTTTCCTCCTTCATAAAATGAAAAAAACAACCTTTGCAAAACCTACTTATCACAGGGCTGTTGTAAGGAAAGCATGAATGGTGATGATGATAGCTGAACTTTACAAAGAGCTCTAAGCTGGCAAAGTGTTCTACATAAATCCTCATGTGATCCTTGCAACAACACTGAAGGTAAACACTCTGGGCATCATTGCATTCATTTTAAAGAGGAGGAAACTGAGTTTGAGAGAAGTGAACGCCCTGCCCAGGTGAAGCAAGGTCTTTCTGACTACTTCCTGACTTCCACTTACTGCTCCAACTCAGCTGCTTTTGAAGAATCAGGAAGGAGAGACTCCCGAAGGGCAAGTGGCTTCCCTGAGGTCACACAGCAAGTTCCTGTCTTAATTAGGATGCTGAGATTCAGAGCTGAAAGTTCAGAACCACAAAGGTCACCTAATCTAATCTCCTTTTACAGATAGGGAAACTGAGCTTGAGAGGGGACAAATGATTTGCCTAGGGACCCACAGGTACACCCAAGTCCTCAGAATCCAAATCTTGCGTAGAGACAGGCTTATCTTCCACTGAAAGAGCTTTAAAGGCAGCAGAAGGGTGGACCGAAGCACTGAGGCAGCTAGGTGGCCCAGCAGGTTGAGCCTCTGTCTGTCCACAGCCTAAGTGAATTTTTATTGGCCAGGTTGTCAAGTCTCGACGACTGAGTCCGGAGCCACTGATAGTGGTCCGAGGAGGCGCCAACTCCTTTCACGCTGGGAGAAGAGGGACAGAACCACTGGGCTGGTTTAGCTGCCTGGGGGGACAGGTCTGCTCCTTGCCCTGGAATCCCCGCCTCCTTCCCCACCCCTCCAGGTGTCCGAAAACTGGGACATAGTCCAGAGTTAGCCCATTAAAAAGCACATCATCTCATGCACACCTGTCCAGCACTTTCTGTTCTAGCTGAACCTCAACGTGGCCTAATTTGTTGTTATACTGGCCCCGTGACTGACTCATCAGTGTAGAGAGCTCCCAGTGTGAAAACAGCCTCCACTGATAAAGATCAGCGACTCATCAGTCATTTACAGTCCCAGAGAGGTTATGGCACCATTTTCACACAACTAGTCCGTGTCAGAGGCAAGACTTCAAGTCGAGTCTTCCTGATTCCCAGGCCACACTTCATCTCTACAAGGGGGACTGCTGAGTGATATCTTGGTTCCTTATGGATTTACCAAGTACTTTCTTTACAACACCCCCAGGAGACAGATGGCAGAAGTGGTATTAGCTTACCCATTTGACAGATGGGAAAACAGGACAATGAAGCGAGATGGCAGTTTCCCAGTCACATAGCTAGAGTCAAAGTTGATGCTCAAAATCCCATAACTCCTGACTTAAAGGCCGGCTTTTTAAGCTCTGGCCACTGCATTACAAACAGACAACTTGGGACCCTCAAAGGGCCCGTCCAACTCCAATCACAGATTGAGTGATTGTGTGACCCACAGTTAAAAAGTTCAGTCATTTTTCAATGGTGTCCAATTCTTCATGACCCCACTTGGGGTTTTCTTGGCAAAGATAATGGAGTGGTTTGCCATTTCCTTCTCCAGCTCATTTTACAGATGAGGAAACTGAGGCAAACAGGATCAATTGACTTGCCCCGGGGTCACCCAGCTAGTAAGTGTCTGAGGCCAGATTTGAACTCATGAAGATAAGTCTTCCTGACTCCAGGACTGATGCTCTATCCACCATGTCACTGAGATGCCCCAAGGGTTAGAAAGCGTAAGTTCAAGTCCTGACTGAGAGTTACTAGTATGTGTCCCTTCACCTCTCTGAGGCTATCATAATTCCCTTTTTGAGCCAGAGTTTCTTCATCCTGGAAACAGGGATGAAATCACAAGAATTACCCTAACACTCAAACCTCTGGGGTAGGAGTGACCTCAGAGAGGTCTGCTAACACCAGAATCTCTAAATGTCAGAGCTGACAGGGATCACAAGAGATCTTCTGGTTCAGTGCCTCTATTCTAGAGACAGAGGAGGAAACAGGTTCAGAAAGGGACAGGGAGTCACCTGAATTTACACAGTGAGTTGGGATCAAACCAGTTTCCGAACTCAGGTCTTCTGACCCCAGATCCCATACTCTATTACATTATGATTCTACCAAAGTGGAAAAGCCGTTGTGAAAAAAGTACCTTGTCCACTTTAAAGCATGTTAAAAAAAAAAGTGTAGGCATCCTGAGGGCAGGGGCTGTTTCATTCTTTCCCATGCATCCCCAACACCAAACACATACTTGGGCATACAGCAGGCACTTGATAAATGCTTGTTGACTGTTGATTGTTTATTGACAGAAAAATTACTTAAAAAGTTACTGATAAGATGACCCTCCATATGGCAGCCCTGCCCAGGATAGACAGGCAGGGAAGACATCACCATCTTCATTCACAGTGATACAGCTAGCTTATAGCAGGTTTTCTCCCAGACTGGGGCACTCACCTTGAGGCACAGAGTCTTGTTAAAGCCCCTAGACCCAGCATTAGAAACTTCAAGAATGGAAACTGAGGAGAAGCCCATCGATTGGGAAATGGCTAAACAAGTTGTGGTATATGATTGTGATGGAATACCAGTGTGCTGTAAACAATGACAAGCTGGCTGAGCTTAGAAAAACATGGAAAGACTCGCATGAAATAATGAAGGGTGAAATCAGCAGAACCAAGAAAACGTTGTATACAGTAATAGCAACACTGTTTGAAGAATAATTGTGAATGACTAAGCTATTGTGAGTACTATATTCAAACTGACTACAAAGGACCTGTGAAGGAAGAAGATGTCCACCTCCGAAGGAGGAAATGATCAACAGAAGTATGCACAGTACGATTTCACATATATATATATGTAAATATATATACACACATATGTATATACACACATATATTTATCTATACATACATATACATACACATACATGTATGTGTGAGAGAAACGGTGGCCTCTAGTGTGGGGGAGAGAGACGGTTCAGAACATAAAGTATAACCAAAAATAAATTAAATGAAAAATTATTTTTTTTAAAAAAGAAAGAAAACTGCAAAGAAGCATGGAGAGAGGGCCCTGGAGGTTTCTGGTGACCTGGTCCCGCTGTGTGGTTTTAGGAAAGTCCCTACCTCAAGCTTCCCCACCTGTAAAGTCAGGATATTGTCCTAGATGATCTATGGAAGTGCCTGCCAGCTTCAGGCATTCTAAGATTGATGGCACTAGCCGGTTTGCCCAATCTTCCCCTCTCTGTCTAAACCTCCTGGGCAGATGCAAAGGGGTGGTGGTGATAAGGAGAGGGTTCTCAGACCAGCCAGGTGAGCAAAGTGCTTTTGCAAGCTAGTTTCAAAAAGTCATTATAGTCATTGAATGTCCAGGCTGGAAGGGAACTGGGAAGGTAGCTGGTCCAACCTGTGTCTGAGCAGGACCTTCCCTGATCTGACCCAGAGTCCTGGCTCCAATGCTCACTAGCTAACCCCAGGCAAGTAGCCACACTGTTATGAGCCTCAGTTTCTTCATCATCAAAAATGGAATAAAAATCTTGGCACTGCCCACCTCGCATGGATGTCACAGAGAATATAATGCCATAGAAATGGGAGCCATTGTCAATGTCATCATCCCTGTGGTTCTCTTTCTTCTCATCTTAGGTCTGATGGAGTTCAGATAAAAATGGTGCTGGGACAGGCCACAATCCTGCCATGGTTCTTTTGATACTTCATGTATCTATTTCATGAGTACATAAAATGATGGTTGTGGTTGTCGTCTTCTCTTTATCATTGTTCTCCAGGGCCAACCAAAAAAAAAAAAGCATCGTGGTCTGGCTCAAATCCTGTCTCTGACACTAAACTGTATGACCTTGGGCAAATCACTGAACCTCTCTGAGCCTCAGTTTCCCCACCACTAAAAAATGAGAAGTTGTATTAGACTGCCTCTAAGGTCCCTTCCAGCTCTAAACCAAGGAGCCTATGATGCTATGATTCTAATCCCTCTGCATAAAATTTATGCTCCATGGCCCTGATTCCTGCTCAACCTCCACCCTCCACCACCCACCATAAAAAGGCAGGGTGGGGTAGGGAGCTACTTTCTCAACAGCCTACTGAGCCTACTGGTTCCTAGTCATTACCCTGATCCCTAGGGGTCTTCATCAGGAGCCCCCAAGTCATTCCCATCCCCAACTCCATCCCCAGTGAGAGGACCAAGGGAAGTCTGGCCATCTCTCCCCAAAGTCCCCTGGAACCATAAGCTCCAAATCTCAGCAACGTGAAAAGTCGAATTTAGCAAAAATCTCCAAGGCCCCCAACTGGTGCCCCACCCATCACCCAGGCTCCCAGGCCCTCTGGCCTTCCCATGGTCTCCTGACCCTTTCCACCCAGTAGACTCTGGGGCACCCCACCCAACCATGAGACTCCCAGGCCCTGCACCCAGCGGATTCCCAGGTTCCCCACTCATCCCCCAGATTCCTAAGACCTCTGGCTGTCCAATGACCTCCTAGGCCCCTCACTGCCCAGGCCCTTTGGCCCAGGATCCCTGGCTATCCAGTGATCTCCCATGCTCCCCTATCCGGTGAACCCTGGGACTCCCACCTGCTCAGTGCAGGCCCCGCCCCCGGCAATCCAGTGCTCTCCCACACTCCCCGCCCTCACATCAGAGGCGCAGCATCATCCACACACACACCTCCCCGCCCACGGTTGTCCAGTGATCTCCTAAGCTCCCCACAAGTCCAGCGGAGGGCCGACCCTCTGGCCGTTGAGTGCTCTCCCACGCTCCCCGCCCGCTCATGAGAGGCGCAGCACCCCCTCCTCCCCGTCCCCAGTTGTCCTGTGATCTCCCAGACCCACCACTGCCCAGCGGAGGCCCGACCCCCTGGCCGTCCAGTGCTCTTCCACACTAAGCGGGTTGTCCTGTGATCTCCCAGACTCCTCCACTGCCCAGCGGAGGCCCGATCCCCTGGCCGTCCAGGGCTCTCCCACGCTCCCACCCGTCCAGCGGAGCCCCAGGCCTGCCCCCAGGCTCCCGCGGGCACCTGGCATCACTGACGAGCAGCAGGACGGAGCCGTTCTGCACGTTGACCTCACGGAGGGTGTCCTGCTCGCCCAGCCTCTTGGCGTTGTAGTAGAAAGCTTTCTTCCAGGACGAGACCCCCTGGCGCACGAGCTGGGCTCGCAGGTCGCTCACGGTGTCCGCCGGCCGCACAGTCAGCGGCAGCAGCAGGTCCTCCTCGGACACGTGCACCTGGATGTGGTAGCGCTTCCAACGGGACAGGCTGCGGCGAAGGGTCTCCATGCCGCCCCTCCCCAGAACCCCCGCAATGCCTGAGCTGGGTTGGGCTGGGGAGCCCGGGGAGGCGTCCCAGGGCCCCTCGACACCTCCCACCGCCGCCGCCGCCTCCTCCAAACTCCCGGGCAGGCGAGGCCGGCGGCCGCCCCCACTGCAGCCCAAACCTGTTGTGGCCCAACCTGTCAGGGCTTGCTAGTCTGCTCGGCTGGCTCCGCTGCCCTCCCCTCGGCATTCGGGGCCCGGGGCCTCCCTGATAGGGCAGGGGCGGGGGCGGGGGCAAGGGCGGGGGTAGGGGCAGGGACCCGAGACGGCAAGCCCAAAGCTCTGGGTAGGGCTGGGGCTGGGGTGGGAAAAGGGAACAGGGACTCCTGCCCTTCCAGAACCAGCCTTGCCCAAAGTCAAAAGCGTCATAGACGCCACAAGATTTCCTAGTTGGGAGGCCACTTAGAACACAATATAGAAAAGGCCCCAAGTAGAAGGGAACCTAGAATACAGAACGTCAGAGCTGGGAGTGCCCCCAGAATGAACAATGTCAATGGCCAGAAGGAGCCTTAGAACACAGAATCCCAGCTGGGGTGGACCTAAGTACACAAAATGTCAGCGCTGAGAGGGCCCTTAGAGACAGCTAAGCCATCCCATCATGGGAAAAGGCTTCACCTAGGACACACAACCAGTGGCCGGCCAGGGACAAACTTGCCCTGAGATCTCCTGATCCCCAGCCTAAAACCCCATAGGCATGATTTGAAGGGTATGGATTAAAACTGGCAGAAACCTCAGAGCATTTAGTCCAAAACCTTTCTCTTTTCAGTTGAGGAAACTAAGACCCAGAAAGTCCAAGTTACTTAACACAAGGTCATGAATTTAATTGAAGTGAAACTTAAATGTGTCTTCATAAGGGAGAGACAGAGACTGGAGTTCCCAGGAAGGTCACATGTGTGTCCCCAAGAGATTCTTCTGTAGGTTCCAGTGCCTATAAAAGAGGCACCAGATGCCTGTTGTGTTCTAGACACTTCTACCCTCTAGGCTGGTCCAGACAGGGCCTGGAACGTTCTGTCCAGCTCAAACAATTTATCCCTGATAAAGAATGTTCACCCTTTCTTTTTTTAATCTTTGTTACAGAAGTTGTCTATCAGATGCATAAGGAAGAGAAGAGGGTTATGCTCGGAAATAAATGTGATGTAAAAAAAAAACTCAAATCAATAAAAATAAGATAAATCTATAAATGAAGAAAGGCCAACCTGCCCCCAGTCCTCTCTCATCTATACTTCCCTGGGGGAAGGGAAGGCATAGACCCTGCAGGGATTGAGTGGTGAAGAGGAAAGCGAACCACACCTGAAGCTGGGGGGACCACAGCTAGAATTCCTGCTCTGCCTCCTAATTCCCTCTATGTTGTTGTTTAGTGGTGTCCAATTCTTCAAGACCAGGTGAACCATAGCATACCAGTGTGGTACAAGAGGTTTTCTTGGCAAAGATACTGGGGTGGTTTGCCATTTCCTTCCCCAGTGGATTAAAGCAAACAGAAGTTAAGTGACTTACCTAAGGTCACACAGCTCAGGTCTCCCTAACACCAAGCCCAGTGCTCTAGCCACCGAACCACATGGCTGCTTTAATACCTCTATGACCTTGGGCAATTCAATTAATCTCTCTAGGCCTCAGCTTCCTCCTTTTAAAATGGAGGAGACTGAACCGGTAAGATAGAACCCTTCCACTTCTCAATCAAGGATCTTCTTCTGGTCACCCCAGTTTCATTGATGATTTCAAATGCCATGTTTTTTGGAGGCTGAGGCCAGACCCAATCATAGGATTATAGATTTAGGGCTGGAAGAAACCCAAGCGATCCTCTAGTGTCTAACCCTCTGATTTTACAGAAGACAAAACTAAGATCCAGAGAAGTTCCGTCTGTCTGTGTCTTAGGCAGGCAGGCAGCATTAATGTTTATTGAACACTTGCTATGTCCAGCACTGCTGGGGATGCAAAGAAAGTTTTTTTAAAAATGGTCCCTGACCCCAAGGAGCTCACATTCTGGTGGGAGAGACAACAGGCAAGCATATAGCAGATATATATGGGGCATAAGTAGAAGGTACTCTCAAA
This sequence comes from Trichosurus vulpecula, assembly GCF_011100635.1. Lineage (NCBI taxonomy): Eukaryota > Metazoa > Chordata > Mammalia > Diprotodontia > Phalangeridae > Trichosurus > Trichosurus vulpecula. The sequence continues at coordinate 71,829,018 of NC_050573.1, forward strand.
GGGAAAGGAGTGGGTGGGGGTAGCGGGGAAGGGCCTCTTGCAGAAGGTGGGATTTGATCTGAGTCTTGAAAGAAGCAAGTAAAACCAGGAGGCAGAGGTGAGGAGGGATAGGATTCCGGACAAAAGGGACAGCCAGTGAAAATTCACAGTCCAGAGATGATGGGTCATGCTCCAGGAACATCCGGGGAGGATGATGTTGCTGGATTGTAGCATTTCTGGAGAGGAGTGAAGTGTAAGATGATTGGAAAGGCAGGAAGGGGCCAGGCTGTAAAGGGCTTTAAAAGCCAAACAGAATTTTATATTTGATCCTAGAAGTAATAACCGGTAGAGTTTACTGAGTAGGTGAGTGACACGGCCTGACCTGTGATTTAGGGAGATCACTGTGACAACTGAGCGTATGATAGATTGCAGTGGAGAGAGACTTTAGTCAGGGAGAGAAGCCAGCAGGCTATTGCAGTAATCTGGGCACGAGATGGGTTGGGGTAGTGGCAGTGTCAAAGGAGAGAAGGTGAGTAGATAAAAAATGGTGTGAAAGTAAAAGCTGCACGAATTAACAACATATTGCATATGTGTGATAAGGGCAAATAAGGGTCTGGGTATGGGTACTTGGGATGCAGGTCTGGGCGACTGGGAATATGGTAGCACCTTTAACAGAAACGGAAAATTCAGAAAAGGAGAGGATTTGGCATGAAAGATAAGAAGTTCCATTTTGGATATGTTGAGTTTAAGGTGTCAACCAATCAGATAGCATTTATTAAGCACCTACTGTGTGTTGGGAATTGTGCTAAGTTTCAAACACAGAAAGAGGCAATTCCCCACCCCACCCTCCAAAAAAACAACATAACAACAAACCAGCCCCTGTTCTTTAAAAACTCACAGTCTAATGGTGGGGATATGTCTATAGGATATCCATTTCAGGAAGTCCAATAGGCAGTTGGAAGTGAGACTGAAATCAGGAGAATGAGAGAAATGATTATTAAAAACTAATGATTTGGGGAGATCCAGAGTTCCCCCTTTTTCTAAAGTCCTCATTTTAAGGCTCAGTCTCTGAAGGAGCTTGCTGATTATGAGATTGAATTAACTCTCCTGACTCTCATTCAGACCCCAGGTTTGGGTGCGGATAAATTCTTTGATTCAATTGCCCAAGGCTGAGCAATTTAGAAGTAAATGACATAATCAAAGTCACATTTCCTTCAGTTTTCTCTCATTAATTGTTAACCAATCAAAGTTGATTGCCATCCTTAGGAACACCCACTCTTCCAAGGGCATATAAACTGTGAGCCCACCCATGATTTCCTTTGGCATTTGAGACCCGTTTTATTGATAATATGCTAGCATTATTAATAAAATGATTAATTACTCAGAAACTATGTCTCTTAAACTTTTTAAGCGTCACAAGAGAGATTAGAGCTAGATAAATAGATTTGAGAATCATTTGCAAAGAGATGATAATGAAATCCATGGGAGTTCATATAATATAAGAGAGAAGAGAAAAGGATCAAAAACAGACCTGTAGGGGGATACCCACAGTTAATGGGCATGTTCTAGAAGAAGATCCAACAAAGGAGAAACTGACAAGTTGTCAGACAGGTAGGAGGAGACCTAGGGAAGCAAGAGAAACCTTCTTTGTTCACTAGAATAGAGGAGAATGTCTTTGAAGGACAGTATCTTACCTCTGGCCTCCTTCTGCCTACCCAGGGACTTGAAATCTTCTACTATAACTTCATTTTTAAAATTAAGTTTTTAAATGAAAATGTAACAAGCAAACATTTCCACTCATCAAAGTACAGAAAAAGAAGGTTGTGTACGAATCACAAATCTCTATTATGTACAATTTGCTTTCTCTTTTCAAGTATGTATTAGATAACACAAGGGTGCTAACACCGCTCTACTTATCCAGCCACCCTCCTGAACTTCCTTGTGTTTTCCCCTTCATCTTTTAGATAGTTTCGTTGGTGCACTTCTCTTTCTTGTCTTTTTTTCCATTGTGATCATTACTTTCTCATTTCCAACACACACACACACACACACACACACATACACACACACACATACACACCCCTCTCCTGGTAACAAATGAGTATAGTCAAGCAAAACAAATCCACAGCCTGATGCTTCTCTTCTCCACTCCAACAAGAGATGGGAAGCCACAGTTCACCATCAGCCTTCTTGGAGTTCTGTCCGGTCAAGGCATGGTCATCCTTCTCTCTTTCAAAGTTTGTCTTCCTTTACGTTTTTTCAGTCACTGCATGACTGGCCTTCTTCTGGTTCTGCTCACTTCATTCTGTATCAATTCATACACACCTCTCCAAGTATCTCTGAATCTTTCCCTTTTGGCACCTTCAGTGCAATAATATTACATCCCGGTCCTATACTGACATTCATTCAGCCATGCCCCGGTTAATGAACACCCACTTTGTTTCTCATCACTAACGACAACAAAACATATTACCGTGTAGATTTCTGTATATATGGGTTCTTTCTCTTTGTCTTTGATTTCTTTGGGGGTGTATGCTTGGCAGTAGAATCCCTGGGTCAGAGGGGATGCATGGTTTCATGACTTTGTGGGTATAGTTTCAATTACTCTCCAACTTTTTTTAAATCATTTTTTCAGTCATGTCTGACTCTTCATTACTTCTTTCGAGATTTTCTTGGCGAAGATTCCGGAGTTCAGTCATTTTTCAATGGTGTCCAATTCTTCATGACCCCATTTGGGGTTTTCTTTGTAAAGATACTGGAATGGTTTGCCATTTCCTTTTCCAGCTCATTTTACAGATGAGGAAACTGAGGCAAACAAGGTTAAGTGACTTGTCCAGGGTCATACAGCTAGTAAGTGTCTGAGGCCAGATTTGAACTCACTTTCCTGACTCAAGGCCTGACATTCTATCCACCTAGCTGCCCACATTTTCCACAATAGCTGGACCAGTTCACAGCTCCATAGAGATTCATTTTTCTTCAGTCTTTCTTAAAGATTCCTAGGTGCCCCATAGGAAAAAGGAAGCCAGTTAAACTTTCATAGTCATTGCTGGGATGCATTGACCACTTCACATCAATGTCCATTTGTAAGCAACCATAAAATCGTCTGTTTAGAGCTGGGAGGTGATCTCTAGCTGATCTTTAATAGGGCTCAACTAATCCAGCCACATTATACAGATGTGGAAACTGAGGCTCAAAGGGATTAAATGACTTACCCAAGATCACACTTACATACCAGGAACTACAAAATTACCCTTTCTCTGGCACAGCACTTTTATCTTTGCACCACCCCCCACCACCACCCCCCCACCCCACCACCCCCACTCCCCCCCACCCCCCCACCCCCCCCACCCCCACCCCACCCCCGCCCAAACCTCTCACAGATTATCCACTCCAAATCACTTACTATTATGTGAGTACCTGGGTGGTCCATTATCTCTCGCTCTCTCTACATAATTAGCCCAATTCCTTTTCTCTCTTTGAGCACAATATGTCACTGCTACTGTGCTGTTGCCTAGGGTCTCCCTCTCCATCCCCCCATCCCTGCATCATAAGTCTCTCTGTTGCCCTTTGTGTGACCCAAAACGTTGATTTTTTTGAGGATTGTGACATTCCATAATTCTCCTCTCCTCTCTTCTCCCTCTTCCCTGAACTCACTTTCTCTCTCTCAATAAAGTATTCATTAAATATACATATATGTGTTTCTATATGTTTGTGTATATTGAGAGAGACTTCCATGTAGCCTATATTGTCCTCTTTTGTCTCTTGATCCTGAACTATATTTTCCCACATTTTTGGGATATCTCTCCCCATTTCCACCCTCTCACCGAAGCCTCTGAGTATTAAAGCATATGTTGATTTACTTTAAAGTACATTATCAAGTTCTTAATAGAATTTCTCTACATCTTCATCCTCTGCAACAGCTGTTGGTGCATAAGCTGCAATTATCTTCATGCTGATTTTTTTGCTTATACTTATCATAAGCATTGTAATGGCAGATGACCAAGTGTCCCATGAAAAAAATAAATTTAAAAGTATTTATTAAGGGCTTACTATGTGCCAAGCCTTGTGTTAGGCTCTGGGGATACAGATAATAATATTTGTGCTTGCCTTTTGTGGAAAGCCCCACCTTTCCAAGAAGTACTTGTGAGAAACATCCTTCCACTGAGCTTCAGCTTCCTCACATTACCTGGTTTCATTTATACCAAGCATCCCAAAGAGTTATTTGATTCAGTTCTTCCAGTGGTGGGTCAATCCAATGGCTGTTAGACCAATGTGTGGATCTCACATTTAGAGTCCCAATGGTTAAGTTAATATTTATAGATGGTCTAAAAACTCTGTGATTCTTAGCACCATCTGTCCTCATTTCTGCTACTCTGCCACCATCTTTGCAGAAGCAGATGGCCCAAAAGGACTGAGGACTGTGGGGCGTTTTTCTTTGTTTCGTGGATTGCCATGGCCTAAGAATTCATCACATAATGACCAGCCTACTGGCTGCTTTATAGAACCTTTCTATGCTGAACTAGGCTGGTCGTTAAAAAACAGACCTAGGCTGGTTCCAGGACCATACTCATGTCAGAAACTGATATGAGAATTTTGTTGGCATAGTTTTTAAAAACCCAGAGTCATCTCATTACGCTGCAAGAGACATCGTGAGAAGATTTTGTGGGAAAAATGCTCACAAACTACCGATGTGAGGTGGGCCAGGAGGTGGTACATGCCTATAATCTCTGCTTCTGGGGGAGGCTGAAATCTGGTGTGGATTGCTTGAGCTCAGGAGTTCTGAGCTGCAATTAGGCTCAAGCTAATTGGGTGTCTAAGCTAAATCCAGAACCAATATGGCAAGCCCCCGAGAGCAGAAGGCCATTCAGGTCGTCTAAGGAGGGGCAAACCAGCCCAGGTCAGAAAAATGGAGCAGACTGAAGTTTCTGTGCCAATCAGTATTAGGACCAGACCCATGAATGGCCATTGCATTTCCAGCCTGGGAAAAATAGCCCAGTCTCAAAAAACAAACAAACAAACCCTAACGTAAAGTAGGAGCTACAGGTTACCATTACTGCCATTTTCACTTTGTACCTTCCTGTTGAACATATGATTTTGGGGGACCTAACCTGTGATTTCATTGGCATAAAGAACTCCCCAAAAGGAAACTCCTTCTGCCCATACAGCTGAACACAACCTAGAAAGTGTCAGGGACTTCTGCTGAAGTTATGTCACATAGCCAGTATGTTGCAGAGATGGCACTTAAACCCAGGTCTCTCCAGGCAGGTAGGTGTGGTGCAGTGAATAGAATGCTGGACCTTGAGTCAGGAAGACCTGAGTTCAAGTTTGACACTTCCTAGCTGTGTGACCTTGGGCAAATGACCTAACCTCTCGGTCTGCCTCAGTTCCCTCATCTGTTAAAAAAATGACCATACCTAACCTAACCTTGCAGGGTTGCTGTGAAGATTAAATGAGATAATATTTGTAAAGTGCTCCAAGAACCTTAAAGTGCTCTAACAATGCTAGCTATTACTCATTATTATTCCTAAGACCAAGACTGGTTCTCGAATGAAAATGCCTCCAATATATCGTGTTGCTTGTTGTCCGTTCTCCAAGGGGACCAAAATGACATCACTATTTTGGGTCAAGGTACCATGTTCCAACTGTGGCTGATCAGAGCAATATGAGCTAGGAAGGCTCTATCTACCACAGGTTGGGCACAAACAGTCCAGACGAACATTTGGAGTAGAGACATTTCTAAATTTGTACATCTCACATTTCTATGGAGCTACTGCAATTCTGCTTCGATCATAGAGCACAGCGCCTTCTTTGATGTGGGCACACCATGCTGGATGGGCCTCTGCTAGTGTCTCCCATATCACATAATTGCTTTCCTAAGTTCTTTAGAGAGACCTTGAACAAGTCTTCCTATTGCTTCCTCTGACCTCCCTGTAAGCTTGTGTGAGTTCTCCATAAAATAGCCTTTTAGGTAAACACACAATTGGCATTTGAATGCTGTGAGCCAGCCCATCAGAGTTGCACTGTCTGTAGCTGAGTTTGAATGCTTGGCAGTTTAGCTCAAGAAAAGACCTCAGTCTGGTACCTTATCTTGACAAGTGATACTGTGTATAAGAGTTACCTGTGTCTCTGTATTATTCCTTGACCAGGTTGTAAATTCCATGAGGGTAGAGATCTAGTCTTAGTTAAACTTTCCACCACCTCCAGCACTTAACATAGCGCTCTGCACAAGGACAGCTCTTTTTTTTAACATTTTTATTTAAAGTTTTGAGTTCCAAATTCTATCCCTCCCTCCCCTTCCTCAGATGGTAAGCAATCAGATATAGGTTATACATGTGCAATTATGTATAACATTTTGATATTAGTCATTTTGTACGAGAAGACTCAAATAAAATAAAAAAATGAAAGAAAGTGAAAAATAGCATGCTTCAGTCTGTATTCAATTAATATCAGTTCTTTCTCTGGAGGTGGATAATATGCTTCATCATTAGTCCTTTGGGATTGTCTTGGATCATTGTATCACTGAGAATAGCTAAGTCATTCACAGTTTTTTATGGAACAATACTGCTGTTACTGTGTACAATGTTCTCCTGGTTCTGTTCACTTCACTTTGCATCAGTTCAGGTAAGTCTTTTCAGGTTTTTTTTAAATCATCCAAGCTTGTCATGATAATATTCCGTTACAATCATATACCACAACTTATTTTGCCAATTGATGGACATTCCTTAGATTTCCAGTTCTTAGCCACCACAAAAAGAGCTGCTGTAATTATTTTTGTACAAATAGGTCTTTTCCCCTTTTTTCAGATGTCTTTGGGATATAGATCTAGCAGTGGTATTGCTGGATCAAAGGATATGCACAGTTTTATAGCCTTTTGGGCATAGTTCCAAACCATTCTCCAGATCAGTTCACAACTCCACCAGCAGTGCATTAGTGTCCCGGTTTTCCCGCATCCCCTCCAACATCTACCATTTTCATTTTTTGTCATATTAGCCAACCTGATAGGTGTGAGGTGGTATTTCAGAGTTTTTAATTTGCATTTCTCTAATCAATACTGATTCAGAACATTTTTACATGACTATAGATAGTTTTGATTTCTTTGTCTGAAAACTGCCTGTTCATATCCTTTGACCATTTATCAATTGGGGAATGATTTGTGTTTTTATAAATTTGACTCAGTTCTCTGTATGTTTAAGAAATGAGGCCTTTATCAGAGATACTCGCTGCAAAAATTTTTCCCCAGTTTTCTGCTTTCCTTATAATTTTGGTTGCATTGGTTTTGTTTGTGCAAAAACTTTTTAATTTTATATAATCAAAATTATCTATCTTACATTTTGTAATGCTCCCTATATCTTCTTTGGTCCTAAATTCTTCCCTTATCCATAAATCTGACAGATAAACTATTCCATGCTCTCTTAATTTGCTTATGGTATTATCCTTTAGGTCTAAATCACGTACCCATTTTGACCTTATCTTGGTGTACAGTGTGAGATGTTTGTCTATACCTAGTTTGTGCCGTACTGTTTTACAACTTTCCCATCAGTTTTTGTCAAATAATGAGTTTTTGTTCCCAAAGCTTGGAACTTTGGGTTTTTCATATGCTAGATTAATATGGTCATTTACTATAATATAATTTCTACCTAATCTATTCCACTGATCCGCCACTCTACTTCTTAGCCAGCACCAGATTGTTTTGATAATTACTGTTTTGTAATATCGTTTGAGAGCTGGTACAGCCAGACCACCTTCTTTTGCATTGTTTTTTTCATTGATTCCCTTGATATCCTTGAGCTTTTGTTCTTCCAGATGAATTTCGTTATTATTTTTTCTAGCTCTGTAAAATAATTTTTGATTGTATGGCACTGAATAAATAAAGTAATTTTTATTATATTGGCTCAACCTACATGAGTGATTAATATTTTCCCAATTGTTTAGATCTGACTTTATTTTTGTGAAAAGTGTTTTATAGTTCTGTTCATATAGCTCCTGGGTTTATCTTGGCAGGTAGACTCCCAAGTATTTTATATTGTCTACAGTTATTTTAAATGGAATTTCTCTTTCTATCTCTTGCTGCTAGACTTTGTTGGTAATATATAGGAATGATGATGATTTATGTGGGTTTATTTTGAATCCTGCAACTTTGCTAAGTTTGTTAATAATTTCAAGTCATTTTTAGTTGATTCTCTAGGATTTTCTAAGTATAACTTTATGTCATGTGCAAAGAGTGATAGTTTTGTTTCCTCATTGCCTATTCTAATTCCTTTTTCTTCTCTTATTGCTATAGCTAACATTTTAATACAGTATTAAATAATATTTAACATTGTATTAGATAATAAATAATAATAAGTATCTTTGCTTCACCCCTGATTGTATTGGGAAGGATTCTAGCTTATCCCAATTACACATAATGCTTGCTGATTGCTTTAGATAAATAGTACTTATCATTTTAAGGTAAATTCCATTTATTCCTATGCTATCTAGTGTTTTTAATAGGAATGGGTGCCATATTTTGTCAAAGGCTTTTTCTGCATCTATTGAGATAATCATATAATTTCTGTTGTTGACAGAGTATCTATATTGACAGAATACATATGTTAACAAATAATTTCTGTTATTGACACGGATGGTTCTTAATTAGCATTCCCTGTTGCTATTGGTGATAAAGAAATCTTGCCAAGACTCTTCCTTCACTTGGGCAGCTGGATCCCATCTTCTGAACTGTCTCCTCAGAGAATGTGCCCCATCAACCTTCTTCTCTCTCCCATAGCCAATCTCTCCATCTCCACTGAATCCTTCCCTCCCATGGTCCTCCCCCAATCATGTTCAGCTCTCCTCTGCTCTTAAATGAAGGAATAAAAACAGTAAGGGCAGGTAGGTAGCTCAGTGGATAGAGCACCAGCCTAGAGTCAGGAGGACCTGAGTTTGAAACAGACCTTAGAAATTAATAGCTGTGTGACCCTGGGCAAGTCATTTAACCCCATTGCCTCAAAAAAAATCCAAAAACATTTCAAATTCTCTACCTCCACACAGAGAGAGCATTGGATTTAGAGTTTGAAGACCCAGGTTCAAGTCTTAACTGTGTGTGCTGTATGACCTTGGCTCTCAGTATCCTCACCTATTAAATAGGGAGAACCATGCCTTCCTCCTTCACAGAGCTATTGATAGGATCAAACGAGATGATGAATATAAAACATTTCATGAACTGTAAATCAGCATATAAATACCAGTTACTATTATTATTATTATAGTTTTCACATATGTGTATCCTATCTCTCCTATTATACTCCTGGGCATTAGGACAAGTTGACATCTCAGATCTGCTATTAATTAACTGTGTGGTCTAATGCAAATTATTTGGCCTTTCTGAGCCTCAGTCTCCCCATTTGTAGAATGAGGGGAGTGGGAGGGAAGAGGACTTCTGTACTGTGCTTTGTTCATCTCTGTCTCCCTCTTAGCCCGAGCAGAGGGCAAGACACCCAGCAGGGACTCAGAGAAGGGATGGCTATAGGAAAGAACATCTCTCTGACAGATAAGGTCTCCAAGGATCCGCCACCATGTCAGGGCCCAGCATTTCCCTCTTCCCCCTGGTCCCTGCCCTCCTCCCATCTGACTCATCATCTTCAGGGACTGGGAACAGAAAACTCACTCTGGCACATGGCTTATAAAACATGGATATCAAGAAGCCTGCAGTGGGCCCTGAGAGTGTCTGGTGCCACTTCCAATTAATTCTGGGTTTTTCATTATACCGTTATTAAAAGCCAAGTGGACAGCAGGAAGAAGGCACTGTGACTGGGGCAGTATATTAAGGAGCCTGGTCTTGCCTCAGGATACTTTATGATCTGTCTCTGGCAATTATGGCCAAGCCTTATGAAGGGCCAAGCAGGGGGATTTGGAGTTCATAGAATCATGGAACCTTAGAATAACAGAATCTTAGAAGCTAGAACCTTAGAATATTAATAACTGGCCATTTACATGTCACATTAGAGTTTACCAAGCACTTTACAGACATTTGCTCAATTGATCCTCATACCGCCTTTTGAGGTGATTATAAGAGATATCATTATCCCCATTTTACAGATGAAACTGAAACTCGCAGAGGTTCAGACTTGTATTTGGAGTGGGATTCAAACCTAGGTTCTCTTTTAATTCCAAGAAAAATTAGAATACCGAGCCTTAGAATTTTAAAATCATAGAATCTTATGTATCAGAAATATGAATCTTTACTATTGGGACATGGTTGCCTCTAGCTCTCTGAGTTTTAAGTGCCAGCACTGGAAGGAGCCATTACTGCCCCCCCCAACTCTAGCCCTTTCTTTGACAAATAGCTCAATAGGCCAATTTACATAGCCCACCCCATCAGTCCCAGAGAAAGGTAGAAGGCAGAAAGTCAAATAGAATAGCACAGGAGTGCCTTTTCAAACCCTACCCCCCCCCATTTATTCTAGAGGGATGTTGACCTGAGCAGGTGGTACCTCACTAGGATGCTGGGGAAGGGAGCACATATGCCTGATGTATGTTTTCACTCTAAGCTAGCCAGGAGTGGGAAATAAAACGTTGGTATAATGGCATACTCCCCACTTCAGCCCTAATTTATGTAATTAACAAGATGCTTTGCACCCTGATACCTTTATCAGGTGGGGCTGCCACCTTGATTAAGTTATAGAAACAATCAAAGGTGTAAATTTGATATGACCAAATTCCTATACAACTCCAGTGAATTGCAATCAAAGGTATAAACTACATCCAGTAAGATTTGAATGAAAGCAGATGATAACAGACAGGGAAATGTCTTGTGGTTGGCCGAAGAGAATCAATCATACCCTGTGGAGATTGGCTAAAATAGCAAGCCAGTTCAGAATCTAGACTCCAGTAGCAGACCAGTCTGGTAGTCAGGCAACCCCAGCCAAAACCCTCACAGGAAATTGCTTAAGGGGAAGGAGAAGAAAGTCTTTGTCTCCTCACCCCTCACTGCATACTCCCTCTACACACTACTAGCCAAACCTGAAGAGCTTTGAAAAGTCAAATGAGTTGGACTTCCAGTTGGTACTGACACAGTATCCCAAGAATAACAATGGTAGCTGCTGCATTGAGGACCAAGAATAAAGACTAAGCATAACAATGTCCACTGACTCACTGCCAAGGAAAGGAAGCTCTCTGGGCATCACTGATGCTTGGAGCCCAACAGAAAGAACATGCCCCAACGGGGAATTTCAGGAGGAGCCCACAAAGGGAGAAAAGGACTTTCAAAAACCAAGAGCTGTGAGTCACTCCTTTGCCACATGTATGCTCTAAGCCTGAACCCATTCTCCCCAGGAATCTTGCATAGACTGAAGCAAAGTGTGCCCTAGATTTTAGAAGGGATTGTTTCTATGACAACCGACCTTCTTATACCTGCTAAATAAATACTGTTTTCTAAGAGCTAATTACCTTTGTCTGGCTAATTGATAATAAATAAGGGAAGAGAGGAAGGATATACCAGATGGAAGCTCTTGAGCAAGTATACTAGAAATGACCCCTGACCCCTCAGAGTTGTTGCTAGAAGCTTGAAGGAAGAAGTAGTCAACCACCCACTGGGGACCCAACTTACTAGTGTGAAGGGGAGTTCAGGAAGCAGGCTGGAGTGGGGTGCTCCACTGGTCAAGTAAGATGAGTACAGGTTCCCACAGCCACCTAAAGTGGCTTTGTGTGTCCAGTGGCACTCTGGGACCCAAGTATAACAGAAGATAGAGATAGCCAAGAGGCAGTCAGACTCCTAGAGGGCAAAATTGCTCTAACACTGTCAGTTGGGGTACCGAATTTCCCATCAGCTGCACTGCTTTTGGACTTCTACAGCATACTCCCGTGCCAGGTGCCTTCCCCCCACCCCACACTTCCTCCCCTACATCTCCTTTTTCAGCTTCCTTTTGTGTGTTGCCTTCTCCTATTAGACTGTAAGCTCCTTGAGGTCAGGGACTGTCTGTTTTCATTTCTATTTGCATCCCTGGCACTTAGTACATCACTTTGTACATAGTTAATGCTTAATTAATGTCTATTGATTAACTACCCACATAATTAATTGCTCAATTGTCCCACTGCTTGAGTGAGTTAGACTTCAGAGATAATTGAGCAGACTGGTAGATGCTGACAGGAGGCAAGGCTACTTTGGTAACTGATGGGGAAGAAAGTAAGGGCTTATTCTTACCTTTCCCCTTGATGGGACCCTACCAAGAAAATTACTGTAAGTTACACTGTATAGGTCTCTAGGGTAAGGGGAAAAGGAGACCCACCAGAAGGGAGAAAGGGAATCTCTTTTTTTTTAAAGAGAGCTTGATTTATAGCCTGTGTTTTTACATTGCCGATGCTTCCCCCAGTATCTCTCTCCCAGAAAGCCATCCCTTATAACAAAGGGTTTTTGGAAGATGACAAAGAGAAAAAACCCAACAAACCAATAAGCACATTTTTAAAAAGTGACATTATACAAAATGTTCCATGCCTGCGGACCCCCCACCTCTTCAAAAGAACAAGAGGAGGGGTCTTCTGATTGCTCTTCTTTAGGGTCTGAGCTTTTTTGTTATCATTTTGCAAAGCTCAGTTTCAACCATTTTTGAGGTATTGTTCTTTCCAATCACACTGCTGTAGTCTGTTGTTTTTCTGGCTCAGCTTACTCTTCAATGCACCACTTTATGTCTTTCTGTACTTCTGTGTATTCAACATGTTTATCTTTTCTTACAGTGATATCGCATTACATTCATGTACCACAATTTATTTAGCCATTTTCCAATCAATGGACATCTACTTTCTTTCCAATTCTTTGCTACCACAAAAAGCGCTGCTATAAATATTCTGTTGTGTACGAGGACTTTCTTCTCATCAATGACCTTCTAGGGAAATAAGCCTAATCGTGGAATCACTGGGTCAAAGGGATTGGACATTTTAGCCACTTTATTTGCCTGATTCCAAATCAGTTTTTAAAATGGTTGTACTAATTCATGGCTCCATCAATAATGCATTAGCGTACCTGTCTTTCCCCAGCCCCTCAACCCTGACTATTTTCATCTCTCGCCATCTTTGCTAGTTTGCTAGGGATGAGGTAAAACATGAAGGTTGTTTCGATTTGAATTTTGCTTAGTATTAGTGATTTGATCCATTCCTTCATATGGTTGTTAATAGTCCTGTCATTCTTCATCTGAGAACTGTTTGCTCATATGCAGTCCTGTGATCCAGTGACATTGACTTCCTTGCTGTTTCTCACTCTAGACACCATCCCTCAATTCCCCTGTTCCTTGTCTTTGCCACCTGGCTTCCCTGGCTTCCTTCAAGTCTCAGCTAAAATCCCACTTTTTCTGCAAGAAGACTTTCTCCACTTCCCTTTCTCACTCCCCTTTGTTGGTGGTCCCCAATGTATTTAGACATATGTCGTTTGTACATAGGTGTTTGTATGTTGTCTCCTCTATTAGATTGAAAGCAGAGACTGTTATATCCTTAGCACTTAGCACAGTTCCCGGCATGTAGAAGGATCCTAATAAATGTCTGTTGACTTGTCTTCACTGTTGGGGAATGTCTTTTGGTCTCAAATATTTTTGATAGTTGTCTATAGAGCTTGGATACCAAATCCTTATCACAGATATTTAATATAAATTTTTCTCAAAGTCTATTGCTTTCCAGACGTGTTAAATTTGTTTGTTCAGAAGCTTTTCATTTTCACATAATCAAAATTATCTATTTTATCCTTTGTAATTGGCTCTATTTCTTGTTTGGTTAAGAATTCATTGCCTGCCCATAGCTAGCAGAAGTATATGAGCTGCTTCTCTTTTAATTTTTTTTGGTGGTATGATCATTATTATTGATGTCATAATTTTATATTTATTGTGGAATATGGTATAAAATGTTGGTCTAGACCAATTTGTTGCAGACTCCTTTCCAATTTTCCAGCAGTCGTTATTAAAGATAGAGTTGTTTCCTAGATAATTTATGTTTTGGGGTTTATCAAATATCGGGTTATTGAGTTCAATCATTTCTGATTCTTCCTTTTCTAATCTGTTCCTTTGTTGTACATTTCAGGTTTTTTTAACCCATACCAAATGCTTTTAATAATTGTTCTTTTATAAAATAGTTTGAAGTCTGGAAGTCTGTCTCCCCAGAAAGGAGTTCTTTAGACCTGGGTATGAGTCTTGTGAATATGTTCTTTATTTTATGCCATATGAACAGAGTGCTTGTAAGGGGAGCTGGTGCTACCGTTAGAAAGCTCCAGAAGATGTCCTTTCTACCCTACCAAGGCAAACAATCCAGATTAAGTGGGAGGTTCCCAAAGTAAACCTGGGACTTTCCCATCAAGACAGAGCCTCTGAAAGAAGAGTTATACTTAGTTTACTATATACTTGTTTCAACAATCCGGCTAGCAGCTTCTGTGGGGGTGTAAGATCCACCCACAGCCAGCACCCAGAAAGCTGCCAACAGCACAGGTTCTTTTGATCTGCTTAACTAAGGAAAGCAAGGTGAAGGGGTTGACAAGCTTACTTTAATTTAGCATACAAATATCATTCACTTAGTTCAGGGGAAAAAGCCAGCACCCTGAATTTCAGAGCAAATTACAAACAAATTACAAATATCAACAGACAGACCCAATACAATTCATAGTTACTAACATCTAGGTTCAGCCCAGGAGCTCAGAACAAGGGCTGGCCCAGAGTCACGTGCCACCACTGCTGCAGCAAAGAGCTCCAAAGAACAGACAGCCAACTCCTGGTTTTTATATCTTTTTCAGCATCAGGGGTGAGTCACACATTCGACTCACCCACGTAACCTAGAATCGTCACAAAGAGGCGGACTTAAGCCTGTGATCTAAAAGCCTCTGCTCTCCCAGACATGTAAACTAGGCCCTCCCTGGAGTTAGCCCCACCTTGGGCCCCACCTTATTTGCCAATCCACACCCACTAAGGTTTTATACCTAATAGGGGTTTGGGCCTCGGGCTTAGCACCTAGTAAGGCTCAATGAATTACTCAAAGGGAACAAAAGCCAAACTATTCAAGGGCACTTGTTGACCTAAGTGCTAAGGAGCCCATTTTTGCTTACCAACACAAATAACAGAATCACAATCACAGAATTTCAGAACCTGATAATATGAGACCCTTAGAAATGTAACATTATAGACTCTTACACCCTTAGATATTATGGTCATAGAATCTTAGGCCCTTAGAATAATAGCAAGTTAGAATCACTAGATGTTGGAGCTAAAAGGACTTTTGAGACTTTAAGATTCCTCAGGAAAAGGGAAGTGGCCATCCAGAGAATTAGAGACAAGGCCAGAGCTAGAAATGGAGTGGGGGAAGCACATGGGGAGGGGAAACTCGTGAGTCCTCAAGACAGTGGAACCGGGATTTAGGAAAGGGGAGGGGAGGAACAGTTTCAGGCCCCCATTGGGGAAAAAGAAAATAATCCTACGAGCCATTTTACTCCACCCTCTAAGAAAAAAGTCAAGGATGTAAGAATTTCCCTGACCAGCTAAGGGACCCCTGCCTTGAACTACTGCAGAAAAACAGGTGAAAAACTGATGAAACAGCAGAGACAGACATCAAATGTTGGTTTGCAGGTGCAAATAAGTCCCCTCAAGCATAGAGGAGCCCTTCAGTCTGTTCCCACCCACCTCACTCAAAACCCAATGATCTCTCAGTACTTAGGAGCTCACACAGTCTCACGATAACATTTACAGTCTCACAATAACAGAGTTTTACACTTTTCCTTCTGTCCTCTCCCAAAACCCACTGGGAGATCAGCAGGACATATACTCTTATCCCTTTCTTATAGACAGGGAAAATGAGAACCAGAATCTATAGATGGTCTTGAAGGTCCCTCCAAGATCCAGTGCTCAATATTTTAAGGTTCTAAACCAGGGGTGGGGAAGCTGTGGCCTTCTAGGTCCTCAAGTGTGCCCTTTGACTAAATCCAAACTTCACAGAACAAATCCCCTGAATAAATTTATTTGTTCTGTAAAACTACATATAAGGCTACATGTGGCAGTTCCCACCCCTGATATAGGGTATTTATCCCAGCCCTCTCATTTGATAGTTGGGGAAAATGTGGTTCAGAGAGAGCGAGGGACTTGAGTGACAGAACTGAAACTAAAAACTCATGGTATCTATCTTCAAGGGTTTTTGTTTTTTATTTTTTAATTTTAAGAAATTGCCCCATAGGGCAAGCTGGGTGGCACACTGGATGGAACATCAGCCCTAGAGTCAGGAGAACCTGAGTTCAAATCCAATCTCAGACACTAGCTGTGTGACCCTGGGCAAGTCACTTAACCCCTATTGTCTTCAAAAAGAGAGAGAGCGAAAGAGAGAGAGAGAGAGAAAAAAAGAAATTATCTTGTAGAAGACTGATGAAACTTAATTTTCCTAGCCCTAGAAGATAGAACTGGGAGATGTAGAGGAAAGTTGCAAAAAGATTTTGGGTCATTGAAATGAAAAGCATCCTAATAATGAGAGCCATCCAAAGTGGAATGGGATTCCTGAAGAGGTAGTGAGTTCCCTGTCACTGGAGGGAGGGACCCACTTTTCCTAGCTTGTATGAATGAGTCCAATTCTTTTTCTATATGACATCCTTTCAAATATCCCTAATAACCATCCTATTCAGAGCAGCCAGGTGACGCAGTGGAGAGAGCATGGGCCCTGGAGTCAGGAGGACCCGAGCTCAAATTTGACCTCAGATACTTACTAGCTATGTGACCCCGGGCAATTGCCTCAAAAAAATAACTGTCATTAGGCTCTTAAGTCTTCTCTTCACCGAGTCAAACATCCCCAGTTTATTCACCCATCCCTGCATGATATAGTCTCTAGTCCCCTCACTGGCCAAATCTTCTCTAGATTTTCTCCAGTTTGTCTATGGCCTTGTTAAAATGTGACACACAGAACAGAATATAGGACCCTGCATGGTTGAGTACAATAGAATCCTCACCTTTTTAGTCCTGTATTCTAGGCCTCACTCTTTTTTTTTTTAATGAACAAAAATTCACCTTCTCTCCCCCACCCCTTGAAAAAGAAAGAAAAACACAATCCTTATAACAAATATGTATCGTCGTTATTATTCAGTAGTTTCCATCGTGCCTCACTCTCTGTGACCCCTTAGGGTTTTCTTGACAAAGATATTCGACTGGTTTGCCATTTCCTTCTCCAGCTCATTTGAGAGATGAGGAAACTGAGGCAAACAGGGATAAATGATTCGCCCAAGGTCACACAGCTAGTAAGTGTCTGAGGCTGGATTTGAATTCAGGTCTTCCTGACTCTAGGCCCAGCACTTTATCCACTGCACCACCTTGCTGCCCACCAATATGCATAGTCAAGCAAAATAAATCTACCTGGCTATGTTAAAAAAAATCTCAATCATCCACCTGAGTCTATCACATTTTTGTTAGGAGGTAGGAAGCATGTTTCACTGTGAGTTATCTGGTCTCTCAGTGCAGACTTGAAAGTGCTTCAGCTTTTTTATTTCCTATTTTTTTTTAGCAACTGTGTCCCACTTAAGCTCACATAGAGCTAAACATCCACTAAAACCCTCAGATCTTTTTCACATGAACTGGTTGCAGTTTTGAACCCTAGTGTAAGATTTCACATTCATCTCTGTCAAACTTAATCTAAGTAGATGTGGCTCTAGCCTGTGGAGATCCTTTTAGATCCTGATTCTTTCATTCATCACATTAGCTATCATAATCTTCATGTTATCTCTAAATAATAATAAAGTGATAATAACAGCTAGCATTTATACGGCACCTTTATATTTTGCGAATGCCATTTACAAATATCATCCCATTTGATCCTCACAACAACCCTGGGAGGTAAGTGCTATTATCCTCATTTTCTAGGCCCAGCACTTTATCCACCATGCTGCCATCTACACTGTTATCCAAGTCGTTGATACTAAACGGCGCAGAACCAAGAATGGATCCCTGGAGCACCCCGCCAAGGATGTCCTTCCAAGCAGACACCGCCTATTAAATGGCTAATCTTTGGGTCTGCTAATTCAAGCAATTCTGAATTCTCTGCTAGCAAGAATAATAGGTGACTTTGTCAGTTGCCTTGCTTAAATCTAAATACAAAAAAATACAAAAAAAATCTAAATATATTAGAGCTACAGCATTCCCCTGACCTACTGATTTTGTAACCCTGTCAAAAAAAATCACTTGGGCATGACCTATTCTTGAAGAAGCCATGCTAGCTCTTAATGATTGCTGTTTCCCTTTCTAAATGCTCATAAACCATCCCTTTAATAATGCATTCCAGAATTTTGTCAAGAATCAAATTCAAGCACACTGTACCTCAATTTGATTCAACAAACATTTAAGCACCTATTATATGCACAGCACTATAGATACAAAAATGAAAAATGACTCAAGTCTTTGCCTGAGATCAAGGAATAGGTATGAGAAGAGGGAGAGGGGAGAAGAGACTGCTTAAGCATAAGTAAGAATGATAGACACAAGAATGTGAAGGGAACACAGGTGAGATCCAAGCAAAGGACAGTAAGAAGTTTGAGGAGAAAGTGATAATTTTCAGCGAGGGGATGAGGGGATGCTCCTCAGATGAAGTAGAAGCTGGGCTGGAACTTGAAAGAGAAAGATGTGAACAGGCAAGAATAAAGATAGGAGCACAGATTTAAAAATGGAAAGGACTTTAGAGGTCATCAGGTTCTGGATTGAGGAAAAGCCTGTCAGAATACCCAGAGGTATCAGAGGGCCAGACAAGAATAGAGGATGAAGAACAATTCATTTTAGCTGGAAATTCAGAGTCAGACTAAGGAAGCCTTTAAAGGGCAAGATAAGGCTGTTTGTTTTATTCTATGGGAAATAGAAAGTCACTTAAAGTTTTCTAAGCTGGAGAGCTGCCTTGCGAAGGATAAATTGGAAAGGAGAGACAATGGAGGCAGGGAGACCAGGTAGAAAGTTATTGCAATATCTCAGGAAAGAAGTGATGGGGGGCAGCTAGGTGGTGCAGTGAGTAGAGCACCAGCCCTGGAGTCTGGAGGACCTGAGTTCAAATCTGGCCTCAGATACTTGACACACTTACTAGCTGTGTGACCTTGGGCAAGTCACTTAACCCCAATTGCCCTGCCAAAAAAACCCAAAAAAATTAAAAATAAAAAGAAATTATGGGGGCCTGAGTCACTAGGTGGGTAACATTGAGAATAGAGAGACAGCGCAGGGGTGGAAGACTTCATGGAGGTAGAATGAATAGAACTTGGCTGTGGAGGGAGATAAAGGAAAGTCAGCAGTGGGACTCAATTTCTTCCTCTTTAAAATGAGACAACTGGCTATGTTCCCAAAGAGATCAAAAAAGAAAAAAAAGAACCCATGGGGAAAAAATATTGATAGCAGCTCTTTTTGTGATGACAAAGAACTAGAAAGTGACGGGGCACCTATCAGCTGGGGAACGAATGGCTGAACAACTTACCATATGGGAGTGAAATGGAATACTATCATGTTGTAAGTCACAGAGATGTCAAACTCAGGCTACAAGGGACCCACAACACCCAAGAATGAACCCAATTAAAATGTAATTGGGAAATGTTTGACAAAGTAAATAAAAAATACAACACAACATAGATAATGTTGATTTGTGGTTTTCCAAGTCAGTTTGCAGCTCTGAGGGGCCCATTTGCTTTTGAGTTTGA
This sequence comes from Trichosurus vulpecula, assembly GCF_011100635.1. Lineage (NCBI taxonomy): Eukaryota > Metazoa > Chordata > Mammalia > Diprotodontia > Phalangeridae > Trichosurus > Trichosurus vulpecula. Next base: position 71,848,633 of record NC_050573.1, read on the forward strand.
CACTATTGCTATAAGAATTGGCAAAAGGGATGGGTTCAGAGAAACCTGAGAAAACTTGCATGAACTGATGCACACTGAAGCGAGCAGAACCAGAATAATTCATAAAATAAAAACAACATTATAAAGGAAAAAAAATAACTTTGAAATACCTGAGAACTGAGCAACACAATGACAAACCATGATTCCAGAGGACTAGTGATAAAGGATGCTACTCACTTCCTGATAGAGAGGTGATGGACTCGGAGTAGATTAGGAGACATGCATTTTTTCAGACACGGACAACAAAGGAATTTGTTTTACTTGAATGCATATTTATTACAAGGCTGTTGATTTTCTTTGTTTCTCAGTGGGGAAGAAGGAGAAAAAAATAGATTTTCACTAATTAAAAATTTAAATTAAAAGTATAAATAAATGAAGTGAAACAGCTGGATTAAACGATCTCTAAACTTCCTTCCAGCTCTAAATTCTATGATGATCCTTTGTCTCTGAGGTTTCAAGGCAGCATTAACGTATAGAGGGGTGTGATGGGAAACTACCAGCTATGAAGTCAGAATGCTAGGGTTCTCGTTCCGGCTTCACTACATATTAGCTGTGTGATATTAAACAAATTCCTTCCTCTTCCTGAGTCTCATTTTTTCCATCTTCAAAACCAGGGGATTGTACTTCTCCAGCCCTGAAAGACTGTGAGCCTACGATCGAAGAGACGGATTAAATCCCCTCTGAGATCCCAGCCCTGAGATTCTCTGACCCCTGGAATGCCCAGTCATGGGGGGAAGGTGCCTCGGCAGCCACACTGCCAGCCCACTTCTCTTTTCTAATACCTTTCTCCACTAAGCCCACCTCAGGCTGAATCTAGGCTCTCCCACCAGGGGATGTGCAGCCTTTTCCTCACTGATAAATTGAGAACTAGGCTGACAAAAAGCCTGACTTGGGTAGCATAGTCATTTGCATAATCATTTGCATAGCTCTACATGAGTTACTCATCAAACTGTTCTGTTAAGTAGACAGACTTTTTTGCTCTCTTTAGATCTATTATTCCTTGAAGTTCCTCCCTTCTCTGCCCACCTCCCCACCAAATCCCTTGTGGAATTCCCAAGCAGGAGGTGATATCATGAGGTTTACGGTGACACTATGTGGTGTGGAAGCCCAGCTTTATCAGAGACATCAGAGGGACATTATGCATTTGAGCAGGAGAGTCTCAGCACTTAAAGGAAGATGGGACCTTGAATTTCATCTTCATTTTACAGATGTGGAAACTGAGGCCAACGGAAGGTGAGCTATTTAGGTCAAGTTACACAGATAGTAGGTAGTCAAGTCGTAATTCGAACGCAGGCCTTTTGACACCCGATAGTAATAATAGCTAATATTTATATATCGCTTACTGTGTGCCAGGCACTAAACTAAGCACTTTACAATTATTATCTCTTATAATCACCGCAATAACCCTCTCGGTAGGTACTATTATTTCCCCCATTTTAAAGATGGGGAAACTGAGGCAAACAGGGGTTAAACGACTCTGCTAGGGTCACATAGCTTGTAAGTGTCCCAGGCTGAATTTGAACTCAGGATTTCCTGACTCTAGAGCAGCACTCTATTCACTGTGCCTCCTAGCTGCCACAAATCTAGTGTACCAAGGCGCTAATAATAATAATATTAGCTAGCTGGCATTTATACAGCACTTGAAGGTTTGCAAAGCAATTTGCAAATATTATCTCGTCTTATCTTCACAACAACCCTGGCAGGTACGTCCCCCCATTTTACAGATGAGGCTCAGAGAGGCCAAGTGACTTGCCCAGGGGAATACGGCTATTGAGTTTCTAAGCTGGGTTTGAACTTGGGCCTTTGTGATGACAGGCTTGATGGTTTATCCACGCTGCCACCTAGCTGCACAGGCCAAGGCAGTTGTACTGCCATAGTCCTCCTCTCCCCTCCCTTCCCCTTCTCTCCCCTTCCTCTCCATTCACTCCTCTCCTCACATCCCAGACCTTGTTTCTTCCTCACCCCCAAGGCAAGGCTTATTGTACCCATTTTCCAGGTTGGAAAACCAAAGCCCAGGGAGATGAGGTCCCACGGTGAACCAGTGGTAGAGCAGGGACTGGAACCAAGGCTTCCAACCCATGTCCTGTCCCTGTCCACAACAGAAACTGGGAAAGAAGAATGGAGAGTCGCTGAAGATTTTTGAGCAAATGAGAAGATCAACCAACAAGCGCTTATTAAGCATTTACTGTGTGCCAAGCTCTGTGCTAAGTGCTGGGAATTACCAAGAAAAAGCAAAAACAGTCTGAGGAAGTTTTAATGAACTATACGTTCACTGCGAATCAATTTAGCAATATGGCACATTCAGGCTATGTTAAGTAAATGGAGGCATAAGAGATGGTATGGTGTAGGGGCTAGAGTGTAGCTTTGGAATCAGGAAGTCCTAGGTTCAAAGCCTGTCTTTAACCCATATTGGATTAGTGACTATGGGCAAGTCATGACCTCTCAGTGACACAGGTAACTCTCTAAGATTCTTAGTCCAGGGCCTGGCATACAGTAGGTGCTCAACATGTGCTTATTGACTTGGAAGTTACAAGACAAGTTGCCAATGTACCTCAGTAGAGGGAGTGCCCCTCCTGATGAAATCACAGTCTCAGACAACAACCCCTCCCCACAACAGCTTCCCACCCTTTACCCTGGTCAGACCACATCTGAAATATTTTGCTCAATTCTGGGTTATCATGCATAAGAGAGATTAAGATTAAATTTCTCCTGCTTTGGCCCAGAGAGCAGCAGCAGATTGGAATTGCAGAGTGGCCGAGTTAGACTCAATATAAGGAAAAACCTAAGAGATGATTAGTGCTATGCAAAAATGGAACGGGTTACTTCTTAAGGTAGTGAGTTCCCCATCCCTGGAGGCCTTCAAGAGAATTCTGGATGACTACATGTAAGGAATGTTGCAGATTGCATTCCTGTTTAGGCATAAATTGGACCAGATGCCCTCAGGGGCCCTTCCAGCTCTGAGATTCTGTGAAGATTTACAGGAGCAACAGGATAGAGGTGTAGTGGGGTGGGGGGGACTGGAGCAGAAAGCTTCTATGAGAGTCAAGGTGAGAAGTGAGGAGGAGCTGAACCAACATTTGCACTGGGAATGGAGAGGAGGGGATGCAGAAGAGAGAGATTGTGCATATTGAAATAGCAGGATTTAGGAACAGATTGGATCCAGAATGGGAGTGGGGGACTGTGGGAAGAGTCAAAGATGACTTTGGCTGAGGTTTCCAGCCTGGATGACTGGGAAAATGGCAGTGCCCTTAACAGAAAAAGGGAGTCTTGGAAGAAAGGGCAGGGGCAGGCTGGGAAGGGAAGGTGAGGAATTCAGCTTTGGGCAAATGGATTTGGGGGTGTGGGGAGGGAGCAAAGAGACCTCCAGCAGGGGGGTGGAAATATTGTACAGGAGCTCTAAAGAGAGATTGGCGGGGGGGGGGGGGGGGAGAGATATCAGTTTGGGAGTCATAGGGAACAGTGTGCTTAGAGCTGATAGGAACCTTAGCAAGCACCTGGTCCAAGCCCTGTTTTTTTAGGTCTACAGATGTCAAGTGACTTCCTTAAGTTCACATAGGTAGCGAGGGAGATTTAAAACTAGACCCTCAAATTCTTAATCCAATGCTATTTCCCCAAATCATCTGCCTAGCAGTGATAATTGAAGACCAAGTGTGAGGGTCCATGGGGAGGGAGGAAGAGAATGTCTCAGACACAGAGCAATTTTGAGCCCTGGGGATGGCAGCGGAGGGATGAGGGGACAGTCTGCTACTGAATATTACCATCTAGTGGCCAGGTCAGTGTCCTGCAGACGTGTGACTCCACCTAGCACAGATTACTAGAGGATGAGGTTGGGAAGGATAATATGCAGGGGAAGGGGGGTGAAATGTCATAGGCCCTGCTGTGATGCAGGTCGGAGAGGGCAGTGGCACCTCCCCAGGCAGAGATTTCAGCTTCCTGCCTCTGGAGATTTCCAAAGACTTCTCATCAGCCCAAACTTCCTGAGGGCAGTCGGGAGAAGGGCTGTCCAAATGGGATCTGTGGTTGCTATGGGACAGTGTTGTCAGGGAGATGGAAGAGAGACAAAAAGGCAGAGATAGGCAGAGGGACAGAGATTAGTGAAGGCAGGGGGAGAGGAGAGAGAAAGAAACAGAGACAGAGAAAATGGGGAGGAGGAGAGGCAAGACAGAGCAAGACAGAGCAAGACAGGAGAGGGAGACAGAGACAGAGACAGGGGCAGAGAGGCAAGGAGAGAGACAGAGCTGGAGAGATTGGGAAGGGGGAGAGAGGGAAAGGGAAGACAGAGCAGAGAACAGAAAAGGGAGATAGACAGAGAGATAGAGAGACAGAGCTAGAAAATTTGGGGGAAGGAGAGGGGGAGAGGGGAGATGGAACAGGGAAGACAGTAGAAAGAAAAAGACAGAGAGTTTGGGAGGAGGAAGGAGAGAGGAGGAAGAAGAGGAGGAAGAGAAGGAGAGGCAGGAGGAGGAGGAGGAGGAAGAGGAGTTGGAGGACAAAAGAATGCCCAAACTCCTTTGCTTAGCATTCAAAGCCCCGTACAATCTGATGCCACCTTCCTTTTCCAGCCTTCTCATATTACTCCCCTTTATACACCCTGACAAATGGGATAACACTCATTATCCCCTTTCCCCTACAGCTCTCCAGCCCCCATGACTTTGTTCACAAGACTTTTCCCTAAACCTGGAATGCCCTCCCTCCCCCTCTCTGCCTGCTGAATTCCTACTCATTTTTTAATGCCTTTAAAGGATCCTGTGGCTTCTCTTTGAAGCCCAGTTCAGAAGCCACCTTGTCCAGGAAACCATATCTTTTTTCCTCTCCTTTTTGTGGATAATAACCTCTCCCCCTCCCCAACCACAAGTGGCACTTTGTCCATTGCAGCTGCCCTGTTCTTGTACCACTGCATAGTTTCATTTTCTGTGTTTCTGTCTTAACCCATACTGGACTGTGTGAGTTCCATGAGGGCAGGGGCTACATTTTATCTAGACTCTGTATGTCCTCCAGCACCCAGCATGGGGGTTCTCTGTACAAGAGGTGCTTAATCAATGACTGTAGACTGTATCTGAGAGACAAAGAGAGATGTAAAGGAAAAGAAGAGGAGAGAGAGAAAGAGAGAGAGAGAGAGAATGAGAGAGAGAGGAGAGAGAAAGAGGAGAGAGGAGGGGGAGAGAGAGAGAGACAGAGAGAGAGAGAAGACAGAAGAGGAGAAGAGAGGGGAGGGGAGAGGAAGGGAGGGGAAAGAAGAGGAGAAGAGAGGGGAAGAAAGGAGAGATGAGGAGAGAAGGAGGGAGGGAGGGAAGGAGAGAGGGAAAGAAAGAGACTGGGAGAGAGGTGGGAAAGGAGGGAAGGAGAAGGACAGAGGCAGACAGACACAACAGAGACAGGACAGAGATGGAGAGAGACACACAGAGAGAGGTTCTGGACCCAGTGCTGCTTGGTGCTGCCATTGCTGTCCTGGTCACCTTGCAGACAGGTCAGGCTGGGGAAAGGGCACAAAGATATCTGGTCCAGGGTCAAAAAATCCGCGAGATGACTCAGGTTGTGCCCAAGCAGGAGACCCTGCAAGAGCTGCAGCTGCCAGAAGCAGGAATTTGGGAAATGGAGCTTTGGAGAGCAGAGTGTGACTCTTTGGCGCCACCCGATGGGAGCAGGGAAGAAACGCACCTACTCCCCAAAAACGCCCCTGCTGCCGAAGCTTTGGGCCACCTTGCCCAGAGCTCAGGTCAATCTGTCCTGCCAAGGTTAATAAGTGGCCTGCTCCCACCGCTGCTACTGCCCTTCTCCATAGTGCCCAGAGCTAGGCCTCGGTGGGGGCAAGGGGGAGTGGGGGGTGCAGAGAGGCATTGGAGAGCCTCCTCCCTCTTTCATTCTTATTCATTCTCCTTTTCTCTCTCTCCTTCTACTTCTCTCTCCCTCTACTTCTCTCTGTCTCTCTCTCGGTCTCTCTGTCTCTCTCTCTCTGTCTCTCTCTCTCTGTCTCTCTCTCTGTCTCTCTCTCTCTCTCTCTCTGTCTCTCTCTCTCTCTCTCTCCCTCTTCTTTCTTCGTTTTAAGTGAAGGAAAAAGCATTGAGGACCTGGGCTCCCGGCCCTGACACTTACTGACTGTGCAATCCTGGACAAGTCACTCCAACCCTCTAGACCTCATTTTCTTCATCTGTAAAAAATGAGGGGGATGGACTCAATGAGCTTTAAGGTCTCCTTTCCTTTCTGTAGTTCTCTCTATCTCTTGCCTGTCTTTCTCTTCCCCTTGTATCTTTCCTTCCATTATTTCTTCAACACCTTTCCCTCTTATTTTCTAGTCCTTTCCATACACAGTCTCTCAATCTCTTTCTCTGTCTCTCTCTGTCTCTTTCTCTCTCTGTTTATCTCTCTGACTCTTTCTCTCTTTCCTCCCCCTCTATCTAGCCATACCTTCTCTCCCATCTCTCCCCCTCTTCTCTCTCTGTTACATGCCATCTCTTGTCTCTGTCTCTGTATCTCTCCTCTCCCCATTTGACCATACCCAGAGCTGCTCCCAACCAGCACCTCCCGGAACCTTATGGTGTTTTCCTTAATCAAAGCTAATTGGGAAGGGGGGTTGTCTCCAGTCTTTGCTGGCTGCCTCTAATCCATGGCCTGGCAGTGTTATTAAGATGGTATTTTAGTATTTCCCATCATCCTGGTGCTAAGTGACTCAGCCCCAGGGGGAGGTGTTGGAGCAGAATGATTAACCAAATTAGCATTTTGGAGACACACTTCACAGACTCCCTTTGGCAGAGATTAAATTCTTCCCCTGCCAGCACCCTGGCCCTGCTGAGAAGATGACATGGTGGTCCCCTTTTGCCTTGGTCTCCCCGGCCCTGTCCTTCCTTCCTTCAACAAATGAATCCCCTCATGTAGGCGGAATCCTGTGCTGAATGCTGGAGGGGACACAAAATTTAGCAAGACCTGAGCCCTGCCCTGATGGAGCTCAAGTAGGAGTCTAGGAGGAGGATGTGACATACAAAGAAATCATTTGAATGTGCGTTGTCCCATGACTGGTGTATCAAGAAAACACAGGCTAGCCCCAGGCTGTGGCATCAGTATAAGAGGATTTTGCACGCAGGAGGTGATGTAGAGGAGAGCATTCAGGACTTACAGAGTTGGGAAAGGAGAGATATTCCAAAAGGAAGGACGAGAGAGAGAGAGAGAGATATGTTGGACTGGTACCTGGGAAATCTAAGGACACCTAAAGGAAGGCTGCCACATCATTGGGTGGATCCTCAATGGAAAATTTATAAGCGAACAGAGAAAAGAACCAGCAAGGCACGAGATAAGAAGGGGTCCATGCATTATGATCCCATTCCATCTCATCTTCTACAATACATTGCCTCCTCTATCATCCCCATTTTCTCATTGATTTTCGGTTGTTCCCTGTCTACTGGATGCCTTCCTACTACCTACAAATATGCCTATATCTACCCCACCCTACCAAAAAAAAAAAAACAACCCACATCACCTGGCTTGATCTGTCCCTACCCTCTAGCTATCATCCTATATCTCTTCTTCCTATTGTGGCTAAACTCCTTGAAAAGACCATGTACACTCACAGTCTCCACTTCCTTTCCTCTCTCTCTTCTTCATCCTGTGAAGTCTGGTTTTCAATCTCACCAATCAACTGAAACTGCTCCCATCAAAGTTACTAATGTCTTAATTGCCAAATCTAATGTCCTTTTCTCGGTCATCATCCTTTGTAGCCTGAAAACAGTCACCTGTTCCTTGATATGCTCTTCTCTTTGGATTTTCACAACACTTCTCTCTCCTGGCTCTCTTCCTACGTGTTTGACCACTCCTCAGTCTCCTTTGTGGGATCTTCATCCAGATCACACCCACTAATGGTGGGTGTCTCCTAAGGCCCTCTTCTCTTCTCCCTCCATACTCTAGTATGTGAAAGGGAATGATTTGGAAGAAGACTCAAAAGGTGGGAAGGGACCAGGTTGCAAAGGTCTTTAAGAGCTTTACTTCTTTTTTAAACTTTTACTTTAAAAGCTAAGCAGAGAATTTTATATTTGATCCTGGAGGTAATAGAGAGCCCCTAGAGCTGATTATACCATAGACAGATCTTCACTTTATCAGTTTGACAGGTGATAAATCAATTTGAAAGGTGAGTGGATGGTGGACCGGAGTGGGGAGAGACTTAAGGCAAGGAGACCAACCAATAGCTCTATGCAATAGTTCAGGTGTGAGGTGATACGGGCCTGCAAGGTCAAAGGAGAGAAGGGAGTAGATATTAAAGATATTACAAAGATAGAAAGGAGTGAAGTTGGCAACCAATTGGATGTACAGCATGAAAGAGAGTGAGTGAGTCATGGGCTCATCTGGATTTGATGTCATATGCAATGGCTATGGATATTTATTACAAGGGTTTTGTTCTTTTTTCTTTTTTTCTTTATATTGGGAAGAGAGAAAAAAATATTCATTCATTGGAAAATGAAATGAAATAAAAACGAAAGTACTATTTTTGGTCCAATACCAAAAATGGAATAGGGAAAATCTCCCTGGAAGAGGTGGGGTTGAGCTTTAAAAAAGCTGGGCAGGAATGGGCCAACATGGTGAGCCAGAAGGAACAGTTCAAGCAAAAGCATAGAGGTGGGAGAATATGAAGCATGGGTGGGGAGGTGGGGGGAGAGGAGAAATAGGGCGTCATCCCATTTGACTGAAACATAGAATGTTTGAAGGGGAGCAGAGGAAAGTAAGGCTGGATAGGAAGAGTGCTACCAGGTACTTGAAAGGTTGTCTTGAGAAAGAGAGATTGGATGGTTTGGTTTCCACCCAAAAGGGTAGAACCAGGAACAAAGGAAGGAAGTCATGCAGAAGTAAATTCAGGTTGATTTCAAGAAAGAAACTTCCTAAGAATTAGAACTGTCCCAAAGCAGAATGGCCGGCCTCAGGTGGTAATGGATTCTCCCTCATGGGAGGTCTTCTAGCAAAGACTGGACAACATTTGCCTGGGATGGTTTGGAAGGGTTTGGATTGCATGACCCCTGGAGGTCCCTTCCAGCTATGAAATTCTGGGATTCAGATCATAGAAGGCCTTGAATTCCAGACCAAGGAATTTGAGGTAATAGAGAACCACTCAACTGATGATCAGTAAACATTTATTAAACACTCACCATGTGCAGAGTCTGGTGCTGGGCATTGCTGATGTGAGGGCAGACGAGTGTTTCTAGAAGGGTAGATGAGGGCAAAGAGAACAGGAAGTACCCTCCACGAAACCTTCCTCATCCTCCTCAAGCTAGAAACGGGCCCTTCCTCCTAGAGGTGCTTGGTTCTCCTTGGCGATTCCTTCCTATGCAGGTAAATGTTTCCCAACTTAAACGTATTGATGTACAAGCTTCCGATGCCCACTAACCTGGGGGCTGGGATTCTGTTGTTTTTCATCTCTGTGTCCCCAGGTAGGCTCTCAAAAATGATTCTCTGTGACAGACCTTGAGTCGAACACCAGCGTAGAGAACACAAGATCCTACTGCGCTTATTGCTTGGTGATTTTTTGAAAAAGCATTTGATTTGACCATACAAAAGGCAGCCTCGAAAGCCCTCCTCCAACAACGTGCATGCATATGCAAAATCATAGGAATCTATAAATGCAAACACAAAGATAGCTTTGCTCAGTGACTCAAGCAGGGCACAAAACAGGGAGGTTTTTGCTCACCAAAGATGTTTGTCCTCATCACGGAAGATGCCTTGAGAGTATGAATGGAAGAGTCAGTGCAGAGAACAAGTCTACCAAATATTCCTATTTACGGAGGACGTTGCTCTCCTTTCCTATAGACACCTCAAACTCAACATGTCCAAAACAGAACTCATTATTTTCCCCTCCAAACCCTCCCCTCTTCCTCATTTTCTTATTACTGTAGAGGGCCCCCCATCCTCCCAGTTGCCAAGGCTAACAACCTAGGTGTCATCTTCAGTTCCTCACTCTCTCGTCTCCCATATCCACTCTGTTGCCAAGACCTGTCAATTTTGCCTTCACCACATTGCTCTCCTCTGACACTGCCACCAGCCTGGAACAGGCCCTTATTATCTTACACCTGGGCTATTGTAGTAGCCTACTGGTTAACTGAGTCCTCCTGACTCAAGTCTCTCTCCATTCCAGACTATCATCCACTAACCAGTCAAACTGATCTCTCCCTGAAGTACAGGTCTGACCATGCCACTCCCCTCTTCAGTCATTTCCAGCATCTCCCTCTCACCTCCAAGATCAAGTATAGAATCCTCTATTTAGATTTTAAAACCTTTCGTAACCTGACCCCTTCCTGCTTTGCCAACCTTCTTAGACCTCAGTCCCCACCACACTGTCTACAATCCAGTGACACTGGTCTTAATGCTGTTCCTTTTGCCTTCTCACAGCTCCAGATATTTTCACTGTCTGACTCCCATGCCTGGACTGCTTTCCTTCCTCATTTCTACTGGCTTCCCTGGCTTCCTTCAAGACCCAGTTAAAATCTCACCTGCTCGAAGCCTTTCCTGATACTCCTAAACACTAATGCTTTCCTTCAGTGATTTTCCCCAATTTGTTCTATGGACATCTTGTTTGTACATAGTGGTTTGCATGTTACTTGCTCCATTAGACTGTGAGCTCCTTGAGAGCAGGGGCTGGTTTTGCTTTTCTTTGTATCCCCAGCATTTAGCACAGTGTCTGACACATAGTAGGTGCTCAACAAATGCTTATTGACTTGATTTCTTATTGCATTAAACTCAATAAAACTACTGAGCTCCTAGATGAGATTCTTGAACACTCAAAAAAAAATAGCTTAACAATCCATACCGGAAAAACCAACTGGATGAGAGATGCCTATCAACTAGACTTTGACTTGGAGTTGGATGGACAACTCATTGAATTAGCAATCAGTATATACATGCACAATGAACTGGACCTAAAACTGAATGTGAAAAAAGGTACAGGCTGGACCACATTTGAGAAATTGTACAGTGTTTTTAGTAACATTGAGCTTATTCCTGACATAAAACAAAGCTTTCTAAAACCAATATTCTTCTAATGATGCTGTCTTCCTGCAAATCTTAGGAACGCTACAATCTCCAAAGAAGTAAAATGGCAGATAACTCCAAGATAAATAGTGGGCACAAATTGTCATAGTGCCAATGAGGGCCTCTGCATAAGAAGTGGCATAAATGATACCATTAAGGAAATGTATGGCCAAGAAAGGAGGTGTGGCTTTTGTGTAAAGAGAATAAAGGATAATAGATGGAGAGCCTGAGTCTTGTACTGGTACCCACAAAAAAAAATCAGCTAGGTGGGGCAATAGAAAGAGCACCACCAGGCCTGGAGTCAGGTAGACCTAAATTCGAATCTGGCCTGAGACACCTACTAGCTGTGAGGCCCTGGGCAAGTCACTTAAGCCTGTTGGCCTCAGTTCCTCATCTGTAAAATGACCTGGAGAAGGAAATGGTAAATCACTCCAGTATCCTTGCCAAGAAAACCCCAAAAGGGAGTCACAAAGAGTTGGACATGATTGAAAAATGACAACAACAAAAAGAAAAAGGTCTCCTGAATATTGGGACACTGTGGACAAGAACTGGTTAGTTGTTGTCTTTCATTCTCAGAGAGGACCAAAATGACATCACTATGTTAGAGTCAAGTTACAGTGTGTCCAAGTGTGGCTGATTCAGACCAACACAAGCTCAGAATGCTTCACCACAGGTCAGGTACAAATAGTCCATGTGAACATTTGGGGTGGATTCTCTAAATATGCACATCTCACTTTTCTTTTGAGCTACTTCCACTCTGCTTTGCTCATAGAGCACAACACCTTCTCTGATGAGGTCACGCCATGCTGAGTGGTCCTGTGCCAGTGTCTCCCATGCCACACAATCACTTCCAAAGTTCTTTACCTTGACAGTGTCTTTGTATTGCTTCTTCTGACCACTATGTGAGTGCTTGCTCTGTGTGAGTTCTCCATAAAATAGTCTTTTGGGCAAGCATACGTTTTGCATTTGAACAGCATGGCCAGCCCATCAGAGTTGGGCTCTCTTCAGTAGAGTTTGAATACTTGGTAGTTTAGTTTGAGAAAGGACCTCAGTGTCTGGTATCATATCCTGCCGGGTGATCTTCAGAATCTTCCCAAGACAATTCAAATGGAAGCAATTCATTTTCCTGGCATGGAGCTGGTATATTATCCAGGTTTCAAAGGCATACAATGAGGTCAGCACAATGGCTTCAGTTTGGTAGTCAGTGTAATACCTCTCCTCTTCCACGCTTTCGTTCAGAGTCTCTCCAACACTGAGCTAGCTCTGGCAATGCATATGTCAACCTCATTATCAATGTGTACATTCCTAGAAAGTATACTGCCAAGGTAAGGGAACGTATACACAGTATTCAGAACTTCTCCATTTGTTGTGACTGATGGTTTCCACATATGGATGGTATGGTGCTGGCTGATGGAGCACCTGTGTTTTCTGGGTGTTAATTGTTAGGCCAAAATTAGCACAAGTAGTAGAGAATGGATCCATACTTTGTTACATCTCAGCTTCAGAGGCTGCATTGAGTGCACACAAAAAAGTCATATACCAACACTCCCTCCACTTTAGTCTTGGCTGGTAGCCTTTTAAAGTTGAAGAATTTATCATCAGTGCAGTAGCGGACCTTGATGCTGTGTTGTCCTCATTGGAGGCGTTTGACAACATAGCTGAAAACATCATGCTAAAAAGCATGGGAGGAAGCGCACAGCCTTGTTTCACTCCACTGGTGACTGGGAAAGCATGAGAGCGCTGTCCATTATCCAGAACCTGGGAAAGCTGTCATGAACTTGATGTACAATGCTGATGAACTTCTCTGGGCAACCAAATTTTGATGTAATTTTCCATAAGCTCTCACACCTGATAGTATCAAAGGCCTTGGTCAGATCAAATGTTGTGTACAGAGCTCAGTTCTGCTCCTGGCATTTCTCCTGGAATTGTTGGGCAGCAAACAGCATATCAACTATTCCTTGGCCCTTTCTGAAGTCACGCTGGCACTCAGGTAGATGAACATCATCCAGGTAAAAGATCAGCCTATTAAGGAGGATTCTGGCAAGAACCTTGCCAGCAATGACTAAGAGACAGACCCCACCCTGTGATTATCACAAGGCTGTCTATTTCCTTTACCTTTACAGAGATGGACAATGGAGGTGTCCTTGAACTGCTGGGGGATAACCTCCTCTTGCCACATAACCCAGAAAATTTCAGTCAGCTTTTGTATGAGCAATGGGCATCCCACCACCCCCCCCCCCACACACACACACACCTGGTAAATCTCATCTGGAATAGAATCAGCACGAGGTGCTTTTCCAATGGCATTCAAAACGTCTTCTTCAGTTGGAAGTTCAGCTAGGGAGGGATTGACTTCAACCTGAGGTAGTCAATGGCTTCAGCATGGATTGATGACAGTCTTGAGAACACTATGAAAGTGTTCAGCCCATCTCTTTAGGATCATGTCCTTATCACTAATCAATGTGGCTCTATCAGCACTGAGTAGTTGAGATGCACCATAGGCCTTTGGCCCACAAATAACCTTCAGGGCATCTTAAAAGTGCTTTGGATTGTTACTATAAGCATAAAACTGAATTTCATCTGCCTTCCTACTTAGCCAAGAATCCTGCATCTCTCTAAGCTGTGTTTGTACCTTACTTTTGATGGAGTTAAATACTTGCTTCTTAGAGATAGATGAACTACCCTGCCGGTAAACCCTGTGGAGTTTTTGTTTTTCATTTAGCAGCTTTTAATTTTTTCATCAAATCAGTCTTGATGCTTGCAAGTGTTCTGACCCAGATGAGCAAATGCAGTGCTGTACACCAAATCTCTGAAAGCTGCCCACTCCTTTTCTGCTCCACTGTTGCCAACCGTGTGTTGGCTTAACTCTCCCTCCAAGTTAGCAACAAACGGTCTCCCTCAGAGAAGTGTTCTAATCTGTTGACATTAATTCTTCTCATAGTCATTTTGCCTTGAGACTGCCACTTTTGTTGAATGTGAATATTTAGCTTGGAGAAGATAAGTCTATGATCGGTCCAGCACTTTGTGCCACACACCACCTTCATCACTCTCACATCCTGTCTATCTCTATTCCTTACAATGACATAGTCTATTAAATGCCAATGTTTGCTGCAAGGGTGCATCCAGGAAGTTTTAATGCATTTAAGTAAATGGGAGACACTGTTAGTGATGAGAAGGTCATGAGATGTCTTCAGTATTACATGACCATTGTTGTTGCTGTTTCCATTTCCATTCCTTCCTAGGACTCCCTGCCAAGTCTCATAGTCTGCGCCTACTCTACCATTGAAGTCTCCCAGAATTATAAGCTTGTCCTCTTTTGGCACATTGTTCTCCAGGTCTTCATAAATTTTTTCTTTGTCCTCATCAGGGGCCATCACAGTGGTAGCAAAGGCACTGATGATGGTGGCTTGGTATTTTCCTGCAAATGGCATTGTCATGACTGTTGTTCACTCTTTTTGGTAGACATGCAAGCTTGTTGACTAGATTAGTTTTGATTGCAAAACCTATGCCAGCTTCATAGTGCTTCCCTTCACTGAGGCCCCTCCAGAAAAACATGAATCCAGCTCCAACTTCAGTAAGCTGGCCTTCATTTATCAGTCTGGTTTCACTCAAGGCTACTATCTGGATGCAATACTTGCTGAGTTCTCTTGCAACAAGAACTGTTTGTCTTTCAGGTCTATTGGATTTTGTGTTGTCTATAAGTATATGCGCACTCCATATGCTGATGGTGAGTGGAATCATCTTTGCAGAAGTTTTTGTACATTTTTTTGTGTGTTTTGATGACAGGGTGGGATCCTCACCTACTGCAATAATCAGGCCAGGATTGGATAAGTAGATAATTTTCAGGGAAGCTTCTCTAGCCCCTTCCTCACACCAGGAGGTGAGCAGTGCGATCCTTAAAAGGCTGCTCAGACACCCAGGGGGCTACCGAATTCCACTGCTGCTTCCAGTGAGATGACCCTATGGCCTGGGCTGCCTGTGCGCAGGGTTGTGACCACAGTTCCCAGTGTATCCACACCTGCTTCTTCATCACTCGCCTATCACCGCAGGACTCTGAGATAGGTAAAAATGGTAAAATGGTATGGATGATGTCTTTTGATTCATGGAAAAATTGTATTTAAGTGAGGCAGAGTTGCACAAAGTCATTGGCCTCAGTCTGTCCTCCAGAGTCATCACAATCCAGTCAAGACAACTGGTGATGGTTCAAGATGCAGCAGATGACCGTGGCGTCTTCGATGTCTAACCAAGCTCCAAGTGCTCCACAGCACCTGTTTAGCTGCCTTCATGGCCATTGCAACAAATTGTCCTCATTCACCTCTTCCACCACAGGAAGTCTTCACACACACCCCCCCCAACTTACCAATGGCTTTGAGACCCCTCGGTTGCCCTCAGCTTGGTTTAGCCCATTAGCCAAAACAGTTTACTGGGGTGTGTCCGCTGCACATGCTACAGCTTCTTGGAGCCACAGGTGAATGCTAGGTGGAACAGGTGGACAGCAAAGGTGGAAAGCAGCCCTGAAAAGGGCTCAGCAGCCCTGGTAGCAGAGGTACTAGTCTTCCCTGAACACACCCTACACCCTGGACAAGAACTAAAGGGGATGGCAAGACATGGAGCAATTAAAGCTGGTCGTGTGGAAAAGATTAGCTTCCTTAAGCAATCCTAATACCCATAGCAGTCAGCATTGGATAGTTGAAAGAGCACTGGACATGGACTCAGGAGATGTGGATCCAAATCCCAAATCTGACCCATACGAGCTCTATTACATTAATTGAATCACTTCGTCTCCTTCAATTCCATTTTCCCCATCTATAAAAGGGGAGCAATAACACCTACATTAACTCTTTCCAAGGGTTGTTGCCAAACTGCTTTAAAAACCTTAAAAAGGATCAGGATAAGCACTAGACCTGTGATTTCATTGATGCAAAATGCAGGTGGGCACCTTCTCCGTAACTGGTGGCATGAGTTGCCAAGAGCCTTGAGAGATTAAATGATTTAAAGCATTGTAGAAATGGGAGTTATTTTTAGTAATGGTTATTGGTTGAATTGCAGAGGGGCGGGGGTGGGGCGGGGGGAGTCAAATGGAAGAGGACCAACCTTCCTCACGCTCCTTCAGGAGAGACAGTGAAGCAGAAGGAATCACAGACAGCTAAGCTGAGAAAGACCTTAAAGATTGCCCAGTTCAGGAGGTCTTCACCTCGTTTGTGTCCTGGACCCTTCGGGCAGTCTAGTGAAGCCCCTTTTTAGAATATTATTTCTCAATGGATAAAATAAAATTCATAGGATTGCAAAGGAAATCAATTACGTTGAAACAGTTATCAAAATATTTGTGTGTGTATATATCTATATATACACACATATATATTAATTGATATAATTCACGGACCCACTAAAATCTGTCTATGGAAATCTATTGAGGCAGCTAGGTGGTGCAGTGGATTGAGTACTGGACCTGAAATAAGGAAGACCAGAGTTCAAATGTGGCCTCAGATACTGAGTGACTGATTCAGCCTGGGCAAGTCACTTAACCTGTGCCTGTCTCAGTTATCTCATCTGCGAAATGGGCCTAATGATAATAGCATCCGCCTTCCTAGGGTTGTTGTGAGGATAAAATATCTGTAAAGCACTTTGCAAACCTTAAGGGGTTATGTAAATGCTAAAAATGCTGTTATGATTAGTTATTATTCTCCTCTATGGTTCAACATGACCTAGTTCAACCACATATGGAATATTTTGCTCGGTTTCGTTTTAGGAGAGACATTGATCCGAAGAAGAGTGACCGGAGTGGAAAGGGGATTGGGGATTATGCCATAGGATGATTCATTGATGGAGCTGGAGCAGTCGACCCTGGCAAAGAGGAGGCCTCAGAGAAGCCCAGTCACCAGTGGGATCTTGTCTTCTGAGTGTAATGGAGGTCTGACTCTTTCCACGTGGAAGACACTTGCTTCTTGGATAATCAAGCTGATGTGTAAGGAAGGTACTTTGGAGAGACTGTGGACTAGGGATGGACATTCTATAACTGATCCTGGTTGGTTTACCCAGCTCATGTGATGAAGGAGAGGCTTTTCAGCAGCAGCAACTAATTCTTCTGTTGTCTTGCTGGGTCTTGAGGGATCTCAGTGACTTTTTGCTCACAGCATCTGATGAGAAACCATGCAGTGAAGAGAAAAGATCTTGGAGCCTTCTCCCTTCCGAAGTCATGCTCTGATTTCTATGATTTCCTATGCTTCAGTATCTCTTCTAAGGCAAGTTGAGAAAGGTTGGTCCCCTTCCATTCGCCCTCTCTCTACTCTTCTCAATTCAACAAATAATCATTACCAACAATAATTCCCATTCCTAAAACAGCCCTAAGAAACAGGCCTGTGGTGCTTGACTTTTTCATATGTTCTCAGTGAAAGGAGCAAAGTCTCCAACCTTGAGAGTTTCAAATGGTTGAGCGAGTGAACCATAGAAATCTGGGAGGCCAGGGTGGGTGCTGTGGCATCAATGCTCCAGCGAGCAAGAAGTAACCTTTAAGAAGACCTCATCCCAGTGGAAGCTGAAATGAGTACTTAGCCAACAAAAAGGTTACCCCTGGAGATGAACTTGGTGGTACCAATGCTATGTAGGAATTGAATTAATTTGAGCCTACTGCTCTAGAGATTGAGGTGATGATGCCCTCGAGGTATTAGGGAAAATGTACATTTATTCTGGCTATGTCTTTGGAGTAAATATCTTTTTCATAAAAGCCACTTGATATTAAGTGGTTAAATGGAATAAGGGTGCTAATCATTGGCCTCTAACAATAGGGGAAGCACAACTATTCGGGGTACAAGCTGATGGGAAGAAAAAGAGATACCTTAAACCTTTAGCTATCCCTTGGAATTTAAGGTGGGCAGCTAGGTGACACAGTGGATAGAGAGCTGGACCTGGAGTCAGGAAGACTCAGCTTCCTGAGTTCTAATTCAGTCTCAGATATTTACTAGCTATGTGATCGTGGGCAAGTCACTTAACCATTTGCCTCAGTTTCCTCATCTGTAAAATGAGCTGGAGAAGGAAGTGGCAGACCATTCCAGTATCTTTGCCAAGAAAACCCCAAATGGGATCACAAAGAATCAGATATGACTGAAAAATGACTGAACAGCAATGACAAATCCTAAGAGGAAGATAGAGTCCACCCAGTCAGAATGCATGTGTGAAGCCTCATTTGGGATGAAATTGGACCTTGTGCATTTATGGGAACCCCTAGAGAGAACCTCTACCTGAGACTTTGGGTTTGGGATATGCTAGTTTATGAGATCCTAAAGAAACTGGCAAAATAAATAGATAAATAAATGTTTAGTCTGTAATTATGCAGTTTTCCAGCGTGCTCCCTCACCAGTTAGTACCTTTGAAATGATTTTGTAAAATGCCGTTATTTGTTGATGCATTGAATGTTTAAATCCTGATAGTTGTTGTATTACTGCATACTTATCGATATCAAGTCTGATATTAGAAGCATGGAGTTTGCACTGCTAGAGCGCTGGTGCCCCGTTGAGAAATGTTCACAATTCTCTGTGTTTAAACAGACCTAGACTTCTCACCCTATTGTTAGGTCCTCACGTCCTGCAAATCCATAGGGTAAGGTTTGCCTGTGTGTCTGGAAACTCCAAGGAATCAACTCCTCTGGCCTAATTCTTTCCTTGTGGGAGTCTTGCCTATCTTTGGGGCTTATTTGAATTTGTTTTGCTATTTTCTTTAGCTGAGGCTTCTTGTCCTATTGAATGAGTTTGGAATTCCATTTAGATTGTCCTTGCAGTGGCAGGGATCCATTGGGGGAAATTTTAGGAGCTCTTTGGAATGAAGACCCAAGAAAATATACCTGAACTTCTAAGGGGATCACCTATAGTACAAGTGTCTTTGTGAAGTAAGTGCTATTATAATCTCCACTTTAGAGTTGAGGAAACTGAGGCAGGTTTAAGTTGACTTTAGGTTAAGTGGTTAGTTATAGGTTATATAGTAATATATAGTAATAGGTTAAGTGACTTGTCCAGGGTCACACAGCTGATAAGAATGTGAGGCTGTGTTTGAACTTAGTTCCTCTTGATTCCAGGCCCAGGGCTCTAACCATTGAATGACACAGCTGCCTCTTTTGTGAAGATAAATGAAATCTGTAAATGATATCTGTAAAGAGCTTAGCATAATGCCTGGCATAGAATGGATAGATGGTCACTAAATGCTAGTTCCTCTCCCTTTCTTTTTCACCTTAAAGAAATTCTGGTGTGCCCTGTGTAGAAAGGAGCCACTTGGAAATTTTGCCCAGACCTCAGCTGGACCCAGGACTTATGTACCGGTGGAATTATGGTAGAGTTTTCACCCAGAGCAGTTGGTTTCTCACCAGAGGGCAAGGGGGTGGACTTCCAGTCAACTCCAGTTTCTTAATCCCCATGTGAAGAATTCCATGTGTTCTGGCATTGTTTAAGGAGTGAGTCTTCCTGAGTTGGGAACCTTGATTTTCTTTTTTTAGGAGTTAATTACTGAACCCATTCTGTGGGTGCAATTCCAGAGCAGAGCAAGGAGCAGGAAGAGTATGAAGTACTCTAGCCCTTGGCACCAAGACAAGTCGGTTTGGTTTCTTACATGAGAGTGAAGAGGTGACTTCCAACCTAGTTACAGAATGTCTATATAAGATCCACTTTTTCTCCAAGTCACTTCCCTTGTATGTCATCATGATTCCCCAGAACCAAGCTCCTTAATATCCTCTGCATGGAAAGGTTGCATCAACTGGGCAAATAGGATCTAAGAAGTTTCCAGAGTCCCCCATTACACAAGTTTTTAGACAGCTATCATTTGGCAGAATGATTAGCCTGAATAAGGCAGACCCAAGAAAAATGGGTAGGAAGAAAGACTTTGGCTGCATGTAAGGCAGTGATTCTTAACCTGGGGCCCATTAATATTTTTGTTTGTTTTGTTTGTTTTCACTCGATAGATGTATGTCAATATAACTGGTTTCCTTTGAAATCTCATCTATTTCATTTTAATCATTAAGAAATAATGTTCTGAGAAGGGGTTCATGTGCTTCATCAGAGTGCTAAAGGGGTCCATAATACAAAGAATTTAACAGCCCCTGATATAAAGGCGAACTTGCTAACAATTAGAGCTTCCTAAAGATGTATTTTCTTAGGAAGTAAGAGATTCTCCATCACTGGAGATCCTCAAGCAAAGGCAAGATATCCATGTGTCTGGGATGTTGAGGAGATTCCAGGTCAGAAACAGATTAGACTAGATATCCTCTGATTTCCATTCCAACTCAGAGGTTCTTTGTTGTTTTTGTTCAGTCATTTTAGTCTTGTCTGACTCTTTTTGACCCCATTTGGAGTTTTCTTGGCAAAGATACTGGAGTGGTTTGCCATTTTCTTCTCCAGATTATTTTACAGGTAAGGAACTGAGGCAAACAGGGTTAAGTGATTTGCCCAGGGTCACACAGCTAGGAAGTATCTGAGACAGGATTTGAACACAGGTCTTTGTGGTTTCCTGACTTCAGGCCATGGCTCTACTCACTGTACCACCTAGCTGCCCTAAGAGGTTCTAGGAGTCTATGATTTGGTCTGGCTGCAACAGGAGTGACAGGAATAGGGTAACAATCAATATATTTTATGAGGTTTGACACTGAGGACCTATCATAGAAGAAGTGCAGCTAAGTTCCCTTCCAAAATACCTCCAAACAGATCTAGAAAATGCACCAGATCAAGTCCTAATCAGTAAATCCAAGAGAAAAGTCATAAGCAGTCTTTTTTCAGGCCAGGTCATCATAGAGAGACAGACAGAGAGGTCTGCAGATACTGGGAATGGCTCAGGAAGAGGCTGTGAATCAAGGAAAGAAGAGGTTCCAAATCCAGCAAAAAGGAGTCCATCCTTGTGCATAGTACAGGAATAGATGCCAACTTAGGTTCTCTTGCTGACTACCATTTCTGAGTCACAGATCCAGGGCTGAATAAGGAAGGGACCTGTGTCTAGGAGTAGTATTCCAGACTGAGGTATAGTCACAGGCCCTAGACTGTGTACCAAACAAGGGGCTAATTCAAATGCTAGCAGCAGCTGTATGGTCCTGACCCTAGGAGAGTGGATCTGAGTTCTAGCCTCTAGCCCAATTTGATGCCTATAGTGAAGTAATCAGTGCAGGAACACCAGACCAAAGAGGGGCCTATAGTTCTATCCCTCTGAACCAGTAGAGCTTTCCAGCTGGTTGATAGTGGCTGACTACAGCAGTAGTCTACTGGAACTCAAACCCAGAGAAAGCCCTCAGGAATGTTGTGCAGACCCAAACCCAAGTAAGGAACTTGCAAAGCTCACACCAAGAAGGCAGTGATGAAACTTTATCTTGGATCAGACCACTTTGGGAACACTAAAGGCTTGCAGGTTCCCAGCCGTGGCTGTCCCTATGATCCTAGAACAGCACAACATTCAATATCCTCAAGAAAGCAGCAGCAGTACCAGCACAGACATTCCTTCCAGAAATGCACATAACTTGGCCTTAACATAAAGTCTGAAGTCAGGAAGTAAGTAGGCTGGAAGAATGGACAAGCCAAGGTATAAACCTAGAAGAAGAGAGTAACTCCAACACATCTACAAACAAAGCCTCAAAGAAAAACACAGCCTGGGCATGAATTCAACTAAAATTCTTGCAAAAGATAAGGCAAGTGTTTTAAGATGACTTTTTAAGGTGTTTTTATAAATGAAATGAGAGTACTAGAACATTTATCATAACTGTTAGGTTCCAAGCAGTTTTCCAATAAGTTGCACTCAAGGTATCAATCTCAAGGTTGGAGAAAACAGGAAATACTCAACCACCCAATCTGTAGCACATTAGACTAACTTTGTCCAAATTTGTTGTCTGGTTTGTTTTTATTACTAAGGCAATACCAAAGATTTTCAGGGGCTGCCCTGCTGAAGGACATCAAATTACTACTTCTGAAAGGG
This sequence comes from Trichosurus vulpecula, assembly GCF_011100635.1. Classification (NCBI taxonomy): domain Eukaryota; kingdom Metazoa; phylum Chordata; class Mammalia; order Diprotodontia; family Phalangeridae; genus Trichosurus; species Trichosurus vulpecula. Next base: position 71,870,608 of record NC_050573.1, read on the forward strand.
TCTCTCTGATGCTCTAGAGTTCTCACTAGCTCGCTATTACATAACCCATCCAAACTTAGAGCTCTTTAATTTGGCTTTCAAGGATCAAAAGACCTTAGAGCTGTTAGAGATTTTAAAGATCATCTATCCCAACCCCTTCAGCTTGCAACTGGAGAAACTGAGGTCCAGAGCTAGAAAATAACATGCCCAAAGTCACAAAGGAAAAGTTTGAACCTGAAAAGGAAAGGAAACAGGAAACTGCCTGTGTGTATGCACCAAGATACACACCATAGAGCTTAGCACAGTGTAGGAAATATAGCAGTAGGGACAGCCTATCACAGGAGACAAAATCCAAAATTGGACCCAGTAATGAAACCCACAGACTCTGATTTGTTGCTGTTGCGTCATTTTTCACTGTGTCTGACTCTCTAAGGCCTTATTTGGGGTTTTCTTGGCAGAGACACTGGAGTGGTTTGCCATTTCCTTCTCCAGCTCATTTTACGGACGGGGACCTAAGGCAAATAGAATTAAGTGACTTGCCCAGGCTATCACAGCTAGTAAGTGTCTGAGGATGTATCTGAACTCAGGTCTTCCTGACTCCAGGCCTGGTGCTCTATCCACTGTGCCACCTAGCTGCCCCTGCCTTAAGATAGATTAAGCAAAAATAACCAGAGACAAATATCTTTACAGAGGAAGACAAAAATTCTAATTTTTTTGAGAGGGGAGGGTAGAGAAACAATATTAAAGACATATGGAAGAAAATATAAACCTAACTCTCATAACTTTAAATGTGAATGAATTAAACAAGCCAATGGATATGACTGAAAAATTACTGAACAACAACTTCTTGACTCTAAGCCCAGCCCTTGAAAATGGTTCTATTTAGGGGTGGCTAGGTGGTGCAGTGGATAAAGCCCCGCCCCTCCCCCCCTTCCACCTGGAGTCAAGAAGACCTGAGTTCAAATATGGCCTGAGATACTTACTAGCTGTGTGAACCTTGGCAAGTCACCTAACCTGTCTGCCTCAGTTTCCTCAAAGGTAAAATGAGCTGGAGAAGGAAATGACAATAACCCTGTTCAATGACCATCTATTCGTAAACATAAGATGGGATGTAAAACAAGGAGATGTATGCTCATCAAAGGTGTTCACCACTGTGGGAGGATATGCAAAAAAGAGTCCAAGATGAAGAGAAATTTCTTGTGGTAATGAGGTCCTCCACATGCTTCTATTTCCAGATCACATATTGGTTGCGTGAAGCCCTGGAATATTGGAGAGCCTCCTGGAGGAGATCGATAACCACTCAAAAGAGTTAGGTTGGACCTTCCATCCAGGTCAGATCAAGTGGTTGAAGAATGTCTATTGCCCAGATTATGACAAGAGCTTATCCATCATTATGTATATTTGGGACAGATGGTGCAGTATAGCACAGAACTGGACCCGGAATTAAACAGGGGGAGGGAGGAAGGTTAGAATGCCTTTAGGAATAAGCATTGCTTCTAAGATCAAATATAAGCTCCTCTATTTTATTTTTAAAACTCTTCACAATCTGGAACCAACTTACCTTTCCAATCTTGTTATACACTACTCCTCTTCCAATGTTCTACAGTATGGCCAGAAGAATAATTTACATACCAATTTAAGCTTTGTGAAACACTTTATCTCATTTGACCCTCCTCATAAGAAGGTGAAACATTATTATCCTCATTTTATATATGTTGCAACTGAGGCTGAGAAAGGTTAAATGATTTGCCCAGGGTCACAGAGTAAACATCTGAGGCTGGGTTTGAACTTGGGTCTTTCTGTCTCCAATTCACTGTGTCCCTGATCCCCTAGCTGCTAGTGCCTTCTCCTCATACATTTACCTGGCATTTATTATCTCTATATTTTGTATATTATTTCTTTATGTACACAGAATTACAGAATCTGAAAGGTAGAAGGGACCTCAGCAGCCATCTAGTCTAACCTAAACACAAAAGGGATCCCCACCATCACATATTCTACAAGTGATTGTCCAGCCTCTGCCTGAAGACCTCACCATCTCTCAAGTCAGCCCATGCTGCCTTGGAGCTCCAATTGTCAGGAAGTTTGTTCATGGCTTCAAGCCTCAATTTGTCTTTTTTCAAATTCTATCTCTTGTTCATAGATATTTGAAGGCAGCTATCGTATCCTCCCTCAAGTCTTCTCTTTCCTAGGCTAAACGCATCCATTTCCTTCAATGGTGCCTCTAAGACGTTAGTAGGCTCAATGCCCTTCCCCATCCTGGCTGCCCTCCCCTGGACACACTCTAAATGATCAATGTCCTTCATTAACCATAGAACCTAAAACTGAACACAGTACTCTAGATGAAGTCTAGTAAGGACTGACTGCAGTGGGACTATTATCTCCTTAATCCTGGAAGCTTTGCCTCTTTTAATGCAGTCCATGTCGTCTCCCCATTTAGAATAGAAGCTGTCTGAATGCAGGAATTGTTTCATTTTAGTCTGTATCCTCAGCACCTAGCAAACCCTTCTTTCCATTCTTGCTTCCACAAGCTTGGTGTAAGCCCTCAACACCTCAGTATAATAGCCAACTGGTTGGTCTCCCTGTCTCTGGCCTCTCCCTACCCTAGTCCAACCTCCATTCAGCTGTGAAAGTGACCTTCCTAAAGCCCAAGCTTAATCATGTCACCTCCTACTCAGCAAACTCCAGCAGCTCCCTATTAATTCCAGAATCAAATATAAAATCCTCTGTTTGACTTTTAAAGCCCTGCATAATCTGGTCCCTTCCTACCTTTCCAGTCTTCTTACACTGTAATCCATATACTGTATGATCCAGCAAACACCGGTCTGCTTGCTGTTCCTTGAATAAGACACTCCATCTCCTGACTATAGGCATTTTCACTGGCTGTCTCCCATTCCTGAAATTCTCTCTCTCCTCATCTCCACCTTCTGGCTTCACTAGCTTCCTTCAAGACTCTCCTTAGATCCCACCTTCTACAAGCCTCTGGTCTCCTCCACTGGTGACTGCCTTAAACTCTGAGTTTACCTCCTATTCACCCAGTTGTTGTTTAGTTGTTTTCAGTCATGTCTGATTCTTTGTGACCCCATTTGGGGTTTTCTTGGCAGAGATACTGGAGTGGTTTGCCATTCCTTTTCCGGCTTATTTTACAGATGAGGAAACTGAGGCAAACAGGATTAAGTGACTTGCCCAGGGTCACACAGATAGTAATGTCTAAGGTCAAGATGAGTCTTCCTGACTCCAAGCCTAACACTCTATCCACTGTGCCACCTTGCTGCCCTATACATTTGCCCTATACATAGCTCATATAGATGTACACAGTCTCCCTGAAAGCAGGGAATGTATTTTAACCTCAGTATCCTCAGTGCTCAGCACAAAGTAAATATTTAATAAATGCTTGCTGTTGTTGACGATGATGACATATACCCTAACTGAGGAGATCACCAAGCTCCTTTAATGACCCACAGCTTCACCAAGAAAGAAGGCCCATCCCTTTAATACAAACATTCTAATGGTGGTATACAGCTGCCGGACATGAGACACAGCAGTCTCCAAAGAACTGAAGAGGACTCCCACAGAGAAGGCAATGGCAGGTGCGACATCTCACCTGCAACCTATCACCAGCGGAGAACGTCAAAGAATGGGAGCAGGAGACAGCGCCCAGAAAAAGCACGATAGGGAGAAATCGAGGAAGGGCATCCTTCAGCACACTGGCCTCACCCATTTTTGTGAGCTTATGGATGTGGACAAGAGTGACACAGGATGGATGGGTTCCCATCCACAATCAGGAGAATTACCAAGTAGACGAGAGCACAGCTCTATTTAAAAGCTTAAAGAGTATATACTGTGCTATAGGAAACGATGAATAGGCGGATTTCTGAAAAACCTGGAAAGACTTACATGAACTGATGCAAAGCGAAGTGAGCAGGACCAGAACATGGTACACAGTAACAGCAGTGTGATGGACTGTGAATGACTTAGCTATTCTCAGCAATACAGTGATCCAAGACAATTCCAAAGGACTCATGATGGAAAATGCTGTCCACCTCCAGAGAATGAACTGATGGTTTGATTGCAGATCAAGGTATACCCTGTTTCACTTTATTTTTCCCCCCTTTGGATCTGTCTTCTTTCATGACTAATATGGTAAGTTTTGCATGATTGAACATGTGTAGCCAATGGTAAATTGCTTACCGTCTCAGGGAGGGGGGACGTAAGGGTGGGAGAAAATTTGAAACTCAAATTTTCAAAAAAATGTTAAGAAATTGTTTTTACCTGTAATTGGGGGAAAAAATAAAATATTATTTTAAAAAACTTCGAGAGTATAGTTTACCAAGACTGAGTCATGTAGTGGGAAGAGCATTGCATCTGGAATCACAGGGCCTGTATTCGAATCCTGGTTCTGCTCCTTACTATCTTTGTGACTTCAGGCAAGTGTTTTCACTTACTTCTCTCAGCCTCAGTGGCCTCACCTGTGAAATGACAGGTGGTAAATGATCTCTAAGGTTTTTTTCTCCTCTTAGTCCCAAGATTCAGATCAGTTTTCTGACAATCATTTTGTGAGGCTGAGAAGGGTATTGTTATCCCCATTTTGAAGAGGAGTAAACTTAGGCTCCTAGCAGTAAAATCACATACCCAAGCTTACATAGGATGTGGTATAGGTGGGCCTCAAATCCAGGACTATGCTGTCTCTCATGATTCCCTCCATCCTACCTGAGGGGAGTTGAATAATTAAAGATCTGGTGATGAAAGGCGACAAGAAATCACAGTGACTTACCTGATGTTCCTTGTTCATGATATTACATTTCCCACCTCTGCACCTTTGCCCAGACTATCTCCCCATGTCTGGAATGCTGTCCTTCTTCCTTACTTCTACCACTTGGAACCCTTAGATCCTTTCAAGTCTCAACTTACTAAGTGCTACCCCTTACACTGGGCCTTCCTTGATTCCCTCAGTTGTTAGAACTCCCACCAACCTAAAAAATTTACTTAGCATTTATTTTGTATTTACTTGTTTGAGTGCTTGTGACTTCTCCCAATAGAATATAAGCTTCTTGAGGAGCCTGAGGGTGGGACTGCTTTATTTTTGTCTTCGTATCTCCACTGTGCCTAGCACAATACCCAGCACATAGTAAATGTTTAACAAATGTTTGTCAGACTGCATTGATTTGAACAATATGACAGCCTTCCAAAGGTTGGGAACAGCAGGCCAAATCCAAGTCGGTCATGTAGTCAGTGAGTGTTACTGGTCTTGCAGTTTTAGCTTTTTAGTTAACCAAAGCTCCCAGTGAGAATCCAAGTCTCCCCTTGGAGACAAGAAGGAATTATTTCCAAATACGCAGCAACCGTAGAGTGAGGGATGTTGAATTTAGTCAGCAATGCCTGCAGGCTTTCCTCCATGACATGGGGCTCAGAGCAGAGCTCTCTCCAAAAATGACTCAGAGCCCCCATTCAAGCAGGAAAGCTCAGAGAATTGCTACCCACCTCAATTCCAACCCGCAAAAGCTTTGTGGTGTATCCACCAACCTGCTTTTAATGTTTTTGATTTCACCTGCTACCTGGGGAGTGGATTTTCAGATTCACTTTTAGATGAAACATGCCAGAAGGAAGACCAGAGCACTTTGTGAGGAATGACAATTGTTCGGGGAGCTCAAGCAGGGACACTGTCAGACTTGTAGGGATAATGGAAGGGAGAGCCAGGTTTCCAGGGTACTATTTGGGACACTTTTAACTCTCAACTGCCTGGAAGCAATTTGGCCCAGGGAAAAAACTAGGAATACATCAGTTCTAAAACCCATCAAAAGTATGCATCAGCTACAGAGAAGTATGGGAGAAGGGTATGAAGCACTCAGTTCAAGACGTTATGACATCCATGGTAGATGACACCTTGGACCTAACTCTGGAAAAATCCCTATTCCTATGGGATTTTCAGGTTTAGCAAACACTTTTCCTCAAAACCCTGTGAGATAGGGAGCGCAAGTACAATGAGCTCTATTTTTCAGAGGGACAGAGATACTGACTCATCCAAGATTATAGTTAGTGTCAGCGCTGAGTTTGAACCCTGGTCTTCTGGTGGCAGGCACTGTGGTAGTGCCTTCCCTGGGTCAGTAGTTAGGGCACTGGGTCTAGTTAGAGACCCTGGTTTCAAATCCTGCCTTTAAGACTTAGTACCTACCCGTGTAACCTTGGGACAAGACGCTGCTGAGCCTCAGTTTCCTCATCTGCAAAATGAGGTTGGCCTGGATGCTTCTGAGGTAATATCCAGATCAATGATCTCTGAATCCCAATTTTAGCACTCCTTCCCATGACACCACAGAGATGAATGGTTAGGGATGGCCAATAAGAAAAGTTTCCAGTAGTTTAAATCAAGCCATGAATAAACTGACACAGTGATAGATCCATGTGCTAATCAATGTAGTTACTCTCTCTGATGGTGCAATGTAACTCATCCATAACTTTCCATAAATCTTCCACAGGTGATCCTCCCATTGGTGCCAAGAGCTTTCCTCTAGTCTATATCTAGTTTATTCTATTAAATAATCATTTACTAAGCATCTACTATATTCCAGCCTGGTTTAGTGGACAGCAGACTTGGAGTTCACATCTTGTCTCTGGCAGACTAGCTGTGTGACCCTGGACAAGCCATTTAACTTCCCAGTGGCTTGGGAAACCCTCTGAGACTGTCCTACAGTAGTTGCCAATCGGCACTGGCAGAGTTATTTTTGTTGGGAGTTCTCAACAATGAAATCATAGGTACATACCAAAAAAACAAAACAAAAATCCGTGCGCTGGGTGCTAGGGACACAAATGTAAAAAACCGACAGGATCTTTGATCTCAAGGGCTTTCCATTCTGCCGGGGGAAGACAACCTCTGCATAAATACATGCAAATTAAATACAAATGAACGTCACGGGGTAGGAGAGCGCCGCTAACTTAAAGGATTAGGAACAGTCTTTCTTAAGAGGCAGCCCTTCGCATTTTGTGGGTAGTGATGGATCACGAGGCCATGGCTGTGCTTTGGTGATACCTTGAGGTTGCCCACCCCTCTTCCTAGTCATACATTGGCTAATATATTTCATGGTATTCGGCCCAATGTTTCCTTGATAAACAGCTTGCAGCCCACTCATACTAAGGATGCATCTCTCCCTTGTCTTTCGAATGACCTGAAACTTTCAAGATTTCTATGTTTTGTAGCCATCAAGTTAACAAGCATTTATTAGGTACCTACTACACGCCAGGAACCAAGTGGGGATACAAAGCAGCTCTGCAGAATTAGTAATTTAAAAAAGATGAACTTCTGTTCTGGGAGAAACTTGGAGTTATTAAAAGCACTGCACTATTTCCCAAACGGAATCCAGCCTACTCTCCTATTACATTTCGGGTCCAGTTCGTTGTTCACTGGCAGTCTCTATTCCAGATATCTGTCCTGATGGCCAAAGCTATAGGCTGCCCCATCCAACCGTATATTATGATCTCTAGGTAGTAAGCTTAGTTGTTGTTGTGTAGCCCTTGGGTGCCTCATGACGACTTTCTAAGATTAGAAATTACTGATTTGCAGTGATAGGTATTTTGTCACTGAAGAACAGACCCATCCTTCCACCTTCCCCCTCAAAATGATTTTTCTAGGCATTTGGTATTAGCCCCTCTCTTCACATACTATGGACAAAAAGTATTACTCCAATTCACAGGTGTGAATGCCAGCTGTCCAGATTCTAGCTGTGTGACTTGTGGCAAGCAACCTGAACTCTCTAGACTCTTTCTTTACCCTTAAAATCGGAAGATTGCACCAAGTGAATTTAATACTGTGAGCCTATGAAGAAGGCAGAAAGTTATCAAAAGTCCTAGGTTTGCAAGCAAGGGACTGGAGTTTGATCTTGGAACTTGCCATACAAACCACAACTTCCCTTGCCTTGTTTTCTTGTGTAATGACAAGAGCTGTCCTGGGTCTAAGGTACCTAATTTGAAACTCAACAACTTAGACTTACGCGCTGTTTCCACCTCACCATAACACCACTTTAGACCTCAGTACAGTCCTTCAAGCGAAAGCTGGATGACCACCAATCTGTTATTGGGGATTTCTGTTCAGGTAAACGGGTTGCCCTGCATGGCCTCTCAAGCCCCTTCCAACACTGAGATTCCAGGGCAAGCCTTTGTCCAGGGTAAGGCTACGTCAGTGAAACACACGACACCAAACTGGAAAGGCTTCACTTAAGGACTTGGGAATGGATTGTCATCTGAGAAATGGTCTGAGGAATCATGGGATGGGAAGGTTGAGGCCAAGGGTTATTCTTTGATCTTAGTAATGAAAAAGATGTAAGAGATGCAGACATTTGTAGCTATTTCATAAGAGGACGTATCGATGCCAATAAAATCCCAACCATCTCTGAAATACTGAAACACAAATAGTTGTCTCAGTAAATGACCTTTAACTATCCTATGGTTTTCATCACTTGAAACTGTTCGCTACATAGTCCCTGGGGTGTCTAACCACATACTTAAAATTGTGCTCATTTACTTCTTATCCCAAAGCTAATTTTTAAAGTTTTAGATTTCTAATGGGGAGAGCTGAATAAATACAAAACCTCATCATGCTTACCAGAATTCTGTTGTAGGAGCAGCTGTTTAACAAAGACACAAAAGAAGCCAAAGTACCAGGCCCTGGAGACATTGCAAACCTTTTAAAGATTACATGATTTCTAAGACACTTTTCGGCTCTAATTTCTGTGATCCCAAGATCCAATCACCAAGCAGTGATTAGGCACCTACTATGTGACAGGCACTGTGCAAAGTGATGAGGATGCATGGATAAAAATCAAGCAGCTCTAGTCAAATAGCTTGTACTACTGGGGAAGACATAGACTACTTAGGAACATACAGAATAAATTCGGGGGAGGTTAGTGAAAATGGGTGAACACTAACCACTGGGGTGGAAGGGTGGGCTAGGGAAAGGCTGCATGCACAAAGTAGTGTTTGAGCTGTTTTGGAGATTCTATGAGGCACAGGTATGTGAGTTGGGGAAAATACACCATCTGATGTATGAGGACAGCCAGCTGAAAGAGACAGGAAGCAAAGCATTACTGAAATCAAGGTAAAACTAGATAGAGTGCAGGGAAAAGGAGTAATATATTAATGAGGCTGGAACAGTAGACTGGAGCCAGATCACAAGAAACTTTAATAGTCAGACATAGCTATATTACCACACATCTTCCTAACAAGAGCTTTTGAAGTTTCAGAATATACAGGGAAAGGGGAATTGCCTGGGTTTCAGAAGATCTGGACTCCAGGGCCACCCACTACCACTGACTTGCTTCGTGATGTCACTGGCAACCTTTCCCCTATGGGTCTTGGTTTCCCCATTCATAAGGTTAAACTGAGCGCTCAGCAGTGAAGAGTAGGAGCAAAAGGAGAAGATCGTGTAAAACATTCAAGACAACATGTAGTTTCAGCTCCTAACAAGTAAATGATAGGGCAAGACAGCATTTTTGGACATCAATTGTGTAATAAAGCTTTGTCAAACTCTAGAGAAACAAAGAGCAGCAGTAACTGTAAACTTTTATTAATGGAAAATGGAATGCTTCATTAACAGAAACTCTTTAAAGAAATGGTATGAACAAAAACACATTTATTACAAAAAAACCCAAATGAGTTCACATCGTATTGAGCTTCAATATGGTGGCAGAGTTCAAAAAAAAAAAAGACCCACAAGTCCAAGGGAACCCTGGCTAAAACAACTCAATACTGCCGCCACCTAACAACAAAACAAGAAGTTACTACTTAGTATCGGCGGGTGAAGTGAGGGTGACTGCCTCGGTTGGCTCTGTCCTGTGCTCCAAATCCTCTGCCTTGTACTGCACCACCCTGCATCATGTGGCCCTGGGAGTTTCCACCTTGCGCAAAGCCGCCACGCCTAGGAACAAATTCAAACTGTTTTCCTTGAAGTGTTTTTTTAAAAGTTTTCATTGCAACATTGTTCAGTACGATTCTGTAGCATTTACATCTCTCTTGATTTTTTTCCCCTGTTGATCAGATGCACCAGATGAGAAAAGCACTACAAACACACACTGAATTCCAGGAAATTGAAGGTTATTTGCATAAGTTGGAAATATCTGATTTGTTTTCAAAACATTCAACCAAGCAAGTTGAACTAACATGCAAAAGAGAGATTGTGTGTTTAAAAGGGAGAACAAGTGAAGAAGCAGGAACAAATCTACTATCGTCGGACAAAACTTCTTACCCCGACATTCCTCCCCGATTCACCATATGGCCTGGTCCTGAATGACCAGACATGCCTCTCTCACCACCTAGAAAACAAGAAAAAAGTTTTCAAATACTTCAATGTGACTTAAAAGATAATTTTATTTTGAGACTCCCAAGAGTTATATGGTGTACATGAGAGAGAAAGAAAAAAGGGACCTGGATCACATTAGGGAATCTCCAAACTGACGAGTTTTATAGTGAATTGGCCCCATACCTTGCCACCTCTCATGATCTCGGCCCATCATTCCTCCATCCACGCTGCCCTGCCAAGAACGATCCTGATGATCCTCTATCCTTTGGGTATGTTCTCCCCACTCACGGCCACCCCTTCACCAATAAATAAATAAATAAATGAATAGATGATAAAGTAAAATTACTTAGATGATATTTTTAGCCATTATGTAACTAACTACTCCTTATGGTATTTAATAACAGACAATTCCTCTAACTGAAACTGAGCTAGGGCTGTAAAAAGTTTGATGGCCAAAGTTTCAGATGCTCTGTCACTCAGACATTTCATCTCTCAGGGCCTCAGTTTCTTTCCTTTATTAGAGGAGGACTAGATAAAGAGAATACTGTTCTCTTTTCTACTTCTCAGCTAATAAAGACCAACAGTTGCTCTGAGGCTACTTTCCAAACTGTAATGTCAAAATTAGATAGGCAAACTGTGTATCCTAAAACTAAAATCCTAAACTGGCACTCAGTTTACAGAGCCCATGCTGATCTCACTGGCCTTAGGGCAAACACACCAACATGTGAAAGATAACTTAATTTTTTATAACTATGCATGTATAATATCAGCATAGCCACACGCGACAGCTTAATTGGCTACATTTTTTCAGCTAGACTATGATGACGCCACAGAGAATCGTGCAACTACATGTAATTATATCAGAAATGCTCAGCCTACAGTCATAATAAAATATCAATATTTTTTAATATTCTTGTGGGCAAATCCTCATCTTTAAGTTTTCTGATGATTTTTCAGGCAAAACTGATTAAATCAGAATGGACAGGAGAATTTATACCAACTTATCTCCAATAACAGACTGATGTTCAGCTCCCATAGACTCTGACACTTAATAATTAAAACCTACACACAAAAACTGTTATCGGGACCCAAATTCCAAAAATGAATAAAAGTATTTCAAGCCAGAAGGGACTTCAGAGATAGTTCAGTCCAATGCCATCATTTTATAGATATGGAATGTAAGGATTTAATTACTTCTCTTTTCGGGGTCAAGCCAAAGCAAGTCAAGAAGCATTTATTTATTAGTCTACTATGTGCCAGGAACTCTGTTAAAGGCTAAAAATACAAAGAAAAGTGGAAAACAGTCCCTGCTCTCATGGAGCTCAAAGTCCAATGGGGGGTGGGGGGAGGGAAGGGAACACAACACACAAATACCTGTACAAACTATACATACATATATACATACATACATAGGATAGACATAATAGAGAAAAGGTACTAAAATTAAGGACTAGGAAATGAGAAGGGAGAGTTCCAGGTATGTGGGACAACCACTGAAAATGCTCAGTCAGGCAATGACTATGCAGATGGGGTGTCTTGTGCAAGGGCAGCAAGGTGGTCATATGGACTGAAGTGTAAGAAGACTGGGAAGCTAAGACAGGCGATGAAGGGTTGGTGAGCTTAGGTGACTAGGATGGTGGTACCCTTGACAGTAATAGTAAAGTTAGGGAGCGGGAGGAGGCAGAAGAGAAGATGAGTTCATTTTACGATGTCTAGGAGACATCCAATTTGAGATGTTTAAGAAGCAGTTGGAGATGTAGGACTGGTGGTCAGCGGAGAAAGGTTAGGGATGAATGGCTGAATAATCTGAGAATCATTTGCATAAAGATAATTGAATCCATGGGAGCTGAGTAAAATCAATGGAGGGAGAAGGCAGCCCAAGACAGAGCCTTGAGGGAGACCCACCATATGCAGGTAAGAACTAGATGAAGATATAGAAAGGGACACTGAGAAGGAGAGATCAGACAGGTAGTAGAAGATCCACGAGAGAATAGTGTCATAAAAATATAGGGGAGAATGGATGTCAAAGAGGATGACAGTGTCAAAAACTGCAAAGAAGTCAAGAACATTGAAAACTGAGGAAAGGCCATTAGTTTTGGAGATTAAGAACTCATTGATAACTTTGGAGAGAATAGTTTCAGCTGAATGATGAGGTTGGAAGCCAGACTGCAGAGAGTTAAGAAGAGAGAGAGAGAGAGGAATGGTAGACACAGATTGTAGACCACCTTTTTTCAAAGGGATAGTGTCAGGGGCAAAAGGGAGGAGAGATATAAAACTCTTTCTGTCTTCATCTAATATGTATATATCTCATAGTTATTTTCACATTTGCCTCTCCCATTAGACTGTGAGCTCCTTGAGGGCTTGGACTATTTTTTGCCTTTCTTTGAATCCTCAGCACTTAATATAGTGCCTGATACACAGTAGGCAATTACAGACAGTTCTTGCTTTGTGTAAATTCACACCATGCAAAATTAAGACTTTGTATGAAGAATTCTACTGAGGAAAAGGTGCAGGGAGGAGTCACATAAGGGTGGGAGGGAAGGGAACCACCTCCAGGGCTTCCACTTCCCAAGAGGAATTAAAGAGAAAGTTGATTGGCGGGGAACGTAACAGAAACATGTATGAAGGGAGTTGAGAAAAAAGCGTGCCCTCAGTTCATATCCAATTTTCATGGATTTGACAAAGATAAAATATTCAAGGAATTCAACAACAAAATAGTAAAATTAACACAAGAATTGAAACCAGAAGTGAATGAGAATGATATGGATGAGTTGAGTCTCATGTGGAATGAGAATCTGACTGAGCTGCTATCCACAAAGACTACCGAAGAAAGGGAAGCATTGGAACCCTGAGTTGAACCAAAAAAGTTCACAACAGGTGGCAGAAGCACTTCATCAAGCCACTGTCCAAACACCTCTTGATAACTTCACAAAAAAAGTTCCACAGCCAACCACCAGCAATAAAGGCTAGAAGCACTGGGTGAGGAAGGAGCAACATACTGTACACCTATGTTAACTTTACTGTATAGTACTGCGCATAATTATAAATTTTACCCTTCATTTCATAATTCTGTTTATCATGATACAGTATTTAATATGTCTGCATTCTAGTACATTTTATGACCTGTATAAAGGTATTATTTTGTGTATATCTTTGTTATATAGGCTAAGTGAGGTGGGCATTAGGTAAAAATTGCATTATATAGAGGTCTATAGAATAGTCCACTTATATAAAGGGAGAACTCTCTGTACTTAATAAAACAAATGCTTAATTGACTTGCCCAAGATCACATAATTACTAAACTGAAGCAGGATCTGAGTCCAGATTCCAAATATGAAGTTCTTTCTATTATAATGGGGTTAAAAAATGGGGTGAGGGGAAGAAAACTTTCTCTGTTGCCAGTCGAAAGATCTTACAGTTAAGATTATACTAATGAAGTGTGACAAACAAGCCTGATGCCTAGGAGTGTTGGAAAGGGAACTAAATTATGGAATCAAAAGACCTGGGTTCAAATCTCAGCTGCCATGACCCTGGCAAATTGCTTAACATCTGTAAGACTCAATTTCCTCATCTGCAAAATAGATACAATATTTACACTGCCTGCTTCACAGGTTTGTTGTGAAGTAAACATTTTGTAAAGCGTAAAGTGCAAAAGAAATGCGAAATATAATTTTCATCACCATCAAGAAATGGTTAAAAATACAGTTTGTACATTCTATTTAAGAAACTTGGGAGATACACACACACACACACACACACACACACACACACACTCTCTCACTCTCTCTCTCTCTCTCTCTCTCTCTCTCTCTCTCTCTTCCATCAAAAAGCAGTTAAAATAAACTTAAAAGATATTCAGGAAGATTCTCGTTTGGAATGCCAAAATGCATGACGCTAGGTACCTTTGTCTTTCCTTTGAAAATGGGAGTTGCTCTGTAGTAAATGGCCCTGAATACATCTAGCAGTTAAAAAAAAAAGGCCAGAATTCAGTAAAACTCCCAGATTTCCAAGCCAAAACCAAGTAGGCCTGGCTGCTCCTTGCTGAGTAACAGTTTTCTAGGCAAAATTGTGACACTGAACTGAATTGTTAAGAGAACTAGGATGGCTACTATCCCGCTAATAGTATGAAGTCTAAAAAAATCTGAGGCATGTAACTTTTCTCCTTAACATTACTAACCTGGGTGGTGGAGGAGGCAGCCCCCTTCCTTCACTCATTCTCTTGTCAGAACCATAGCTGCCCCACCCATCTCGTGAGTCCCGTCCATGACGCTCTGGTCCTCCATGGCGATCATCTGCATAGTGCTGAAAGGTAGAGAAGTAACACAATAATGCTCTCTTGTTCATTAGATTGCTAAGTAACACTGATGCAGAACAAAACACCAATCCTTCTAATTCACATTTATGCCATGCTTTTAACTTTGCAAAGCTATCTTTCCTCATGACAATCCTATGTACAAGATGATGAGACTGCTAGTCAAAATGGTGAACAAACTTGCCCAAGGTCATACCACCCAGTAAGTATTGGAGCTAGGATCTGAAGCTTAATCTAAGTTCAGGCCTTTTCCAGAAGAAAAACACTGCCTTGCCACCTTTTTGTGGTAGTGTTAGTTACTTCAAAGTTACGCTTCACTCAACAGACCTGTTACTGACATTTAAAATGTAAGATTTAGCTTGAAAACTCATTTCATTACTATTCCACTTCAGACATCAGCTTGAACACATTTTTTTTTTACACAGCTAGATCCCAAAGAGCGTGAATGAATCCTGTCAAGTGGTCATGTGTATTCAAATTTGTACTATTCAAAATTAAAATTATGTAAAATATGGCAATTGGTTCCAATCTTGTGGAAATATGCCATGTTCAAATAACAAAACCACTTCACTGGATTTGCTATTCATACTAATGAGGACCCAGCTTTAGCATCTTACTATGTCACAGGTCTCCCAACTTCTTTTCTTTCACAAATGACACCTGTATTTAACTGAGAGAAAATTAAGATGTTCCTTAGCACTGCCTCCAACCCCCACCTCTTGCTTGAAAACTCCAGCCCATAGGCACAAGGATGTCACCCTATTCCTAAAACATACCTTCTGACCTTTCAGCTAAGTGATGTAGTGATCCTGGGGCTGGATTCAAATCTGACCTCAAATACTTAACTAGCTTGGTGACTCTGGGCAAACCACTTAATATCTCAACCTCAATTTCCTCATCTGTAAAATGGAGATAATACTAGCATGAATCTCCCAGGACTGTCATTAGGGTCAAACGAGATATCATTTGTAAAGTACTCAGCGTGGTGCCTAATACATAGTAGGCACTTAAAAAAATACTTGTTTCCTTCCTTCTCAACTAACCAGTAAAACTTTGTATTTCTGTTCCGCTGAATAAAGCTATTTAATAATTATGGCTTTAGAGAACCAAAAACTATGACCTATAATAAAACGATATTCATGTATAAAAAACATAATACTCAAACTGATGAGGTAGCACTGTTCCACCTTTCAATGGAAAAATATTAACAAATCAAAAGGGACAAAACATATATTTGGACCTTGACACACCTTGTGATCAATATAAAGTATTTTGGTTAGAACAGCCATTGCTATTAGACTACCACCAATTCCTTGAAAGAAAAACATTCTGGTAACAAAGATAGTTGTGGAAATGAAAACTATTAATATCATGATTATGACTCATGGCTCTGGAAAATATTCAAGGCAAACCAAAGAAATGAACCAAATCTCATATGCTTCCGAAATCTTTTAATTTGATATTGACTAACTTATTAAAGGAATCAAACATGGCCTAATCTATCAAGCCAGCCCACTCTGGCCATCTTCTTGCACTCCATACTCTACTGCTACACATGCTACATCACTTGGATCTCCAGGGACCATGCTCTGGGGGACTTACTCCACTCACCCACCTCTCACCCTGCACTGTTCAGACTGTTTGGTACGTGAGGGAACTCACAGGGACCACTTGCTGAGAGTCAGTGCAGTAGAACAGAGGTGTCAAACACGCAGCCCACAGGCCTGCAGCACTCTCAACCGCAGCCTGAACCAGATTAAAATGCAACTAGGAAATATTTAACAAAACGAATAAAATTACAGTAAGACACAGATAGCTCACACTACATTTTTAAACTTAGTCAACACACAGCCCCCAGGGATCCTTATCTACAGATTAGTGGTTCTCATTTCTATTTTGGTTTGACACCACTGCAATAGAGCACTGGGCTTGGGAATCAATAAAATCTGGGTTCAAATCCCACCTGACACTTACTAGCTGTTGTGACCCTGGGTATATTACTTAAGCTCTCTGGGGCTCAGTTCTTTCGTTTATAAAACAAGGGGCTGGACTCATTGACTGCTAAAACCCACTTTCAGTTCAAAATCTATGATCCTATAAAACCTTCTAATAAAATATTCACCTGGTCCTTAATATACTATATTACTGTTAACTTTCTCACAAATACACCCTTTCTTCAAAATATTGAACACCTTCAAGACAGATATTGTGCCATACTTTTTTTAGTACCTGCTCCCTAACCCCATATCTAGAATGTCTAAGTGGCAGGCATTTGTACACAAGAACTTAGTGGTTGTTTTTTTTTTTTTAAATCAGATTCTCATCAGTTATTTTGGTTCTCTATAGTTAAGAAAAAAAGAAAAATAACTTGCACTTTTTATAATTTACCAAGTATTCTTTCCCATCCTGTCCCCCTCCCCCACCCTACCCCATTCAATGAGGTATATGGTACAGGTTTTATTCCTATTCCATATTTAATTGCCAAAAGAATGAAGAAGCCTAGACAAGGTCACAGAGCTACTGAATGCCAGTCTGGCTTTGAACCCAAATCTTGTGATTTCAAGTCAAGGGCTCTGCTGCCATACCCACCCTGTCACTCATTCTGCCAGGAGGAGCTCAAGTCTAAAAGTTACTTAAACTACCAAGAAGAGTGAATGTGTTAGAAGGAGATCTCAAGATTTAACTCACCTGCCCATCTCTTTCTCCCATCACTGACCTTGAACCTTCCCTCCTGGGAAACAAAAACAATTATTAAAATACCAATGGGTAGTTCTTTCTATCATTCTCATGAAGTCTAAATCAAATTTCTCAAGTGAAATCTAATGCTATTTCCAGAAGGCACAGATTTCATTTCTAACCAATTTTCCAGGGAGAAAAATGAAGTGACTATAATGCTCAGATACCTTTGCAAAAATCTTCCACAAGCACCTCTCACCTACTCAAATCTCTGACAAGAAACTTCACACCGAGACAGAATTTTGATCATTTATGAGGTTGGTCAGAGAGAACAAAAATAGCTCAGATGAATGCAAAATCCACAGAAGCGCCAAAACTTCTGAATGTTAACTAACAAGTCCAACTCTGATACCAAATATTTTCCCAGAGCTAAAAATAATAATGAAATTAACTAACTTGTAATTCACCTTTCATCTCTTTTCCTTTCTCTCCTCTGGTGGAAGAGCTAAAGAGCACTGAAATGGCCAAAAGAAAGGCAGCTCAAAGTACAGCCATAGGATTCACAACATGAAAAATTTGGAACTAATTCTACAAAGCAGGCACACTCCCTATTTAAAACAAGGACTGACTCATATGGCCAGTCTTCCAAAATCTAGATCCTAATGGGAAATGAAATCTATTCTGCCCCTTGTACTTTATTCTCTTTGCTAGAGCTGTGAACGAACTCTGGGTGTATCAGTGGAAGAGAAATACTCGATTTAAATTAAAATGTGGAAGTCTAAAAACCATGGAGTAGTTATGGAAGAATGAAATGGTGTGGGTAAATGTGGGTGACTCAAACATAAATTTTAGTACACCTAATATTTTCTAAAAATTGAGACTAATTTATTTATTTTTTAATGGACTAATGGACCTAAAAGGAAACACCAAAATGTCAGGCCAACAACTTGGTTTGTATAAAGAGTGCTGGACTATGAATCAAGAGACCTAGATTCTGGTAGTAATTAACTGCCTGTGCTCAAGGAAAGAACAACCTTTTGCAAAATGAGAGGGGTTCTTCCTTCTAGCTTTGAAATTATGGTTTTGTGAGTTTTCTCAGAAACTTCTACATGCCATCCAAATTTGTTCACTGTATCTAAGGAGGGATCATAGATTCAGCAGGTCAAAAGTTCTTGGTTAAACATGTTCCAAAAGTAAAGCACAATTACAAAGAACGATATCACAGCTGCATTTATGTCCTATTCAGAAAAGGAAATACCTAAATGCATGAGCCTACATATCTGAATACGAAGAGAACAAGAAGAGCTAACCTGTCCACTGAATGGTCCTGGTATCGGCTTCGGTCCCTGTGGTCAAAATCATGAAAACGATCTTGTCGGCTAAACTCAGATCGGTATCTGTCATCAAGAGCAGCTCGTTTTCCTTCTGGCCAATATGAATCATCTCGTCTGTGTTCCCCCCCAAAAAAGTATTTAATTTGTAAAAAAGAATAAAAGAAAACAGAAGAAAAAGCATTCTCTCTAGACCAAGTTTCATTTAAAATGTCCTGCAGGGCTAATCTGTGCACATTCAATCATTATCATTTTGATCTGATAAATTAAAATCCCTCAAACTGCCAAGAGGCATACTGGCATTCTAATTTGACAATCTCAAGAAAAAGACTGCTGTGAGCTAATTGTATAAAGACAGTTAATACCCTGATCCCTGCATGTGTTCAAACAAGAGTGAAATGAAATATTTGATTCTCCTGGAATGATAAAGTATGACTTTTTACCTTGACTGTCTACCTACCCTAAACTGAGCCTCCTCCCAAGTTTTCTATAAAAGCCAAGGGAATTAAAGCAGGAAATACACATTAGGATACTATCCAATTATCTTTTGCTAAATTTTACAGGAAAATTAGACTTGCAGCTAATAGGGTGATAATTACCAATTTAGTGGCAATGATACATTGAAGAACAATAAACTTACTTTTAAATCCATGGACAAGTTTCTTTAATACCTTTTACTCATCCCTTCTTCAGCTGTACAAAGGATGTACTGGACTGAGGCTACCAAAGCAATTTAGGCATAATTGATATTTAGGGGTTTTTTCAAGACAAACACCTTAACAAGTAATGGAACTGGAGAAGCTTCCTAATATAAGCAATGGAATTATTCTTCAAGTAGGGACTGAGGTCTCCTAAGGTACTTCTCAATTCTAAGAGTGTTTAAAAGGATCAGTCAAGACCCTTCAGAAAGTATCCAGAAAGTATCAACCACCAAGAACACTTAGAGGGAGCTCAATCCAAAAGGAATAATCACTCAATTTTCGTGGCATAAAAAAATTATAAATTTCTATGGGTTACTGATGTATTCCAAACAATGTCTCAAGATGACAACCAATAGAGTTCTATTACTATATATCTTCAACCGACTTTCAATTATACATGCTAAAAGAGAAATAAAAACAATTAACAACTTCTCCCACCTTTCAAATGGACTCTTACAGTATGCTGAGGTACCCAATCTCCTTCAAGGTCCAACTGAAATGTTACAGGCTCCATGAAGCCCAGCCTGACAGCCAACGTGAGGTCAAAATTGGCTGGCCTCATCCCACCCCCCCATCAGTTATTTGTGTTTATGTTTTTCTTCCGAATTGTAAACTCCTTGAGAGCAGGGCCTATGTCATAGTCATCTTTGTATCCTTAGCACCTGAATGATGCACAAGCAAGAATATGGGGCATGATTAATTATCCTTTCACAAAAGCAGCTGCCTTTACCTTGAATCTACATCATAAGGTCTTCTCAGAGCAGGCCTTCGCTCCTGTTCATAACGTAATTGCTCCTGCTGGCGCCGAAGCTCCTCTCTCTCCCTATGGATTCGTTCCTGTTCTTTTCTCCTCTCTTGCTCTACACGAATTCTCTCCCTTTCTAGTCTCTCCCTCTCCATTCGCTCTCGTTCAAGACGCTGCCTCTGACACTCAAGTCGCACACGTTCCCGCTGCAGCCTGGCTTTCTCTTTTCGTTCTCGGAAGGCATCAATACGCTGCTCTCGCTCCCGCTGCTCTCGTTCTCTGGTTAAACACAGACATTCCTGAGTGGGAAGTCTCCTCATTAAGCTCACAATTTTAGAAAGAACAATTCTTTCAATAAGGGATAACCTCACTACTCAACTGCTAATTAACATGCAAAGTAAACACTTTCTTTAAAATCTAAAGATGTAAAAATGTTTTTTTTAACACTGACTGCTTGTCCTATGCAACCAGTCAGAAGGCAGCAATATCGTCATACTCATTTGCCCAATGGCGATCCATACATAATTTTGGTCGAAAAAAATTTAACAGAAAAAAAGTTGCAGAATGAACTAAAGAGAGAATTAAGGGAAAAAAATATTCACTAAAGCACCAAAAAATTAATTTCTAAGTCAAAATAGATGATGTTTTTGGAAGAGGAAAAAGAAGATTGTGGTGGTAGAATACACAATGGATTTAGTCAGAAAAGGTCCCATGTGTCACATAAGCCTCATTTTCCTAGGCTGTTAAGAAAGTCAGTATAATCACGAGACTGTATAAAGCGTTTTATAAGACATAAATGTAATGAAATCATTATACTGATAGGCAAAATCAGTACACAGAGTGGAAATGTTCACTTCGAAATACATGAATTTTTCTATGAGGGGTCATCTTTTACAGAGTCCTTTAAGTCTAATGAATATCACCAAAAATGACAATAATCATATAGCATGCATAGTATTACACAATCTCTTCCTCATACAAATTCTGTGACAATTATTATGTCACACAATGTATAATTAAGTATCATGCCCACTTTACCCATGAGGAAACCAAGGCTGAGAAGGTAAAATTACTTGCTCATGGTTATACACCTGTAATTAGAGCTGGGATATGAACCTAGGTCTCCCCCTCCAAGTTTTTCTACCATGTAATGCCAAGGGGAATAGGCCAAGGTGAATAGAAAAAAGTAACTTCTATACAGTTACTAAAAAAACTTTCAAGATGTGTTTTTTAAAAAGACAACCTGTTATCAGCTTAAAGTATGCCTAAATGTTAGGTATGCTGAAGTCCTTTGTTACACTAAATGATGATTTAAAAATATAACCTGACATAAGGTAGGAAAGCCTAGACCCTAAGGTGGTGTGACAATCAAAAGCTATAAGAACTTTTGCCCCACTCCTAGCTCTAATGAAGCTTGGAAATTTTTTAATATTAAAGACTTGTTACAGCATGACAGACATTGATCTGTCTCCTTCCTGTAGTACAATGAAACTATGACTATTCAAATTGCCAATTTTTCCTTGAGAATAACTTCAGGATCAGTGATTAGATACTGTCAAAATTAGGAATGTTAAACAGTAAGTTCAAAGACAGGGACTGTATTTGCCTTTTTTTGCATTCCTAGAGCTTAGCACAGTGTCTGGCACATAATCAGCAGTTAATAAATGCTTGTTGAGGGACAATTTTATCACTTGAAGTTACACAGACCAAGTTTCAACTTCTTCATGGAGCTTCTCTGTCACAATTTACTTATCCTACTCTCCTTTCTTCTGTCAGATGAAAATTTGAAGAGTAAAAAGCTGATATTAAGCAGAATAGGTTGCCCTGAGAGATAGTAAACTCCCCCTTACTAGATTCCCCCTTGTTTGCTATGTTGTAGGAGGGACTGTTGTTTGGGTACTGGCTGGAACAAAGAGCCTTTAAAAGTTGGTGATCTGGTCTGCTGGTATGAAAAACATGATGAATGTATTTAAGGGTCGAACCTGAAATGAAACTAAAGTCTCTCTCCAAATAATAGAGAGGAAAAAAACAATAACTTACTCCGCACGAGGGGGAGTCAAATCAATTTATTTTGGCTTTATACTCACCTACGCCTTTCAGTTTCTCTGATTTCTCGCTCTCGCTGCCTTTGTCGTTCCCGTTCACGCTGTTCTTTGATTTTATCAAACGATAAAATGTCTCTCTTTTCTTTGCTTTCTGACTTTCGATCCTGACTTTTAGAGCTCTGTTTACCAAAGTTTTTTTCAAGAATTAATCTCAAAAGTGCAATTATAGCAAATATTAGTGAAAATATCCATATTTGAATCCTACTAAGATCATGTGTCCCATTTAACTTATATGAAGTATCATAATTCCTGAATAAGAGGTTTAAAGGTGAGAGGATAAATAAAATATAAATCTAAAGGAATTTAACTGAGTACATGCAGCTGCCTACAGGCAATCCAGTCCACTAATCAGGTAAATAAGTTTCAGGTAATGCCTTTTATTCATCTACGTAAAGAAAATCAGGCTTTCAAAATTCAAAAAGAAAAAACAAAAACAGTAACAAATTCAGAAATGTCAGGAAACTCATGTGCAATCAATCTCTTCCTCCAGTAACATTTCTAGGACAAAGTACTTCTGTAATTCAACAGAAAATTAGTTTCTAAGACAGCAGTCACCTAGTTACACAGGATATGTCTAGGTAAAATAATTACTATGATTCAATATGAGAGGTGCAGTTAAATTTAATTACTAGTCAAATGAAATTTTCACTTTTCTACCAGTCATTGTGACTGGACAAAAAAAGTCTTAAGAAGGAGAAACCTAACACTGCTTTATGCAAATGGCCTTTCTAATGAGGCAAGATCAACTTCCACAAATCCTGTTACTCCTGACATTCTCTGAAAATTTGAAGCTCTTCAATTTATATGAGAATTAGCTAAGAAAAAGTACAGCTACCCTGGGTAATTTAATAACCATTCTAGATACAATGTGTAAAGTTGTTTTGTTTTTAAAAAAAGGTCATAGCTGCCTTCATGGAAAAAAAAAAATCAAACAGCACACTACTATATTAAACACCTATGAACACAAGATCACAGGAAATGCAGCACACCATCTGATAGTATGGAAGACAACTTTGAAAGGAGTTCTAGTTTACTTTCTGGTTAATTTAATAGGGCTTTATTAAATTAACCAAAAAAAATTTAAACTGCTATTAAATTAACCAATGAGTAAAACTTACCTTTTAACTTGGCAAGTCTGTGCCTTTCCCCTGCAATGGTGAGCTGTATTTCCTGTGTCAATTTACTTCACAGAAGGAGGTGTGGTCTGATGAAGTATCAGCAAAATGGGGGCAGATATTTTGAAAACACGTTTTAGATCTTAATTTTGTGTACGTACATATAATTTCAGTTAAAGAAAAGGATGTACTGGGATGATCTATCTTGCTGGATGATTCATAAAATGGATTGTTAAGTGGAGCTGGAATACTGCATCAAGAATATGAAAATCTATAGTTGAGAAGGAATCCTCATGATGTTGTAGCACTTCAGGACAACCGCTGGTTTAAATTTTTCTAACCAAGGACTATTCTAAGACAATTGTGCTACCTCATCACCTTCCCCCCGGCCTTCACTGAAAGCCTTTCTCATCTCTATTTTCTCCCCTTTCCCTCTGAAAGATTTGGATTTTTTTAAAGATGTATATAGTGAAAGATCTGTTTCACCTATCAACCCACCATTGCTGCAGCATTTAAACACATTATACACAAAACCAACAAACACAAGCTTACTCGCTTACCTCTCCAAAATATAAAATGTAAAGGTGCCTTAGGGCACTCTTAAATCATAAGATTAATAATTTTCATAATGTAAACCCAAAGTGTTTTTACATGCCCCTCACAGAGAAACTGGACCCAGACATGATACTTACCCGCTCTTTAGACCTGGTTGTGGTTTTTACACTAATGACAGGTTCTCCCTTTGACTTGTCCATTACAACTGTCCGTTCTGTCCCTCTGCTTCCTTTAGATAACAACAGATACCAATATCACATTAGTTATGTTCTCTTTCAACTTTCTATGATTTAGTATTCAATCCTCAAAATGTTGTTTAAAATTCTCAACTTCATGATTAAAATTAATTTTTATCGTTTGAAATTGTTCTCATACAATATTTACTATTTCTTATAACCACAGTAGAAATGTTAAGATTGGCACACTTCCAATTTTGAGATATGTTCTGAATCTCAAAAATAGCCAATTACAGATCAGTTATTTTTAAGTGGATTTAAAAAAAGCCCCTGCAACCACATTTAAAAATGTACGTTTCTCTAGTAAGATAATCTGTCCCTTTGTATAGAAGTACGTACATATACCCTGTGGATTTCTACTACTCCTCACAATGTCATAGATTCTAAGATAACAAAGCTATTGATTTTTATTCCTCCCACACATTTTAAGAATGCTGCAGAATCTTAGCCTATGTTCTCTCAATCAATGCACTGCTGTTCCCCTGTACAGACTGACAAAGTAAAATAGATATGTTCACTTCCCCTACATTTATCTTGGGATATTAAATGCTTCAAAATCTATTTTCTTTCCCTAAAGCAAAACAATCCAACTCTACCTTCCACAAATTACCTGCAATACTTGCCAGCCATCTTTAAAACAACTTGTTTGACATCAGATTGAATCTCAGATAAATTATCACAAATGTTTAGAATCCAGCATGCAACATTGTGCAAAATATTCCAATTCTTCTAAAGTAGGATGGGGTCAAATGTAGTATAGAATTATGCACACACACACACAGACTCATACACAGACACACACAATGAAGGTCACAACGTATTAGGAGGAACCTTTAATTACCACTGGCCTGATTCTGGTCCTCACCACCCCCTACCTCCCCTTATCTTATGCTTTCGTGGAAAAGTGAGGCACATGTCATGGAAAAAAGGCTCAGCACATATTTTAGTTAATAATGGGTAATTTAAATACTTGCAATTATATAAAATTAGTAAAAGCCAAGTTTATCAGCCAAGTTTATTATCATTGTTGTTAAGATAACTACATAATTCTCTACTGACCTAAAAGCTATTAAAAAAGAGAACAAGAATTCAGGAGTCAAAGTTTACCTACAAACATGAGTAATTCTTAATGTTAATGCTTTCAGATTTCTGGCAATTTGTTAAAAAAAAAAAAAAGGCAACATCAGGCTGTATGAGAGGACCTATATGAAGACACAGAGATTAGCAGTTACAAAACTATAGACATACTTTTTTAAAAGTCAGCAGTTTTAGACTGATTTAGAGGGGAAACAAGCAAATGCATTTTATGCTTATTTATAACGTGTTAATTCATTTGGTGCTCCTCTGTTAAATGGAAAGGGTTTAATGAAAAAATTATATATGTATATTTTTGTTGAGGATCATAAACTTTTAAATTTTTTCTTGAAGTCAATTTCATCCTTGAAGGAAAACTGCTTTCCTGAATTTTCATCTGGAACTTCTTTTCTGAATTTTCTATAAATAGCAAAACTTAGCAATCAACTGCTGAGATATATTCTCAGGACATATCTAATACCATTGAGTAGTTTAGTTCCTTTTAATTAACTCCAAGACAACTCACCTGATTTGGTGGCTCTAGAACGCTCTGCTGACCCAGGTTTCAGTTCATCATGGTCTTTTTCATCCTTCCTGTCTTCAGACCTTTTATCATCTTTTTTCTCACTCTTAATCACAGTTCTGTTAAAAAAAAAAAAACAAAAAGCAGAGCTATAAGACTCAAGTACCTAAAAAATAAGCTCTGCATTTTTCAGGATGAAATTCTCATTAAAATGGATCTAAACATATCACACTCTTACCTCCTCCTAAACTCCAATGCCTCCCTGTCATACCTGAGATCAAATATAAAATCCCCTGTCATTTAAGGTCATTCCTAACCTGCCTACTCCTCCTCACACCTTTTCAGTCTTCGATCACCCCACCTGTCAATTTTTCAATCCAAAGACAAAGGCCTCCTGGCCGTTCCTCTCAACTCCAGTTATTTTCCCTGGCTTCTCCCATACCTAGAATATTCTCCTTCCCCATCTCTGACTCCTGGCTTCTTTTAAGTCTCAGCTAAAATTGCACATTCTACAGGAAGCCTTTCCCAATCCCTCTCAATTCTAGTGTCTTCCTCAATTAATTATTTTCTATTTATATAGAAACTTATCTTTTGTGTGCACACATTTGTTTGCACTGTGTCCCTCATTAGAATGAGTTCCTTGAGAGCAGGGACTGCCTGCCTTTTTCCCTTTCTCATACCCTAGTGCTCAGCACAGTGCCTGGCATATAGTAGGCACTACATAAATACGTTAGCTATTATTATTATTGCTCTTCTTATACCTTCCTCTCTACTGTTCCTTCACAATTCAGTTCAAATTACACCTCTTCCAGCCACTATGTTTTCCTTCTTGACCACCAGCATGTCTTCACTGTACCAAGCATTTTGGCGTCATATTTGGTATTATTTTTTAGCAGTTTAACAGATGCTTTCTCACATCAACAAGATAGATTATAAGCTCTTTGAGAATACTCTGGTATCCTCCATAGCGTCACCAGGCACACTAGGAGCTTCAAAATCTATCTCCAATGATTCAAACACCTCACGTGGCCAGGTTCCCATGTTCTGTCACCTTACATTCTAGCCAATACCCTCTACAAAGTTAGATCTGAAAAAATGCTTATGAAATTATAAGCTTCATTCCCAAGTATAAAAAGCTAATTCGGCTGACACTTATAATTCGTTGTTCTACAAGCAGCAGTTTGGTCAAGATGATGAAAACTTGCAGTTTCACATTTAATGTCTAAGGTCTACCAGTAAACACGGCACAAGCAGACTACTGTACTCTAAAAGATTTCTTGTAAGAGCAACAAAAAGAAAACAAAGCAACTATGAATGTTTCATGAGCCTGACAAGTATTTTTCAAGAGGTTCAGTTTCAGACTTTGAGTAAAGCTAGGTAATGGCAACAAATCATGTGGCCAGAATGTGGAGAAACAGGAAGCATTTGCTGGGCTTATCTCAGAAAGACACTGTGAAGTGTGGGGATACAAGCACTTCTTTAAAATCATACTTCATCAATAAAATGAAAAGAAAAATGTACAATTTTAATGATTTTAGTTATTTAACGATCTAAATGCTAAGAGAACTTAATTTCACAATTTAAAAAAAAATCCTGTCTTTTCAACACCATCTTGGTGAAAGAGTATAGATGCAGGTCACAACAGATACTAATTATACCAAATACATGAAAGGGAAATGTGCTCCTGAGAACCAGCAACAGTACTGTGGAAAGAGAACTCACCTGGGAACCAGAACCTCAATCGCTTACTGTGTGACCCTGGGTTAAGTCACCTCTCTGGGCTCTCAGCTGCCTCCTTTGTAATGAGGAGATTAGACTACATGGTCTTTAGCCACGAATCTATGATCCCATGATCTTTAAGTACAAATCTCATGACAAATCATACTTTCCAGTAATTCCCTCCACTGGTGTTGCTACTGCTGATGTAGTTTCCATACCACTATAACACATCTGTAAAGAGTTCTTTTCCAAGTGGTCCTCCCTGCCCCACAACCCATGACGTACCAAAGAACAACATTTTAAAAACTCCTTTACCTTTCAGGCCGGGAGTCAGTGGAATGATGTCTTTCCCCGCTGCCTGATTTTTCCTTTTTTATTTCACAGTCTTTGCGGTCAGAAGGTTTCTTCCCAGCAGGCTCATTTTTGGCCTAAAATTAATTTGGCCAGAAATGTTGAACAGGGAAGGTCTTTCATTTATATGATACACAGCAGTACATAACTGCCATCACTTACTTTTTCTACTGAGATCATTCTTCCATGTAATTCTGTTCGGTGAAGGTGGTTAATACACTTTGTGGCTTCATCAGATGTAGACATTGTAACAAAACCATAACACCGTGCACCTGGACTACGAGCATTAGTTACCACTTTGGCTCCAACAACCTTTAGGAAAACAATTTTTTTAAAGTTTTTAAATTTTGCACAAAAGTAAATTGACAAATTGTTCAAAGTGATAACAAGCCAATAATATCCAAAAGTTATCATTATTATACTTGTCAATGCTATAGGAACTATTCCTTAAAACTTTCAAAGTTCCTTACGATCAATTCATCAAAATGATAGGTGAAGATTAAGGGTCCTTGTCCTTCATATGAGAAAAATCAAACTTCAAATTCAAATAATTAATGTTATGTACAGTCTCACTAAAGACATTTTGCTGACTCAGAATCCCTCCCATTCTGTCCATTTTCTTCTGCTATTTCAGTGTTCATCCCTGTTTCTTACTCCCCAACCTGTTTGTTACTTATACCACAAGCCAAGCTAAAAAAGCCCTCAC
Source organism: Trichosurus vulpecula (assembly GCF_011100635.1). NCBI lineage: Eukaryota > Metazoa > Chordata > Mammalia > Diprotodontia > Phalangeridae > Trichosurus > Trichosurus vulpecula. The sequence goes on from NC_050573.1 coordinate 71,899,021, forward strand.
ACACATGTAAGGATCTCTAAGAGATTGTACTAAAGATAATGCAAAAAATGCCCAACACTAGAACATGGCAGCAGATCACCAAGTTTCTAGTTCCAATCCAGGGAGGTGGCTCTGCCAACAATTTTAAGTATTCCATTGATACTTCTCTTGGCAACACCTTCCTCATCTGCAAAATGCAAAGTCTGGCCCACATGATCTCAACTCCCTCCTAGTTTTAATATTTTAGGATTGAGACTACTGCTATATCCCCTGCCAGTCCTTCAAACTATATAAAGGATGCTTTACAACTCGCAGGACAGGAAGTAGGATGAGTTAGACTTCAGGGTGCCATGCTGCCGGTATCAGTAAGCTTACTGCTTGAAGGTTTGAAAAAACTGCTTTGTATGTTATTATTTCTATTATTATTATACTATATAGTGACCTATTGTAATTCCCATTTTATAGATGAGGAAACTGAGGCTTGGGTTAAATAACTCATCAATGATAAATGTTTGAGGTAGAATTTGAACTCAGATCTTATAACTCTAAATCCAGCACCTGGTAACTTTTATGGCTAAAAGCTCAAGTGCCACCTCCTACATAAGGCCTTTTCTGACCTTTTCTAGTGCCCTCCTTCTTACCCCCAAATTACTTAACAAATATTTTGTGTTTATCTTTGTCTATATTAGTTTCCCCTAACAGAATTCTTAAGCTTCTTCAGGCTAAAGTGTCTTATTTTGTCACTGTGTTCTTAGTGCCTGGCACACAAGTAGTCACTTGACTTTGCTCTAGGACTCCATTTTTTTATCTGTTAAATCAGGGAAGGTAAAGAGATGTCATCTAAGGTCCCTTCCAGCCCTAATATTAAAACTATAAAATCCCTACCACTGAGACACTGGTGACACTGGTACCTCAAAACAAATCACCCTTAAATGGTGGAAAACGTAAAGCATATTTCGACAATTCATCTACTTATACCTTGTACACACACACATAAAATGAACAAGATTCATCAGCAAAACTATTTCTATTCTTGGAATCAGGAATTCAGCAATTCAACGGTTAGTTAGGTCCCACATGCCAAGACTTGTTAACATCAAGTCCACTGGCATCTCAGTAGTTTGTGACTGAACCCTTCTGAGAAGGATTAAGTGCACTGTCCATGAGATAATAATTGGAATCTATTATCAAGTGTCTTGTCTTGCCTATATGTAGTTTTCACCAAGAAATAAAAGGTTACTAGTTAACTCAGTGACTTGGAAAAGCTGACTGAAGAGAACCAATGTGAAAATAAATTCAATGAAAATTCTTCACAACTCTGATCAATGTAGATTAATAAAGATGTTACAGAGCTGATAGAGAAGTTGGAGGGGTGGTCAGCTACAGGTTCAGAAAGAGGCATACTGTTTTCAGACAGGCTACTGGTTGTTTTGCTTGACTATCTGTTTTAAGCAACTATTCAGAGATAAGAAGAGAGGCATTCATTCAGAATGGATAGTAACATAAAGCAAACAGAAGCAATTAAAATTTGTTCAAAGTGCTCTAGGAAGTATCTCTCCCACCATAGATTAAAATTATTCCCTTAAATCTAACTACAATTAGGGACCAGGTGGTACAGGACCTTACCTTTCCATATTTGCTGAAAAGGTTCTTCAAGTCTGTGGCTCTGGTAGTTGAAGAGAGTCCACTAACCCACAAATTCCTACCAGAACTGCTACTAGCACGACCTAATTCAAAAAGAAAGTATTATAGCTTTACCAGAAACTGTTATTTAAAAACAAAAAAGCACAATTAAGCACAATTTCAACTCTCTAAGTTCAAGTTCGCTAGTAATTTCCAAATCTTTTCAAGATACCAAATAAAAAATCTTTGTGATAGCAGTTATTTTTGTACATGCACCCCATGATTAAAAACAGCAAACTCCAGTAACAAGATGCAAGTGAAATGGTGTCTATTTGTCAGGCAACCCTCTAAAATTGGTAATTTAACTTTAACAAGCAAAATTTTTGCTGCTGAGTTAGCCGGTCAGGAAAAAAAATGACCATAATGCTATTATAATATGACCTTTCATCATTTCACTGGGAGATGACAGCCACCTTCAAAAACCAAATGCTAATTCTCAAATATTCAAAAGCTAGGTCTTATTCATAATAAAATTAGATAGTGCCCTTCAGTCCTACCAAAAGCATCAGTAGAAAATTGATGTTCACAACTAAGTTTCAAAATAGTGTGCCTCTTTGACTCATATCCTTAAAAAGGTGTTGACGGGAACGATACAAATTTAAGGAATAACCCTCTGCCTTCAAAGTAGGGAAAATATATAATCAATTTATCCATCCCATAAGTAAAACCATACCTTTGTCATCCTTTAAGGCTGGCTTTATATCTGTGTCGTCCTCAACAGAGCTAGAGACAAAAGTTAATGTTACTCAAGCCAGAAAAAGCATTAGGAAAACTAACTCAAAAAAAAGTATGATGTGTACTACAACTTAATACCTACCAGAAAATTAGGTCTGAAATAAAAATTTAAAAGACAGCTTTGCAAACTTGTATCGGAAATCTGACAAAAAGTATTAAGTCAGATTCCTAAAGTCAATTCTCTTTAGCTGAAGATGACAATTAGGAACAATTTAAAAACACAACCTTGTTAGGTTGAGAAAAGGAAAGAAATCAAATCACCCATTAAAAATACACAAAGGGAAATAAAACAATCTTTAGAAGTAAACTACAATTTCATCAGTCTGGCTGGCCAATTGAAGAAAACAGCTTATGTGTGTCATTAAATGACCAATGAAAAAAAGATAGCATCTGGTCTAGAACTGAGAAAAAACAAACCTCATTTTCTGATCACCGTCCTCATTGGTAGAGGACTCTTTAGTAGCAGATGAATCTTCATTATTAGCTTCATCTTCATTTTTCTTAACGTCTTCTTTGCTATCTTTGGTTTCAGGGCTTGAGGCTTTCTCTGGCATTTCCTGGGCTTCCTCGCTAGAAGCTTCTGCATTTTCTGATGCTCTGCTACTCTGATCATTTAGGTTCTCTACCACTACAGTATCAGAGTCCATTTTCTCTTCATCTACTTTCTGCTCGCTTTTCTCCCTTTTCACTATATCTAAGTGCTTTTCTGCCTTCCTGGCAATTGCTTGTGTTGACTCGTTGTCCAAATCTAATGCATCCTCCTCTGGATGAGCGGTGACAAAACTGTCCTCTTCCTCTGCAAGCTTTTTGTTTGGCTCCACGCTACTTGCATCCTGTGAAAATGGCTGCTCCAGGTCAGAACCTTCTTCTTTTAGTGGGTCAGACTTACAAGTTTCCCCCAAAATGTCGAGTATTTTCTCATTTTCTATGGATTTAACAGGAATAGAATGGCACAAGGTTTAATTACCAGGGAAATAAAGCAATCACAAATGCGGAACTGGCACGGCTGCCACACTAACATGAAGAGAACTGCTAGCTACACAGAGATTGGAAAACCCTGATGTACACAAACTTATACTGTAAACTAACTGCATTCCAACAGTCTAGTATATTAAGCCTCAAAAACTACAGGGAAGATAAAAGGACCCCAAAGATTTAACCCCCAAACCCCTTCTGGCTGTTCCTTGGTATTCTTCTTTACGTTGTTGTTCACGTCCCACTCTTCACACTTAGCTTCCAAAGTCCAAGGTCTTTAACCGAAAGTATCACCATTCACTGACAGCTCAATTTCCAAATTTCTTTTGAATTTCTTTTAATAGAACAGTCCAACATGAAAACCAGAAACTCTTCCAACGGTGCAGGAGTATTATTTGCAGTCCAGAAAGGGAACAGTATGTTTGGAATTCTCATGTAGAAACTGTCTTTCCTCTTCTGGAATCCAGTTACTTCTTACGTTTTTAACTTCCCCTACAACAACTTTAAACTGCCTGAACTGCTTTAATCAAAATTGCCAAATAAATATACTGCACAATATCACAAGATCTGTTTCATGTGTAGAAACAAAAAGAATGACTCGGGTAAATTATTTCAAGATCAGTTAAAAGAATGTGGTTAAAAAGATGTAAATAACCATTTCATCTCAACAAATATTTTACCTCAACTAAACAGAACACAATTTCCACAGATCTGGTGATATGACTGGGTTTCCAATCTCTGATCCTTGTATGATCCGGATTGTCCACCATTAAAATAACACACAACAGTCACACTTCTTAAAAAAAATAAGCTTAAAAAAAAGATTAGTGGGAAAATTGCCAAGCCATAACTATCATGTTTCTGTTTAACAGTACCTGGTTCCAAGGGTGGTTCTTCATTCTCCTGTGAAGAAAAACAAAGCAAAGCACCATAACCAATCATTTTTCACAGTAGTAAGAACAACATGTTACCTAACAATTTACAGGACAATGAGAAAACAAATCATTTCACTTAAAAAATAATTTCAAGTTAGCTTTAGATATTTTCAATTTGTCAATTCCATTTTCCTTGACACAAATTCTTCATCTAATTCACAAGAACCAATTGCTACAGAACTGTGGTCTCCCATGTTTTCTGAATGCATACCTCAATTGGTAAAACATTTTTGAGCAGACACCCCCAATGTGTGTATCCATAAATGATACAATACCATAACTGAACAAAACTGAAACTGGGAGTGGGGGTAGGGGAGGAAAGATGAAACTTCCCAAGGGGCAACCTGGAGGGCATGCAGTAGGAAAGGGGGGGTATTTCCCTAATAGTACCTGTGTAAGTATTGCTATGGGTTCCTTGGCATCCTTAGGTTTTTAACACTAACCTGAAAGGTTCATGGCAAGGGATAGGAGAGGAGATGGGAGCTTAAAAAGTAGGAAGGGATTGGAATGTTAGGGAATAATGATTTTTAGGTATGAGTTGTGTGGAAGTCCTATGATTGGTTATTGCGAGGGCGATATTTGAACTAATCTCCCACCCTCTGATGGGCTGTGTATTTGGGGTCATGTCTCAATCCTCATTTTTGAGACTAGAAAAAGATTATTAAAGCTTCTCTTTCTGGACTCACTCAATTTTGTCTCTATGCAGATCTGCTTTTGCCCCAGTTCAAGCAGAAAACTATTAGCCTGTAAAGCTGCCAAAAACAATCATTTAGAACAATGGATATAACTCAAATTATTCATTTAAAAATTACATTAAACTGTACAGAATATCAGAAACACACAAGTTTCTACCAATGCAAAACCATAACCTTGGACTAGAGAAGGCTATGCCAAATGGTGTTCAAACTCAGGCAGATCCTATCAGGCTGGAAAATCTTCAGGTATAGGCCTGATGGTAGACTTTATATACTTTATCTGAGGACTACCCTAGCTAAATTACAACAGGCTCATCATCAGAAAGCTAACCACTAAGTGATGACTGCTTTTAGTCACACCAATCCATGAAGATTACCCACTAAGGCACGGAGAGAAGCCAGAATCTGCATCCATGGGGGATGTACCCAACACCAATGAAACATATCTTCCAAAAATCTTGCATGTTTCTGTTGTTATTATTTCTACGATTTTCAGCATCAGATAACCTTTCACACATTTTCACATATGAGTATTCACAAATTTTTCCCTTGACCTAGTTTAACAACTTGTACACTAGAATTCAACTTCCTAATACTATCAATACCCAATAAATCAGTTCTCAATTGGGAATTGAGCCCTATGATCTGCCTGTTAGTATTTGAGTGACCTTAGGCAAAAAGTCATTTAACCTTTCTGGGCTTTAGTATCTTTATACCTAAAATAAAGGAACTAGATTTTCTAAGACTCCTCTAACTCCAAACCTTTTGATTCACATTTTGGTCCTGAATTTACCCCACCTCAAACATTCATTATGGTTGTTCCTATAATAGTATACTGATGTGATCTTCTGAGATCATTCTCCTTTTCCTATAACTGGCCTATCTAAACTTATCATGAGGTAATAAGGTCTTGCAGCAAGGTGGCAGCAATGAAAAAGAAGGGGACAGGTACAAGAAACATTTTGGAGGATAAGTAGACAGGCCTGAAAGGCAGCAATATATAGAATACTAGAAAAAATACTGGAACAAGAGGACCTGAGGCCTGAAACCCAGTTTCTGCTACTTATACAACATGTGTGATCTTAGTTTACAATTTTTCTAGACTTCAGTTCCCTCATCTATAAAACAAAGGGGATAGACTAGATAATCTGAGGTCCTTTCCAGTTCTAAATCTAGATACTAAGATCCTAAGAACTAAGATAATTTACCTGTATTATAGTGAAGTCTGAGGATGAAGCATCCAAACTGTTTCCAACTTCTTCTCTAGTAACCTGAAAGAGTAAATGAAAGATTATTTCACAGAAACAAAAAGAACCATACCTTTGCCATCAGATGTCTGAATAAGACATTAAAATTCTAAGAGGAAAAAAACACTACTCATCTGGTTATTCTCCAGACATCATATTTGACCCATGCAGGCCACACTCCAGTAGATTTGAATCAAAGCACCAAAGAAAAATTACATTACTTTCTATTTCTATTTTTTCTGCTTTAAGATTGCAAATTAAAATGTAACTTAGTAATTAAACACTTTTAAAATTCACGACAATGCATTAAATAAAACTTCTGCAGTTTCTTTTACCTCTAAATCTAGGGACAACTGTTAAGAAAAATTCCAAACATCTTCAGTTTGTGGTGGGGGAGGAGAGGGAAAGAAAAGAAGAACAAGAAGGGACCTGAGGTATTATTTTATCAGCATGAAGGCTCTACAGTACTGAAAGGCTAAGTGATCTTCCCATGGTGGCACAACTAATCTGTGTTATATAATAGTCCCCTTTTCTATTTTCTAAGCTTGAAATATTTACTGAAGTTACAAGGAAAGAAAATAGATGCTGTAAATACAGAAATGGTCATACAAGTCTGCAAAGAAGAAACAACACAGCCCTATTACACAATTCCAATTGTGCTCACTTATTCTCAGCTGAAAGAATGCTAAGAATTACACTTTTTCCCCCAACTCTGAAGAGTTTAAACTCAGTCCTGCAATTCAAATTCACTACAGTTTATAGCTGATTATGGATCTTACAAAAAATGTTAATTTCAGTACAAAATGTCCACACCAAGATGACCAGATGGTCCTAAAGCTGCCAAAAAAAAAAAAGATTCTTGTTGAAGTAATATCTGATCAGCTCTCTGACAACTTTTACTATGATGCAGATAATGTAGTAAGTACTTTGAAGGATTAAACCCGTCTCCCTGCCAAAAAATGTAACATGGTAACAGGTCAAATACTGGTAACAAAAACTAAATTCAAGCTACCCTTCACAGTTGATAAGCTCTACATAAGTGTTAAATGGACATTAGTCTCACATCCCATGTAGACCCCAAATTAAGTCTTTATTGACAATGATAACAGTATCTATTTGATTTAAAATACTTTGATTCCACATGTGTAGGAGATGCTACAGCAATGCTTGTATTTCTTTGAATTTTAAAAATGTTTTGGTACATTTCTGAGATGTTTCCAAGTTACCTACAGTATGTTCTGTAAGCTGATCTGGAAGTTGTTTCAATTCTGCATCAGCATTTTCTTTACTATCAGACAAGGAGTCAAGAATATTATCAGCACTGTAGTCTTCACCACAGTCAGCAGCACTGCCATTATCTATTTCAGTCTCATCTAACACACTAATATCCATCATGTCTATATCCTGCAAGTTATCCAAACTTGTTTCATTGTCCTCCTGCAAAAACAAAAAAAGTATATATAATAGCTACTTGGACTGAAATGGAGAACCAGTATACTGCACCACCAAAATGATCCCACTTACCTGTCCATCTCCAGAGTCTTCCTCTAGTCCATTATCTTCAGCACCCTCTTCCTCTGGCTTACGCCCTAACAACAGTATAATTGTGAAATATCATACATCCTTATAGAAATTCTCTTCTCATACCTAATTCATCTTTGAAAAAACTGCAAGAGACTTAACAGTTCAACTTCTTTTAGTATAATTCAATCTAAGTTACAATGAATTTCATGAAGGATCCAAATCCTTTTTGCTGTGCAGTAGTACTTTAACATTAGTTATCACTAGAATACCAGCTAAGAGGCTGCAATCTCAAGTTGTGTGAGGGTTTTAAAAAACAAATAACTCAGCGCTACCCTTTAATCTGGTCATAAAATACTTGCTGACACCTGTTCTATCACAAAGTAAAGATCCTGAAATGATCTCAAACTCACAGTGACACCTTAGGCATCAAATTCACTACATCTATGTAAAGTACCACTAATATTTAAACACTCAATCTAAAAAGCAATTTAGCAGTTTCACTCATTCATTCACAACAGGGTAGGCTCCAGGAATGAGGGAGAACAACCCTCGGGGGGGGGGGGGCGCATAGGAGGGAAGAAAAAAGGGCAGGATGAGACACACAACTAAATGTACCAACAAAAACGTGACCAAAATCAATAATTATATAAACATAAACAATTTTCCTCCAAAATTACCACCAAGGTACTGTACAGCTGCCTTTGTTATTCAAAGGAAAAGTAGAACACTTACAGAGCAGGAAAGGGGGAGGAAGGGAGTATGCAAGGCAAAAAGATAAAAAAAAGGAGTGAGGCATTTCTTCCTGCTCTCCCAGATATGAAAGCAAGAAACTGAGTTCAACTGCAATACTTTATCTTTAAAAAAATTAGTTCATTCAGTTGTTGGAATGAGTCTAACTGTGGCTCATGGCTTCCAGAAGACAATACAATTTCTTAACAGAATAATTAAGGCATAATTTAAAGACATCATTTTAAATTTTAATAGAACTGGTCCCAATCAGAGGTCTATCCAGAGCCATATACCGTAATGCTTTTAAAAATAATTTTTATATTTCTAAGTTAGAATATTAATATGAACCTTTTAAGAATTTAAACTAAGCAGTTTTGAGTCATTCAAAATTTTAGTCTTGAGTTACTTCTAGGCAGATATTTGAAAAACTTAGCTAAGTTTTGTTGTATTCCAAATTCTTACTTTAAGTGCTCATAACTTTGGCTTGAATCTTGAATTTTACATTCAAATGCATGGGAAATTACAAATCATACTGAAAAGGCTCAAAGTTCTTTCATATCTAATTTCAGAGCTGCACAATAATAAAATTTCTGATGAAGTAGATATACCTCTGACCATAAGCATTATTTATATTTCCCCAAGGCAGATGAAATTAGCATTCTGAAATCATTCTATATTCTCTTCTTCATTATAAATGAAAATAAAGATATGGATTGTAATAGTGTCAATGAATCACAACAACCATTTGTTAAGAGCCTACTATGTGTAAGATATCGTGCTGGGTCCTAAGCGTAAAATGGTCCCTACTCTTAAGGAGACACAAGACGTAAGCATATACAAAATACAATGTCATGTTTCAGGTAAAATCAGAAGACTTCATGTAAAAGGTGGTGATTAAGCTAAATTCTGAAGAAAACTATGGATTCTAAGAAGGAACGCACATCAGAAATGAGGGATAGTTATTCCAAAGATGAGTCTTGTGTGAGAAACAGTAAGACAAAGACCCTAGTTTGTGAAAGCAGAATGATATGTAAGGTTGGAAAGATAGGTTGGAATTAGATCATAGAGGGCTTTAAATACCAAATGGGACCTTATATTTCTTCTAAATTTACCCAGTAGTGGGGAGACATGGTCAGAAATATGCTTTAGGAAAATCACTTTGGCAAACTAATAGCATGGATTGGAGAGGAACCAACCAGGCCACTAAACTAGAGTAGTACTTGTGTGAAAAGGGGAGGGAAGAGAAGAGGAGGAGAGTGGAGTGGAAAGAAAGAAAAAGCATTTATTAGCACATGCTATGTGCCAGGCACTGTGTTTTAAGTGCTTTACAAATATTATCTCTTTTGATCTTTACAACCACCCAAGGGGGTAGGTGCTATTGTTATCCCCATTTTACAGATGAGGAAACTAGGCAGACAGAAGTTATGTAACTTGTCCAGGGTCACACAGCTAGGAAGTTCCCAAGGCTAAATATGAACTCAGGTCTTCCTGACTCCAAACCCAGTGATCCATCCACTGAGGACATATAGGAGAGATATGAAGCTATATATTGAAAACTATTGGTTACGTAGGGTAAGAGAATGAGGAGACACAAGGCTGTAAACCAGGGGGAATAGAGGGATCATGATGCCCACAAGTAAAATAGGAACGTCAGGAAGGGTGGTCTTGAGGAAAAAATGAGTTGCTTTGGACATGTTTGGTTTGAGATGCCTATGAAGATGTTTAAATTTATTATGACTAAAAACTTTAAAAAAAAAATCACAACTAATTTTAGACCTTATAATCTGTCAAAATTTTAGCTTTGTTAGAAAACATCCAAATATACAAGGACTTTAATTCACTATGAGAGTTTAACTTCCAAAGACAGCTGTAGAGTTGTAAAAATAAATAATAAAACTAATCTAGGTTAAAATTTTGGACAGTACCAGCATAATTTTCTATTCTGACTTTCTAAGCAATGTCCTCCACTGCTTGTAGTAGAGTCATGTTTTATTAACAATAGCTGCTTTTAAAATTTCTTTCCAAGGAAATGAACAACTCAGTGCTTCTACTGTCTTGCACACAGAATCTAAGTGCTTCAGTCTTTCTAAATTTTATCAAATTGATAGTTTAAAAAGCACATACTAAGGTCCTGTCTTATTTATAAATTCCTTAGTACAATACATGTACACAAACAAAAGGAATCTTTTATTTTCATAACGATGTCATCATAATTTTTTATACCATAATTTAGGTGAATGGGCTAATAGTGTTCAGTTGACTGCCCTGGATATGACCTCTCAACAGCAGCGCCACCTCAACTGCAAGCAGTGACTCAAAGGAAAACATGGATTTTCCACAAAGACTACATGAATACCTAGAAGAAATGAAGCAAGAGATAAAAAATAATAATAAAAGGAAATAAAAGCTCAGGAGCAAAGAATAAAGAGAATAAATAATTCAGAAGATAGTGGTAAATCTTACCCAAGAAACAGAATCCCTGAAAACTAGAACAGACCAAACAGAAATCAATGACTCTGTGAGACAGCAAGAAATATTAGAACAAAATCTAAAGATTGGGGGGGTGGGGAAGTAAACTATCTGACATCATAAACAACTGACCTGCAAAATAGGTCAAGGAGGTATTAATTTAAGAATCATCAGACTCCCTAAATACCATTTTTTTAAAAAAAAGCCTCAACACTACATTTCAAGAAATCATAAACGGAAACAGCTATTAGAACCAGAAACCAAAACAAAGAAACAATCCAAAAACGAAGTCCCAGGAATGTCACAGACAAAATTATGAATCCCCACATCAAATAAAAAAAATACTGCAACGATCCTGAAAGAAGCAATTCAAGTACCAAGAAATCAGTCAGGATTACACAAGACCTGATAGCCTCTACTATGCAAGAGAGATCTTGAAAAATTCCAAAAGGCAAATGATAGACTTACAAACAAAAATAACTTACCCTGCAAAGCTGAATATAATCTATAAGGGGGAAAAATGAACTACAAGGGTTTCAAGCTTTTCTGATAGACCAGAGGTAAAAAAAATTACTCTGAAATGCAAACACAAGAAAAAATACTAATACTACCGAAATTAATTTACTTATTCAATGCCAAACCAAACTATCAAAGGATCATTTTGTAAAACTAGAAAAAATAACAACAAAATTCATCTGGAGGAACAATAGGTCAAGAATCTCACGGGAAATTTTTTAAAAAGTGAAAAGGGGGCCCAGTAGTACCAGATTCTCAAACTTATAAAAAAAAATCAGTAATCACCAAAACAATTTTATACTAATTTTAAAATAGAGAGGTTGACCGGTGAAACACATTAAGGTACACAATATGCCAAAGTAATCTACCTTAACAGCCTAGTGTTGGATAAACCCAAAGACCCCAGGTACTAGAGCAAGGTCTATTTGACAAAAAATGCTGAGAAAACTGGATAGCAGTCTAACAGAAATTAGGTTTAGATCAACATCTTAAAGCATATATCACAATAAGCTCCAAATGGACACACAACTTAGCTATAAAAGATGACATTACAAACAAATTAGAAGAAGGAAAAAAATTACCTTTCAGATCTATGACCAAAGGATAGACAATTGCTTAAGATAAAATGGACAATTTTGATTACATAAAATTAAAACTTTGCACAAACAAATCCAAGGCAACTGAAATTAGAAAGAAAACAATTAATTGGGGGGAAGAAACCCTTGCAACAAATTTTCTCTGATAAAGACCTCATTTATAAGATATATAAGGAACTGATTCAAATCTATAAAAATAAGACCTATCTGCCAATTGATAATAGTCAAAGGATATTAATATGCAATTCTCAAGTTATCTATAGCCATGAGAAAATGCTACATATTACTAATAATCAGAGAAATGCAAATTGAAGCAACTCTGAGGCCCCAGTTCACAGCCATCAGATTAACAAAGTAAACAAAAAAGTTAACTGACAAATGTTGGAGGGAAAACAGGAATACTAATATACTATTGGTGGAGCTGTGAAATGGTCTAGCTACTAATGAAAGCAATCTGAAATTATGCCAAAAAGTTATTAAATTGCGAATATCCCCTCTGACCCAGTTTTACTAGTATTAGGTCTATACCCCAAAGAGTCCAAAGAGCAAAAGGACTCATTTGTACAAAAATATTTATAGCAGCTTTTTATGTTGTAGGAAAGAACTGATGCAGAGTGAAGTAACATTTATCAGAAGAATAACTTATATAATAACTGTAACACTGTAAAGACAACAACTTTGAAAGACTTAAGAACTCTTATCAATGAGTATCCACAATTCTAGAAGACTGATGATGAAAAATGTTGCCCACCTCTTAACAAAGACGTGAAGGATTTCAGAGTGCGGAATGAGACATATTTCTTGGACTCAGCCAATAAAATAATATTTCCCCTAACTATTCTTATTTGTCATAAGGGTTGTTTTTCTTATTTTTTTTGCAGTGGAAGCGGGGAGATGAGCAGAGAAAAAACAATGCTTGATAACTGAAATACAAAATTTACTTTAGGAAATACTTATTTTGTTCTGAGAGTTTTCAGATAGAAAAGAGAAGGTATAATATACCAATGGAGAGAGAAGGGGTGAGATTTGCTATTTTCATAGTCGCTGTGCATGTGAAGAGTATAAAAACATGGAAAAAAGAGTAGAGGGACCAGGCATCTGATGAAGCTCACTCATATGAAATGGATAAAATAGGGTTGAACATACAGACGCCATTTGGTGTAGAAATACATCAAACTCAACAGAGAAACAAGCAGGGATGGGGGTAGAAATAGAGGGTTAAGAGGGAAGATAATACCAAGAGGTTAAGATGCACAAGGAAACAAACTTGACAGTGAAGTGTAGAGGGAGGGAAGGGGTGGATTAATGTAATGGAACAATATTTCATCATAGGAAATGACAAAAAAGACAAATGCAGAAAATCCTGGGGTAGTATATACTGATGTAAAATGAGCAGAACCAGAATAATTCATACAAGGACAACAATACTGTAAAAGAAAACAACTTTGGTCACTGGATTGACTAGAGTTCTTGTCTTTCAATCAGTTTTCCAGTACACATATATATCAAGTAGTATGTTATCTACCTCCTGAGGTAAATGACTCAAGGTATAGGAGACATATCATTTAGGGGCATAGCTACTATGCTGATCATTTGCTTGACTAAGCTTATTTGTTACAAGGGTCTCCCCCCCACTTCGTTTTTAATTGGGGAGAAAGGAATTGGAAAAATAGGTTAGAAACAATGTCCAAAAACACCCCGCAAAAGAATATGGCAACTGAAACAATTTTTAAAATTCACAGAAACAGAAAAATGTTTAGAAGGAAGCACAAAGAGAACAGTTTTGAAAATAACAAGGTATTTTGGGTTTTTTGAACCAGTATGGAGATTGTTTCATATAGAATCCTCTTATGTTCTTCCATCTATATATTAACATTATTTTTTTAATATTTAAGTTCAGAATAAAAAAATACTAAGAAGTATATATCAAAGGAAGAAAAAACAGTACCACCTGTGTTAAAAATGTTACCATGTAAAGCCAAGATAGTAGGATATAGTTACATAATACCTCTCTGATAAGAAAACTTAAGATTGTACACAATGGAACATAAGTACCCATATGAAAATAACAATATGCTAGCCTGCTCTCCTCATCAGCCCTAAAATGGATCAAAATTTGGGAAAGAAAAGGAACGTGAACAGTATTTTTTGGTGATCAAAAGTATTTGGTTAAGTGTTCTTATAGATATGCTATTTTCAAAGCACCGTTTATTCACACTGACATGCTAGTGGCTGACTAAAATGTGTCTTTTCCTAGAACAGAAGACTGACCTCTGAGTTTCCTCATTTGAAAATTAGGCAATATAAATTCCACTTTCCCCAACTATCTTAAAGATATGGTGAAGATCAAACGAGATAATATAAGTCAAAGTACTTAATTTTTTTATTTAAAAGCCACATGAAAATGAAAACCGTTATTACCATTATCAAGAGTGTAATTATTAAAGAAAACTGGAATTAAGTACACTAGTAATGCTATAAGCCTGTGGGCATTTGAAAGCACCTGCTTGGCTCTCTGCCTAATTCAACAAAATGCTAATCTAGGCTCTCTTTTTAAAAACATAAAATCAAAACTACATTTATCTGAGAAAAAAATACAGGCAAAATGAAAACAGAAAAGGTGTTCTCTGCCTTCTCCAACCCGCCAAAACCTCTATCCTGCATTCGCACACATACCTTTGATACACTTCTTTGGAATTTTCTTGCTAGTAGCTTCTGATGCAATGTCAAGTTCATCAGGATCGCCCCCTTCTTCCTCAATAGCCTATCAAGACATTAGTTTCACGAGAGCTGATTAGGTGCATGACACTATGTACTTTATTAGCGATAAACTTTCGCTGTAATAAACATTCAGTTCCCTCGCTCTTGTGCTGCTGGTATGGCAGGGCAAGAAGCCCGGAGTCAGGTAAACTTCACTATCACTTCCCGAAATGGCTTATATTCATTCATTCGAAGCGTTGCTGGACCAGAACTTGGGCCATTCGCTCAAATGTACTGCATCTATTTACCAATTTTTAAAAAGTTTACCGGAAACCAACAGGTTGTTTGAACTTTGTACCGAGTGAGAGAAGGGCACTGATCGGGGCAAACGGTCGTGACTCGGTACAGAATAACAGCGCTCCGAGGCGGCCGGAGAATGGACAGCTGCCAGAGCCCTAGGACACGAAGTACTTTCTCTCTAGTTCTCTCCCTACCACCCGGACACCAACTTCCCTGCACATCGGATCCCCAGTAACCCAGGCCCGTTCCAGCGCGTTCCTTCCCAAGGTTTTTTTTTTTTCCCTGGCGGGGTGGGGTGAGCAAGTTGACCAGGGCTGCCGGGTGGGGGGCGCGCGCCGCGAAGCAGGACAGTACCAAGACCCGAGCAATGGGCGCGCACCCGCCTTACCCCAGCCTCAAATACGCCTGCGCGGCGACAAGCTCACGCACCGGCCTCTCGTCTCCACCTGCCCCCTCCAAGCCGAGCGCCGGGGCCCCGGATGTGCCCCGGTCCCTCACCTTCTTGAGTCGGTCCATCAGGACACTCTTGTTGCCGCCGGTGTCCAGGTTCCGCTTCCTAAGCTCGGCCCGGAGGTCGATCACTCGCAGATCGCTTAGCCGCCGGGTCCCGGTTTCCGAAGAGGCGGAGCCGAGACCCGCCGAGCCAGATCCCGAATCGCCCGCCCCTGACAGAGCTTCTGCCATGCTGGGTGCCCTGTCTTCGCTGCCCACCTCACACACAGCAGACGCTGCGGCAGTTCCGAACACAAAATGGCGCCGTTTGCGAGGAAAACGCACTAGCCTGCCTCCTTTCCGGTTACGCATGCGCGCCAACCGACTTGGCTTTTTTTTTTTTTTTTAAGCCCCCACTGGGAGGGAGTTTGCACATGCGTGCGGTAGGACCGCACGCAATCACCCACGTGATACACATTTGTATCCAGGGCCTCTCCCACCCCAACTTGTGCTACGCATGTGCTCTACTAGTTGAGGGCGGGAGTTTGCTTGGGTTTTGAGCGCCTGCGCATCTGAACAGTGAAGCTCCTTCCTGGTTAAAGAGGGGCCTGGCGCATGCGCCTGGAGGAGGAGGGGGGGAGCCTCCCGAAAAGAACCACCTTCTCGGCGCGCGCGCAGTGACGCCACGGGTGGGGGAGGCTGGTGCCGCTCCCTCGCAGGCGGCGCCATTTTGTGTTCCTAGCTGTGGCAGTCGCCCGAATCGTGCGAGTTGGGCAGCGGAGGTAGGGCCCTTCGGGATGGCGGAGATTTTGTCAGGCGCAGGCGATTCCAGTTCTGTCACTGCAGGGCTCAGCTCTGCCTCCTCAGAGACCGGGACCCGGCGGTTAAGCGACCTGCGGGTGATTGACCTCCGGGCCGAGCTGAAGAAGCGGAACCTGGATAGCGGCGGCAACAAGAGCGTCTTGATGGACCGACTCAAGAAGGTGGAGCCTCCTAGGGCCTAGTCGTGTGTGAGGGTCGGGAGAATGGATGGGGGAGGGGGGGGGTTGAGAAAGTGGACGGGTCGCTATAGCCGCGGGCCTCGCCGCGCACGCGCGCTGGGGGCTGGGCGGGCCCTCCAGCTCCCCCGCCATAGCGCCCTCCTCGTTGTCCCCACCCCCGGCCGCTGAGCTCCGCGCGCCCCGCCCCTCCCCCGCCTCGTATGTCCCGAGACTTGCCAGGGGGCGCCGCAGTAAGAGCTGGGCCCCGTGGGCGGATTTCAGGGGTTCAGTGGAACTTGGAGGTGGCGGGGGGTGGGGAGGAGAAGGAATCACCTCGATATGGACAGCCTAATTCCTTCGGTAATTTTGTGTGCTTGATTCGTTTAAAAGAAATCTGGGGAGGAGTCCATAGGCTTCGCCAGACAAAAAATGGTCAAGAACTTTGATGCTAGGCCTTGGGGGAGAAAGGAAATAGGTGCCGAGACGACCCGCGGCGTCTTGGAGTTTTTATAATCGATTTGGGGCGGGGGGCTTGGAGGCAGCTCTAGCGGGCAATGCTTGGGTCAGTTAGCTTACAGCTAAACAAAATCCTGTGGGAAGATGGGGGGCGGGGAGAGACATCAAAGTCGGGTTCCTGGAGGGGGTGGAGCACATGAGTTGGGTTTTAAGAAGAGAGGGACGTCCTAGGACTTGAGGACAGTGTGAGTAAAGATCATTGATAGAGTGGAATCTAGACAGCTGAGTGTCGAGGGCGAGGGGCTGTTCTGATTTGGTCTTTGCATTCCTCGATCCTAGCAATGCTAGTACTTGGTAGATACACTTAATAAAATGTTGAACTGAATCTCATTTTACAGGTGAGGAAATTGAGACCCAGAGAGGTAAAGTAGCTTCCTAAGTTCACACAGCTAGTAAGTAGACGTACGACATAAACCCTAGTCTTACCTTAGTGCTGCCTTGTCTCCAGAGGTTTGAGAGCCCAGTTTTTGTGTACTGTGGACAAAGTAATCCAGTATGTCTGGAGCAGAGAGCTCATAGGAAGGAGTAACTACCTGAGATAAGATCCGAGCCAGATTGTAGAGGGACTTGAGTGCCAGGAAGAGGAATTTGAACTTTGCTGGGACAATAAGAAGCCACTGCAGATATTTTAGCAGAGAAGCGTGGTGAAATCTACCTGTAAATCTGTACTCCCGCCATCACGATTACGGTAATAACACCTTTTATGGTTTCTGTGAGCTTTTGTATAGTGTCTCCTATCCTTCAGCCATTTAATGAAAAACCATTTTTGAGCCCTTGCCATTCAATTGATTCCCATAAGCATTAGATGCCACCTAGGTGCCAGACACAGCTAGGCATTGGCAATTCAAAAACAAAAGTCCTTGCCTTCTAGAAGGTAAAATTCTGTTGGGGGCAGTGGGATACAACATATACATGGATAACATACAAAGTACTTTGTGGACAGCATCATCATCAGTAGGGCTGGCTGGACTTTGAGATTAGGACATAATTTCCTCATCTCTACTTAAGTGCCTTCTGTAGGTAACAGTTTATGGTGGGACAAGTAGTGGGGTTGAACCGTCCCAGGAAGGTGAGACAGTGTTGTCCTCACTTGAAAAATAAAGAAGCAGAAACTAGAGTCATCCAATTTACTCTAGGTTGAAGGGGGCAACTAAGGTGGAAGATGCGTAGATACAAAGATAAAAATTATGTGACAACTCATTTCAGAAGTTCAAGAAATGCTGTGCTCTTTACACAAATTAGACCACATCTTCCAAACAAAACATCTAGTTGATTTTTTGTAACTTCCTTTTTCCCTTCAAGGTATATACTTTACGTAACCTTATTTCACATGGAAAAAAAAAAAGAGGGTGCAGGGGTACTACCGCTTTTGAGGTGGAGTTGAATGTTCCGCATCTTGCCTCAGGCAATAGCTAGAGTCGGTCCATCATTCAATTCTTAGGGGTGCTGATTTATGTTTTGTTTTTTAAAGTTGGGCCTATTGGTCTGATTCACTTGGTTGCTTCCCAGGAGGAGATATGGATGCTTTTGACAGTGTTTCCAGGGTAAACCTAGCACTGAGAAAAGTTGATTTTTTTTTTCAATTCATATCAGTATACAATGCATTAAGCATGAGCTAGGCACTGGAGACCCAAAGGCAAATAATAATAGCTGACATCCATGTAGCACTTTAAAATTTGTAAATGCCTTCAGTATGTCCTCTCATTTGAGCCTCAAAATAACCGTATGAGGAAAATAGTATTGCCATTATTATTTTCATTTTACTGATTAAAAAAAAACTTGGAGAAATTAAGTCATACTATTGGTAAATGTCAGAGATGGGATTTAAACCCAGATGATTCCTGACTCTTGATTTCACTCCTGTTCCCACTGTAACAAACTTCATCTTCAAAACAAAAGTCTTTGCCCTCAAGGTTATGCAATTAATTTTCACTTAGTTTCTAAATTATGACACACTCGACAAACCCTACTTCCAAATCCAGTACCACGGGCAGTAAACTAGTATATCCTTCTGTTAAGCTTTGAATGACCTGAAACTAGCCAATTACAGATTACTGTAGTTCCATGGTAAATAATGTAGTTCTCTGCATTTTTACCCATAAAAAAAGAAAATAATGAAATGGGGTTTCACTGTCATCAGTAAAATTTAGGTGACAAAATCAGGTCTCAGCCATAGATTGAACATTTACCTTACTTTCCAGTTACACAATGTGAGAGTTGAAACAGCCCTCAGCAACCATCTTTCTCAACCCTTAAGTAAAAGGATTGTGTATTATGATGTGCCTTACAACATGGTTTACCTGTCTCTGGTAAAAGACTCCAGAAAGAGACAGTGGCTTTGGTTTGTCTCTGTCAACAAGCGGGAACTGACCTGGCCTCAGAGTCAGACCCAAATTTGAATCCAGCCTCTTGACATTTCCTGACCCTGTCATTCAACTGCACAGTGCCTTAGGCGGCAACTCTCCCTTGAAAAGAAGGTGCTGACTGAAACTGGTAGGGGAAATTTGCTCACCCAGGAGTTCCCTATACCGCTGATTATAGGTCTTATCTATCCATATTCTTTTGTGCCATTTTTATTGGAAAAATGTGGATTGATGTTCATTTCCTCTCGCTCCTTGTAGGTTCAACTGTCCAGAAAAAGCTTTTTATGCCAAAAGATTACTGTCTAGGAAACAGGACAACCCCCCCCCCCCCAAAAAAAAAGAAGCTTGGAAGTGTAAAGGACCATTCAGCTCCTCTTGACGTTGTTAAGTAGATCACTTCCTTTCCAGTATAAAATAGTGACCAGATGCAATTTGAGTACATAATAAATTGAATTTTAATAGTACTTCATTGCATTTCTCATAGATTTAGCGCTACAGGAATTTTAGGTGACTCGTAGTCTAGTTCTCCTATTTTACAAGTAAAAAGATCCAAAAAATCAAGTGTTTTGAAATGATTTCATATGGAAATGTTGAGTAAAAGCTAATGAAATTATTTTGATTAGATACTATTCCCTTTTAAGATAAGTAATCAGGAACTGTATTTAAAATTTACATGCTATCATTTTTGGTCAATGTGTTCTCTGTATTTTTAATAGGCAATTGAAGATGAAGGGGGTAATCCTGATGAAATTGAAATTACATCTGAAGGAAGCAAGAAAACAACTCCAAAGAGACCCAGCAAAGGTATTAAATAAGTCATAAAATAAACTTAATCTGACCTTAAGAACCAAATTCAAAATGTGCTTTGCTTCTCCCTTTTTGTTTCTTCCAGTGTGTTTTACTTTTGAGTAAGAATCTTGCTTTTCTAACCAGAAGACTGATATAGTGCTGAAGTGAGGCATTTTAGTTTTGCCACCTTCCCTGAAATGCATTTGGTTCCCATGGTATCAAAGGTACTCAAAGGAGTATTAAAAAACAAACATGTTAAGAATGATTCCCTGTTGCATTCATTTTCTTCACTAGGACTGCCAGTGAGCCCCAGTGCCCTTTGGAATTTATATATCCTCTTATATAACTCTTAGGTTTAATTGGCTTCTTCCTATTGCTTTAGCTTAACAAAAAATTATTTCCCTGGTAGTATAAGTAAGATGTTCAATAGCAGTGAATTGGCTCTACGTAAGGACATAGACCTGTTTGAACTACAGTTATTTCAAGAATGAGCCAACTAAATTCATTCATTTAACAAACATTTATTGAGTACCAGTTACTGCCAAGGCCCTGTCCTGGGGTTGAGGGTGTTAGAAAGAAGACATGATCCCTCCCTTGCCAGTACCTATAATCTCTTCAAGAAGGTAAGTTAAATAATCAATTGAATCTTTTTCTCAGATTTTCCTAAAGTACTCTGGATCTACTTTATCCCCATCACTGTATTGTTAGTTATGTACATGTTGCTTCCCCCTTAGCAAAACGGGACTAATTTTTTAATCTTATTATCCAGCCCACCTAGAAAACTACTCAATGTGTAGTGTCTATTCTTGATTTATATGAGGGTACTTCTAGTGAATGACTAGACTTAATTTAATTAAACTTAATTTTTCTATCTAAATCAAGAGTATAAACCACTATAATAAAATTCTGACCATTGGGTAAAGAAGCCAGTCTAAAATAGCCAAATATTGATTTGAATTCATGGGGAACCTGTTCTAATGAATAAATTGGAATGATTTCTAATTAGCAAACCATTGTTTTTGTGTGCAAAGTTGTGTTTAGGGTGCTGCTGATTTAAATTAATTTGTATAGCAAATCTTTGTAAAATGGGCCGTTGTACCATTCCATTTTAGTGTTTTGGAGTAATCATGAATTTCATGTTAATAAAACAAAATTTAGTGAAGTTTTGCTGTCATTTAAAAAGTTTAGCAGTTTACATTAAATCAGTGTCTTGTATTGGATATGTTTAATATAATGAAATGTGAGCCAGAGGTAACATTTTTTTTTATGGAATACTTAGTCATCAACATTGAGAAGCTTATCCACTTTATGTAAAACAGGTAGGCACTGGAGAAGTAGAGAAGGGAAAAGTATTTCAGATGAGGAATTAATAACCAGATTGTGTGGAGCGCGGACAGCACTGTAATATGAAAGGCCTTGAAAAGCAAACTTACACTTACCTAAGGCTACAGTGCAGTTATTCATATTCACTTTCTATTCATATTTATTTTTTATAACTTTGTATAAAACCACATCTTAAATTATGTTTCTAACTCCTGAAAATAAGATGTACACATATGAATAAAACCTACAAAACAATTTTTGAGAGTCATATTGTTCCCACACCATTTTGGATAGTAACAGGAGTTAACTGGGCATCTATTCTGAAAAATAAACTCAGTTGAAGTCACAAATGCCAATATCATTTTAGTCACTTTTTATTAAAAGGGATCTGTGTTCAGATTTCACTGCTTGATGAATATTGGCCTGGTTACCATGGGGCAAGTCACTTAACCTCTCAGTACTTTAGGCATCTCTTTAATTCTGTTAAGTTTCAGCTAACGTGCCCACTTGTATATATAAAGGAAGTTTCCTTACCTCGGAGGTCCCTATACTAATGAAATCACAGATCCATTCCCTCTTTTATCTAATTAAGGGAATTCTCTCCCTTTCAAATGAATTAAAGGAAGACTTTAAGGTGCCTTGTTATTTGTAAATGTTGCTGAGACAGTGACATAAAGCCAAGGAGATTATAAATATCAGCTAGACTATAGACTCAAGTGAAATAATTATGTGTTTGCTGGCTTTTCTATTGTGAAGTCTTAGGAAGAGTTGGTATTTATTTGTATTAAAGTGATAAAACTTTGTCAGATATAGCCCTTCATAAACATATTGAAAGTTCTCACTTCTGTGTGAATTTCATTATATTATACTGCATGCGCTTACATGTGCTCTGGAATCCCATTTGTAAAGCTTCAAATTAGAATACCCCTTCTCCTTAGAAGCAGTATAATAGATGTTGGTTAGATTTTTAGTCTAGCCTATATTATGTAACCCATAATGTAACTGGACTCTAGTACTCAGTACTAATATGTCAGTAGTTCTATTTCAAGTATGTTAAGGGTTTAAATAGACTTGTGGGCTAGCCTGATGACCTACACTCAATTTTATAACCTTTGTAATAATAGAAAAGTATTTTTTGTGGATTCTTGGGGGGAATCATTGGCATTGGGAAAACCTCTCTCCCCCTTAATTCTTACAGTTTCCCTCCAAGAAAGAAAAATTTTGTTTTCATTTAACACATCTCAACATTGCCACCACCCTATCCTATGTGATAAGTACCAGTTGTTTTAATTCAGGGAGTTCTGTGATTGTTTTATTTGAATGTTAAAGCTTTAAAAGCAATATTTTGCTTTTGATTAGCTGGTGTATGTAAGAATGAGGATTATTTGTTCTGGTAAGTTTTTATTATACTTTTTCACATTACAAACTTATTTCAGCAGGACGAAAAACAGAAGAAGAGGGTGCTGAAGATAATGGACTGGAGGAAAACTCTGGAGATGAACAGGTATATAGATTCTGGTTGAAGGTGCAAATTAGTAGTTAAGCATTTTAATCCAAATACCTATCACATGCTTTTCCCCCCCCTTCCCCCCATTCTTCTTCTTACAGGAAGATGTTGAAACAAGTTTGGATAATTTTCGAGATATTGACATGATGGATATCAGTGTCTTAGATGAAGCCGAAATAGATAATGGGAGTGCTGTAGATTGCGGAGAGGACTACAGTGCTGATAATATTCTTGACTCCCTATCTGATAGTAAAGAAAATGCTGATGCAGAAATGAAGGAATTTCCAGATCAGCTTACAGAACATGCTGTAGGTAACTTGGAAACATCTCAAAAATGTACCAAAATGGTTCTGTGGCTGCGTTATTTTGGTAATCCTAAAAACTACCATCATTGGTGGAATGCATCTTTTTAAATGTGTGGAATCCAATTGTTTTTGATGACCAATGAAATAGAACGCTGGTACAATAAGTGCAAAACACCCCCAAAGGTGGTCTTGTTCAAAAGTAACATCTTTTAGCTGAATGCCTCTCTGGTTGTGTGCTATTCTTTTGTATACAACATTGGATTTTAAAATAACACCATTTTTGCATGTTGGGCCAAACAAATGCCTGCATGTCACCATAAGGCTCAAATAAAAGAAGAGTTCAGGATTGTGTTTTTCTTGTATAGCCCTATGGCAAGGGGCCATAATTCTAGATGTTTTAAGCTTTACTCAGTCAAAGCTTGTTTTATTTTGGAAACAGATAAAATGGGGGGTTAAATAATGTTGGTAAAATGTATCTTGTCTCTTGGCTATTATGTTAGCATGTGAGTCTGATAGTACTTGAGGTAGAATTACAAAATTTTAAAGATGGAAAGGACCTTGAGATGTTATCTGGTCCATCCTGATCATTTTACAACTGAGGAGACTGATGCCCAGAGAATTTGAATGGTTTGCTCAGTCTCATAAGGCCGTGACAGAATAGGAACGAGGACCTGGGATTTTCTTCACTACACCACTGCCACGTAAAAGTGAGGCACACTGTTTTCACATAGAATGGAAGGCTGTCAAAAAAAGAGCAATGTGGCATTTCCTATGGAAGTCAAACATCTTTATATGTTAGTGTATAAAGGTGTGAATTTGAAAACAAGTTATACATTACAGTGAGTGTTATAGCTTTTAGAATTTGCTTTTTGGGGTTTCTTTCAATGGTGCTGCCACTACCCAAATGGAATTCTTCTTCCGGAAATGCCTTCAGACCCTGTCCTATGCTTTGGAGTAGCCTTCACTTTGTCCAGTCTCTTTGTACTTGGGTGTTGGATTTGATTTTAGGAAAAGATCCAAAGTTATTCAACCTGGTGAATAAGGTAAGTGGTCAAGATGAATTTGTGTTCTTTTGGGGTCCAAAAAGTATGAACATTAAATAATAACACTGATTTTCTTACATGGCTCATAAAATGGTTCAAAATAAGTGTTTTGAGGAATATTAGGATTGTCAGAATAATAGTATTGCCTTCTGAACTGTCTTCTTTGGCAAAAGTAGCACTTATTTGAATGTAGATGTTCAATGTCATATGAGATATATTTTATATATTTTAGATGAATTTTAAGTGGTTCTTTGAACACAAAGTTTTATTATTCCTTTGATGAATGATAAAGCATTCTTTGCTTATCTTGCAGATGGCAGACAAGGAGAGTGTAAACAATTTAGATACTTCGTCATCTGACTTCACTGTGGTGCAGGTAAAATCGTAATATGTCCACTTTTACAGTTACTATGCAGTGAGTTCAATTTGTGTTGTGCAAAATATTTTTGCATGCAACATTTATTAAGCACCTGCCGTGTAACCTTAGGCAGACAACAAACATCCCTACCTTCAGGAGATGAAATTCTTGTGAAGACAACATATACTCAAATGGTTCTGTGGCTGCTTTTTGTTGGGGGGGGGGGGGGGGCGCAGGGATCCTAAAAACTACCAAGAACCTAAAATTGTACTTGGGGAATCAAATAATTATCAGGAAAAGTCTTAGGTGGGCAGTGGCACCTGATCTAAGCCTTGAAGAAAATTAAACTGTATAAAAGAAGCTTTAGGTGTGGAACATGGAAGTTTCAGGCATGTGAGACCTAGGACAAGGGGACATCCTTGAAAGAAAGGGAGGCCAATAATGGACACTGCCAGCCCAAGTAGGTTAATTTAGCTGGAATAGCAATTGTGTCAAATGGAATAAGAATATGAAATAGAGGTATCCTGGGTTAAAAATGTCACGCTTTACATCTAAATAAAACAAATCTTAAACTGCTTGAAGTCAGGACATTGAGATGTTTTATGACACCAACTATGCAACAAGCATTCTTTGTTGCTTCTCCACATCAATACTGCTATCTTCCCCTCATACAATGGTTAGAAAAGGGTTATTCTCTAACTCATTGCTATTTAGCTGAAGGCTATATTGACCTACCTGTAACTGATAGAAAAAAATGTTTCCTCTGAGACATAGTTTATTTCTTGGTATATTTTGATTGGGGGGGGGGGGGCTGAGTGGGTATTTTTAACTGGCCAGGAGGAATTTTTACTTTTCCTTTAAATAGGATCATCTTTGTCAGGATGAGATTAAGGTGGTAGACTGAGACCTGGAGGTGGGGGCTATGAAAATCATAAAATTGTAATCTAGGCCAAGTGTTGAAAGAGCTGCAAAAGAGGAACTCTTAGTAGCACTAGTGTGCCTTTTTAAAAGGCACAGATGCATCCTGTACAAAGATGAATGAATGAAAAAGCATTTATTAAATATTTGCCATGTGTGAGCATGGTGCTAGAAATAAAAATAGAAAAATAAAGACAGTCCCTGTACTCAGGGAGCTCACATTCTAATAGCACATAAGTCTCAGGGTTCACCAAAAAGACAGATGGTGGTATGTTTTACCTCTCAATGCTGGTGTTGTCAGTGGTTATCATCACAGATGGCAGGTCTATTCTCCAAAGTGGTTGTTTCCATGGATGATGGAGGCCTGTGCTACATAAAGAGAATCAGTGGTCTGATGAGAGGTGCTTCTATTATTGTACGAAGATGTACAAGAAACTGTTATGCTCACCAATTTGTCTGGGTTGTGTGAAAAATGAAAAGAAATGGTACCAGATGTTTCCACTTTGCACACATAGCCTCATTTTCTTCTGTGGATTGTTTTGAATGTATATCTTGAATTTTATTTATGGCTAGTAGCCTATATAAATTTAAACTATGAGAGTAAATTTATCTTAGGTTAAGCCTTGCTTTTTGGCTATTGGATGAGTCCAATTCAACAAGCATTTATTAAACACTTATCTGCAAAACACTTTTCAGTGAGCCATTTTTATAGAAACACTTAAAGTATAGTCAGCTCTTGCAGATCTTGTTTTATATTTTTATTCCCAAATTGAACCAAAGTATCTGCCCCCAAAGAAGCAATGAACTGGCTCCTGCTTCCTTGTTTTATTTAAATTTGGTTTTGTGTCCTAGAAGATGCACTCTGTTCTTAGTTTGAAGTTTGGGGGGCAAGGGAGAAGCTGAGCAGGGAGTTTCAACTGACTTTTACAGGGTATTTTCATCATTTTAAATTATGTAGATTTTATGATCAGTGTAATAGCTAACCAAATGTGATTTTAAAACATCTTCCAGAACCCCAAATAAGATTCATTGGTTGGTTTGCAGCTTGATTAGATGGCTTCGGAGGTTCTTTCTAACTCTTAAGGCCTTATGATGTCAGTTTTTTAATTATAATGTAAAACAGACAAATGTAACGTTAGGTCGCTTATTTGTGCTCATGCCTGCATTACAGCTTATCTATGCACATCTTATTTCAAGTGTACTAACAGCATCTACTACATAATTGCTGTTTATGGACCTGAGGGACTTCTTTTACCCTGATGTTGCATGGTACTTGTGTCTGTTTCAAAAGGATAACACTTTGAAATTCAAAGATGTACCCACTTTTTGCCCCTTCTTGAGGCTGTTTAAGTTGCACCTTAACTTAGGCTGGCACTTTGTGAAAGAGGAGCTTCACAGGAATCATAAGATTCATTTAGAAATGGAAAGGGATTTAGACATCAGCTAGTCTAGCTGTCTCATTTTCTAGATGAGGAAAATGAGGTCCAAAGAATCAAAATGAATTGCCCCACAATTCTGCAGATAGAAACAAGAACTAGAATTCAAACCCAGATCTTCTGATTTCAAATTCAGTCATCTTTCTACAACATTGTAAAGCAGGAAAGCCTAAGAGATTCCTAGCTCACCTTTGGGTCTTCATAGTAGGACTTTGTTATTTTGTTGGATATGAATTCCCAGATCACCAGACATGCCAGTTCTCAAATGTAAGTACAAAATCACATTCTTACGGCATGTAGAAATGATTTTCAAATACTCTTCATATTGAATTGTCTGCATTTCTGATCCACCTCCATCTGAGTTATCAAAAGTTGACCATGGTTTCAGAAATATATTATTGGTGCCTGAAAACCAATGACTAAAGAAAAGACTATCTTAAATGTGCAGATTCTACTCTTTAAGTCTATTAATAATGAACTGTTGTTGAAGGCCCACATCTCCTACTTATTAATAGTATTCCAAAATTTGGGAGAATAAGGTGCAGAAGGGAGATTGCTTGCTTTAGAGGTTTCTGTCCCCAGGTAAATAGTTTACCTGGACCAATATCTTTTAAAACATTTTTACTTAATAATTTGCATTTTCCAAGATTATAGTTTTTCCACTCTTGTTTAGTATTTTTAAAATACTGCAGTAGGTTTCATTCGTTCGGCAATGTCTTTTCTTCTCTTTTTTGTGTTACAGGAGATTGAAGATCCATCCTTGGAGCCAGGTACTGTTAAATCAGAAACCAGAAGCGAGGGTTTGAAACCGTTTCAATTTTCCACCTACTCACATTTTAAATCCTTAATTATTATTTTCAATATTATTATTTCCTAGTAATTACCTTACTATGGTATTCATTGTTCTGATGGTGGACAATCCCAATCATACCAGGATCATAGAGATTGGAAACCCAGTCATATCACCAGATCTGTGAAAGTGGAGTATTTCTCATTCTATGTTACAATGTCTGGGAGATGGATCATCCCATTCACTTTAATAAATACTAATTAGATGAATACAAAGAGTTTGCC
Organism: Trichosurus vulpecula; assembly: GCF_011100635.1. Taxonomy (NCBI): domain Eukaryota; kingdom Metazoa; phylum Chordata; class Mammalia; order Diprotodontia; family Phalangeridae; genus Trichosurus; species Trichosurus vulpecula. The sequence continues at coordinate 71,927,148 of NC_050573.1, forward strand.
TTACTCTTAAAAGGTTTTGCACACCAAAACAGATCTTGTGATATTGTGCAATATCTTTATTTGATAGTTTTGATTAAAGCAGTTCAGGCAATTTAAAGCTGTTGTGGGGAACTAAATTTAAAATACTAAGAAGTAACTGGATTCCAGAAGAGGAAAGATTTTCTTCATGAAATGTCAAAACAAATACTGTTCACTTTCTGGACTGCAAATAATACTCCTGCACCGTTGGAAGAGTTTCTGGTTTTCATATTGGACTGTTCTATTAAAAGAAATTCAAAAGAAATTTCGAAATTGAGCTGTCAGTGAATGATGGTACATTCAGTTATACACGTTGGACTTGGAAGCTAAATTTTGAAGAGCCGTATGTAAACAGCAACATAATGAAGACTGTCAAGAATCAGCCAGAAGGTTTTTAGGGGTTAAATCTCTGGGATCCTTTTCACTTCCATCTAGGTTGACACTTTCTTAATATACTAGACTGTTGGAATGCAGTTAGTTTTAAACAGTATAAGTTTGTGTACATCAGGGTTTTCCAATCTCTGTGTAGCTAGCAGTTCTCTTCATGTTAGTGTGGCAGCCGTGCCAGTTCCGCATTTGTGATTGCTTTATTTCCCTGGTAATTAAACCTTGTGCCATTCTATTCCTGTTAAATCCGTAGAAAATGAGAAAATACTCGACATTTTGGGGGAAACTTGTAAGTCTGACCCACTAAAAGAAGAAGGTTCCGACCTGGAGCAGCCATTTTCACAGGATGCAAGTAGCGTGGGGCCAAACAAAAAGCTTGCAGAGGAAGAGGACAATTTTGTCACCGCTCATCCAGAGGAGGATGCATTAGATTTGGACAACGAGTCAACACAAGCAATTGCCAGGAAGGCAGAAAAGCACTTAGATATAGTGAAAAGGGAGAAAAGCGAGCAGAAAGTAGATGAAGAGAAAATGGACTCTGACACTGTAGTGGTAGAGAACCTAAATGATCAGAGTAGCAGAGCATCAGAAAATGCAGAAGCTTCTAGCGAGGAAGCCCAGGAAATGCCAGAGAAAGCCTCAAGCCCTGAAACCAAAGATAGCAAAGAAGACGTTAAGAAAAATGAAGATGAAGCTAATAATGAAGATTCATCTGCTACTAAAGAGTCCTCTACCAATGAGGACGGTGATCAGAAAATGAGGTTTGTTTTTTCTCAGTTCTAGACCAGATGCTATCTTTTTTTCATTGGTCATTTAATGACACACATAAGCTGTTTTCTTCAATTGGCCAGCCAGACTGATGAAATTGTAACTTATTTATAGAAAATCTGATTGGTTTCTTTGTGTGTTTTAAAACATTTTATAATTTTTTTTTCCTTTCTCAACCTACTATGGTTGTTTTCTATAATCTTTCCTAGTTAGCTTTAGTCCAACAATTAATTAACTCCTAAGAGTCTGACATCTTAGTTCTTGGGTCAGATTTCCAATGCAAGTTTGCCAGGTATCTTTCTTTTATTTCGAAACTAAATTTCTGGTAGGTATGCAACTTTAGCACATATGATATCCTTTTTTAGTTAGTTTTCTGTATGTTTTTTTCCATGCTTATATAACATTAACTTTTGTCTCTAGCTGTATTGAAGAGGACTCAGATACCAAAAGAGTCTCCAAAGATGAAAAAGGTACAGTGTCAGATTGTGAGATGTAACAATCACTTAATGTTCTCTTTAATTTCAGTAGTGGTTATAGAATTTACTTGTACCCCATAATAAATCAATTCATTGTTATATGAATTTGTAATGTTCTCATTGGGAAAGAAATTTTCCTATTTGATGTCATTTATTTCATAGAATACCACAGGTGAGAAAATTCCAAGTGACCTAGAAGGGGCCATACAAAAAAAAATCTAGGCCTAAGAGATTTGAGGGGTGATGTGGCTTAATTCCTTCCTTTGATAGATTAGGAAATTAAAGCACCACGAAGTCAAATATTTGCCCAAGGAAATAGGTACAACCAGGATTTGCACCCAAGTCGGTATTGTTTTAGAATCTCAGAGGTCTTTTAGTCTTAACTTGGTATCTGAACAAGAATCTCCTCTCATACCCTACAAGTGATTATCTTGCCATTGCTTAAGACCTCCAGTGCTGAGCAGCCCACCTCCCACAGGGACAACCCATTCATCTAGAAAATTAGAAATGTTTCTCTATATCAAGCCAAAATTTGCCAATTTGGAACTTTTACTTAAGTCCTGTGGGGTAAAGGCATACTTTACTTCAGGGTTAAAATAACGTAGCTCTTAGTTGGCAGGAGGCTGTTAAGCCATGCTTCATTTTTTTATACATTTTCAGGCCCCTCCTCAACTTGAATAGCAGTGATGTGCATGTATGTGAAGGAATTGTGATAGGCTTTGAAGAGCCAACTATGCTACACATTGAAAAATATTCTAGCATCAAATAATTCTGAATTATCTACACCTATTCTACATTAGTGTCACTGATTGAAAAATAATTTTATTGGCTCTAATAGCTGGTTAATAGGTTCATTTGAGTGAAATAGCTTCAAGATAAAGGAGAGAATATTATTTTGTTAATGTTGTGTCTTTTCATCACGTACAGCTCCCATAAAATTTTCTAGAAATTCTCTCTATGTCTTTGTGTGTACATGTGCTTTTGTGTGCTTTTAGTCTTTCAGAGTTTTCTAAGGGACTTACAGTCTTGCAAACACTAATTATTGGCTGAAACTTTCTTTCAAACCAGGTCATGCCACTAGCAGTTGTGGTAGAAACTTTTGGGTTAGTGGACTTTCTTCTACTACCAGAGCTATAGATTTGAAAAATCTTTTCAGCAAATATGGAAAGGTAAGAATTAAAAGGCTTTACCGGGTTGTATGGAGTATGATAAGAAGTTGGGCCAATTTTTGTTAAACATCCCAAAATTTATACATCAAAATGAGTGTTAGTCTTTTCAAAATAGAGGGTGAGGGTCTGTGGTGTATATGTTGTTATAATATCAGTGGTGGCAAATTTTCATCTTTAGAGCACTTGTATATTTTATTTTTTTAAAACAGCTAAAAGTCTTTTGGAGCTAAATCCAATTGGGTGTGTAATCAAGCTGGGTAATAACATTTTTTGACCACAGTAAGGTTTGCCTAGAGTAATGAGATAGTTTTCTTTGTAGGTGATATATTCTCACTGTCAGCAGTTCTAATTTTGAGTGATGAGACTGTTATTGGAACTTGCATATAGAAAACCTCCCCAAGATTTTTAAAAGGCAGTCCTTGTTGAGTATATAAGTTTGGCTATGTTAATCACTTCTTTCATATTTATATGTTTATTGGATTGTTCTGTTTTAATTTAGTAAAAGAAAGTAAAACTTTGGAAAATTGAAAACTTAAGCAAAGTGTCCTAAAACATTTTGAACTTCTCTAATTTATACTAATGACTAAATAGTAGATTCTATCAGGGAAAATTCGCCATTACCAGTAGCCCAAAAATGGGGGGCGGGGCGCGAGACTTAAAATATTGACTTGAGTGTGTAAATATTTTTGTGAATTTTACTCCTATTTTGTAGTACAATGAAAATTCATGTTATTTCATTGCAGCGGTAAACTGCATGTATATTCAGAATCACACATTGATGCTTATATATGATTGTCTACTCTTTGTGTAACATAGTAATTGGCTTACAATTGCGAAAAAGAATTTGTGGCAGCATTCACTTGGACTCCCAATACAGTATTCTTTTCTATCTTACCACACCAACTCTAATTTTGGAAGAGATTAATCCTGTTCCTCAATAATAGGCATTTATGATTAGTGGTAAAGCCTCCACTAAAATGCCACTCTTGACACCTCATCGTGGTCTGGAGATGGGTTCTCAAAGGTGACATCCATAGAACACATGTTTTGTGGGTCCTGCCAAGCTTTAAAGGTTTCATATTACAGACCCAAATACACTTAATCACCTCGTGTCTAATGGCCAGACTAGTATCAAAGTTCATTGCTTGGAAATTTGTCCACTCAATGATTGGGTTTTTTATTTGTTTTAGCAACCATTGAGACTGTCTAATAGGGTCAAGAGGGGTTTTAGTCCTGCTTTAGTAGAAGGAACCTATTTTAATGAAATTAAGAATATTTAGGAATGTTGCAGTAGAATAGAAAAAGTAAGTGACTTCTGTACAGATAACAAAAGCAATAAAGTATATGTTGTCTGTGCCCTCACCTGCTGTGGTACCCATCCTCTTTCATTTAATAGCAATTTTAGTCTAGTCTTTTTTCCATCTTCCGCCAGTAGTAACACAATAAAAGTTGGTAAGCAATTACCCTATTTGAAGAAAGGGTGGAAGATCATAGGGTTGGTGGTATATCTAGCTGTTGACATGAGTGCTGGATCATCCAGTCTGTAATATTTTCTTCTTGCTGGTATTAACGCTTCCTTTCCTCGTAAGTGATAGTTTGCAGCTGACATGATATATATAGTGATACCAAGTGTGTATTCCTTTCCTAAAGGTTGTTGGTGCCAAGGTGGTCACTAATGCTCGAAGTCCTGGGGCTCGATGTTATGGTTTTGTCACAATGTCCACATCTGAGGAAGCAACAAAATGTATTAACCATCTTCACAAGACAGAGCTTCATGGGAAAATGATCTCAGTAGAAAAAGTAAGTTCTAAATCTCCCTTTGTGGTGGTATGACCAATTACTTATAAGAAATTAGTTCATGTAACCCTGTTTTGCTTCTGTAGTTTGAGTTTTTTTGTTTTTTTTTTTTAATATCATTTCAGACAAAAAATGAACCTGCTGGGAAGAAAACTTCAGACAAAAGAGAAAGTGATGGAAAGAGAGAGAAATCAACTAATAGTGACAGGTATTTGTCTTTTTAAAACTGAATATATAATTGATTTACTAAATCCTTTTGATGAATCTTGGTCCCTAACTTCTGCTGCTCTAATACAATAATCCAAAACAATTCACACACATACAAGAGAGGTAAAAAATACAGCTATCTGAGATGTAATAGGGAAGTCATAGTGAGGAAGTTGCATTTGAATTAGGTCTTAAGGGTTAGGTAAATAACAATAATTACTGATATTTTATAGATTACCTTAAATTTATAAAGCACTTTACCTACTTTTTATTTTTTTTGGATCCATATTTTACAAATGAGGAAACTGAATTAGAGAGGCAAAATAGTCTGCCTTAGCTCAGGAAAGCCTTCTTGTAGAAGATGGCACTTGAGCTGAGCTTTGAAAGAAAAAAAATGGAGATTTCTCTTAAGCAGAATGGAATAGGGAGTGCATTCCATGCATTAGGGACAGTCAGGAAAAGCTGGGAGATGGAATTTAGAATATCATATGTGAGAAACAATAAAAAGATGAGTTTGAACTCCAGTGTCTGCAAAGGGGAATAATAAAACTAAATTGAAGCCAGGTTGAAGGGCTTTAAATCCATAAAAAGGGAAGTCTTGAAAGGGTTGAGTTCTGGACTAATTATCTGTAGAGATGATGAATATCTGATCTAAGGTGGTGCCTGTGTGACTGGAGAGAAGGGAACAAATGTGGAGATGGAGAGGTAGAGTGGATCAGACTTGGCAACTAGGTAAGCTATATGGGTGAGGGAGAGAAAGGATTTAAGGATGACTCCAAGGTTGTAAACCTGGGGAACTCAGTAGAAATAGGGAAATCTAGAAGAGAAGAGTAGCTTTGGAGGAGAAGATAGTGGTATTGCTGGGTTTAAGGTGCCTAAAGGACATCCTTTTAAAATGTCCACTAGTAGGAGATACAGATTTAGAGCTCAGCACAGAGACTCAGGCTGGATACGTAGATCTGGGAATCAGCCGTGTAGAGATGATTAAATCCACAGGCATTGATGAAGTCAGACAGCCTTAGAGTACATCCATAGTCAAAGGCTATGCTGTAGATTATCTAGCAAAATTAGATTTCAAGTCACTCCTGATTCCAAGTCCAAAGTACTCTCCATTACAGCACACCACCTCTCAAGAAGATGAATGTGAAGGCTGCTTGGTGTACAGAGCATTATGAGCACAGCAGAGAGAAAGTGCTGGAAAAATTCATTCAGCAGACGTGGCCAGTTGGGCTGGGAGTATAGAGAGTGCAGAGTAGTGATACAGGATCGCCCTGAAAAAGTGGGAGGTGATATCAGATAGGTGAGGCACTTAAGTGCCTAAGATTTTGTTTTATTCATTAGACAGTGAGAAGCCATTAAAGACTTTTGAGCAGTGACTTGTCTACACAGATGCATAAGGAAGATTAGTCTGGAAATGACATCCTGGCTTCCTTGGAAGGGGAGGGAGTGGAACCATGAAGACCTTTTAAGAATGTATTAGAATTTGCTCTGATTTATGTTAAGAGTGCTACACTAAGATTGTTTTGGGAATAGAGAATGATGGGGTAGATGGGAGAGGTGTTGCAGAAGTAACATAAACTGGATTTGGTAACTGATTAGAAAGGAGAGATGCAGTAGAAGGAAGAGCAAAGTTTCAACCATGGGAGATTGGGTGCCTGGCAAATTGTTAGTAAGTGCTTCTTGATTAATTGGGGGAAAGCAAATAATAAGCTTAATTTTGGACAAAGTGAATTTGAGGTGCCCCTGGGACATCTCCCAAGTTACTTAAAATGGCATGTTGCTAGTTAAGTGAGGAAAAAAGAAAAAATTACATAGTAATTATCAGTCTTAAGATGAAGTAATATCTAATAAATATTCTTTGTGTGTTGGGGGGTTGTGCTACTATTCCTAGATCTACCAACATAAAAAGAGACGATAAAATGGACAAAAAAGATGATACTAGAAAAGATGATGGAAGTGACGAGAAGGATAAAGATGAACAGAAACCTGGATCTGATCGAGCTAGAGCTACGAAGTCAGGTACATTAATAATGGAATAACTTGGTATTATTCTCTTCATATCAGATTGGTTGTCTTTGGTCAGTTGCTTACATACAAATGTTGAGATATACTTTACTGCTTCAGGGTGTGCTGCTTATCTTAAATTTCTAATTGTACTTCATATAGGAAGTCGAGGTACAGAGAGGACTGTAGTAATGGACAAATCCAAAGGAGAACCTGTTATCAGTGTAAAAACAAGTGGAGGAAAAGAGGGAGTAAGTATATTTTAATCAACGTCATCTTGTACCTGTTACGTGCATTTGGGTAAACTCAAAATATGAAAATATCTTCTAGGTTTTTATAAGAATTAAACATACTGAGATTTTATCCCATTGAGCTTTTTTTTAAAAAAAATTTATTTAATATATTTAGTTTTCAGCATTGATTTTCACAAGAGTTTGAATTACAAATTTTCTCCCCATTTCTACCCTCCCCCCCCACTCCAAGATGGCGTATATTCTGGTTGCCCCGTTCCCCAGTCAGCCCTCCCTTCTGTCACCCCACTCCCCTCCCAACCCCTTTTCCCTTCCTTTTTTGTAGGGCAAGATAAATTTCTATGCCGCATTGCCTGTGTTATCTTATTTCCTAGTTGTATGCAAAAACTTTTTTTTGTTTGTTTTTGAACATCTGTTTTTAAAACTTTGAGTTCCAAATTCTCTCCCCTCTTCCCTCCCCACCCACCTTCCCTAAGAAGGTAAGCAATTCAGCATAGGCCACGTGTGTATCATTATGTAAAACCCTTCCACAATACTTATGTTGTGAAAGACTAACTATATTTTGCTCCTTCCTAACCTATCCCCTTTTATTGAATTTTCTCCTTTTACCCTGTCCCTTTTCAAAAGTGTTTGTTTTTGATTACCTCCTCCCCCTATCTGTCTCTGTTGTCCCCCCTTTTTTTATCTTCTTCCTCCTTCTTTCCTGTGGGGTAAGATACCCAATTGAATGTGTATGGTATTCCCTCCTCAGGTCAAATCTGATGAGAGCAAGATTCACTCATTCCACCTCACCTGCCCCCTCTTCCCTTCCTACAGAACTGCTTTTTCTTGCCACTTTTACGTGAGATAATTTACCCCATTCTATATCTCCCTTTCTCAATATATTCCTCTCTCATATCTTAATTTGATTTTATTTTTTTGGATATCATCCCTTCATATTCAACTCACCCTGTGCTCTCTGTCTATATATATATATACACACACATACACATATACATACACACACACACATAATACACAGACACACGTGTGTGTGTGTGTGTGTGTGTGTGTGTGTGTGTGTGTGTGTGTGTGTGCATATTACCTTCAGCTACCCTAATACTAAGGTCTCATGAATCATACATATCATCTTTCCATATAGGAAGATAAATAAAACAGTTCAACTTTAGTAAGTCCCTTGCAATTTCTGTTTCTTGTTTACCTTCTCATGCTTCTCTTGATTCTTGTGTTTGAAAGTCAAATTTTCTATTCAGCTCTGGTCTTTTCACTGAGAAAGCTTGAAAGTCCTCTATTTCATTGAAAATCCATATTTTGCCTTGGAACATGATACTCAGTTTTTCTGGGTAGGTGATTCTTGGTTTTCATCCTAGCTCCACTGACCTCTGGAATATGGTATTCCAAGCCCTTCAATCCCTTAATGTAGAAGCTGCTAGATCTTGTGTTATTCTGATTGTGTTTCCACAATACTCAAATTGTTTCTCTCTGGCTGCTTACTGTATTTTCTCCTTGATCTGGGAGCTCTGGAATTTGGTGACAATATTCCTAGGAGTTTTCTTTTTGGGATCTTTTTGAGAAGGCGATCTGTGGATTCTTTCAATTTCTGTTTTACCCTCTGGCTCTAGAATATCAGGGCAGTTCTCCTTGATAATTTCTTGAAAGATGATATCTAGGCTCTTTTTTTGATCATGGCTTTCAGGTAGTCCAATAATTTTTAAATGATCTCTCCTGGATCTATTTTCCAGGTCAGTGGTTTTTCCAATGAGATATTTGACATTGTCTTCCACTTTTTCATTCCTTTGGTTCTGTTTTATAATATCTTGATTTCTCATCAAGTCACTAGCTTCCACTTGCTCCAATCTAATTTTTAAGCTAGTATTTTCTTCAGTGGCCTTTTGGACCTCCTTTTCCATTTGGGTAATTCTGCCTTTCAAGGCTTTCTTCTCCTCATTGGCTTTTTGGAGCTCTTTTGCCATTTGAGTTAGTCTATTTTTTAAGGTGTTGTTTTCTTCAGTATTTTTTTCAGTGTTTTTTTGGGTCTCCTTTAGCAAGTCATTGACTTGTTTTTCATGGTTTTCTCGCATCATTCTCATTTCTCTTCCCAATTTTTCCTCAACTTCTTTAACTTGCTTTTCCAAATCCTTTTTGAGCTCTTCCATGGCCTGAGACCATGTTTTTCTTGGAGGCTTTTGATGTAGGCTTCTTGACTTTGTTGACTTCTTCGGGCTGTATGTTTTGGTCTCCTTTGTCAACAAAGAAAGATTCCAAAGTCTGAGCCTGAATCTGAGTCTGTTTTCGCTGCATGGCCATGTTCCCAGCCAACTTACTTGACCCTTGAGCTTTTCATCAGGGTGTGACTACTTGTAGAGTAAAGAGTACTTTGTTCCAAGCTTGAGGGGATGCGCTGTTGTTTTCAGAGCTATTTCTATACAGCCAGCTCTGCCACACCAGCACTCCTCCCCCAAGAACCACCAACCTGGACCTGACTCAGATCTTAAGTAGGCTCTGCATTCCCACTCTGATCTGCCATTTAATTCCTCCCACCAGGCAGGCCTGGGGCAGGAAACAACTGCAGCTGTAGTTCTGTAGCTCCACCACCCCTGCTGCCTCCAGGGGCAGCCAAACTGAGAACTCTTTTCATTCTGTCCCCTGCAGCTTTTCCCACTAACCTTCTCTATTGTCTTTGGTGTTTGTGGGTTGAGAAGTTTGGTAATTGCCACAGCTCACTGATTCAGGTCACTAGGGCCTGTTCCACCTGGCTCCTGGTCTGGTTGGCCTTGCTACCGCCCACACTGGGTTCCCCTCCCAGCTCCGTGTGCAATAGACCTCACCCAGCGACCATCCAGGCTGTCCTGGGCTAGAGCCTTGCTTCCCTCTGCCATTTTGTGGGTTCTGCAGTTCTAGAATTTGTTCAGAGCCATTTTTATAGGTTTTTGGAGGGACCTGGCGGGGAGCTCACACAAGTCCCTGCTTTCCAGCCGCCATCTTGGCTCTGCACCACCCCCCCCTTTTTTCTTTTTCTTTCTTTTTTTTTTTTAAGAAAAGAGAAAATGTAACTCCATTTTCCCTGATTAATTGTGGATCTGTCATTACACTTTCTAAAAATTCAGATGACACCATATTTAGATTTCATGGTACTATACTTCATTACTTGGCATTTGTTTTTATCTTAAGTGTATCATTTGAAAAGCTAAGTAAAATTAAAATTTTATCTATTGAACTCTAATGGAATTTTATGTTAAGCTTAAAAGTTGAAATTTCATATTCTTGCTGCTTTACACGCAAAACTCCTTGAAGGTGAGAACTACACCTTAAGTTTTCTACTCTTCCATAGTGCGGACCACATAATAAATATTTAGTTTGTTGGTTCATAGAATCGTAAGTAGGTGTACGGTTAATTGGGACTTCAGGTGTCACCTAACGGCTAGATATGGAGTCACGACCCACACTTTAAGAAGCACTAAAGGGGTTGCAGGTAGAAAAGGTTTTAAGAAGCCCTAATCTAGCCCAGCTTGTACCCATATTATGAACCACCTAAGTCTCTGAAAGTGACCATTCACACTTTGCTTTGATTGCTGAGGAATGTGAAAACTGACCCAAGGAGGCAGCCCATTTTTTTGATATTGAATAAAAATCAATATAAATTAGTATGTCTCTGCTCAAACGTGGTACCCATAACTGAGCACAATAATTCAGATGTGCCAACTAGAGCATAGTACATACATGAAGACCATCACCTCCTTGAATGTGAACATTTTACTGTTATTACTAATGCAGTCTAAAGTGACGAGATATTTTTTTTAATTGCTTTATCACACTAGCAACTTGTATCTCCGGGCTTTTTTTATTTTTTAATGTAAAACTTCCATCTAGCCATATTTCTCCTCTTTGTTCATGAAATTTATTTTTTTTTAATCCAGCTGAAATACTTTACATTTATCCAAATTAAATTTCATTTTGATAGCTTCTGTGAACATCTCCAGTCTCTAGATCTTTTTAGATCCCATTTCCATCATCCATAGAAGTGTTGTCTGTCCCAGTTTTGTCATCTACACATTTGATATGTTGACCATCTGTATTGGCATTCAAGTCATTGATAAATGTTGAACAGAAATCCAATTACTTGAATAAATTCATGATTGCAGTCAGTGCAAATGTTAAGCCTTCTATCCTTTCCACCTTGTGATAACTTTTTCTTTATTAAGCATCTACCTGACACACTGGAGAATTTCTGTTTCTTTTAGTATTTAAGTGCTAGTGTGGGGCTAAAAGTTCTACATCTGCCCTTCAGTTTACTTTCTCCATTTCTTTTCCACTTAAAAGTTTATAATTCACTTTTTAAAAACTCAGGTCTCAAAGAGCCAAGATCGCAAATCTGCCAGCAGAGAAAAACGGTCTGTTGTGTCATTTGATAAGTCCAGAGACCAGCGGAAGATGAGAGATTCAGAGTCCCGAAGGTAAGTTAACAGTCAGAGATATTGGTTGCCTTTTCTGATTTGCTGTTATATATCTCCTAGGATTATACATCAGTTTTTGAACAGTTTGGCAGTTCTAAATATAGAATCAGGCAGGATTAACAGCATAAAATAACATAAATTGTCTAGCACTTCACCATTTTAATATACGTGTGCAGGAACTGGGGCCCAGAAAAGTCGTAATTTGCGGGAGTCACAAAGGTATTAGAAGCCCAGATTTTTTAAATGTTTTTTTAATGCCTTTTGTTTTGATAACAGTCATTTCCAGATAAAACACAAAACCACTTCTGCTTCTCCATTGAATCCTCCCTTATAAGAAATACAACTAGGCAAAACCAACCAATACCATAACTAGGATTTAGAGTGAATACAATAAAGTACACCTTTGGTCTTCTACCTCACAAAAGGAGGAAAGTATGTTTCATTATCTATTGGTCATTAGAATTACTCTTAGCTTAGCCTCATTTTAGTGGATTTTTTTTTATTTCACTTATTATAGACCTTATAAATATTCTCTTGGATCTATATACGCCATTCAGCATCAGCTCATACAAGCCTTTCTATAGTTCTCTGAATTCCTCATATTTTCTTCCTTAAGACACAATAACATTACATTGAATTCCTGTGCCATGGTTTGTTCACCCATTTCCCCAACTCATGCCTACTAATTTGTTTCTAATTTGGGGGAGCCCAGATTTTCCAGGGATTTTCTGTCTTCAAAGATTTTGTACTATGCATTGTCCTTAGAACTTTATGAATAATAGAGCAGGTTAAAGATTATATAATAAATCTCAACACTAAGATGAATGCCTCCCCCTGGTGCAGTAATTTGTATTTTCCATATTTTTACAAAACCTCATAATTTAGAAAAATTATTTAAAATACATTCCAGTTCTTTAAGAGGTGATTTTCCAGTAGAGCATTGACTCCAGGATCTCCCCCTGGTCTGGCTCTTACTGCATAATCACATAGATTTGTATTGAATCTCCAAATTTGAGAGTTAGGAGGGACCTTTGTGACAAGCTAGGTTACACCATACACTAAAGAAACCCCCACTATATTGTCATCAATGAATGGTTTGTCCATCCTCTGCTCAAAAACTTCTAAAGAAAAGGAATTTATCAAGCCTAAATTGGCATCTTTGCAATTTCTACCTGCTGTCCCTGGTTTTGTTCTCTGGATGTAGATCATATCCAGAAGAGAATTCCTCTTTGTTGGTTCTTTTTTTTGAATGATGACATCATTAAGTCAAGAAATTGTTAGCTGCTATGAAGTCACTATGCTGCGGTGTGTGATAGACTTCACAAACCTCTTTGTCTCCTTTGTGTTTTGTCTTTCTTAGACTTTAACCCAAATATTCTCTGTCATGCTTCCATACTCTCATTCCTGGATTTCCTTACATGAATATATATATTCTTAATATACAATGCTTTCTCCTCACCCCTTTTTACCTATACTTTTTCTTTGGAATAAAGATACCTATCCAAAGCCATAGTTCAGTCATAGATTCATTCCACCAAGTCCCAGTTATATCCCTGAAACAAAATTTCTCCCCTTCCATTAAGACCTCTGGTTCCTCCTTGTTGCCTAAGCTTTAGGTATTTGTGTATAGACACTTGAAGGCATAGGTTTTTCTACCAACTCCTTTCTTGGAATTTTGTCTTCTGTGAATTTCAGAGTTTCATCTGCTATTATTCCTAATTTGTGATTACATAATATCTAAATGTGAAGATACAGTTTTCTGCTCTCATCAGTTTTAGTTTAAAGCTCACACTTGGCAAGTACATTTATATTAGCCTTTGTTAGATGTATTCCATCCCTGACCAGTTATTTGTCAACCCTGTATTGGAAGCCGTGATCCAGAATTCTTAGTTCTCTCAAATACCACCTTCTTATCCACTGTACAGTTGTCCACTTTACAAATTAATTTTTCTCTTCTATATCCCTTGCCTTCAGTGGACAGTAGTTAGGAAAACACAGCCTGTTCACCTAAAGTCTTCAGTTTCTTACTTAAGACTTCATAGTCATTAGGAAAGTGTTTTAAGTTCCTCCTGGTAGTGTAAACTACTATGCCTGTGTGAACTACCAAGAGTAGGTAATTGTCATCTGTTTTGATAATTCATAGGAGTTCTGTTATTTTGAGGAAGACAACAGGAGTCGTTATCAGGTCCAAAAACTGTCTCAGTGGAGGAAAGCACTAACTACCACTGCTGCCGTTTCAATGCTCCTTCCTGAGTGATCTGTTGCCTGATAGCTTCTATAACTACTGTCTCATTCTTGGGAAGACAAGTAGCTTCTTCCTCTCATTTGTTTTTACATTCTAATTGTATAGTGCTTTTCCTTCCCCTTGTCTTCATCACTCTGACAAAGAGTCACTTGTCCCCTACTCCACCTCATATTCATTCCTTTTTTTCCATTGAAGTAATATATTTCTTACAGGAGCAACCTCAATTATCTATTCCAGCCCCTTCATTTTACAGCTTAGAAAATACAAGCTCAAAAAGAAAATATAATCTCAGAAATGTAAACTGACTTGAAGCATATAGTCCTCAGGAGAATAATGCCAGAGCCAAAAGCTTCGGACTTTAACTTCAGTGCTTTTTGCACTACTGTTACTTTATCCATCTTCATCTCTTCAACTGGTTCTTATGTTAGTAAATGCCAAATTTGGATTGTGATGTGCACACTTCTTTTTTAATGAATTCTGAAATGATTTTACTTTTGTGCCTTACTTTTTTCATCTAACAAATGTAAAGGGATCACACTTGGATCTTTTAGCTTGCTTCCAGTTCTGATCTATAACAGTTTATCTAAATGACCCACATAATCATGTAAGCCTGATTATATTATAGTGTCTCATTAGAGTCGAAGAGATTTGATTATCTCTTATTTTAACTCAGAGCATGTGAGTGGAGTGAGAGAGAGGAACGAATCCAAGCCTTACAGGAGCGAGAAGAAAGAGAACGCCTGGAAATAGCTCGTGAGAAACTTGCTGTTCAAAGACAGCGTCTAGAAAGAGAAAGGATGGAAAGAGAGCGGCTGGAGAGGGAGAGGATGCATATAGAGTATGAGAGGCGCAAAGAACAAGAGCGAATTCTTAGGGAGAGGGAAGAACTCCGCCGACAGCTGGCACTCCGTTATGAACAAGGAAGACGACCTCCAATCAGACGCCCTTATGATGTGGATGGCAGGCAAGTAAAATTTTATTTTTGAGAAATATTGAGTGAATTTTAAAAAATGAATTCCTTATCCATTCAGCTGGCATACTGTTATGTTATTATGTGTTTAATGTTAGAAAACCTTTAGGAAAATTGCATATTGCTTTGGAAAGATAGTGGAGGTCATGTAACATCCATTAGTTGTAATGATGATAGCAAACATTTAAATAGTGCTTCAAAATCTTGTCCTTTCAGAATTCAAACCATAGGTTTTTATATGCTTAATAATATGACCGTGTAGAGAAAATCAGAGGAATCAGTACCAAAGATTTGGGAATTTGTATTTGGTTTGGGAATGTGGAGGTTGGATTTTAAGTGATGATGCATTAATTATACCCCCACCTTTCAGTCAATGCCAGAAATTTTGGGTTAGGAGTAGGCACCATACCTATAATATCATTGCTATAGAGAGCTTCTAGCTGCAGAACTCCCTTTACTTATAGAGGTTAGCACCTCTCTTTGCAACTTCTTAGAGTTGCCTAGAGTATTGAAAGGTCAAGCAGCCATTATGTGACATAGGCAGGACTTGGACCTAGCTCTTCCTGCCCTCTCTCTCTCTCTACTGTGTTATACTATATATATAGCAATTTATAAAAATTATTAAAGACACAGTTTTATTTTTTTTTGAGGGGGGGAAAGCAGGACAATTGGGGTTAAGTGACTTGTCCAAGGTCACACAGCTAGTACATGTGTCAAGTGTCTGGGGTCGGATTTGAACTCAGGTCCTCCTGACTCCAGGGTCGTTCCTCTACTCACTGCGCCACCTACTTGGCCCTTGCGCCACCTAGCTGCCCCAACACAATCTTATTTTATTAAATGGGTCATCCATATTAGTGTGGTCCTACCTTTTGTCAATAGTAGTCTAAATGTTACATTTTTTTAATGAACCTTTCATTGTTAAAGTGTAAAAAGTACTTAGTATTGTTGCCGAGCCTCTGTCTGCTGATTAAAAGTCCAAACTTCTTACATCTTTCCTACTCTGGCATATTGAAATAAAACTTCTCTCATTCCTACATCAAACAAGACTTAATATTCTATAGATAAAATGTTCTTATTTAAACTTTTTAATTTAGGTAAAAGAATTGAGTTAAATCATTAAATTCAAATTTGGGCAAATGTTCTTTCTGCCAAAATTATCTTTAAACACATGCAGAAAAGTGTATGCTGCCTTAGTAAAATTAACGTATATTGTTGAGTCCATCACTGAATCCATTTAACGGTAACAACAAGTGGTAGTTTGGAGACTTAGTCTCCTCAGCATAACTTAATAGACATTATCAGTGAGATTTAGATTGAAAGAAAAGTAGGTTTGTTCTTTTTCTTTCACTAAACTTATAGAAATCTATGCTTTTCCTTTAGGCGGGATGATTCCTATTGGCCAGAAGGAAAGAGGGCAGCACTGGATGACCGATACCATTCTGAATTTAGCCGCCAAGATCGCTTCCATGACTTTGACCATAGAGATCGTGGCCGGTACCAGGATCGTTCAGTGGACAGGTTGGTACATTGCAAATTCTGGACTGGGGCAAAAATTAGAAAATTTGCTCTGTCTGGCACGTATTTAAGGAAAGTATACACTTTTCTTGTTAAAGTTGCAGGTATGAATGGATTTACTGGGAAAATTTAGAAATGATGGAGACCCTTTTTCTTTTTTATTTTTTAGAGGATGTGTAGGAATTGGTTCATAAATAAAAATAAAATCAACTTGTGCATATTTGTGGGCTTATAAACAACCATAAATGTAATTTTGGTGTAGATTGTGTTTTACAACCTTCCTTTCATTTCAGATGACAGCATTCATGAATGAGTTTGTCTTGGTTTTTCCAAGACAATAAATTATGATGACATCTATATATGAGAATAATCATTCTTTTTGTATAGGTCCCAAGTGTATAATTTTATTAACAAGAATCAAACATTGATTAAATGATATGACAAGTATTACTGCTTTTTCCCTCAGGAGAGAAAGTTCCAGGTCAATGATGGGAGACAGAGATGGACAGGTGAGTTGAATGAAACTTAATGGAATTCAGATCTTTTTCTTTTCTGCCTCCATTTGGTACCTGGGGAAAAAATTAGTAAAGGAGGTTTTCAGCAAGAAGGAATACTGTTATTTATACTTGCCTATCTTAAGAATTTTTTAAAAATCAGTTTCCCATTTATTCCATTGGTGAATTGTTTCCAGTATCTGCAGTTAAGTAGGAATTTAATCTGAAGAACCTATAAAATTTTGGTTCACAGAAGGACAATAGCCCCACTCAGCGAATTTAAAGACAATAAAATATTTTATTTTTTAAGTGAGCCAGTAACATTTAAGGTCATTTTCACTAGTAATACTCTTTGCTGCATTGCCTAGAAGGCTGACTGATGTGTAAATTGGTATTAAAACATCCTTCGTTGGCTGTTTAATTTTTAAGCACTATGCAGAACGCCGTGGAGGACCAGATCGCCGTGGACGGGAATCTCGAGATGAGTGGAGCAGTTATGGATCTGAGAAGAGAATGAGCAAAGGAAGAGGGCTGCCTCCTCCACCCAGGTTAGCATAGAATACCTATTTATTCTATTAATGAGTTAATGAGGGTCTGTGGGAAATTTTAAAAAAAAAAGACTTAGTCCCACCTGCCCTCCTATTGGAGCTTTCAGTGTAATAGCACTGGCCAGTGAAATGAAGAGAAAGGATAGTTGTTTCAGGAAGTTAGGTGGATTGAGCAAAAGTATATCATTGAATGATTAGATGGATAGATGAATGAAAGAAACAAAGAAAAAGCATATATCAAACACTTGCTGTGTACCAAACAAATGGGAGTAGAGATACAAAAGCAAAAACAGCTCTTGCCTTCAAGAAGCTTACATTCAGAGTGGGGGGCCAGGGCAAATAAAAGGGGTATTGGTGGCCAGAAAAGGGTATTTTGGTTTAGAAAGTTTAAGAGTGGTGTATGAAGACATAGGTGAGTAGACCAACACTTTCCAGAAGTAATTACAGTTTGGATTAGATTATGGATCCTTAACTTGAAGGTGAGTAGAGAGTCTTCATGGCAGCTGGGGAGAAAATGGCCAGGCATAAAATGAAGCATGGCTGGAATGAGGCCTACATGTAGGGCAGTGAGGCAGGCCTCAGGCTAGGAGTTTTGAAAGGTGAAAGAGCTAGTTCCTCTTGGGTATGGTTTCTGTTAACAGAGAAAGGGAAGAGGCATGTGTATCTGAAATGAGAGACGGGCAAAGGGGCGCATGAGGGACCCTGAAAAGGTGACTGGAGAATGAAGTGCATGAATGAAGTGAAGCACATATATGAAATAAAGCATGCCCTGAGTGTTCTACTATCACAGTTGTCCTCAGACTTTAGTGTACACAGTCGTAGCTATCCACGTTAAAGGAAATACAGTGAAGAGGCAGTGTGGCATATAACTAGGAGAATATCATTTTCAAGAGATTTTACTTGTCACGTGTGTTCTAATTAAGTAATAATGTTAGGTCATAGTTGCAAACATATAAATTGGTGGGGTCAGGTCAGGAGTGTGCTGGAACCACCTTAAAGGGGCCCCTGAAAGCCAGTTATATTTTCGATGTGACTATTTACACCTTGGAAGTCTACAAACTACAAATCTGGGCTTGATTTTGTGATTGTTGATTGTCTAGACTTAAAATGATGGAGAAAATGTTAGTGACAGAGATTTAAAATATTTAGAGAGTGTTTTGAGAACTGAAACATTTACCAACCCACCTCAGCATCAGGAATAAGGAGGTGGCCAGTAAATAAACTGGTTTATAGAGAACAGCCAACCTAGGAATTGTAATCTGTTCCATATCACCTCCACAGATAAATCAGCATTGACTATGGATCAGAAATGGATATGAATATATTAATCCAAACACTAGATATGTCCTTAAAATAAAGTCTTTTTTTTATTTATTTTTATCTATTTACAACTTTTTTTTCCAATTACATGTAAAAAAATTTTTATCGTGGTTTTTTTGAAATTTTGAATTCCAAATTCTCTTCCTCCTTCCCCCTTATTGAGAAGATAAGCAGTTTGCTATAAGTTGTACGTGTGAAATCATGTAAAACATTTCTGTTATTAGTCATGTTGTGAAAGGAAAAACAGATTGCATTTATACTCCATCAGTTTTTTCTCCGGAAGTAGATAGCATTTTTCATCATGAGTCCTTTGAAACTGTTTTGAATCGTTGTATTGTTGAGAGTGGCTAAGTCATTCACAGCAGTATTGCTGTTGCTGTGTATGATGTTCTCTTATTCTGCTCATTTCACTTTGCATCAATTCATGTAAGTCTTTTCATGTTTTTTTGAAAGCATCCTGCTCAACATTTCTTATAGTACAGTAGTATTCCATCACAATCATATACAACAAATTATTCAACCATTTCCCAATTAATTGGCATTCCTTCAGTTTCCAATTCTGTGCCACCACAAAAAGAGCTGCTATAAATATTTTTGTACCAATAGACCTGAATTTTCCCTTTTTAAAAAATCTCTTTAGGATTCAGACCTAGTATTGGTATTGCTGGGTCAAAGGGTATGCATAGCTTTAGGCAAAGTTCCAAATTGCTCTCCAGAATGGTTGGATTAGTTCACAATTCAACCAACAGTGCATTAGTGTCCCAATTTTCTCACAACCCCTCCAGCATTTGTCATTTTCCTTTTCTGTCATGTTAGCCAATCCAGTAAGTGTGAGGTGGTACCTCAGAGTTGTTTTAATTTGCATTTCTGTAATTACTAGTGTTTTACAGCTTATAAATTTGACTCACATCTCTATACATTTGGGAAATAAAATCTTTTTAAGAGAAACTTTCTGTAAAAACAACATTTTGTTTCCCTTCTAATGTTGGCTACGTTGGTTTTGTTTGGGCAAAAATTTCTTAATTTAATATAATCAAAATTATCCATTTTCTTCTCTTAATGCTCTCTCTTGTTTGGTTACAAATTCTTCCTTGATCCATAGATCTGACAGGTAAACTATTACACGCTCCCCTAATTTGCTTATGATATCACCCTTTATGTCTAAATTATGTATCCATTTTGACCTTATTGTGGTATATGGCATGAAATGTTGGTCTATACCTACCTAGTTGCTGCCAAATTGCTTTTCAGTTTTCCCAGCAGTTTTTGTCACAGTGAGTTCTTGTCCCAAAAGCTTAAATCTTTACATTTATCAACCCACTAGAATTATGGTCATTTACTACTATGTATTGTGTACCTACTCTGTTCCACTGATCCACCACTCTGTTTCTTAGCCAATACCAGATTGTTTTGACAATTACCTCTTTGTGATGCAGTTTGAGATCTGGGTATGGTTAGGCCACCTTTTTTCATTTTTTTTTTTGGTTGATTCCCTTGATATCCTTGATCTTTTGGTTTTTGTTATTTTTTTTTCTAGCTCTTTAAAATAATTTTTTGGTGTTTTGATTTGTATAGCACCAGATAAGTAAATTAATTTAGGTAGAATTGTCATTTATTTGCTTGGTCTACCCATGAGCAATCAATATTTTTCCATTTATTTTGATCTGACTTTATTTGTGTAAAAAGTGTTGTTTTTTTTAAGTTGTGTTCAGTTCTGGGTTTGTCTTAGCATGTAAGCTCCCAAGTATTTTATGTTGTCTACAGTTATTTTAAATGGAATTTGTCTTTCTCTTGCTGCAAGGCTTTGTTAGTAATACAAAGGAATGTTGATGATTTTTATATGGGTTTCTTTTATATCCTGTGACTTCGCTGAAGTTAATTTTTTTCAACTAGTTTTTCAGTTGATTCTCTAAGTATACTTATACCATCATACGGGGAAAAAAATACATAAGTATCCTTTGGAAAAATAACATACTCTGCTTTTATATGAACCAGATTAAGGGAAAGGTTCAACCCCAATTCAGATTTATGTGCCTATTTATTTTTCAGGGGACGAGACTGGGGAGACCATGGTCGAAGGCTAGATGACCACCAAGATCGCTCATGGCAAGGAAATGTAGATGGAGGAATGATGGGTCGAGATCATGAGAGATGGCAAGGTAAAAGACTGGCTAGTAGAGACTGTCCCTTTTTATGATTTAGTTTTGTTGCTATTAAGAAGCAGTAATCTACAAGAAAGAGTGGGACATTCATTGGAAAGAGCAAAGAACTGAGAGTCAGGATTTTTGTATCCTAATCTTAGCTCTTCAGCTGACTTGCAGTGTGACCTTGGGCAGGTCATTTTGCTCTGGGTCTTAGTTTCACCACCCATAAAATGAGATTTTCTTATTGATCTAGGATGGCAGAGCCAATTCATGTGAAAAATGATTTGGAACTTTTAATACTGTGCAAGCTCTTTGATGGATTTCTGGTAAAAAGAGTGATTGATAATATGTGATCCCAGCTCCCCTTCATCGCCTCAAAACAGCCAGAAATATGCCCAGTGAAGCAAAAGAACAAACCTGTCTCCTTTAAAACAAAAATGAGAAAGCTACAAGTTTTTTAGAAGCTCCATTAAAAAAAAACCCGGAAGAAGAACCAAGGAAGAAAATAAGTGCTCTCAACAAATTCAAGGACATGAGAATTGACTGTTTGGCATAACAAGATGGCAAATTTGGATAAGCACTTGAGGTCTCTTCATACTAAGTGAATGTACCTTGTACAGCTTCATCAGATAATTAGAGAATTACTGTTGTCCCATGAAAACACAACGAAACAAAGAGTTTGTAGGATTTCAGAAAAGAGAATTGTCTAGAATTATTGGAAACCAAGGTCAAAATACAGATTCTTAGAATTGGAGGAGACACTCTCTACTATCCCCCCTCTTCCCCCAG
Organism: Trichosurus vulpecula; assembly: GCF_011100635.1. NCBI lineage: Eukaryota > Metazoa > Chordata > Mammalia > Diprotodontia > Phalangeridae > Trichosurus > Trichosurus vulpecula. The sequence continues at coordinate 71,948,704 of NC_050573.1, forward strand.
ACTTTACTCACCAAGAAAGTAACCAAGTTTGGAGCTTCAGCATTAAAGAATTTTATGGGCATCCAGGAGAAAACCCTTCAGATAGCAAGAAATCATACAGAACAATTCCTCAAAGACAAGAAGCAAAAGACAATGCTGGAATGTGAGAGACGTGGAATCTAAGCATCTCAGTTTACATCCCAAAAGAGTATCACAAAATTGAACGTGATCTTCTGTTTTTTCTTTCCTATGGAGAATGTTCAGTAAGATGAAGGAATTTGCATAATTCTTACTAAGGAAAACTGATGAGCAGGCATTTGATATACTAATTAATCAAACAAAAAAAATTCATGTAACAAGAAAGACCAAGTGGTAATTTAATGTTCACATGGAAAGAGGCACTTTTCCTCTAAAAGTCTTGCCTTTTTATTAAGAGAACAATTACGGACAAAGCCTATGAAATGGGGTGGGGGAGGGGGGGAGTTGTGTGCATAGACAAGGGGTAAGGGGGACAGATCCAGAGAAGCGGAAAGGGAAGTTTTTAATTTAAAGATAGTTAGAGATTAACAAAGTAAAATAAAGGAGTGCTGATTTGAACAGAGGGTAAGGGAACATCTGACCCCAGGGAATGAGACTAGAATGTTTCAAGCAAAAAAATAAATAAATAAATAAAGGTACTTTAATGGTCCTGCCTTTTTTTTTTCCTTTTTCTTTCTTTCCTTTTTTTTTTTTTAAGGATATAAACAGGAATCTGAGGGTAGTGAGTCCAAGATTAGATTGTTCAAAGTAAAGCAATCTGCAGTTACCCAGTGCTGATTTTTAAATTTTATTTGTATTTTTAAGATAATTTGATGATGGGGAAACAAAACTTGAAAATGATAACTTTTTATGTTGATGGGCCAGAGTCATCCTTAAAACAAAAAAGTTGCAGAGTTAACTAGAAAACAGAACCCAGCAATTCATTATACACAAGGAAAACATTTAAAACAAAGTCACAGTTAAGATAAGGGACAAAATGCTTGTGATTACAGAAAAGAAAGAGTCGCAATCATGGTTGCAGATAAATCGATAGTAAAAATAATTTCTAGAAACAAATTGGAAAACTGCATTTTATGTATAACCCTAAAAGGAGCAGATGTGTAAGGTGACACATTTTACTAAATTTTACTTTGAAATAAACATATTCATCCTATCTCTATTTTCTTTGCCTTGTGGATTAAAAAACGCTATCGATTGATGTAGGTTGGTCTTAAAGGTATTCTTAAATTCCTGCCCTTCTAGTGTTAGTGAAACAATCTGTATTACCTATATATAAACTGACTGGCACAACTTATAATTACATAAAGGAAAAGCCAAGTGTGAAAAGATTGAATAAAATAGTCATTTTAGATGACTTTAACATTTGCTTTTCATAACTTGTTATGCCTAATATAAAGATAAACAAGAAAAATATTCTCAATGTGAACATAATTGTGGAAGTTATGACAATTTTTGAATGATAATTTTTCAGCATCACATGGTACCTTTACAGAAATTGATAGTGTGCTAAGGCATAAAGAACTTAAAAATGAATGGATAAAGGGAGAAAAATAGTAAACTTCTATTTTACGGACCATAATACAATAAAAATTATAATCTCTATGGGAACAATATTTAGTTGAGCACAATTAACAGTCCTAAATATTGAGCATGTCAAAAAACAAGCAATAATTATGGTGTGGCACTGTGCCTTAATTTATGGGATGAAACTAAATAAAGCTCTTTTTAAAGGGAAACCTATGTCTGAAGACATTATTAAAAGCAAGAGTTAACAAATTGACCATATGATTATGTCGATAATCCTAAAAAGAAGAAATGTTGAACATTAAAACTAATAAAGCTGGTTTTTAAAGACTGATAAGGTGAGGACAATATTGCCAAAAATAAAAATAGATTTCATAACAGGTAAAGAGGGCAGAAAGAAAATTGTCAAAAACTTACATATACAACCATATTCCCACAAAATTGGAACTGAAGTAGAATGAATATTTACAAAATATAAAAAACCAAATTATTTTTTCTACTAATTAGTAGTATTTTATTTTTCCCCATTATACATAAAGGCAGTTTTTGATACTCATTTTTTAAACAAAAAACGTTTCAAATTTTCTCTCCCCCCTCCTAAGATGGTAAGCAATTTGATAGAGGTTATATATGTGCAATCATGTAAAACCTCATTCCATATTAGTTACATTGTGAAAGAAATGGTTTGTGTAAAAAAAAAAAAAAAGAAAGAAAAAATAGTTTGCAAAAGGAAAAAAATAAAATGAAAATAGTGTGCTTCAATCTGCCCAGCTGTTTTTAATGGTGATTCTGTATGATTCAGTCTTAGGAGAAAAAAATTTATCAAGCCATAACTGAACTCCCAAAGGAAACAAATGACCAAACCAGCGTTCTATACAAGTGATTTATTTCTGTCACAAATCCTGTGTAGAGATCATTTAATCTCTGTGCTGCCGAAACTCTTAAATAGGGAAAGAAAGCACTCTACCAAAGCCCTTCTATCGAACAGATATCAGAAAGAAATAAAATCACCAATGATTTTGCACCAATGGTGCAGAAATTACAAAAACTTGATGGATATATAAATAAATGAGGGAAATGCCTTCCATATGCTAGGGTTAGGCCTTTAATTTTTAGGCATTGTGGTACAGTAGAAAGAGTGCTGGATTTGGAGCCAAAGAACCCAAGCTCAAACCTTGACTGTTGACTTGTACTGTATGATCTTGGGCCAGTCATTTAACCTCTTAGGGCTCACTTTCCTTATGTAAAATGAGGTTGAACTCAGTGGCTCTTGAATTTTTATTTTCTGCTGTCAGTACATGCCTCTTTGAGCCTAAGATACACTCCTGTTTAAAACACAGTATGTATGTAGGTAGGTTTAGAAAGACCAATCCTTATTTTTTTTGCACTTTAAAAAAAATACTTTTATTGATCTTTTGTTTTTATGTCACCTTCATTTCCAAAATAACATTTTTGCTCTGCCCCTACCCAAAGAGCCATCCTTGTAACAAAGAGTGGAAAAGGAAGAAAAGGCGTTTTAGTTAAAGCCTATACATCAGCTGACCCTGACCATAAACAATTTCCCATGTTTAGAGAGGCTCCTTCCTTTGCAAAAGTCTGGTGGTAGTATTTTTTGGGGGGAGAGCTACCCTTGCTCAATATAGTTACACAGTTTTCTGTTACTATCTTGTTCGAAAGGATTGATCCTTATCAAAGATATGTGTCCAAAAGCAAGAACTAGCCTTGCTCACAATGAAAAAATGCTGGAACCATTCCTGTAAGATCAAAGCTAAAGCAAAAAGACCTACTACCTTGCCTATTTCATATAGCACTAAAAATTTACTTGTGGCAGTGAGCCAAGAGAAAAAAATAGACTAGATAGGTTCTGGCAAAATGGAAGTAGAATTACTTTAGTTGTAAATTTGTTCTACTTAGAAAATTCTAGAGGATCAATGAAGGAACTGATCAAGACAATGGCTTCAGAAAAGCAGCAGGATACAAAATCATCAGTATTTTTATGTTACTAGCCAAAATCAAGAGGAAAAGATAAAGAAGAATTCTATTTGCAAGAAGTATAAAAGTCTGGGATCTAACCTACCAAGAAGCATACAAGACTTAGATGATTACAACTACCTATAGGTGAGGGCTTCACTGTTCTCATTTCATTGATGTAGGTTCTCCCTTCACAAGCCCAAATCAAAACCCATATATTTAACTTATGAACTGAATTTTGAGAAAGTTGTTTGATGTTAAGAGAGATTAAGTGACCCATATGGTCTCATTGCAAGGAAGGGTACAGTCAGGACTTTCAACCAGAGCTGCTTTAGTCAAGGTACAGTATTCTATCCACTGTGCACATTTCTCTTTAGCCAGGGGACACTTTATAGAAATAGGCAAAACAAAAACAAAGTTTATCCAGAAAATTGGATAGTAAGAATGTCAAGGAAAATTTTTTTTTCAGGGGAATAATTTAGGGTCTTGCACTGTTAGAACTCAAGTTATATTCCATAGCAGCAAATTCATCAGCTTATTGAAATAAATTAGCCAAGCAAAATCTAAGAGTAAATTTGGATAGCTGTTCAGTGTTTTTAAAAAAAGTGAAAATAGACAACAACTGGAGAAGAGAGGTGTGGTTCAATAAGAACTTTTCAGAAAGCCATTTGGTAGGAAATAGGTTTGTACTATTGTTTTATGCCACAATAAATTCCACATGGATAAATATTTTAAAAACCAGGACATGAAAGGTTTAACTTGAGCAACTTGAAAATCATAACTAAACTCAGGATAGAAATTACAGAGGACAAAATGGACTGTTTTTATTATAAAAATTAGAAGATGTTTGTATGTAGCTACATATGAGCAGGAAGTTAGGTATTAGGGAAAAAAAATTAGACATCACTGATAAACATCCATCATCCAAAATCTGTCATCAGTTGATAGGAATCTACGTAATTCTAAGCTATACCCCGAAAGGTAAGTGGTCAAAGGATGGCAACAGGTCTCAAAAGGAAAACGTAGATTATGAACAACTCCAAAAAATAGTTCAACTCAGTAATAATTAGGGTAACAAATTAAAACAGCTCTTGACATGTCACCTAATATCCTTCAAGATGAAAAAGATGCAAACAAAAAAGAAATTCATTTTTGAAGAAGCTTTGGGAAACATCAATTCTCTCCTGCTAGAGCTATGTTAAGTAGTTTGGAAATGTGTGAGGAAACTTGCCATGGTATTTATAAATTAGAAGTCCTAATTGAAGCAAATATGAAGAGCTATGACCTAAATTTACTAGGATGAGGCCCAGGACTGGAATATACGAGGTCTTGAAGGGTATACCTTGTTCAAAAGAAACAGGCTAGGTAAACCAGGAGCTGAGAAAGAGCACTATAATTTAAGACCCTGTCATGGTCAGATAGCCAACAATAATATCAAGAGAAATGCCACATAGAGCATTTGAGTAAGGTCAGTGGAGGCAGCAACAGAATTGACACTGCCATCAAGACTAGATTACAGAATAAATGGACAGAAAGAAAATAGAGAACTCAAGTAACAAACATCAGGCAGGGAGGCATGATATAGTAGTAATGAGAGACTTCAGTTACACATCTGCTAGAGCACACTCTACCTAAAGCAGTAGTGATTTCTTGACTTTATGACCGCTTCAAAAGATTGAAGAGCCAAGAACAATTCCATTCTACAACTGATTATTATCACCAAGGAGGATCTGAGTACTGGGGTGGAAATGATGGGAACCTGGAGGAAGTGACCACTGCACACAGGAGAAGAAAGCTGGGCACACTCTTACATGCGCTCCCACTACTATTAAAGGAGATGGTTAGTGTTCATATGGAAGTGATGTAGTAATCATAAAGAGCCAGCATGACTTTATCAAGAATGGGATGTGCCAGGAAAAAAAACCTCTTTCTTTTTTGCCAGGGCATAACCCAATAAATGAGGGGAATGCTTGAAAGTAAATCTAGATTGGCAAAATCTTTGATGTTATTCTTAAGGGGAAAGATGGAGAAATACGGTGTTGGGCAATAATTCAGTCTGGTGAGTTCTGTATCATTTAAATGACCAGACCCAAATAGGAACAAGTCTTTGTAGTAAAATATCTGAGATACCTGCTTGATTTTATGCTGTTAATTTTTTTCTGCAATTTCGATAAGGATTCAGATCACATGCTTTTCACATTTGCAGATTACTCAAAGCTAATGATAGCTAATGCATTGAATGGCAGGATTCTAAAAGACCTAGGAAAAAGGAATTGAAAAAATTGAAGTTTAGAAAGGAAAAATTTTAAATCCCTTACATTTGGCTTTACAAGGACAGATGGTGTAGGCAGCAGTTCATCTAAGTGATCTTGGGGTTTTAGTGGAATGCAAGTTAATTATGGGTCAACAGTGTGATCTGACAGCCAAAAGAGGCAATGCAAATATCAGGCTACATTAAGAGAAGCCTGATGTCTAAAATTAGGGCGGTCCCCCTCACTCTGCCTTGGTCAGACCATATTTGGACATTTGTGGTCAGTTCTGGGCCCTTAAGAAGCACTTGATAAACTCTCCTGGAGAGTGTCCAGAGGAGAGCAACAAGAATGGTGAAAGGACTTGAGTTTGTGCCACGTGAAGATCAGTTAAGAAACTGGGGATATATGTTTAGCTTGGAGGAATAACTGATTAGATGATGGACGTGATAGCAGTCTTCAGGTATTTGAAGAACTCATGGAAGAAGGGTCAGACTTGTTCTGCATGGCCCTAGAGGACAAAGCCTAGAGCTAGAGTGGAAGTTGCAAAAGGGGAAATGGGCTTGATGTAAAGAAAAACTCCCTGACAGAGCTATCCAGAAGTAAAATGTGCTGCCTTAGGAAGTAGTTTTTCCTTCACTTCCCCTTCGTGAGGTAAAGACTGGATGATCGCTTCTCAGTTACAGTATGGAAAAGATTATTCAGAATGGTTTGGACAAGATAGCCTTTAAAATCCCTGCTAATGGATGTCAGTGACAGAAATAAATGACCCTTATTCTCCAAAATATTCATAGTATTATTTGTAACAAAAAGCTGGAAACAAACTATGCACCTGATTATTGGAGAATAGCTGAACAAGCTGTGGTGTGTGAATGTAATGGGATATTATGGCACCATAAGGAATGGCAAATATGAAGAACTCAAGAGAACCTTGAGTCTTGAATGCTGGGTGAAGAAGGCATTCATAAAAACAACAGACACAAAGACTACAACAATATGTGATTGTAGATACAGATCAGAACAGGATTCAGTGGTCAGCTGATCAATTCCTTCATTTTACAGATGAGATGGAGAGAAGTTATTATTGCCCGATGTCACATAGTAAGTGGCAGAACTGGAATTTGAATCTTGGCCTTCAGGCTCCAAATCTAGCCTTCTTTCCACTCTAACATGCATAAAAAAACAAAAGACATCAAAATTCCTTGCATGATAGGGAAAGTTGGTTCCAAATGATTGAAGGTAAAAGTACACATCCTTTTTATTAGCAGTTGGTAAGCTACCCCCACACACACAAAAAAAATGAAGGGTAATGTATTCCTAGTTACTTTCACATAGACACTTGTATATGTCTTTCCATGGGGGGGGGTGAAAGTTATTTATTAGGAAATATCTGATATCAATAAAAATAAAAGCTTAGTGTCCACAGTGAAGGGAAGCAGTAGCAGCCATGTCTTCTTCCACGTGGTTCTTGGGGGGCAACACTTGAAGAATGACATTTTTGGCAAATTGGAATTCTTTCAGAGGAAAGCAACCAGATTGTGGAGGAACCTAGAAACCATGCTGTTACACAAATTGTTTGAAGGAGCTGAGAATGATGCACTCTAAGAGAGGACCTATAGGGAAGGTGAAGGAATAACATCACTGTATTCAAGTATTTAAATGTCTGTCATGGCAAAGAGCAGTTAGATTTGTTCTGCATGGTCCCAGAGGATCTAAGAGCAGTGGGTGAGAATTGTAGAGAGATAGATTTCAGGTCAATAATATAAGGAAAAGCAAAGAGCAGACCTCTTGAAGCAGAGGTTGGATGACCACTTGTTTGGGGGGTGGGGGAGTGTTGTAGAGAAGATTCTTGTTCAAATACAGATGCCCTGTGAGGTCATTTTCAATTCTGAGATCCTGAAACTACATAATATTGTGTCCTTTACACTTCTGAAGTTGTTGTAGACATTAAAGGCTCTCTACAGGCCTGGATCTGTACATAGTAAGTATAGACACCAAAAAGGATCTGCCTTTTGAGAGATGAAAGTTACAAGTGAGAGAAAGCAAGAGGCAGTGCGCCTACTTCAGTCACTACCAGTGGGCCAAAGTGGGCAATATCTTAGGCAGTCATTGTTATGTGTGTTAACAATAGTGCAGGAAGCATCTAGCTAGGCCCCACTCACTAATCTCTCTAGATTTTCATTTAGTGGGAATTAAGATGAGAAAGGGCAATACCAAAGCACTGTAGTTTCTGGAGAATTTTCTCCAGGTGTTTGAAAACTGTCTTGTCTTTTAGGTGGTGAGAGAAGAATGTCTGGTCACTCTGGACCAGGCCATGTGATGAATCGAGGAGGGATGTCGGGGTAAGAAGTTTCGTCGAGGATAGTTGATTTTCTTTTTCTTCACGCTTCCCTTCCTCTTACTTTTATAACAGCCTCTTTTTTGCATGTTTGTTTAACTTGCTGATTTGAAGGTTTCAAAACAAAATGAAATCTTTTCCAAGTAATAACCTTTGTTACCTAAAGCCATGTGTGACCAGTCATATGTTGTTCCCTATAAAGCAATCTCATGGTTCTATCATCTGATGCATCTGATCAAGAGAGGGAAGGCAATAGATAAGAGTTGATGGCTCTAAATCATACTGAATAGCCCTCCTTGAAAATGTACAGTAGCGGCCTACAGGGGTGGGGGAGAATCTTGGGGACAAAAAGTTTGAATTTGTTCCTAGGCGTGGCAGCTTTGCAGGTAGAAATTCCCGGGGCCATGTGATGCAGCGTGGTGGAATGCAAGGTGGAGAGTTTGGAGAACAGGACAGAGGGAACAGACCTAATGACACCCGCTTTACTCGCCGCTACTGATTATTTTAAAACCTATGTTAATGTCATATAGCAACAGTGATGCATTCTCTTTGCCAGGGCTACCTTGAACTGTGTAATATTTTTTTATCTGCTCCCATATTGTAGCTCGATACAATGTGAATTTATTTGTTTTGAGGTTTTTTTTTCTTTTGTAATAAACGTGTTCCTGTTCACACACCATTTAAAATGTTCTTTCTTTCTGCCTCAACAGGGAAAACAGTAACAATTATAGAAACAATGCCAGAGTTATTAACTCTAAATTAAGACAATAAAGCCAGTCAATTAAAACTTTATCAGAAGTATTCTCCAGAAGTTTTATGGATGAAGTTTACACCTCCAACCTACCTGTTTGAACCTGCCCTAGATCTCAAAGCTAAATCTTTACAGTATTTCTTCTTTCTTTTGGGGTATATTTTATGTTATGGCTGCATTGACTGCCAGCAGTCTCTACTTGTCTGTCTTGATGCTTATATTAAAGAGTGGTGTACTTCTGCAAAACGTGAGAAGCTAAGTTGGAAGCCCTTGCACCTCTCTTTTCTCATATTGTGCTCTCCACATGAAATCCCCTTTTCCTTCTCTCTTCTTTTCCCCATTTCTGCCTGCTTGCTGTCTTAATTTCTGCCTAACTTCAAGGCCTAGTTCAAATGCCATCTCCATAAATACAGTCCATTTCAAAAATACTTCCACTGCAGCCTAGTTTGTACATCTAATCACTATATTCTGATTATTTGTATGATCGTATCCCAACTGACATCTAAGACATCAAGGATACCTATCTGCAGAAAGGGATGTGAAATAGTTTTTTAGCAGTATGACACAAGGAAAGAGTTTTAACTCAGGAGTCAGGACCTGTGTGCAAATTCTGCCTCTGATATTGACTATCTTTAAGTCATTTAATCTCCTTGGGCCTGTTTCCTCATCAGGAAAATGAGGGGGTTGAATCATATAGCCACTGAGGAAAAACCATAGGCAGGCCTCCCGGTCGTTGAATGGAAGTTTTATAGATTGGTATCACAGAATAAGAAGGCACCAAGGGATGAACATTTGCATTGGAAAAGGAAATTGTCCATGCTGACACAGTGGACATATTGAAATACCTTAGAAGCTTGAGAGTTGGAGGGAGCCTCCTACGTTACCTGTGGGAACACGAGTCTCTGCCATACGCCCCACAGGTGGCCAGTCAGGCTTTACCTGTAGAGCTATAGTAAGGAAAAGCCTGATGCCTCAAGTTACCTGTTCCACTTTTGCATAGCTCTGAAATTGTTAGAAAGTTCTTTGTTATATTAAACTGAAATTTGCCTCCTTGCAATATCCGATTATTAATTTAAAACTTAGGAGAGACTTTGGAGGTTCTCCAGCCAAACAGGATCCTCAAACTACAGAGCTGGTGGTCTTTCCACTGTGCCAGGTTGCCATGGTTCCTATTTCAACCCTTTGAATCCAAAGCACAGAAAGTCTGATTCTCCCATTGAGCATAACAACCCTTCAAATACCATAAAACAACCATTAACTGCATCTTGCTAGTTACCAAATATTCCATTTCTTAAGCTAATTCTCATGACATGAGAACTTCTTGGAGGAGTGATGCTACACTTGTAGTCAGGAAGATCTGAGTTCAAATCCTACCTCTGATAAGTACTATCCTTTTAAACACAAGCAAGCAGTTTAACTTGAGCCTCTAGCTTCTTCATCCATAAAATGGGGATAATTCATTTTTAAAAAGCATTAAATGCCTACTAGGTCAGGCATTGTGCTAGAGATGCAGATGCAAAAATGAAACATCCTCAATGATAAGTAAATACAGCACATACCAGTACAAAATCATTTCTGTTGGAAGGGGGGGAGTACTAACAGCTGAGAGAACTAGGAAAATCCCCTTGGAGGTGGCACTTCAACTGAGCCTTGAGGGAGCCAAGGGTCCTAAGAAGTGAATGCCAGGAGTAGGAGCATTCCAGACATGTGAAACATCCCATCTGTATGTGGAGCAATAGGCAGGGCAGTTTGACCGTAGTGATGTGGTGAAGAGAGGAATAGTGTGTCATTGGCTCTCAAGTGTCAGATAGGGTTTATATCTTATCCTAAGAGTAATGGGAAGACACTGAAGCTTATAAAAGAGAGGAATGACATTGTCAGAGCTGCCCTTAAGGATTATTAGTTGGCACCTACATGGAAGAGAGATTGGCAAGGAGAAACTGGGTGCCAGAAAAACAAGAGCCCAGTGTAGTATGGTCCAGGTGGTGAGACCCTGAACTAAGATAGATGTGGTCAAAATAGAAAGAAGGAGATGGTGGTTGAAGAGGTGGAATAGAAAAGATTTAGCAAATTTGGATTGGGCATGAGGGTGGGAGAAAGGGATTGATGTGGTGAAGAGTTGAGGATAATTCCCAAGTTGCATAGTTTTGTGACTGCAAGATTGGTGGCGTCCGCAACAGGAGAGATGGGTTTAGATTATGAATGCTCTTCCTAAAATATGGTACTCAGAAGTATCACAAAGTACTCCATATGGGGTCTAACCAGGGAAGACTATAGCAAGAAATATCACCTCGCCAAACCTAGATTTTTTAAAAATAAGTTTATTTATTTTTAGTTTTCAACATTCACTTCCATAAGTTTTAAATTTTCTGCCCCTCCTCCTCCCCCTCGCCAAGACAGCATGCAATCTGATATAGGCTCTACACATACATTCCTGTTAAAACATTTTCACATTAGTCATGTTGTATAGAAGAATTAGAACAAATGGAAGTAACCATGAGAAAGAAAAACAACAAAACAAAGCAAAAAAAGAAAATTGCTTCAATCTGCATTCAGACTCCATATTTCTTTTTCTGGGTGTGGATGGCATTTTCCATCATGCATCTTTTGAAATTGTTTTAAATCCTTGCATTGCTGAGAAGAGCTAAATCTATCAAAGTCAGTCATCACACACTGTAGCTGTTACTGTGTACAATATTCTGGCTCTGATCATTTCACTGAGCATCAGTTCATATACGTCTTTCCAGGTTTTTCTGAAGTCCACATATTCATCCTTTCTTATAGCACAATAGTATTCCATTACGTTGAAATACCACAACCTATTCGGCTATTCCCCAGTTAATGGGCATCCCCTCAATTTCCAGTTCTTTGGCCACCACAAAAAGGGCTGCTATAAATATTTTTGTACATGTGCTCCTTTTCCCACCCCAAACTTAGATATTATGCCTCTTGCCATAACCTGTGATGGTGCGTGGACCTGGTATTAATTATTAAAGTAAAGGCCTGTCCTTTGCTCTAAATGTGGGTGAGTTAGTCAAAAAGTCTCCAAATGATTTCTTTCACAGTAGATTGGTACATGGATCTCCACCCAGGAGGAGCCAAGATGCTCCTACCAGCCGTTTCTCATGACCTGACTGCCTCTAACACTCCCTGTCCAAGTTGTTTTGGAGCCACCTTCTGCAATCAACTTTATGCTGATATTCCCATCTATTAGCATGGGTTATTATTTGAGAGTTATCCATATATCTCAACAGACAGGGGAGGCAGGGGGGAAATATTCTGGGAAGGAAGAAAAGATTTGAAGAAACCTTTTGGAAAAAAAATTAGAAGTCTAAAATGTCTTTTATTTGAGGATTCTTTATTCATTTTGCTATGAATGTTATGAAGCCTAGCTTCTGATTTCTTCTCACATCAAGTTTTAATACCAAAAAAAGTTTGTCAAATATCCCTTTGTAGGAAATCTGAACTATTTTAATAATTGGGCAGTTACTTCACAAAAAATGTATTGCTTAAAATCTGTCAATAAAGTTATAAAATTATTTAGAAAGGCATTAGAAGGACTTACGTTTATATAGAAATACATTAGGAGGGCTTACTATATAAAGAAATAGTGTAAAATAAAAGAATAATTTTGGAAAGTAAGCATCATTGTGCAGTGGAAAAAAAGCTATATTTGGATTCAGAAAACCTGGTTTTTGAATCCAAGCAATGCCACTTAACTACCTTTGTAACCCTAGGTAAGTTACTTCACCCTTCTAGGCCTCAGTTCACCTGTTGAGTGGGAAAGTTGAACTATATGATCCTTAAGACCCTTCCAACTATATATCTATGGTCCATTAGCTATGTGTATACACACACACACACACACACACACACACATATTTTTGTTGTTGTTAACATCACACTGTTGATTCCTATTAGTTTTACAATCTACTAAAACCCTCACATCTCATACAAATGGTTATCTAGCCATACTTGCCCATTTTGCATTTGCAAAGTTATTTTTTTTTTAACCCAAGTATATCCAGGTCGTCTTTTTGAGGGTAGGGACCATTCATCTTTGTTTTTTTTCTCTAGAGACCTTCACTGTATGTTTGCTGAATCATCAGAGTCTGGAGACAAATTGCTGGAACTTGAACTAGAAACCTACAAGAATGGGAATAAAAGGGAACTCCTGATGGAGAAAGACTCATGACTATCTCAGCAGCCCTACAATTTGATTTATCCAATATAACATCCTTTTAGAATAATTAGCTCATTTTAAACCTAGTGACAAAATAATGTTGCCTGAGATCCACATGGTCTCACTTCCCCCGACACCCCCTTTCTACTTTACCAAATTTACTTTAGACTAAAGGTCCTTAACCTTTATTTATGTCAGAGACCCCTTTCTTAGTCTGATGAAGCCTGTGGGTACCTTCTCAGAATAATGTTTTTAAATGTATAAAATAAAATACATAGGATTACGGAGGAAGCAAGTAATATTGAAATTCATTTGTCTGTGTGCGCGCGCGTGTGTGTGTGTGTGTGTGTGTGTGTGTGTGTGTAGTTGTTTGTCCTTCATTCTCAAAAAGGACTGTGACATTAGCAAGATATTGCCATGACTTGCAAGTGAATTGGATTTAAGTGAGGTAGGGCTGTGCAAAGTCACCAGCCTCAGTCTCTCCTCCGGAGCCATCTGGGTGTAGTGGCAAGACTTTGTAAGCTAAGGTCTTTAACCGGCAACACCCATTCAGTGATTAAGGCTAGGTAAGAAATGAGGCAAAGAATGGCCTCTTTTACCTAAGTCAAAAAAAAAAAAACTGGGAGGGGGAAGACCCTTAGAGTTTCTGGCCAAACAGAAACAATTGCTATTTACGTTTACTCAGCCAATCAGGGCCCAAACAATGACCAAGTGGAGCTTGGGCTGAGACCTATTGTTAGCCAATCTATGCCAGCTAGTGTGAATTGGGTTTAGGGCATGGTCTTTAAGAAAGAAATCTAGCCCATAAACCCCAAGATAGCTTGCTAGGTTCCAGACATCAAAAATCACATTCCTTTGGGTAGGGCACCATCAGATGGGGGTAAGATGTCCACATAGGGTTGGACGGAGGGAGGGAAAGGAAGAAGGGAGAGGAGGAAGAAAGGAAGGAAAAGAGGGAGCTGTGTTGCCCAACTGGAAACGCCCACTTGGGTCCCCAGTGGGGCAGCTCAGACTATTCACAGGTTGTTGTTTGTCCTTCATTCTCAAAGAGGACCATGACATCAGGAAGGTAATGCCATGACTTGCAAGTGAATTGGATTTAAGTGAGGGAGGGCTGTGTAAAGTTACAGTCACTTTCTCCTCTAGAGCAGGGCTTCTTGAACTTTCTCCACTTATGACCCTTTCAGTGTTTCTTCAACTGTGGATTGCAACCCCATATGGGGCTACTCTAGAGCCATCTGGGTCCAGTGGCAAGATAGAGATCAAGACAACTGAAGATAGCCCCCTACACACATACATATATGTTGTGTATATATACATATATATATGTGTATACATAACACATATACATATATACACATATATTTAAAAACAAATTTACAGACCTCAGGTTAAGAACCTTTGTTTTCAACAAAAAATTATGAGTTCAATCGCAATGACTACAAGCCCCCAGTTAGTAAAATACCTAACATCTGAGCAGAGGTAGAGCTCTCCACCTAAATTTACATTTATATGTACCTCTAGTTAACCCCTGGCCACTTTGGGGTTGAAGCAAAATTCAGTTCACTGGAACATTTGTGTAACAACAACAACAAAAAAAAAGGGTTATATTCTACTGTCTATTGGTAGACAGGCACCAAAAATGGAAGTTGGAGAAAGAACAGCCCTTTTCTCAGGACGTCCCTCAGCTCAGGTCTTCCTCTCTGAGATGCCTATAGAACCCATGACGCTCCTCATAATCTCCCTTCTCTGGGACAGCTCAATCTTACCTTGCTCCTTAGGGGTGTGCTGGAAAGTTCTTTCCTTCTCCTCACTGCTGGAATATCCCAACTCTAGTTAACTTGATGTTTATACAGGATTCAGTGGATATGATGAAATTCCCAGCCAAATGGAACAGCCTTCTTATCTGGCATCATTTCACTTCATCAAACAGCTTTCAGAGACTTCCCGCTTAAATCAGTCACCCTATCTTTACACAGAGAAAACCATCCTAACAATTAGAGCTCTCCAAAAATACAATGGAATGCATCAGTTGGTAGTGAGTTTGCCATAACTAGAATTCTCTAGCTAGAAACTAGATTACCATTTGTCAGGGATATTACGGTAGAGATTGATGTTGAGGTACCGGTTTCTCTAGGCCTCTTCTGGGGAGAAGTTATTCCCCCGAACTAAGTGAAGTACCA
Organism: Trichosurus vulpecula; assembly: GCF_011100635.1. Taxonomy (NCBI): domain Eukaryota; kingdom Metazoa; phylum Chordata; class Mammalia; order Diprotodontia; family Phalangeridae; genus Trichosurus; species Trichosurus vulpecula. The sequence continues at coordinate 71,963,921 of NC_050573.1, forward strand.
AGTTATTGGGCTACTTTTCCCAATTTTGTATGGTAGCATCACTGGTTGCTTCCATACCTGGCCATTCTCTCTGAGGCATAGTAGTAAAAGAATGTACCTCTCTACCCCCCTAACTGATGACCTTCAACCTTCTGGGAGAAGCCTTGCTCCAGAGCTTCTCCCATTTCCATGTTCTGACCCTTTTTGAAGCCCTGTAAGCAGTGCCATGTGGTGATAAGGTATCCATCTCAGAGTCACGTGTCCTGAACTCTTGGCCAAAAACATGAGGATAGCAAATTTCTAGTGATTAAAATCTCACCTTTCTGAATTTGAATGTTAACATTTGTATATGTACATTTTAACATGTGAAATGGTTTCATTTAGTTGTGTTGTTGTGTTTGTCCTTCCTTCTCAAAGAGGACCATGACATCAGAGAAATGATGACATGACTTGCAATTGACTTTGATTTGAGTGAGGGCTGTGCAAGGTCACCAGCCTCACTTTCTCCTCCAGAGCCATCTGGGTCCAGTGGCCAGATACTCAGCAGGATGACTAAAGATGGCCCAGGATGCATTGGGAGACCCTGGCCCTTTTAGGCTAAGGTGTGGGATCTGGGGGGAATCACAGAGTGAAGGAAAAGTCATAATATTGTGATATTTTAAAAAGTTTAAGAGACAGTTTCTGGGGAATTTAATCATTTTATTAATAAGGCCAGCAGGTTATTAATAAAAGGATGGTTATTTGGATGTCTCTCTTAGACCAAAGACAACCAAGGCAATGGGGCTCATAGTTTATATATCCTTAGATGTTCAATAAGGGGCTGAAAATGACCCTAGGACAGAGAAATTATCTCTACTCAACCCACCTGTAGCCTTGGGCTATTTAGACAAAAGAATGTCTCCACCCAAGTTTGAGTAGAACAAGTTGGGCTTTCCCACTCTAGCTTAAATTCCAAGCAAGGTTGGGTGGGGTCTGACCAAGATGAGGAGTTATTGCAAATCTCATTATTAGTAATGTCCGTCAAGAAAATGGAACTTTTAAAATGAATTTTAAAAAGGGGGAGACCTCAGAATCTCCCCAAGATATTGGTTATTAATAATCATTTCTTTCAATATTTATGTCTTCAAGTATTTGGAAAGTATTCATAGGGAAAAGGAATTAGTTTTTATCCACTTAGACCTCAGAACTAGGAATAATAAGAAGTTACCAAAAGGCAAATTGAAGTTTAATGAAAGGGAAAGCCTCCTAATGATCAGAACCATCCAAAAGTGAAGTGGACTGCCTTGGAAGGTAATGAAGACTTCACTCTTCCCCCATCTTGCTTTATTTACCCAGCATTGACTCCATGGTTTGAAATGTGGCTTAGAGGAAAGAACACCAAACTTTGAGTTAGGAAAGATACAAGTATTAACCCCTTCCTTGAGATTTAGTAGCTACTTGACCACAAGCAAATCACTTAAGGTCTCTGAGACACAACTTCATTTGTGAAGTGGGCAAAACAGTTACAAGTAAACATACTTCACAGGGTTGTTCACAGTAGGACCTGATGAGACGTATTAACAATTTTCAAAACTTTAAAAGTTTTCTATAAATGTCAACTAATAATGTTTGACATTTGAACGTCTTACCCTAGACCAGGGGTGGGGAACCTGCGACCTTGAGGCCACGTGTGGTTCCCTACCCCTTCACTAGACTACCTTGCCAGTCTGACCCTCCACCATTCCTGAAGTATAAAACCTTGTCCTTGGGTCACCCTCTACCATCTAATTTCTTTGCTCCTGATCCACAAACTACTGACTATCACTAAGAGAAAAATCACAAAATGATATTTCTTCCAATATAAATATATGGAATCCTGTAAATAGAAGGACTCTCAGCTGACTTCTTCCTGCTGTTTAACAATCCTCCTCTACCTGTATCATACACATTACCTCGTTCCCCATTTAGGGGGCATAAGCATTTATTAAGCACCTACTAAGTGCCAGACAATGTTCTAAATGCTTTACAACTGTGAGAAATGGTGGGAGGGGTTTTGTTTCCACAGGATAGTAATAGAAGATTGTAAGTCAGGTAACAGGTTCTAATCAGAGGAGACCAGGCTTCTGATCAGGTGAAAGGTTAGAGGCTTGTGTGCATGCTTATCGAGCTGTTTGATGCAGGCAGCCAGGGGGTTGCATCTGGCCAATGAAGAGCTAGGAGGTAGATTTGAATTGGGAGTCAATAAAAGGATTGGCTTTTATCCGAGTCCTTGTACTCTCCTGAACTCTGTTCAAGGGATGTACCCATTTATTCAGACTGAATAAATGCAAAATATAATTAAAACCTTCTTGGCTTTCCAATAAGTATTGTTTATTCCTACGCAGTGTAGTATGTTTATAACAAACAAACAAACTATTACCTCATTTGATCTTGGTAGCCTGCTGAGACCCATTGGGATTCTATCATTCTGTGAAAGGGTGGGACTGGGGGACCTAGAGGGCCACAGGTGGCCTCGAGGCTGCAGGTTCCCCACCCCTGACCTAGACTCCTCCACTGAGAAGATTGAGACAATTCAACAAGCTTCCTCAAGCCTCCTCTTCCACTTCTCAAACTTCAGCATTGTCTTCTTTCTCCTTTTTTGTCTTCTCTATCACCGAATACTTACACTGCTCACTAATACTAACCCCTACTCACCTGCACAGTAATTCTTATTCACTCCAGGGCCTTGCTCCACACTCATCCCCTCCACCATCTTCAAGCTCTGCCTTGCCTTCTAGCTCCTTTCCATATGTCTGCAACCATGCTTAGATTTCGACAGGCCTATAAATGCCTTCTTTGTCTCTCATCTCTCTTCTTGTCTACACTGCTAAATTTCTTGAATAGAATTGCGACATCTAATGTCTCTATTTTCTCTCCTCAATCCCTTCCAATCAGCCTTCTTCCCCAACCACTGCCTTCTCTAAAGTGCTCAATGACCCCCTCCCCCACTTACAAAATCCAATAACCTTTTTTTTTTTCAGTCCTCATCCTCTTTGACCTTGGCAGTTTGGGGGCACTTTTGAGAAGTAGTATTTTAAAGTGGAAGGACTGGGTTGCACAACCCAGTTCAAGTCAAGTCAACAGGTATTTATTAAATACTATGTGCCAGGCACCAGACTAAATTCTGAAGGTAAAAGAAAAGCAAAAATAGTCCGTGCCCTCATATTCTAATGGGGGAGGCAGCATGCACTGACTACTATGGGACCATGGGCAAATAAAAAACTTGTTCTGGCCTTAATTCCTTTTTTTTTTTGGAGGCAATCAGGGTTAAGTGACTTGCCCAGGGTCACACAGCTAGTAAGTGTCTAAGGTCAAATTTGAACTCAGGTCTTCCTGACTCCAGGGCCTCTGCTCTATCCACTGTGCCACCTAGTGGCCTCCAGGCCTTACTTTTCTCATCTATAAAATGGGCACATGAAACAAGATTAGGATTCCTTCCAGATTTAAACCTGTGATCCTCTGATCGGACAATGAGTATGCCGTTACCAAGTGTAAATTTTTAAAATTTATTTTAATTCTGTTTTGCTAAGATGCTAGATTTAGTATTCCTTCTCCCAGTTCCTAACCCTTGTAAACTTCACCAACCACCCACATCCCAGAGAAACTTGCCTAAAGGTCAAACTTTTGTCTTGTAATTAACTCCACCTTTGTAGCCCCACCTATCATTTACTTTCCAGGGAAACTTTTTACCTACCTCCCTTGTGCTGACCTCATTGTTGTTGTATGCCTGTGAAACCTGAACAGTCTACCAGCACTATGCCAGGAAACTGAATGGCTTCCATTTGAATTGTCTTAGGAAGATTCTGAAGATCAGCTGGCAAGACAAGGTACAGGACACTGAGGTCCTCTCCAGCTGAACTGCCAAGCGTTCAAACTGTACTTCAGAGCTCGAAGCTCCAATGGGCTGGCCACCTCAAAGACTTTTTACAGAAAACTAGCACAAGGCAAACACTCACACAGAGGTCAAAAGAAGTGATACAAGGACACGCTCAAGGTCTCTGAAGAACTTTAGTGTAGGTTGTGAGACGTGGGAGATGTTGGCACGGGGCCATCCAGCATGGCATGCCCACATCAGAGAAGGCACTGTTTTATAAGCAAAACAGAATCATAGTAGCACAAAGAAAATGTGAGATGCACAAATCTAGAAACATCTCCTTTCCAAATGTTCAGATGGACTATTTGTGCCCAAACTATAGTCAAGCCTTCCAAGCTCATATTGGACTGATCAGCCACAGCTGAACGCACTGTACCTTGACCCCAACATCGGAAATCATTGGCCCTCAGTGAGTTTGAAGGATGAACCGCAATCACTCCCATCACTTGAGAACCTTTGTGTTATGATTCGAATCACATGTCTTGGCTAAGATTAAGGGGGCTTCAGAAGGGGAGGTCCAAGTGATGTAATCTTAATTCTGACTATGTCATTTGTGAGAGATAGGTAAAAGGGAAAGTTAGGTTTCCACAGAAGAGTTAATCGAGTTCCACAGAATAATTAAGTGTCAGATTGAACAAAGAACCAGTAAAGATTAACCAGGATGAGAATCCTCAGCCAATGGGAATAGAGTTTGTGGTTTTGCAGAAACCAGTTTCAGGATATAGACAAAACCCATCTAAACTGGCCAGATAATGGTCAGGGTTGAAGAGAGAATTGGGTCAAATGGCTGTATGTTGAGGAGGGGGAAGCATGCCAAGGAGTTGCATGTTGGGGGCGTATAGGGAAGACTGTGACCTAGAAGGGAGCGGACCAATCTGCTCTCTGAAGGGAGGTTCTGAGCTGATGACGCATCAGTCTTATGTCAGTCTAACAGAATAAAGTTGGTCTCACTCCTGTACTCTCCACTCCCCCTTCCTAAAGAAGGGTGGAGTCTGCTCCTGGCCAGGAACATTTACCAATTCCTTTGAATTCCTCAATAATAATAAATTGTCCTTGATACCGGAATTTCAGTGTCAAGTGTATTTTTAACACATTGACAGCCCATCAGAAGAAGATACATGTATATTGCTAGAGATTTTGTTCTGTCATCTCGCTGTTATATATAAGACCCTGTCAGCCCTCACTCAATGTCTTTGGTCATTGAGAGGGGCCATCAACCCAATTTATTGGTTACTGCTAGCCTAACTAATAAATTGATCATGCTCGGAACTTTGTCTCTCAGTTTACCTTAATTTTCAAATGTAACACAAGTGAGCTCAGTCTGCTCAGAGGAACCTGACACCAGTTATTTATTGACCCAGATCACTAGATAGTGACCTCCTGCCTGCAAACAGTCAATGACCAAGCATTTATTAAGTGCTTACTATATGCTAAGCACTTTGCTAAGCACTAGGGTCACAAAGGAAGGCAAAAAACAATCCCTTCTCTCTACAGAGCTCATAGTCTTATGAGGACAACGTGCAAACAACTATGTATAAACAAGATCTAGAAGGGATAAATTAGAGATAATCAATAGAGGGGAAGGCACTAGCATTCGGGGGATTCAGGGAGGCTTTTTGTAGAAAATAGGATCTTCGCTGGGACTCAAAGGAAGTCAGAGAAGCTGGGAGGTGGAGATGAAGAGGGAGGGCATTCCAGGCATGGTGTACAGCCTGTGCAAAGGCATAGTGTCAAGGAATGACCATATAATGTACGGCTGGAAAGAACTTTAGAGAGTGAAATTGCCACATTTTAGAGATGAAGAATCTGAAACCTAGAGAGGCTAATGACTTGTCCAAGGCGAAAAGGCAGCAGAGTCAGGATCTGAATCTATGCCCTTTAACTCTTAAGCCAGGTCTTTTTCTGATATATCTCATTGCCCTAAAACCTGGTTATTGATTTAAGCCTTGTCATTTGTTTTATTTGCTTTATCATTGAAGTGAACATGCAACGAAGGCAATGTAGCCCAGGTCGACTTGGCTTTCAATTTCCTGGTCAGTGTAGATCTGTTGCTGCTTGTGATTCCTGTTTGTTCCAAGGCTATAAAGCAGGAACTTCTTAGGATAAAGCAGCATAATGAGGTTTTAAATGCAACTAGTAACAAAGCTAAAACAGTGTCCTAAATAGCAGAATACTATAGAAAATATGCTCCAAGGAAAATGAACCTACAGCAAGGCATAGTGAATAAATATCAAGGAGGAAAATGGCATCCTTGAAACAATGCAAAATACAATCTTCGTCCAAGGCCATCTCCAGTCATCCAGAACTCTGTCTTGCCACTGGGCCCAGATGGTTCTGGAGAAGACAATGAGGCTGGTAACTTTGCCCAGCCCTGCCTCACTTAAATCCAATTCACTTTTCTAGTCAAGACATCACCTTCCTGATATCATTGCTTCTCTTGGGGAAGGGGGGCTGGTAGTTCTGGAACCTTACTGTCATTGGAATGGGCTAAAGAGGGAACTATATATATATATATATATATATATATATATATATATATATATATATATATATATATATGTGTGTGTGTGTGTGTGTGTGTGTGTGTGTGTGTGTGTGTGTGTGTGTGGAGGGGGGGGGAGAAAGAGAGAGAGAGAGAGGGAGAGAGTGAGGGAAAGAAGGAGGGAGAGAGGGAGAGAGAGAGAAGGGTATAAAAGTCTTCTCAAGTCAGAAAGAAATAAAAGGCTAATGGGATTAATGGGATGGGGGGGAGAGAATAAGGGGAAGGATTTTTAGAGGAGAGGGTGAGGGAATAGGATAATAGGATAGTGGGCTATAGAAGGGTGTTTAGATTGGTGGGAATGGGAAGACAAGGGAGGGATTCTTGGGAGGAGGGGAGAAGGTTAAGTAATAGGAGGGCAAAATAGTGGGAAGAAATAAAGTAGAGGAGCCAGGAGGGATGGGAAATAAGAGATATGCACAAACATAAAATAAAGATCAAGGGTGGTAATCATGATCTCCGACGAAGTTAAGGCTAAAATAGATTTAATCAAAAGAGAAAAATAGGGAAAGTATACTAGGTGTGAGGCATATTCATCAATGTTGTTTTGGACTGTCTAAAGTAAGTAGACAGTGTACAGTTGGAATATTGCTGTGGCGTAGGAAATGATGAGTTGGCGGATTGGAAAAATATGGAAAGACTCGGACTTATGAAGGAAGTGGTTATCCACCCTCAGAAACAGAGGACAGATAACTACAGTGTAGTCTTACATAAATGCATGTGAATATATATGTCTATATATGAGTATGAGTATAGATATCTAAGTATATGTAAGTATATGTGCGTGTTTATATAGACACACATAACATATATGTATATATATATATGTGTGTGTATATGTGTATTATGATCCTCATTTTACAGATGACAAAACTGAGGCATACAGAGTTTAAGTGACTGAGGCTGGATTTGAACTTGGGTCTTCCTGACTCCAGGCTGACTCCAGGGACAATATTTGTAAAGCACCTGGCACATAATAGGTGTTTGTTTCTGTGGAAGTAATTCTGATTTTTATAATAATCAATATGATATGTGTAATGAATATACTAATTTTGCAGAATTACTTTTCCAGCTTGTGAGTTAGACTCACAATCCTCCTTGAACTGATCAATCAGACATTGACCAGGCTCACAATCACTGGCCTTCTTCCGCCTGCATACCTGAAGTGAAGCGAATCAAAGATTGTAGAACCTGTTACGGCCACAGAACTCTGGTCCTATGACCCACTAAGTAACAACCCCCAAGGACTCGAGTGACATTGCACCCACAGGATTCCAGGATTGTTGTATTTTCTTCCATTTGTGGGTTTGTCAGTAGGAATCCACTCTGGCCCTGGGAAGGATTATTTGTAATCCACCTTCCCTCCCTCCCTTCCCACTTGTGATTTATGTGTACTCAGGAGAATTCCCAGTTTGCAAATCTGCTCCTCATAATGAAACTAATTAATTAAACCACTACCTGATTACTGGCTTTTTGTCTCCAGCCTGCTGTTTACTCATTCTCAGGTTAGAGTATAATCCTGTTAACATTTTCTTCCTGTCCATAAAGAAAATGAGGTTAGTTTGGAGTAATCGATTTGTGATGAAGCCCTGTTGACAGAAACTCACCTTTTTGGTTATCCCTCTCTGTCTCTCTACCTCTAAGCACATTCTGAGCTTTAGCACTTCTTAGACTTTTCTTACAGGACCATACCACACCTGTATAGTCAACATTTTTAAGCTGGTCTAACTTCCATCTTCTGTACATTTCTTTTTCAAATCGAAATTGATTGATTACACTTCTTTTTTAAACTTGGCTCAAAGGGACAGAACTAAAAACATCAGGGCAGAGTTGAAGAATGGCAAATTTTGGCTCTGTGTAAGGACAAACTTCCGAAAGATCAGGGATACGTTACTTCTGGAGATAGTGAGTTCCCTGACACTGGTGGGTTTCAAAGACCGGAAGCCCATCCATCAGTGGTGTTGTCCAAAAGATTCCTGCTCAGATACTGGGAGAACTAGGTGCCTTTCGTGGCCCCTTCCCATTCTGAAACTTAGTGATTCTAGTATTCTAAGAGTTAATGAACGCAGTATTTGGGAGGAAAGGCAGGTAAGGAGTGCCAGGAAGGGGAGGAGGTGAGCAAGTCAGAGCAGGAAACTAATCAACAGGGTAGAGGCAAAGTCTTGTTGTTACAGCCTTACAGAGGCAGAAGGTGGATTCAGATAGACACGGAGGGCCAGAGACAAGAAGGCTGCTGAATGAACATCGCCATTCACTGCACAGTTTGTAAGGTGGGAGCATCCATGGTCTGCCTTAATTTGCCTTAATCATGATGTTGCGATAAAGAATCTATTTCTTCAAAAGAGGATAGTCCCAGTGAGCTCATCCATGGCTGTGTTCAAATCTGCCTCTTTCCTCTTGGTATTACACATCTCTGCATCACAAACTGCAAGTTCAGGTGAGACTCCTAGCTTCTTCACTTCTTTTTGATGGCTGGACATGACAAAGGACCTGACCAGGCCATTAGAACTCTTTTCCAGAAACCTACTAGAGGGAGACTGCCCTCTATGTTGTCTCTACTAGGGAAGTGAGTCAGACTGAATTGCTTTTGCTGACTCGGGGAATGAGGTGCCTCAGGGCATCTCTTGGGTTGCTGGAAGAATTGTTGTTCCTTGCTTTTTCAGTCCTGTCCAACTCTTTATGACCCCATCTGGGATTTTCTTGGCCAAGATACTGGAGTGGTTTGCCATTTCCTTCTCTAGTTCATTTTATAGATGAGAAAATTGAGGCAAACAGGATTAAGTGACTTGCCCAGGGTCACCCAGTTAATAAGTGTCTGAGGCCAGATTTGAACTCAGGAAGATGAGTCTTCCTGACTACAGGTCCAGCATGCTATCTGCTGTGCCACCTAGCTGTCCACTCCTAGAAGAGCAGAGCTTCTCTAAGAATATAGGAGCTGGGGCAGCCAGTCCAGTGATAACTGATTTAGTCAAAGAAATGATGTCCATGTACAGGAGCAGGAAACAGGATGTTCATGCGGTATAGTGGCAATAATATAGAACTGGGGCTCAGAAGGACTGGGGTTCTAATCCTTATCCTCCTATTTGTTGACCAGTAGCTTCTCTACTCTGGACCTGTTTCCTCTTCTAGAGCAGAGGGACACTTGCATAGTGGAGGCACTGACTTTAGAGTCAGGGGACCTGAATGTAAATCCTGACTTGTCATCTAATTTCCTCAGTGACCTTGAGAAAAATCACTTTCCTCTCAGGACCTTGCCATCTTCATCTCTAACATGACCCAGCGACTTAGAAGACTCTCAAGGCTCTAAAGCCTATGAGAAAAGATCTCCTTTTCTGGAACCCTGGGGCTCAACAACCCTTTTTGTTCAGCATGCAGAAGAGAAGTACAACTTTTAGGAAAACTCAGTTCCCTGGTAGCCAATGGGATAGGCTGATAGGCAAACAAAAAGAATTTGGGGTTCAATGTAATGGCAGACTTAACTATAGCTCTCTAAAAGTGGAATGGAGTGTTTTGAAAGATAGTGAGGTCTTGATCAGGTAAGGCTCAAGGCCGCAGGTTCCCCACCCCTGGACTAGATGGTATCTGAGGACCATTCTAAATCTGGAGTATTGGAAAGGTCCCTCAACTTTGGACAGTCTGTTATAAGAGTCCTCCCAGCTCAGACATTCTGTGTTCCAAAGTCCTTCCAAGCTCTGAAATTATTTGTTCCCAAGTCCCTTCTAGGTATGACATTCTATGTCCCAATAGCGCCCTCAGCTTTGGTATTCTGTATTCTAATGTCCCTCCCACTTGGTGTCTCAAAAACCTAGAGAAAAGGGTGATCTAGAAGAAGAGGGTGATCAGCAGGGTCAAAGGTTGCAGAGAGGTCAAGGAGAATAAGGATAGAGAAAAGGTCATTGGATTTGGCAACTAGGAGATCATTAGTAACTTTGGAGAGAGCAGTTTTGGTGGAATGAGGTTAGAAGCTGGATTGTAAGGGGTTATGGGATGTTCAGGGAGGACTAGCATCTCCAATGTGAGGGCTGCTCACCCACCTTTGGTGTGCACCTGGCCCCTAACACTCACCTGGGGTGCCACAGTCTGGTAAAATTGTCTTGGCAGACGGGCTAAACCAGGGTGAGGGTAACCAAAAGGCTGCAAACCTGTCAGTGAGTTAGGGAGATGTCTACCCCCAAGCATGCAAAAACTTCCCTTGGCAGAACAATTTGTGCCAGTGGGCCACAAAGACGGTTGAAGCGGGCACTGTGGAGCACTTGGAGCTTGGTCAGACATCAAAGACACCAAGGTCAACCATTGCATTGTGAGCCACTGCCAATTGTCCAGACTTTTGTCTTGCCACTGGACTGTGATGACTCTGGAAGAGAAAGTGAGGCTGATGACTTCATGAAACTCTGCTTCACTTCAGTCCAATTCACACCACACACACCCACACACCCACACACCCACACACACACACACACACACACACACACACCCCAAGACATCATCTCATAATGTCATTGGTCGTCTTCCGAAACAAAGGCTGAACATCAACAAATTCTAAGGTTACTTTCAGCTCTGACATTCTGTAGTTTTGTCCAGGTCTGACATTCTTTGATATAGTATCCATGGTCCCTTCTGGCCCTGAAATTTTATCAATCTATAAGTCTGTAAACACTTTAAAAAAAATTTGTGTTTCCATTCCCATTAGGAGACCTGACAGAATGCTCCAGACCATTCATCCGTTACCATGAGCAAGTCTCATACAACAGGGCTGCTTTGGATCAAGAACTCTGGAGGACCCAGAGATCCACCAACAGAGGGGAAGAGCCAGTCCAGCTTGATTTCCAAGCATATCAAAGGTCAGTGGCACTTCAGAAACAACCTCTAATATTCAAGTGGTTCTTTTACCTGCATGACCCTATGTGGTCCACATTAGAGGCACCCAAGCAGCCCTTTCCCTCCACCAGGACTGGAATCATGGAATACTAGAACACTAGAGCTAGGGGGACCTTAGAGCTTTTCCAGTAATGGGGTCTACTACTTGTTTTTAATATTTTGATAACTTCAGTTATCAAAGAAATTGGTTTCTTTGTAATCCTACTGAATTTATTTTGTGCATTTAAAAATGTTATTCTGAGAAGGGGTCCATGAGCTTCACCAGCCTGTCACAGAGGTCCTGGACACAAACAGGGTTAAGAATCCTGGAATTTTAGTCCCAAACTCTTACTTTATAGATGAGGAAATTCAGGAACAAAGCAGAGCCCATTCTTCCAGGCCCACAGGCTGGAAACATGCATCATCCCTCTCTTCATCTTCATGCCATATTACCAATCATTTGCTAAATATTGTTGTTTCTATCTCCAAAACATCTCTCACATATGTCCCTTTTCCTCAACTCATACAACCACCACCCTAGTTCGGGCCATCATTGCTTCTTGCTGTACAATTGTAATATTCTTCTAATTGCTCCCCTTAGCCTTCTGTCTCTCCATCCATCCTACATTCAGCGTCCTGAGCAGGTCTTTTAAATTACAAGCAGAACCATGACGACCCTTCACCTCTCCTTCCCCTCCTGTCCCCCACCCCTCAAGTCATACAAGAAACTTCCATAACTACCTATTGCCACTGGGATCAAATAGGTCCTGTGTTTGTAATTTTGCTTCCATCATGAGTTGGTTGAAAGTTTTTCCTTGCCTCAGGGTGCAGTGAGATTCAATTTATATACTCACTTGGGCCCTCTGTACATAAGAATGGCATTCCTGACCCACTATCAGAAGGGAGAGTATCTTGAGTTCTTTTACTAGTAGTGGGGACAGGCTACCCTGAGCCATCCACACTCTTGCCAAGCTAACGTGTGACTGAAGCTATGCAATTTTGCATGTGGCTCGCCATTGCTGAAAGGAACTTCATAGACCAGCTAGCCAAATCCCCTCATTTTACAGAAAAGGCAAACAACTTGTTTGAGGTCACACATAGATATAGATCCCCTTTTCATCTCAGCCTGCAAAGATCCTCATCTCCTTTCAAGGCTCAGCTGAGATGCCCCCTGCTCGATAAAGCCTTCCCTGATCTCCCAGTTTGTAATCTCTCCCTTCTTAAATGATCTTGTGCTTACATCTCTGTATGTGAAGTATCTTCCTAGTAGAATGTGAGCTCCTTGAGAGCAAGGCCTGTTTGATTTTTCATTTCTGTAGCCCTAAGGTCAACTATAGTGCCTTGCACATGTTAGACATGTAATGCTTGTTGAATTAAGTTGAACTGAATTGAACTGAACTGACCCAGGCCTAGGACCCAGGAGACCTGGCTTGGTGTTCTTTGAATGAACAAATGAAAAAGCATTAATTAAATGTTTACTGTGTACTAAGTGCTGGAAATATAAATAAAATTATGAAGATAGTCTCAGCTGTCAAGGAACTCACTCACATTCAAGCTGCAGGGAGACAACATGTCTAAGAGTTCAGTTGCAGGGCAGGTGAAAAGCCCAGAAGTCTTAAGGGTATAGCAACAGGCTGATGACAAGGACCAGGAGCAGACAGCTAGCTACAAGGCATGGTGGATAGAGCACTGAGCTTGGAGTCAGAAAGATACAAGTCCAGATTTGGCCTCAGACACTTTCTAGCTGTATAACCTTGGGCAAGTCACTCAATCTCTGTTGGTCTGCATTTCCTCATCTGTAAACTGAGTGGGTTCCTTCCAGCTCTTAAGTTTTATGATTCCTAGGATTCCACCCCATCCCCCAGCCTCTGCCAAAAACTAGGGAGACCAAGGTAAAGGTGCTGACATTGTGGGGTCCTTTCTTTGGGCCTTCCAGGACTTTCAAACTCAGCCTGAAACGTGATAACAGCATCTTCTCCAAAGACTTTGAACTCACTGGGATGAGGCGCACCAGCTCTTTCAATGTGTCTTTCCTTTACTCTGGAGAGCTGAGAGGTAAGAGTTTCTTCTCATTAAAAGTCCTGGGCTCCAGCACAGATGTAAGTCCACCTTGGGAACCACCATCATCAGTGAATAAGGAAGAAGAGCAGAGGAACAAAGTCCTTGGAACTGGTAGCAGAAATGAAAAACCCTGCCCTACATCTTTCCTTAGAAGAGACTCCTCTCTTTAAATTCCATACTCCTGGAAAAAGCCATCTATCCTTAGTGTTTCCACTTCTTCTCCCCTCACTCTCACAGAAACACTTTGTAATCTGGCTTCTGACCTCATCACTCAACTGCAACTGAGATCTCCTAACTGGCAAATGTAATGGCTTTTTCTCAGTCCTCATCCTGCCTGACCTCTCCACCGCATTTGACACTGTCAACTAGCTTTTCCTCCTGGATATTTTCTCTCTTCTCTGCTCTCCTCATTGTCTCTAGCCATCCCCCACATGTGGAATGCTCTCCCTCCTCCACTCTACCTTCTAATCTCCCTGGCTTCCTTTAAGTCCCAACTAAAATCCCATCTTTTACTGGAAGTCTTCCCTAACCCCTCTTAATTTTCATGCGTTCCCTCTGTTAATTGTTTCCTATTTATCCTGCATGTAACTTGCTTTGTATGTATTTATTTGCATGTTGTCTCCCCCAGTAGATTGTAAGTTCCTTGAGGGCAAGGACTATCTTTTGCCTCTCTTTGTATCCCTAGGACTTGGTACCATGTCTGGCACAGAGTAGGCACTTAGGAAATGTTTATTGGTTTATTGACTCTCGTTATCCTCCTTTCTGCCTACTACTACTTCTCAGTCTTCTTTGCTAACCCATCATGCATGTCATGCTCACTAACCATGTGTATCCCCCAGGACTGTGTCCTGAGCTCTCTTCCCTTCTTTCTCAACACTTTCTCACTTGGTGACCTCATCAGCTCCCATGGTCTCAGCTCATGATCTCGGTGCAGATGACTCCCACATCTCTATCTCCAACCCTAGTCTCCTTCTTGAGCTTAAGTCCTTCGTCACCTATTGGACGGTTCAACCTGGATATCCAGGAGACATCTCAAACTCAACATGTCCAAAACAGAACTCTATCTTTCCCCCAAATCCACCCCTTTTCTGAACTTCCCTGTTATTGTCAAAGGCACCACATCCTTCCAGTCTCACACGCTGGAAACGTGTATCATCCTGACTCCTCATCCTCATCCCATATAGTCAATCAGCTGCCACGTATTGTTGTTTGTATCTCCAAAACATCTCTCATGTGTGTCCCCTTCCCTCTACTCATACAGCAACCACCCTAGCTCAGGTCATCATTGCCTTTTGACTGTACAATTGTAATATTCTTCTAATTGGCCCCCTTGCCTCCTGTCTCTCTCTGCTTCTTTTAAATTACAAATAGGACCCTGACGACCCCTTCACCTCTCCTTCCCTCCCTGATTGGCACCCCCTCCCCCATCATGCAATAAACTTCAATAACACCCTATTGCCACTGGGATCAAATGTGAAATACTTAGTTTGCTATTTATAATAGAAAATCCTCTCTGGATAAGGCTTCCTATAACGCTAGTGTTCTTAGATAATTACTCCTCTAAACTTCCTTTGAGGTCCAGCCAACTCACTGTTCCTTACGCACGATTCTCCACATCCTACCTCTTTGCCTTTATAGCAGCCATCCCTCATCCCTGGAGTACGTTCCCTCCTCACCACTCTTGGAGTGCCTGCTTAGCCTCAAGACCGGGCTCAAGCACTGCCCCTCTATAAGAGGTCTTTTCTGTTCCTCCCCCACCCCACCCCCACCCCCACCCAGGCTTCCTGCCCCTACCAGGTGTTAGTGCTTTCTCATCCCAGGCTCCATTGGGTTAGCACAGTTTGCTATTTAATAAGCAAATGCTGATTGATCAACAGTATCTAATAATACCTCTAACAGAAACATTAGATAAACTCTATCCCTCCCTTGGACCTGTGTCTCTTTTACACATGTTCAGTTCAATTCAGTGAGCATTTATTGAGTATCGACTATGTGCCAAGCACTGTGCTGGGCACCAGGATTATATAAAGACAAAAGCGAAACAGTATCTGCCTTCTAGGACGCTATTCTAAGGAGGGTATACGGTGTGTTTGCTGATGAGTGAATACAAAGTATATTTTAAGGAATACAAAGTAATTTGAAATGGAGGAGCAATCGCTAAGAGCTGGGGAGACCAGGAAAGGCCTCGTGTATGTAGGGAGTGGAACCTGAGCTATCTTTGATTTTGAAGGCTTAAAGGATGTTAGGAATTCTGAAAGGCAGCAGTAGTGAGGAGGGAGAACATTCTGGAAGTGGGGCGCAGTCTGTGCAGAGGCAGGAAGGAAGCTGGCCAGCTGCTACGACAGTTTGTCTGGCCCAGCAAGTGCAGGAAGGGGGCTGATGGGAAATTAGTCTAGAAAGAGAGGTTGGAGCCATATTCTGAAGGGTTTGAAAGGCCAATCAGAGGAGCTTCTATTTTATCCTCCGGGTGATGGGGAGCTGCAGAAACTTCTTAAGAAGTGGATTGACATGGGCAGATTGGTGACTTAGAAAAATCATTTGGGACTTCTGTAGATGAATTGGAAAGGAAAAACACCAGTTATTACCATAGTACAGGCAAGAGAGGGACTAGGAGCCAGGAGAGAAGGGAGTAGGTTTAAGAGCTGCTGTGAGCATAAAATCAGTTAGACTTGGCACATGAATGACTATGGGGAAGAGAGGAAATGAAGACTTGAGGATGACTCCAAGATTGGGAAGCTGGGTAACAGAAAAGATAGTGACACCCTGAGAAAAAAAGGCAAATCAGGGAGAAGGGCAGGTCTTAGGAGAAAGATGATTTCTATTTGGATGGGTTAATTTTTGTTTTGGGGAGGCAGTCGGGGTTAAGTGACTTGCCCAGGGTCACCCAGCTAGTAAATGAGGTCAAATTTGAACTCAGGTCCTCCTGACTCCAGGGCCAGTGCTCTATCCACTGCACCACCTAGCTAGCTGCCCCGAATATGTTCATTTTGAAATGCCTATTAAACATCCAGAGAGATACATCCAGCAGGCAATGGTGGTTTGGAATTGGGGATCAGGAGAGATTTGGGGACTAGGAATGTAGATTCAGGAGTCACCTGCGCAGAAATGGTACATGAAGCATGGGGACTGATGGGGAAGGGAGAAGGGGGAGAGGGAGGGACAGACAGAGATAGAGAGAGAGAAACAGAAAGAGAGAGATAGACAGGGGGAAAGGGTGAGAAAAGCCTTCTTTTTGAGCTTTTATCTACAGTAACAAAGAGAAGCACAGCATAACACAAAACCATCCTGCCCAGAATGAAACAAACTAAAAACCTGCCTCTATTTTTTTTTTCTTTTTTCAGTTAGAAAGCATTTCTTTTCTAGCCTTCCCACATTCCCCAGGCCAAACTTCTACTCCCCACCCCCACCCCTACCCAACCTTGGTGAAAAAACAAAAAAACTTTTGTAACTAATATGTATAGTCAAGCAAAACAAATTCCCACATTGGTCATGGCCAGAAATGCATGTCAGATTCTCATCTTAACAGTCATTTGTGTTTTTTTATTTTATTTTGTTAAAAATTTTATTATTTTTAACATTTTTTGAATTCCAAATTTTCTCCCTTCTGTTAGAAATAGGGTTCAGTCACTCTCTTAAGAAACAAAACTTAAACTTAAGTGAGTATGAAGGAAGCGTTTATTTACAATGCTTGCAAGAATTGGGTGTATGATACCCCAAAAGGGACATACACACCGTACAGAAGTCAAACTGAACCTTTTATGAGGTTAATCATTCCTGGTCCCTCCCTTCAGAGCTGGGATTGGTCCCAGCTCTTCTGAGTTACAATCTTTCTAGCCTACTCACCACACATTACTCCCTGACATGTTCCTCCACCCTGAACATGCGTTGCATGTTCAGAAAGTGGAGGGATAATCTATTCATGGGAGTGCAAGTTAATATGCATGAAGGTCATTAGGTATGCGCAGATGCAAGAGGACTCTGCTCCTTGTTTGAATTCTCAGGGTTTGAGGGGTTGTGACGTCCTAGCCTCTAGTTCCTGTTTCAGACGGGATGTACCCTAACCATAAACTGAATAAGGGGAAGCCCAAGGTCCCAGTGTTTCCCTCCATAGTGCCACAGCAGAACAATGAATTACCTTTTTCACACTTCCTCCAGCTACTGAGAAGACAAACAATATGATACCAATTATACATGTGAAATCATACAAAACATTTTCATATTAGCCATGTTGTAAAAAAAAAAGCAAGAAAAATAAAGAGAAAATTATTCTTCAATTTGTACTTAAAGTTCATTAGTTCTCTCTGGAAGTGCTGAGATCTAGGGGTGCTGTGACCTTGAAATTCAAGGGCAAATGACACAGGTCCTGCCTCAAATGAATTCGACCCAAGCCTTCTTTCAGCCAAAGACAAAGTTTATTAGAACACCAGTCAGGGTAGGTGAGATTTTAAGAATCCTCCATATTGTGACGCTTGTATTGACAAGTAGGCCAGACTGAATCTGAGCATTGGCCAGACCCTTAAGGAATCTGAGCAATTTAATGGGGGGCAAGATGGACCTTATATACAGAAAGACTGTGGGAAGGATCTCGGAGTAGCCAAGTAGTCTGAGGTGACTATGAGAAGGGGTCTAGAAGGAATTAAGGGTGCGAAGCGGGGGAAGAGGGGGAAGAGGGTGGGGAAGGGCAATCAGGAGGTAACAGACAATTAGGGGCTGGCCTAGGTTAGAGGTAACAGAGAATTGGAGATTTGGCTGTGAAGCCACAATAAAAGGGCAGTTAATTAACTGGGAATGACTGGTTGCCTCAGGTGGTTCCCAGGGCCCAAACCCTGTCAGAGGTAGATTGTACTTTTCATCATGAGTCCTTCAGAATTGTCTCAGATCATTGTGTTGATCAGAGTAGCTAAGCCTGTCACAGTTGATCATCTTTACAGTGTTGCTGTTACTGTGTACAATGATCTGGTTCTGCTCACTTCACTTTGCATCAGTTCAAAAATGCCTTTTCAGGTTTTCCTAAAAGCATCCTGCTGGTCATATATGTCACAGTTTAGCCCTTCCCCAATCAATAAGCATACCCTCAATTTCCAATTCTTTGTGTAAACCCCCTAAGCCAGTTTCAGCCCCCATCACCTGAAAAAAGCCAAAAACCTGGATTGGCCAATCAAGGGAAAGACATTTTTGCCCACTCTGAATTCACCTGCCATAACACTTTGCGTGTTCTCTGGGTGAACCCAAAATACTTTTTTCTGTGTCAGCAACTACAAAGCTAGATGAAGCTGACCAGGAGCATTCTTCTGTTAGGACTGATGAGGACCAGGTGCCTTGAACTGGACATATCTTGAATAACAGGACTTATCTTGATATTTTGTGGGCACTATCCTGTTATGACATCCATGTTTTATGACACATCCATGTTTATGGGTGACAGATATGGAAGCCGTAATTTTGGCTGACCCAGGCATCTTGAGTCAGCGGGGGAAGGAAGGAGTACCTCCTTACTCTATGGATAAAAATCTCCTTCAACTGGCCTTTCTTTGAATCAGATTATTCTGACTCCCATATGTATGTTTTCAGTGGCTTAAAGGGAATAAACAGCACACATTAATTGAATTTCATTTGTCTCTTTTTAGAGAAAACTCTGGAGGTTGTGAGTGTTCCTTGTTCTGTTGTATTTCTTTTGTCTCTAATTTGGCCTTGAAAAAATTTATTTATTTCCTACCCACCCTAATTAGCTCACTGTATAAAAGATTATAATTGTTTTAATTTAACATTTTAATAACTTACTAACCAACAATAAAGTGTTAAACCTGAAAATTTGGTTGAAGGAAACAACAGAGCTAGGTGATAGAAAAATCCATGTTGTTTATTATTTTCCCTTAAAGCATAGCAAAGCTAGCTTACTTGTACGTACAAGGAGTCAGAGTATAAACTCTGGCTGCCTGAACAAAGCAATGAGAAAACTTATATACGTTCTTTTAGCAGAGCTAGCAAGCCTGTATGACCTCATTTTTATGACCCCCATGGACCCCCAGGATTTTCCTTAATGGAATAGAGTTGTAAAGGATGTTGACAAAAGTCAGTTGAAACTACAGCCCAGCGTCTCTGTGTCTCATTACATTCCATAACATAGTATATACTTGTAGAATATTAAGCAAGGTAATCTCTCTTGGGGTTAGGGTAATGTCCTTAGGTCAGTCAATCTGGCCTTGTTGACAGAGGTAAGGGTATTTATTACCTGAGCAAACTTTTAGAGAAAACAAAGAAGCCCAGGTCCTGGATCTTCATCCAGTTACTCATTAAATCAGGCTCTGGGTCTACTTGAAATTAGAAATGATATAAAATAGTATAATATTTTCCACATTTCCTCCTTTTGGTCAAAGGTAAGCTGAAAGCTTCACCTGAAGACCAGTTAAGGTATGGAAAAACCTCTACCTTAAAAGTTCTAAAAAAACCTTATCTAGGTGGATTCAGGTTTTTTTCTCTCTTTCTGTGTTTGGACATCCCCAGAGATGGACAGTAATTGTAAACTACTTGTAAACAAGCAGGGGGAGCAAGTTGATCAGTAGGGAGCACAATGGGGAAACTGGAGCACCTAAGTAAAATAAGCTGAAGACACCAAAGGTACAAGTAAACAGTCTTGGGAACGCAACGGACTCAGAAAGGGAAAGAGCAGTTCTTTGTTCCGGTTCTGGTCCGGGCCCTTGGGAAGGTTGCCTGTGTCCGATGCTGTCCCCTTCAGGCTCTTTGAAACTGGAGGGCAAGGTGTCTTACGGGCTCAGATGTCCACTCAGGAGCACGGGCAATCATCAGATGTGATAGAAGGATCAAGGAGTCCATATCCACAAGTTGGCAGCTATAGAAGTAATCAGATCCAACAGGAGCTCCCAGAACACATATAATTTGATAATTGAGAGAAAAACAGCACAACATAGGTCCCAGCCACGCAGGGCTAAGTTCAAACAAATACAATAAATGGTTCAGTATCCCAGCCACACAGGGCTGAGTTTAAACAATTACAATAAAGTTTCAGGTGCCTGATTGTAGTTATCTGGTTCCTAGATAGTAAAAGAGAGTTCTGCTTCTCTGGTTCAGATCTAGAAATTCTCAAACAATTCTGACTTAATATAACTTAGTACAATCACTTAAATTTGGCTCTCCTTCTTTTAACTTCAGAGTATTTCAGTTCATATATCATCTACTGTTTCTGTCCTTACCTAAATTTTGTACCTGATATAAGAGTCCTTTAAAATATAAAGGTCCAACTATAAATTGAACTTATCTTCTTTTTAAAATCATCAGACAGATACCTTACAAAGGAGATATAATTTCACCTGTACCACTATCTTATACAATTTTCTTGTACAAAAATCCACAATTAAGATCTTATTACCAAAACACACTTATTAGCTTGAATTTCCATGACTGATAAATTTTGGAGCCAATCATACACATCTGTATATAATTCTTAGAGGAATCAATTTGGTCCTATTGCCTTTTCCTCTCAAAATTTGCTATCCTATTTAATTAGACATTTATCACATTACTTCTTTGTCTTATTACTGTGTCTAATCATTTCCTCCTTTTGGAGGATGTTATCTCTATACTCCTTCTAATCTTTATTTGGTCATGAACATAGGTTAAAATTGTAAGCTATTCATTCCTGTATCCTATTATAATAACTCAGAGATATTCCAATGTTCATCTATTACCTAATAGATTTAGCATTGTGCTTACAAAACTTCTTGATAATATAAATTTGCTATGAAAGAAATGAGGGACGATGTCATATATCTTAACAGAAGGAAAGAACTTCCTTAGCTCTGTTTGATTCCAGGCACGAGTCATATCTGTTAGCCAATCTTACAGTCACCAGGTGCTGAAAGCAGGGCTTAGGAGTAACCAGGTGGGGATTTTCCTTTTCAGAAAGGAAATAGCAGAATTGGGAAATAGAGTCAGGAAGATCCTACCTAGGTTGTGTCCAAGGTCGTCTTCAAGACTTTCTCCCAGGCATAGACATCCACCTTTATGAATTCTCAGTCTGTAATGCCTGCCATTCTACTACTGGCTTCACGTGACCTAAACCTGTAATCAGAGCTTAAAACAATATTAAATTGTAGTCCCATAAAATCTTAAATAGCAAATAAATATCCTTCACATGAGACTGCCCAAATTTCATTGAGCTAATAATTAACAAGTCAAGCTACATAACATTTCCAGCTTCTAAATACTTCCTCACACTCTTTTCCAACTTGCTAAAACCATCTGAAACTATCATTCTCAGGACAGGGGAGGCTTAGCTAACTCCCATTTGTCCCCTAACTTTCTCATCTGCCTTTCGTATCCCCTCAAGCTTTTATTTACCTTTCCAACCTATTACTCAGTGTCCATTTACATTTCAACCATAACACAAAACAACTCATAAGTTAGTACTTTTTACTGACATAACTGTATATACTGGAATCCCATTCCAGTTTGCTTAAACAAACAAAAGAGGTTAATGACTGACCTCACAAGTTGATGGATTTATCCCTGTTAATTCCTTCTGGAGGAAAAAAGGAGCACTTCAGGAATTGAGTCTTATACACATTGTTAAGCTCTAACTCTCACTTAAAATCACAAAAACATTTTCCAAAATACTTCTAGAATTGTTTACCTAAACTGAAGATGTCTCTGATTTAGTCACAGTAATTAATTACACTATTTGTGTCAATACCCAATTGCTCTTATATCACTTCACAACATCTAAGAACTCTATTTCACATAAATACAGTATAACTTTAAAATCCCAGTCTTAGTCCACGGGATAATGATTCAACCCTACATCATAAAACTTTTCTTCCCTTTCTAATTATTCTCATTAACACTTTAGAAACCATATTATCTTTCATTTGACTATACAAGAGTACCAATATAACCAGTCATTTGATTATAACAACAATATTTTATATATTTGCATTTATCCAATTTCCCATTTTTTCAAAAAAACAACTTCTTTCACAATGGTAACAGATTCTGGCAGATAACTTCCCTTTTGTCACTACCTGCTTATTTCTGAGTAAAGAGATCTGCCACATCATCTCCCCCTGAGGGAGGGTTCTTTTCCATCAGAAGGCAAGCTTCACTAATAAGAACTGTATTCTTAAGACCCACATCCTCCTCAAAACCCAGTCTTATCCTAAAAACGCATCACTTTTGCTGACTTTAAAAAGCCAGGTTTTTTTAGGCTTCTGACCCCTACTGTTCTTTCTTTCAGTAAAAACTCAAATCCCAGTAATTGTTGCCCCTCCCCTTTCCTTCCCTTCTGACAGGTGGGCTAAGGTGAATCTTCTTATCTAAACTAAGGGCGGGGAGGAGTAAGGAATTCAGACTGTCGTTTCCAACCTCCTTACTCAAAAAAAAACAAAAAACAAAAAACCTTGAATAAGACATTGAATGGGCGCTTCTATAGATAAGCATTAATTCTAATAATTCTAATTAGGTTCTCACCCAAGAAACTCCGAGAACTCACAATAGGTTTGAACTGCAACCAATTGGCTTACAGGTGGAAATTCAGCGGGCCTTCTAAAATTATACAAAAAGATTTTACAGAACATTTTCCAAAAGTACTTTCCTTAAAGCAAATTAATCCTTAAATGCTGGAATTCATTAACTAAGTTGGTACCAAATGTCCTCATTCTCAAATATTGCCCAGAATTCCTAGATATTACAAAGTTCCTTAGTCAAAAAGTGTTGTAGTGTGGAGGACACTTAGTTTCTATAAATTACATACCCAATTAATTAGCCTTATCACAATAATAACTTTTACCAGGACTTTAAAAACTTTTTCCATAAGAATTCCTCTACACAGAAAACCACACAAGATTGATAAGAATTCATGACTAGATGGTTTCAAAAGTTCTTGTTTCAGTTAATAACCTCAATTTCTTAATTAACTACAATTCTTAATCTAACAACATCCAGATTATAAGAGGAATTATTTTAATCACTAGTGGTAACATTTTAATTTCTAAGGCCCAATACCTAGAAAAGATTATTGCCTTTAAAACCATATTTTTTCAATATTGCTGATACATCTGTTTGTCAAATTGCACAATTTAGAAATGTAACAGTGCCCTAAACATAATTATGCATTTTAAAACTTGAAACAACCCATTTATCAGTTAGGTGAACATATTCCTAAATCTCCATGCACAGAGAATCTTTCATCTCATCATTTGAAACTATAACTTTAAATCACCAGATATATTCTCATAATAGAAAACTTTTTCACACAGAAAGTCTGTTCTCATGGTTAAATATCAGTATTATTTCTTGTTATAACCACATATAACAGTTCCAAATTTTATCACATCCCTTTGGAAACCCAATTCACATATATCAAAATCAGCTTAAAATTGCTATAATATCATTTCTTACCACACAATAGTCTTCTCAAATTTCACAATCTAAGAGAATTTTGGGGAACACAATGCAAGTTTAGAAATACAGAAACAATAATTTTCAGATGACATCTATTGCATTTCCAGATTTCCACATATAGAAATTATTCAGCTTATTACTTTTGGTATTTAAAAACCACTTCAAAAGTTAACAATTACATTAAATCAGAGAGAGATAATAATAATGTTGTATCTAACATATACCAGACTTTATGCTAAGCATTTTACAATCATTATCATTTTAATCCCATAACAATCATCATTATTATTTTCCCTTTATAAATCAGTAAACAGGTCAAACAGATTAAAATACAGTTTTGCAATTGGAACAAGAAGTGTGAAGTTACCTAGAGCAGAAGCTAGTATCCCAGTGGTGACAATTGTGGGAGGCAGAAAGTCCAAATCCATCTACCTCACCCTTCCCCCACAACTGCAGAAGTTACTGAGCCTAGGGCAGTTTGCAGCTGCTAGGTAGAGTGGGCAGAATGCATAGGACCTGGGTGACATTTCCAAGCTTTGCCAAAAAGGATGGGCTACAAAGGTACCCAGGGGCACAGGACTGTCAGAATACTGTCAGTCTGTGAATTTCTGTCCTTCTCCTCCTTTTGCCAGGTGGAGAAGGGTGATTTAAGTTTTCCCTACAGTTCTCCTGCATTCTCTTCTCCTAATCTGATCTGGGAGGAGAGAGGTTTGTTTTAGCTGCTCTAACTTTTACTGCAGCTCTGGCTTGGTCAGAGACAAGACAATGGTGAAATATCTCAATGACTGTAACTCAAGTAAACTTCATCTAAGTGATCAGCATTGGGAAGGTGTTTTAGCAAGAGTGAGCTCCTGGAGGGATTTTACAGTCTCAGGAGTTCTGTCCCAAAATCCAACTAACCAATTTCCAAACTTTTAATGAATAATCAATCCCAGAATATGCTAAAATGTTTCAGCTCTATTTTTTAATTCAAGTCTGATTGGGCAGACCAGACATTGAAAAAGGAAATAGAGTCTCTGTTTCCCTAACTGCAGCCTTAGAATTCTCTGGCTACCTGCGTTTCAGATTTTACGTGGTATAGACATTTCACAGCACACGCTCTCACACAGACAGTTAACAGACAATTAACAAAACAAATACAGAACAAATACAGACTGAGCTCAGAGTTCAAACAACAGAGAATTAGAAGCTTTCATCAGTTAGCTATTAGCACCCCTATGGTCTTTGGGGAAGCCTTGGCGTTCCTGATTTTTCTGACTCTCCATATCCTATCCCTTAGGAAGGGGGAAAGGGAAGATGGAGGAGGACTAGGACAGGTAAAGGAAGGCGAGGAGTAAGGATAAAATGCATTTATCCTCCCCATAATCAGCGCCTTCAAGGGAAGGAAGCAGGAATAGGGCAGAAGGCAAATACAGAGCCCTTAAGGGAAAGGGGGAAAGGGGGGGGGAGAGAGAGGAGGCAACGGTAGCAGAACAGAGTTACCTCCCTCAGGATCAGAGCCCTTCCTGGGAGGCAGAAGGGGAGGGAAAAAGCAAAGTGCAGTTTTTCTCCCCAGGACCAGAGCCTCCAAGCGAAGGAAGAGAGGGAGTGGAGGAACAGTTGGACTTCTAATTCTAGTTTTTGACTGATCCATAGTTAATTTTCTAGATCAATCAGTGTTTCCAGGGGATCTATGTGCGTTTGCCTGCAGATCTGTGTTTTACCACAGATTTGATCCCTGCCCCCAGAGCTAGCTTAAAGGGAATTTTCAGACTTCAACCAATTTTGTGGGAGTTCTTTTTGGAAGCTGGGAAGAGAGACAACTTACCCCACCTTGTCAAGGCCAAAATTCCAAGAAAAATTAATCCTATGGCGCCCAAAAGCGTTGGCAAGGTTGGGCTGCATTGTCCCGTTTCCATCATTTCCATCCAAAAGTCACGGCACCATAACTGTTAAACCTGAAAATTTGGTTGAAGGAAACAACAGAGCTAGGTGATAGAAAAATCCATGTTGTTTATTATTTTCCCTTAAAGCATAGCAAAGCTAGCTTACTTGTATGTACAAGGAGTCAGAGTATAAACTCTGGCTGCCTGAACAAAGCAATGAGAAAACTTATATACGTTCTTTTAGCAGAGCTAGCAAGCCTGTATGACCTCATTTTTATGACCCCCATGGACCCCCAGGATTTTCCTTAATGGAATAGAGTTGTAAAGGATGTTGACAAAAGTCAGTTGAAACTACAGCCCAGCGTCTCTGTGTCTCATTACATTCCATAACATAGTATATACTTGTAGAATATTAAGCAAGGTAATCTCTCTTGGGGTTAGGGTAATGTCCTTAGGTCAGTCAATCTGGCCTTGTTGACAGAGGTAAGGGTATTTATTACCTGAGCAAACTTTTAGAGAAAACAAAGAAGCCCAGGTCCTGGATCTTCATCCAGTTACTCATTAAATCAGGCTCTGGGTCTACTTGAAATTAGAAATGATATAAAATAGTATAATATTTTCCACAAAAGCTAAACAATAAAATAAGCATACAGAATAAGAAATAAAACATGTTACACAGAGCCAAGGATATGTTGGTAAATGTTTAACAACCATCTTTCCAGGGGGAAAACATATGCAACACACTTTTAAATGTAATCTGCATCATCAACACTTTCTTAAGTCTAGAAATCAATCAAGCAATAAATCAAGTCCTGATTTTATAGCAATGTACTAACTTCTAAGGTGTAAATGCTCATACTAAAAACTCCCAAGTGCCA
The DNA here is from genome assembly GCF_011100635.1 of Trichosurus vulpecula. Taxonomy (NCBI): domain Eukaryota; kingdom Metazoa; phylum Chordata; class Mammalia; order Diprotodontia; family Phalangeridae; genus Trichosurus; species Trichosurus vulpecula. Next base: position 71,990,408 of record NC_050573.1, read on the forward strand.
TCAGAGCTGGCTCTAGCACACTCCTGCATAAAAACCTCAGCACTTAACAAAGTAGAACCAAACAAATTAGTGGACAATAGAAAAGGATCAGCAGTATGTTCTTCGAGAAACAGGAGAATTTTCTATGGAAGGGAGAAGAGGGCACTCTATGGCTCTTAGGTACTCTTTGTGGACCATGTTCTAAATGATTCTGAACTGGGAATTGCAAACTGACCTCTGTTGTAACTGTTGGTTGCTGTTGTTTGGGGAGAGTACCTAGTTTCTCTTGATCTTATCTTGACACTGAGTATAGTCTGATCCCAGAATTGTCAGTTCATGTAATATGCTTACATGATATTCAAAGGGTACAATAGTCAGGTGTGTGCTCAGTCACCTGAGAGGTGTCACTTTTAAGGGAGGAAAACAGTGGAGTCTTCAGAGAAGTCCTACCAATCCTTCTCACTGTTCCAAGAAATCTACCTGGGACAGATCTAGTAGCCAGATTGTGCCCGTCCTCATGGGTTCAGTATGTCTTTCACAAGCTCTCCAGAAAGCATCATGGCAACAACATCTGAATTTCTCCAATGTCTCTTGATAGATGAACCAGGCTCTTCCTGCCATGGTTCCATCATTCATGGTCTCTTTGAAGGCATCATCCACACTAAAGATGGCACCTACTACGTGGAACTGGCAAGAACATCTTCTGGTAATGAAACAGGGCCAAGGCTTTCCATCATTTACCACCAACGGGAGATAGGTGAGTCCTAGTTCCCTTCAGAAATGTTCGGAGGCTCTCTAGGCTGCTCAATCAAGCACTCCATTTTAACTTGCTCTAGACACCCTCTTAACCCACTATCTACAATTAAGTTCAATGTAATTTAGTAAACATTTGTTAAGCACTGACTGTATACACTATTGGAGCTCTCAGGGTATCCTGTCAGAGGACAGAACTATAGTTCATCTCTACATCCCTTGCCTCTCAAAAGTTGTTGGGAATGGAAAGAATAGGGGACTCTGCTCTTGGAGCCATCTTCCCCACCTACTTCTATTGTCAGGGTTCTTCACTTCAGCTGTAAAGGATGAGGTAGAGCCTTGGGAATTGCGGGGCAGAAGAGTGGAAATGATGGTAGTAATAGCACACCTGCTCCTGGCTCAAAGTGACCTTTCCCTCATCTGATTACATGGAAGGGAGGATTCCTCTTATGCACTTACTGCATTCTGACGTGTTTTGTAATTATTGGTACTCATGCCTTACAGCTCTCCCAGAGTGGAATGGTCTGCCTTGGGAGGTAGTGAATCCCCCATGACTGTGAGTGTTCAAAGGAAGACTGGCCATTTTTGAGAGATGTTGTAGCAGTGATTTATGATTTGTGGAAGGGGCAACCAAGTCGACCTCCCTCCAAGTTCTCTTCCCAACACCAGGTTGCTATGACTGTGCAAAGCTCCTTGCTCAGTGCTAGGGACACACACTGAAAAACAACATGATCTCCACCCTCAAGGATCTTACAAACTAACTGGGGGTAAAAAGTACTCAGGCATCTGCCATTAACTGGCTCCCACTGGGGCTCAGTTTCTTCATTTACAGAGAGTCTCCTACATTCAAGCAACTACAGCTTTTAGTCCATTGGTTCAACTGTTCAGAATTCTGGGGCATCTAGGTGGTGCAGTAAGTAGAGCACCAGCCCTGGAATCTGGAGGACCCAAGGTCAAATTTGGCCTCAGACATTTACCAGCTGTGAGACCCTGGGCAAGTCACTTAACCCTGATTGCCTTAAAAAAAAAAAGCATTCTGAGTGAGTTCAACTACAGGACCTGTCCCTGACATCCTTTACACCTCAAACTTCCTACATGTCCTATGCCACTGCTATTTCCTTTTTTAGTTCTTTTTATTTTGGTGATTCAGCAGATCATATTGTGGAAAGAACACATTGACTTGAAATCAAGAGAAATTTGTGTTAAAGTCCAAGATCTGCAATTAACTACCTGTGTGATCCTGGGCAAGTCACATAAGCTCTCTAGCTTTCAGTTTCCTCATTTGTAAAATGAGGATAATAATACCCGCACTACTTGCCATACAAGGTTATTGAGGGGAAAGTACCTTGTAAACCTTAATATACCATAGAAATCTTAGCTAATATTATTATTTTCCACGACCTTACCAAAGCAGGTACTCCCTTTGTAGCCATAGACTATGCCTTATCCATAACCCCTCCTTCTCCTGTGTAATTCTTGTCCATGTCCTTCTGTGTAGTTTCCCAAATGCAATGCCAGCTCTTTCTTCATCTGTAAAATGAAAGAGGTTGGACATGATGAAGATGTCTAAGGTCTCTTCTGGCTTAAACTAACCCAAGGCTCAGTTGGTTTCAGACTACAACTATATGCGCCTGTTTCTTTAGAAGGAAGGTTTTCTCTTAGCTGTAACCTTTCAGGTAAACCAACAAACCAATGAGAAGGGGAAGGAAAGGAAGGTAGAACACAGTATTTATTAAGCACACACACTGTGCTAAGCAATTTACAAATATCCTCACAATAACCCTGGCTGTTATCCCCATTTTGCAGTTGGGAAAACTTGAAGCTGAGAACAGTTAAGGGACTTGCCCAGGGTCACACAGCTAGGAAGTGTCTGAGACAACATTTGAACTCAGATCTTCCCAACTCCAGGCCCAGCATTCTTTGTACTATGGTGCCACCTAGCTGCCTCATAGCCACAGAGGGAGAGCATGTGATTACACTTAACACTTCACATCCTGTTGGAGGTCTGTTGTAACCATTCTGTATTTTACCTTTGTACATTCTCTACTTTAGATTATTCCCTTTTAAACAATTCAAACTGTCCTTGTTTGGCCTTAAAGATGCATCTGTTTTGGCAACCTCAGCTTCCCGAGCTCAATTTGAAGGTAAGTTTAATCAGTGTCTTGGGGCAATAGAAATATCACTGACTTGGGAGGCAAAGGATGAGGACTTGGAGTGTGGACTCTGCTGCTCACTACCCGCTCTTGCAAATCATCACCTCTTGCATTGTTGTTTTTTTAATTTAATATTTTATTTTCCCCCAATTACATATAAATACCATTTTAAATATTTGTTTTTAAAAAATTTTGAATTCCAAATTTGCTCCCTCCCTCCTTCCCCTTCCCAGTTTGTTACAGGTTGTATACATGTGCAGTCATGAAAAACATATTTCTATATTAATCATGTTGTAAAGGAAAACACAGACAAAAAAAAGCCTAAGAAAAATGAAATAAAAAAAAAAAGTAAATCATCACCTCTTTAGGGTTTAACTTCCCTATCTGTCAAATGAGGTAGTTGGACTACATGAGTTCTAAGGTCTCCCATACCTCCCCCCAGTCCAGACATTCTTTCCATCTTCTAAAGTCAATCAATCAATATACACTGGGATCCTTAGTAAAGGGGATTCAGAAATACAGTGGGATGCAATCATTATCATACAGGGGACTGCCTCCTCAAGCAGGTTGTAAATTGTCTCTAATCTTATTTTAACATTAGGGTATAAAATATTAAATGAGAGCCACACATGCATATTTTTGAGCGCCTTTCATGTACTAGCCACCATGTAAGGGCTGGTGATACAAAGGAAAAAAAGATAGAAACAGTCTTTGCCCACAATGAGCCTGCATTTTATGGGAGAGAGATAACATATGTACATAAATAATGTATAAAATAAATAAGGTGGAAGGTTTGGGGGGGGCGGTGGGAAGGGGGAAGGAAGCATAGCAACTAAGGATCAGGAGGTAGCTCTTAAGCTTGGGGCTGCTCTGGTAAATGTTTAACAGCAGGCTTTCCAAAGAAAACGCTTTTAAATTTATCTGTATTATCAACATTTTCTCAATCACTTTCTTAAGTCTCTAACCAACAGAATTATAAATCAAGCCCTGGTTTGTAGCATTTGAGGCTTTCCAAGGCATAAATGTTCAAACTCAAAACTTTACAATCCCTGGCTCCAGAATTCACTTGTTATTTCAGCTGAATTTCAAAGATGGTTAGGGATTCTAAGAGGCAGGTGGGAGGAGGGTTTGTATTCCAGGCATGGGGAACAGCCCAGGCAAAGACGCAGAAACAGGAGATGGAGTATTGTGTGTGAGGAATAGCACAAAAGACCAATCTGTCCAGACTGCAGAGTGCATGAAGGTAAAGGTCAAAGGAAAAATAAAATAAAATGACTGCTGTGCTCTGCTTTTTAGGCACAAGTCTGCCAGAAACTTTAAGTTACCATTATTCTAGATCCAAGCATTTGTAGCTTCGAGAGAGAAATGTCTATCTGACATAGTCCCATCTTGTCCTTCCATCCCTGACCCGCCCCTCATCTGTCTCTCTACCCCAAAACAATTTGAGATAAATAACATTTATAGGAATCTTGAACAAAGAAAAGGTCACACTTTCTAAGGGGAAACCTTTCCCAATCCTCCTTAATTCTAGTGCCTTCTCTCATCTAATTTTTCCTGTAGGTATCTTGTTTGTACATAGTGGTCTCTCCCATTAGAGTCTGAGCACCCGGCTGTAGACAGCAGAAACTGTCTTTTTCATTCACTGCCCACCCTTCTGCTTAGCAAAATACCTGGCACATAGTAGGTGCTTTGACTGACTATATATGTGTGTGTGTGTGTGTGTGTGTGCGCGCGCGTGTGTGTGTGTGTATTTTAATACAGGTGGGGCTAACCTTCTTCTCTTTCTGGCTGAACAATAGTCACTTAATCTCCTATGGAATATTCTTCTTAAAGCCTTCTTTGACTCTTCCCCTCTGGAGTAATCCCTGGAACCTTCGGCATGGGAATGAGAGTGCTGTCTTTAGGTCAGTCCTCATAATCATTCCAGGGGATAGGGAAGACCAGAGGCATTTTTTGTTCCAAGTTTAGTTACCACTCTTAATAACATTTATTTCCCCAGAACTTTGGCATTTTTTTCTTCTTGTTACAGTTAAGTCCTTTTTCAGTCAGGTCCAACTCTCCATGACCCTATTTCGAGTTTTCTTAGCAAAGATACTGGAGTGGTTTGCCATTTCCTTCCCTAACTCATTTTATAGCTGAGAAAACTGAGGCAAACTGGGTAAGTGACTTGCCCAGGGTCACATAAGTAAGTGTCCAAAGACAGATTTGAACTCACAAAGATGAGTCTTCCTGACTCCAGGCCCAGCACTCTATCTAGTGCTCCACCTGCCTCTCTTTTTTTTCATCTTTGACCTCTACACTTTTATAAAGGGAGAAGTCTAGAAAGGACTTTAGGTTTAGAGAAATAGTTATTTCTTAGTATTTTTAGTTGAACTAAAAAGGAGGCTTTTAATATATTCCTGGAGAAGCAATGTATAAAAAGCCTGGAAAGGTAGATTGGAACCAGGTTATGAAGGATTTGAACTCTTAAATAGAAAGCTTTATATTTGATCCTAAAGGTAAAAGGAAGCCGAGTAGAGCTCATTGAGCAGGAGAATGACATGATTGGCCCCATGCCTGAGGAATTCCTCGCTTTGGCAGCTGGGTGGAGGGATGGATTGGAAAGAGACAGGAGACATTAGAGGCAGAGAGACCCATTAGGAGACTGCTACCATTGTTCTGTTGCAAGATAAAAGAGGGAGGGCCAAGAGTGATGGCCATGAATGGAGAGAAGGGGATTGATGTGAGGCATGTGGAGGTAGACTTGACTAGACTTGGCAACTGAGGGAGGGTGATGAGGAAGACTCCAGGGTTGTAGACCTGGCTGTTTGGAAGAATGGTGGTACCCTCTTCATCTACAGACACCCATTTTCTTAGGATAGAGTTGGAGTCACTGGAACAATTTTACACATTTGGATCATTATAATGATTCTTTTCCTTGCCATTTAAGTGGTAGGCTTCGAAGACTTAGTAATCATCTAGGCTGAAGAAACTTTTCAGATTTTAGCCTGACTGGTGAGTCAGCACCTATTTTTAGACTTGGAAACCAATGTGTAAAAAGTGACGCACGGCTATGATTGGGGCACTTTCCTCAACTGACGATCTTTCCATCTTTACACATGTTTTGTTCCCAAAAATAACTTCCTCATCTATGAAATGGATTGTGAGGAAACTGAGTCAGTAAAGAACACTTTCAAAGCTAATAATAACAATAACAATAATGAAGAGTGGTGGTGCCTTCAATAGCAAGAGGGAAGTGGTACCTTTGTTGGGGGGGAGGGGGAGATCATGAGTTCTGTTTCAGATATGTTGAGTTTGAGATGTCTACAGGACATCCAGTTTAAAATTTCAGAAGTATGTAAGGCAAAACCATTCTCAGATTAAGACCTTTTATATAGCCTTTACTCTATTCAGACATATGGTGGCAATATTTGCATGTAGAAAGGCCAGGAATACACTGGGCAGTTTGCAGAGGCACCTCACCTGGTGGCTTGTCCAACTGGTATTCTGTGTCTGGAGGAAGGGGGAGGAACTCTAGGGACAAGGGCTAGATATGTAGATCTAGCAGTGATCTTCGTAGCACTAATAATTGAACCCATGGGAGTTGAAAAGGTGAACAGAATTGTGGACATAGAACTGGAAGGAATATTGGAGATAGATTATTGAACCCAACCCTCCTCCCATTTTACAGATGAAAAAATTGAGGCTCAGAGTGGCTAAGTTACTTGCCCTTGGTTACACAGCTAGTAAGTGTCTGAGACAGAGTCTGAGTCCAGGTTTCTAGGGATGGGGAGAGAGAGAGAGAGAAAGAGAGAGAGGGAGACACACACACACACACACACACACACACACACACAGAGACAGACAGAGACAGAGAGAGACAGAGAGAGAGCTCCCAGGATAGGGCCTTGAGAGTACACTCACACAGGGAATGGGATATGGACAATGATTAAGCAAAGATGACTGATAAGGAATAATCAGACTAGTAAGAAAACCAAGAAAAAGTACTGTCATGAAAACCCAAAAAAGAAAGAACAATCCAGTAGGAGAGGGTGTCCAGAAGCGACAACTGTTGGTCTTAAAGGATGAGAACCAAGAAAAGGCCATCAGATCAGGCAACTGAGAGTAACTGTGGGGAGGACAATTTCAATTGAATGAAGAGTTCTGAAACTAGATTGCAAAGGGTTAAGCAGTGAGCAAGAGAAGAATCAGAATTTTTTTCCCCCTGGGAGTTTATTTGGGAAAGGGAAGAGGCATATAAGATGATAGCTTAAGGTAGAATCAGATGAAACGTTTTCACAGATGGAGAAAACCTGAATGTGTGTTCTATAAACCCTCCCATCTCTGACTTTCCATGTTCTAAAGTCCCTCCTAATTCTGATATTCTATGTTCTGTGTTCTAAGGATCTGATATTCTCTATCGTATACTCCAAATATTCTCAGTCAGGCAGTCCACAAGCATCTATTAGGCATTTATTATTTACCAGGCATTATGATAAGTGCTGAGGATTCAAAGAAAAGCAAAGACCCGGTTTCTGCCCTCAATAAACTCACATTTTAATGGGGGAGACAAAATGCAAACCAGTTTGTGTGTATATATCATATCATGGTTCAAGAAACACAAGAAAGCAACATTATGGAAGCTATAAGCAGAATCTTGGGGGGGAGGGGATAACTTGGCTAAAGCATTACAAGAATACTTGAAAGAAAAAAGAGACATTAAAAAAGTGAAATAAGAGTTCTGGAGGGAAAAAAGTGGAAGACTAAATAGCTTAAAACAGAAGATGAAAAGCCTTACTCAAGTAGCAAACTTCTCATAAATTAGAATGAGGCAAATAGGACTCAGTGACTCTAGGAGAAACTAAGAAATATTAAAACAAAATCAAAAGATTGAAAAAACAGAAAAAATATCAAAAACAAAAAATCTGGAAAACAGGTCAAGGAGAGAGAATTTAAGAAATACCGGACTTCCTGAAAAATATGGCCAAACAAAAACCACAAAAATGTACTATTTTAAGAAATCACAACTGAGTACTGCCTAGATCTAGTTTAACCAAAAAGCAAAATGAAAATAGAAAGAAGGCACTACCTATTGACCTCAAAATGAAAACTCCTCAAAATATCATAGTTACAAACCACAGATTCAGATCAAAGAAAAAATATTGCAGGCATCCAGGAAGAAAGAACTGAAGTACCAAGAAACCATATTCAGGACCACTGGCAAGACTTGGCAACAATTACAGTGAAGGAGAGAGAATGTTGGCTTATCACATTCCAAAATGCCAAAGGTAAAGGCTTACAACCAAGAATAACTTAAAAAATGGAACATAAACAAAGAATAGTAATCATATAATTATATCAGTAGATTCAAGAAAAAAACTCACAACTTTTTACAAAATACAACATCTATTTCTGTTAAGAACATAAAAAGCTTAGAAAAATGCATTTTTTCTTAGTTTTTTAAATTGTATCTGTCTAAAACTAAGAATAATCATTATCCATAATAAAGAAATGCTAAATACCTTTCCAGTAATATCAGAAATAAAGTAAGGCTGTCTTTTATTACCACTTCTATTTGAAATAATTGTAGAAACGTTAACTATAGCAACAAGATATGAAAGGGACTAAATATATTCAAAGAGGAAACCAAAGTATTACTTTTTGCAGATGAGATGATAGTCTACTTAGAAAACCCTAGAGATGACTAAAAATTAACAGTAAAATACCCATAAGTCATCTGTTTTTCTGTGTATTATCAACAGTAAGGAAGGAAAAAAAGAAAAATTCCAAGTGACTATGTAATCTTTTAGGAGCTGATCTACCAAGGCATGCCCCAGAATTATATGAATACAACTAGTAAAAATATTCTCTATAGAAACAAAGCCAAACCTGAATAATTATAGAGGTATTAATTGCTCATGGTTGGGCCATGGCAACATAATAAAAATTATAATACTATCTAAATTAATTTATTAGGTGCCACATCAATCAAAAATACTAAAAGGTTATTTTTATAGCACCTGAAAAATAATAAATTAATGTGGAGGAAAAAAAATCAAGGCTCTCAGGGGAAATAATGAAAAAAAAGTGGGGAGGAAGGGACCTAGAAGTATCAGATATCAAATTATACTACACAGCAGTAATCATTAAAACTGTTTAGTACCGGTCAAAAAATCAAAAAGTTGATCAGATCCAGTTACATGAAGTCCAGAAGAAGACAAACACAATAGCACAGTCTTCTTTAAACACAAAGATACTTTCCCCCTCTTCCCACCCCAACTAATAGGCTAAGATTTAAGTGTTTGACAAAAAACTGCTGGAAAAAAGGGAAATCAGTGTTCCAGAAAGTAGGTTCAGAGCAGACCAGCAGCTCACACAATCATCGTTTGTCCTTTGTTTTTGATTTATCTTTTTTTAATATTTATTTATTTTTAGTTTTCAATATTCACTTCCATAAGTTTTAAATTTTCTCCCCCTCCCTCCCAAGACAGCATGCAATCTAATATGGGCTCTACACATACATTCATATTAATCACATTAGTCATGTTGCCCTTTGTTTTTGAAGAGGACCAATGACATCATAGGGTGATGTCTTAACTTGTGGATTAAAGTGAGGCAGAATTGCACAAAGGCATCAGCCTCACTGCCTTCCAGAGTCATCAAAGTCCAGTGGCAAGACAAAAGTCAGGATGACTGTTGATGACCTAGGACACAGTGGATGACCACAGCATCATTGATGTCTGACCAAGCTCTAAGTGCTCAACAGCACCTGCTTTAGCCACCTTCATGGTCCCCTTGGCACAAATTGTGCTCATCTGCCCATTCTACCAGGGGAAGTCTTCATATGCTTAGGGTCAACATCCACCTAATTCACTGACAGGTTTATAGCTTGTCAGTTACCCTCAATCTGGTTTAGTCCATCTACCAAGATGGTTTTACTGGGGTGTGGCCACTGTGCATGCTATAGCTTCTTGGAGCCATGGGTGACAGGTGGACACCAAAGGTGGATAAGCAGCTCTGAAAAGGGCTCAGCAAGCCCTCACACCAAAGGTGCTAATACTCCCTGAACACCCCATAGTTGAAAGAGTACTAATTATATTTGTCATCGTAAGGTCTGGGTTAAAATCCATTACTAGTCATGTCACTGGGAATGAGTCATCTAACCTCTGAACCTCAGTTTCCTCACATGGTAGATGGAGTTAGTTACATACTCTCTCACAAGGCTTTTGAGAAGGTGAAATGAGACAACTATATGGAAAGCATTTTGTCACTGTAAAATGATATGTAAGCCATAATTATCTGTGTAGCCTCCCCCTACCCTGACTTCCCAACCCGAGGTCTCTCTCCCAACCCCCATTCATACTGACAGGTTGGGTCCCCATGTTGTATCCTTGAGGTCTTGGGAGGGTTTTTCTGGTACAGCCCCTCATGAGATCCTACCAGTGTGCTAACAACTATTGACCAGTTAGTTTGAGTTACTTAGCCTTTAATTGGGGGTATTTACTACTGATAAAAACAGATTATAAACATCCCTAAAAAATATGAGACATACTCTTCTCTAAGTACATAAAGAATGCAGAGGAGAGTGAGATCAAACTTAGGGAACATATGGCAGAGGAATGACAGCTCCTGGTTGGATGGAAACCCTTTTCTCCCTTCATGAAATCTTTATGAAGCTTAGGTATGGAGCTTTCTGCTGGGCTTTGAAGGTTTGTGTGCTTGTAGAGTTCTCAATCTGATTTTCCTCCGTATTTCTAATTTCTTCAAAGGCCACTGCTGCTCCTGGGTTACTGCTACCATCTTCTATGGGATGTTGAGATCTTTTGACCTTTAAAAGTTCACTGAGGGGGCAGCTAAGTGGCAAAGGGGACAGCTAGGTGGCACAGTGGATAGAGCCCTGGAGTCAGGAGGACCTGAATTCAAATTCTACCTGTGTGACCCTGGGCAAGCCACTAAATCCTGATTGCCTCAAAAAAAGTTCACAGGGTCATTTTCTGATGTGAGTGGGGAGGAGAGACTCTCTTTCCTTCTCTCCCTCCATTCCTGAAGTGATTCTCTCTTAGGGGTATATACAACAATAAGCTCGAAGTGGATAGATGACCTAAATATAAAAAGTTGCATCATAAACAAATTAGAGGGGCAGGGAAGGTGATACCTTTCACAGCTATGAATAGAGGAAGATTTCTTGACCAAACAAGGGACAGAAAGGATAGCAGGAGAAAAAATGGACATTATTGTATATAAAATTAAAAAACTTTTTTACTGACAATGCATTTAAAATTGGAAAGGAAATTTTTAATAACTAAAAAGAAAAAGTCTTTGCAGCAAGTTTCTCTGATAAAAGTCTGATGTCTGAGAAATATAAGGAACTGGTTTAAATATTTAAGGAAAGTCTTTACCCAATAGATAGATATAAGAAAGCATATAAAGAATCGCTTCTCAAAAAAGAGGGTGTCATTGCTAGTCACCTTGACCTATGTCTTGACAATGGACTCTAATAACTCTGGAGGAGAGAGTGAGGCTGATGACTTTGCACAGCCCTGCCTCCCTCAAATCCAATCCGAGTCAAGACATCACCCTCCTGGTGTCGTTGTCCGTCTTTGAGAATGAGGGATGAACAACAACAACAATAAACAACCAACCAGAAAGAAAAGCAAGCTATCAATAAACATATGGGGAAAAAATGTTCTAAATCAAATAGTATGAGAAATGCAAATTAAAATAACCCTGAAGTTCCACCGCAAATCCATCAGATTGGCAAAGATAATAAAGAGAGAAAATGACAATTGTTGGAGGGGGTTTGGGAGGACAGGCAAACTAATATATTATTAGTGAATTTGTGAATTGGCATAGCAATTCTGGAAACCAATTTGGAACTATACCCCTCCCATATCGGTAAAATGTATATACCCTTTGGCCCAGTGGTACCATTATAAGGTATATACCTCAAAGAGATATTTTTTTTAAAAGGCAAAAGACTCATGTGTATGGTTTATAGTCATGGAACCAAAGAAGTTCAGACTTAGAAGGAACCTCGCATTTCATTTTTGTCTTATTCCTGCCTGGAAAAGAGTCATGTGCATAGCACTCCAAACTAAGGGTCATCTAGTTGGCATTTGAAGATTTCCAGTCAGAGGGAACTCATTCCCCCTGAGAAGCCCATTCCTCTTTGGGACTATTCTGATTGTTAAGAAATTTTTCCTTATGTAGCATCGCTTAGGGGGCCACTCTTCCCCCCTCCCCCGGTTCTCATTGGTGGTCTAATTCTCCAAAAGGCAGCTACTGCTGCTACTACTCTTTCAGGGTTCTAGAAGTCATCCTAAGGGCTAATCATGTTGCTCATGAGCCCCAACTAGTGTGTTTTCCGTGAACAACCATGCTACCCAGAATTAATTAACTTTTCCCCAGAAGATATTTACTAAACAGGTATAGCTAGCATAATAGAATTACTAAGCTAGGACAGCTAGGTGGCACAGGGGATAGAACATATCTTGGAATCAGGAAGACTCATCTTCATGAGATCAAATCCAACCTTAGACGCTTTCTAGCTGTGAGACCCTAGGCAAGTCACTTAAGCCTGTTTGCCTCAGTTTCCTCATCTGTAAAATGAGCTAGAGAAGGAAATGGCAAACTGCTCCAGTATCTCTGCAAGAAAACCCTAAATAGGGTCATGAAGAGTCAGACATAACTAAAACATGCCTTAAGTAGCTAGAATAATTGATACCATACATTTCCTTCAAACCAAGAGCACACTCTCTTCTTACTCACACAAGGTCCCTAGGGGAGAAAGGCTCAAATATAAAGTACAAAGGTAATGATGTGGAGAACACTTTGCCCTGGGAGTCCTTTTTTTTTTTGGAGGGGGGAAGGCAGGGCAATTGGGGTCAAGTGACTTGCCCAAGGTCACACAGCTAGCAAGTGTGTCAAGTGTCTGAGGCCTGATTTGAACTCAGGTCCTCCTGACTCCAGGCCTGGTGTTCTACTCACTGCACTACCTAGCTGCCCCAAGTCCTTTTCTTTTAAACTACATCAAGCCCTCCACCAGTTCTCTGGTGGTCATGGCTTTGGTGATGGACAAGTTGTTATGCTGTTCAGCTGGGCTTGCTCCTTGTAGGTGGTGGTGTCTTGACCAGGCATGTCAGTATACTGCTGGACTGGGTCAAGAAGGATACTTGGTTGCTGTCCGGGCTCCCCACTGGGTTCAGCAGCTCTCCAGACTTTGTAATGCTCACAAGGTCACTTTTGAGCATGTCCATCTCAAGGTTGCTGCTCAGTCATCCTCCAAACCCAGTGCCCACTGCTACCCCTTTAATGGACTCTGCCACTGGGACCTTAGATGACACCTCTGAATCACCTAACCTTACTATTCATTGTTATTGTTATCTGGACACTTTCTCCTTGGAGTACTCATGCACCTCATATCAGGAAAGAATTGTTTGTCCTTCATACTTGAAGACCAATGACATCATGATATTGGGGTCAGGTATAGTGTATTCAAATGTGGCTGATCAGTCCAATATAAGCTTGGAAGGCTCGACTACAGGCTGGGCACAAATAGTCCATTTGAATATTTGGGATGGAGATGTCTCTAGATTTGTATATCTCACATTTCCTTTGTGCTACTGTGATTCTGCTTTGCTTATAAAGTACAATGCCTTCTTTGATGTGGGCATACCATGCTGGGCAGTCCTATGCCAGCATCTCCATATATCACAACTTTACTAAAGTTCTTCAGCGAGACCTTGGGAGTGTCCTTGTATCACTTCTGACCTCTCTGTGAGTGCTTGCCTTGAGTTCTCAGTAAAAAGTCTTCGAGGTAAACATACATTTGGCATTTGAGCTACACGGCCAGCCCATCGGAGTTGCATTCTTTGCAGTAGAGTTTGAAGGCTTGGCAGTTCAGTTCAAGAGAAGACTTCAGTGTCCTGTACCTTATCTTGCCAGGTGATCTTCAGTATCCTCCTAAGACAGTTCAAATGGAAGCCATTCAATTTCCTAGCATGGTGCTGGTAGACTGTCCAGGTCTCACAGACATACAACAATGAGGTCAGCCCAACAGTTCTGCAGACCTTCAGTTTGACATGCAACCTAAAACCTCTTCTCTCTCGCACTTTTTTTGAGCTTCCCAAGTTTTGAGCTAGCTCTGGCAATGCATGTGTCAACCTCATCATCTATGTGGACGTCCCTGGAAAGTATACTGCTAAAGTAAATGAAGTTATCTATGGCATTCAGAATTTCTCCGTTTGCTATAACAAGTGGTTCAAAATATGGGTGGTGTGGTGCTGACTGGTGGAGAACCTCTCTTCTCTTGGTGTTGGTCATCAAGCCAAAATTAGGTCAAGCAAAGGAGAATCCACTGAGTGAACAATCATCTGCAAACAAAAAGTCGAGCACCGATTCTTCCTCTACCTTGGTCTTGGCTTATAGTCTTTTCAAATTTAACAGTGTATGGAGTATTCAGGGACGACTAGCACCTCCATTGTGGGGGCTTGCTGAACCCTTTTCAGGGTTGCTCACCTACCTTTGGTGTCCACCTGTCACCCAACTCTCACCTGTGGCTCCAAGAAACTGTAGCATGCACAGGCCACACCCCAGTAAAACCATCTTGGCAGATGGACTAAACCAGATTGAGGGTAACTGACAGGCTGTAAACCTGTCAGTGAATTGGGGGATGTCTATGCCAAGCATGTGAAGACTTCCCCTGGCAGAATGGGCAGATGAGCACAATTTGTGCCAAAGGGGTCATGAAGGTGGCTGAACCAGGTGCTGTGGAGCACTTAGAGCTTGGTCAGACATTGAAGATGTCAAGGTCAGCTACTACATCCCAGACCATCACCAGTCATCCTGGATTTTGTCTTGCCACTGGATTTTGATGACTCTGGAAGAGGGAGTGAGGCTGATGCCTTTGTGCAATTCTGCCTCACTTTTATCTAGTTCATTCACAAGTGAAGACATCACCCATCCTCCAACATTTTTCTATTTTACTATCAGGAAAGAATAAATACAAAAAGACAAAAAGACAGATGCTCAAAGACAACATGACCAGATGAGAGACAAGGCTGACACCTCTCCCCCAGCCCATTCTGTGAACAAGCTCAAAGAAATCTCTTCTTGCTGGAAAAAACAGACAAACAAACCAACCTCTGGTTGTGAGTAGGGATTCATTCCTTGTACTTGTATCCATAGGGCCTGGCACACAGCAGGCCTTAATGGGCCCTTGCTGATTGACTGATTAATGGCTGGAAAGGAAAGATGGAAAGATTGTTTGTCTTGTATCCATAACCAGTTATAGCCTAGCAACTCCCAAGTTATCAATTCTTCTGGGTCATCACACCATACCAATCCCTGAATCACTCATAGCCAGATTCACCAACAATATGAGGTCCTTCAGATCCCTGTTTCCTTCAAAACTCAACCCAAGCACCACCTTCTCATGAGTCTTTCCTGATCTCTCCAGATCCCAGTGCTCTTACCTCCAAAATCACCTGGTAGTTATTGGGTATATATTCTGTAGTTACTTATATATTGTCTCCCACAATAGAATAGAAACTCATTTCAAGCAGGAATGGTTATATTTTGCTTTGTCTCTCCGGGACCCAGTACAGTGCCTAACACAGAGCAAATGGTGAATAAATGTTTGATGACGGATGGGGAAGGGAAGACATGGGAACAAGAATTTTATATAGTGCCTACTGATGTGCCAGGCACTGTGCTAAATACTTTATAAATATGTTGTTTGATCCACTGGATAAATAGATGGATGAAGACTCAAGGCCTCAAGAATGCAACCAAAGTTCTTGTTGACTAACCAATTCTTATCTCCCCAGGAGGAGAAAACATTATCAAGACAGAGAAGGAGCCTTGATTACTCCAGGACATCATGTCTCATGCACTTCAAAGCTGACTTTTTGTTTTACAGGAGATTTGGGAGCCTGGAATCTGTGGTTGCTCAGGTGAGCTCTGGCAGAGGCTCATCTACCCCTCTGATGCCTTTTAGGATCTGAGAACTAGGCGATCCACCCCAAGGGAAGAGGAAGGGAGCTGGTCCCAGGGAGAAAAGAGCAGAGGGTAGTGGGATGGATACCACCCCTAACCCCCACCTCAGGTCTACATCAGTGTGATGTAGTAGGAAAAACACTAGACTAAGAACTAGGAGACCTGGATCAGTGGTTTCAAGCCCCACATCTGGTATTTAATAGCTTCGTATCCCTAGGCAAATTGCTTCATCTCTCTGAGGTCCGATTTCCCCATTTGGATAAAACCTATATTACTATTTGCAGCACTGACCTCACAAGGTAGTTGTGAGGGCAAGGCTGTGTGGACCTTAGCACTACAAGGACATGAGCTTTCGGTTTCTCAGCCAGACTGCATCTGTTATCCAAGGACCAACCTGGCCACATTTGAGGAGGGTTGGTACCAGAAGGCTGGTCACCAGCAAGTGGAGCTGGTTTGTTTCGTTGTTTGTTTTTTGGCCACAACAACATACGAAGACCATCTACAAAAGTGTGGATCTATATCAGAGAGTATCATACTGACGAGAGGGCTTTTACTCCCTTTTTGAGAGGCAGTGGAATGTAGTGGCTAGAAAGCTAGCCTCAGAGCTGGTAAGAAGACCTGAGTCTGAGTCTCTCCTCTGACATATACTGGGCTGTGCAACCCTGGGCAAATCCTGTAATCTCTCAGTGATCTAGGCAAGCCTCTAATATTATAAGTTGATAAGAAGGTGCCTGCCTGCAATGGTAGAGGAGTTCCCAACATCACTGACATGATAGATCCAGTCCCTATCCCTATCCCCCAGTTCCTCCTTAGCTGACATCATTGCTCTTGGGAATGCCAATATATCTTTAGATCCATAGCCAACCCTGCCTGCTGGGCTCTGAGGTCCAGCTAGATTGTGTAAGCAGACATGTCAGAGGACTGTGGAAGAGTGAAAGGACCAATATTTAATAAGAATTCCTCAAGTAGGTGTTTACAGCTTGAAAAGCATTTTTACTTGTATTATTTCATCTGATTCTCACAATAAGTTGTGATTTCAAGGGACTAAGAAGGAGGTTTGTAGGTTTCATTCAATCAATCGATTGAGAAACATTTATTAAGCTCTAGTGGAAAGAGTCAGAGGATAAGTGTTCAAATCCCAGTTGTGCTATTTATTGGCTATGTGACCTTGGGCAAGTCACTTATCTGTAAAATTAGGGGATTGGACTAGATGACTTCTGAGGTTACTTCTAGCTCTAAATCTGCTTTCCTATGATCTCACCTAGAAAAGCAGCCTAGGGAAGTAGTAGCCCAGTAATAGCCCAGACTTCCTGGTCCAGGAATGCAAAGTTAAAGAAGTAATGTGAAGTAAAGAAAATAATGCTAGACTGGAAATGAAAAGACCTGAGTTTTAGTTCCAGTTCTGGCACTGGCTTTCTATGTGACCTTAGGCAAATCATCAGCCTTCTCTGAGTTAGAATATTGGATGCCTAAGGCCATTTGCAGATGGAACATTCTCTCTAGCTTCCCAGGTTCTTTCAGTCCTGATGGTCTGTGTTCTATGTTCTCTAAGGTCCCTTCCAGCCCCATGCTGGGTTCCAAGGTCCCTCCCAGCTCTGTCATTCTATAGTCTGAGGGCCTTTCACCTCTGATGCTTTATGAACTTATTTCGCCAGATCCTTTAATGATAGAGCAAATGTGCCAGAAAGTAGGAGGTCTGATTGAATTTCCTTAGAACACAACCAGAAGGATGAGCTACTTTTTGAGTTTCTCCATATGTTTCCTGTTTCCTGTGGAGATGGTTTGGTGCTGCTAATTTTTTTTTCCCCCTCGGCAGATTGCCAGCTATGTAAAAGCTGTGAATACCATTTATGAAAAAGCTGATTTTGGAGGCATCAAATACATAGACTTCAAAGTGAAAACCTTGCATGTAAGTAACGCTAGCTTGTTTCCATGGAGGAGACTCACTTTCCTCCCCACCCCCCATCCTGACCCTGTTCCTGGCTTCTAGATCTTTTCTCTGCCACCATAACTCATCAGCCTCTCTTCCTGTGAAATACTCTCCACCCATCTGGTTGTTTCTATCCAGATTCTTGTTGTATCTCCTGGCACCAGGCCATCCTTTTTTTTTTTTTTGAGGGGGGAAGGCTGGGCAATTGGGGTTAAGTGACTTGCCCAAGGTCACACAGCTAGTAAGTGTGTCAAGTGTCTGAGGTCAGATTTGAACTCAGGTCCTCCTGACTGCAGGGCTGGTGCTCTACTCACTGCGCCACCTAGCTGCCCCTGGGCCATCCTTTCTTAATGCGTTCAGTACCCAACTCAGGAGAATCCTCTTCTCCATCCCACCCTCCAATTGCACTTGGTGACTTCTGTCTTCATAAGGATGTCCCTTTAGACACCCTGGCTTCAGAGTTTATCAGCCTCCTCAACTCATAACAACCTGAGCTACCTGCAAAGACAGAAACACCTCTAAGCAAAGCACCATCGGAAACTGCTTCCTTTTTTATCTTAGCCTCTAAAATTTCTCTTTCTGATCATAATCTTTGGTCCTTTCACCTCTGTAATGACCCCACTCCTTCTAAACTCCATCTCCATATTCAATACAACTTCTAATCTATCTATCTTTCCCTATTCTCCCAGTCTATTATCCTTACTTACTCTTATGTCACTCACTGCCCTTCAAAGTCTTCAAAGATAAAAGGTTCCTTATAGCTCTAAATCTGCTTTCCTATGATCTCTCCTAGACAGGCAGTCTAGGGAAGTAGGAGCCCAGTAATAGCCTAGACTTCCTGGTCTGGGAATGCTAAGTTGAAGAAAAAATGTGAAGTAAGGAAAATAACCCTAGACTGGGAATAAAGAAACCTGAGTTCTAGTTCCAGTTTCAGTTTATCAAAAATAAAATGAAATATAAGTAGGGTCTGCATGAATGGGGGGAGGAGGGTGGAATTTCAAGCATGAGAAGGCTATATGAGTAATGAAGATAGCTCCCAGGGTGACAGGTCTAATGGGATCTGGTAGAAAAAGAAGTCCAAAGACTCAGGAGCAGGGCACAGAGTGGAATGAAGGAATGGATCAAATGAAGGGTATTTTCTAAAGGATTGGGAGATCAGTGCATGTTTATAGGCAATGGGGAAGGACCTAGTAGACATGGAGATGTTGAAGATGAGATGGGTCAAACTCCCAGAGGAAGTGTGAATAGGTGGAATCAAGAGTACAAAGTAATAAGGCTGGTCTTGACAAAAAAAAAAAAAAAAGGCCAGGCTCCTTCCTACTTAAAGCTGAGATTGAAGGGGGAAGATATTGAGTTTTGAAGTTTAGAATAATGAAGATGAGGGAGCTCCTGATGGATGTCCTTGATTTTCTTAGAAAAAAGCAAGTAAAGATATTTGTTGAGAAGGCATGGTCTAACTGTTCCGCCATTTATCTACCATCTTCCAGGTCACTGTCTTTACATCTGTCATCTGTTACCTATTTAGTGATCTTCATGGCATCCCCTATCCTCATCCTTGGTGACATCAGTATTCGTGTTGTGGGTCAAGGCTGCTGAGCTCCAATCATGGCCCCAGATTACGCTCATTTCTTAGCCAGTTATGTCATAAAGTTGTACTATCAATTGCAAACAAGATTTGAAGAACTGTCAGCCAATCAACAAGCACTTATTAAGTGTCTACTATGTGTGAAGCACTGTACTATGTGCTGTATGTACAAAGACAAGCAAAAACATGGTTCTTGCCCCCAGGGAGCTTACCTAACAATAGAGGAGGCAAAATGCAAACAGCTACGTACATACAACACACACATATACGCAATACTCTTAGAGGGAAGGCACTAGCAGTGGGGAGGAGTAAGAAAGGCTACAGATGGTAGGATTTGAGCTGCATATTAAAGGAAGCCAGAAGGAGAAGGTGATTAATAAGGGTCAAATGCAGCAGAAAGTTCAAGGAGGATCAGGATTGGGAAAGGGCCATTAGCTTTGGCAATTAAGAGATCATCGATAATGGTGGAGAGAGCAGTTTCCGTTGAACGGTGAGATCAGAAGTCAGTCTACAGAGGATTTGATGCTACTGTTCTTTCACTGCATCCTAGGCCATCTCCAGTTGTCCTGATCCTTATCTGGCCACTGGACCCAGATGGCTCTGGAGGAGAAAGTGAGGCTGGTGATTTTGCAAGGCTTCTCACAGAGGGTTTAGAAGAGCATGAGAGGAGAGGAAGTTGAGGCAACCAGTGTAAACAGCTTTTTCAAGGAGTTTAGCCACAAAAGGGAGGAAGGGTATGGAACAGTAGCTAGTGGAGTTGGTTGGATCAAGTGAGGGTTTTTTTAAAAGTATTGAAGATACATAGTTATGTTTATTGGCAGCAGAGAAGCAGTCGGTAGACAAGAGATTGAAGATTCTTACAAGAGTGGAGATGATGGAGAGGGCAACCTGCTGGAGAAGATAGGATGGAGTGCAATCAAGGGTATGTGTAGAGGGGCTAACCTTGGCAGGGAGAAGGGCCACATCTTTGTGTTTGAGAGAAAAATAGTAGGGGAAGATGTCTGAGTGATGTGAGATGAGGGGGAGTGGGGAGAGGAGAGCCTTTGGAGAATGGCCTTAAATTTTTTTAGTGAAGTATGAGGCAAAGTTCCTAGCTGAGGTGATGAGGGTGAAGGTACTAAGGGAGACTTGAGGAGGGAGACAAAGATTTGGAATAACCATTGTGGTGACAGTAAATTAATTAAGGAGGTAGAAAAGAACTGGCATGCCCCCATGAGAGCCCAGTTGAGATTACATAACATAAATTTTTAGTGGAGTCGTGACCTATGGTCATCGTGGTTTCCTGATTTTCTCCGTCTCCATTCAGGAGCACATGAATAGGACCAAAGGTAGCAGAAGATGTGAGTCGTCCAAAGCTAGGGCTTGGGAAGGCATGATCAATCAGTGACAGGATGAGGGGCAAAGAAGTCTTGTAGAGGTTAATGCAGAGTTGGTTCACCAAAGGCTCAAGATAGGGAAGAGAAGAGAGTATAGGGGTGATAGCCTGGGAAAGAGCTGATGGGGAGAGGGATTGGAGGTCATGGTGAAAATAGAGAACAGAGAGAGAGAGAGAGAGAGAGAGAGAGAGAGAGAGAGAGAGTGAGTGTAGAAAGAAATACAGCCAATTTCTACCCCACAGTCCTCTGCACAGGTCTAGAAAATGCAACAAATCAAGTTCTGGTCTAGAAATCCAAGGGAAAAAACACAGCCCCAGCCCAGACTGGCATAGAGAGACAGACATAGAGGTCTGTGGGCACAGGGTTCAGGAACACAGAAACAGAAAGACTCCACTGGTCACCTCCTGAAAGAAACCCCAAAATGAAAACTACCAGTAACATTATATTCAAAGTCCATTGCTTTCAGGTTAAAGAAAAAAATACTTCAAGTAGTTAAAAAGAAAGAATTCAAGTACTGAGAAGTCATATGATTTGACAGCTACCATGATAAAGAAGCTGAGAGCTTGGAATACAATACTCTAGAAGGCAAAGGATATAGACTTATAACCAAACATAACTTACTAGAAAAACTGAATATAATCCTATGCACTTTACAATTTTATCTCACTTGATCCTCCCAACAACCCTGAGAGATAGGTGCTATTACCCCCATTTTCAGTCAAGGAAATTGAGACAGACAGAGGTTGACTTGCCCAGCATCGCACAGCTAGTAAGTGTCTGAGGCTGGATTTGAGCTCAGGTCTCCTTGACTCCTGGCCAATACTCTATCTACTGTGCCACTTAGCAAGGGGAAAGCGCTGACCTTTAGAAGACTTCCAAGTATTCCTGCTGAAAAAACCAGAACTGCATAGAAACTCTGTGGTGCAAACCCTGGAGTCAAGAGAAACGTAAAAAAACGAGCACTTACAAAGGACTAAACAAGGATAAATTGATTACATTCTAATATGCAGAGATGATACATGTGTTCCCTCTAAGCCTTGGGTCATGAAAAAAGGTATAATTGGTCAGAAGGTCTTGGAGTGGCTCTTATATTTTAATGGTCTTAAAAGAAGAATGGAAAGGGAGAAGAAGAGGAATGCATTTGAAGGGGAGGAAGGAAAAGGATTGGGAAAATAATCTCACGTAATCATAATATACAAGAATAGTTCTAAAAATAAGGAGGGATGAATGGTGAAAGCGTGTGAGACTTCAACCTCACTTTCATCTGAAATGGTCAAAGGAAGGAAGAATAGACATACACACACACACACACACACATACACACACAAGCTGGGTACAGAAATACATTTTACTTAAAAAGGAAATGGAATGGAAGGGAGAGAAGGGGGAGTGTGCAGACAAGCCAGACCAGCTGGAGAAGTAGGCAATCTGAGGAAGAAACAGGAAGCAGCATGTGCCAGGCAAGACAAACCACTCACCACCTTGATCACCACCTCTGGAACTCTGATAGAAACAGCCCAGGACCCTGAACCCCAGAGCCTGGGGAATAGCAATGCTTTCAGCACAATGCCCTCAGCTATCGTCCTGTGAGATAACCACTATGGAAACGCATAGAGCAACTGTCTGCAGATGCTACAACTGCAGGTACTGAAGACCCAGACAAGAAAGTTCTTGTCACCAAAGCATGTGGCATTGTCAAGTGATTCAGTATCAGATATCGATATGGTTTTATCAGTGGAAATGACGTTGAAGAAGAGGCATCTGCTCTGCTGCTGTACCCTAAGGACGATGGGACCTGTCCATCTGACTTGTAGCTAAAACCTTGCATATTAGAATGTGAGCAACTTGAAAGCAGGTGGTGTCTTAATTTTCTTTCTTGTACCTCCAGGGCTTAGCACAGTGCTTTTCACATAGCAAGGCTTTGTAAATAGTTCATTCATTCATTTATTAAGGGTTTAATGTTTAATCCTAAACACAGCAAACATAAATATTTGTAATAGCTGTTTTCATGATGGCAAAGAATGGGAGTAGTCATCAACTAAAGAATGGTCGAACAAGTTATGGTATAGGAATGTGATGGAATTCTACTGTGCTAAAAGATATGCTAAAGTGAATGGTTTCAAAGAAACCAGGAGAACAATTTATCCAAATCCATACAAAGACAACAATATTCTAAAGACAAACAACTTTGAAGGATTTAGGAACTCTAATCAATGCAATGATCATCAACCACAGTGCCAGGGCGCTCATGATGAAACATGCTGCCCACCTCCTAATGACGGGTTCAGAGTAAAACATTTTCGGGAATTTTTTTTTTTACACAGACAACGCAGAAATTTGTTTTGTTTGACTACCACGTTTGTTTTTCTTTCTTTCTCAATGGGAAGGGTGGAGAGGTAGGAGGGGGAGAAAGCAGATTTTCATAGATTGAAAAAATAAAATTTAACATTTAAAAAAGAATCTTAAAAGATTATAATTCAATAAAGGAATTTCAGTGTTTATGAGCATAAAAGTGGAATGCTTATGAGTGATGGCAATATCAGCGTTCTCTGTATGTGGCTTTGATGGGGTGGAGGAATAAATCAGGATCATGAGAGATGAGTTGAATTTGAGAGGTTAGAATGTTTGAGGAAGTATCAATGAATAAGTTGAAGTTTCCTATTAGGAGGGCAAGAGTTGGAGAGGAGAAAGACTATCAGCCAAGCACTGAACTCAGAGCCAGTAGATGACAACTGCCAGTGTTAGTCAGGCTTAGTTCAAAACCATCTCATCTGTTGGGGATGGGGATGTTAACGATTAGAATCACAGGTGCCCTCAGCCCTTGTTCACACCCTGGAGGAGGGAATTATCAATAGCCCTTCTTTTTTCTTAGGTTGTACAGGAAGATGACCCCAGCAGCTCCATGTACTCACCCTTCATTGGTCCAGAGAAGCTCCTGATGCTGCATGCTCAGTCCAACTGGGATGGTTATTGCCTGTCTTACCTCTTAACAGACAGAGACTACAGCGGAGTCCTTGGAATTGCCTTTAACGGCCAAGCTGGTGAGCTGAGCCATTTGACTTTGGGAAGTGGGGATGTTAAGGAGACTGGCCTGAATAGAACAAAGTGTTATACAAAGGGGAAGTGGTAGAGTTAAATGCACAGGCAGAGAGCAGGTTGTAGTGGGATTTGGGTGAATTCTGGATTTGCAGTTAGAAGATGTGGATTTGAAACCAATCCTGCTACTTACTGCCTAGGTGACCTTGGGTAGGTCACTTCCCATCTATGTACCTCACTTCTCCCATCTATAAAGCAAGGGGGTTTCCAGCACTCAGTCCTATGAAACTTGGATGATTAGCCCTTGATGTGACAAGTAACACAAAGCCACTGAAGATTTCTGAGCAGTGAAATAAAAAGATCAGAGTTGGACTTTAGAAAGATGAATTTGGCTGCCTACGTAGTGTGGATGAGAGCAGAGAAAACTAAAGGCAAAGGGGTCGATTGGCTGGGAGGCAATTCCAAGAATAGTCTAACGATCAGAAGACCTGGATTCAAGTCCCAGCTTTATCACTCTCTAGCTGTAGGGTTGTAGGCAAATCAGTTCATCTCTGGGAACCTTAGTTTCCCAGTCTATAAATTGGGTGGAGATGACAGAGAAGGACCCTTATTCTAACACTCAGTGATTTTTAGGTTATTATAATAGTTCAGATGAGAGATGATAAAGGCTTGTGATGGACCAAAAGCCACTTGGAAGGTGGAATCATTGGAGTGGGAAGAAAAGGGAGGAGACAGAGAAGATTCTGAAACTTCAAGCCTGGGTGACTAGGAGGATATGGTGTTTCCATATTTCCTATAGATTTCTCCTGCACACCACAGAGGAAGAATCTAACTCTCTTTCTGCTTTGTTCTAGGGGACCTGGGTGGCATTTGCTCGAAGCACAGGAAGTTTCAAGGGACACTGAGGTCTTTGAACACAGGGCTGATCACCATTCAGAAATATGGCCATTACCTCCCGCCCCGCATCATCCACATCACACTGGCCCACGAGCTGGGCCACAGCTTAGGGGCCCATGTAAGTACACTTTTATCCCATCTCAAAGATCAATCCTAGAGAAGCCTCCAGCCTACCTTTTCCTTAAGAGGTTCTAGGTAGAGAAATGAGAAAACAAAACAAAAACAACATTCTTTAGCATCAGGACCCAGTTTCTGGACTAGGAGCCAATCGGGCAAGGGTCTAGTCCCATCTCTGACACTGACCTGACTAAGTCACTCCTCTGAACTGGATCTCAATTTTCCTACCTGTGAGATGAAAGGGTCAGACTCAGCTAGTTAATTCCTAAGCTTGCTTCAAGCTCTAAAATTCTAGGATTCTTGGATTTTCCCAGCATAGCTCTTGCTATGGAGAGGTACAGTCAGTGGTACAAGACAAGCATCAAGCATTTACTCACTCCGATGTGGAATGGAGAAGTTGGGGAAAACTCCATGGAGGAGGTAGGAGCAAGTAACTGCAGGCAGCCCAGGGTTCAAGTACAGGTATTTGCATAAGATTCTCCTCATCAGGGACTAGAGTACTTTTGGATTCTAGAGATGAATGGGGAGGGCAAGCGTTGCAAGAAATGACCCATCAAGCCCATTGTCGTGACTCCCATTTTTCTACAAAGGACCTTTTTCTCACAGGGAACAGTCCTCTGAGGTAAAGTGGGCAAGGATTGCTCCCAAAATAGGCTTGGAGATTGTGTCTTATTTTGTCTGTGGTAAGAGATGAAAGGGGAACTCCAGTGGGTGACCCCCATCGTCAGGGGGCGTGTTGAGGATTAGGAGAATGAGGGAAATTGTTCTTTTGAACTAAATGTGGAAACGTGTGCCCCCATTTCAGCATGATGAGAGCCAGCAGTGTGCCCGCTTCAGCATGGATACCACCCATGGGAACTTCCTCATGTTCGCCCATGCCACCGACGGCGAGCAGCCCAACAACGACAGGTTCTCTCCCTGCAGTACAGCTTTCATCGGGAAGACCCTCCGAGCCAAGAAGGATCAGTGTTTTGTAGGTGAGCAGGGCACCCGGACTGGAGCATCTCTTGGGAGCAGAGTCAGGGATTCAGGGCAGGGCCTTGCTGATGCAGATGGCAGCCACCTCCCATCGGGGCAACTCAGTCCGAGGCCACTTATAGATGTCCTCTGGACCGGTGGTCTTTAAACCGGCCTTTCTGTTATTCCTGAGCATATCAATAGGGAAGAAGTCAAGAGGACCAGGAAGGATCCCAAGGTTGGTGAGAGCTCTATCTAAAATCACTGTCTGAGTCCTTCTCTCTTCTCCCCAGCATCCCTATATTCGTTCTTAAAGGACCCCTGCACCAAAACTAATGGGTCTTGGTCAAAGGTCAGTTCTAAATCTTGTGAAATGAACTTAATTAATAGGAGCATAATAATAGCTTCAGCTAACATTTGTGTGGCACTTACTGTGTGCCAGGCACTGTGCTAAAGACTACAATTATTATCTCATTGATCCTCACAACCACCCTGGGAGGTCGGTGCTATCATTATTCCCATTTTACACACGAGGAAACTGAGGCAGACAAAAGTTCAGTGACTCGCCCAGGATGACATAGCTAATATGTGTCTGAGGCTAGATTTGAACTCAAGTCCTCCTGACTCCAGGCCCAGCATTGTATTCACTGTATCACCTACCTGTCCTAATGGTATGGCAGGTATGGCCAAATGAGCAAACTCTCTGCTCTCTTCTCACTCTCCACCCCTCCCCCCCTCCTCCCTCACCCCCACCCCCACCCCGCCTGCTTTGTTTCCCAGAAACTGACCGGCCCATCTGTGGAAACCACGTGCTGGACGCTGGAGAGGAGTGTGATGTGGGGGACAACACCACAGACCCCTGCTGCCATGCTGCCACTGAGACAGAGGGGCTTCGTTGCCGGCTGAAGGCAGGAGTGCAGTGCAGGTAGGAGCCTGGGGCACCCTGGGCATGGCTGCCCCTCAGCTGCCAGCTCTGCAGCACAGTAGTAACACAGATGTGCCTTCCTCACCCTCCATCCTCCTCCCATCCATCCCAGGAGGCAATGAAGTAGAGGGGAAAGATCCCTAGATGACGAGCCCAAAATTGTGTTCTGATCCCTGTTCTGCCCTTACTGGGTGACCTCAGGCAACCCATTTCACACTCCCGGGTTTCACTTTTACCTTTGGTCAAATGAAGGGGCTGGTGACCCTGGGCAAGTCCCTTCACCCTGTTTGTCTCAGTTTCCTCATCTGTCAAATGAACTGGAGAAAGATGGCAAACCACTCCAATATCTTTGCCAAGAAAAGAGTCAGACACAAGTGAACAACAACTGGCCTCTGGCACATACTGTGTGACCCTAGGCAAGTCACATAAACTCTCAGGTTCTGAATAATTTACTATTATATCCAGTCTAATTAATTGTCTGCTATGGGCAGTGTACTTGTACCTAGCTGTCTTAGTGCTGCAGATACAAAGATGAGACCCCCTGCCCTGAAGGAGTTTACATGCTACTGGGGAGAAATAGTGAGACATGCAGTTTATTGCTTATTTAAAGTATATTTACTAAATAAAATTCAAAATGACAATGTTTTGTGCTTCCTGGCCCCCTTGCACTGACTCTCAGACTCCTCGGGGACTGTGGCCCATGGGCAGGAGCCTTTTACCCTGCTGGGTAATACAAGGCTGAAGACCCCTGAGCCTTCTCAGGGGAAGCATGATCCCTGCCTCGCTCCAGCCCCCGGGGTAGCTGAAACTCATAAAAGGGAAGTGGCCAGAGTCCGAGGCCTGAAGGTAAGAAAACCTTGATCCCCACTCCCTGGATGACACATTCCCTGAGCTTTGGTTTTCTCATGTATAAAAGGGAAGTGGGGATTTAAGCCACACCCTGAAGAAGAGATAAGATTGACTGACAAAGAGGAGAGAACAGGAACCATTACAGGCAAGTGCAATAAACCATAGTGTCTGGATTAAGGGTCAATAGCTGGTAAATTGAGGAAATACTTCTCGATCCTGCCCTGACCCTCACCAAGGCAGCTGGAGGGTGCCATAGTAAAAAGAACCAACCTAGAAAACTGATCAAAAAAAGGTAATTTTAAAAAATCATTGGATTATCAATTTGACATTTGTGGAAAGATAGGCATACTAGTGCATTGTTGGTGGAACTGTGAATCCATTCAGCCATTTTGGGAAAGCAATTTGGAATTATGCAAATAAAGTAACCAAAATGTCTATACCATTTGATCCAGAGATTCCATTACTAGGCTTATACTTCAAAGAGGCCACTGAAAAGAAGAAATTCCCCATATTTACCAAAATATACACAGCAGCACTTTTTTGTGATAGCAAAGAATTACAGCTGAAAAGCTAGTTGAAAAATCAATAATCTTAGCAAAGTAGCAGCATATAAAATAAACCCACATAAATCATTAGTATTTCTATATATCATCAACAAAACCCTACAAGAAGAGATGGTAAGAGATACACCATTTAAAATAACTGTAGACAGCATAAAATACCTGTTTGTATACCTGCCAAGACAAACCCAGGAACTACACAAACATAATTATAGAACACTTTTTACATAAACAAAGTCAGATTTAAATAACTGGAGAAATTGTAGTTATTCATGGGTGGGCAGAGCCAATGTAATAAAAAATGACACTTCTGCCTAAACTAATGTGCTTATTCAATGCTATCCCAATTAAATACCAAAAAATAAATTTTATTGAGCTAGAAAAAACTAAGAACCAAATTCATTAGGAAGAACAAAAGGTCAAGAATATCAAAGGAATTAATGGAAAAAAATGTTAAGGAGATTTAGCATTACCAGATCTTAAACTATTATAAGGTAATTATCAAATTATAAGGTAATTATCAAAACTTTCTGGTACTGGCGAAAAAATAGAAAGGTGGATCAGTGGAACAGAGTAGAAATTTAATACACAGTAGTAAATTATTATAGTAACCTTGTATTTGACAAATGTAAAGATCCAAGCTTGTAGGATAAGAATTCACTATTTGGTAAAAATTACTGGAAAAACTAGAAAGCAGTCTGGCAGAAATTGGGTATAGACCAAGATCTCACACCATATTCCAAGATAAAGTCAAAATGGATACATGGCCTAGATATAAAAAGAGATATCATAAGTAAATTAGAAGAACATGGAACATATTACCTATCAGATTTACGGATAGGAGAAGAATTTGGGAATAAACAAGAGATAGCATTGTAAGATATAAATGCATAATTTTGATTACATTAAATTAAAAAGGTATTTACAAATAAAAACAATGTAACCAAGTTTAGAAAGAAAGCAGAAAATTGGAGGGGGGAATTTTATAGATATTTTATGGAATAAAGATAAAGATTTTATGGAATAATGATCTTACATCTCAAATATATAGAGAACTTTGTCAAAATCATAAGAATATGAGTCATTTCCCAATTAATAAATGATCAAAAGATATGAACAGTCAGTTTTTTGATAATTCAAAGCTATACATAATCATATGAAAAAATGCTTTAAATCAATATTGATTAGAAAAATGTAAATTAAAACAACTTTGAGATATCATCTCACACTTATCAGATTGGTTAAAATGATAGAAGGAGAAAATGACAAATGCTGGAAAAATTGGGACACTAAAGCACTGTTGGTGGAACCGATCCAATCATTTTGGAGAGCAATCCGGAATTATGCCCAAAGAATTATAAAATTCTATATGCCCTTTGACCCAGCAATACCATTATTAGGCCTGTCCCCCAAGATGGTCAGGGAAAAAGGAAAAGAACCTATAAATTCTCAAATATTTATAGCAGCTCTCTTCATGGTGGCAAAGAACTGGAAATTGAGGGATGCCTATCAATTGGGGAACAGCTAAACAAGTTGTGGTATATGATTGTTGTGGAATACTATTATTCTGTAAGAAATGATGAGCTGATTGATTTTAGAAAAACATGGGAAGATTTACGTGAAAGAATGAAGAGTGAAATGAGCAGAACCAAGAGAACACTGTATACCGTAACAACGGTATTGTTTGAAGAGTAACTGTGAATGACTAAGTTATTCTGAGTATTGTACTCAAATCAGCTACAAAGGACCAATGAAGGAAGAGGCTATCCACCCCCAGAGAAAGAACTGACAAACAGAAGTATGCATAGTATGGTTTTACATACATATATACACATATGTGTATGTGTATATACATCTGTACATATATATATGTGTGTGTATACATACGCATATGTATCTGTGTCAAAGGCTGGCCTTCTCTAGAGTGGGGTGGGGAGGGAGGGAGGGAGACAGTTTGGAACTTAAAATGTAACAAAAAAAAGATAGCAAAGAATTGGAAACAAAGTAGATGCCCACCCATTGGGGACTGGCTAAATAAATTGTGGTACATGAAATAAGGGAATATTACTGGGCTTCCAGCTGTTCAGGGCCTCCAGTTCTAGGGCTGGCTTTAGCAGGGCTTGGACCTATTACATTGGGCAGAGCCAATAGATAGTAAGAGATACCCCATTTAAAATAACTGTAGAATTGGAATTGGGTAACAAAGTGGGTAACAAAGTGATACGTTTCATCTTTCAGTCCCAGCCAAGGCCCCTGCTGTAGCCCAGATTGCAAATATTTCTCAACGGGGAAGCTGTGCCAAACAGAGACAGAGTGCCTGTTGGGGAGCTCCTGCCTGGGAAACACTGCCTACTGCCCTGCCCCTGTAGCCAAGGCCAACTTTACTCCATGTCTCATGGGAGCTCAGATATGCGTTGATGGGGTGAGTCTGGTCTTTCTTTGTCATAGAGAGCGCCTTCTAATTGGTGTTCCTATCTATTTTCTTCCTCCTCTAATCTGTCCTTACCATATGTCTGCCCCAATAATCTTAATGCATCATATCACTACTTTGCTCAAAAATCTTAAGTGTCTGCCTCTTATCTGAATGACGAAATATAAACTTCTGTACCTGGGAGGAAGGAAACAAGCCTTTATTAAGCACTTACTGTGTGCCAGGCACTGTGCTATAGCTCATCTGATCATCACATCTCTGGGAGGTAAGGGCTACTTATGTTCCCAATTCACAGATGAGGAAACCGAGGGTCACACAAGCCCAGCTCTCCAGCTACTTTATCACCCAGCTGCCTGGGTCTAAGGGCCTCCACAATTGAGCTGCCATCTACTTTTCTACTCTCGCTGTATTTTCTTCCTTCACTTTCATTGCAGCCACGCTATTACCTCTAAATCTTGTGTTCTTGTCTCCTGCTTTACACAGACCCTTCCCTCTACTTCTCTCTGCACCCCTCCGCTCACTGCTTTGTCATGGCAGAGGGGCTTGCATAGCTCAATGAACTATGAGCTATGCTGTGCAGGGTAACCCAAGATGGACAGGTCATAGTGGAGAGTTCTGACAAGAGGTGATCCACTGGAAAAGATTATATAAAGTCCGACAACGTCTAGGAATAACATAGAGAAAAGATGTTACATTCATCGTAGGATATTAGAATGCTAAAGTAGGAAATCAAGATAGTTGGAGTGACAGGCAAGTTTTGGCCTTGGAGTACAAAATGAAGCAGGGCAGAGACCTGTAGAGTTTTGTCAAGAGAAGTCGCTGGTCACGGCACACTCTTTCTCAACAACCCAAAAGGCGACTCTACACACGGACATCACCAGATGGTCAATATTGAAATCAGGTAGGTTATATACTTGGCAGCCAAAGGTGAAGAAGCACCATATAGTCTGTTAAAAACAAGACCGGGAGCTGACTGTAGCTCAGATCATGAGCTTCTTATTGCAGAATTCAGACTTAGATTGAGGAAAGTGGGGAAAACCATCAGACTCTATTGTTATTTGGTCATTTCAGTCATATCTCACTCTTTGTGACCCCGTTTGGGGTTTTCTTGGTAAAGATACTGGAGTGGTTTGTCATTTCTTTCTCCAGCTCATTTTACAGATGAGGAAACTGAGGCAAATAGAGTTAAACGACTTGTCCTGGGTCACACAGCTAGTAAGTATCTGAGGCCAGATTTGAACTCAGGGAGATGATTCTTTTTGACTCTAGCCTCAGCACTCTAGCCACTGTGCCACCTAGCTGCCCTATATCAGACCATATAGGTATGACCTAAATAACATCCCTTATGAATATGAAATGGAGAGATTAATAGATTTAAGGGATTAAATCTGGTAGATAGAGTGCCTGAAGAACTATAGATTGAGATTCAAAATATTGTACGGGAGGAAGCAACAAAAAATATTCCAAAGAAAAAGAAGAGGGGCAGCTAGGTGGCGCAGTGAGTAGAGCACTGGCCCTGGAATCAGGAGGACCTGAGTTTAAATCCAGCCTCAGACATTTGACACACTTACTAGCTGTGTGACCTTGGGCAAGTCACTTAACCCCAATTGCCATTCCCTCCCCCTGCAAAAAAAAAAAAAAAAGGAAGAGCAAGAAAGCAAAACAGCTGTCTGATGAGGCTTTACAAATAGATAAGGAAGGAAGGAAGGAAAGTGAAAGGCAAAGGAGAAAAGGAAAGATGCACCTAACTGAATGCAGAATTCTAGAGAATAGCAATGCAAGCTAAGAAGGTTTTCTTTAATGAGCAATGCAAGGAAATAAAAGAAAACAATAGAGTGGGAAAGATAAGAGTTCTCTTCAAGAAAAATGAGAGATATTATGCAAAAAATGGGCATGACAAAAGACAAAAATGGTAGGGATTTAACAGAAGTAGAAGAGATTAAGAGGTAGCAAGAATACTCAGAAGAACTATACAAGAAAGATGTTAAAATCAAGAAACTGTTATAACCCCAACGGTGTGGTTTCTGTTTTAGAGCCAGACATCCTGAAGAATGAAGTCAAGTGGGTCTTAGGAAGTATTGCTAACAGTAGGGCTAATGGAGGTGATGGAATTCCAGCTGAGCTATTTAAAACCCTAAAAGATGATGCCACTAAAGTGTTGCACTCAACATGCCACCAAATTTGGAAAACTCAACAGTAGCTGCTGCATTGGAAAAGATCAGTTTACATGCCAATCCTAAAGAAGGGCAATGCCAAGGAGTGTTCAAATTACTTAGAAATTGCATTTATTTCACATTCCACCAAGGTTATGCTTAAGATTCTGTAAGCTAGGTTTAAGTGATATGTGAACTGAGAATTACCAGAATAGCAGGCTGGTTTTCAAAGAGGCAGAGGAACTAGAGACCAAATTGCCAACATTCACTGAATTATGCAGAAAGCAAGAGAGTTCCAGAAAACACCTACAGTTATCCCTTCCACATTGCTGGGAGTAGGGGTGTGCTACTCCCATGACCTGGAAAGTCTTTGTAAAATTTTTTGGCCCTCCTGTCTTACCAGAGAAGAAGTCTGAATTTTTTTCTTTTTCTTTTATGGGGTACTTTATTGTAAATTTCGGGTTAAGTATTTGGTCATAGCTCTGTGTTTTCTGCAGGTCTTTTGTGTCATCTGTGGCTTCTGCAAAACTCCCTAAAAATTCCCTTCTAATTTCTTATGCCAACCCGCAACATATTAAAACTTCAATGGGGAAAGTCACTATGCAGAAGGCATAACTTCTGCTTCATTGACTACACTAAAGCCTCTGACTGTGCAGATCACAACAAAATGTGGCAAGTTCCCAGAGAGATGGGAGTACTAGATCATCTTACTTGTCTCCTGAGGGGCCAAGAAGCAACACTTAGAACCTAACATGGAATAACTGATTGGTTTAAGATTGGGAAAGGAGTACAGCAAGGCTCCATATTGTCACATTATTTATTTAACTTCTATGCAGAGTACATCATGTGAAATGCCAGACTAGACTAATCAAAAGCCAGAATTAAGGTACCAGGGAAAATATCAACAATTTCAGATATGCAGATGAGACCACTCTGATGACAGAAAGTGAAATGGAATTAAGAAGCCTCTTGATGAGGGTTAAAGCGGGTAAAAGAAGCTTAACATCAAAAAAAAAAAAAACCTAAGATTTTGGCAACTGGTCTCATCACTTCCTGGCAAATAGGGGGAGAAGAAATGGAAGCTGTGTCAGATTTTATATTCTTGAACTCAAAGATCACTGCAGACAGCAGCTGCAGCCATGAAATTAAAAGTCACTTGCTCATTGGAAGGAAAGTTATAGCAAATCTGAACAGTATACTAAAAAGCAGAGACATGACCGTGCTGACAAAGGTCCATATAGTCAAAATTATGGTTTTTCCAATAGAAATGCATGACTGTGAGAGTTGAACTATAAGGAAATCTGAGCACTGCAGAATTGATGCTTTCGAATTGTGGTGCTGGAGAAGACTTCTGAGAGTCTCTTGTATGGCAAAGAGATCAAATCAAGCAATACTTAAAGGAATTAATTCAGGCTATTCACTGGAAGGTCAAATACTTAAAGTGAAACTTAAATACTCTGGCCACATAATGAGAAGAAAAGACTCATTGGAAAAGACCCTGATGTTAGGAAAGATTGAAGGCAAAAGGAAAAGGGGATGGCAGAGGATGAGATGGGTACATAGTGTCATGGAAGCAGTGAATATGAGCTTGGACAAGCTTCAGGGCATAATGCAGGATAGAAGGCTGATGTGCTATGGTCCATGGGGTCATGAAGAGTTAGACACGACTTAACAACACAAAACAACACTTTATACAGACAGTCCCCCTTAGTGGGAATGCACTCCCTTCTCCTCCCTGTTTTCCAGAATCCTTCTCTTTAATCAAACAATCAGTCAGCAAGTATTTAAGGTCTCTCTTACCTCTGGGATCAAATATAAAATCCTGGTTGGCATTTAAATCCCTTTAGAAGCTGGCCCTTTCCTGCCTTTCCAGTCTTCTTATACCTTATTCTCCTCCCAGTACTCTGGGATATAGTGCTGTTCCTTATACACAACATTCTTTCTACTGTGCTAAGTGTTGGGTATGCAAAGACAAAAATGAACCAGTCCCTGCCTTCCAGGAGCTCATAGTCTAAGGAGGGAGAAAATATGTACGTATATACAGAACATATATACAACAAATCCAAGACTGTTTTGGGAGGAAGGGCATTGGGAGCTGAGGAAAGTCTTCATACAGAAAGGGGTACTCAAGGTGAGTATTGAAAGGAAGAAGATATTCTTAGAAGCAGATGTAAGAAGAGAGTGCATTCTAGGCATGGGGGACAGCCAGTTCAAAGGAAGGAAGAAAGGAGATGGAATATTGTGCATGAGAAGACCAATTTGGCTAGACCACAGAACATATGGAGGGAAATAATATATAATATGTCTAGAAAGGTAGGTTGGGGCTAGGTGGTGAACAGCTTTAAATGCCAAACAGAATGGAATCAGGAAAACCTAGGTTTAAGTCCAACACCTGACACATACTGATTGTGTGATTCTGGACAAATCATTTGACTTTTCAGTGATAAGTGAAGAAGGTGACCAGAATGATAGGAGTTCTCAAGATTCGTGTGCTATGAATTAGGCTAAAAACAGGAGGGGTTTGCCTTGGAGGCGAGCAGAAGACAGCCACCTTTAAGCGTCTGTTGAAGGACCATCACACCCGCAGAGGGATTAGGGCAGGACTAGGGGTGGAAAGTACAAAAAGGAAGATTTAGACCTGATGTCATTTCTCACAATGAGATGTCTCCAGAAGTGGAATGGGTAGCCTAGAAAGTGATGGGTCTTCCTTATTGGAGGTATTTAAGCAAGAGGGAGATGACCATTTGGGTATAGTAAAGAGGTCAATCCTGTCCAATTGACCTCTGAAGTCTCTTCCACCTCTGAGACTTTGGTTTTCTGCTATGGTCAGAAATAGTGTCCCAATGGCTACTGTTCCCTCTCTGTGCTACACTCCCCTCCTCCGAGTCCAGCTGAATTCAGCAAGGCTTTTCTGAATCCCTTCTCAAGGTGCCACATGGGCAGACAATCCTGGGTAGGTGATACAGGAGGAGAAGACCCGGGGCTCTGCTCTTGGGAAACATCATCAACTACGGTAGGCAAGGCTCATGTAGGCTAGAAGACAGGGTCAGATTCCAGAAATCCAGAAATGATATGCTAGGCTGAGGAATTTGGGCTTGATGGTTTGGTATTAATTAAGAATTCCTTGGGTTTAACACCTCAATTGTGGCATATGAAGAACTGGATATATAATCTGGAGTTTGAAAGTGGGTCTGAATTCTTTCTCTGCCACTGTATGACCTTAGGCAAGCCAGTTCCTTTCTCCTAGGCCCCTTTTCCCCAACTGTAGAGTGAACTAAATCTCTGAGGTCTCTACCAACTCTCACTCCTGTTCTCTTCTATCTCCACAGAGCTGCAGAGGCTCCCTGTGCCTCAGCCATGGCTTGGAGCCCTGTGAATGTGTCAGCCACTCCCCACGGGAGCAGTGCCACCTTTGCTGCCAGAAGCCAGGTGCCTGCTGGGCAGGAATCCCCAGGCCCATCTTGGGCAGAATGGCATTGTCTCTATCCACTGGGGCCCAGGGGGTGGGATGAGGGGGGAAGAGCCCTGGATTTGGAGGAAGGAGATCTGGGTCCAAACTTTGGCTCTGCCATTTACTAACTTTCTGTATGACAGTCACTTCCTCTCTCCTCCTCCTTCACAAAGTGGCAGCAATGATACCAGCAAAGCTTTCCTCATAAAATCATTATTTTTAAACATTATAAGGGCTATGGAGGTGAAAGCTAAGAGAGCCCCAGATAGTTTGACTGGCCAAAGGAGACCTCCTTCTTCCTATATGTGATCCCATTCCTTCCTGCAGAGGTCGAGGCCTAGGGGTGAGGACAATAGTCAGTGGAGGGAGCCAGTGGAGGAGGGGACATCTGTACTGACCTTAGGGCTTCTACCCCCGCTCACCTACTGACCCCTTGCCATTGCAGCCCCTTGGGAACTGAGAAGTGAGTGGATGCAATATGAGAGCAGGGTGTGGGAGAGGATGGATAGATTCGGACCAGGTAGAATGTTAGACCTGGGAGCGATTTTTGAGGAAATTTAGTACAAGATTCAGTAGTGGAAGCCCTGGGCTCAGATCCCAGCTCTCTTTTACTGCCCTGAGTCATTTTGTTTCTCTGGAATGTATTTCACTTCATTTCACCCTCTAAGAACTCATCAGACCAGCTCTGATTTTAAAAGCATACATGCAGAAGGTGGAAATATGGACCGATAACAGAGGATGAATACAAAGAAAGGGCCTCGTCCAACAGAAGTAGATTCAGGAGCGCTTTGTGATCACAGGAGTCCCAGAGCTATAGTAGGGGAGAGATGAAAGGGTTCTAGGTATTGGAACGAGGAGTCCTGGTTTTGAATTCTACCCCACTCCACCCCAGCACTAGCTGCATGACCGTGGCTCCTTGTGGCTTCTGGACCTTGTTTTCCTCAACATAAAATCAAAATTCACCTCACAGAGCTGTCATGATAAAGGCATTTTGTGAGCCCCAGGAAACCTTGGGCTAGTGGATATGAGGAGGATGCATTAGCAAAGTGCTATAAAAGATGCCACCAAGGAGAGAGATGAATGTAAAGGCCCAGGCAGGGAAGGAAGGGGCGGGATGATGGCTGGACAGGCTCACTGTTGAGCTGGCATCCACAAAAGATTTTTATTTCAAACAAACAAACAAAACAAGCCTTCAGCGCGTTGAATAGGTCTTCTATGATTCCAGAAGAGGAGGAATTATACCGGATGAGAGAGCATGAATGAGTCGGTATCTGCACTTAGTAGGTATCTGCTGACATTTACGTAGTGCTGACTTTGTGCCAGGTACTGTGCTCAGCATTTTACAGATGTTGTCTCATTGGATCCTCACAACAACCAGGGTGGGGTGGGGAGGTGCTATGATCATTCCCATTTTACAGATGAGGAAACTGAGGCAAACAGCAGTTCAGTGGCTTGCCCAGGGTCAAACAGCTAGTAAGTATCCGAGGCTAGATTTGAACCCAAGTCTTCCTGATTCTAGGCCCAGCACACTATTCCGTCGGTCCACCAAGCTGTTGTTAATAATGATGACAACGATAATGACGTAGATGGGGATACTGAAGACCAAAAATGGACAATGATTTTTCCAAGATCACATAACAAGGGGCAGTTAGGTGACACTGTGGATAGAACACTGGGCCTAGAGACTGAAAGGCCTAAGTTCAAATTCAGCCTCACACACATATTAGCTGATCTTGGGCAAGTCACTGAACTTCTTTGCTTCAGTTTCCTCACGTGTGGGAATAATAATAGCACCAACCTCCCCGGGTGAGGGTCAAATGTGATAATAATTGTAAAGGGCTTAGCGCAGGGTCTGGCACCTAGTAGGTGCCATATGTCGGCTATTACAGTAATTAAATGGCATCCGAGCCAGACAGAACTAGACCCAGCTCTCCAGATTCCAGGGCCCCGGGGCCATTTCCACAATGCCACGGAGAGCTCTGACCTGTGGTGATGAGGGAAAAGGGCAGGGGGAGCTGAGACCTCAACAAACTCTGCTCCCTACGCACCTCTACAGGCCGGCCCAGTACCTGCGCCAGCACCAGATCCTCCCTGCTGAAGTCCGAGTTCAATGGCACCCGGATCCCACTCATCCCAGGCACACCGTGCAAGGGCCGCCGGGGCTACTGTGACAAGTTTCACATCTGCCGCCTGGTGGACGATGACGGGCCGATGGCCAGAGTGAAGAATGCCATCGTGGGCTACATTGAGCTGGAGGACATGTCTGCCTGGATGAAGGTGAGGGCTCCCAGGAGATAGCTAACCTGCTTTTGGCCTCATTCCTAGGTTCTCTTTAGCATAACAAGATTTGAAGAAAAGACTCGGGGGAAATATAATAGTCATCCTCATGTATCTGAAGGGCTAGCTTGGGAAAGAGGGTTATCTTCAGGGAATCCCTTTTCCATTTGGTTCTTTCATCAGTTTTGAGATAATATTTATAAAGTGCTTAACATAAGGCCCAGCACATAGTGGATGTTTTACAAATAGATATTTATAGAATTATCTATTCCCTTCTTAAAGAAAAAGAAACAACGTCATGACTTATTTGTACAAAGTGTATCTTTTTATCACCTCACGTATATCAGGACTGTAGTTATCTACCAAGCTCAAGGTCTTCCCCCCTTAAAGGGTTCATGGGTCACAGTCTTCCAGCCAACATCTGCCCTTACCTTTGGGACCTTCTTCAATGTTGTTGTGTTTGTCCTTTGTTCTCGAAGAGGACCACGATATCAGGGACATGACTTGCAGTTGACTTTGATTTGAGTGAGGGAGGGCTGTGCAAGGTCACCAGCCTCACTTTCTCCTCCAGAGCCATCTGGGTCTGGACATCTCCTCAAACCTCCTGGGCTTCTAGGTCAGCTGACTCTTCAAGGTGTCACTAAGCATTTACTAAGCACCTACAGCCACACACCAAACCATGCCCTTGGTCTTACCATCACCCGTAAATGTTCTGCCTCCCTGATCCAGAACTCTGGGATTCTTCTCTCTGATCATAACTTCCTTGTCATCTGTCTCTAGCTCTTCCAAGCAGACATCAAATTTAGCATGGTAGTATCAACAATACCCTTCTTGTCTGTGTCTCTCCCCCACCCCATTTTTTTAAACATTTTTATTTAAAGTTTTGAGTTCCAAATTCTATCCCTCCCTTCCTCCCTCTACTTACCCTTCCCTCAGATGGTAAGCAAATATAGGTTATACATGTGCAATTATGTAAAACATTTCCATATTAGTCATTGTGTACAAGAAGACTTGAAGAAAAGAAAAAAAATAAAAGAAAGAAAGAAAGAAAGCAAAAAATAGCATGTTTCAGTCTGCACTCAATCAATATCAATTACTTCTCTGGAGGTGGATAGTATGCTTCATCATTAGTCCTTTGGGATTGTCATGGATTGTTGTATTGCTGAGAATAGCCAAGTGATTCATAGTTCTTTAATGAATATTGTGGTTACTGTATAAAATGTTCTGTGTCCCCTTTTGAACATATATTCTCTTCTGAATATTAAAATTTTTTAATACTTTTCTTTCCTTTTTTCTGTTTGTTTTTGCATCACTATTACTATCCTCCTTTGTGATTCACTGAGGACTCATCTCCTGTTTTATCTACCCTCTCTCTAATCCCTTCTCCCACTTTGTGCTATTCCCCCCCATTTCCCTGTTGAGTGAAATGGATCCCTCTCTCTCTCTCTCTCCCTCTCTCTCTGCCTCTCTCCTTCCTTCTTTTGGCCAGTTCAGATGAGAATAAGGTTCAAGTGTCAGCTGCTGCCCTCCCCCC
This sequence comes from Trichosurus vulpecula, assembly GCF_011100635.1. Lineage (NCBI taxonomy): Eukaryota > Metazoa > Chordata > Mammalia > Diprotodontia > Phalangeridae > Trichosurus > Trichosurus vulpecula. The sequence goes on from NC_050573.1 coordinate 72,030,346, forward strand.
TCCCCACCACCACTATAAAGCAGTGTAAAACTGCTTGTTTGTATCTTTACAACTACAAGATAGTAGAGATACCTACTTGGGCATCCTGATTGTGTGAGATAATTTTCCCTAACCTTACTTTCCCTTCCCCCTTAGTGTATCCCCTTCCCCCTTTCTTTCCATTCTTAAGATCATCAACCCATAACAGACCCACTGAGCACTTTTGAAAGAGTGATGGTCATAGTCCCCCTTGTATGTGAGGAGTGACCACCATTTCCTTTCTCCCCAGTGGTAGCTGCACAAACCAGCTCCCACAAAATTCCCATTTATTGGGGTCTGGGCCCCAGTTCTGCGTCAGCCACTCTGTTCCTTTCCTCTGCGGTCTGCACACTCCCTAGGTCCAGTGCCTCCCTAGCTGCTCCTCCAGCCACTACCGATCTAGACTTTCACTTGGTCTGTGCCACCTTCCCTCGTCTCCTGCATCTCAGCCCTGGGACTCTTTGGTGTGTACACAACGGCATGGTTTCTTCTGCTAGCTTGCTCTGGGAGTCATCGTCTCTTTTGCCTTAGCCCTGAAGAGGGGCTGTTGCCTCCAGGCCAGAGGCACTAGATGGTGTGGCTGGTGTAGTAGGTGGAGCGCTGGGCCTGAAGTCAGGAAGACCTGAGTTCAAATCCAGCCTTAGACACCTACTAGCTGTGTGACCCTGGGAAAGTCACTTAACCTTGTTTGCCTCAGTTTCCTCATCTATAAATTGGTGATAATAACAGCCCCTTCCTCCCAGGGTGGTTGTGAGGATCAAATGAGATGATAATTGTGAAGCACTTAGTATAGTGCCTGGCACATAGTAGGTGCTCTGTAAATGTTACCAATTGTTACTGTTGCTGCCTTAGATCCTATTAGCCGATGTATCCTCTATTTCCTTTTAATCTCCTGCACTGAGTACAGGGCCCTGCGCTTCAAAGTCAATGAGTGGAAGAAAGCACAGTACAGCGGTCTCTAAGGCTGAACCTGGACTCAGGAGACCTGGATTCAAATCCCACCTCCGCCATTTATTAGGCGTATGATCAAGGGCACATCACCTAACCTCTCGGGCCTCAGTATTCTCATCTGCAACATGGGGATAATATTAACCGTAGTGTCCGTCTCATGCGATGGTTGTGAGAAAAGCACTATGTAAAGAGTAATTAGTATTGATTTTTTAAAAAAAAATTAACCTGAATGTTTTCCCTTCAGACTCGCTGGTGGGCCGTTTTGCTGGCCATCCTGACCGTAGCAGCAATGATGTCCTTCACTGTGTTCTTCTTTGGAAGGACTGTAGACAGTGAGAGAGGTAAAAAAAAAGAAAAGAAAAAAGAGCACGGGGCTGGTTTAGAAACCCAATTTGAGGATGAAGATGGGTAGCAATTGCTCTCCCATACTCCCAAATTCTGACCCATTATTCTATCCTTTTTTTTCCTTTCCTGTCTCCTCTAAGGAACAGAAATGACCACCAGGGCCATGGAGTCAGACAAACCACAGCCCCACCTGACTGTGACCCATTGGGAATGGACCGAGTTTTACACTGAGACCACTTGTGTGGAGGAGACAAGGATCCAGCAGGTCACAGTGGGCCAGTGAGCCTGGTCTTGCCCCATGGTGCCTCCTCTCACCATCTCATCAAGGAAAGAAACAAAGATTTATCTGTAGTTATTAGAATCAAAGCAATATGATGGCACAGTGGAGAAAAGCAGGCTGGTCTGGGGAGGGTGGTCATCTGGGTTTGAGCATCTTTTTTGCCACTTATGAGATCTGAGTTCCTGGGCAAATCACTTAAATTCCTTAAGCCTCAGTTTCCTCACTTGTAAAATGAGGGGGTTTGGATTCATTGGTTTCTAAGGGTGTGTCCAGCTCTAGCATTTTCTGAAACTCTCTATGCATGTTTTAGGTCTGTTCTTTCCCTTTGGCCTTCCCCAAACTACCTTTTAATTCTATCAGATGAGAAACCTGTGCTAACAGGACACAAGAATGGTGGTATTTCAGCACCCAGTCCCTTGGGATCACCTTTCCTTGAAGCCCTCACTGATCATACAGTTTTCACAGGATTTAGACAGTAAATAAACAGGGATTGAGCTAAGGGGCAGGGATGCAAAACAAGGCAAAAGACAGGCCTTGCCTTCAAGGAGTTCACAATCTAAAGAGAAATCTGAATTTAGAGCTGAGAGGGCCTCTAGAGCAGAGAATGTCAGAACTAGAAGAGACATAGGATATCAGAGCTGGGAGAGTCCTTAGAACACACGATATCAGGGCTCAGAAGGTCCTTAGAATACAGAATGTCAGAGCTAGAAAGGACATTAGAACACAGAATGTCAGGGCTCAGAAGGTCCTTAGAACACAGAATGTCAGAACTAGAAGATACATGGGATATCAGAGCTGGGAGGGTCCTTAGAACACACGATGTCAGGGCTTGGAAGGCCCTTAAAATACAGAATGTCAGATCTGGAAGGGACATTAGAACACACAATGTCAGGGTTCAGAAGGTCCTTAGCACACAGGATGTCAGAACTGGGAGGGACCTTAGAATACAGAAAGTCACAGTCAAGAGGGCCCTTAGAACCCAGAATGTTAGAGATAGGAAGGCCTTTAGAGACCAGCCTCCTTCAATAATGATTTACCCAGTGTCTCAGAGACAGAATGCAGAAAAGGTCCTGATTTACAGCCAGGCCTCTGTCAACTACTCCATACTGTCAGGTTACACTGACTTGTCTCATCCTCATGTGTACAGAGTGTAAATCTTGTTCCCAAACTGGACTGAGCTCCCTTGGGGAAGGGACCAAATCTTTTACTTCTTGTCTCTCTCTCACAGGCCAGTCCTGGGCAGACAGTAAATGTTCAACACGAACTTGGTGAAGTAAACTGGATGTGTCTAGGGCTATGTACAATTCCTGTTATGAGTGAGAGAAATCCCTGGTTCAAATCCCAGAAGAGCCTTTTCTTCTAATGTTGGAAAGACAGCACCGTGTTGTGGAAGGTGCTATGAATAGGGAGCCAGAAGGCTTGGATTCTGAACTCCAGCTCTGCCTCTGATTCTGCCTGTGTGACCTTGGACAAGTCACTCATTCATCCTCTGTGGGCCTCAGTTTTTCTCTGTGTAAAATGAGGGGATTGGACTGAGTTTCAGAGGTCCCTTGCAACTCTAACAATTTTGGACTATGATTTCATTGGACTAGGGGACTCAAGCTGACCAGCACTTGATTTGCAATGGAGCACTGGGAGTGCCTTTTGACTTGTCCAGGGGTCAGTGGGGGAGACTTGAGCCCAGGTCTTCTTGATTCTATGCCAAGCTCTCTGTCTATTAGTCCAGTCTGCTTTTGTAGAATCACATGAGTGTTCAGAATCAAGGCTAAGAAAAAGTTAACAGGCCACTGCTATGAATTCCTCTGATAGGAACTCATAGGTTTTGTTCTTTCCAATTTTTCTTTTTTTTTAATTCAATTTAATTTTATTTTCAGTTCCAGATTCTTTCCCTTCCCTAGCCCCTCTCTTACTCATTGAGAAGACAAGAAAAATAAAACTCATTGCAAAAATGAAGTCATGCAAAACAAATTTCTCTGTTAGCTATATTCTGAAAAAAAAGAGAAAGAAAAGAAAAGAAAAAGAAAGAGGAAAAAAAATGTTTCACTTTGTACTGTGAGTCCATCAGTTTTTGCCCTGGAGGTGGACAGAGTTTTTCATAATGAGTCCTTTGGAACTGTGGTGGGTCATTGTGTTGATCAGAGTTGCTAAATCTTTCTTTAAATCTTTATAGTACAAGTTTTACTGTGTAAACTGTCTCCTGGTTCTGTTTACTTCACTTTGCGTCAGTTCATACAAATCTTCCCCAGTTTTCCCTCCCTTATTGTTCTACATTTTCTCCCACATTTGTCCTTTTCCTTTTTTGTCATGTTAATCAATCTAATGGGTGTGAGGTGGTCCCTCAAAGGTGTTTGAATTTGCATTTCTCTTACTAGTAATTAGAGCATTTTTTCATAGGTAGATAGATAGCTTTGATTTCTTCCTCTAGAAACTGTCTGCTCCTATACTTTGACCATTTATTAATTAGGGAATGGCTCCTATTCTTATAAAATTGGCTCAGTTCCCTTTATATTTGAAAAAATGAGATCTTTATGAGAAATTTGGTGCAAAGATTTTCCCAGTTTCTTGCTTTTCTTCTTGTTTTTGTTTATGTAAAACAGTTTTAATTTTATGTAACAAAAATTATCCATTTTACTTCCCATGAACCTTTCTATGTCTTTGGTTATGAACTCTTCTCCTATCCAGAGATTTGACAGGAAATTTCTTACATGTTCATCTAATTTGTTTATACCACCTTTTATGTTTAAGTCATCTGTCCATTTTGTGTAATATGTTGGTCTATGCCTCATTTCTGCCAGACTACTTTCCAGTTTTCCCAGAAGTTTTTGTCAAATAGTGACTTCTTCTCCCAATACCTGGGATCTTTTAGTTTATCAAATACTAGATTACTGTGGTCATTTGCTTCTATGTTTTTGTTGTTCAGCTGTGTCTAACTCTTCATGATCCCCTTTGGGATTTTCTTGGCAAAGATGTTGTAGTGGTTTGCTATTTTTTACAGATAAGGAAACTGAGGCACTTGCCTCACTTGCCAAGTGACTTACCTAGGATCCCACAGTAAGGGTCTGAGGTCACACTTGGATTCAGGTCTTCCTGACTTTAGGAAAGGTGCTTTTTCCACTGTACCACCTAGCTGCCCCTTGCTTCCGTATATTGTATCCCTAATCTGTTCCACTGATCGATCACTCTATTTCTTATTCAGTACCAAATTGTTGTGATGATTACAGCTTTGAAGTATAGTTTGAGATCTAGTAATACATATATCATTCACTTAGTTCAGGGGAAAGAGCCAGTACCCTGAACTCTGGAGAAAACATAAACAGAAATTACAAGCAGAAATTATATAAACAGAGCAAATAGCACAAATCAGCAGACAGGATTTCTGTCTGTCCATAGCAATACATACATAGTTACCAGAGAGAGAAGCACCAACATCTGGGTTTTCAAAGCTGGGGAGCTCCTTATTGGCTACCCAGAGTCTTGTTTGGCCAAATTACAGGAACACTCTTTCAATGAGTGAGCCCTCCAAAGCAAAATGCTAATCTCCGAGTACATATATACATGCTTCTTCAGGGTCAGAGGGTGTCATAACCATGTGACTCAAATTCATGTGACTTAGTCTTGCTTGTGACTTAAGCAGGTCATCAAAGACTTGATTCAATCAAAGACTCTTGGTTCAAACAAAGGCAAGTCTGAATCAAAGGCATTTGATTACCTTAGTGCTGAGAAGAACTAGAACTCCAAAAGAAAAAAGAACAACAAAAAGTCCCACTTTGCTTGCTATTACAATAACTTATGTATTTTAGGGGTTTTTTTTTAATTAGCTCCTAGTGTTATTAGTTCAGTGGATTTTTACTTTCAATTTTATTAATCTCTCCTTTGATTTTTGGGATTTCTATTTTAGTGCTTAATTGGTGTTTCAAAATTTGTTGTTTTAACTTAAATGCCCAATTCATTTATCTGCTTTCTCTTTTTTATTGATAACCAGTTAGAGATATAAATTTCCCTCTAAGTACTGATTTGGCTATATTCAACAAATATTGTTATGTTGTTTCATTGTCATTATCTTTAATGAAATTATTGTTTCTGTGATTTATTCTTTGACCTACTCACTATTTAGGATTAGATTATTTACTTTCCAATTAATTTTTCATCTGTGCTTTAGGTGCTCTTTGCTGAATGTAATTTTTATTGCACTATGGTCAGAAAAAGATACATTTAATATTTCTGATTTTCTGGATTTGTTTGTAAAGCTGGTATGCCTTAATACATGGTTAATTTTTGTAAAGCTGCCATGCAGAGCTCAGAAAGCCATACTCCTTTCTCTTACCATTTAATATTTTCCAGAGGGCTATCATAGCTAGCTTTTCTAAGATTCTGTTTATCTCCTTAACTTCTTTCTTATTTATAAGTAGATTTATCTAGGTCTGAGAGGAGTAAATTTAGGCCCCCTACTATTATAGTTTTACTGTCCATTTCCTCCTGTAACTCATTTAATTTTTCTTTCAAGAATTTGGATGTTATGCCATTTAGTGCATAATATGTTTAGTATTGATATTCATTCATTATCTATGGTAATTTTTACCAAAATGTAATTTCCCTGATTATCTCTTTTAATTAGGTCTACTTTTACTTTGTCTGAGATCATGATTGCTACCCCTGCCTTTTTTACTTAATAGATTCTGCTCCAGCCCTTTAACTCTTGTTTCTTTCTGTTTCAAGTGTTTCTTTGTAAACAACACATTGTTGGATTATGGTTTCTAATCCATTTTATTTTGCCATCCTCCTCTGTATTATGAATGAATTAATCCCATTTACATTCAGTTATGATTGTTGTATATTTCCCTCTATCCTATTCTCTTATTCTTATCCTTCTCTTTTTTGCCCTCTCCTCAAGTCTGTTTTGCTTTTGACCACTTCCTTCCTTAATCTATCATCCTTCTCCCCACCCCTCACCCCCACATTTCTCTTAATCCCTTTTCTTCCTACTTCCCTATTGGGCAAGATAGATTTCAATACCCAAATGTGCACCTGTATCTCTCTATCTGCCTATCTATCTATCTACCTATCTAATCTACATATTTATGTTCTTCCCTTCTTGATCCGGTTCTGATGAGAGTGAGCTTTAAGTGTTGCTTGCTCCTTTCCTCCTTGGTATAAACTCTTTCTTGCATGCCCTATTTATGAAAGAATTTTCCTCATTTTTCCTCTCCCTTTTCTCATGTATTTATTCCTCTTTCTTACCTTTCCATTCTTCTTTTGAGATTATCCTAACATAATAAAATCACACCTATGCACTCTGTCTAGGTACACTCCTTCTAACAGCCCTAGTGATGATAAATTTCTGAGAGATTACATGTATCATCTTCCCACATAGGGATGTAAATACCTTAACCTTTTTTAGTTCCTTATGATTTCTCACTTATGTATTTGCCTTTTCATTCTTCTCCTGAGTCTTGTGTTTGAATGTCAGATTTTTTATTCAGCTCTAGTCTTTTTTTTTTAATCAGGAATGCTTGAGAGTTTTCTATTTCATAAATGTCCACTCTTCCCCCTGTAGGAATATATTCAAACTTTGCTAGGTAGGTTATTCTTGGTTGAAATACTAGTTCTTTTGCCTTGCAGAATACCATACTCTAAGCTCTCTGCTTCTGTAGTGTGGAAGCTGCTAAATATTGTATGACCCTAACTGTAGCTCAAAGGTATTTGAATTCTTTCTATCTAGCTATATACAGTATTTTCTCCTTTACCTAGGAGATTCTGGATTTGGGCTATAGTCATTCAGGGAGTTTTCATTTTGGGATTTCCTTCAATTTCTATTTTGCCCCCTGGTTGTAAGGTATTTGTGCAGTTATCCTTTATAATTTCTTGAAATATAATGTCTAGGTTCTTTTGTTCATGCCTTTCAGGTAATCCAATGATTCTTAAATTATTTCTCTTTTGACTTATTTACCAGGTCAGTTGTTTTTCCTCTGAGATATTTCATATCTTTTTCTATTTTTTGTCTTTTGACTTTGTTTTTATTGTTTCTTGATGTCTTGTGGACTCATTACATTCCATTTGGCCCATTCTAATTTTTAAGGATTTACTTTCTTCATCATTTTTTGTACTTCTTTTTGCCATTTGGCCAATTCTGATTTTTAAGGAGTTATTTCCTCCAGTATTTTTTGTGCCTCTGTGTTGGCAAATGAAATGGGCTCTTAGCACTCAGTTCAACCAAGTGCCTTTGAAGAGTTTGTCCTTTGTTTCCTTGATTAGATTTGGGAGTCCTCGGTGGCCTCCTTGCCTCAGGGGAGGGCCTAGTTTACCCATGAGTTTGAGTGACATGTTTGGGAGTCAGAAGCTTTTAGACCACGTGGGTTTAAGTGCCTTTTTTGTGACGATTCTAGGTCACGTGGGTGAGTCGCATGTGTGACTCACCCTTGACCCTGAAAAAGATATAAAATCATGGGTTGGCATTCTCTTTTTCAGAGCTCTTACCCACAGCCATGGTGGTGCGCGTGACTCTGGGCCAGCCCTTGTTATGAACTCCCAGGCTGAACCTAGATGTTGGTAACTATGAATTGTATTGGGTCTGTCTGTCGATGTTTGTAATTTGTTTGTATTTGCTCCGAAGTTCGGGGTGCTGGCTTTTTCCCATGAACTAAGTGAATGGTATTTGTATGCTGAATTAAAGTAAGCTTGTCAACCCCTTAACGTTGCTTTCCTTACTAAAGCAGATCAAAAGAACCTGGGCTTTTGCAGCGTGCTGGTAGCATGCTTGTTGTTGGGCTTGTGTTGGTCTTTCACCCCCACAACAGTTGCTAGTTGGATTGTTGAAACAGCCTCTTTTATCAAGCTGTTAATTCTCTTCTCATAATTTTTTACACAGCTCTCATTCCCCCGACCCCATTAATCCTCTATTGCTCTTGTATGATTTTTCTTTTGTTTTGTTTTTTATTTTCAAACTATTTATTTATTTATTTTTAGGTTTCAACATTCACTTCCATAAGATTTTGAGTTTAAAATTTTCTCCCTTTCCCTCTCCTTCCCCCTCCCTAAGGTGGTGTGCAATCTGATGTAGGCTCTATTTATACATTATATTAAACATATTTTCACATTAGTCATGATGTAAAGAAGAATTAGAACTAATGGGGGCAACCATGAGAAAGAACAAACAAAACAAAACAACTAAAGAAAAGGAGAGCAAATAATATGCTTCCATCTGCATTCGGAATCCAAAGTTCTTGCTCTGGATGTGGATAGTATTTTCCATCATAAGTCTTTTGGAGTTGTCTTAGATCCTTGCATTGCTGAGAAGAGCTAAGTCTATCAAAGTCAGTCATCAAATAATGTGGCTGTTATTGTGTACAATGGTTCTGCTCATTTCACAAAGCATCAGTTCATATAAGTATTTCCAGGTTTTTCTGAAGTCTTCCTGCTCATTATTTCTTATAGCACAGTAGTATTCCATTACATTCATATGCCACAACTTATTCAGCCATTCCCCAGTTGATGAACATCCCCTCAACTTCCAATTCTTTGCTACCACAAAAAGAGCTGCTGTAAATATTTTTGTACATGTGGGTCCTTTTCCTGTTTTGATTATCTCTTTGGGATATAGACCTAGAAGTGATATTTCTGGGTCAAAAGGTAGGCACAGTTTTATAGCCCTTTGGACATAGTTCCAGGTTGCTTTCCAGAATGGTTGGATCAGTTCACAACTCCACCAATAATGCATCAGTGTTCCAGTTTTTCCATATCTTCACCAACATTTATAATTTTCCTGTTTTGTCGTGTTAGCTAAGCTGACAGGTGTGATGTGGCACCTCAGAGTTGTTTTGATTTATATTTCTTTCATCGATAGTGATTTAGAACTTTTTTTCACATGACTAGAGATAACTTTAATTTCTTCCTCTGAAAACTGCCTGTTCATGTCCTTTGACCATTTATCAATTGCTGAATGACTTGTATTCTTATAAATCTGACTCAGTCCTCTATATATGTTAGAAATGATGCCTTTTCAGAGAGACTGGCTGTAAAAATTGTTTCCCAGCTTTCTGCTTCCCTTCTAATCTTGGTTGCATTGGCTTTGTGCAAAAACTTTTCAATGTAATGTAATCAAAATTATCCATTTTGCATTTCATAATATTCTCTTTCATAAATTCTTCCCTTCTCCATAGATCTGACAGGTAAACTATTCCTTGCTCTCTTAGTTTGCTTATAGTATCAGCCTTTATAGCTAAATCATGTACTCATTTTGACTTTATCTCGGTATAAGGTGTGAAATGTTGGTCTGTTCCTAGTTTTTGCCATACTATTTTTCAGTTTTCCCAGGAGTTTTTGTTAAATAGTGAATTTTTATCCCAGAAGCTGGAGTCTTTGGATTTATCAAATAGTAGATTGCTATAGTCATTGACTATTGTGTCTTGCATACCTAACCTATTTCACTGATCCACCCCTCTATTTCTTAGCCAGTATAAAGTAGTTTTGATGACTGCTGCTCTATAATACTATTTAAGATCTGGTATGGCTAGGCCACCTTCCCTTCCATTTCTTTTCATTAATTCCCTTGACATTCTGGAACTTTTGTTCTTCCAGATGAATTTTATTACTTTTATTTTCTAGCTCTATAAAATATTTTTTGGTAGTTTGATTGGTATGGCACTGAATAAGTAATTTAATTTAGGTTAAGTTGTTATTTTAATTATATTAGCTTGGCCTACCCATGAGCAACTGATATTTTTCCAGTTATTTAGATCTGATTTTATTTGTGTGAAAAGTGTTTTGCAATTTTGTTCATATAGTTCCTGGGTTTGTTTTGGTAAGTAGACTCCCAAATATTTTATAATGTCTACAGTAACTTTAAATGGAATTTCTCTTTTGTAATGTTAATGGAATAGGAAGATCTTCCCTGTCCATTAATAGGCCTATGTGACCACATGTGTTCAGTCATGGATGTTTTGCTGCTTTAAACTCCAGCTCACAGCTGTGGTACAACCTGAGTCATATAGAACCCATTGGGGGAGGAACTTACTTAAAGGAGAAGCTTGTTTATGTGGAGGCTTGCTTGTAGGAAGGCTTTCACACCTTTTGGTACTAAGCTAATTAGGCACTGAGTCACTGATGTTTTCTGGTTTTGAGAAGAGTATATATATTCTTAAATTGGTATTTTGCTTTGGGGGTTTGCTCATGAGAAGGACCTTTTGATTTCCTGGTCGAGACACCGAGTAGCTGTTTGTTTGTTCAGAGCCCCATGACTACTCAGGTGTAAACACTCTCTCATCCAGTGGTGTATGTAAAGTGTATAGCAATATTGCTTTGTAGTTAGAGCCCTATATGTTGATCTTTGTGCTGATTTCTCTGCTTGTATTTTCTCCACATTCAGGGTACTGACCTTTCCCCTGAACAAGTGAATGTAATTAAAGTAAGATTGTTGACACGTTTAAAAAGTTGTCTTTCCTTTAAAAGCAGATCAAAGAACCTATGCTAGCAGGCCATCCTGGGTGTGCCAGGGTGCTTGCTGCTACATCTTTATATCTCTTGCTGTTGGGCCTTGTTAGTAATATCTAGAAATGCCGATGATTTATGTGGATTTATTTTATATCCTGCAACTTTGCTAAATTTGTTTGTTGTTTAAAGTAATTTTTTACTTGATTATCTAGCGTTGTCTAAGTATATCATCATATCATCTGCAAAGAGTAATAGCTTTGTTTCTTCTTTGCCTATTCTAAATTCCTTCATTTTCTTTTTCTTCTTTTATTGCTAAAGCTAACATTTCTAGTACAATATTGAACAACAGTGGTGATAATGGACATCCTTGTCTCACCCCCAATCTTATTGGAAATGCTTCTAGCTTATCCCCATTACATATAATCCTTGCTGATGGTTTTAGATAAATGCTGCCTATCATTTTAAGGAAAGCTCCTTTCATTTCTTGCTCTCTAGTGTTTTTAATAGGAACGGGTATTGTATTTTGTCAAATGCTTTTTATGTATCTATTGAGATAATCATATGATTTCTGTTAGTTTTGTTGTTGATATGGTCATTTATGCTGATGGTTTTCCTAATATTAAACCAGCCCTGCATTCTTGGTATAAATCCTACCTGCTCATAATGTATTATCCTTGATATAGGTTGCTGTAATCTCTTTGCTAATATTTAAAACTTTTGCATCTATATTCATTAGGGAAATTGGTCTATAATTTTCTTCCTCTGTTTTGGCTCTTCCTGATTTAAGTATCAGAACCGTATTTGTATCACAAAAAGAATTTGGTAGGACTCCGTCTATTTTCCCAAATAGTTTATATAGTATTGGAATTAATTGTTCTTTAAATGTTTAATAGAATTCACTTGTAAATCCAACTGGCCCTGGAGATTTTTTCCTTGGGAGTTCATCGATGACTTGTTCAATTTTTTTTTTCTGAAATGGGGTTTTTTATTTTCTCTTTTGTTAATCTGGGCAATTTATATGCTTTTAAATATTCATCCATTTCACTAAGATTGTCAAATTTATTGATATACAGTTGGGCAAAATAGCTCCTAATTATTGTTTTGATTTCCTCTTCATTGGTGGTGAATTTACCCTTTTCGTTTTTTTGATGCTGGTAATTTAGTTTTCTTCTTTCTTTTTTTTAAATCAAATTAGGTTTTTTTCTCCCCATAAAACCAGCTCTTAGTTTTATTTATTAGTTCAATAGTTTTCTTAATTTTAATTTTTATTAATCTCTCCTTTGGTTTTCAGATTTTCTAATTTGGTATTTAATTGAGGATTTTTAATTTGTTCTTTTTCTAGCTTTTTTAGTTGCATGCCCAATTGGTTGATCTCTTCTTTCTCTGTTTTATTCCTGTAAGCATTTAGAGATATAAAACTTCCCCCAAGAATTGCTTTCTCTGCACCCCATAAGTTTTGGTATGTTGCCTCATTATTGTCATTCTCTTGGATGGTTATTGATTGTTTTTATGATTTGTTGTTTGACCTGCTCATTCTTTAGGATTAGGTTATTTAGTTTCCAATTAATTTTTAGTCTCTCCTTCTATGGCCCTTTATTACATGTAGTTTTCATTGCATTATGATCTGAAAAGGATGCGTTTAATATTTCTGCCTTTCTGCATTGGATTCTGAGGTTTTTATGCCCTAGTACATGGTCAGTTTTTGTGTAGGTGTGATGTACCGCAAAGAAAAAGGCATATTCCTTTCTATCCCCATTCAATTTTCTCCAGAGGTCAACCATATCTAATTTTTCTAAAATTCTATTCACCTCCTTAACTTCTTTCTTGTTTATTTTGTGGTTAGATTTATCTAGTTCTGAAAGGGGGAGGTTGAGGTCCCCTGCTAGTATTTGTGGTCTACTTCTTCCTGTAACTCTCTTAACTTCTCCTCTAAGAATCTGGTTGCTATACTACTTGGTGCATATATGTTTAGTAATTATATTACTTCATTTGTCTATAGTACCTTTTGGCAGGATGTTGTTTCTTTCCTTGTCTCTTTTAATTAGATCTATTTTTGCTTCTGGTTTGTCTGAGATCAGGATTGCTACCTCTGCTTTTTTTACTTCCTCTGAAGCATAATGAATTCTGCCCCAGCCTTTTACCTTTACTCTGTGTATATCCCTCTGCTTCTAATGTGTTTCTTGTATAAAACATATTTTAGGATTATGGTTCTTAATCCACTCTGCTATCTGCTTCCATTTTATGGGAGAGTTCATCCCATTCACATACACAGTTATGATTACTATCTGTGTCTTTCTCTTCATCCTATTTCCCCATTTATGCTTTTCTCTCCTTTCTCCCTTTCCCTCCTCACTAGTTTTGCTTTCCACCTCCCTCAGTCTGCCTTCCCTTCTATCAGCCCCCTCCCTTTTCTTCCCTTATACCTTTACTACTTCTTCCCTCCCTTCTATCCACCCCTCCCTTTTCTTTCCCCTTTCCCCTCTTATTTCCTATAGGGTAAGTTAGATTTCTATATATAACTGATTATGTTATTCCCTGTTTGAACCAAAGCTGATGAGAGTAAGGTTCAGACAATGTTCATCTCCCTCCCTTCTTTCCCTCTACTGTAACAGGTTTTTGTGCCTTTTCATATGATGTAATTTACTCTTGTTGCCTCCTCCTTTCGTCTTCTCCAAGAACAATCCCTTTTCACCACATAATTATATTTTTTATTGTCACATCAAAGTCAACTTATACCCACACCCTTTGTCTATATAGGTATACCCCCTTTTAAATGTTATAATGATACAGTTCTCAAGAGTTACAATTGTAATCTTCCCATGTAGGGATGTAAACAGTTTGCCCTTATTAATAACATTTTTTTCTTTCCTATTTACCATTTTATGCCTCTCTTGAGTCTTGTATTTAAGGATCAAATTTTCTGTTGAACTGTGGTCTTTTCATCAGGAAGGTTTGGAAGTCCTCTATTTCATTGAATGTCCATCTCCTCCTCTAATGGCAAAGTGGAATTTTTGCTGAATTGAATATGCATTGAGTTCTAGCCAATCAGATGCTGGCTAGAACTGTATATAAGGAGAGCCCAGAGTGTGAGAAAAGCAGACATTGAGTGGGCATTGAAGAGAAGACATTGAGAGAGCTGCCAGCACTAAGAGATGAAGAAGAAGAAGCTGTGAGAGTTGAGCTGAGAGGAAATCTAAAAGAGCTGGCAAGGGACCTAAAAGAGCTGGGAGGAGACCTCTAGAGCAGAGAGAAGACCTAAAAGACCTGGGAGAAGACCTCCAAGAGTGCAGAGGAGACCTCCGAGAGCATAGAGAAGACCTTTGATGGCAGAGACTTGCTGAAGGAGCCTCTGAATTTTGAAGGTGAGTGGAACTATAGGGCAGGCTTGCCCACAGGAGGGAGGCTTAACTTAAGCCCCTTTTGAGAGCTTTTAAAGTGAACTGAGCCATTACCACAGAGCCTCTGGACTTTGGAGGTGAATTGCAATGGTGGTGTGTGTTGCTGCCCTGTTAAACTTTGTTCCCAGAAACAGAAGCTGCAGGCAGGAACCCCTCGAGCCTGCTGTGGAGCAGGACCTTGGAGTGGAGCAGTCCCCATGAGCTGAGACCTGGTGCAGGAGCAGAGAGCTGCCTACATGTGAATCCTGGTGAGAGTTGGGAGCAGTCAGCCTACAGAGGAAGAGCAATGGGATTTGAAAGTCAACCTCAAGTCAAGATGAAAGAGGACTTGGATGCTTCATAATGATTAAGGAGATTGTTCTTACTGCGACCTGGGGTGGATGGTGTAGTATTTCCTGCTACCCCTGAAGGATGCATTGTGCTAAGGAAGACCTTAGCCAGGAACCTCCTGCTGTGTAAACAAGTATTTTGGGGAATGCTACTGAATGCAATGATATATGCTATGCACCATATGACATACTGAGTGATATGATATGATATGATATATATATATATGTATTTTACATGATATGTTTTGCTTAAGGATGTTGTTATGAATGTTATGCTATGCTTTATTGAACAATGCTTTGGTTTATTGCTGAACAGAGAGTTCATCATACTGTGTGATTAGACCCTTGAAATTATTCACAACAGCAGTCCTTGGGTGTACTGCTATGATTGGCGTTACACCTCCCCTGAAAGATTATACTCAGTTTCACTGGGTAGTTGATCCTTGGTTGTAATCCAAGCTCTTTTGCCTTATGGAATATTGTATTCCATGCCCTCTGATCTTTTAACATAGAAGCTTTAAGGTCCTGTGTAATCCTGTGGTTCCATGATTTTTAAATTGTTTCTTTCTGGCTTCTTGCAGTATTTTCTCTTTGACCTGATAATTTTTTAATTTGGCTACAATATTCCTTGGCGTTTTCAACTTGGGATCTGTTTCAGGAGGTGACTGGTGGATTTTCTCAATGACCATTTTACCTTCTGGTTCTAGGATCTCAGGACTCAGACTCTGGTCTCTAGGATCTCAGAAAACTAGTCCTTAAAAAAATACAGTTGGCCAAATGGAAAAAAGTACACTGAAGAAAACAACTCCTTAAAAAGTAAAATGGCCAAATCAAAAAGGAAGTACAAAAATCTAATAGAAGACAACAATTCATTGAAAACTAGAATTAGGCAAGTGGAAACCAATGACTCCATGAGATATCAAGAATCAGTCAAAGAGAAACAAAAGAATGAAAAAAATAGAAGAAAATGTAAAATACCTCATTAGTAAAATAACTGACTTGGAAAATAGATCCAGAAGAGAAAATTGAAAAATTATTGCTCTACCTGAAAACCATGATGGAAAAAAAAGCCTGGACAATATATTTCAGGAAATCATCAAGGAAAGGACTTGTTTTCTACAGTCAATTTTTGTCCTTCCTTTTCCAAGCTATTGACTCTTGCATACCTCTCATTTCTTTTCCCAATTTTTCTTCTACCTCCGATTGTTAAAATCCTTCTTGAGCTCTTCCAAGAAGGCTTTTTGGGTTTGAGACCAGTTCATATTCCCCTTTGAGGTTTTGGATGTTGTGTTATCCTCTTTTGAATTTGTGCCTTGATCTTCATTGTCCCCATAACAAGAATCTATGGTCATTGTCCATTTCTGCTTCTTGCTTATGGTGTTTGCCTATTTCCTGGCTTTTAAAGTTGAGCTCTCCTGTGGAGTGTAGTGGGCACAAACCCAAGCTTGGGCTGGGAGCCCAGGACCTGGTCACTGGCTTTGTGTGTTGGGGCCTCAGGCGCTGGCTGCTGGAGGCTGTAGGAGTCTACCAGCTTACCTGGTGCTAAACTGGGGTCAGTAATACTGAAACTCTTGGAGTCGAGGTGGGAGGACACCTGCTCATCTGGGTTTCTTTAAAGCATTAGAATGTTTGGCTTCTGGAGGATGCCTGCCAGCCTGGAGCTGTGCCTCCTGGAGTTGTGCGGAAGCACCAGATTTGGCTGCTGGAGGATGCTGGCACTCGTGGTGGTTTTCTGAGCTGGTGTCTACTGGTTCCTCTTCCTGTGCTGAGGGACTCAGAGGTCCTGGTGTTGGCACTTGCCTGCTCCACCACTCTGGGGCTCAGGATCTCCCCCTGGTTTGCTGAGGTGAGTCTTACTGCTGACTTGCTGGGATGCCTCCTGTCCTGTACTGTTCCCCCTCTCCCAGAGCAAGAGGGGCCTTTCTTGTTAATGCCCCTAGCTTCCTGAGCTACAAGACTGCTGCACCCCAACTTTCTGCTGGCTCAGCTGTTCCAGTGTTCCAGGGTGGTCTTTTCTGGGTTTTCAGAGATCAGTAAGGGAGGGTGAGAGCAACTTACTTCTTACTCTGCCATTTTGGCTCCTGGAAGTCAAAATTATATGATTTTTCAAACCAATTTTTTTATCTTTTAAAAAACTCTTGTAATTCTTACTGAATTTGTACATTTTCCTTTGAGGTTTTGCTTGTAGATGTTTTCAAGTTATTGTCTTCTGTATTTTGTCTCTTGAGGTTCTCTGCCACCATGGTAGCTTTTTATGGTCAGATTCTGTTTTTAGTTATTTGCTCATTTTTCCAGCATAGTTGTTGACTTTAGACCTTATGTTAGTGTTGGGTTCTGCTCACCTCTAGGAATGTCTGTTCTGAGCTGCTTTTATGCCCTTCTGCTGCTTTCACAGCTCAATCTGGAGGCCTATAATTTTTCAGTGCTTATAAAGGAGTGTGATTTGGGAAGGAGTCTGTTCACTGCCTTCCTGGTCAGTGCTCTGCAAGTTCCTGACCAGATTTGGGTCTGCTGGCTTGTGTGTGGTTGAGTTTCCCCCAGCCTGGGCTACACTCAATCACAGTTAGCTTTCTGGGAGGTTCTGCAAGTTCAGAGTGACTGAACTCTCAGTTTCCACTTGGATCTGATCTCCTGCCATGGTTTATTCTACTTCAGTCTTATGTGTGGTACTAAAGGTTAGGACTGAGTCCCTCTTCACTCCTGGGCTCAGAGCCACACGGTTATGGTTCTAGGGTCTGCTCCTTCCTCTTTACATAAGTAGGGCCCCTGATCCCTACAGACTGCTCCTTTCTGCCCTGGGACTGTGCCCAGAACTGGGTAGTGGGCAACAGTTGCCACATGGCACCTGTTCCCATTCCCTGTGCTACCATAGAGGTCCCCTGGGATTCCCAATGCTCAGTCCTCTATCCCTGAGTGCCAGGCACCTCCTTGCCAATGCTGCTGACTACATCCCAGCCAGCTGCTAATTCCACCTGCTGCCACATTGTGCTCCTGGCCAGCCTCCACCCCAATATTTGCAGACCTCTCTAGCTTCCTAAGCTGCCCTGGGCTGGAAAAACGACCCACTATGACTTCTTAGCTTTCCTGATCAGAATTCAGCCTGGTGCTCTCTACCGGTCATTGTGGAGGAGGTCATGAAGGAGTTAAGGCAAAACTGTTACCTCTCATAGTATCATCTTGACCAGGGGTAGGGAACCTGCAACCTTGAAACCATATGTGGCCTTCTAGGTCCTTAGGTGTAGCCTTTAGGCTGAGTCCAAGTTATACAGAACAAATCCTTTAATTAAGGGGATTTGTTCTGTGAAGTTTGGATTCAGTCAAAGGGCCACATTTGAGGACCTAGAAGGTCACATGTCGCTTTGAGGCCACAGGTTCCTCACCCCTGATTCTTGACTTTGTCCCCTCTAAAAATTTCCAGGAAAGGCAGAGTGTAACAACAATTTGGCTAGCAGCTACTGTGGCTGTGTAAAACCAACAACAACCAGCACACAGAAGGCTACTAACACAGGTTCTTTGATCTGCTTTACTAAGGAAAGTAAATTTAAGGGGGGTTAACAATCTTATTTCAATCTAACATACAAATATCATTCACTTAGTTCAGGAGGAAAAACCAGCAACCTGAACTTTAAAGCAAATACAAACAAATTACAAACATACACAATATAAACAGACCAAATCACAACTCATAGTTACCAGGAGAGCATCAACATCTGGGTTTGCAAACTGGGGGCTCTTAAAAATGGCTGCCCTGAGTCCCACGCCATTTTTCCGGTCATCAAAGACTCCTAATTTAATCAAAGAAACAAAGGCCCGACTCATCAAGGGCACTTGATTAAACATGTGCTAAAAGAGAAAACAGTTAAAAAGTCCCACCTTAATTAATATTACACAGGGCCACCATTTCTCAGGGATGTTGAAAAGGGGATACTTACTTCTGGTGCGCTTGGACTAGAGGCCCTCCAGCTCTGAGATTCTGGGATTATCAGGGATCCCTGACTGACTTGCAAATCATCTGGGCAAACCCCCTATACACTTGATAAATTGCAAAGTAAGCTCCAGGACCTCCTTCTAATGTGCAGCAGACCATCCCAAGCCAAGGGGACTTTTCCTAGGTAGGTTTGAACCCTTAATAAAAACACAGAAGTGAACCTCCTCCTGGTATATATAGCCACACGCCCAGGCTGAGTAGGGTCTGAAGGGTCTGAATTGTACCTGTCTTGAGGGGACCTGGGGTAGGAAAGGATGAAGACGACCTGGAATCCCTACCCTCATGTGGAGATCTGAAGGCGCGCGCGCGCACACACACACACACGCACACACATATATTGGGACCTCTTCCACAGCCTCAGTTTGTAACATTGATTATAGTCTAAGTCTAGGCCAGATGAAACAAAAGAGCCTGTTAATCTTCGATTGCCTCATGGTTCCCCAGATGGTCAGTGAAGAGAGGGGGACAGATTTTTTTTTTCCTTTCACAGTGTTTTGTCTCCTGTCTCTCTGATTCACTTATAATAATGACTTATCAGGACTTTAAAGGTTGCCAAGCTCTTTACACACAAACAACTGTGGCTGATTCTCACAACACTGGAAATTGGGTACTACTGGTGGTAAGGTGCCCATTTTACAGATGGGTTCAAGTGACTTGCCCAGGGCCACACAGCTGGTGTCAGAGACAGGATTTCAACACATCTTTGCTGACTCACAAGCCCAGTACTAGTTCCACAATTTACCCCATGCCTGTGTACTAGGTACCTATGTCTGTCTCATCCCCTTACTAGACTCTGAGTTCCATGAGCACATGAGCTGTAAGGCAGAGGCGTCAAGCTGGCAGCCAAGAAAACTCCTGAGCAGGGTTAAAATCTAACTGGGAAAAGTTTAACAAAATAAGTAAAAATACAACATAGGTAACATTAAGTTATGGTTTTCTAAGTCAAGAAGCAGCCTGCAGGGATCCGTTTCTGTTGACTGTGACCTCACTGCTGGATCACAGAGCAGCACAGTGGAGTACTTGAGACTTGGAGTCGGGAGAGACCCAGGTTTGAATCCCAGCCACGACACTCATTTGCTATGTGTACCTATGAACTGATTTCCTGACAATAAAACAGGAATCTATTTCATGCAATTGTGAGGAACGTACTTTACAATTTAATAACTGCCATTTGTACAGGGCTTTAAAATTCAAGAAGCACTTTATGTAAGGAACAGAAGACACCAGTAAGGACACTTCTCTGAGGAAAAGGAGATGGGGCAGTGAGAGAACAAAGCGGGAGCAGGTGGACTGCTCAGGTGCCATGCTGCTACCAATAGAACACTCCGAGCCCCAGAGGGAAGTCTCCAGCACTCTGGGGGAGAAGGGGCCCACCTGAGAAATGCTTCTACTGAGAAGGTGTGCAGGGGCCAGGGGCTGAGCAGCGTCCACTAAAGTATCCAAGGATTCAGGTGAAAAGGTTCTGGGAGAGGGCCCCCTACCCCCCACCCCAGGTCCAATGGGTGACCCAGGGCTGGTCATGGGGCCTCTCTGGGCCTTGATATACCTGTGAAGTGAGGGAGCTGAACTGGACTAGAGAAGTCTGTGCTCCATAACCAAGCAGCAAGGAAGGCAAGGGCACCAACTCTTTCCACCCATTCTGTTGTGGGCAGCACAGGAGCAGAGGGGGCAGTGGTTCCGTGGAGGTCCGTCTGGCTGGTGGCCAGTGCCCAAGGCCTGGTCTGATACTTGTAGGTGTAGAACCAACTAGCTACTGGCCAGGATCAGGGTACTTAAACTATCACTGCTACCTTTGCCCAAGTTCCACCAAGCTGGGCATCCAGAAAAAAAAACGCGTGGGCAAAAAAAAGATGTTTGGCTTCTGAGGTTCTACAGGCCTCCCATCCCAACCATCCAAGACCTCACCAACAACACACGGGGTGAGGGGAAAGCGTTCTAAAGTCCTTTATTTGGGCAGGGCCTGGTCACAAGCTGCCCTCAGGAGGACAAACGTCATTCCACAGCTTTGGGATCCTGAACACCAAGCCCTTTTCACCACCCCCACCCCAACAAGGCGCCTGAGGGGTTGGAGCTTCACTTCTGACCCTTCATGTAGTTCCAGGCTTCACGACCATAAGCCTGGATCGTTGAGGGGGCGGTGGATAGTGAAGACATCAAGCTGTTGATGCCTGCAGAGGAGGAAACATTTGGTTAACCTGGGGAGGGGAGGTCCCCAAAGATTCCACTGAAAACTAACCCAGCCCATGGTACGGAGGTCAGAAATGTCCCCACACCAGTGTACTGCAGTGAAATTTCCAGCCCAGCTCTGCCTCTGAATGGGAGAGTGAGAGCTGGCCTGAGGACGCAGGGCTCCAGGTTTGAGAAGTTCAGAAAGTCCCCTGACCTCCCTCCCATCTCCTTTGTCTACCCTCCCCGACTCCCCTTAATAACATGTCTGAGGTTTTCAAGTATCTCCACATTTATACCTCTCAGAAAATTCTTGGTTTCAAGGCAGCACCATTGAGCCAGGATCTCAGGGATCATTCAGTTACATCCCCAGATTTGACACTAGAGAAAGCTGTGCCCAGAAAAGGGAAGGGGCCCGTGCAAGGTCACTCTTCAATCAGCGGTGAAACTGGGACAGTTGTCTCTTTAGTATAGAATGGGCCCTCCCTTAGTCTCAGCAGGGTGGATTTGGGGAACAAGGCCACACTTCCACCCTGCATCAGAGACGGTAAATGAGTGACTGCTGGATTGGGAGCCTGAAGCCCTGGGTCCAAAGTTTAGTGCCCTCACTTATTAGCTAGCTATGTTACAATTTCCACCCAGCCCCCAGCCCCAGCCCCCCGCCCAAGGGGCTGCTCGCTGCTTTAATTTCTTCATCTTTAAAATGAGAATCTTTGTCCTGGCTGCCTCCAAGGACACCACAGAAAAGAGAGTTATTATCTCCCACCCCCACAGGTTTTATACCTCTGCTCCTTTCTCTGCATGGGGCAGAGGTGTACAGAGCACAGCACTCAGGCTTGTCCTCAGCTCCCATCTCCACCCCTCTGGTTCCCTCTGCTCACTATTCTCTGGGCCTCTGAGTGCTCCTTGAAGCACAATGACCAGACCTGGGTGCTCTCAAATGCTCTTTGCTTAGTGACCCCCAGGCTCTTCAGAGTGAGCAAATCAGAGGAGCTAAAGCTGGAAAGGCCTCCAGACATCACCCAATCCTGTCTCCCCATTATAGAGATCACTAAACTGAGGCCTGGAGAGGTGAAGTTGCTCGTTTAAAATCACACAGATGCTAAGTTACAGAACTGAGATTCAAACCCAGATCTCTGAACACCAAATCATCAGTCTTGCTTGTAGGACAGAAGAATCTTTGGTCTTGAGAGGAACCCTACCCAGAATGATCACTCCACAAGCATTTCCAATGTACCTCACTGGAAATCCAGCTGCCCTGGCTGGGTCACCGGTTTTCATGGATCCCTGTCCCTGTTCCCTCTCCTCTTCCCAAAGGGAATGCCATAGAACAGTTCACTACAATTCTCAAAGGCTGACAAAGGGCCCTCTTCACAACGTGAGGCAAAAACCACAAGTATGATTAATTAATTAAGGCTCAGAGAGGGGAGACAAGGCCCGTGGCCGCATTATCTAGTAAATGATGGAGAGATCTAGGAGCCTAACCAAGTCTCTTGAATCCCAAGCCCAGCCCTCTTCCCACTATCCACACACCACCTGCCCTTCTGCCCTACTTGTTACTCCACACGAAGCAGGTTTGGCAACAGGTTTCTTGGCCCCCAATTTCTTGACCAACTGAGCCCTTGGCTTCTCCTGCCTAACATGAAATGCAACAAAATTCAAATCCATAGCAAATGGGACAAATCTGGTGTTTGTCTTCACACTAGTGATGATAAAGAAAGCCTGAACTAATTAAGACAAGATTATAAGGGGAATGTTCAACCTTCTTTTCCACTTTAGACATGCCATTTACACAAAATA
Source organism: Trichosurus vulpecula (assembly GCF_011100635.1). Taxonomy (NCBI): domain Eukaryota; kingdom Metazoa; phylum Chordata; class Mammalia; order Diprotodontia; family Phalangeridae; genus Trichosurus; species Trichosurus vulpecula. The sequence continues at coordinate 72,053,047 of NC_050573.1, forward strand.
AGTGGTGTTAATTAGAAATTATCCTTGCATATTTATTAAAGTAGGTATCCTCTAAGAATCCTTACCAGGCAGTACCTGATGAGGTCAATTGGAATTACTGTGTTTGCTTGAGAATTAGTGAATTGTGGGTTCTCAAAAGGTAGAAGGAACACTGGACAACATACAGTCCAGTTCCTGGCTGATCAGGAATTCCCTCTACAACATTCCCAACAAATGATAATTTGGCCTTTGCTTGGGAACCTCCAATGATGGGAAGGGAATTCATTACCCCACAAGGCTCACCGTCTCACTCCGAGACAGCTGCAAGTGTTATATTATGTTTTTCTTTATGCTGAGCCAAAATAGGCCTCTGCAACTGGCACTCATTACTTCTGGGGCTCCTTTCTAGGGCCAAGACACTATTTAGTCCCCTTTATCCACAACAGCCTGTCAAATACCTAAAGATAGTTACATTCCTCCCCCTAAATTTTTTCTTCTCCAGGCTAGCTGCACCCAGTTCCTTCAACTGATTTTCCTAGCAGCCAAACCACATTTTTTCAAAATTTTCTCCAATTCAGACTTCTCTTCTGAAGTCCTTCCTTCTTCCTTCACCCTTCTAGCCAACTTAGCATCAATCAGTGAGGCCCCAACGGCATTAGATAGTTTTTATTTCCTTTAGTTCCCTACCGCCTCTAAAATAAGATATAAACTCCTCACTGTGGCACCTCTTTCCAGGCTTAGTATTCATGGGCCCCCTCTTCGTGTACTCAGCATTCCAGCCAAACCGACTGTTTTGCTGTTCCTCAAACCCTGTATCCCATTTCTCACCTCTGTGCCTTTGTTTAAGCTGTCCCTGACCCCTGAACTGCAGACCCTCTTCCCCTCCACCTCTGTGGGTTCCTGACTTCCTTCCAAGCTCAGCTCAAGAGCCAGCTCCTAAGGCCTTTCCTGATTCCTTCTCCCTCTCCCCCAGTGATCTTCCACTAACCTTGTACACTTTATGTACATTTATCTTGTGGGTGCTGTTTCCTATGACAGAACATAAGCTCCTTTTCAAGGCAGGGCCTGCTTCATTTTGTCTCTGTATTCCCAGGCCCTAGTATATAGTAGACACTTAATAAATGCCTGTTGTTTGGCCTGTGTTTGATTCCATAACCAAGCCTGTCAAAACTTAACAGCCACGATGACTTTCCTCACTGAAGTCTGTTCTACAGAACACGGTATTCTAGGTTACTGGTCAGGGCTCCATCAAGTCAGTCAGCCAAATAGCAAGCATTTGCCAATGACATGCAAGAGAACTCTGACTAAGTCCCTTCCCCTTTCTGGGCCTCATGTTCCCAATCCATAAAATGGGGTGGAACTGGACTAAATGGTCTCTGAGGTCCCTTCTGGCTCCAACACTCTCTAAGTGTTGGTGTTTGGAGGGTGGCTCAAACGCACCCCATTCTGTGCGAGAAGCCCACCACCCAGGGTTGGTCCCACGACTAGTCATCTGTCCTTCTGCCTTCTGATCCTGCCAATACAGGGAGATCCTGGGGTGGAGGGACCACCCTCAGGGGAAAACTGAAGGGATGGGGAAGAGGCAGAAGGTGCTGGGCTAGGTCTGGAGGTCCTGGGAGCAGAGGAGCGCCTGAACAGCAGCATTCTTCCTCAGCAGAAGGGCCACTGCTGCAGATTCTCAGTAAGTAGAGTCCATGGTCCTACCTGAGTTCCAGCTGTCTCGAAGGTTAATGTTGAAATGTGGCGTGGGTGGGAGCTGAGAAAAGAGGGAAAGGAGCATGAATCACATGCTCCAATATCAGATGCCCACCTCCCTGCTGTGCCAGGGGCCCTCCAGGATGCACTGAAACAGGGCTCAAAGTCAGAAGCCTGCTCTGAGCCTGGATCCAGGGCTTAATCTGATAACCAAAATAAGACTGAAACCTGGCCCCCGACAAAGCCCGAATCACAAAATGAATGCCTTTCAGTTATCAAAGGTTTAATGGAGTTCAGGTGAGAGTGCCCAGCTAGCTCAGGCCAGCCTATCTTCAGCCTGCCTGGTCCTGCCCCTCCCCCCATCCCATTGATCAGAAAGGTCAGAAATCAGAAAAAAAGATAGTTTATTACTCTGTGCCAAAAACAGCAGACACTTTCCCTCTTCCTAAAAGCTCACCTCCCCTGCCTCCTGTCCATAAAGTTCTGGACCAATCCCCACCCCTAAGCTCCCCACCCACCCCCAGACCCCTTGTGGTACCTCCAACCGGACTCCCGTGTGCTTCGAAAGTAAGTCTGAGTAATGGGTGACAGCGACTGGAATTGCCTCCTGTGCCCTTCGTAGGGCAGCCTGACCCTGGTAACTCGATCCCAGCAGCCCCTGATCGTAAACGAAGTATACAGACCCACCAGCCAAGCCAGCCTTAATGAAAAACCTGGGGGGCAGAGGAAGAGAGACTGTTTGGAAAAAGTGGAAAGACTCTTGGGGTGACAGAACACCTGGACTCTATCCTAGATTATAGTATCAATTTAATCACTGATTCTTTCGTGACCCTGAGGCGAATTCCTTAAGCTGGATCTCAATTTGCCCATTTGAAAACAAAACAAACAGATTTAAAAAAACAAAAAAGGGGGTTGGGTTATATCTTCCAGCTCCAACCTGAAAGGCACCCCTTCTCTATTGTTAGTAGAATCCTTGTCTTTCCTTCAAGGCCTAGCTGGGGTGACATCACTTTGGGAGTCTTCTCTGCCCCGCCCCCCCATTGACCTACCCGTGTACTCTCCCTCCACCAACTCATGGAGGACAAGGGACTCTAGTCAATTCCCTACCTATTTCCATTCCCCCAAAGGTGAGCACACACTCACTCAAAGAAACTGATCATCAGGGAAATGAATTCTAATTCTCACAGTTCCCTGGTCCCTTTCCCATTCAAAAAGTTTCAGTAGCTCCCTAGTGCTCAGGGTTCTAGAGCTGGAAGGGTCCTGGGGGAGGAAGGGGGTAAGATAAGGAAAGCGTCTGCACAACTCCCCCCCCCCCCATGAAAGCTGGGCGCTTTCATCTAAAACAGCGCTTTAAGGATTGCAAAGCACTTTACATAGGTTCACTTGAGTCATACCATTATCGTTCCTTTTATTATTATCATCATCAGACCACTTATTGGCACCTTTTTAGACTTTTAAAAAGAGTTTGAAAATCCCTCTGCAGGCACGATGTCATGTGAGTCCCCCGGGAGCCCCGGGAGGTGGGTAATAACAAAGCCAGTAAGAACCCGCAATAACACAGGGCTTTAAAGTTTGGAAGCGCTTCGCACACATGGCTCCGTTTTACCCCACCGCTTGGGGTTCCCAGCACCCCTATTTCACAGATGGGCGAACTCGGCCAGGTGCCGGTTAGACGATGGGCCCAGGGTCACAGGCCCAATCTCCAGGCCTAAGTCGTCCAGCAGCCCCCGACTTCCGGGCCAGGGCAATGTGGCTCAGAGAAATGATTTCTCCAGGGTCGCCCAGCTGGTAAAAGGGTCTCGGCCGGCTGCTGCGCTCGGCTAGGCCGGGCCTTCCTCCCTTGTCCCGCCCCCAGCCCCGGCTGTCAGAAGGCCTAGAAGGGTCCTCCCGGCCCGGCCCGGCCCCGCCCCGCGTTCAGGTTCGGGCCCAGGTCCCGGCGCTTGGGGTGCCCGCCTTCCCCCGCCCCGCGTGACTCGAGAAACGGGCGCGCGCGCTCACCCGAAGACGGGCCACAGGCGGGCAGCCATGGTCGCCGAGCTCCGCTGCTCTGCGGCCACGCAAGGACACGGAGCTCCGCCCGCCCGCCGGCGACCAGGTTCCCGCTGCGCCCGGGGCTGGCCCGGTACTAGAGCGGGCGAGCTCAGGCCTCTGGGAGTTGTAGTACGGGCCACCACCGGGGGCCTGCCCCCAACTGAGGCATCTGGGAGATGTAGTACTGGACACTAGGAGCCCTCGCTAGGGCGTCTGGGAGTTGTAGTCTTTCTGGTCTTCTCTTCCGGTGGGCTTGGACCTCAGCTGCTAAGGAAGGTCCTGGGAGTAGAGTCTTGGTCAGGGCTGCAGAGCTGCGGAGGATGCGCAGCCTCAGATATTTACCAACCTGGTTCTGTCTCACCTTACTCACTGGAAAACAGGGATGAAGCCTTCCCAATGTAATCGAGGTGAAGCAAGGATGCCCATTTTCTATTAATTATAGAGGATGCCCCTCTATTATTTAATACTGTGCTAGAAATGCTAGCTATGGCAGTAAGGGAGGAAAAGAGAATTGAAAGTGTTAGAATAGGCAATGAGGAAACAAAACCATCACTCTTTGCAGTTGACATGATGTTATACGTAGAAAATCCTAGGGAATCAACTAAAAAACTACTTGAAAGTATTAACAACTTTAGCAAAGTTGCAGGATACAAACTAAACCTGCCTAAATCATCAGCATTTCCATACATTACCCACAAAGTCCAACAGGAAGACATAGAGAAATTCCATTTAAAAAAAACGGTAGACAATATAAAATACTTGGGAGTCTATCTGCCAAGATAAACCCAGGAACTATATGAACACAACTATAAAACACTTTTCACACAAATAAAGTCAGATCTAAACAATTGGGAAAATATTAATTGCTCATGGGTAGCCTGATCCAATATAATAAAAATGACAATTCTACCTAAATTAAGCTATTTATTCAGTGCCATAGCAATCAAACTGTCAAAAAATTATTTTATAAAGCTAGAAAAAATAATAACAAAATTCATCTGGGAGAACAAAAGCTCAAGGATATCAAGGGAGGTCTAGCCACACCAAATCTCAAACTGTATTACAAAGTGATAATTATCAAAACAATCTGGTACGTATCAGTGGAATAGATTAGGTAGAAAATTACATTATAGTAAATGACCATAGCAATCTAAAACCCAAAGATCCAAATGGTTGAAACAAAAACTAATTATTTGACAAAAACTGCCAGGAAAACTAGAAAACAGTATGGCAGAAACCAGGTATAGACCAACATCTCACACCATATACCAAGATATGGTCAAGACAGGAACATGATTTACACATAAAGGGTGAAACCACAAGCAAATTAAGGGAGCATGGAATAGTTTATCTGTCAGATTTATGGGTAAGTGAAGAATTTAGGACCAAAGAAGAGATAGGGAGCATTACAAAATGTAAAATAGATAATTTTGATTATATAAAATTAAAAAGCTTTTGCACAAACAAAATCAATGCAACCAAAATTATAAGGAAAGCAGAAAACTGGGGGAAATTTTTTTTTGCAACAAATATCTCTAATAAAGGCCTCATTTCTCAAATATATAGAGAACTGAGTAAAATTTATAAAAATACAAGACATTCCCCAATTGATAAATGTCAAAGGATACAAACAGGCATTTTTCAGATAAAGAAATCAAAGCTATCTATAGTCGTATGAAAAAATGCTCTAAATCACTATTGGTCAGAGAAATGTAAATTAAAACAACTCTGAGGTACCACCTCACACCTGTCAGAGTGGCTAATATGACAAAAAAGGAAGATGTTGAATGTTGAAGGGATGTTGGAAAAGGAAAATGTTGAATGTTGGAGGGATGTTGGAAAACTGGAACACTAATACACTGTTGGTGGAGTTGTGAACTGATCCAACCATTCTAGAGAGCAACTATGCCCAAAGGGCTATAAAACTGTGCATACCCTTTGATCCAGCTGGGCCTATATCCCAAAGACACCCCAAAAAAGGGAAAAGGACCTATTTGTACAAAAATATTTATAGCAGCTCCTTTTGCGGTAGGTAAGAATTAAAAATTGAAGGAATACCCATCAACTGGGGAATGGCTAAACAAGCTGTGGTATATGATTGTAATGGAAAATTATTGTGCTGTAAGAAATGACAAGCAGGATGATTTCAGAAAAAACCTGGAAAGATTTATGGGAACTGATGCATCGTGAAGTGAACAGAACCAGGAGAATGTCGTACACAATAACAGCAATACTATTCTATGAAGAATTGTGAATGACTTCGCGATTCTTAGTAATACAATGATCCAAGATAATCCCAAAGGACTAATGATGAAGCATACCATCTGCCTCCAGAGACAGAACCGATAGGGACTGAATACAGACTGAAGCATGCTATTTTTCATTTTGTTTTTTTCATTTTCGTTTTCTTTTCTTTTAGCTTTCCTGTACAAAATGACTCATATGGTAATGTTTTCCATACTTGCTCCTGTATAACCTATATCTGGTTGTTTACCATCTGAGGAGGGGGAGGAGAAGGGGAGACAGGAGGGAGGAATAGAATCTGGAACTCAAAACTTTAATAGTGCCTAACTCCCTAGGTTATTTTAAGGATAATATCTGTAAAGCACTTTGTAAACTTAAAGTACTGTAAAATGCTAGCTATCTCTGTTATTATTACTGCTAATCTTGGCATGGGCACCACAAAGGCCACAGGGAATGATAATGAGGGCTATCATTCATGTCGTACTCTAAAGTTTAAAAAACGGTTTAATGTTTACTGCCTCACTTGATCCTCTCCAGTCAAATTCTGTGAAGTTGCTGCTATCATCTTTCCCATTCTATGGATGAGAAAACTGAGGTTGAAAGAGATTGTGACTGGACCATGGTAACACAGGTAGTAAGCATTTAAGAAGAGGATTCGAATTCAGGCCTTCTTGACTCCAAGTCTCATATTTAATCCATTGCACTGCCTAGCCATCTCTCAAGTGTGGCTTTGTCCTTTTAGGTTCTATGGAGGAAGCCTCGTAGCCAGGGGATCCCGGAGAGCTGGGGACCCCCTTTATCCCACCATGCCCTGTAGCCCATTTCTCCCCACTTCATAGGATGATATTTTCTAGATGGGGAAACTGAGTCCCAGGGTTGGGAAGCTTCTTTGTTGTTGTTGTTTAGTTATGTCTGACTCTTCGTGATCCCATTTGAGGTTTTCTTGGCAAAGATACTGGAGGAGAGGTTTGTTTAACAGATGAGGGAACTGAGGCAAACAGGGTTAAATGATTTGCCCAGGGTCATACAGCTGCTAAGTGTCTGAGGCCATATTTGAACTCAGATCCTCCTGACTCCAGGCTGGGGTCTCTATCCACTGTACCTACCACATGCCTTCTTTACCCCGGATCAATAAACCTGTCAATCTATCAACAAGCATTTACTAAGCTGCAAGCACTGGGTTAGGAGCTGAGGACACAAATACAAAGAATGAAATGATTCCTGCCCTCACAGAGCTTATATTCATTCTAAGAAGAGAATTCCTTCGGTGGGGATATGGGCTATTTCCTGTGATTTTATTGGTATTGGGAACTCCCAAGGCACAAAACGCCACCTATTAAGGCTAGCGAACACCTTTTGAAATGCAGATTTTGAGAGAGTAGACCTGTGGCAGAGAGGTGAGTTTACTTGCCCAGGGTCTCACAGGCAGTACCTATGTCAAAGAAGAGACTATATATTAATGTAGGTAAATCTGTAGAGGATAAATATAAAGTCATTTAACACAAGGTAGTGTCAGAGGGAAGGCACCTGAAGCTGAGGGTATTGGTCAAGGCTTCCTGTAGAAGGCGATACTTTGGCTGCCTCGAAGGAAAAGAGGGACTGTATGAGACTCAGGGACATTGGAAGGAACGGTACCTGTCTAGACTAGAAGAGCAAAATGTCAACAACGGTTTTCAGATGCATAAGCATGTAATAGTAATACAATAAAAACAGCACCTAAATCTTCTCTAACAAGGTAAAATTTAAAAAATGCATAATTCTCAACAGAGAAACCAGCGGCAAAGACTGGGAGGAGGGACTATTTTTGCAAGCAAAACAAACTTGCTGATCCTAAAAGGGAGATTCAAAGGGCAAAAATATATAAAAAGAGGAAAAATCTAGAGTCTTAAGAGGTACTCATCATTTGGTGACCGGCTTACCAAATTATTGTTTATCAATAGAACAGAATATGATTGCGCAGTAAAAGATGATTTCAGAGACTCCTGGGAAGCCCGGTAAGACCTGCTAACAGAGAAGGCAGCAGAACTAAAACCGTTTGTACAAGGACAACAACCTCGGAAGGAAGAAAACATTTTGGAAAACTTAAGAACTTAAGAACATGATCTATCATGTCTCCAGAGGGCATTTGACGAAGCACGTTATCCATTCCCTGAGGGAGAGGTAATAGTCTCTAGGTATTCTGCGACTCAAAATTCAAGGCACAAACTTGTCAAATTCAGGGGAGTTACAAAGCCCAGGAAACCCAAGGACTCTATGCGCATGTGCAAGGCGAAAAAGTCGCGGAGTTTTAGACTTCACGATGCTGACGAGCTCCAGTAGGGGGCAGTCACCAGGTCGGCTAGAGCGTCCATAGAGTCGGGAGGGACGTTCTTCCCTTACTCACTCGTTGCCTCTGGAAGACCAGGAAGTAGAGGCTACATATCCCAGAGTTCAACGCTCTCTCCTTCCTTCTGCTGTGGCTGCCGTTGGGGCTACGGTAGGTGATTAGAGGGTGCTACCGGGGAATCCGGTGCCATCCGCGGCTCATACCGCTTCCCCACCCCAGTCCCGAAAGCAGCCTGAAGGGAGGGGCAAGGGCTCTTGGGGCCACGGGTTTAGGGAGGCGGGTGGGTGTCCGGGAGGCCCCAAGGAGCTTTCTGCGATTACTCTTGTCTCCCTCCACAGCGCCGCAGCCATGGCCATCCGATACCCCATGGCCGTGGGCCTTAACAAGGGCCACAAAGTTACCAAAAACGTTTCGAAGCCGCGACACTGCCGCCGCCGTGGGGTGAGTCGAAAGCCGAGTCCGGCGAGCACAAGGGGCGACGGGGGATGGGGGGGGGTGGCGGCGGGACTCCTTCGGTTTGCGTACGCGCAGGGGTGCCTGGGCTAGGGGCCCGGGGTTTGCCGGGGGCACGTGGCCCCGAGAGACCGGGATGGGGGCAGGGTTGAGGGAATCGGCTCGGGGAGTCGCTGTGCTTGCCCTACTTAGCATTAACTCAGGGATCTTGGCTTTAGAGACCCCTAATCCGGTCTCCTGCGTTGTATAAAAGGAGGTATCGAGGCCCAGAGAGGCCTAGTCCCTCATAGAATAGCCAGGGGTAGTCGGACCTGGCGTAACCATAATTTTCTCCCATTTCTTCCCTGCTCTGCATGAACAGGCCTGATGACTGGGTGGCGGTGCCCAAATAGCAGCCTATGCCCCAGTAGACAGGCCTGCCGGAAATACAGACCAAATGCATCGGGTGCTTTTTCGTTAGTGTCCGTAGAAGAGTTTTTGTGAGGCTCTGCAGTGGGAGAAATAGGGAGCTCGGAATAGCCGACTTTCTCGATTTGTTTTTGCTAAGCCCACAAGAGTCCGCGGTCTGGTATGCTTTGTGTTCTTGGCACATCCGGCCTTAGATTTATTGTGGTTATTTTTTGGCATTTGTAGCACTTCCCTGAAATAGTCCGGGCTGCATCAGTAAGTGGAAGTTTTAATGGCAGGATAGATGACCTATTTATTACTAGTTCTTACATTTAGTACCTTAGCAGTTGTGTATTCTCCATTCCCCCCACCCCCACCCCTTGCCTCCATAGAGCCAGAATGGTGTTCTTCATGCTTGTTCAGTGAATGACCAGGTCTAGAACCTCTTGGTAACTCTCTAGGCATTTCTGAATTTTTTTTTTATCACACTCTGATTAAGGTAAGCAGAATGTTTTCTTCACAACAAGCCTGTGGAATAGGTAGTGTAAATTTTATAGAGAAAGAAGTTGAGGCTCTGAGGTTATGTGATCACATAGGGATTCAAACCGAGGCAAGTGTTCTAAGCACTAGGCCACTCGGTGCTTGGGCTAGCCGGGTCAAGTCTGTAGAGATTAATGGCCTGTTTCGTAGTTTCCATTTAACAAGCACTTTCTGTGTGCTCACTGTTAGCAAGGATACAGAGACAAAAATAAAATTACCTGCCCTCAAGAGGCTTGTTTAATTGGGGGGAAGGGCACATGTGTACAGTATGTAAACCAGTTGTTTTGGGGGTTGGAGTGGAGTGGAACACTTTAAAATCATGAAAGGTCTTATGTAGGGAGTAGTCCCTGAGCTGTGCTAGTAAAGAAGCTAGCTGTTCTAATTCTTTTGGCAAAGGCTCAGAGCTGGAGTGTTGGGGGGAGTACTCAAAACAGGAAGTAGGCCAGTTGAACTGGAATGTTGAATTCAGGGAAAGAAATGAATCCGATGGTGCCAGACTGTAGTTGATTTAAATAGAGGAGTTTGTTTTGTCCTAGAAAGCAAGAGGGGAGCTATTGAAGCTCCTTGAGCAAAGGGAGGGACATGGTCACTTCTGCATTAGAAATATCAATATGGGAGCTGTGTGGAAAATGGAATGAGAGCACTAACAAGGACTATTGTAATAGTCCAAACAAAAGGTGATGATGAGGTTCTGAATTAGGGTGATGGCTCGAAATGAGAGAAGAGGGACAAGGGATGGAAGCGATGTTAACGGTGATAGAATGGACAAGAATTGGCAACTGATCAGATGGAGTCATGGATTTCACTGGTAAAGAGAATTTTCTGGAAGGATTACCTTGAGTTCTGGTTAAAGTCATTCATATTGGTGTGGGGCTGTGTAAGTAATCAAGGTCTGGCAGCCAGAGGTCTCTTCCTTGCAGGGACCTCTAGTAAGAGACAGGTTAGTGTGGAATATGTTGGTGACCACTCAAGGGTAGTCCATCTTAGAGGTAAGAGACAGGTTAGTGTGGAATATGTTGGTGACCACTCAAGGGTGGTCCATCTTAGAGGTGGTGTAGAGGCAGTTTGGCATCGGAAAAAGCACTAGATTTTTGAGTTAATGACTCATATTAAGTTATAGCTACAAAATAGGGATTATGGGATTTAGAACTGAAAGGGACTTGATAATCCTCTAGCCCATTTTATATTCCAGAGGAAATTAAATTAAGGTCCAAAAAAGTAAATTATATGCTAAGGTTATCCAGTAAATAACTAAACTAGGATTAAATAAGCATTTATTTACCTTGTTTTCAACATAAATTCATTGATCATTTATTTGTGTCCTTGGTTCCCAGGATGATACAAAAATAAAGTTCTTCCCCAGAGGTCAAGGTATCTTTTTCATCTCATGGTAGTACTTTTAGGGCCTGATCAAACCTTTGTCTTTTAATAGCGCTTGACCAAACACACCAAGTTTGTGAGAGATATGATCCGGGAAGTGTGTGGATTTGCCCCTTATGAGAGGCGTGCCATGGAATTGTTAAAGGTCTCTAAGGATAAGAGAGCCCTTAAGTTCATCAAAAAAAGGGTAGGTGTGAGTTCCTGGGGGTCTAGGGGGGGTATGCAGAACATCCCCCCCTCTGATGTCCTTTTTTTGTGTGTGTTAGGTGGGAACTCACATCCGGGCCAAGAGGAAGAGAGAGGAGCTCAGCAACGTCCTAGCTGCCATGAGGAAGGCTGCTGCCAAGAAGGACTAAACTGGACCCTGCCAATCTTTCCCACTTACCCAATAAAGATTTGACAAATAGGCTTGTGTTATGGACCTGATCTGTTGAACAAACATAGTGAACAAACTTTTGTCAAACACTTTAAGAATTTGGGGGGTGGGAAATGTAGAGAAAGCACTGCCCTGGCCCTTGGCAGCACAGTAGATGGTAGGCACACAGAGTTCTGGGCTTGGTAATAAATTGGATTCAAATGCTGTTCTTGCCAGGGCTTGTTTTGAATTGAGGTTTAAAAGAATGGGTAAAAAGGAAAGACAACTAAGAATATATGAGCACAAAAGGATGGTGGTTTGAGGACAATCTCCTTTGGTGAGCAAGGGCCTTGAGATAAGGTCCAAAACAAGCATTTATTAAGTGCTTTTTTATAGGCTAGGCACTGTTAAGCACCAGAGATGGAGTGGACCCCTTAGTACCTTCAGTCTGATAAATTGATGATGTGTTAAAATCAGGAAAAAGATGGGCAAACACCAGTATTGGAAATGATTTTTATCATAAATTATATTTTCAAGCACAACAGGCCTTCTCTAAATTATAAATTGCTCTCTAAGCTATAATTATGTATGAAACCATCATGAATGGGTTTCCTTGGCGGTCTAGCAGCTTTACTGATCCTTAAAACTTCTGTCTGTGATGCCAACCTTGAGAATTTGTTTGGCTGAAGCTTCCCTCCCCTTAGAATCTGAAAGTTCATCGTTCCACACTTTCCTCGTGGGGAAAAACAATGTCGAAGATCTCATTGTAGTGCTCCACAAAGTGTGTTTCCAGCCCTTCAGTGATGAAGCTTGCAAGGTCATAATAGTCTTTCTTGTTCTCTGCAGGGAGGATGACACAGGTGACTCCTGCTCTTTTGGCCTACAAGGGCAATGAACAAAATCAGGAGTAAGGCTCTGATGGGGGCCAACTCAGGCTGGCACCTGTGTTGGGATCCTAATGCCCAGGCCCCAACAATAAAAATCACCAAGCAAGAATCTGGACACAATCCTTTTAAGTGGCATGGAACCAATGAATGCTTGGAGCAGGAGAGAAAATAAGTATGAATAGTTAGTTAGCGAGCTTCTCCAGGGAGAGGACTGACACTGTCTCTTTCCCCCAAAATCTTGGCATAATAGGGCATGGGGGAGTAACATCAACTAAAACTTGATGAATAAGCATGTAAATAAAAATGTTTGGTGAAAAAACACTGGGTTCTAGCCCCACCACCAACACAAGATTTTGTTAGCTTTAAGGCCAGGAACTGATACCTTGTTCTATCCATAGGGCACTGCACATGAAGTGCTTAATAAGTGTTGAATTAAGTCAACTTTGGACCTCAGTTGCAACATCACTACCTGCCTTAAGGCAGAAGACTAGGCCAGAGGACTTAGAGGAAACAACACCATGACCGTTCCCATTTCTATGGGGCTTTTGAAAACCCCCTCACCTCCCCACCCAGGTAGTATAAAGTAACATCACCCATTTTAAGGACCAGAGAAGTGAAGAGAGGTAATGAGAGAGCTAATCAGAGTTGGAACCAGAACTTGTATTCATGGCTTCTGAGTCCAGCAGTCTCAAGCACTTACTGCAATGGTTTTCTCCTTAATGCCTCCCACAGGAAGGATCTTGCCAGTGAGCGACACCTCCCCTGTCATGGCCACATTCTGCCGAATGGGCTGGTTCATGGCCAAGGAGAGCAGTGCAGTGACAATGGTGCAGCCTGCACTGGGGCCATCCTTGGGGGTTGCACCCTGTGAAGAAGAGGACGGGGGCTTGTGGGTTGGTGCAAAGGCAGGGTTTAGGGGTTTGAGGACAAGAAGGGGTGGGGGTGTGGGCTGGGCTGTATGCTTACCTCAGGCACATGCAGATGGATGTGTGAGGCCAACAGGAAATCGTTGGATGGGTCCTTACGCATTAAGAATGCCCGGGCAAATGTGTATGCAATCTTGGCACTTTCTTTCATGACTTCCCCCAGCTGACCTGTCACCTCTATGCTTCCATCTTTGCTGTCTGTTCCCTTGGGGCGCCGTGGTGAGGTCTCAATGAACAAGGTAGAGCCTCCTGAGGCAGGGAAAGAGACCATCTGATCAGGCTCAGAGCTAAACACTGCTAATTATGACCATGTCCTGGCTGCACTGGGGGCATTCAATGGTTTCCTACTGTGGTTTGGTTTTGGACTGGACTTATGTAACTCAATAGTACAGGGAAAACTCCCAGCAAGCCAACTTCCCTCAGGAGTGCAGATCCACTCTAATTCTGCAGCAGGACTGATGGCACTGCCCAGGGTCACAGAGCTGCTCGAGCCTGATATGCCCACCACACCTGGTTCACTCTTCTTGTCTTATGAGGAAGAAATGGTCCTCATCATTTCAAACCCCTCCCAGCCAACCTGGACCACGTGCTTCATAAACAGGCTGTGCTTTCTTGCCTCTCCCTGCTTATGCAGTTCCTCGAACAGCTGTGATCCTCACCTCATTACTGCAATTCCTACTCATCTTTTAAGGGCTAACTCACACCATCTCTTCCAAAAAGCCTTCCCTGATTTCACCTCTCCCACTCCAGACTTCACCTCAGCTCTTTCCACCTCTAAGGATCATGATACGTATTATAATCATCTGTGTCTACCACCCAAAGGGCTCCACTTCCCTAATGCCTGGCACGGTACTTTACAAACAGCTGTCCTTCACAAAGGACCATTACCCATCAGCCCCACCTCTTTCCCTATCTTACCCATGGCTGTCCAGGCCAGACCCATGACCACGCCTGGTGGTGTCACATCATACATGCGCTCCACAGTGAAGAGGGGCTTCCCTACAAAGTCCTGTAGGTTCTCGGGTGTTATTTCCACAGACTCCATCTCCCCACTGACTAGCTTGTAGGCAGACTTTCTTAACATCTGGGGAAAGGGCAAGGAAGGAAGAATTTCACCAGTTAGTTTGACACAAATAGGTTATTAGATTGCGGGTAGGGAGACAATGGGGAGGTCAGATCAGGTTAGTCCTCTGCTTAAGATGCTTATTGGCTCTACTGCCCCAAACCAAAAAAGGCAACTCCTCTCTCCCTCTCCCCACCACCTTCACCCCAACCTGTGCCCCGGTACCCCCACATGGGTGGTCCCTCCATGCTGGAATGTTCAGATGATCTCCCCTCTGGCCATTCTGTCCAGGGGTCAACAGGCCCTCCTCCATGAGGCCTTTCCTGACCCTTTAGGTTGTTTGTGCCTAACACAAAGTAAGAGTTCCGTCAATGCTGGCTGAATTGAACAACCCCAAGGCTCACCTTCTCCACCTGCTTCTGTAGGTTTCGAACACCACTCTCTCGGCAATACTGCTTGATAAGAAGGGTCAACACGTCTGATGAGACTTTGGTCTTGCTTTCATCCAGACCGCACAGGATTCGGGCCTGAGGGACCAGGTAACGCTGAAAGGAAAACCAACTCATCAACTTAACGTATGTGCTGGGGGAACAAGAAAGGGAAGAATCCTGCCATCTGTTATACTTCCTCCCTCATTTCATTGAACATTAAGAGTTGGAAATTAATTATCCCTTTCTGCCCAGTGCCGGAATCCACTCTATGCTGGCATTTCTCCCAAGTGGCCACGGTGCTTCCTTGGTCACACACCCCAGATACCTGAAGATAGTAATGACAGCCGGTGTCAGAGGGAGCAGTCAGTCTGGAGTCCAAGTGAAAAGCTTAATGCCTCAAACAGGAATGAACTGTTTATATTTCTGTGGTGCTTCAACCTCTCAGTAGCTCACACTTGGAGTTTTATTTTGCTCACAACAAACTTGTGAGAGAGTGCAAGAATTTTCATTTTACATACAACAGAAAAGCGACCACAGAGGTGAGGTGACCTGCCCAGGCCAAGAGCTAGATGGGAACGTGTGGAAATGCAAATGCACGTACTCTGACTCCAGATTCAGTGCACTCAACAGGACAATGCCACAAATGACCAGTCAAGCTTCAACAACCACAAAATTATCCTTCATTTCACTGAAAATACAAAATCTTAAGACTTCAGATTGGAGCCTCAAGGGCTAGCTAATCTAATTCATACCCAAATAAATGAAGCCGTTGTACAAGTAACTCTATCTGTGAATAATGAATACCCAGCAAGATACATAGGTGTGGACTAGGATACAAAGTGACAGGTGATTAGATGAGGAAGAGGACCCTGGGAGGCAGCTTGGCGAAGTGGATAGTGATCACAAGACCTCATGCACTTCCCCACCCCGGGGTATTTAGAGAGGAAACTAGGCAGCTGTAAGGGGCAAAAGGTGGTACCCATGGGAGCTCCAGTAGCCTAACACCCAAGGCCCCAGGAAAAGGCTGGGGGAAAAGACTATGGTTCCCACATCAGGCTGGGCAGGAAACAGGAAGAACAAACACTCGGAACTTATCTCACCTCTGCAATGGCTAGTTTCTCCTCAGCCACGTAGCCAGAGACGTTGATCATCTCCATCCTGTCTCTCAGGGGCTCAGGGATGGTTTCTATAACATTGGCTGTGCAGATGAACAGAACCTGAGGAAAGCCAGACCCATAAGGCAGATGGTACCCTATTCTAATCCAAGCATAGCCATGGGTCCATCAGGACTCAGTGGCTTGTGGCCTATGGTAGAAAGATAAATACCTTGGACAGATCCACTGGGACATCTAGATAGTGGTCCAGGAAGTTAGAGTTTTGCTCTGGATCTAGAAGCTCAAGCAATGCAGAAGAGGGGTCTCCCTGGTAGCCTCGCCCGATCTTATCCACCTGCAGCACATTGTGGAAGATCCAGTTGGTACCTCTCTCCACTTATGGGAAGCAGACTCTAAGCTTTAGAACTGAAAGGAATACAGTATCTAACCCAAACCCTCAGTAGAGATGTGGACCCTGAAGCTCAAACAACTTACAGGACTTGACCAAGGTAAGTGCAGTCCAGTCCAACCAGCTCCGAGACTCTAAGGTCACTGGTGCCATTTCTACTTTAGAATGGGGATACTAGAGAAATGAAGCTCTCAGCCTAGGCCAGCTTGTCACTGAGGAATGCTCCTCTCTATTGCAATACCTTGACTCCTATTTCCTTGTGTGACAAGAATAGGGGGAAATCTCTATCCATAACTGTGCCAGCCTGGCTGATAAACCAGACCATGGGCTCGTTTGAAAACCAAGGCTTTTAATGCAACCTTTTGGATCTAAGTAATAGCTCTACCTGCCACATGATTTCTACCCCAAGGGCTAACTGGGTACTGAGTTCCCTATTTCAAGAGGTATTTGAGGAAAGGCTGCCCAACCTGCAGAGATGAGCTCTTAGGAAATGATGGGGGTTCCTTTTCCATGGCCCTTAGGAAGTATCACAGTTGTCCATTAGTGAGGGACAAGAAGGACTCAGAATCTGACCAAAAGTATTGGTGGTGACGTTACCACTCTAATTTCCACAAGCTTTTTCTAGTTACTAAGCTGAACCTAGTGGAAAATGCATCCCCTGGGCACCTGGCTTTTTCCCTAGGCCCAACACAAGTATTCTGAGCAGGCTCCCCAGACGGGATAGAAGAAGTGCTTTCCAAGGGGGCAGACACACGACCTCATCGATGAGAATCAAGGGGTTTTCCGTCTTAGTCTTTTTCAGACACTGGATAATCTTCCCTGGCATGGCCCCAACATATGTCCTCCTAGAGAAGAGAGACCACAGCAGAGTTAAAATTTAAACAAAGTCTTGTTGAACTGAACTAAATTTTGGGGGGAAATGGGTAAAGAGGAGCCCAAATGTGTCTTTCTTTTGAAACATTTCAAAGGACCATTTAATATACAAAATAGGTCAAAACAAATGTTTCCAATATTATCCCGTTAACTCCTTAGCTGTTATATGTCCTATACTGTATGGGTACTGAGCGTGCCTGAAGACAAGGTTAATTTTGTGGCTCTGCCATTGTCTCAGAGAGCCAGCCAGAACGGTGGAATCAGGAGCCCCAAGTTCAAATCCTGGCTCTCAAATTAGTGTACATGGGCAACTCCTTTATAGCTTTCCTGCACCCCAGTTTCTTCTCTTCTGTAAATCTGAGATTTTTGCATTTCCTAACTCATAGGCTTGTAGGAGAAAAGTACTTGGTAAACCTCAAAGCCTCTAAGCACATGAAATGGTTGACAGTCATAGTAATAATGAAATCTTTTAAAAATACAGTTGTGTCTAGCACAGAGCTCTCCACATGAGGACTTGAGATCTTTGGATGGAAGTTCATAAAATATTTAATCAACTCCCACCCAAAGGTAACAGGACTTAAGCCAAATATCTCACCCAACCAACACATTAGTTAACCCTCCTGGATTCCTGTCAAATATTTCCCTCCAAAAAACCCTGCAAGATCAAGGACGCTGTTAGCTCCATTTTATAGAGAAGTACAAGGTTTCAAAAGGAAGCAATCTGTCCAAGGTCACGAGGCTGACAGTGGGCAACAGGGCAGAGATTCTGATTTTCCAAATCCATCCTGGATGGAAGGGATCCTCCCTTCCCCTATTCAACAAGTCTCTAATCCATGCACTGCCAAATTCAAAATGGAATCCACCCTTATTCCTGACTGGCAACAGCTACACAATTAAATAGGGAACAGATATGAAATGGGACTTATCCCATTTAGGGATAATAAGGCAAAGCAGTTCTCAAAGTTCAGTTTTTTCAAGGACTTTGCTTAAGTCATTCGTTGATCAGTTGGGTAATTTCATCAAAGAGTTATTTTCCCACATCCTCTCAAAGGCTGTCTCATCAAACCAAAGGCCTTGGTTATATCATCATAAATCAAGATGGGCCAGGACAAGTCTTATCTTCATAATGTAGCCTTTTTCCTCTACCCTCTCAGTCACTCCTTTGGGAGCCAAGAATGCCAGAGCTGAAAGGACTTTAGGAGTCCATCTAGTTCAGAGAGTGCTCCCAAGTCTTCTTTGTGTCATGGTGCCCCAACCCTCCTCTGACAGTGTGGAGCCTTTGGATTCTTAGGGTACTGTTTTTAAATGCATAAACTAAAACACAGAGGATTATACAAGAAATAGATCACACTGAAATATGTCATCATAACTTTTCTTAAAAAGCTGACAGAACCCAGGTCAAGAACTCCTAATCTAATTCAAGCCTCTCATTTTGCTGATAGGAGCCCCTAAGGTCACAGGCTGACCTCTTTGCCAAAGCCCAGCTCAAGAATGCCAGGAAAGTCCTCACCAAAGCCAAGTCCTCACCCAAATTTCAATGAATATCCTTTCCATCAACAGGACTAGTAGTTCCTTAAGGGAAGACTTACATGAGGATCACAGGTTTAGAAAGACAGGACTTTAGACATTCTTTTCAAATCTTCCCTAAAGTACAGCATGCAAGGGATCTGAACTTTTATCTTCTGCCTCCAAACCCAGTGCTCTTCCCATTGTCTCAGACTGCCTCTTCTCCATCCTCATCTGTGCTTCATGACACAGGAGTAGGCACCCAAGGCAGGCTCTCAACAAACACATTTCTGACTTGACTAAACATGTGGCAATGACCGAGGCTGAATAAGTGGGCTGCACACGAGCACTAGTGCCATCTGCATGAAGGTCACCGAGACGAGGAAGACAACTCTTCGCTGTGTTTCCAGTTCCCTAGCCCAGTGGCAGGTGTTTGGGGTGACACAGGAGTCAAGACAGACCTTAGACAAATCACCTTACCTTTCTGAGCCTCAGTTTCCTGATCTATAAAATCACAGTCAAATGGGGGCGGAGCCAAGATGGTGGCTGGTAAGCACGGACTAGAGTGAGCTCCGTACCCGAGTCCCTCCAAAAACCTATAAAAATGGCTCTGAACCAATTCTAGAACGGCAGAACCCACAGAACAGCAGAGGGAAGCAGGGCTCCAGCCCAGGACACCCTGGATGGTCTCTGGGCGAGGTCTATTCCACACGGAGCTGGGAGCTGGGAACGGAGTGGAGCAGAGCCCAGCCTGAGCGGCGTGGACGATCCAGACCAGAAGCCGGGCGGAGGGGGCCCTAGCGCCCTGAATATGTGAGCTGCGGCAGTTACCAGACCCCTCGACCCACAAACACCAAAGACTGCAGAGAAGGTTAGTGGGAAAAGCTGCGGGAGTGGAAGGAGTTCGCGGTTCGGCTTCCAGCCCCGGGGGCAGCGGAGGTGGGGCAGCTACAGCTGTTGTTACTTCCGGCTCCAGGCCCACCTGGTGGGAGGAATTAAGTGGCGGATCAGAGCAGGGGTGCACAGCCTGCCGAAGATCTAAGCCCAGTCTGGACTGGGGGTCCTTGGGGAAGGAGGAGTGCGGCTCTGACAGAGCTGGCACCTCCCCCCCAAACGTAGAACATAGAATTCGTAAGTCTACAAGCAGTCATACCCCACTGAAAAACTCAAGGGTCAAGTTAGTTGGTTGGGAATATGGCCAGGCAGCGAAAACGCGCCCAGATTCAGTCTCAGACTTTGGATTCTTTCTTTGGTGACAAAGAAGACCAAAACATACAGCCTAAAGAAGACAACAAAGTCATAGAGCCTACAACAAAAGCCTCCAAGAAAAACATGAACTGGCCCCAGGCCATAGAAGAACTCAAAAAGGATTTGGAAAAGCAAGTTAGAGAAGTAGAGGAAAAATTGGGAAGAGAAATGAGAAGGATGCAAGAAAACCATGAAAAACAAGTCAATGACTTGCTAAAGGAGACCCAAAAAAATACTGAAAAATACACTGAAGAAAACAACACCTTAAAAAACAGACTAACTCAAATGGCAAAAGAGCTTCAAAAAGCCAATGAGGAGAAGAATGCCTTGAAAGGCAGAATTAGCCAAATGGAAAAGGAGGTCCAAAAGACCACTGAAGAAAATACTACTTTAAAAATTAGATTGGAGCAAGTGGAAGCTAGTGACTTTATGAGAAATCAGGATATTATAAAACAGAACCAGAGGAATGAAAAAATGGAAGACAATGTGAAATATCTCCTTGGAAAAACCACTGACCTGGAAAATAGATACAGGAGAGATAATTTAAAAATTATTGGACTACCTGAAAGCCATGATCAAAAAAAGAGCCTAGATACCATCTTTCAGGAAATTATCAAGGAGAACTGCCCTGATATTCTAGAGCCACAGGGCAAAATAGAAATTGAAAGAACCCATCGATTGCCTCCTCAAATAGATCCCAAAAAGAAATCTCCTAGGAATATTGTTGCCAAATTCCAGAGCTCCCAGATCAAGGAGAAAATACTGCAAGCAGCCAGAAAGAAACAATTTGAGTATTGTGGAAACCCAATCAGAATAACCCAAGATCTGGCAGCTTCTACATTAAGAGATCGAAGGGCTTGGAATGCGATATTCCGGAGGTCAATGGAGCTAGGATTAAAACCTAGAATCACCTACCCAGCAAAACTGAGTATCATGTTCCAAGGCAAAATATGGAGTTTCAATAAAATAGAGGACTTTCAAGCTTTCTCAGTGAAAAGACCAGAACTGAATAGAAAATTTGACTTTCAAACACAAGAATCAAGAGAAGCATGAAAAGGTAATCAAGAAACGGAAATTGCAAGGGACTTACTAAAGTTGAACTGTTTTGTTTACATTCCTACATGGAAAGATGATGAGTATGATTCGTGAGACCTCAGTATTAGGGTAGTTGAAGGGAATATGCATGTATATATGTATATATATATATAAGTGAATGTGTATGTATGTATATATCTATGTGTATATGTATGTATGTGTATGTATGTGTATATGTATATATATGTGTTTATATATATATAGATGTAAAAGAGAGAGAGCAGACACAGGGTGAGTTGAAGATGAAGGGAAGATATCTAAAAGAAATAAAATGAAATTAAGGGATGAGAGAGTAACATACTGAGAGAGGGAGATAGGGAGAGATAGAATGGGGTGGATGATCTCGCATAAAGGTGGCAAGAGGAAGCAGTTCTATGGGAGGAGGGGAGAGGGCAGGTGAGGGGGCAATGAGTGAACCTTGCTCTCATCAGATGTGGCCTGAGGGGGAATACCATACATACTCAGTTGGGTATCTTACCCCACAGGAAAGAAGAGGGAGGAAGATAAAAAAAAAAATAAAAGGCAGGGGGATGATGGAGGGGAGGGCAGATGGGGGTGGAGGTAATCAAAACAAACACTTTGGAAAGGGGACAGGGTCAAGGGAGAAAATTCAATAAAGCGGGATGGGTTGGGAAGGAGCAAAATGTAGTTAGCCTTTCACAACATGAGTATTGTGGAAGGGTTATACATAATAATACATGTGTGGCCTAGGTTGAATTGCTCAACTTCTTAGGGAGGGTGGGTGGGAAGGGAAGAGGGAAGAGAATTTGGAACTCAAAGTTTTAAAATCAAACGTTCAAAAACAAAAAAAGTTTTTATATGCAACTAAAAAATAAGATACACAGGCAATGGGGTGTAGAAATTTATCTTGCCCTACAAGAAAGGAAGGGAAAAGGGGATGAGAGGGGAGGGGGGTGATAGAGGGGAGGGCTGACTGGGGAACAGGGCAACCAGAATATAAGCCATCTTGGAGTGGGGGGGAGGGTAGAAATGGGGAGAAAATTTGTAATTCAAAATGTTGTGAAAATCAATGCTGAAAACCAAATATGTTAAATAAATAAATTGCATTTAAAAAAAAAATCACAGTCAAATAAGAAAGATGCCACCTCTGAGGTCTAAATCTCAGGAAAGCCTCAGCAAATAAGATACCACCATATCTAATTCAATCCTAACTATACACTGTAGACCACAAATGCCATAAAGGTTCAGAGGTTGGGAAGAACAATGAAGGCTTGAAATGGTCAGGGAAGGCTTGAGGTGGAACATGAGCTAAGCCTTGGAGAGAAGGAAGAGTTCAAACACAGCAGTGTCTTCTCAGTCCTGAGGGACTTACCTGTGTCCTTTGATTTCTGCCACGTCAGTCATGCCTCCAACACTGAATCGGAAATATTCTCTATTCAAAGCTCTTGCAATGGAGCGAGCAATGCTTGTCTTGCCCACTCCTGGAGGACCGTAGAAACAAAGGATCTTCCCTTGTGTTGATCCTCGGAGTTGGCTCACAGCAATAAATTCCTGAACACAGGAAGGAAGTATTATGGGTCAGGAATACTCAAATTTATACACACTACAAGTAGGACCCCCATCTCCCAAGATAGAAGTTATGGTAGAGAGCTTATGAACTTTGCTTAGGGTCATATGCAACAGAGAGTACCCTGACTGCTTGACTCTCCCACTCCTTCTAGGATACTTTCCATGATACTCATTCCCCTATACTTTAGCACCTACAGCATACAATCTAGCATTAAAGCATGTCTTATATTAGCTTGCATTCTATCTTATATTCTTAGCATCTAACAAACACCTTGCTTGGCACATGATAGGTGCTTAATAAATGCTCATTAACCAAGTAAGACTGAATGTTATCAATCAAAATGTTTGTAAAAAGTGCTTAACACAGTGCCTAGCATAAAACACGTGCATGTTCCCTTTCCATCCCCTTATCAGTTGATGGGCTGACCACAGGAGAGGACAGTGGGACTCTCACCACCCTTAATACGGACATTCTGCTGTTGTTAAGGCAGCTAGTGCTACTGATGACTTGGAATGAGTCTGCATTCCACTAAAACCTCCAGATTGTTTGTAAGGGAACTCTTCTCACACCACACCCTCCCCAATCCTGCACCTGTGAACTTTGATTTTTTTGAACCCAGTGTACTTTACATGTATCTCTATTAATTTCTACCTTGTGAGATCCCACCCAACCAACACATTAGTTAACCCTCCTGGATTCCTGTCAAATATATTAAACAAGTCAGCTATTCTGTCACCCAAGTCCTAACAACAATGTCTCAGACACTCTAACAAGTCAGCTATTCTGTCACCCAAGTCCTAACAACAATGTCTCAGACACTCTGCTGGTGGCCTCCCTCCACCCCGATGATGACAAATCTTTGGGTCTATCAGTTATCTCAATCAGTTATTTATCCACTTAACTGTACTATCACCTTGTCCTCAAGGATGGGCATGAGAGACTATGTTAAATGTTTTGCTGAAATCCAGGTATACTAAGTCTATGTCCCTCTCCTGAGTATAGTAACCCTGTTAAAAAAAAAGAGAAGGAAATCAAGGGTCTAAAACTGGAGTCTGGGTCGGTGTTACAGTAGGAGGCTGCAGCGTGCAGAAAAGAGCTTACCAAGATGCGTTTCTTGACATCCTCCATGCCATAATGATCTTCTTCCAGGACTTCCTTGGCTCGGGCCAGATCTAGATTCTCATCACTTTGTTTCCCCCAGGGTATGGAAGTCAACCAGTCCAAATAATTTCGGGTGACACTGAATAATACACATATCCAATGAATTAACTTTGACTTAACTGAAGAGTCTAAACCAGACGTTGTCAAACACCAAACACTCCTCTGGGGCCCCCAATACCAATACCAATACTCAAGTGGAGTCCTAACCAGATTAAAAATGAAATTGGGCAAGATTTAGCAAAATAAATAAAAATGCAATAGAACATGGTGTTGTATGATATTCTAAATCGTTATAAAGCCTGAAGGTATTTTCAACTGGAGTTTGACACTGCGGATCTAAACCATACTCTGTGGTTCAAACTGGTCTTCTTACTGCTTTTCATACACGACTTTCCATTTCCTGTCTCTATATCTTTGCACAGGTTGTCCCCTCATGCCTGGAATGCCCTCTCTCTTTACCTTTGCCTCTCACAATCCCTGAGTTTCCTTCAAAACTCAGCTTAAGTGCTACCTCCTACAAGATGTCTTTCCCGATCCATTCCCACCCCCGACACCCCAAACAGAAAATTATCTTTTATTTGCTTTTTGTGTGTCCTTATATGTACACCTATTGTTTCTCTTGATAACATTTAGGCTCTTGGAGAACAGATACTGTTTCGATTTCTCCCTATCTCCAGTACAACGTATGACATGTGGCAGCTATGCAATAAAAGCTTGTTGATTTCTAGACCAGGAATGGAAGAGAGTTATCTGTGACTCTTCCTCATGGGATAGGATGTCTTTGGGTCAGGCTGTTGCTGGGCTAGGATTTCAAATGGGCCAAGGGTCTGGGGCATTCTGCTTGTATGTAAGCGTATGTTTGGATGAATGGAAAAACTTCCTAACAATTTCCCTTGCTGAAGCTTCAGTGGCTTCCTATTGCCTGTAGGATGAAAATAAGTTATCCCTGCCACATCTTGGGCTTGGATTATGGGCATGGCGTCCCCACCACGTGGAAAATCTGCATAAAATTTTTTGACCCTTCCTTTGTAACAGAGAAGTCTAAATTTCTTATGCTGACCCACGATACAGCAGAACCTCGATGGGGAAAGTGACTATGTGGAAGGAAATAACTACATATACTTGTGCCTACCATTTAAATTCCTGCACAATCTGGTTCTAATCTGTCTTCAAAACTGATTTCACATTACTCTTTCCCTCATGCCCTTTATGCTTTAGACACATGGGTCTACTTGATATCTCCCAGCTTCATGCCATCCCCTACCCCTGGGATACCTCAGATCCTCGAAATCTCCAGCTCCTTTCAGGGTTTGGCTTAAAGGGCCCCCTCCTACATAAGGACCTTCTTGATTTGTTCCTCCAGTTGCCAGAGTCCCATGAATCCCAGAAATGACTCATCTGTGTATTTTCCCCAGAGTAAAATGTTAATAAGCTTCTTCAGGAAAGATATGGTCCTATTTTTTTGTCTTAGTATC
Source organism: Trichosurus vulpecula (assembly GCF_011100635.1). Lineage (NCBI taxonomy): Eukaryota > Metazoa > Chordata > Mammalia > Diprotodontia > Phalangeridae > Trichosurus > Trichosurus vulpecula. The sequence continues at coordinate 72,078,136 of NC_050573.1, forward strand.
CCCAGGACAATGCCCTGGCTCACAGTAAATTAGTTATCGAAATCTTTCCAAATCTACCTGCAACATCTCTCAAATCTCTGCCACCTTTTGATTCCTTCTGAATCTACCAGGGACAGGAGAAGAGGTGGGACAAGACATTAGCTGTTTAACAGGTTTTCCCACTTCTACTCTCCCCTCAATGCAATTTAGCCTTCAGACTGACTTACTGCCAGAAGAGACCTAATTACATACCTTCAGGATATTGCCTCTTATGTAGGACTCTGGCCACATCTCTCCTAAGTTAAAAACATTTCAATGGCTCTTTACCTCTTAATAAGTAAATGCCAACCCCTTTTCTGGACACTAAATGACCTTCACAAATAAGCAGCTACCCTCCTACTACAGCCTCTTCTCATATCATACTCTCCAACTTCTGCTGGCAAACGGGGCTACTTTCTTTTCCCTGAAAATACCCTGTTACTTTCTCAGTCCTGTACTATGTGTTCATTTTGCCCCCTACACCTTTACCATTCTCTCCTCTCTCTATCAGCTAGGAAGCGAGATGGTGGTCTGAAAGGCCTGCTAGAAAAGACAAGCTTGAGAGATGCTGATGAAGAAAATCGTATCAGGAGAGGAGGGGTCCAAGGCAAGACCTTAAACTGATAAAAGGAGAAATAGCTACCCTAGGCTGCTGGCTAGTTTAGCTGGGAAGGGTCGGGGGGGGGGGGGGGGGGAAGAGAAGGGAAGCAGAGATACAGAGGGAAGCAAATAGTCTCTGAGAAAGCTGAAGACAATTAGAGCAGAAACTGTCTGTGTAATTAAGGGATAGCTTCCGGGTTGGCAACCTGCTGAAGGTGGGTATCAAGTACACCAGCCCAAGCTTCTCTACTCCTGCCAGAGGTGGAATGGGAGCCAGAAGCAGGTCACTCATGCCCAGCTTCTCCAAGAGCCTCAAGGCAGCAGGCAGCATACATTCTACCTCAGGGCACTAACATCTGTGTCAACTGTAGACCACTTTCCTCAAAGCCAAGGTATCACTCATATGCTAAGTCCTCTCCCTCTGCTGGATTAAATGGCCATCTCTTAAGGGCATTTCCAATTCTCACATTCTATAAGCTGAGATTTTTTTTTTTAAGGGAGTCAAGATAGGGGAAGGGGGCAGGAATTCTCAAGACAGCTATATGCAAAACTCAACCAATTCAAATATCTTTATTAGAGCAGGAGTTCTTAACCTGGGGTCCATGAATTTATTCAAAAAAAATTTTAGTAACTGCATTTTGATATATTGGCTTCTTTTGCAAATCTATGCATTTTAAACCGTTATTCTGAGAAGAGGTCCAAAGGTAAGGCCCAAACACAAAAAAGGTTACGAACCCTTGCCTTGGAGGGTACCTGTTTCAAGTATGTATAAATCACAACTATAATGCCCTCTCCCTGACCACCTCTGATTAACAGAGGGCTCACTACTACAGAGCTTGCCCAATCCTATTTTTGGCCAGGTATGCCCCTAAAATTCACAATCTTTTTGTTTTGCTGGCTGATAGGCCTGATCTAGGCTTGAGGTGAGTGAACTCATGTTCAATAAATGCACAAAGTGACCAATGGGGGGCACATGTCTATGTTCAGGCTGGCAATAGCTAGTTCACTCAATCCAAGTTCAGCTCTTGGATGAACTACCTGACTTGTTTTTCTGATATGGAACTTCCCTCGGAGATCTAGTCCTTGAACAAAGAGAAGCCCACCACACTGTGACAGGCACCAACGTAACCTAAATAATAAGCTCCTGGAGGAGAGAGGCTGTGCCTGTCTTGGCATCTCCCCCAGCACACACCAAATTAATGAAGATAATCACCACCGGAACTGGAGCTCCCAAAAGTTAAAATACTTTTCAGGAGAGGACAGGGCCAGGAAGCAGATTACCATCCTCACTGGTTACTGCTCTCTCTGCAGACACTTCCATAGAATTCCCTCAAAATTCCTAATAGTTTAGCAAACATCCTGGGGCTCTGATTAGTTGGATGTTTTGCTTACCATAAAAGTCAGATTTCTCCTCTGACAAGGTACAGTTAATATGATTAGCATTCAGGCATGACGCACTGTTCTGTAAGAAGGCCTTGAAATTTCAAAGGAGATAAACAACTCTGTTGTTTCCAGAGGGCAGTGAGCAAAAGACATACAAATTCAACTCTCAGCAATCCCAATTCTGAAGGTTAGAATTACTTCCCTATCACCAGGGTTTGGGATTGGTACCTCTGGCCATGAGAAAGGTTCTTTGAATACCAAGACTTTTGCTCTAGGATGCTGAAGTGTCCCCAACCTCTTGGATTTTGAAGTCCATGTTCTGGACCAGAGGTGGGGAACCTGTGGCCTTGAAGCCACACGTGGTCCTCTAGGTCCTCATGTGCGGCCCTTTGACTGAATCCAAACTTCACAGAACAAATCCTTTTGGCACTAGCTGCTGCCACGTGTACAAACTGATATAATTACCAGGTCAATTCCAGATTGCCTTTTCTCTTCAATTATATTACTTTGCTTTACCCAGAGTACTATCCAAGTTCATCCCTCTCTGCTAAACTTCTGGGCTCCAGAGACTAGCTACAAATGGACTGTCTCCCCACCCTCCTGAATTATGGGACCCTTGGTTGTCAGCTACTAACTTGAACTCTGAGGAATGATTGTCCAATAAGCCCAATTTACTGAGCTCTTCATCAATCACATCCATGACGTGCTTGGGAACGGTGAGTTCCTTTAAACGTTCTCGGAATTTCTCCTCAATGGCATCTTTGTCTTCTTTCTCCAGACCCAGCTCTTTCTTGATGATTTTTAGCTGTTCTTGCAGAAGATACTTGCGGTGAGTCTGCTTGATCTTCTCTTCTACCTACAACAGGCAATAGCTGACCTCTATGTGACAGAGCAGATGGGCAGGAGCCTCACGTAAGACATGCAGGTCACATGCAGCCATCATGAACTCCCCCTTTCAGAGTCAACACAATCACACTTGAGAGCGGGCACATGTGCACACATGCACACACATGCACGCACACCAGAAACTGGCCCAAAGTCACTACTTCCAGCTGTGTCCCCTCAAAAGGCTGCCAGCACTGCCCCAGAGTAACAGATGTTTACTGACAGCTCCTCAGACCCAGCTCAGCCCTGCCCCCTGGAGAGGGCTCCAGAAGAAGTCTGAGGGAACAGTGTGGGCTCATCCAGTTTTTATCATCTCTTTAGGGAAACCAAGCCAGTGGCTTTTTTATTTACAAAATGCTCCTCAGATTCTAAGTCTCCCATTACTTTCCCATTCTATTGGCAGAAAAGAGATCACTGGCCAGTACCTTCTGAAGCCATTGTCTCCACCATGGCCTTTCCCAAGGGCTACCAGACACAGGTAAGAGACAGAATACAACTAGCACATGCCTATATCACTGACGCAGCCTAGGCTCTGATAGCTTTCAACTTCAAATGTTGCTATTACAATGCTCAAAGTACTCCTTTAAACATTCTTTTCTCTGTTCTTACCTCTCTCTTATCCCATTGTCTCTGAAATGTCTTCCTCTACTATCTTATTCTGGTGTCAGAGTGACCCTGGACTCTTGAAGGCTGTGTGGCAAGTCCTGGCAGGTTATAAATTGCCAGCCTGCTGAAGGACAGCGAGGTTCTTGTTTTCCAAAGACCAGCCTGGCTTGGACTGAAGAGTTCCTCACCAGAAATTTGGCCACAGCAGCTCAACTCCGATTTACTCTGACAGGGTGGAAATGTCCACCCTGCTAAAGCCATAGTTCTTTGAAAGTAGCGAAGGAAATGCACAAGTGTCATTCTTCTCTCAAGGTGCCAGCAATGTGAAAAGTGCCCTTTTTCATCTTTGTATTCCCAGTCTCAGTATTTAAGTTTGGGGAAAACATGGCTAAACCAGAAGAGGAATACAAATGGCTATCAGAAAGCTATGGGGTATAGGGAGAGATATGTATTAAGAGGAGATCAGGCAGAAGGAGACAAAACTGAGCTTCGCTTCTTGCTTCGTGTTTGGGCCTTGGAAACTTTGGGGAAGAAGAGCTGAAGCCTGGCCAGGTTTGCTGTCACAGGGCCAGTCACTCCAATTTGTGGGACCTTTCTCTGGAAAGCCCAGCTTTTCAAATACCACTCTTTCCTTGGGATTCCCTCCAGACTTTGCTTGTTACCTTGCTGAAGGCTAGAGAGGCTGAGTGGCCTCCAGGGAGCAAATTAAATGTTGAGCTTTTTTGCGTAAGAATTTATGTAAAAAACTCCCATCCAGAGGTTAGCACCACACGCTCCTTACAAGGAAGGTACTTCTCACACTCTATTAAAGTCAATCCTGCTCTCTCCTCACACACTTGTTTGCTTGGATGCCATGCTTAGGAGTGAGACCTCCCTCTCTCCAGTACATCCTCCAAAGCTGCCACAAGGACATTCCTAAGGCACAGGTTTTACATGTCACCCCCTCCTCCCCTCATCAACAACTCCCCAGGACATTCTCCTGCTTCTAGAACCAAATATAAATATCTCTGTTGGGCTTTTAAAGTGCTTCAAAACTTGGCTTCCACCTCCCCTTCCGGACTTCTTTCTCCTGCTTCATACACACTGCACTGTAGCCAAATTAACTAGCCTTTTTGCAGTCATCCACATTTCATCTCCTATCTCCAAGCCTTTCAGAGGCAATGCCTCATGCCTAGAATGTATCCCCTCCATACTTTTGCCTCAGAATCCATAGTTTCTTTCAAAACTTAGTTCAAGTGCCATCTCCTACATGAGACCTTTCCTGATCTCGTGTTTACTTTGGAAATATTGTGTATACTTATTTCTATATACAGAATCTGAGTTCCTTGAAGGCAGAGACTTTCTTTCTTTCTTTTTTTTGCATCCTCAGCACCTCACACCTAGTCCATTTGGTAGCGCTTAAAAATTGCCTCTTGCTTGATTTCTCTGTATCCTCTTCCCCCTCTGAACATCTCTTGTGACTTTCCTTCCTTGAATGTGAGCTCCATGAGAACAGAGGCTCTCTCACTTGATCTCTGAATCCCCACCAGCACCTTACATGGTGCTCTGTACAAAGCATGTCCTCACTATATCTCTGTTCAGGTGATCAATCTTAATAGTACACTGCCTCTCAGCTACTCTATTTACTAGATATTGGATAGAGGGTAAACCTGGAGCCTCAATTTCTTCATCTATAAAATAAGAATATATATATATATATATTTGAGCATGTTGTGAAGAAAATATTTAGTACAATTACAAGTGCTATAGAAAAATAACTTATTTTCCAGAATTTTAAAAATATTTTCATCTTAATCTACTCCAAAGAGGGCCAATGCAGAGCTGAGCCCTATCTGCAGAAGTCCTTCTGCCTCTCTCCTAAATTATGTCCCAAGGACAGGTTCTAGAGAAAGGTCTTACCTCCCGGCCCAGACGCTGCTGCAGCTTGCTCAGCTCAAATTCCTTTTTGAGAAGTGAGAGGGCCTTGTAGAGCCGCTTTGGAATCTGTCAAGGAGCAAAAAAAATCAAACCAATCTTCAAAATCCCATGTATAGCAAGTAAGAGCAGAGGGTGAGGATTAAAATTTCCCTATTCCAGGATGGGAAAACTAAAATTGCCACAATTCCCAGGTTCACTCATTAAGTGAAGGGACTAAGAAGTATAGTAGAAAGAGCACTGGGGTCTGGGCTTGAGTCCCAGCAATGCTGCTTACAAGCCATATAACTGCTTAACCTCCCTCTGTCTCAGTTTCCTCACCTGCAAAATGGGGTTTGACAACATCCATCTGTCTGCATCACAGGGTTATTGTGAAGAAAGCACTTTATAAATCTCGAAGTGCATTGTCACGTGGGTTATTTCTATAATTATTAGCAGTAGCAGACTATAAGCTCAGTATAACCAAAAGATAAGAGATAGCAGCAAAAAAACAATGCAATAACCATCTCTGAGCTGGCAGAGACCTTGAGAGGAATCTAGTCCAACCTATACCTGAAGAAGAATCTCCTCCCCTGCATATCCCACAGGTAATTATCTAGTCTTGGCTTAAATATTTCTAGTTCAAGGGATCCCCAAATACTCTCCTGAGACTACTTCTGACTTATTCTAACAGTGTAGCCTTTTCCCAACTCCCCCTCATTTTTTGGTGTGCATCACAGGAGGATAGTTAAATGTCAGAGGAACAAGATTTAAATTTCTTCTTAATGTGATAGAGACAAATGTAAAGTACTACACTTGCTTTGAGGAAAATCCAGAGCACAAACATAGGATGGGGAGCACAGGTGGATGGGGGAAAGTACTGCCAAACAACAGATCTTGTGAAAAAGACTTGGGAGTTTGGTGCCTCCATGAGTCACCAGTTGTGGGCAACATCAAAGCTAATGACCCTCTACTCCAAATAGACCAAGGATCTGCAACTTCATCAGGGTGACTCCTGGTGGGCAGGGTCTGAGTCTCAGACTTCTTTGTATTCACTGCCCCCCCCCCACCTCCCAAAGCTGGGCACATATTAGATACTCTCAGTACTTAACTTGTTCTTTATATTGAACTGAACCACAAATATCATATGCATAAAAGCATGCTATATATTCTCTACAGGTCCTTCATACCTAGAATGAGGAAATTCACCTTATTTACTTCAGGAGGCAGATATGCCCTATTACAGAGTAGACAGGGTAAACACTGAGCTTGTTTAGAGATCAAACTCACATTTGTTTCTTCCAGAACATCCTGCAGCTCCTGAGACTCAGCTCCTGTCAGTGCTGCCCCCATGTCACTCAGGTAGATGGGATTGTCCACAACTCTCTGCCCAGCCTGCATCATCTGAAGCACAGACTCTCTGAAAGAAATAAGCCGAATTTAGATCCAAATGCTTATGCCTTCTGTACCTGGGGCTGTCCCAAGAGTAATCAAGCAAAAGCATTTATTAAGTGCTTACCGTATGCCAGGCACTGTGCTAAGTAGTGGGAATACAAAGAAAAAGAAAAAGCAGTCCCTGCCCTCAGAGAGCTTACATTTTGACAGAGGGGACAGTGTATATAAATCAGAACACCTAAGTCAGATACAAAGTGACAGAAGGAAACTTTAGAAGCTCAAATACACAGCTGGTCCCTAAGGATACTCCTGTCTGATCCTATGTGCTCTTAATTTTCTCTTCATTTTAGGCCAATTTCACGTGTATAAAAATATTGGGGAGCGAACAGTTTCCAGTGTCATTGCCCCATCTCTGCCTGATCCATTAAAGGGACTGGCCTCTTGGGTTTCTGGTCAGGCTGAATAGGATAATAATGAAATAATAGGAAAAGCACTGTAAAAGTAACTCCATATTGACATATCCTGGACTATTTCTGCTTCAGAGAAGATGAGCTATTAAGCTTCCATTTCTTACATTAATTTTATTTCAAAGGTTCTAATTGCAGTGTGGCAACCACCTCCATTTAGACCACAACTTCTGCTGTTCTTAGTAACTGATCTTCATTAATTGCTATGGCCAAACAAAAATCACCACCTGGTGACTTACCAGTGAGCTTTCAGTTCCTAGCCTTCAAAAGCCTGACACAGTTCATCACTGAACCTGGTCAACTCAGATTTTCTAGGTAGGATCTGAGGTACTTTACTGGCACAGCCACTGAGAAACTAAAGTTAACCCCTTTCCACCAAGAGGCAGAAGACTTTATTAGAGGAATCCCACACTAATATGGACTGCCTTACCAGAGATAAGGACAAGACTCAGCCATCCTGGGCCCAGCCCTTCAGGCAGGACCACTTCTTAGCACTTTGGTCTCTCACATTATGAAATTTTTCATCAGAAAAGAAGCCATAAAAATGAAATCCTAACCCAAACAATCAGATCTGTGCAGGCCTCTGGTATGGTTTACAGGTGGTAAAGAGGTTGACAACATTGAGATGGGACAGTTTGGAAAAATAAAATAGAGAAAGGGTTTAAGAAACATACCTATAGAGGGGATTCAAAGCAATGATATCCCGAATTGTCTTCACAATTTCTGCAGTAAGGGCCTGTCAAAGGAAACATCCCTAGATCAGAGTTCTGAAGTTATCTTATCCTCCCAGTGGAAATAGCTGTTTCCTATTCTGGAAGTAGTGTTCTACTTCCAAATGTCCAGTTTCACACCATGATGCAGTGCCCCATTGGTTAGGCCAAATGCACACAGCTTGACTGAGAAAAAGAGGCAGATTTCCTGAATGTTGTTAACAAAGTAGTACAATACATTAAAATGCAAAATCAAAATCTCTGCTTGGCTAGAGGACCTTCATATGCGGCAAATATTTTTCAGGTTTAAAAAAAAATCACTGCCATTAATCATAGCATCAATGTAATTTAATCCACTGTACAGTAGAATTGCAAGCACTACTTTTACTCCCAAACTTTACTGAGATAACTATGGCCAAGAAAGGGAGGGAACTCGCCTCATGTTACACAGTAAGGCCCAGAAATGGAATTCTGAATCTAGGACTCTTTCTTCCTCTACTTCTGCTTAATGATCCTTTTTTTCTCCAGGGCCTCACATAAAACTCTAGAACTACATGGCAGATGTGGGAGGCTGGCTCAATTCTCAGCACTGTTTTCTTTTCTGGAAGCAAGCTGAGTGGAGGCTGACAACATGACTCAGGCATATCCAATCTGCTCTCGCACACTATCTCCTCCCCATCCATCAGATTACTAGCCAGGCTCAATCCTCACCCAACATATGTATACTATTCTTTCACACTTAGTTTCTGAGCGCGCGCGTGTGTGCGTGTGTAAAACATAACCCTACTAGACAGTTAGCTCTACAAGGGTGGAGATTTTGTCTTACCTCTGTCTGCTCCAGGGCCTAAAACACCATATGTACATAGACGAAGCTTAAAAAATGCTTGTATAATTGAAAGAAATTGCTCTCCCAGGACTGGGTAATTATTGTTACTCACGCTTCACTGGACAAGGAATGAAGAAGCAGCATTCGTGCCCCTCAGGATCTGACTCAACACTCCTTTGCTGCCATCAGTCTCTTCATATAAGAAGCTGGCTTTATCACAAAATAAGGAAGCTAAAGAGGCCTGGGCTAGAGGCAGTGCCCTGGGTGCAAGCTGAAACATTGTTTCTTCCATTCTAACTTGAAGCCAAAAGAGTATGCTAGACATGTCCTGACTTTCCAACACTGGGGAAAAGGCTCGGAAGGCTTAACAAAGTTGTTCGGAGCATTATGACAAGTCTTACACGTGAGCAGCACTACACCCAGGCTACTTTGACACCATGTGTGAGACTCCCTGGGTCATAAAGAAAAGATGCTGGGAAAATGGGGTCCTGCACTTACTTTCACTTCCTCAGTGACCTGGAAGTCCTCATGGACTACATTTTCCACTTCTACCATGAGTACTTCATCTGGGGAATGGGTGGCAGGTTCTATCACCAGCTCTACCACTTGGTCCTTGGCCCCTTGTTCCTCCTCAGCTTCCTTCTTGGTTCGCTTAGGTTTTCTCCTCGTTTTTTGCTTATTTTCTAGCTCCAGTTCCTCAGGCTCCACATCTAGCTGTCTGTTTATACGAATCCTGTAGAGAAGTGTACCACAGAGAAAAGTGTCAAGTTCAATGTCTAAGTCAATCCAATCACATTTATACCAGAACAGGTTCCTGTTTCTCCTCTCTGGGGATTAAAATTGTCAAGGATTCTCTGCTGAACTTCCTGAATCCTACTACACCCCATGCAGAGGCTACACTGAACCAAATTACAGTTACAGTGCCCACACTAAGATGAGAGATTTCAAAAATACAGATGCTACAAAACTGGCCTCAACCACAAAAAATGTACAAATCACTAAAGGAAACAGGACTCATAGAGGGGCATGGAGACAAGGTAACTCATTCTCTTCTGTGCCTTTTTTTCTTGCCTAGGGCCAATCAGCCCCTGGGAATTAATACTCTTTTGAGATGTGTGAGGAATAAGGTTATTCCAAAATTTCATTAGCCAGGCATGTTAAGGGCTATACCACCTCAATGCAAGTAATTTGCTCACCTGAGTTCTATGAAGTCAAGGATTGTCTTTCAATTATCTTTATTTTTATGCTAACAAGCACAGTGCCCAACACATAAAAGGCCCTAATAAATGGGTATTGAATCATTGATTTGTGAGCACTTATGAAGAGATGACAATAAAACCACCATTTATTAAGCGTTACTACACACAGCAAGGTTCTAAAAGCAGTGAGAAATGCAAAGGTAAGACATAGTCCCTGTTCTTAAGGAGCTCATAGTCTACTAGTAAATCAATGACAGACATAGGTATAATAAACATTATCATAAAGGTGCATTTTGGTGTTACAAAACAAATCCTATCTGAAGGCTGAGGCTGAGGGAGGAAGAGTCAGAAAAGACTTCACAGAGGAATTCAACTTGACTAAAGCATAAAGCACACTTGAAGGAATCATAAAAGAGAATGGGACCATGTTGTAAAAGGCCTTGAACGGCAAAGACATATGAACTTTTCAGGTCTTGAGCCATTCAAGATTTTTAAGCAGAGGAATTACAAGATCAGGTTTTGTAAAAGAAAGATAAGTCTGACAGTGGATCATAGGATAGTTTAGTAGAAGGAGAGTGGAAGCTATGGTAAAAAATTTTAGGCATGGAGTAACGAGGGTCTGGTCCGGCAGAGAGAAGGGGAAAGGAGTGATGTTGTGCAGACAATCAATAGTCGATAAGCATTAATTAAGTGGCTACCTAAGTGCTAGGTTTGGAGCAGAGCAACAAGGATACAAGATGTAAAAGAGTTTTTGCCCTCAAGAAACTCAATCTAATGAGGGAGACAATAAGCATACATATGTACAAACAAAGCTAAATACAGGATAAACAGGAAACAATTAACAGAGGGAAGGTTAAGAGGGGTTGGGAAAGACTTCCTGAAGGTGGAATTCTATTTGGGACTTGAAGGAAGCCAGGGAAGCCTGGTAGGGATGAGGAGGAAGAGCATCCTAGGCTTGGGGGACAGCTAGAGAAAACGCCTGGAGCTACGACTTAGGACTTCATTAACTAATTGCATAGGTAAGGAAGAGTCAGAGACAACCCCAAGATCACAAACAAGAGTATCTGAGGTGAATGGTGATGTTACAGAGAGAGGTGGAAGAGCAGGCTTAGGAAGAAAAATAAGGAGAATAAAAACAATAACTCCTTCCCTTCCCCTTCTGCCTCTAGCTCTGTATGAAAGCAATAGGACAGACTGGACCACACCAGAAAAGATAGTAAAATTCTGGATGGCAGTTCTCAAGCCCTGATCACACACAATCTCCCTAGCATGAGTCTGCTAGTGTCTAGCAGTGCCTAACTCACGTACCTTCTGTGTCCCATGACTATCATACGCAACTTGTCCCCGAGGTCCTGCATTTCATGAATCTGGACAAAAGTTCCTGTGTGGTAAATTTCATCCAGGTTCTCAACCACATCAGACTCATTGCTACAGGGGAAGGGAAAAAAATGGTTTCAGGGTACCCTTCAATCTCTTATCCAGACTGGACAAGGAAAATGGATTGACAAATCAGAATGGCCAAAGCAACGACTTTGTTTACTCACTAGTAAATACTAAGAAAAGACTGAGACTAAGAATTTACATTTACTCATAAACCCTTTTTAGCTCTGTTGTGTGTGGGAGAACTTCTCATCATATGGGACCAATGTCCCAATAAGAACAAAAAGCTATCTGCTTGGCTCCTCCAAACACCCACTGTGGCAAAAATGCGAACGTGATATTTTTGGTCCTACAGGACCTAAAAGGTGAAGGACCAAGATGGGACAAGAATCTATGATTCCTGACTCCCAATCAAACAAATGGCTCAATCTATTAGACTATGCCATCTTCACAATGCTATTAGAAAGCATCTTTTAATTAATAAATTGAAATTATTTTTCCTTGAAACTGAGACAGATGGAGACTATGTATACTTTATAGCATGGATGCAAATTTGAAAAATCTCCAAGTATTTTATTTTTAACATTTAAAAATTTATCCCCAGTTCCCTTCTCCCCACCCCAACAACATGGTGATAATGAATCACCATAAGTTACTGAATACCAAGAATCTGAAGAAATGTGAATGATGGGGTTTTAGGACTACAGTATATGCTTAACTCTTACTATCATCTGTATCCTGCCCACAGCTCAATTTCTTGCAGGTCTTAAATACCAGGGATAGTAATCCATATTAAGAGTTTTTATAAGAGGAGTTCTCCATTTCAGGGTAATTACTAAAGGAATTAAATCAAATGCCACTTACTTGTCATCTCTCTTTAGAAAGACACCGGCATATGGCTGGGCAAGGCGGACTTTCCTTCTTAGCAGCTCAACCAACTTCTTATTTTTAACCTAGCATGACAATAACCTTAAGGTGAAATACAGGGACAGGTTTTCTAGCCATACATATTGATAGCATCCTTAGCACTCATAAGAGGATTAACAGGAAGAAGTACAATGGCGCCAACAGTTTATTTATACTATTCTTGAAATATGTTTCAAAAAAGGGAGAAAAATGTTTTGCCTTTTTAAAAGAAAATTCGAAGGAGAAATAAGAACTTCTGGTGGAACATGGGAGTAAAATTTAATAGGTTACAAACCTAACTCTAATTTTTTCCTCAGTTGTTGAAATCAACTGGAACAAAAATGGAATGATGTCAGGTTTTTCCAAGACTTCCCTAAACTATGCTTTAAATTACTGCTATAGTTACTGAATGGCTCACACCTGTGGAGGCCTCAATAAACAACTGTTAATGACTTCTTGTAGCTCTCTTAGAAAAAGAATGACATGGAAGGGAACTGTTATGCTTTTATGTAAATTTCTTTCAAGTAACAGTTATTTAGCAGAGCTGATTTAGTTATAGATCTGCCCAAAGAGGAAGAAGAGCCAGGCAGACAGATATCCTAAGGGAAGGAGGACAGCAAACAAATAATTCTAATGTAGAGTCAGGGGCCATGAACACAGAAGCTGAGCTAAAAACTCAGAAAATGATTTAAATAAATGGAGAGTGAATTCAGTTTTGTCGGCAAGTAGGGAAAGTCCTCTTTTCTGCTCTAATTCCTCCCCGGCTTCTTTCTCCTGTGTTAACTGCTAACTGGGAGATCTTAGGTTATGACCCCTCTGTTATCAGTGGTTTCTAATTTCACTTCCCTGTAACACTTTAAGTAAAGCTTACAAATAGCCTGTGCTGGGGGGGCGGGGGTTGATTAGCTATCATTTATATAGCCTTCTCTCCCCCTCCCATAGAACCATCCCTAATAAAAAATAAGAGGGAAAAACACAGTTCATCAAAACCAACCACCACAACATTACATGCAATTTTCTATACCAGGGCTGTCCAACCTTAGGTTTTTATTGAAACAATAGACAATATAATATATTTGCCATTTTAGTGAGAGCTCAAAGCATTTATGTAAATTTCTATGCTTGTAGGTGGGCCGCATAAATCTCAGGGCTGCATTTTGGACAGCTCTATTCTATACCAATAGTCCCTCATCTCCACAAAGGGAGGTGCTTTCTCAACTCTTTTGGAGTCAAGCCTGGTTATAATTATACAGCAAAACAGCTTACATTTCTATAGCTTTACATATATAATCTCACTTGTATTACTCACAAGTATTACTTCAGGGAACTACAATCTCATCAGAGTGAATGCACTCTTGCCATCTATGTAGAAGGGTTACCCTTCTACAATTTTGTAGACTCTTTCTCCAGTGGAAATATCTGAAAAAAATTCCTTCAGTGAGGAGTTCCTCTAAACTTAGGCTGACTGTCTACATACGTGCTACCAGGCCCAAATGTGAACTTTTTCCAGTTGGGTAGACTGAGCTTTCAAAAGCTCACAACCCCCTAAAAAAGTCCAAATGCTACACAACAGGGTGAGCCTTTAGTACAACCATTAATCCCATTTCCCAGATAAGAAAGCAGCCACTACACTAGTAGTAATAAAAGTCACAGTAATATGGCTCAAGCAGTAGAGCCAGGGTGTGAATTCATGCCTTCCAAGTTCAGTGCTCTTTAACTGCAGGTTAAACTTCAGGATATTTGTGACTGGCTCCCATCTGCTCCTCTTTCTTTCTTCCTTCCTTCCTTCCCCCAAAACCTCAAGTACCTTCCAGAGATTTCTAGGTCAAGATGGCTTAAAAAGGCTCAGAGGAGGAAGCAAAGCCTGACAGGGTTGCCTGGTGGTTAAACCAAAGGTATTATTAAGGATAGAGAGGCTCAGGAGTGACAATGGAAAGTATGGTGAGAAGTCAAAAGAATAAATTTATTGAACAGAGAATCAAACGGGAACTCCAAGGGCAGACGTGCGCAAGGCAGATTGTCCAGGGCTCACATATTTGGGGGACAATACTCTTTAATGGGATGCTGGAGCAGGGAGGGCACAGGTTATTTATGTACAATCAGTATGTAAAAGGGAAAAGAAGAGTAAGAATTAGCTACTTGAAAAGAATTTTCTCCATTCTGCCCAGCCTGCTTTAATCTCCTCCCCTGAACTCTTATTGAACTTTAATGATATTTCTCCTTCAGAGCTGTCCTGGAGGTTTATTTTAACCATATCCACCAAAACTTGATGGGGATGGAAGAAAAAACTAGGTGAAACCCAAACAACTTGCCCTAAGGTCTATAGGGCACTACCCAGGAAAGACTCCCATTAAAAAAAGGGCAAGGGATGGTCTCTTACTTCCAACCAAAGAAAGTTAGAACTGGAAGGATCATTAGAGATCATATGATTGAAACCCTCCATTTGATAGCAAGTCCCTGAGAAAAAACAGTAATTTGTCCAAGGTCACAGGGTCAGCCAGTGACAGACCTGGAACTAAACTCCTAATTTTCTGACTTCCAATTCCAGGGAGTTTTGCAAGCACAGACCAACTTGCTTCTTTTCCAAGTGGGGAAAGTGAAGGCAGGGGGAGAAGGGACCTGCTGCTTGGTTAGACTTCCTCTGTGGTAGCCTGTGCAGGAGTTTCGATGACCTGTGTGACCTTGCCCTTGAGACCTTCCCCTGGTCTGGGTCCCTTTTCTCACAAGTCGATTAGGTTTAACTAAAGGCAGAGGGAAGAACACAGGATCTGGAATTGGTACACCTGGGCTGAGCTCCTGATTTTGCAGCTATCAAGCCTTTGGCAAGTGACTTTCCTTTCCTATTCTGGGTATCAGTTTCCCCATCTTTAAAAGGAGGGGGTTGGCCTGGATAGTAACAGCTAACATCTAACAGTACTGTAAGGGGTGTGCAAGGCGCTTTGCAATTATCTCTTCCGATCCTCCCCGCAACCCTGGGAGATAGGGGCTATTTTTATCTCCATTTTACAGAGAAGTAAACGGAGGCAGTCGGAGGTTAAATGATCAGGGTCACATATACTAAGTGTCTGAGGCAGCATTTGAACCCAGTTGGTCTCTAAAGCCCCTTCCACTTCTGACAATCTAGCTTCTGTGCTTTTAGGGAAGGGATGTGGGGTGTAGGGTTAAAACCGCTTTCCTCCTAACACCGCCGCGAGGGAAGCAGTAGGACCGTTTTCCTCCAAAAGGGGTAAAGAGACCGAGGCTCCGAGAGGGCCACCTGGCTCGGGAAGAGGGCGGGGTGGCCGGAGGGCCACTCACCTCGATGATCTTAATGAAACGGGGGAACACGGGGTTGCGGGTGACGGCGATGAGCGGCAGATGCGGGAAGACGTCCGGGATCATCATGGGCGTGAGTGCGGTCATGACAGGGCCCTCCGCCCCTCCGCCCCCGGGGGCCCCGCTGCTCCCAGCCCCGTCCTCGGCGCCGTCCTTGGGGCTATCGTCGCCGCCATAGGCGCCGCTGCCCCGGGAGCCGGCCTCGTCCCACAAGCCCCGCCACGCGCCCACACCCCGCGCAGCAGGCCCGGGGCCCGGTCCCCGGTCCCAAAGGGCCCAGGCCGGTGCCGCGCTGCTCCGCAGCGGCCGCAACAGCGGCGGACGGGCCTCGCGCAGGCTCCGCCCGCGGGCCCGTCCCCCAAGGCCAGCTAGCTGGGGAGACCGCAGCCTTGGCGCCAACGCTAGGCGCCTCGCGGCTCCCCACAGGCGAACGTAGCCGGCGCTGGCCGCCATGCCCGTCTCATTCTGAGGATGCCCGCGTCTGCACGTCACTTCCGCCTCCGAAGAGAGCACGTGACGGGACCCTCCCACTTCACCGCCATCGCTAGCTCTACAAGTGGACAAAGTGCAGCTCTCGAACGTGCGCAGATTGGAGGAGGCTCGCACCACCCGCTAGCGTACCCTCACCCAGCCCCGCCCCCTATCTTCCTGTGACTGGAAGGAAGGAGGCGGGGTTGAAGACTCGAATTCGGGCCCCGCCCCGGAAGGCCCGTAGAAAGTCCTCGTGGTGGGCGAGGCTTCAAGGTGGGCGGAGGGGGTAGAACTGACAGTGCAGGATTCTCCGCTCCGCCCCCTCGCCTCTCTTAGCAACGGCTTTGGCTCGCGGCTGGACCTGCACGTAGCGCTCCGCTGCAGCCTTTGCGCACGCGGGATGCTGCTGAGTCTTTCTTGGTCTCTGAGAGCGCCGGGGCCAGATGCCGTTGACTCGCCTTCCTCGTTCTTGGGCCGCTAGTTGGCTCTTGGTGGTTGTGGTAGGGCTGCTGCTGGCCCGTGGGTCATCCACGTCGACCCCTAAGCTGTGCAGGTGGGAGCTCCTTTGCGAGAAGACTAGTGGGCTCGCTGGCTGCCCCACTCCCGGGAGTGTGCGAGGGGCTTCGGCCCCGGCCAGCCCACGGTCCCCCGGAGGAGGAGATGAGAGGGGCTCCCAGGATCCACAATGAGATTCTTATTTTACAGATGGAGAAACTGAGGAAGGAATTCTCCGGAAATGATCAGTCCACCAGGGTCCGAGTCAGGACTAGAACATTGGTTCTCTTTTCCCCGCACCACTGTCACCCCAGGCTCCAGCCCCTCCCTTTCTCCCTTGTTTTTTGATCTTCCCAAAGTCTGGGCTCTGAGCTCCCTTCCACCCGTTGTGTATTCATGTGG
Organism: Trichosurus vulpecula; assembly: GCF_011100635.1. Classification (NCBI taxonomy): domain Eukaryota; kingdom Metazoa; phylum Chordata; class Mammalia; order Diprotodontia; family Phalangeridae; genus Trichosurus; species Trichosurus vulpecula. The sequence continues at coordinate 72,095,087 of NC_050573.1, forward strand.
GCTAGGTTCATTCTCAGAAGCTGCGTTCTAAATCTTGAGTCCTGGTGGGACGGGAAGAGCCGAGCCTTTAGGAAAAAGGTAACAATTGGAGAGGTTTTTTGAGGAGAGGGGTGCCTTCCAGGAAGCTTCTGAGAACCCCAGTTCTGCCCTCGGATCCCCTGCCTGCTTACCTTTCGATTATGCCCTGCCAAGCCTCAGCCCTGGATCACTCCTACCGTCCTTGTCCTCCCACTTGTGCTGCTGATCGAAGGTGGGGAAAATCATGCAACCTTTCTGATTGGGGGCCGCTACACTGCCAATAGGCACGTTCCCTAATTAGTGCACTATCCCGCTCAGCACAGACAGCAGCTCTACAAAACCTTTTCACCCCTCCTCAAACTTTCCAGGTCTCTCCCTCCATACACCCTCTCAGAAGAGAACTTTGCCTTGTATTTTTACCGAGTAGATTGAGGCTATTTGCCGTCTCTTCTCTTCCTTATCCCTGATGCTTTCTGCCACACTCTCTTCTTTTACCCCTATTTCACACGAAGAGGTAGGTAACCTTTCTCCTTGCCAAGGCAAACTCCTCTACCTGCTTGCAAATGATCCCATTCCATCCTCCATCTTCTCCAGCAGATTGCCTTACACTGTGTTCCATGTTTCCCCTGTCCTCAAAAAACCCTCACTTGTTGGATCATCCATCCCACGAACTATTGTCCCATATCTCTTTTTTTTGTGGTTAAACTTAAGACGGCCACCTTCAATAGGTGCCTTGCCCTCCTCTCCTCTCACTTTCGTCTTAACTGTCAGTCTGGCTTCTGGCCTTTTGACCTGTTTAACTGAAACTGCTCCCTCCAAAGTTACCAATGACCTCTTAATCAACAAATCCAATGGCTTTTCCTCAGTCCTCATTTTCCTTTATCTCTCTGTAACCTTTAACACTATTGATTACCGTCTCCTTGATACTCTCTTCTCTCAGATCCCTTTTAATTCTAGTGCCTTCCCTCAGTTAATTATTCCCTATTTTTCTATATATTGCTTGTTTATATATATATGTGTATATATATTATATATATATATATGTGTGTATATATATATGTGTATATATATATATATATATATATATATATATATTTGTTTATGGTCTCCTACATCAGATTGTGAATTCCTTGGTGGCAGAGATTGTCTTTTGCCTTTCTTTGTATCCCCAGTTCTTAGTCTGGCACATAAGCACTTAGCAAATGTTTACTGATAAAACCTTTACTAGTAGGTAAAGAATGCCTCTGCCAGAGCAAAATCTACAGGGCTATGGGAAACAACACAGTGTGCAGCTCCAGCAGGTGGGCACTTTCTCAGTTCTCCCATAATGAGAAGTGCATCGAGATGAGGCAACTATACTTTTCCCAACCCTCTCCCTTATAAATCTTGAGATAAGAGAACAGGATTCATCTTTGGAAAGTGCTGCTGAGAGCTTAGCACCTCCACAAGATGGTATCCCCCTTACTTTTGTGACAAAACAACCCTCTCTGCTTATTTGGTTTGAGATGACTGGTGAATAAGAGAAATGGATGGACCAAGGAATGTTAGAAGGCATACGAGTCAAAAAGCAAGGAAGTAATCCTTGGGGACTCAAGTTGTCCCTTTGAAAGCAACTTATATTTGAGATAAAGTCAGAAGTGGAGGCTGTGCACTGGAGTGCTACACTGGACTGTGGCTAATCCCATTCATGGTATTAGGAAGTAATTGATGTTTCCCAAAGTACTTTGTTCCGTTGTGACAGGTGTGCATGATGATTTTGTACACTTTTATCAAGAGAGACACTTGAGGGGCAGCTAGGTGGCAAAGTGGATAGAATGCAGGCCCTGTTGTCAGGAGTACCTGAGTTCAAATCAGGTCTTAGACACTAGGTGTGTGACCCTAGGCAAGTCACTTAACCTGGATTGAGAGAGAGAGAGAGAGAGAGAGAGAGAGAGAGAGAGAGAGAGAGAGAGAATACTTGAGCCAATTCTGGCCCACAGTGGCATCAGGTGTCTGTAAGAAGTGTAAGACTGCCCAAAAGGACAAAGAAAAATGCTGTATACTTGGAGAGTAAGTACCAGCAAGATTTTGAAACTTGTAGGTAGATTTTTTTTTTTTTTTGCTCTCTGAAAATAGATAGGAAGAATGTCAACACCATCCTGGTAGTGTCTGATAATTTTACTTGAGTATGAATAAACATGACTCCCAGGAATCAGAAAGCTTTTTACAGTTTGTAGGGTGTTTGGGGGAAAAATATTCTCTGTCTTTGTTTCCTTGTCAAAATCTACACAGAGTAAGATAGAAACTTGGAAAGCAATCTCCTTAAGGGGTTGTTGGCCTTGGCCCATAAATCAAGAAGTCAAGAACCATATGTTACTACTCCTAGAGAAACCCAGCATTTCACTTGTCTATTGGGAACCCAGAGGCTCAAGAAGGTGCAGTGGAGTCAACATGGGACATTTCTAGTGCATTAACACAGCATGACCAGTAAATGATGCTACAGGCTTTACAACATATCTGCTAACATGTGAGCAAGAACAATACCTTCCCACTGATTTGGCTTCTGGAGTCTTACAAAAGAGAGAAGTAGAATTTAAACCAATGTGTTTCTTGGTTGTAAAACTGGTCAAATCTGCAAAACTGACCTATCATCTAGCTTTGGCCTCAGTTCAGAAAAACTTTGATTGAAACAGGTAATAGTATAAAACCAAGTTTGTTGTCAAGAGCTTCAGAAGCAAAGGGATAGAATTTTAATAAGCAATTTTGGTGTGTGGGTAATACATAAGATAGTAGATTCTACCTTTGCAACATATCTTATACACACTCCTTTCTCTTCTCTGATACTGCCATCAGCCTGGCGAAGGTGTTTCTCATCTCGCATCTGAACTATTAATGTAGCCTATTGGTGGGTCTCCCTGCCTAAGTCTGTCCCCCACCGGCCCATTCTCCCCTTAACTAACAAAGTGATATTCCTATAGCATAGTCTGACCATGTCACTAACCTCAGTAAACTCCAGTGGCTCCACAGTACTTCCAGGATTAAATGTAAAATACTCTATTTGATTTTTAAAGCCCTTCTACTCCTTCTACCTCTCCTCCTTTCCAATTTATTATTATATGTATATTTTATGTATATATGTATATGTATATTTCATTCTACCTACTCTATAATCTAGTGATGCTAACCTCTTTGCTGTTCCTTGCACAAGACACTCTACCTTCTGACTCTGCATTTTTACTGACTTGTCACCCAAGTCTGGAATGCTCTCTCTCCTTACCTCTTCCTTCTGGATTCTCTGGCTTTAAATCTCAGAAAAAAACCCCTACTTTTTTGCAAGCCTTTCCCAGTGCTCCTTAAAGCTAGTGCCTTTACCATGAGATTACCTCCAATTTACCTTCAATCAATCAATCAGTAAATATTTGTTAAGCCCCTACTATGTGCCAAAGCACCCTGTCTAGTTAAGGTTGTGTAAAATAAATTTGTAGTAGACCCAATCAGAATACTGCATTTTTTTCTCCATTTTTGTTCAACAGCATGTGTGTAGAAGAGAAGGCAACAAATGGTGGGAGTGATACAAGGCTGAGGCTTGGCTGGGCATAATCAACAGTAGGATAAGGGAGCTAGGCTTTCAAAAGAGGACAGTGTAGAGTTCCCCAAGGTGTCAAAATGGGAAGAAGAGGAGAGAGTGGATGGTGTAGGCCAGGGCAGATGGTCTGGGAGAGAATTGAAGGGTCAAGGCAGGTCACTGTGCAGATGAAGAGTAGAGTTATATAAGGGAAGGCAAGGGACAGGTGAAAAGCCAATAGATTATGGTCAGATAAGGGGACTTCCAAATTCTTGAAGATGGAGGTGGTACATACGTAGATGATGACAAAATCAAGGATATGACCATCTGTGTCTGTGGCTGAGGTAGAGTAGAGGAGTATCTCATGGGAGGTGAGTAGGTTGAGGAATAGAGCGGTTAGGGTTTTTGAAAGAGAATCAATATATATGTTGAACTCCTCTAGTATAAGGGAGTTGGGGAAGAGAAAAAAATATTGTAAGCCAGATATCAAACTCATTGAGAAAGGAAGGGGAATGACTTGGGGGGTCCGTAGACAACAGCTACCAAGATTTTGATTGGGTGGTAGATATAAATAGCATGAACCTTAAAGGAAGAGAGGTTACTGGGTGATGGAGAAAAGGGGAGAACTAGGTGATGGAGAAAAGGGGAGAAAGGAATATTCCAATTCATCTACCTTGACCAGTGAACTGAGAAGAATTAATGAAGGCGCAGCCAGTACTAGAAAGAGTGGCCAGGGAGGCTGTGTTGTCAGGGTAAGCCAGGTTTCAGTAAGAGCTAATAGATGGAGTAGGAGAGGCATAGATTTAAGATGAGGGGAAGTTTGTTGCCTATGGATCAGGCATTCCAAAGGGCACATTAGAAGCGCTGGGTGGAGTTAGGATGAAACTTTGGTTTGAGAGGATTGAGGAGCGTGGCAATTGCATGGTAGGGAGTGAGGAATAAAATTTGAACAATGATCTGCAGGAGTTTTCAAAGTCACTGGGATATGAAGGATCTGACCAGGCATGAGAATATTCATTGTTGAGTGGAGGACACCACTCCTGTACCCTCAAAGGACAGGCACAACAGGAGATCAGAAGAGAGAGTTGCTTTTTTTGCATTGGAAGTTTTTCATATTCCATTTGGGAGATTGGGTTGGCAGCAGGAGGTGGAAGATGTCTTGTGCTGGTACAAATGGAAGTGGTTGCTTTGGGGCAGATAAAATCCTGGCCCCTAGAAGCCTTTCCTCAGGGAACATGATGTGCTCAGAGGTAGTTTGCATGTTGTTTTCCCTATGAGAATGTGAGCTCTTTGAGGTTGAGATCAAAACGTTTGAGAGCTCATTGTGCTAGCTGGGGTGGAAAGGTCCGTGGTCCCAATGATGGCCAGAGTCAGCAGCTGCCTCCTTCTGGGTTCCATCTCTCCATTGGATGACTGCTAATTTGTTGTCAAGAGTTTTGTAAATTTGTGGATCTATTCAATCAAAGTGATCTCTGAATCCCAACCCCTCTAGTTTTCAAGCTAAGTGATATGAAACTATATGCTTACAACTCAACTCAACTGTTACAGAATTTTTATCTGAAGATTCATTGATGCTCTAGTACAGAGGTGGGGAGCCTGCAGCCTGGAGGCTACATGTGGCCCTTTAGGTCTTCAAGCACAGCCCTTTGACTGAATCCACAAAGTTATCAGTCAAAGGGCTACACTGGAGGACCTAGAGGGGCCACATGTGGCCTCAAGGCCAAAAGTTCCCAACCCCTGCTATGCATTACGTAGAGGCAAATAGATAGACCAGGGCTAGAGTTCCAGACCCACAGTGGAAATGGGAAGATCTTTCCCATTCGTCAATAGGCCCACGTGACCTGACCAAGTCACTGGAGTCTGAGTCTTGTGAGCCCGTGGTGGGAGGAGCTTGCCGAGCAGGTGGGGCAGGAAGTTGGAGGGAGTCAGAGCTGGGAGAGAGAGGAGGCAGAGCAGCTAGCAGGAGTGAGGGAGTTTGTTTGTGGGAAGGCCCTAATGGAGGGAAGGCTCGGGGACCGAAGTACCCCCTGCATTGATAATGTGTATAGATTTCTTTGTTGCTATGAGGCATTTGGCTTTCTGGTGTTGGAATAAAAGTCTTGGTTCTGTCTTCCATGAAGAGAGTCTGTTATATCTTGTGGTTCAAACCTTGGAGTACGCCTGCATATTCATAGCAGCCTCTGTGGCCACATACACAGTCAGGGAAACCTGGGTTCAAATCCTGCCTCGGATCCTTACTGGCTGTATGACACTGAGAAAAATCATTTGACCTCTGCTTGCTTCAGTTTCCTTCCTTCTAACATGGGGATAATAATAGCACCCACCTCCCAGGGTTGTTGTGAAGAGAAAATAAGACAATGTTTGTAAAGCCCTCTGTGAACCTTAAAGCATTCTCTAAATGCTAGTTATTATTACGAGCTATTATTACTCAGATGGATCGGTGGCAGAAGGGTGTGACCACGATTCCAAGGTATCGTAGAAAGAGAGGTTACTTGTAAGACAAATTCACCTTGTTTGAAGCTATGGGAGGAAAGTCCCATCGGTCAGCAGCAATGGGTACCCATGTGAGCTTTTTTTCTGTATCCTGTCTGGGTGATGCCTCATTCTTTAGGATACCAGGTTCCAATTAGGTAGTTTCACTTTTATCTTTAGCTCCAGGGCTTAGCATGGCGCCTGGTAGATGCCAAATAGCAGCTTATGGATTGATTACTTGTTTAATGTGGGCATTGAAGGGGGATAACGATAAAGACTAAGAGATGTTAATATTAGGCAGATACTTTCGTTGTATGATCATTAAGTGAGTCATTCAGTGAACATTAAGGGATTTTTTTTTTTGTCCCTTATACAGCATCCAAATGATAAGGACTGGGAAGATTTATCCCTCTCAAAAAATACCAATGGAGGTAGGTTTGTTTAGTATTACTCATGTGCTTTTCTTTAGCTTTATTTTGTTTTTGTCAGCATAAATACAATAATGATGACGATAATAATCATATTTTGTGTTTATATTGCATCTTACAGAGTGGGCCTTCCATTTTACACATGAGGAAATGGAAACTCAGGTTGTCATTTGCCCAGAGTCATTTACAGACCAAGTGACAGAGACAGGACTTTTGACTAGAGTCAAGGGCTCTTTCACTATATCATTTGATAATAGGCTAAAGGAAGGAAGAAAAGAAGTGAACATTAAGTGTCTACTGTGTGTTGGGCACTGTACTAAGTGTTTTTAAAATATTATCTCATTTCATCCTCACAACAACCCTGGGAAGTATGCTCTTATCATCCCCATTTTATAGTTGAGGAAACTGAGAAAGACAGAAATCAAGTGACTTGCCCAGGAACACACAACTAGTGTCTGAGGCCAAATTTGAACTCAGGTTTTCCTGACTCCAGACCTAATGCTTTAAATACCATTTAGCTGTCCCTAGGTTAAAGAATTGTACTTCACATGTAGTAGATAATTTATGCTTGTTTGAACTGAATTGCATAATGCCCAGATAGAAAAAGCTGCAACTTTTTCATAAGGAATAATGCAAAAAAAAAAAGTACTTCATATTGCACAATAGAGGTTTTTCTAAAATTTAGGCATTAATTTTTTTGTAAGTTGAAATTTTTTTCTATTGACTTTTGACTATTACTTTGTCAAAGATGATTTTTTCATATGGGAAAGTTTGGGGAGTTCTAGTGAAAATTAGTTTTGTTATGAGTGGGTCAATAATATGACCTGGAAGTAAAAACAATGTCCTCAGAGGCTGCATTGAGAGAAGCCAAGAGTACAGAACACAGGAAATGATATCAATTCATAATACACCATGTCCTTGTTAGGGTACACCTAGAGTATTGTGTTTAATTCTTTGCACCGTTATTTTAGGATGTGTGTTGACAAGATGAGCTGGCCTCAAAGCCTGCCTGATTCATACTGGCTGTGTGATCCTGGGCAAGGCACCTAATCTCTTAGGGCTCTAGGAAATGCTTAAGAGTCTAAATTACAGAGAAGGTGCTGACCTGCATTAGGCAGAGGGCATTTCCTTAGCTGGGCGTTCTGTAGACCAATTAACAGGTTCATTCTCCACGCTGCTCTATTGACAAGTTAAAGACCAATTAGGATAGCAAGAGGTTTTGAAACCACATAATTTGAGGCTCAGTTGAAGGAATAAGGGAAATGTAACCCGAAGAAGAGAAGACTGAGTGAAAATGTAACTAACTGCCTTGAAGCATGTGAAGAGCCTTCACGTGAAAAGGGAGTAAGAATTGCTCAGCTTGGCCCCAGGTTACAGAACTAGGAGCCACGAGGGGAAGTTAAATGGGGATAGGTTTAAGCTTGATATAAGGAAAAACTTCCTAGCAATTAGAGCTCTCCAAAATCCTGCAGTTCCATGATTCTGAAAAGTGGGGTGGGCCACCTTGAGTGGTAGTGGACCACGTGTGAAGGCTCTTATTTTAGAGGGAATACCTTTGCAGGCATTGTTCTGCAGAAGGCCTCTGCAGGCATGGTTCTACTAGGCCACCTCTCTGTGACTGCCAAACACTTGAACTGCACGTTATCTGCTTTTAGGCTCTCTGTCACAACATTTAAAAGTTACTATAAATCTCTTGTAAGGGCAGAGAGTATAAGGATGGGGTTGAATCCTAAGTAGTCCATTTGAAATATTACATCTGTAAATTAAGCTGTGAGATATGTAAGTTAGCCCCTTAACCTCTCAGGCCTTCAAGAAAAGCTTTAAAATAATGAATTACAGGCAAATTGCTCATCATGTCAGGCCACATTAGTGAAGGGAATTTCTACACTGGGAGCTCCCTATGCTTGATAAAATCACAAGTCTGGACCAACCTGCCCAGTTCTTCACACCCGTACCTGCCCCCTAAGAAGAAAAAGGGGAAAGAAACCCCAAACCTATAGGTAAATTCTAAAAGGTTAGAAAAGTTTGACAAAGAAAGAAACCTTTTGCAAAAAATTAAAGAAATCCTTTTGCAAAGTGAAGAATCTAGGTATTAATATGAATAATCACCCACAGATTTCAGGAGGTCCATGAACCTGGATGGGAAAAAATGATATCTTTATTTTTAATAACCTCAAGTTTAGCATTTCCTTTACTTATTTTACAACATGATCTGAGGAGGGATCTGTGACACACAAAAGGTTAAGAATCTCTGCTCCAGACGGACTTCAGTATAACCTGGAAAGACTTTTATGAACTGATGCTTAGTGAGGGGAGCAAAAGCAGGAGAACATTATACTCGATTGCAGACACACACTGTGTGTAAGGACTAACTTTGATAGACTTGGCTCTTCTCATGAATGCAAGGTTCAAAGAGAGCTCCGAAAGACTCATGATGGAAAAAGCTTTGCACATCTGGAGAAAGAATTATGGAGTCTGAATGCAGATTGAGGCAAACTATTTGCTCTTTTTTTCCCCTTCTTTTTTTGGTTTCATTTTTTCTTTCTCATGATTAATTCCATTGGTTATAATTCTTCTTTACAACTGGACTATTTTTTTTGAGGGGGGAAGGCAGGACAATTGGGGTTAAGTGACTTGCCCAAGGTCATACAGCTACTAAGTGTGTCAGGTGTCTGATGGGGGATTTGAACTCAGGTCCTCCTGACTCCAGGACTGGTGGTCTACTCACTGCGCCACCTAGCTGCCTCTACAACTGGACTATTATAAAAATAAGTTCAATGCAAAGGCATATGTAGAACCTATATTGTATTACATGCCATCTTGAGGGGCGGGGAGGAGAAGGAGGGAGAGAAAATTGGAAACTCAAAAACTTGTGGAACTGAGTGTTGTAAACTAAAAATAAAAAATAAATTTAAATAAAATAAACAAAAACAAAACAAACAAACAAAAGAATCTCTGCTCCAAAGGAGCTGTTAGAATTTTCATTATTATCTTGGGTTTCCCCAAAGTAGAGAGCCTATGTTAAAAAGTTGTTTTTTTCAGGTTGATTAACAAAGCTGCCTCAAATAATTCTTATCAATAGGCAGGGGTGTAAATCCTGAATAAACCAACAAGTGAAATCTTTCAAATGTGTTGATATGTTCTAAAATTCAGGAAAGCAGATAATATTTAAAGTCTAGCTTGGTAAGTCTAGCTTGTATCTTAAATGATCATCTAATTTATGTTAGACTTTTCATATCCATTTTCAATTTCGTTATTATGGGCATATCTATACTAAGGAATTGTTTTGTTTAAATTGATTGACAATATGACTCCATGGTTATCTCCCCAGGATGTCTTAACTTATGGAATCAAAAATCCACAAATTCTTAGGCATCCATGCATGGATAATATAGCTCTGTATTTGGGGTAAGAAATCATTATAGATCAATAATTTGGGGGGGATTAAAATGTTGCATTCAAGTAAAGTACTTAAAGATAATAGCAAACAATAACAAGTACGATAGGGCCACAGATGATATACACAGATATGGAATAAATATTGGTGATGTGGCATTCACTTAGAATATTAGATCATATATGTCACATCCATAAAAATGATGCTCAGAGGTTTAAATTAGCTCAGTATGCCTTGAAATCAACCACCAGGTGGGGCTCTACTTGAGTTACCAAGTTCAAGTGGTCACTTAAAAAAACAAGCAAACAAACTAAGCGTCAATGTTCTCATCAGCCATTAGACTGGGCTCAAGACTGTTTGCTTTCCTATGATGGCACCATTGTTTTTCTTTGATCTCAGACGTAGTTTTTACCCCTTTGTCCTGAGTTTAGTTGGAGAGAGAAAATATTGATAAAATGTTAAAATATGAAATTTTCTATTTATAGTTTCAGTTGAGCCCCACACTCTGAAATAGTTCACTTGCTCAAGCCTTTCCCCTTTGTTACCTGTATTTTAACACATACTTTGCATGTGTTAAAAATGGAATGTTAAGAGTTGAGTGGACTATTAAGGGCTGTCATAACCAACTCCATCTTTGTGCTGAGCTGCCGTTTGTTTTGTGTGGCTTCTATACATATTGCTTACAGTGGCTGGTTTCCTTCAGTGTCTTCTTTCTGCTTTTGTCTGTTCAGGGACTTCCTTCTTCTCTCCTTTATCCCATGTCACAAGTGATATATGCCCTCTTTTTAATCTCTTTAACAAGTACACATTCCTTCTTTATTTCCTGAAGATAGTGGTATATGTCCTCTTTAACAAGTTTGCCTTTCTTTTTTAATGTCGCTAGTTGCTTTATAACAAGCAGCTCCCACCTCCTTGTCTCATATAATGAGTGGTATACATAATGCTAGCTAAATTATAAGAGACACACATTTCTATCCACTTGCTGGTAAAATGTGTGTCACTTGGAATGAATAAAGTTGCAATGCCCTTGGCTCTGTCTCATGGGAGTCAACTGGCCATGATTAGTTAATGAACTAGGAAAAAAATCACATGACATATGTGATTACTTAGCTTTGATGATACAGAATTAAAATACAAAAAAAAGGATACTTTCCCCCTATTTTGCCTGCTTCCTTATCTCTGGTGCCAATGAGAAAAGTTTCCATTGTACACTTCCCCTCCCCACCCCCATCCTCTTGCTTCATACATGAAAGAGGGGATGGCCAGCCACCTGTCTAATAATGCTTTAGATTAAAGGAATGCAGGATATCTGAGGTTTTCTTGCTGGAATCTCAGAATTTGTCCTGTCAGCCTCAGTCTGTGAATTACTTCCCTAGACCATAAGGATCGTCACAGAGACAAGATGAGACGTTCTCCTGGGAGACATGGAGTTGGAGGGGAGGGCCTACTTAGGGAAAAGTTCTTTCCCCTACCATGTACCCAGGTGATATGAAGAAAATATATTCTCAGTATTCAAAATTCTCAATAGAGAATTGAATGAGGATTTTATTATAATGTCCAGAGTCCATCTTGGTTCTCCAGCGGTGAAGCTATAACACCATGGATTTGTTTCCCTCAGACACTCTATGCTCATGGAGCATGATCTCATTCATGGGGGGGTTTTCTTTCCAACAATGCAAATTGCAATTCATCCATGCCTACACATCCTGTAAATCTCCTGTTTCCACTCTTGTCTAAGTTTACTCCAGAGGGACCCCTCAGTATTGGGGGGAGGGGAGAGGAAAGGGTTCCTTGCTTTCCTTTGATATTGCAAGAATAGCAATAGAGAACAAAGCTGTCTGTCTGTTTTCCCTAGCCCTTACCATGTGACCAGCCCATCTTTTCTTTTTTTCCCAGTTATACGTATCTTGGATAATAGCCTTTACTCTAATTGCCTTTTATAACATGTTTATAGTGGGTCTTATATTTACAGTCTTTTTATACCTTACTCCCTTCCACATAGTCTATCTTGTGACCTTGGCCTCCTTATACTTTGTCACAAATGACACTTCATCTTCTGACTCCATGCACTTTTATTGGCTGCCCTCCATTCCTAGAGTTCTCTTTTTTGTCTCTACCTTCTGGTTTTCCTGGCTTTCTTCAAGTCTCAGCTAAAATCTTACCTTCAGCAAAAAGCCTTTTCCAGCCCTCCCTTCATTCTAGTTCTTTCCTTCTATTGACTCCTGTATATATTTTGTCTGTACATCAACACTTATACATTGTCTCTCCCAATAGATTGTGAGCCCTTTGAGATCAGGACCCTATTCTGCCTTTTTTTTTTTTTTGTATCTCCAGTGCTTAGTACAGAGCCTGGCACATAGTAGGTGTTTAATAAATATTTGTTGACTTGTTGCTCATGACCACTGCATACCTCTCCATTGTCCCTGGGTGATTCCTCAATTTCTGTTCTGTGGAGACAATAGTATTTCATGACTCACATCTGTTTCAACAATCTGGCTAGCAGCTGCCGTGGGGGTAAAAAACAAACACAAGCCCAACAACAAGAACGCTGCCAGCATAGGTTCTTTTGATCTGCTTTACTAAGGAAAGCAATGTTAAGGGGTTAACAATTTTACTTTAATCCAGCATACAAATATCACTCACTTAATTCAGGGGAAAAAAGCCAGCACCCTGAACTTCAGAGCAAATACAAATACAAAGATACATTGGAAACAGACCAAATCACAATTCATAGTAACCAAAAAGCATCAACATCTGAATTCACAAGCCGGGGAGCTCGACAACACCTGGCCCAGAGTCACGCGCCACTCCTCCTGTGGCTCAGAGCTCCGAGAAAGAGAAAGCCAACCCCTGGTTTTATATCTTTTTCAGGGTCAAGGGTGAGTCACACATGCGACTCACCTACGTGACCCAAAATCGTCACAAAGAGGAGACTTAAACCCATGTGGTCTAAAAGCCTCTGATGTCCCAAACATGCCAATCAAACCCATGTAAACTAGACCCTCCCCTGAGGCAAGGAGGTCACCAAGGACTCTCAATCTAATCAAGGAAACAAAAGCCAAACCCTTCAAGGGCACTTGGTTGAACTGAGTGCTAAGAGCCCATTTTGATTGCCAATACAACATCCATGCAACAGCATCCTGAGAACATTAATATTTTTTAAAATGAGCTTTTGTTTTAAGGAAAAGCCTACTGTCATTAAAAGAACATTAATTTCCCAAAGTCGATGCAACCCACTTGCCCATCCTGCTCAATTTTGGGATCAAATTGTTGTCAATTTTCAGTGTCTGAGATAGATATACTGCTCTATCTAGGTTGTCTGTACAATTGCATATCATCTGAATGATAGACATTCTTCATCTGTGTCGGTTTTTTTTTTTTTTTGTGGATAGTCAATTCAGACTCTTTTGAGTAATTATGGATTTCATCCAGGAAGCTCTGCAGTGTTTCAGGGTTGCAAATTAGCATGATGTTATCTGTACCCCAAGACATCTGGATGGGGAGTTCCTCCTCAATTTCAGTTTTGCTCTAGATCTTTTCCATGACAATTGTAAGCACACTTGCATTTATGGGGAGCATACATCTTCTTGTATTACCCCTTACTTGATATTAATGATCAGCTATTCATCAAGCAATGTTATCTCTATTATTCCTTTTAAGGAATACAAGTTTGACTTATGCATAAGGAATACCTTTAGGGCAGCTTTTTTCCTCTACTGAATCAATTATTTTTTATAGTTTGCGAACAGTGGGATTTTGTATTTTCTACATCTTTCAGTCAATAATATGATGGTAAAGATGTGGTCTACTGTGGATTATTGGTCACAAAATCCTTCCTATTAGGGTACTTCTGGCAAAGATGGTGACATAAAAAGTTTTAGCTAACATTTGTCATTTTCCTGTTTTATTATTTTAGCCAATCTGACAGGAGAGATGTGGTATCTAAGAGTTGTTTTGATTTGCATTTCTCTAATCAGTAGTGATTTAGAGCATTTTTTCATATGCCTATAGATATCTTTAATTTCTTCCTCTGAAAACTGCCTGTTCATATTCTTTGACCATTTCTCAATTGGGGAATGGCTTGTATTCCTATGTATTTGGCTCAGTTCCCTGTATATTTTAGAAATGAGGCCTTTATCAGAGACACTAGTTGAAAAAATTTTCTCCCAATTTTCTGCTTCCCTCCTAATTTTTGTTGCATTGGCTTTTTTTGTACAAAAACATTTCAATTTAACATAATCAAAATTATCCATTTTATATTTTGTAATGCTCTCTATCTCTTGTTGGGTCATGAATTCTTTTCTTTTCCATAAATCTGATAAGTAAACTATTCCTTGCTCTCCCAAATTACTTATAGTATCAGCCTTTACTCCTAAATCATGAACGTATTTTGACTTTATTTTGGTATATGGTGTAAGATATTGGTCTATGCCCAGTTTCTGCCCTGCCATTTTCCAATTTTCCCAACAGTTTTTGTGAAATAGTGAATTATTAGCCCAGAAGCTGGCCTCTTTGGGTTTATCAAAGAGTAGATTGCTATAGTTGTTGACTTCTCCATCTTGTATTCCTATCCTATTCCACTGATCCACACCTCTGTTTCTTAGCCAGTACCAGGTAGTTTTGGTGACTGCTGCTCTGTAGTACAGTTTAATATCTGGTATGGCTGGGCCATCTTCTCTAGCATTTCTTTTCATTAATACCCTAGATATTCTAGACCTCTTGTTTTTCCAGATGAATTTTGTTATTATTTTGTCCAGCTCAGTAAGATAATTTTTTGGTAGTTCAATTGGTATGGCACTGAATAGATAGATTAATTTAGGTAAAAATTGTCATTTTTATTATATTAGCTCGGCCTAATGTGGGAGGATGTGGGAAAATTGGAACATTGTTACATTGCTGGTGGAGTTGTGAGATGATCCAGCCATTTTGGAGAGTAATTTGGAACTACGTCCAAAGGGCCATAAAAATGTTCATACCCTTTGACCCAGCAATACCACTTCTAGGGTTGTATCCCAAAGAAATCACACAAGCGGGAAAAGGACCCATATGTACAAAAATATTTATAGTGGCTCTTTTTGTGGTAGCCAAGAATTGGAAATCAAAGGGATGCCCATCAATTGGGGAATGGCTGAACAAGCTGTGGTACATGAAGGAAATGGAATACTATTGTCCCATAAGAAATGGGGATGATACGGACTTCATAACAACCTGGAAAAACCTACACGACATAATGCTGAGTGAGCGGAGCAGAGCCAGGAGAACATTATACACAACCACAGATATATGGATTCTGTGAGGACCAACCCTGACAGACTTGCCTCTTCTCAGTAACACAAGGTACAAAGACAACTCCAAAGGACTCACGATGGAGAATGCTATCTACATCCAGAGAAAGAACTATGAAGTTTGAATGCAGATTGAGGCATACTTCATGCTCGCCTTTTTTTTCTTCTCTTTTGTTTTTGTTTTTGTGTTTTTTTTTTTGGTTCTGTTTCTTCTTTCACATGATTCATTCCATTGGTCATAATTCTTCTCCACAACTTGACTAGTGTATAAATTAATTCAATGCGAAGTTATACGTGGTAGTTATATGAGATTCCATGCTGTCTTGGGGAGGGAGGGGGGAGAGAGGGGAGAAAATCTGGAACTCAAAATTATGTAGAACTGTGTGTTGTAAACTAAAAATAAAAAAAAATTTTAAAAAAGTTTTAGCTAAGTTCAGTTCTCTTGAGAACCATCTTGGAAAAGATGAAAAAGAGCACCATTGAAGCAAAGATTCAATAAAAACAAAGAGAAATAGCAGCAGGCTCCTCCCAGGATTATGAAAGAAGATGACTGGACTCCTGTGAGCATTCTGGTTCAGAGCCCACTATTGTGTCCTAAAGCCAATGCAAGTTCCAGCAAATGGGGCTTGAAGTCAGTGGGATCTCATTCCTGGTCTGTTGGAGTCACCCTATCTTGAATCAAAGCTGTGGAAGAAGGCAGGGATGGGGCCCAGGATCCAACCACCCCATCCAGAACTGTAGCAAGGCAGCAGCAGTGGTATCTATACTGCAAAGGATATATGACAAGGCCCGGACACCCCATCTAAGAGCGCTGGAAGGGGACAAAGTTATGGCTATAGCATAAAGTCCCAGTTTAGGAACTGGGTCTGGAGACATAAGTGAACAGAAGAAAGCTCACAATATGAAGAAAGAATACTATGAGTTAAGAGAAGCCCAGGAGGTAAACTCAGAAGATAAGAAAACCTTCACAACAAATACAAGTACAGAAAAAAGAATGGCCTGGTCTCAAGGACTTTTAAGACTGGACAAAAAAAAAAACACCCAAAAATGTAAAAATAAAATTAGAACTTTTGAAGAAAAATGAGAATAAATAGCTTACACTAGAAAGTGGAAAACTTTACCTGAGTAGGTAGTCCAATAATTCTTAAATTTTCTCTCCTCAATCTATTTTCTAGGTCGGTTGTCTTTCCAATGAGATATTTTATATTTTCTTCTATTTTTTTCATTTTTTGACTTTGTTTTATTGTTCCTTGAAGTCTCATGGAGTTATTAGTTTCCAGTTACCCAGTGTTAATTTTTAAGGAATTATTTCCTTCAGAGATTTTGTACCTCTTTTTTCATTTGGCCAATTCTGCTTTTAAAGGAGTCCTTTTCTTCAGTGAGTTTTTGTGCCTCTTTTACCATTAGACTAATTCTGTTATTTAAGGTACATTTTCTTCAGTATTTTTAGTGCCTCTTTTACCAAGCTATTAATTGTCTTTTCTCTTACTTTAACTCTTCTATGAATTCTTGTTGGACTTGTGTCCAATTAGTATGTTTCTTTGAGGCTTTTGGTTATAGTTGTTTTCATGTTGTTGTCCTCTTCTAGATTTTGTTGTGGTATTCCCTGCCACTGTAGTAGCTTTTTATGGTCAAGTTCTTTTTGTCATTTGCTCATTTTCCGAGCCTACTTCTTCACTTTAGACTTTATGTTGAAATTGAGTTGTGCTCATCTGAGGGTGGGGTAGCACTGTGTCAAGCTTTAGGCTTTTTCATGCTCCTATTTTCAGAGCTAGTTCTGGGAGTCTGCAAGTTTTCGATGCTTTCAAGGTGATGTTATCCTGGCAGAGATGTGGATACTGCTCTCCTGGTCTGCGTTCTGGTCTTTTTCCAGGAAGGGCCCCTGCTCCCCTGCAGCTGCAAATACTAGTGCCCTTCTTTGCCCTGGAACTGTGCCCAGGGTCCCCTGCTCCCTTGTGATCAATCACAGGTACTTCTCTCAGTCCTAGAACTATGACCCAGAACTGCTTATGGGCAATAGAGTTGCCATTTAGTGTCAGTTTTACCAGTGCCAGCAAAGCATCCCCTATAATCTCTTTTTGACCAGTTATCTGACCCCCTTACCATTTCTGGGCTGAGAGCTCCTAAAGCTGCTGTTTTTGTTGCTGTCCAGGCTGCCTCCAAGGCTTATCACTGGTGTTCCTCCTGAGCTCCAGGCCTGCCTCAACCCTGGAGTTATACAACCCTTTCCTGTGGACCTCCTAGGTTATTTTAGGCTGGAAAAATGTCTTCCTCTGACCTTTTTTGTTGGCTCTGTTGCTTCAAAATTAGATTGGAGGTGTATTTTAAAGTTGTTTGGAGGGGAATATTGGGAGAATTCAGCTGGTCTGAGCCTGTACTCTGCCATCTAGGCTCTGCCCTTTTCCAGTCTTCCAAATAATTTTTAACAATTACTGCTTTATAGTACAGTTTGAGATTTGATATTGATAGACTCCTTTCTTTCTCACTTTTTTCATTATTGCCCTTGAGATTCTTGACCTTTTGTTCCTCCATATAATTTACATTACTATTTTTCTAGGTCTCTAAAATATTCTTTAAGTATTTTGATTGGTTCAGAACTGAATAAAAAATCAATTTAGATAGTATTGTCTTTTTTATTATATTGGCTCAACCTATCCACAAGCAATTAGTGTTTCCCAGTTATTTAGATCCATTTTTACTTCTGCAAAGTGTTTTATAGTTGGATTCACATAGTTCCTGGTAGATTTTGGTAGATACATTCCTGAATATTTTCTAGCTTCTGCAGCTATTTTGAATGTAATTTCTCAAAGTTTAAGGACATTTCCCTGCCCCGGATAATGCATGTATTTGTGAGGAAATGTACTCCAGATTTTTGAGGTATCACAGTCAAAATCTGGGATAAAGAGAAAGTTATGAGCACAATCAATTTATTACTATGGCTAGCAAACAACAATAAAATGGATCCAGAACACCTTAGTAGTCAAGGATTTATCTGGCAGAACAATTGTTTTATACAGTTGAAAAGATAGCATGTTATATAGGGTACAAAATAGCCCAGTGATGCAAATTACATTTGCAACTATTATTGGTCTGCCCCAGAGATGGAGGGTGGGCTATGCTTGGCTTGACTCAGAGAGAAGATTTCATAACCCAGGGCAACAGGAAAAAACACAGAGTTGACTAACATCTGCTGGAAAGTCTTGTGGTAGGCAAACATCTTATGACCAGGTTGACTCATTTCCCTCCATGGTCAGCAAATTCACAGATTTGAGTTACAGGTTTAAGGGAGCTCAAACTCACACAATGAGACCACCAACCAATACTTGGTGGATTGATCACTAATACATAATAAATTGACTAAGCCTTATTAAAATAATACAAAATAAAGTGAGGTATCAATTTACAATTTCACAGGGGGCAGAATATTCTTTATAATTTTTAGAAATAAGCTTTTATTGATATCTTCAGTGTGTTACATCATCATAATTATCCCAAGGATCTTCCCCTTCCTACAAGCCATCCTATATAATAAGTGGTATATTTTAAGAGAGGAAAAAAAATCAACACAACTGATCAATCCATCGAAAAAGTCAGAAAACATGTAAAATATATAATTCCTGAGGACCTTCCAACTTTATAAAGGGATAGGTTGCAGGTGTCTTCTCATATCTCTTCGAGTCCTATTTTATCTTTATAATTTTATAATTCACTTTTGATTTGCTGGGGTCTAGATGTTTTTTCTTGCTTATATTCAATGTGATCCCATGTTGGTCAGTCCCACCTATGCTCAATCCTAGAATCAAAAAACTCACTCAGTTTCCATAGTCTCAGAAAGCCTTTGAATTTATTTGGGTGATCACCAGGGAATAACACTTCTGACACCATTTTGTTGTTCATGAGAACAAACCCCAGAATCTGAAATAGTTTCAGAAAGAAATTTATTAGGTTATTGGTAGAGAGAGAGAGAGAGCTAGAAAGGAGAGATGGCTCCTTCCCCCAGGTTCTAGAAGGTTCACATTATGTAAGATTTTGACAAAGGTTTCCAGACACAAGTCACATATGAGGAGAACCCCAAAACAAGTTTAGGTGGACCTTAAACAAGTCCTGGATGTGGGGGTCCAAAATAAGAATGTTTTGGCTGGATTCAGGATCTGGGGGATCCCAAAATTCCTTGTAGCTATCTCCAGCCTCCTTGGAGAGATACCAGGGCAGGGGTGGGGAACTTGCAGCCTCAAGACCCCATGTGGCCACAAGTTCCCCACCCCAGTAACTGGGGTAAGGTCAACATTCTGGGTGCAAACAGTCTCTAGTTAGATTTACACAGTGTGATAATAAGTTTTCCAAACAATATAATACAGCATTCTTTCCACAAAGTATATAGGGACTTTGTTTTTTTCTGTGCCTTCTTTGGGATTTAAGATTGATAATGGAGTCTGGTTCAAAGGGTACAAACATTGTAGTCACTTTATTTGCATAATTCCAAATTGCTTTCCAAAATGGTTTTACCATTTCAATCAGGACTGGCAGTTATTTTACATATACACCCTCCCCAGCCCCCAGCCCCACTCCCAGTAGTTCCATTATAGCTAGATCTATTTCCTTTTCTGAGTTTAGATTATTTAGAATCACTATCTGGTCTTCTGATAGGTTAGGAAGGTTGTATTTTTTAAAGGCATTCCTCTATTTCTTTTATATACTCAGTTTTGTTAGCATGCAACTGTGTATAATATATTGCAATTATTCTTTTTAGCTCTTCTGGTTTTACTGTGATTTCACCTTGGTCATTGTAAAGTCAATCATGGTAGCACACCTGAGGACTGCTGCTGTGAATAACTTTAAGGGTCTGATCGCATAGTATAATAAACTCTCTCTTTATTCAGAACTAAACATTGTTCAGGGAACCAAAGCATAATATTCACACCAACATAACAAAACATAATAACTTATTACTAAGGTGGCCACATAGTCTTAAATAAAACATGTCATTCAGTGTATCTTTTAGCATTTCTCAGAATACTCAGAATATTCAGTAACATTCCCCAAAATACTTATTTACACAAGCAGGGGGTCCCAGGCCAGGGTCTTCCCTAACACAACATATCATCCTTAAAGGGTAGCAGAAAATACAAACATCGTCCACTCCTAAGTCACAGCAAGTTACAATCTCCTCAGTCAACACAGAGTGTCCAAGTAAAGTCCTCTTTTCTCTTGACTCAAGGCTGACTTCCAGACCCTGTGGTTCCTTCTCTGTGGGCTGACCACTCCCAGCTCTTGCCTGGGTTCACATGCAGGCAGCCCTCTGCTCCTGTTCCTTGTCTCAGCTCACAGAGTCTGCTCCATTCCAAGTTCCTCCTGCTCTGGCTTGACAGCAGGCTCCAGGGGCTCCTGGCCACAGCCTTTCTAGGTGAACAAAGGTTAACAAGGCTACAACAATATTTACACATGTTATCAGCACCATCATCTCAATTCACCCATAAAGACCAACAGACAGAACTTCTGACGGACAGAGTGCTGGTATCACAAACATTCTTTCTGTTAGGCTTCCCCACAAGTAAGTTTCCCTTGCCCTCTCATGCTTGCTTCTCTCTCTCAGCTCTGCTTCTCTCTCTCTACCCACACCTCTCCTTCCAAGCCATATATATTATTTTCAATCAAAAACCCAATTCAATCAAAGACTCTTGATTCAATCAAAGGCAAGACTCAATCAAAGGCTCTGGATTGGCTTAGTGCTGAGAAGAACTCCAAAAGAAAAAAACAGCAAAAAGTCCCATTTAGCTTGCCATTGCAGTCATTTTCTGGTTTAGTGATTTTTCTGTTCTTTTTGAACAGATCAGCTAAGAGTTTTTCAATTTTATTAGTCTTTTCAAAGTACCAGCTTTTAGTTTTATTTATCATTTTGATGGGTTTTTTATTTCCAATTTGTCTATTTTTTAAAAATTATTTACTTATTTTTAGTTTTCAACATTTGCTTCCATAAGATTTTGAGTTTCAAATTTTCTCTCCATCTCTACCCTCCTGCAACCCCAAGATGGCATGCAATTTGAGAGAGGCCCCTACATATACATTTATATTAAACCTATTTTCACATTAGTCATGTTGTAAAGAAGAATTAGAACCAATGGGAGAAACCATGAGAAAGAAGAAACAAACAAAAAAAAAAGAGAGCATGCAATCTGATAGAGGCTCTACATATATATTCATATTAAACATATTTTTACATTAGTCATGTTGTAAAGAAGAATTATAACTAATGGAATGAACCACAAGAAAGAAGGAACAAAGCAAAACAAAACAAAAGAGAGAGCAAATAGTTATGCTTCGATCTGCATTCAGACTGCATAATTCCTTCTCTGGATGTAGGTAGCATTTTCCATCATGAGCCTTTTGGAGTTGTCTTAGAACCTTGCATTGCTGAGAGCCAAGTCTATCAAAGTTAGTCATCACACACTGTGGCTGTTACTGTGTACAATGTTCTGGTTCTGCTCACTTCACTCAGTATCAGTTCATGTAAGTCTTTCCAGGTTTTTTTGAAGTCTGCCTGTTCATCATTTCTTATAGCACAATAGTATTCCATTACATTCATATACTACAACTTGTTCAGCCATTCCCCAGTTGATGGACATCCCCTCAATTTCCAATTCTTTGCTACCACAGAAAGAGCTTCTATAAATATTTTTGTACATGTGGGTCCTTTTCCCATTTTTATGATCTCTTTGGAATACAGACCTAGTACTGCTGGGTCAAAGGGTATGAACATTTTTATGGCCCTTTGGACATAGTTCCAAGTTGCTCTCCAGAATGGTTGAGTCAGTTCACAACTCCACCACTAATGCATTAGTGTTCCAATTCTCCCACATCTTCTCCAGCATTTATCATTTTCCTGTTTTGTCATGTTAGCCAATCTGATAGGTGTGATGTGGTACCTCAGAGTTGTTTTGATTTATATTTGTCTAATCATAGTGATTTAGAGCATTTTTTTCATCTTACTAGAGATAGCTTTAATTTCTTCCTCTGAAAACTGACTGTTCATATCCTTTGACCATTTATCAATTGGGGAATGATTTGTATTCTTATAAATTTGACTCAATTTTCTATATATTTTAGAAATGAGGCCTTTATCAGAAACACTGGTTGTAAAAATTCTTTCCATTTTTCTGCTTCCCTCCTAATCTTGGTTGCATTGGCTTTGTTTGTACAAAAGCTTTTCAATTTAATGTAATCAAAATTATCCATTTTTCATTTTCTGATGTTCTCTGTCTCTTGTTTGGTGATAAATTCTTCATAAATCTGACAGGTAAACTATTCCTTGTTCTCCTAGTTTGCTTATAGTATCAGCCTGCCTATCTAAATTGTGTAACCATTTTGACTTTATTTTGGTATGTGGTGTAATTTTTTTTTCCAGTTTTCCCAGCAGTTTTTGTCAAAAAGTGAGTTCTTATCCCAGTAACTGAAGTCTTTGGATTTATCAAACAGTAGATTACTGTAGTCATTGACTACTGTGTCTTGTGTACCTAACCTATTCCACTGATCCACCATTCTATTTCTTAGCCCATATCAAGTAGTTTTGACGATTGCTGCTTTATAATACAATTTAAGATCTTGTACAGGTAGGCTACCTTCCCTTGCATTTCTTTTCATTAATTCCCTTGACATTCTAAACATTTTGTTCTTCTAGATGAATCTTGTTATTATTTTTTCTAGCTCTATAAAATATTTTTTGGTAGTTTGATTGGTATGACACTGAATAAGTAAATTAATTTAGGTACAGTGGTCATTTTTGTTATAGTAGCTTGGCCTACCCACAAGCAACTGATGTTTTTCAAATTATTTAGATCTGATTTTATTTGTGT
This sequence comes from Trichosurus vulpecula, assembly GCF_011100635.1. Lineage (NCBI taxonomy): Eukaryota > Metazoa > Chordata > Mammalia > Diprotodontia > Phalangeridae > Trichosurus > Trichosurus vulpecula. Next base: position 72,118,081 of record NC_050573.1, read on the forward strand.
GAAAAATGTTTTGTTAATTGTATTCATATAATTCCTGGGTTTATTTTGGCAGGTAGACTCCCAAATATTTTATAATGTCTACAGTAACTTTAAATAGAATTTCTCTTTCTATCTTTTGTTATTGGGCTTTGTTAGTAATATATTAAAAATGCTGATGATTTATGTGGGTTTATTTTATATCTTGAAACTTTGCTAAAGTTGTTTATTATTTCAAGTAGTTTTTTACTTGATTCTCTAGGATCCTCTAAGTATATCATCATATCATCTGCAAAGAGTGATAGCTTTTGTTTCTTCTTTGCCTATTCTAATTCCTTCAACTTCTTTTTCTTCTCTTATTGCTAAAGCTAGCATTTCTAGTACCATATTGAATAACAGTGGTGATAATGGACATCCTTGTTTCACCCCCTATCTTACTGGAAATGCTTCTAGCTTATCCCCATTACATATAATACTTGCTGATGGTTTTAGATAGATGCTACCTATCATTTTAAGGAAGACTCCATTTATTCCTATGCTCTGTAGTGTTTTTAATAGGAGTGAGTGTTGTATTTTGTCAAATGCTTTTTCTGCATCTATTGTGATAATCATATGGTTTCTGTTAGTTTTGTTGTTGATATGGTCAATTATGCTGATACTTTTCCTAATATTGAACCAGCCTTGCATTCCTGGTATAAATCCCACCTGGTCATAGTGTATTATTCTTGTAATAAATTGCTATAATCTTTTTGCTAATATTTTATTTAAAATTTTTGCATCTATATTCATTAGGGAAATTATTCTATAATTTTCTTCCTTTGTTTTGGCTCTTCCTGGTTTATGCATCAGTACCATATTGATATCATAAAAGGAATTTCGTAGGACTCGTTCTTTGCCTATTTTCCTAAATAGTCTATATAAGTATTAGAATTAATTGTTCTTTAAATGTTTGATAGGATTCACTTGTAAATCCATCTGGCCCTGGAGATTATTTTCCTAGGGAGTGCATTGATGGCTTGTTCAATTTCTTTTTCTGAAATAAGGTTATTTAAGTATTTCCTTTCTTCCTCTGTTACTCTGGGCAATTTATATTTTTGTAAGTATTCATCCATTTCACTAAGATTGTCAAATTTATTGGCATATGGTTGGGCAAAATAGCTACTAATTACTGTTTTAATTTCCTCTTCATTGGTGGGGAATTCACCCTTTTCATTTTTTATATTGGTAATTTGATTTTCTTCTTTCTTTTTTGAAAATCACATTAACCAAAGGTTTATAACTTTATTGGTTTTTCATAAAACCAGCTCTTAGTTTTATTTATTAGTTCAATAGTTTCCTTAATTTCAATTTTATTAATCTCTCCTTTGGTTTTCAGTATTTCTAATTTGGTATTTAATTGGGGATTTTTAATTTGTTCTTTTTCTAGCTTTTTTAATTGTATGCCTCCTTGATCTCCTCCTCCTCTATTTTATTCATGTAAGCATTTAGAGTTATAAAACTTCCCCTAAGAACCACTGTCTCTGCACCCCATAAGTTTTGGTATGTTGTCTCATTATTGTCATTCTCTTGGATGAAGTTATTGATTGTTTTTATGATTTGTTGTTTGACCCACTCATTCTTTAGGATTAGATTATTTACTTTCCCATTAATTTTTAGTCTATCCTTTCATGGCCCTTTATTACATGTAATTTTTATTGCATCATGATCTGAAAAGGATGCATTTAACATTTCTGCCTTTCTGCATTGGATTGTGAGGTTTTTATGCCCTAGTACATGGTCAGTTTTTGTGTAGGTGTGATGTACTGCCAAGAAAAAGGCATATTCCTTTCTATCACCATTCAATTTTTTCCAGAGGTCAACCATATCTAACTTTTCTAAAATTCTATTCACCTCCTTAACTTCTTTCTTGTTTATTTTGTGGTTAGATTTATCTGGTTCAGAGAGAGGGAGGCTGAAGTCCCCCATTAGTATAGTTTTGCTGTCTATTTCTTCCTGTAACTCCCTTAATGTATCCTCTAAGAATTTGGATGCTATATCACTTGGTGCATAAATGTTTAGTAATGATATTACTTCATTGTCTCTGGTGCCTTTTTAAAAATTAGATCTATTTTTGCTTTTGCTTTGTCTGATATCAGGATTGCTACCCCTGATGTTTTTTACTTCAGCTAAAGCATAATATATTCTACTCCAGCCTTTTACCTTTACTCTGTGTGTATCCCTCTGCTTCAGATGTGTTTCTCATAAAGAAGATATCATAGGATTATGGTTTTTAATCCATTCTGCTATCCCCTTCTGCTTTATAGGAGTGTTCATCACATTCACAGTTATGATTACTATCTGTGTCTTTCTCACCGTTCTATTTACAACCCCCTCCCCATTTATGTTTTTCTTTCTCCTTTCTCCCTTTCCCTCTTCGCTAGAGTTTTGCTTTTATCACTGCCTCATTCAATCTGTCCTCCTTTCTATCAGCCCCCTCCCTTTTCCCTTACTACTTTTTCCCTCCCTTCAATCCCCACCCCCTTTTCTTTCCTCTTTCCCCTCCTACTGCCAATAGGGCAAGTTAGATTTCTATACCTGAGTATGTTATTCTCTCCTTGAGCTAATTCCAATAAGAATAAGGTTTAAACAATGCTCATCTCCCTCCCTTTCTTTCCCTCTACTGTAGCATGTCTTTTGCCTCTTCATGTGATGTAAACTTTTTTTGGAGGGGAGAAGGGAAGGCAATTGGGGTTAAGTGACTTGACCAAGGTCACACAGCTAGTAAGTGTGTCAAGTGTCTGAGCTCAGATTTGAACTCAGGTCATCCTGACTCTGGGACCGGGCTCTACTCACTGCGCCACTTAGCTGCCCTGCATGTGATGTAATTTACCTTTGTCTGCCTCCTCTTTTCCTCTTCTCCCAAAACAATCCCTTTTCACCACTTAATTAGGTTTTTTTTAATCAGCATATCAAAGTCAACTTATACCTACACCCTCTCTCTATGTATATCCCTTCTAAATGTCATAATAAAGATGCAGTTCTCAAGAGTTAGAAGTATCATCTTCCCATGTGTATTAGGAGGGCAGAGTTTATAATCTCAAAGAGGATCATAAACATGTCTGAAAGGTTCGGAACCGCCGGATATAAGAAACTCTCAAAGTAGAAGGCAGAAGAATCAAAACATATTTAGGCTCCACAGTAACCAACCCATGAACCAGCAACCCCATTTTGATATATTGATCAAAAGCTTCCAGGCCCAATAAGTACGCCTTGAAAGAGTAACCAGGAGGCTACAGAAAAGCATGATTGCGTAAAGCAAAATCATGCTTCCCCCTCTATGGTAAAAGATTACCCACTGGCCTGAAGTCCTTGTTCAGCTTCCTCCCGTAGGTCAGTTCTGCTACTGGCAGCTCCTGCTTCAGCTTCAGCTTCAGCTTCAGCTGTGGCTGTGGCTGTGGCTGTGGCTGTGGCTGTGGCTGTGGCTGTGGCTGTGGCTGTGGCTGTGGCTGTGGCTGTGGCTGTGGCTGTGGCTGTGGCTGTGGCTGTGGCTATAGCAGCCTCTGGCTCCAACGGGAGCTGCTTTTAACCATCCAGCTTCTGCGGGGGTGTAAGGTACGCCGGGGAAAGCACAGGTTCTTTCAATCTGCTTAAGCAAGGTGAAGGGGTTGACCAGGAAAGCACAGGTTCTTTCCATCAGCTTAAGCAAGGTGAAGGGGTTGACCGGGAAAGCACAGGTTCTTTCCATCAGCTTAAGCAAGGGAAGCAAGGTGAAGGGGCCGACAAGCTTACTCCAGTCCAACATACAAACAGTATTCAGTTCAGGGGAAAAAGCCAAACTAGTCAAGGGCACTTGTTGACTAAGTGCTAAGGAGCCCATTTTTGGTTGCCAACACACCATGTAGGGATGTAAACAGTTTGCCCTTACTGAATAATATGGGTTTTTTCTTTTTTTCTTTCCTGGTTACCTTTTTATGCCTCTCTTGAGTCTTGTATTTGAAGATCAAATTTTCCATTGAGCTCTGGTCTTTTCATCAGGAAGGTCTGGAAGTCCCCTATTTCATTGAATGCCTATCTCCTCCCCTGAAAGATTATGCTTACTTTTGCTGGGTAGTTGATCCTTGGTTGTAATCCAAGCTCCTTTGCCTTACAGAATATTGTATTCCATGCCCTCTGATCTTTTAATGTAGAAACTGCAAGGTCCTGTGTAATCCTGACTGTGGTTCCACGATATTTAAATTGTTTCTTTCTGGCTGTTTGCAGTATTTTCTCCTTGACCTGAAAATTCAGGAATTTGGCTACAGTATTTCTTGGTGTTTTGAATTTGGGATCTCTTTCAGGAGGTGATTGGTGGATTCTCTCGATAACTATTTTACCGTCTGGTTCTAGGATCTTAGGGCAGTTTTCCTTAATGATTTCCTGAAAGATGCTCTCCACTCTCTTTTTTCATCATGGTTTTCAGGTAGACCACACTGCTAGTGCCACTGCCAATTCAGTCACTCCCAAGGCCTGCTCCTGTTTGCTGGGGCTGGGGCTGTACTAGTGTGGCCTGCACTGGACTACACTCCTCTCTCACCCAGGTCTGATATATCCCTCCTGCTGACCTTCTAAGTTGTCTTTGGCATCTGTGGGCTGAGAAGTGATTCAGTCCTTTGCTCTGGTTTTGCTGGGGCAGGGTCTGCCCTGGCTCAGCTTGTGCTGGACTATATTCCTCTTTTTGATGTCCAGGGGTGCTGGGAACCCTGAAATTCAAGGGCAGCAGACATGGGTCCTGCCTCAAAAGAATACAACCCAACTCTCCTTTCAGTCAGAGACAGAGTTTATTAAAACACTGGTTGAGGTGGGCAAGATTTGAAGAATCTGCACATTTGTGACACTTGTATTGACAAGTGGGCTAGATTCTTAAGGAATCTGAGTACTTTAATGGAGGCAAGATAGACCTTTTATACAGAAGACTGTGGGAAGATCTAGATGTGATCTAGGAGTGGCCAAGTAGTCTAGGGTGCCTGGGAGGTAACAGAAGGGTCTAGATGGAATTAAGGAGTGGAAGTCCAGGTGGGGCCACAGTGAAAGGGCAGTTGAAAGGATTACTAACTGGGAAGGGCTGGGTGCCCCAGGCAAATGCCAGGGACCTGGACCACTGGAGAAAGTCCAGGGCCTTTTAAGAGGTCTGTCATTAATGCCCCATCACCCTCTCAACCTGGTGCAGCAGACCTTTCCTGTAGACTTTCCAGGTTGTCTTGGGCTGGAAATCTGCCTCTGTCTCTGAGTTCTGCCACTCTAGAATTGTTCAGAGTCACTTTTTAAAGGTATTTGAAGGGGTTTGGGGGAGACCTTGCTTTCACTCCTCCAATTTATCTATTTACTCTCTAATTTTTAATTTTCCTCTTGTGTGATAATTTCGTTTATTTGTTGGCTTTCTAATTTTTAAAAATCATTAATCCTGTCTTTTTATGCATAAGGATGTGATTTTCTCCCTGAGGACTGCTTTACTTGTGTCCCAGACATTTTGGTATGTTGTTTTATCTTTATAATTTTCTTCCTTCCTTCCTTCTTCCTTCCTTCCTTCTTTCCTTCCTTCCTTCCTTTCTTTCATCATGTTCAACTATTCATGATCCCATTTAGTGTTTCCTTGGCAGAGATATTGGAGTGATTTGCAATTTCCTGCTTCAGCTCATTTTATAAATGAGAAAACTGAGGCAAACAGGGTTAAGTGACTCGACCAGGATCACACAGCTAATAAGTATCTGAGGCCACATTTGAACTCAGGTCCTCCTGACTCTGGGGCTAGCACTCTCTCCACTGTGCCACCCAGCTGCCCTATCATTTTCTTTACATGGTTATTAATTGTTTCTGTGACTTGTTCTTTGACCCACTTATTATTTAGGATTTCAATGTTAAGTCTCAGTTTGGATCTCTATATTTTGTTTGTGGTCCCATAACCAATTGTTATTTTTATTGTGTATTGTGGTCTGTAAATGATGTATTGACTATTTCTGCCTTTTACATTTGTTTACAATATCTCTGTGCCCTAGTAGAGGGTCAATTTTGCAAAAATTCCATGTGGTGAAGAAAAAAAAAAAAAAATATATATATATATATATATATTCTTTGCAGTCCCATTTAGAAAATGCCATGAGTATTTTAACTCTAGTTTCCCCAGAAATTTGTTCAGTTCCACATTTCCACTTTTGTTTATCTTTCTGTTAGACTTATCCAAAATTGATAGAGCCTCTTGTCATTGTTGTATTACTGTGTGTGTCATCTTGTAGCTCAGACTATGTTTCTTTTGTGAATGTGGATGCTAAGGCATTTGGAACATGTACGTTTATCACTGATATTGGTTTGTTGGCTATGTTTCCTTTCAGTACAATGCGGTTTTCTTGTTTATACTTTTTTAATTTTTTGAATGCTTGTTTTTGCTTTGTCAGATTGCTTAATTTACAACTCCTGATTTTTTGGATTTACTTAATGCATAGTAAATTTTTCCCCTCCCTTCAGTTTTATTTAGTGTACATCTTTACTTTTTAAATATATTTCTTATAAGCAACAGATTGTAGAGTTTTGTTTTCTAATCCAATCTGTCACTTTTTCATTTTATTGGATTTTTTAATCCATTCACATTTAAAGTTATAAGAGTTAGGCTTCTATTTTCTTCCATCTCTCTCTAATACTGTTTTTTCCCAAGCCATGATTTTTCCCTCTTCTGCTACAAACCTAGTATTATGTTCCTTCATTACTTTACCTTAATTTTTTTTATGTTGGCCCTATTACTTCTGGCTGTCTTCTCACCTGTGATTTCCTCTTCTTGTTTGTAACCCCTTTCCTATCAGGGTTTTGCTTATTAGTTCCTTTTTCTCTCCTGCTTTTATCTGATTATATAATTTTTCTCTCTCCACCAACACAGCTTTTACTCTTAACCAAATGGATTCCCTTCTCTTCTCTTCCCCTTCAACTAGTCTTGTTCATTAGTTTTCAGGTTTTTTTGCACTCACTTCCAAAAAGGATTTCTCTCACTCTTGCTATCCATGCTCTCTTTCTGTCTACTCTCTGATTCTCTGATTCATGACCCCTATAATTATCTGGTCTTTTCTCTTTTCTTGATATTCCTTATGAAATCAAAGCTCCCAAGATAATAGCTCTAGGTTCTCCCCTATAGGAGGTTTCTGCCATTGCATTGTATGTCTGTGGTGTTAATGTGATTAAAGATTTTCCTGGCCCATTAATAGGTCTCAGGTGGAGCTAGTTAAGGGAAGCTTGATTAGGGGAGGCTTGTTTGTAGGAAGACCCACACCCTTTTGCTAATTAGGTCAGGAGGGTTGTGAAGCCCCTGGGCTCTAAAAAGGGTGTATATACTCCAAGGGTAGCCATTAAGCTGTCTCTCAGAACTTTGGGAGGAGAGGATGCAGGCAAGCACACAGCTAGGATTCATCAGTGAATATTTACAGGAAGGCCCCAGCAGAGGGGAAGGTCATGGGATGGCTTGGTTCCCTGTTGTGATATTGTGTTTTAAGGTCTTTGCTGTTATACTGATGTGGACTTACTGGTTTTGGGATATAATTGCTGCTATGTTGAATTGGAGTTACTGGTTATTGGTATTGATCCTCTGGTATCTGAACAAATGTTTTACTTCTGCCTTCTATATGTAGAGTCTCTTATATTCTGTGATACAGAACTATACAGGCATATTCATGGTCATCATCGATATTGTGACACTCACCTCACTATTAGAAGGTCTTGCCCCATGGATTCCCCTTTTCCATTGTGTCTCACTTCCAGAACAATGTCAGTTATTGCAGGTATCAGAGAGGATGCTGCCCCCATAGTAGTGTCTTTCCTCTAGTACATCCTTCATCATACAGCCCACCACTGATCTATATCCTCCCTTGGTTACTTTTTTCCACCAATATTTGACTTAAATCTACTCCCTGGATCTGTGTTCCAGTTTCCTCCAGGGGTTCTAATTCCCCAACCTGCCTCCCTGCCCCCTACCTTCCCCCCCCCCCCCCCCCGCTCCCCATCAATGTAGGATGAACAGACTTTTCAAGTACTGAATCTTCTAGGTCATACCCAGTGTAAGGTCCCATCTCTCCTCACAGACCATCTCTCTTTATATATTGCATTCATCAATACCACCCACCTATCTCTAAAGTAAGGCCTCCTTCCTTTCCCCTACTTTTCATTCTCCTCCAACTCCACTCCTAACTTACTCTTCTGAAGGCTCTTTCTGGTACCACAAGGATCACCTTCCCTTTATTTCTAGCCTTTTATTTGACTCTGGCATGTCACATATTCCTCTCTCTCTCTCCTTCCTTCCTTCTTCTACTTTCATGAACACTCCTATGTTGTAATGTAGTCCCACAAAAATACATTGATTCACCAGTAGGCAGACCATCTCCATCCAGATTCTGTCATTAATGCCCCTTGTTTGCCTCTTCACTATTACTTTTACAAGATTTCCACACACAATTTCTGTTTTGGAGAAGTATGAAAGGTTGTGGAGAATCAGAGACAATGTCTAGTTCTCCATTTTGTTGCTCTTGTGCCTGAAGCTAATGGTCTTTTTATTCTGTTTTCTTTGCAGCACCAAAATTGCTGCTCCCCTAAATATGGTTTCCTATGAGCAAAGGATTATAGATTTAGAATTGGGAGGGGCCTTAGAGACCCTTTAGTCCAATCTCTTTTTACAGGTGAGGAAAATTTGACCTCAGTGTTCCAATAATTCATATGAGAAAGTCTTTTTCTCATCAGGTGGGACTCTAGAGCTAACTTTTTTGTTGGTAAAATCAATGATAGCTAACATTTATATAGTGTTTACTACATGCTAGACACTGGGCTAAGCACTTTACAACAACTTTGGGAGGTAGGTATAATTATTATCATCCCTATTTTACAAATGAGGAAACTGAGTCAAACAGAGGTTAAGTAACTTTCCCAGTACAACTAGTTAGTATCTCAGGCCAGACTAGAACTCAGGCCTTCCTGGCCCAACATTCTATCCACTGTACCATCTAGCTGCTCAGGCATTAAAATGGCAGCAAAGGTCAGGAAAAGAAACAACAAACCAGGATATATTTCGTACTTTGTACAAAATGAGTTATTGACTTAGCCAAAGCTAATCCCATACCATTTATCATAATGTTCTCTTGGTGAATTTGAAGAGTTTGACCAAAATGGTAATGTTAGGTCAAGAAGCCAATATTCTAAAGTTTTCAGGATTTCACTCAATTAAAAAAAAAATCCTCTTCTAATTAAATGGTTCCTATTAAGACAGAGCCAAATGCTGAGTGATAGTAATGACCAATCTTGGCCCCCAAAAAGAGGTGAAGAAACATGCCCTTCTCCTTTTAGTACAGAAGTGGGAACTGTAGGGCAAAATATCACATACATGGTAAGATTTAGTCCCTTCATTGGTTGTGTTTATTCTGTTTTCTTTGCAGCACCAAAATTGCTGCTCCCCTAAATATGGTTTCCTATGAGCAAAGGATTATAGATTTAGAATTGGGAGGGATCTTAGAGACCTTTTAATTCTCTTTGTTACAGGAAAGGGTTTATTGAGTGAAAGTAGTGGGGAATATTGGCAGATTACTGTGATGTGAAAACTAAAAACATGTTTAAAAAAACTCCTCACTATATTTTAAAAGACCAGATAGTTCCTAGTTTTAAAAAAATTAAGTAGTATCTCATTCTAGTATTTCAGTTGCTTTTTTGCTGAAAAATCTTGATTTATCTCATTTACTCTTTCTTTCAGAAAGAGACTTTTTTTAACCAGAGATAATTTTAGGAGAAGCCTACTTCCACTTGCCATTCCCAAGAGCTTTCAGGTAATATTTTTATTTAATGATCTGGGGGAAAACTCATAGGTTGTTGTGGGAAAAAATCCTTGGCAAAACAGAAAACCTTTATCTATGTGAGTAGTTATTAACTTTGTTCTTCCCAATTTTTGTTCAGTTGAATTCAGAAAGAAATGGTCTTAGGTCAAGCTGTTATCCTCTTATTGTTCCTTCATGTTTAATGTGTGTCAGATTGTTTTGCATGTGAGTAAAACGATTGATTTTTGTGATTGAATAAAATTATTGAATGTAGGTGCTTCTAAGTCTTCACTGAAAGAAGTACCTTACAGGTAATGTCTCATTTGGTCTTCATAACATGTCCATGTTAGTGTTGAGGAAATTGAGGCAAACAAGTAAAAAGACTTGCTCAGGGTCACATAGTTTGCAAATATCTGAGGCTGGATTTGAACTTGGGTCTTTCTGAATCCAGACCCAGCACTCTATCCACTGTACTACCTAGCTGCCTACCTTCCTCAAAAGAAGACATGAGTGGTTCCATACTATCTTCAGGACTAATTCCATACATGTGTAAAGAGAGAAACACTGTCTTAGGAAACTTCAGACACACAAGGGAAGCTGGATTGTCAGGATTTTCCTGATTGCAGGAAATAATGAAGAACAAAATGAGCAGAACCAAGAGAACATTGTATACAGTAACAACAGTATTATCTTAAGAACAACTTTGAGCACCTAAGTCATTTTGACTATTATAAACACCCAAATTAACAACAAAGGACCTATGAAGGAAGACATTATCTGCATCCAGAGAAAGAACTGAAAAACAGAAGTACATATAGAATAATTTTACATATATCTGTACATATACATACATACACACACACCTGCACAAATATTTCTATCTAATTGTAGCTATCTCTAGGGTGGGATGAGGAGGAAGAAAAAAAGGGAAAAAAAGAAAATTACATGATAACTTTATTATATATTTAAAAGGAATAGCAAGTTACACATAATAGATTTGCAGTTTCATGTGTAATCATTTTTTTTTCTACTATGTTATGGAAATGCTTGTTTTATTTCATAAATTAAAAATAATATAAAATAAAAAGACAAACACAGGAGAGAATGACTCTTAAACAAAGCCTAAAACTGCAGCTTGAATACAAACTCAAATAGAAATCCTGGAAGAAATGAAATGAGTTTTAAAATGTCATTATAAATGAAATGAGAGTAAATGAGGAAAAAAAAGTTTGAAAGTAAATGAGAGCTATGGATGAAGGACTTAGAAAGGGAATTAACAGATTAGTACAAGAGGTACAAAACTTTTCCCCGAGGAACAAATTACCTGAAAATTAGAATGGACCAGAAAGCCAATGATTCCATGAGACAACAAGAAATATTAAAACGAGGTCAAAAGTCTGAAAAAATGTAGAAGAAAATTTAAAGTATCTCACATAGAAAAAACAACAGACCTAGAAAACAGATTGAGGAGAAAAAAATTTAGAATTATTGGGCAATCTGAATGCCACGACGGGGGGAGGGGGGGGGAGGGAGAGAGAGGGAGAGGGACAGAGAGAGCCTAGACATCCTACTTTGAGAAATTTTAAAAGAAAGCTGCCCAGATCACTTAGAACCAGGGGGCAAAGTAGAAATAGAAAGAATCCACCACTCACCTCCTGAAAGAAGCCCCGAAATGAAAACTCCCAGGAATATCATAGCCAAAATCCAGAGTTTCCTGGTCAAAGAAAAAAAACATCCAGAAACATCGAGAAAGAAAGGTTTCAAGAATGACAGAGCCGCAGTCACGATTGTGATGTAATAGCCGCTACTGTAAAGCATCGGAGAACTTGGAATATGATGTTCCAGAAGAAAGCAAGAAGTGTGATTACTGAGAAAAGGCCATTAGGATCCACAAGGGATCATTAGTAATTTTAAAGAGGTCACTTTCAGTTAAGTGGTAAGGTTGCAAGCCAGACTGCAGAGAGTTAAAGGAGCGAGAGATGAGGAAGTGGCAGCATCAGTTATAGATAGCCTTCTCTAGGATTTTAGCTTTGAAAGGGAGAAGTGAATAAGAAGATAAGTAGCAGGGATGGAAGGATTAAGTGAGAGTTTGGAGGTTTTTTTTTCTTTTGAAAATAAGGGAGACATGGCTATGTTTGTAGGGAGAAGGGAAGCAGCCAGTAGGCAAGGTAAGACTGAAGATGAGTAAGAGAGTGGGGATAATAGATAGGAAGAAGCTAAGAGCTCTTCCTGGGCACAGTCTCTGAAAGCCCAATTTGGAGGGTAGAGCAAAACCAGAAGGTGGCAAGGAAGAGTTTTGCCCGGGGAAGGCAGCCTTTTCTCTTCAATATACCCCCAAATCTAGGTCATCAATCTATATGGAATATAGAGCTGAAAGGGACATTAGGGATCAGTTAGTCCTTCTTATTTTACAGATGAGGAAACTGAGGTCCAAATAAAGTTAAGTGACTTTTCCAAGGTTATGTAGATAAAAATTATTAGTCCCAGTATTTGAACTGAAGTTTTCTTTTCAAATATTATTGGCCAAAAAAGTCATGAACATATGTGTCTAGAAATATTGCTTTCATAATTATTAATGTGACTAATATGCATTAACTTTATTAGATTAGCTCTCCAAATGTATCATCAGCTATTTTTTCTGCTACAAGTATATTGTTGGTAGTAAATGGAGATATCTATGGCTATGATTTTGAAGATAATTCCTGGCAGAGTATTCTAGGTATGTTTTTCACTTTATTACATTCATTTGAACTGCCCAATTATATAACTATAGGAAGGTTCATTCATTTTGTAGGACTAAATTACTTTGTTCCTCTTGTTAGTAACCTTTATTCTGAATGAAAAACCAGAAAACAAATGAATTAAAAACCAAAGCTCTTAAGCTCTTACAGCACAGAACGTGCTAATTAATAGAGATACAAATGTAAGAGACATTTAGCTTTGTAGGAACTCACATTCTCATAGGGAAAACTACATATAGGCGGGTTCAGTTACAGGGGAGATGGAAAGACCCAACGACCCTACATTGAAGGAACAATACATCGTCTTTAGTGTCATTTGCACCAATAAGACTCCATCAATTTCTGATGTTAAACCATTTTACCATGCTAAGAACTTTCGCTGCTAAGAACTTTCTTTTAGGAGTGTTTAGTATCTGTGGTTGCTGATAAGGGAAGGACTAAAGTACCCACATTTACCAGGACTTGTCATCTGCTACCCTGGATAGTCAGATCAGAAATGAATATGATGGTTAGGGGGAGCCCATGTAGTGATAGGTCAGTGATCCAGCAAAAGTGGGAGTAATAGATAGAAAGCACTCTCCCTAAATTGGTGTGCTTCAAAATACCAATGGATCTGTTGTGATCTTATGGATTTGGGCACTCCATCAGTGCAGGTTGCAACTTCTCCATCACTTTTCATTTTATCCATGTGCTTCAACAGCTACATCACAGAGAATCTACCCAATGTATTAGAATCTTTCAACCCCTAGGCTTTTTTACAACTCATGGGTACCAGGGCAGCACTTGGACTATCCACATGTTATCTCTTACTTTCTTCACATGACTAGTCTATTTCCTTTCCTGATCCTACATATACTCAATGATATCCTTATATCATTAATAAAACCATTTTAAACATTTCTTTAAAGTCGGAAGTCCAATTTCTTCCTGTCTCAGCACCTCCTCCATCCATTGACAAGGCAAGCAATGTGATACCCATTATACATGTGAAATTGTGCAGAACATATTTCCGTATTAGTGTCACAAGTAAAGTTTGACAAAGGTAGGCTGAAGTCATTCTCTTCTAGCAAGATAGCATTTTATTAGCAGGGGTGCTCTCTGGCAATAGAATAGGTCAGTGGCTTGCCTCAGCTTAGCCCAAGATCCCTAGATGAAGACTTAACTTGTTTTTATAAAATTAGGGCAAAGAACAAAATAGGGTAGGTGATATCATGTGGTTGTGGACAACGTGATTGGTTGGAAGTTGGGAATGAAGGACTAGCAATAACCCCTTCCTTCCCTCCTGTGACTAAGAAATGTTCATTGTTTGAGTTCATCTGCAAGGTTAAAGATAGTGGGCCAGACTTATTTGGATAGCAAACCAGATATCCTTGAAGGATAGCTTGGTGGCATAAAAATACTAGACCAGATTCCCTGGTGCCCACTCACATTCTTCAAGGATAGGAGATTTCCTTGAGGCAAGAATAGGACAATGATTAGCAGGAGAACTAGATTTTTGAACAACTCTTTACAAGTCATCTGAAAGTCTACACTGATTTCAGAGACAAAGAACCATGACTTAGGCAATTACAGGACAAAACCAATTAAATGTAAATAGGATTAATAAAAATGATACAGATTCAATTTAATCTCATTAGCCATGTTACAAAAAAAGACAAGAAAAATAAAGCAAAAAAAATGCTTATACCGTTTAATTGTAGATGATCATTGGAAATATGCTATAGCCTGCTGGTGCCAACCAGGATCACTCCATTACACTGGGGTCAACTATATCTTTAATTTTTTGGAGGCTATGATGTCCTAACATTTGTAGCCATATAGCATACATTACTTGGGAGGATATTTATGTTGAAAATATAAATCTTTGCGCCATGAAGTTCCTTGGGATAATTAAAAGCGCTATGTAAATTTTCAAACCCTTGCTGTCATCCTCTTCAATTCTGTGCCCAACGCATTGTCACTCTGCAGTGCCTACCTCTAATATATGAACCAACCTGATGGATTGTTCATCCAACTGCAAGTCATGTTCTGAACAATAGGCATTTTTCATCCATTTCTTTGTTCTATGTGGACTATCAGGATGATATTCATTGAATAATTATGAATCACATTTAGGAGGCCTTGTAATGTTTTGGGGCTTGATGCACTCAACACAGTGGCATCCTCAAGCAGGAACATGTAGAATATCTTTCCATCTAAAGGAAATTCTTCTCCTTGGATCCATGTGACATTAGCAGATACCTCTGAAGACCATTCATCTCCTTTTGTTATGCCTTGATTAATATGATTAATTAAAGGATCGTTGGATAAAGTGATTGCATTTGTCAGGGAATCTTATATGATTTTAACACATGTATGAGAGACTCTTTGGTGGAAGAGAACCATTAAGGATGCATTTTATTCTCACAAATGTAGGGTTTTCTCCCCAATCAATAAAAAATAAAATAGGATCTTGTATTTTCTATACTTTGAAGTCAGTTGTATGACAGTAGATCTATAGTCTCCCATAGGTTTATTATCCTGGAGAACATTTGTGGGGGAAACTAGCTAGACAACCATAAATATTTATAAAATGGAAAAAATTACAAATAATTCTAACAACCTCTTTTCATCAATGGCAACAGAAAAAAACATTACATTTGGACCACCCTCGATTCTCAGTCCCTAATGTGCTGTATGAAGAAGTAGAAAGAGCACTTAGGATTAGGAGTAAGAGCAACTCAACTAGACCAAGAATGTGTGGAATAAATCCATGCTGGATTCACAAAGAATTATTTTACAAAGTATCTTGGTTGAGGGAAAGATATCAAAATGTCAGGGAAAAAACCACATGTAGGAGTTCTTCTTTAACTGGTGGTATGAAATATTTTCTAGAAACCCAACCCTCCAATATATACTCAGGCAAAAATCTAAAAAGACCATTAGACTACATACAAGAAATGCAAAGAGAAACAACAGAAAGTGCCCTCAGCTAGCCCATAAATAAATAAAGATTTAAAAAAAGGTTACTCAAAGCTTGAAGGACCTTCCATCAGGGAAGTTGGTAAGCTCAAGTAAACAGACCAGATGTCTAGCCAGTGCTTTATCCTTGGAATCTTAGGCACTTTGTTTTTGGGAGCCAAGAAAGTCATACATCAGGATTGAGAATTCAGGAAAGTCAGAAATTTATAGCACTCTGATCATGGAAATGTAAACCCTTAGCACACTGATTGGAGAGCCCCATGGAATCCATCGCACCTTGACCTGAAATGGTTCAAAGTGTCATGAAAAACAAAGAGGTCTAGATCTGGAGGGGTGCCTGAAACCTATCAATACAGATAAACCAGGGAAGTGGAAGCCAGAGGAAGGAGCCCAGGAAGTCAAGGTGAGTATCAAACAAGGCTTGTCCCAGATTGTAGGATGGGGAAGATCCTGGCCTTGGAACAAAGCCCCAAACCAGAAACTAGGGCTGAAGATATGAGCAAACAAAAGAAGACACTGAACACTGAAGAAATATTCTGGAGTAAAAAAAAATGCTCAAGAGCTAAACCCATAAGAAGAGAGTAACTTCACAACTACAAGCAGAGCCTCAGATTAAAAAATTAGTTGGCCTCAAGGGCTATCAGAGTACCTGGAAGAAATGAAGGAAGAGGTAAATAAATGAAGTTATAAGTGAATAAAGAGCTTTGGGGTAAAGAGTTGGAAGGAGAACAACTTAGAACAGAAAGGAGAAAAACTTTACCCAGACTTGTGAAAATTAGAATAGATTTGGAAAAGAACTCAATGACTCCAATGACACAAAAAATATTAGAACAAGATATAAAAATGGGAAAAATAGAAAAAATGTAAAGCATCTACAATCTAAAACAACTATCTTATAAAAAGTTAAGGAGATCTAGTTTAAGAATCATCAGAGTTCTCGAAAGTCATGACCAAACAATCAACATGGACAAAATGTTTTAAGAAGTTATAAGTGGAAACTGAGTAGATCTGTTAGAACCAGAGGGTAAAGCAAAATGAGAAAGAGTCCACCACTCACTTCCTGAAACAACCAACCAAAAACTCCCAGGGGATATTGTTGCCAAAATCCAGAACCTCTGGGTCAAAGAAAACATACTACAAGATACTAGAAAGAGTACAAGTACCAGAAACAAAACAAAACAACCCCTCCCCCCCAAAAAAACCACCAAAAAAACCATGGTTAGAATTATATAAAATCTGGAAGTAACTACTTTATCTTGGAACACAGTTTTGTAAAAGGCAAGAGACAGAAACATATAGCCAAGGGGGGAGATGGATCTTTGATAGAATAGAGAATTTTCAATCACTCCTGATGAAAATGACCAGAGCTTCATAGAAACTTTGAAATTCAAACCCAGGTGTCAAAGGAAACCTAGAAAGGGAAATATATGTGAGCAACTGGAAGGGCTAAATTGAGAAAGGGCTAATATTGTAATATATTAACAGGGAGAGAAGACACAAGGGTTCCCTTCAGAATCCTAATGATTTCAGTTGTCACAGAGAAATGAAATAAAAAGGAGGGGAAAAGAAGCACATTAGGGATAAAATAATGAAAAGTCTAGAACTTACTATTTCTCATAAATGGGGTGCTAAAGAAAAAGATGGAGAAGAGAAGATGGAGAAGAATGGACGAGAGGAAGCAGATATCTCATGAACCTCAATCTTGTTTCCATGGACACACATATTTCAAAATGTGTTAAATTCAACAAGGAAACAGGTGGGGACGTGGAGATGGGGAGATATGGATTTAAGAGGGAAAGTAGAGTTGGGAAAGCAATACTCATAAGGAAAATTGTAGAAGGGGATTAAAAGGGAAAAAAGGATAAGAACTAGTGATTGAAGTCTGAATAGGAGAAAGAAAAAGGGCAGTGAAATGGAAGCAGATGCTTCAATTGCAGATAATTAGTGCTGGTCACTTTCCTTCTATTTCACAACTTTGTTGTAAAGGGGGAAGCAACATAGAAAGAAAAAAAGTATAACAGGATATGATGAAGAGAAATATGCAGTTAACAATAATAACTGTGAGTGGGATAAATTCACCCATAAAAAGGAGGAGGATAGGAGAATGGATTAGGAAACAGAATCCAACTATATGTTATTTTCAAGAAACATGTCTAAAGCATAAAATTTCATATAAACAAATGAGGGGCTGTGACAAAATTTATTATGCTTTATCATACTTGAGCATATGCTTTAGCAAGAATAGCAACAATATCAGAAAATGCAACAGTAAATAACGACTTTGTTGAAAGAGATAAATTACAGATAGAGAGTAAAAATCATGATACTTGGGGCCTCAATGTGCCCTTTTCAGATTTAGATCTAACAAAAAGATAAATAAGAATGAAGATAAGGACCTAAAAGAACTTTTTAAAAGTTATACATGATAACTATCTGGGTATTAATGAATAGGAACAGAAAGGTATACTTCTCAGCTGTGCATAGCACCTTTACAAAACTTTCTACATGTTAAAGCTTTAAAAACCTCATAAACAAATATAGATAAATTAAATATATCCTTTACTGGCCACAATGCAACAAAAATTATGTTCTATAATGGGTCTTCGAAGAAAGAATTTAGAATTGGAGACCTTATAATTTATTCCTAAAGTCAGCAAGTCAAGTCAAATCAACAAACATTCATTAAGCACCTGCTGTGCGCCAGGCATTGTGCTAAGAACTACTGGAGATACAAAGAAAAGCAAAAGAAAAATAGTCCCTTCTATCAAGGAGCTGAGAGATTAATAGGAGAGACAACATGCAAACAACTATGTATGAGCTAGTTTCTATATACAGGATAAATTGGAAATAATCAACAGAGGGAAGGAACTAGAATTAAGAGAGGTTGGAAAAGCTTCTTGTAGAAGGTGGGATTTTAGCTGGGTTTGGAAGGGAGTCAGAAAAGCCAGAAAACAGAGATGAGAGAAAATTCCAGCTATGGGAGACACAATGCAGTTTTGAGATGAAGCATTTTATGCAAGGAACAGTAAGGAGAATGGTGTCAATAGATCAAAAGTGCATGAAAGAGAATAAAGTATAAATACTGAAAAGGTAGGAAGTTGGCCATGTTATGAAGGGCTCTGAAAACCAAACAGTGGATTTTGTGTTTAATGCTGGAGGTGATAGGGAACCACTGGAGTTTATTGAGTGTGTTTTGGGATGTGGTGTGTGATGTGATCAGACCTGACCTTTGGGAAGATCACTTTGGCAGCTGAAAGGAGGATGGACTGGAGTGGGGAGAGACTAGAGGCAGAGAGACCAACCAAAAGGCTATTGCAGTGATTCAGGAGTGAGGTGATAAAGGCCTGGACCAGAGGGGTGGTCAGAGGAGAGAAGAGGAACTTATATAAGAAATACTGTGAAGGCAAACTCAACTGGTATTGGCAACAAATTGATTGTGATAGGTGAGAGAGTGAGAAGTCAGGGATGACATCCAGGTTGTGAACCTGGGGACTGGGAGTATGAATGCCTTCAACAGCAATAGGAAGTTAGGAAGAGGGGAGAGCTTAGAGGAAATGAAGATGACTTCTGTTTGGGACATTTTGAATTTAAGATGCTTATAATACGTCCAGTTGAAGATATCTAATGGGTTTTTGGAGATGAGAAGCTGGAGGTCATCAAGTTGGGGCTGGATAAACAGAACTGAGAATCATCTGCATAGAGATGATAATTGAATCCATGGGAGCTGAGGAGTTTCACTAAGTGAAATAGTATAGAGGGAAAAAAGAAGGGGATTCCAACCAAGCTTTGGGGGGATACCCATGGTTAGTGAGCATAATCTGGATGAAGATCAAGCAAAGGTACTGAGAAAGCTTGGTTAGAAAGATAGGCAGAGAACCAGGAGAAAGTAGTGTCAGGAAAACCTAGGAGGAGGAAAGTTTCAAGGAGAAGAGGGTGATTGATAATGTCAAAGGCTATCAAGAGGTCAAAAAGAAATTAGGATGTAAGCTCCTTGAGAGCAGGAACTATCTTTCTCTTTGCTTGCATTTGCATCTGCAGCACTTAGTGCAGTGCCTGGCATATAATAGGTTCTTAATAAATGCTTATTGTCTACTTGCCTATCTTGACTCCTTGCTCAAGTTGACCGTTTCAGTTCAATACTGTCCTCTTCTCTTGAGCCACATGTCCCCCTATCATATCACTAATCTAATTCTCCCAAGCCTCAGCTTTGGATTACTCCCACTATCCCCTATCTTTGAGCCAACTCATTACTGCTGAATGAAGCTAGAAAAAAAATCACGAAAGTCTATTGCTACAGCAAGGAAATATTTTTATACCTCCTTAATCGATTCACTGTCCCACTCACCATCACAGTTTTCCCGAAACTTTTCATTTCTCTTTAAACCTCCCATGGCTCCCTCCTCCCTCCACCCTTCCAACTAAAAACCTTGCTTCATATTTAACTGAAAAAGAATGAAGGCCATTCATTTTATCCAGAAGCTTTTTGGCACTGTCTCCTTCATTCCTATTTCAAATGAAGAGGGGGCTCTTCTTGTGAAGGCCAACCCCTCTACATGCACAAGTGACCTCATTCCATTTTGTCTCCTCTGGCAGATTGACCCCTTGACCACCCCCATTCTCTTATTTATCTTCACTCTCAGTCTACTGACTGCTTTCCTACTGCCTACAAACATGCACATGTCTCCCTCAAAAACCCCTCCTTGCTAGATATCTTCTCATATTTCTCCCACCTTTAATAGCTAAACTCTTTGAGAAGTCCATCTACAGTTGGCACCACCACTTCCTTTTATTTTAGTTCTCTGAAGTCTGGCTTCCCACTTTATCATTCAACTGAAAGTTCTCTCTCCAATGTTGCCCATGATCTCTTAATAGTTTAATAGCTGTGTGGAGAGACTCAAGATTCTAATTACAGTATAATGGATTGAGAGGTGGGAGAACCCTTGAGAAGAAGAAAGGAAACCTCTTCCTATGAAACAGAAGGAGCAAGAGAATGGGTAAAAAGATAAAATTTTGAGGTAGAGAGAAGGGTGTAAGTAATAATAGCTCACATTTATATTATATTACCTTGATCCTCATAGCCATTCTGTGAGGGAAGGAATGCCAGTGTCATCACAACATTAGAAATGAAGAAACCAAGACTCAGAAAGGTTAAGGGACTAAGGAAGACCAAGAAGCTTAAAAGAGGCAGGAGGAGGCTGAATTGGAGTTTAGCATTTATTTGTTCTTTTGTTCCATGTGTGTTCATTTTCTCTTCCTTTAGGTAGAATGTAAACTATCTGAAGGAAAAAATATCATGTTTTATATTGTGCTTCTCCAATATGTCCTTCAACACTGCACCAGGGCAGAGAACACATTGGTTGATTGATTAATTAATCCTTGCTCAAAAAAAGGAAAGGGCAAAATATCTCATCGGAAAAACAACTGACCTGGAAAATAGATCCAGGGGAGATAATTTAAAAATTATTGGACTACCTGAAAGCCATGATAAAAAAAGAGCCTAGATATCATCTTTCAAGAAATTATCAAGGAAAACTGCCCTGATATTCTAGAACCAGAGGGCAAAATAGAAATTGAAAGAATCTACTGATCACCTCCTGAAAGAGATTCCAAAATGAAAACTCCCAGGAATATAATAGCCAAATTCCAGAGTTCCCAGATCAAGGAGAAAATATTGCAAGTAGCCAGAAAGAAACAATTCAAGTATCATGGAGCCATGATCAGGATAACACAATATTTAGCAGCTTCTAGCTTAAAGGGTCGGAGGGCTTGCAATATGATATTCCAGAGGGCAAAGGAGCTAGGATTACAACCAAGAATCACCTACTCAGCAAAATTGAGTATAATCCATGAGGGTAAAAAATGGATATTCAATGAGATAGAGGAATTTCAAGCTTTCTTGGGAAAGGACCAGAGCTAAATAGAAAACTGGACTTTCAAATACAAGACTCAAGAGAAGCATGAAAAGGTAAACAGGAAAGAGAAATTATAAGGGACTTATTAAAGTTAAACTGTTTACATTCCTACATTGAAAGATGGTAGTTGTAACTTATAAGACCCTTCTCATTATTAGGGTAGTTAGAAGGAGTATGTATATATATATATATATATATATATATATATATATATATATATATATATATATATATATATATATGGCACAAGTGTGAGTTGAATATGAAGGGGTGATGTCTAAAAAAAAATTAAGGGGTAAGAGAGGAATGTACTGGGAGAAAGAGAAAGGGGTTAATTATCTCACATAAAAGAGTCAAGAAAAAGCTTTTACAGTGGAGGGGAAGAGGAGGGAGGTGAGAGGAAGTTAGTGAACCTTACATCAGAATTTGCTCAAAGAGGGAATAACATAGACACTCAATTGCGTATAGAAATCTATCTTATAGTGAAGTAGGGGGGAAGGGGATAGGACAAGGGGAGTGATAGAAGGGAGGGCAGATTGGGGGAGGGGTAGTCAGAAGCAAAACACTTTTGAGGAAGGACAGGGTGAAAGGAGAGAGAGAATAGAATAAATGGAGGGGGAATAGGATGGAGGGAAATATAGTCTTTCACAACATGACTATTCTGGAAGTGTTTTGCATGACTACACATGTACAACCTATATCGAATTGCTTGCCTTCTCAATGAAGGGGTG
Source organism: Trichosurus vulpecula (assembly GCF_011100635.1). Taxonomy (NCBI): domain Eukaryota; kingdom Metazoa; phylum Chordata; class Mammalia; order Diprotodontia; family Phalangeridae; genus Trichosurus; species Trichosurus vulpecula. The sequence continues at coordinate 72,140,190 of NC_050573.1, forward strand.
TGGGGAGGGAGAAAGGGAAGGAATTTGGAACTGAAAGTTTCAAAAATGAATGGTAAAATTGTTTTTACATGTAAAAATAAAATACTAAATAAAAATAAAAAGCAAAAAGGAAAGGAAAGGGAGATAGATAGCTACAAGGGGCCTATTCCTTTTCTGTCTGACTTGCCTGTCCTAAGCATCCTTTAAGGTCCAGATCAAATGCCGCTTTTCCCCCAGGAAAATTTCCCTGAAATCTTTTAGTCAGCAGTAACCCCCTAGACTGTGCATAGCCCTTGCCTTGGGTCTTTCATGCACTTATCTTATGCAATTATCATGTATAATTTTTTTTTATCACAGTTAATTGTATATTTCACATCTCTCTGTTCTATTGAGGGTAGGGATTTCAGTAGGTAGGTAGTTTTATTTCATCTCATTTGATACATCCTTGTTGAAGTTGCTTTCCACTGATTTTGGGGCATATCCAATGCATGCCAGAACCCTGTGTGTGATTAACCACCATTTTCCTCCCCTCAGCTGAGTGGCTTATCTCCAATAAACAAGTGAGTTAACACTCATAATTCAGAGCTTTTAGGTGAAATGCAGAATGATGTCCATACTATATTAAATTATACTATGTTATTATTATATTATTCTAATGCATACTTTATTATTTATTAACTATATTATATTATTATTATTAAACTAGCATACTTACCAAGGATAACAAAGGGTTATAACATACAAAACTAAGTCAATGGAGCCTGGCAGAAATCGCTTTGACTATAGTTATACATATATCTGTTTTGACTTGGCCTCTTGGTTAAAGTGGTCATTGGTATAACTATTATCAATATAAGAAATATGTTGGTGTTCTGTTTATAAATTTTACAAATTCCAGGGCCTTATCCTCATGCTTTATGTCATATTTCCCTTTCAGTTACAGAAAAACACCTTACAGATATATATGCAGAGTACTGTTGCTATAGTACTCATGTTTCTTGCCAAGTAAGTATAGTGCCTTAATTCTTCATTAGTATGAAACTAACCAACTAAATTATCCAGCCACAGGCCATTCATTGCTTCATTAATCAGCAAATAATTACAAATTATCTCTTTGTTCAAGATGCCAGGATAGAACAAGGATAGGGAGAATATAGGCTCTGTTTTCAAAAATCTTACAGTGGAATAGGAAGGGAAACATTTGAAGAGATCCCTGTGGGACTCAGGAGAATTCACTAAGAGTGAAGGAAACATTTAGACAAAGTGCTAGGGAAGAGAAAGGGACCACAAAGTACTATGGGGAATTTGAGGAAAACAAGAGCTCAAATGTGGTGCAGGGGGTATAGGTTCCCGCATCACTGGATAGTTTTCAAGTATAGATGGGATGACCACTACTTAGCCATATTCTAGATGAGATTCCTATTCAGGCCCAGGTTGGACTAGGTGATCCACAAGGTTCCTTCCAACTCTGAGATTCTGTCATGCTGTAACTACCATTGGTTATGCGGACTTGGACCTTGAAGAAAGGCAGGGACTTTAACTGTCTTGCCTGCCTCCTCTCCCTTCCCATCTCTTCACTTACCTCCATGGCCCTAACCTTCTTGCAGTCCTGTCCTCTCCCTAGTCTGTCCTTTACAGAGCTGATAAGACAGCCTTCTACAGGTTGGACCTCTTGCTCAAAAGTCTTTCATGCTTCCCAATAAGGTGGCCCCTATGATAAAATAAAATACAAACTCTCCAGGCTGCTATTTAAAGTTCTCCACAATCTAGTTTCAACTTGACCTTTTGGGGCAGGGGTTAACATTACTCTGTGTTCTAGTCAAGGTGGTGTATTTGCTAATGTTGTTCCCTACACAGCTAAGGGGCTCCATGGATAGATTGAGGGGCCTAGAGTCAGGAAGACCTAAGTTCAAATCCACCCTCAGACTGGATGACTTTGTGTGACCCTGAGCAAGTCACTTAACTTCTGTCTGCCTCAGTTTCCTTAATTGTAAAATGGGGATTAATAACAGGGTTGTTATAAGGATCAAATGAGATAATATTGATAAAGTACTTAGCCCAATGGCTGGCACATAACAGGTGCTTAATAAATGCTTGTTTCCATCCTCTCTCCCTCTGTTTTTTATCTCCCACTTCCCTACCTCATGGGTCCTCCTTCCTCACTGCTTAGAATCCTTCTCTTCCTTCAAGGCTCAGCTGCTGGTATCACTCAAACCCTTTTGTGAAATCTCCATGTCCCAGCTTTTACTGTTCCTTCCCTCAAATTATCTTTTACTCACTTATCTATGTACAGGTTTTATACTTCAGTAGAAAGTAAGTCCCTTGTAGGCAGGACTATTTTTGATTCACTAGTACATAATACTGTTCCTGGCACAAAGTAGGTGCTTAATAAATGTTAGGACAAAGATGGAGAAGACATTCCAGGTAGAAGGGATGGAATGAATATTAGGAGAGGACAAGGAGAAGAATGGGGAACTGAGGGTAGTCCAAAGTATAGGAGATAAGCCTGGAAAGTCAAGCAGTCAATAAACATTTATTAAGCACCAACTTGTGTCAAGCACTATGCTAAATGTCGAGCATACAAAGAAAGTTAAAAGGTAGTCCCTGCCCTCAAGTAGCTTCCAGTCTAATGGGGGAGACAATATGCAAACAACTATGTATAAGTGGAGACCAGTATCACTGGATTGAAGAGTAGGTAGTGATGGGAGAGGGAGAGATGTAAGATGTAAGAAGATGGGGAAGGTGGGGGGAGGGGCAGGTTATGAATGGCTTTGAACAAACAGGATTTTCTATTTGATCTTGGAGGTGATAGGGCCCTCAAGGGAATGAGTAGGAAAGGGGACATGATCAGGCCTATGCTTCAAGACAGATCATGGAAGACTTCAAATACCAAAATCACAAGTTTATAAATTATCCAGTAGACATTGGAGCACCCAGGAAGTTGAGAGACAGGATCAGTGACATTAGGAGATTACTTGGGAAGCAATGGGAAGGATGGCTAGAGAGAAGAGATACATAGAGAAATAAAACAACAGAATGACCTGATATTAATGCCATACAATCATCTATTATTTTCCTCCAAAAACTTGTCTTTTCAGTCTATAAGTAACCGCATTTTAGCATATAGCGTTGGACAGCCTACATATAATACCACCATATATATGTCGAACAGTCTGGGATTTCATTTCGAAGAATTATTCATCCCTAAACTGGTATGTTAAATTTTGTGAAAATTCAATTTAATTTAATTCCAAAAACATTGATTACTTGTTTACTATGTTCAAGGGGCACTGTGTTATGAATTGGGCATTCAAAAAGAAAAAAAACAAAAACAAAAACAGTCTTTTACCTTAAGGAGTTTGTATCTTAATTGGGAGGAATAGGACGTGTGCGCTATTAAATAATTTTCTTGTTTTAGTGAATAAAAATCTTTTTTCTCTTCCTGTTACCTCTTCCACCCATTGGGGGAAGGGGGCAAAAAACTTTTGTAACAAATATGCCTGGTCAAGCAAAACAAATTCCTGAATTTGTCATATCCAAACTGCATATTGCACATCCTTTCACAAAAACAGAGCACATGTCCCACTGGAAGGGGCCAGACAGAGTAGATCCAGCTTCATGGGCCATCTAATTTAACATCTGTTCCTCTCTAAGGCAGCTAGGTGGTAGAGTAGCCAGAGTGCAAGGGCCTGGAGTCAGGAAGACCCAAGTTCAAATTTGGCCTTTGATGCATACAAGCTGTGTGACCCTGAACAAGTCAGGAGAGAGAGGTGGCCAAAAGTTATGAATGAAGAAGAGCCCTAAGTTCAGCCATTTGGGAGGGTTATCCAAATGTATGAATTATTAAATTCATAATAGCTCATCAACCCTCCAGGTGACCTCTAGCCCCCAAGCTGGAAAGGAGACTTCCTAACTGGTTAAATTCCATTTAGCTCTCTCTATTCCAGCAAGATACAAATATGCCATACACAGCTCTCAGGTCAATTATAGATTTTATATACAGAAAAAGTCAAAATCAAGGTAAAATACAATTTAAGGAAATGTAGGAAAAGGAATCACATTAAAAATGCCTAATAATGACTATGCACGGATGGGAAGGATTTAAGTCAGAGAGAGGAAACCTTTTCTAGAGTTTCCTGAGATCTTAATGGGTTGTCATCCAACAAGTTTGATCTGAATTCTTTCATTTCATAAAACAAAAATTTGCTTTGAGGCCAGCCTGCCACCCTTAGTCCAAAGTCCTAGACACATACCACAAAGTATCTATAAGGACTTTCGGGCCATCTTTGTCTCTCATGTTTCTTCTCCACTTCATCTCTCTTAATGTCTTGTGAAGCATGAACCTTTAAAAAAAATCTCCTTCCATGTTGCCCTGCTATTTAACCTCTAAAATCATTCTCAGTCTTACCCAAGGCATTTGGCTGCTACCAAATGTTTAGCTAGGACCCCAACTCTTAACCTTCCCCTTCCCTTGTGGGATAGTCAGTTCAAGACCTGACATACCTGCATGTATGTGTTAAATGACTGGGGAAGTTAACCATTGATGGGTGATATCCCTCCCACTCTAGGAGACCAAATGACTGAATTTAAATTACTCACCACTGGCTGTATGGTTAGGGGACCAGGATTCATAGCCCATCTCTGATACTATATTTGTGAACCTACTTAGCATCCCTAGGATTCAGTTTCTTCATCTTTCAAAAGAGGGTACTGGACTAGATGGCCTCTCTTTCAACATGGCTCTGCTTGTCTTTTTCTCATGAACTTCTGCTTTCTTCTGTTGGCTTTTTAATTATTTATTGAAGCTCTATCTTCCTTTCTCCTTCTTCTTTCTAGTATCACTGTCAATATGTACCCATTCCCAAGTCTCTGCCCAACACAAGAAAAACAAAGTTTCTTTATTGAAACTAGTAAGAATAATCACACAAAACAAATTCACACATTGTTTCTAAAAATGTAGGCATGATTCTGTACTACTAGTCCATCATCTCTGTGCTGCAGGGTGAGAAGCATGAGTTATCATCAGTGGTCCAGAATCAAAATTGACCATTGCATTGACCACAGTTCCTAAATCTTTCATAGGTGTCTTTCTTTTCAATATAGATGGCAGATAAGTTGTGCTTCTAGCTTTGGTCACTTTATGCTGCATCAGTTTGCTCATGTCCTCCTATAACTTTCTGAATCCATCCCTTTTGTCATTTCTTATTCTCAGATCCTCAAATGGATCTAGAGATTCAGAAATTCCCTTCAGTGATGTAGATCATAACCCATCTATGGCTGCCCACCCTGTGGGACTGTGTCCTCCTAAACCAACATAAGTTTCTCTGTATATTGTAAGAATACTAAGTTGCTCACCGTGACTATCCACCTGTTATCCCTTGCTCTGGGCTGTACTTTACAGTAATAATTACTTTATCCATCAAAGTTGTTTTCCTTTACAATATTGTATTTGTTGTATAAATTGTCCTCCTGGTCAGATCACTTCATACAATATAGGTTCATATAAGTTCTCTCAGATTCTCTAAATCAGTCCCTTCTGTTGTTTCTTACAGCACAATAATATTCCTTCTTCTTTTAAATTTGCTTCCATGTCCTTTAAGTCTTGAATAGAAGCTGAATATCAATGTCCCTTTTCTTGATCAACTTAGTCCATTGATACTATATTTAAACTGATCTTTCTAATTAAAAAACTTTTTATGCCTATATAATATTTTTGAGATATCTTTCCCTTCCAGGGTGACATATACAGAGAAGGGTTTTGGGGTCTGGGTTTTTTTTTTAATTCTCTCAAATGACAATGTCATGGTCTTTTTCTCATCTCCCTTACTCCCCTTTTCAGTTTTAGTAAGATGTCTGAAGGCTTTCCCAATCAAGACCAAAATTCTTCACTACTTTACAAAGAGTTTTATGTATTTCTTTGCCCTTCAGCAATTCTGTTGCTAGAGGCATTCTCTTCCCTTCCTTCTATCTGTCCCACTTGTTTTAGTTACTGTGTTTTATGCTTTCCTATAAAATGGAGGCTGAAGATGAGACTTGACTTTATTTTAGCAGATTGGGAAATCTGGAGTTAAATTGTAAGTGTTAGTGCATAGGATTCATGCTTAGGCTCTTATGCTAATACTCTTCAGTCATTTACTTTATTCTTTAATTTTTCCTTTAGGCACTACTTAATGGAACTTTGGAAGGTTTCTTTTTCTTTCATGCTGTGGCCAAGTTTGCAGTGCTCCTGAAGAGAGGCAATGTAGTGAGTTTCTCTTTGATTGGAAAGATTCATTTGAATTGAACTGGAGGCAAAGCAAATTGTTCACTATTTTTGCATCTGTACAGTTGTTTCATGTTAACTTTTGAAGGATGGAACCTGTTTTGGCCAGATTTTGTATGCCAATATAACCTGCAGCCATCTGCTTCCAGGCTCTGGAATCACATGGACTGGGCCTGATATTAGGGACAGCCCTAAAAGATCACTATTTCTTTGACTCATTATGCCCCCACCCAGAATTTACTCTTGGAAAATCTCCAAATAGAGCTTGGATCTAGTCCTTCAAGGATGTGAGTAAAGAGGGCCCAGATCCCATTGATGCACTTAAGGTAATAATGCAAATGTAGGGTGTGGAATAGCCTTTATTTTGTTCCAGAGAAAATGCAAAGGGCTCACAGGGGGCCATGAACAATTGTAGAAAACAGGACTTACTACATGAAAGGGGCTGAACCACAACACAATCATTCTTAGGTCTTGAGTAAGCAGTTCCCGTGCTTGACATTCCTTGGGCCTGGATCTTGTGGGAATAGTCTTTTAAGTCTCAAGGGTTGTCAGGCCTTGTGATCATTCAGTAGGGTGTAGAATCAGAGTTAATGTGACAGGAGCAGGAGTGCAGTATCTGGTTTAGTTCACTTAGTGGTTACACCATTTCCTTTTCTTGGGCCTAATTTCCCCCTACCAGTCAAATAAAGGGAGTGGACTAGAAAAAGTCTCTGGAAAGTAAGGATCGGCCATTTTTACACTTGTGTTCCCTTCACTTAACTCAGGGCCTGACGCAGAACGGGTACTTAAGCTTGTTGTTGATTGACTGACTTCAACCTGGAAAATGTGACTCTCCTGAAAGTGTGCAGTGTAATTCTTTACACTCTCTAGTAAATCCTACTTTTGACTAGGATCCTAAAGTCAGTTAGTAAACATTTATTAAGTGCCTTCTATGTGTCAGGCACTGTGCTAAGTCCTGGAGATACAAAAGAGGGTAAAAAGTATTCCCTCCTCCTCAGGAGCTTATAGTTTAATGGGAGAGACAACATGCAAACAACTCTGGACAGACAAACTATATTCAGAGTAAATTGAGTATGATCAACAGAAGGAAGGCACTAGCATTAAGGGAGATCAGGAAGGACTTCCTAGAGAAGGTGGAATTTTAACTGGGACTTGAGGGAAGCCAAGAACGCCAAGAGAGAAGATGAGGAAGGAGAACATTTCATGCTTGGGGGACAGCCAACCAGTGGAAAACATCTGGAGTCCGGAGATGGAGAATCTTATGTGAGGAACAGCAAAGAGGCCAGTGTCACTGAAGAGTGATGGTGGGGAGTGAGGGGGTACCAAAAAGGGTGAAGGTCTAAGAAGACTGGAAAGGTAAGATGGTGCTAGGTTATGAAGGGCTTCGAATAATAAACAGAAGATTTTATATTTAATCTAGAGGGTGATAGGGAGACACTGGAGTTTATTGCATAGGGGGTAACATGGTCTGACTTGTACTTTAGGAAAACCTCAGGAAAACCACTCTGATGGCTGAGTGGATGATGGACTGGAGTAGAGAGATACTTGTGGCAGGCAGACCCACCAGGACCTATTGCACTATTCCAGGCCTGAGATGATGAGGGCCTGCACCAGGATGGTAACGGTGACAAATGAGAGAAAGGGAAATATTGGAGGGAGATTTCAAAGGTGAAGTCAACAGGCCTCGGTAACAGATTGTATATGGGTGGTGAGAGAGAGTAAAGAGTCAAGGATGACACCTAGGCTCCAAACCTGCGTGTAATTCTTTGTGGATTTCAAAGAAATTTGTTGTGCGGCTAAAAGTTAAAGAAACCTGATTGTACCAAATGTGGTCTACAGTTCACAAAGTATTATGCCTTTGTATATTTTAATTAACCATTTATCTAGATCAGGAGTAGGAAGGTTCAGGTTTTTTTTTTTAAGATAACATCAAATACGTTTATACTGTAGTTATGAGATTCTAGAAAGAGGTCAGAGAGATGCTGTTACCACCACATCACTAGAGTATATTTCCCTAGCTCTACTGGTCTAGAATTTCAATGATAAGCTTATTGAAAAGTTGTCAAGCACTGGCATAAACTGGCCCACATTCCCTAAGTTCACATGTAACCACTTGGCATAGTATGGAGCAGGCCAAAAAGTGGTATGGGGGCCCCTCGCTTGTATCCCAAGATGTGGCAAAAGGTGACCAATCACAGCCAATGAATCCAGGAATAGAGCTTAGGCTACCACTGGGGAAGAGGTAGAGGTGATGGCTTTTCAACTGTTGTTGAACAAATGTAGAGACCATGACCCATGACAAGGACTGCTTTGTATCATGGGAAATCTCCTTCTATGAGGGAAGTTTAAAGGAAAATTAGAGGATTTCTTGGTTAGCATAAAAGATCCGAATTGAGATGGCCCTGCTTATTCTAGCATAGTGTGAATGCTCAAGAAGTAATTCATTCATTCATTTATTCACCCATTCAAGGAATCTATGTCCCACATTCATTGGCCAAGGGTCTGTCCTATATGCTACCCACTTGTATCTAAATTGCCTCATCTGATTACTACAAGTAGCCCTTTAATCATTACATCAAAAAAATCCTTGTTTGCTTCAGGCAGAATAGAAGGTCAGAGTGGGAATGTACCTAAGGTACCATCTAGTCCAATATTCTCAGCTAACAGTTGAAGAAACAGATGGAAAGTGACTCGCTCAAAGTCACAGTTAGTTGGTGGCAAAGCCAGGATGTTTTGAATCCAGATTTCCTGATGCCCATTTTAGTGCTATTTTTATGCCACTGGGTCTTTCATCTTGATGACCAAAGCAGCTCAACAGGGGTGGATGTTTACCTCCCACTGACATCACATACCTAAAGCTTAGCCAAAGCAATTAAATTAGAATTCCAGGGTACTTTCTATTTCTTTCTATTTTTTTTTTACTTAAGTTTTGGACCGACTTTGGACTTTTGGTTGTTGAAATAGAAATGATATGAACTTTGAAAGAAAGTGACCATGACATCCTAGTGTTCTCAGAGCCAAGGAGGGGAATGTTGGGCAGATTTCAAACAGTTCAGAGAAAAGATTGGCCTGGAGCCATAGTCAGAGACTGCAAAAGAGAAATGACTCAAGGAGAATAGGAGACTTTCAAAAATGAAATTCTAAGTATTCACAGTGAGGAAGAAAAAGGACCCAGTGGCTGTATAATGAGATCATATTTTAAAAGGATGGACCAAAAATGAAAGGAGGGGAATAGAACTAAGGACAAATACAAACACAGTCAGTCAGCAATCATGTATTAAGACATTATTATGTATCAGGCATTGTGCTAAGTACTAAAATACTATTTAAAAAGTCTCAGTTGAAATCCCACTTTCTGAAAGAAGCCTTTCCTGGTCCTCCTTAATCTTAGTGCCTTCCCTCTGAGATTATTTCCAGTTTAGCCCATTTATATCTTGTATGTTATCTTCTGCACGAGAAGGTGAGCTCTCAGAGGCCATGGTCCTTTCTTGTGCCTTTCTTTGTATCACCAGCACTGAGTACATAGCAAGCTCTTAATAAGTGCTTCTTGACTTGACTTGAATAGGTAGAGAAGAAAGGAAGGGTATTCTTGGCAGGAAGACAGCATGAACAAAGACATAGAGGTGGCAATGAGTATGGTGTGAGGAGGACAGGGAAGAAAACCAAAATAACTGAAAGCAAAAGGGCATATTGGGGAGTAGCAAGAAATGAAACTATATACAAATTCCAGATGTCCAGAAAAGCAGAGAAGCGTGTTTGATGCTCCAGGCAATAGGTAGCTTGTGTGCACCGGAAAGAACATTTGATTTAAAGTCAGAAGATGTGGGATCTGAGCCTGGCTCCATCATTTAAAAGAACCTTTCTGAACTTTATCTATCTTCTACATAAAATGTGGGGGAGAGGCAGCAGTGTGTTACAGTGCATTGCCTTGGAACCAGGATGACCTTCCTCTGCTGGTTGTGTGACCTTGGCTAAGTGTGTCAATTAAATGCTCAGTGCTCTAGACCAGAGGTGCCAGACACTTGGCCAACTGCAGGCTATCCACAACACTCCTAGTGAAATTGGGGAATAGCTATGATAGTGAATAGCTAACATTTATACAGCATTTACTATGTGCCAGGCACTGTGCTAAATGCTTTACAAATAGCATCTCATTTGATCCTCACAACAACCCTGGGAGGTAGGTGCTATTATTATCCCTATTTTACAGTTAGGGAAACTGAGGCAAGCAGAGGTCAAGTGACTTGCCCAAGGTCACACAGCTAGTAGGTGTCTGAAGCTGGATTTTAACTCAGGCCTTCCTGACTCCAGGCCCAACACTGCCCACCATGCCACCTAACTTCCTCCAAAAAAAATAAAAATACAATAAAACAGATAACATTACATTTTAAAACTAAGTCAATAAGCAATGGAACTTACTGTCCTTATGCATGGATTAATGGCCCCTGTTAGATACCAGTGCTCTTGGAGCAGATGTTGTGGAGAAGGTACTGACCTCCTATATCAGCAAGGCAGTAATCACAATGTAGATGATAATCATCAAAATGCCTACGTGGTTCTGTATTGCACAATATACAAGACTCTCCACATAGAAGGTAGCAGAAGTAAACCATTTATTCAGACACCAAATAACCAGATCCCCAAACCAATAAGTCCACAACATCACAGCAGAGAACCACTCTATCCCACAACCTTCTTGGGGCCTTGCCACCAACAAGCAAAGTAACAACACAGCTATCACAGTCTGCTCTCTTTCCCTCAGCTCTAACTGTAGCAACTGCTCTCTCAGCATTTCCTGTGACAACAATTTCCTTTTCCTCTCAGCAAGCTCCTCCCACAACATGTGACTTGGGCTTCCTGTGATATAAGCAGGTTGCATGGCCTATTAATGGGTGGGAAAGATCTTCAAATCTAAATTGCTAGTAGTTTTGGCCCCAAGATCTTATCCATTACATAGGGCAATGGGAGTTTGGGGATAGCTGGTGTCAACAGAACTTTCCACAGCAATATAACAGGGATAACACAAGATAAACATATAAAACAATGTCATCATTCCCCCCTCGAACTAATGGGGTTCAAAATCTTGGGGCAAGGGGTAAAGGTCTCATCCTCCAGAGCTTTTTGCTGCTGAAATTGAACGTAGAGCTGTCCCTGCCCCAAGAGGTCAGGAGTCCCATTCAAGAGGTCAGTTCTTTAGCTGGCATCCGAAGCTTGGTCAAACTAGGTCTAGGATGACACATCACAGTTGTGGACAGGTCCAAGGGTGACACATCATAGTCATGGACAGGTCCAGAGGTGACATCTGAACATATCAGAGGGTGACATCTGCCCTAAGCAATCAGGCATCTGCAGGTAGATGGTACTAAGCCTACAGGAAACAAATCTAGCAAACAAATTTAACAGACAAAAATCCAAAAAGAAAGAGACTATCATAGCCTCATTCACAGTAGAATACATGAGTCAAGGGTATAATTTGGAAATCATCTTCTCCTGAATAAACAACAATTATAGTATTATCTTTCCCATGTGCTACAATTTCCACAGCCTTTGGAACATCTTCCGGCTTCCCCTTTACCCATACCTTAGCTCCCAATTTTATTCTATCAGTAGAACCTCTTCTTTTCCTCTGCTAGTTATTTTGGAAGGAGGGTCAATTTTCACAAGGGATATTGTTTCACAAGGAATAGTAATCAATTGAAATATTCTATCATTTTTTACAAAATTGCATAGGTTCTTCCCCCAAATTCTGGAATGTTACAATAATTCCTCCTTGATAACCAGAATCTATCACTCCAGCCAATACATATATTCCCTGTGCTGCTAATCCTAATTTAGGTAATATCTGTCCAAAATATTTCTTAGAGTTTTTCATATATATTCCAGTAGAGATATTTCTTATCTCTTTTCTATCCAACCAAAAGTTCTCTAAACAATGTAAATCATATCCTGCCAAACCAGGTATTCCTGGATATGGTGGTGGGACATCTTCCCTCATAGTCCAATACTCAATATTTTGGATCTTATGTGTTTGCTGTTTTCTAATGTGCATATTTGGGGTCATCATTCTGGCAAGAGGTGTATTTCCTCTTAATGGTCTATTATGCAAATTATGTAAAACAGTGACCAAATTATCCTTCCAAGGTTGATATGAATTATTAGAAGTTAACTTTCTTAACAGTTCTTCCAACAATCTGTTAATTTCTTTCTATCAACCAAGATGCTTGTGGATAGTATGGAATATGATATATCCACTCTATATTGTTCAATACACAATATATCTTCATCTCATTACCTATGAAATGAGGCCCATTGTCACTTTGAATATGCATTGGGGTTCCATAATATAGACTTATAATATCTAGAGTTTTACAGGTGTTTTTCTGGGTTGCATTCTTATAACGACAAGCCACTAGTACACCTGAATAGGTGTCAATACAAGTACACATAAATTTACATCCTTTGTCTTGGGGTAGCGGTCCAATGTAATCTATCTGCCAAATCTGGGCTGGAACTTTTCCTCTTGCTATTTCCCCAGTTACTACCCAAGGAACAGTTCGTTCCTTTTCTAATTGACATATATAACATTCCTCTGCTACTTGCTTTAACAATGAATGAGAGATACTAATATCTCAATCTTGTGCCCCCTGGTGTGTGGCCTGGACCTCTAAATCACCGGCCATTTGGTGGACCCATTTTGTTAGTACCGGATCATCAGTTAGTGTCAGAGTAGGGACAACATGTTCAGTAGCAATCTTTGCTAGTTGATCAGCATGTACATTGTACTCTATGTTCTGGCATAGTGAGGACCATGTGAGCCTCTATATGAAAAACTGACAAATTATCAACCAAAGATATGTCTCATATACCTTCCCATAATTCTTTACTCCAAACTTGTTTACCATGAATTTCCCAATTTTGATTTTTCCACATTGGCATCCATGTAGCTAACCCATTAGCTACTGCCCACAAATCAGTGAATATATGACACTGCCCTCCTTTCTCTGTTTTAATAGCTTGATGTACTGCCATAAGTTCAGCATATCAACTACTTCCACCTATCCCAGTACTTTCCAAAGCTCTCTTAGTACATGGGTTATAGGCTACTGCTTTCCAATGTCTTTTATGGCCCAAATATTTTGCTGTTCCATCAGTAAACAATACATGTTTCTTCCGTTCTTCAGTCAATCCATCATATCCGTCCTTCCATTTTACCAAGGATTATACCAACTGTTGCCTTGGTTCAGGGGGTTTGTCCTTTCCGTCAGTGTCTGTATTTGCTATGGATTCATGTAGAGCAGAAACTCCACTTTTGCCTGTTTTAGATCTATTCTGAATATACCATTTCCATTTAATTATGCTAGCCTCTTGTGCATGTCCAATCCTGTGAGAAGCTGGGGTACCCGTTACCAAGGTCATAATCAGGATTCCAGGCCTCAATATCACTTCACAGCCCAAAGTCAGTTGTTTACTCTCTATCAACGCCCAATATACAGTAACAGCTGCTTCTGAAAAGGTGTATAATGTATTCTAGATGAAGGTAGTTTCCTTGACCAAAATCCTAAGGGTACATTTTGGCTTTGTTGTTTCTGCCATAAACTCCAATTCACATGGTCATCTTGTACAGTCACTTATAATTCCACTGGGCCACTTTGCATAGGCCATAAATCTAGAGCCAATTGTATAGCAGCTATGGCTTCTTCAAAAGCTTTACTCTGTTCAAGTCCCCAATCAAATTCATATTTTTTCCTGGTAACTTTATATAAGGGTTTCAAAATCTGTCCTAAATGTGGAATGTGGTATCTCCAATATCCAAACAGTCCTATGAACTTTTGGGCTTCTTTCTTATTGGGGGAGATAGGAAAATCTTGAATTTTCTGTCAAGCTTGTGGGAGAATTTCTTGCAGTCCTTTATTCCATTGTATACCCAAAAACTTTACAGTTTGAGCGGGTCCTTGAATCTTTGCAGGGCTAATTTCCCATCCTTTGCTTTTCATATTCTCAATTAAAAGTATCAAACTCTTCTCCACTTCTTTCACATTTTCTCCCTGTATCATAATATCATCTATGTGGGGGGTAAGCTGTATACCAGGTAACTTTAATTCATCCAGGTGTTCAGCCACGATCCTATGACAAATAGTTGGACTATGCAGATATCCTTGTGGCAATCAGGTAAAAGTATATTGTCGACCCTGCCACATGAAAGCAAGCTGGTCCCATTGTTTGGAGTCTATTGGGATCATAAAGAAAGCATTGGCCAAATCCAATAACTGCGTGTAAAGTCCCATCATATTTCTGAATCCTTCATATTAAGGTAACAGTATCTGGAACAGCAGCATACAAGGGTGGAGTCACTTATTCAATTGTCTATAATCCACTGTCATTCTCCATGTTCCATCTCACTTTTGTACTGGCCATACAAGATTATTCCATCAAGTGGTTGTAGGGACTAACCACTCCTGCTTCAAAATATTCCTTTATGGTATTGGCAATTTCATCTTGCCCACCTGGCATATGATACTGCTTCAAAGTAATTACTTTAGAAGGTTCAGATAAAGTGATTCAGTCCATTTTTATTTTTCCCACTAAAACTGTATTAATTCCTGTCTTCCTTATTGCAAATTGATATCTCCTCTCAGGTAAATTCAGAGTCATTCCTTTCAATATATCTGTTCCAATGATGTATTCAGGAATAGGTACAATGACCATGGTATATTATTTCTTAGGCAATGGTCCAATTTTCATCATCAGTTTGACTTGTTTGGCTGATATTTCAGTCCCTCCTAGCTCTGTGATGGTAATAGGAGTTCCATCCTGGAACTTGTCAGGATTTCCATAATCTGCCCTAGTGTCTATCAATGCCCTAGTTATAGTATTTGATCAATTTTTCCAATATATAGTCAGATTAATATGGGGTCTGTAATCCCATCTGTGTGTTTCTGTAATCTGAGCTGGGGCTTAGCCTATTTCCTAGCCTCCCTGAAGGTATCACCCACTTGGATACAAGGGTTCAAGATCTGTAGGGGCAGGTTTTTTTTTATATTTTTTGGAGGGGGGAGGCAGGACATTTGGGTTAAGTGACTTGCCCAAGGTCACACAGCTAGTAACTGTGTCAAGTGTCTGAGGCCAGATTTGAACTCAGGTCCTCCTGACTCCAGGGCTGGTGCTGTACTCACTGCACCACCTAGCTGCCCCATGTAGAGGCAATTCTTACTTCTCTATTCCATCTGCTATTAAACCTCTTATCTTGGTACATTTTGTATAACTCATTAGTTGGAATACCATCTATTCTTTCAAAATCTATCCCTGCTGTCAATAGAGCAATAAACATTGCCTTTCTTGTCACTCTGTTCTGATGTTGAATCTGCTGGATATTCACTCTTCTCTCTTGAGGAAATTTATCTTTTCCCCAGTCTCCTAAGTCACTTAACTGTGAAATCCTATCCAGCACCTCTGAAAGATGGTTCCCTACCTGCAATTAGCGGAGTCAGAATTAGGTATTTATAAGCAGGGGGAGCCATCTTAACTATTATATTCCTATGAGAGACTCCCAAGGGACTATCATAATAAACTCTGGCATTCCCCAACATAATAGCAATCTTCATTACCTCCTCCTTTAACTTTTTCATACAGTTCCTAAGTAAATATGAGGATCTATCTGCACTTGGCTACATAGAATCAGCACGATATTCTCTATTACAATCCACTGCAGCTAAAGCCAACAGATTGGTTGTTTGGTTGCCTCCTTGTTAATGCCTATCCCTAAAAACTTGCTGTACAAAAGGATTCTGACTAATACTTATGAATCTCATATAATCCACAGTATCTACAGATATTCCTTCGGCCCCTTCATGACTGATTCTTGCCATCTAAGATATTAATGATTCTCCCATTCTCTGGGTGAACCTATTCAAGATAGCTGTGATTTCCTGCTGTGTAAAATCCTCCAACATTTCTCTGAATACTGTATTATTTGGGCTTCTTGCCTCTTTGGCTATATGAGGCGCACTGCTTTTTGAAGATATAACAATATCTCATTCTTCATGTGAGACGTAGCATCCTGTGCCTCAGATTCTGATATTGTATCATTCTCTCTAGACTCTCTCCTCCTGTCACCATGGCAACCAGACTGGCAGTTAGAGCAGTTAGACTCGACCCAGGCTGAACTGAAATGCACTCTTGACCTCCTTGTCTCCCTTTTTCTTCTAGCCAAATTAACAGCGAAAACAATAATCTGTTGTTCTGCCACCTGAGATCCTCCATCTTGCTGTGGTATAGAAATATTCTCATTCAGGCTGTTTTAGTAACTGTCTGGCTCTGATTTCTTTCCCTTAACAATCTGTCCCTGCTTTCATATATAATATAATACACTGTGAGTAAAATCCAGTATCATCTAGAGATTTCTGTTGGCAGTTCTCTCCCTAGCTTAACTTTAATTTCTTTCAAACATCTCTCCAAATCTCTCGGTTCTCCCCTCTGTAACTTCTGTTCCCAGTTTTCACACAAACCGGTGCCTTTAGCCCGTTGACTTGCTAGGGAGGAATAAGGTACCTCATCCCATCCTAGGATAACCATTTTTTCTTCTAAAGCCCTTCTCCCTCCAAATAGAGATCTTATACCTTGCGATCCTGTTCGTGATGCCAAATGTATCAGCAAGGCAATAAATACAACATCTACAATTATTGTGAAAATGCCTACGTAATTCTGTATCTCAAAATGTAAGAGAGACTCTCCATATAGAAGTAAAACATTTATCTATTCAGACACCAGAGGACCAGATCCCATAACCAAGCAACCAACTCCCACAACCAGTAAGCCCACTTTATCTTAACAGCAAGGAACTTAAAACACAATATCACAGCATGTAGCCTCACCATCCCAAAACCATCTGCCCTCCCCCTGTACCCCCCCCTCCACTGGGGCCTTCCCAAAAACTCACAGCCACCACATGGCTGTTCTTTCCCTCAGCTCTAACTGCTCTCTCTGCATTTCCTGTGACACAATTTCCTTTTCCTCTCAGCAAGCTTCTCGCACCACATGTGACTTAGGCTTCCTGTGATGTAAGCAGGTCACATGGCCTATTAATGGGTGGGAAAGATCTTCGAATCTAAATTGCTATTACACCTCCACTATTATACTCCCTTAGGGGGAGTTCCCTCTTACTAATATGTAACATGCATTGTCCCTGACTTGCCCTAGGTCTCTGCATCATCTGTAGGTATTTACAACATATGTGTAACAGGGTTCTTGGGGTAGGACAACCCTTCATGTAGCAATGACTAGGGGGAGGGGATGAAGGAACCCAGGAGAGCCTAATTAGAGAGCTCTTCTCTCTCAACCCATGTCATCTCAGGCTTCTGGTTTACAACAGCAAAGGTCTAGAAGAAATGTTTGGCTTTAGACGATATCACTCCCTCTCCTTTTATTTCTGGTGTTTAGTCACCTCAGGCTGCCTTAGAAAACTGGGGAATTTCTGAGGAGAGCCTCTGTCTGGGTCAAGTGCTTTCCTGCCAGTAAATGAGAGGAGATGAGTCTACTATATTCTCCCAGGTTGTGTTGACTCTCACTAATGTCACCCAAATTTGATGATTTTCTAAAAACAACTAAGATTCTGTTTTGTTTTGTTTTGTTTTTGTCTTTTAGGGAAGGTTTGTTTATATAGACCGCTCATTGGAAGGCTTCACCTGGGGAATGATTTTTCCCATGGAACATCATCATTACCTGATTAATCTTCCAGGTTTAAACGGTTTTTTGATTATCTGGGATGAAGATCACCTGTTCTTCTCACTTAACAGTGGTGAGTTACCATAATAGTAATCCTTTAAAATTATAGGTTCTTTGTGGTTACTATGATGACTATTTCTTTCTAGAAAGAAAAGAACTCAATGAGATTCTTAAAAAGTCTTTGGTGACATCTCCTAGGCACATTTTTTCTCCTTGACTGATTCAATGGATTCATTTGGTAAGTGGTGACACAAGCAAAGAGAACCAGTATTTCCCTAAACCTAAGGATCTGGAATGGTTTAACAATTTCCTTTATTTGGAAATCTTTCAGTTGCTAATGAACATGACTTTAGTGTGTAGGAGAAATGTAATTCAAATCATCAATCATTTAGTCAGTGCTTCCAATGAGCAAGGCTCTGTTCTAGGCAGTGGGGAAATAAAACAAAAGTAAAACTGTCTTTGGCAATGGCACAGTGTCTGACCATATTAATTAACGAGCCCCTGGGGCTCTCACTCTGGGCTGCTATTTGATATGTGCCCCCCTAAACCCTCTAGAATCACAGAATCTGAGAGTCAAGAAGGGCTTGGGCAGTCATATCATCCAGTTGTGTTTACATGAAAGTAACACGCACTCTGACGTACGTACCAGACAGGTGGCCTACCAGCCTGTGCTTGAAGAAGGTTGAACCTGCAATGGCCAGCTAGCAAGGCATCCCATTCCACTTTTGGAGAGCTCTAACTCTTAGGAGTTTTTCCTAACATCCACCTGAAATCTTCCTCTTTGCTTAGACAGTGAGCTCCTCAAAATCTGGCAGGGAGTATCTGTTGCCAATCTTTGTGTCTTCAGTGCTTCTCACAGTGCCTGACACAAAGTAGGTGCTTAACTATCACTGCTGACTGACTTCTGCTGAAGGGGATGTGGAAAAATTGGGACACTAATGTGCTGTTGTGAACCAGCGCAACCATTCTGGAGAGCATTTTGGAACTACACCCAAAGGACAAGAAAACAATACCACTGCTAGGTCTGTATCCCAGAGAGATCAAAGAAAAGAAAAAAGGACATATACATGCAAAAATAATTATAGCAGCTTTTTTTGTGGTGGCAAAGAATTGGAAATGGAAGGGATGCCCATCAATTAAGGAATGGCTGAACAAGATTGTGATGGAATAGTATTGTGCTATAAGAAATAACAAAGGGAATGGTTTCAGAAAAACCTGGGAAGACTTCTATGAACTGATGTGAAGTGAAGTGAACAGAACCAGGAGAGCATTGAACCAGGAGAACAGTAACAGCAATATTGTAAGAATGATCAACTGTTAAAGAATTAGCTATTCTGATCACCACAATGATCCAAGACAATTCCAAAGGACCCATGATGAAAAATGCTACCTACCTCCAGAGAGCAAACTGATGAACTCTGAAAGCATATTGAAGCATATTTTTTAAACTTCATGTTTCTTGCTTTTTATTTTTATTTTTTGCAACATGACTAATATGGAAATTTGTTTTGTATGGCTTTACATGTATAATTGCTGTCAAAATGCTTGCCCTTCTCAAGGGATGGAAGAAGGCTAGGAGGAAAAGAATTTGGAATTAAAAAAATTTTAATGAATGTTAAAAATAAAGAAAAAAATTTTAAAAAAGGAAAAAAAACTCATTGTAATCCAAGTTCAAAGCCCATTGGCATGGGACTCTCTTCTCATTCGTGGAGATTAATACCCTCCTTCTGCATGAGGTGTGGGGCAGAGTTGTTGAGAGCAGAAGAGGTGAGAGAAGTCTGGATTTCCTCTGGGTGTCTTGAGTCTCTTTGGGGCACTTCTGGATTCCAGCTTCAAGAGAGATGATGGATGATGCCAATCCCACTTCATGTTGCTGAAGGGAGAGAAGACTCTAGGAAGAAACCAATTTAAGTGGAGTTGGCATCCTCCATCATGTCCCTATCCCCAACTTGCAACATTGGAGACCTCAGGGAATTTCCCCTGTGTATGAGATCAGGGACTCTCTTGCTTAAGCTGACTTCTATTGCTCCCAGTGGGAGCGTTCTTTTGCTCTGTATTGTCTGGTATATAATTTCCTACGTATACTTTCTCTGATTTCTGTTTTGCTATCAACTTGGATAAATAGGTTTCTTTGCTGTTTGTTAAGTGCATGTTCATTGTGAAACTGGTATTTGGTGGGAAGGGGAGTCAAAGCTTACATAGAGAGTTTGGGGCCTTCCTTTGGCCACTAATGCCCAGTGATCAGAAGTTTAGCTGAAATCTGAAAACTACATCCCTTAGACTAGTAGTATTGAAGGGAACAGATAGATATAATTCTAGCTTGGTATCCCCTCTCTCTGAGGACAGCAGAGTGGTTAGCCTCTCCTTTCTACTTCCTGATTCTCTGGGCAGCAATTAGTCTACCTTGAAGAATATTTATAGTAGCTCTCTTTGTGGTGACAGAGATTTGGAAATTGAGGGGATGCCCATCAGTTGGGGAATGACTAAACAAATCCCGGCATATGAATGTAATGGAATACTATTATGCTATAAGAAATGATGAGTGGGATGATTTCAGAAAAATCAGGAAAGATTTTATATGAACTGATACAAAGTAAATGAGCAGAACCTGAAGAATGTTGTACATAGTAACAGCAATATTGTACAGTGATCAGTTATGATTGACTTAGCTCTTCTCAGCAATACATTATCCAAGATAATTCCAAAGGATCACAATAAACACCCAGAGTCCAGCACCATAAATTTCCACATAGGCCATATCCAAAAATTCATGCTTCATTGTGGTCCTTAAGCCTATTATCTCTCTGGCAGGAAGTAGGTGGCATAATTCATCTTCAGACCTTTGGACTTATGGCTTTCTAAAGGGGGGATGATTGTATGATGTTTGTAGGAACTGTCGGCGGCCGAACGGGATGTGCCCCACTTTGGCACCCCGTGCTCCCCGACTACCGCCTACCACTCACCCTGCCCTCGGGTCTTCGGACGTCTCCGGCTCCTCTCGGGGGATGCGAGAGGAGAAATCACCAGGCAGTACACCGGACTCGGACAAGCAGCTTTATTGCAATGGCGTACCAGAAGTCCCACAAATCCCACTGACCCTCTCTGGGGAGCGCCTTATATTGGGTGTTTCGGGTTGGCTCCTCCCCAGTTCCTCCCCGAGGGTGGAGCTCCTCCAGTAAGAGCCGCCCCGGTACTGACGTGGTGGAAGCCACACGGGCACTGCCGCGTCAGCAGGTCCAGACTCTCTGGCGTCTCACTACCCTCTCGGGGGGCCTAGGTCCAGAGCGCCCCTAACAGGAACATATACATGTAGGAAACATATACATTCAAAATACATGAGAGTAGGTAGAAGGTAACCTTCTAGAGGAAGAAGGCAATAACAACTGGGAGCAGGAGGTGTGCTAGAAAAGGCTGCCTGTAGAAGGTGACATTTGAGTTGAGTTTTAAAGGAAGTCAGAGGTGCTAAGATATAGGAGGTGAGGAGTGCATTTAGAGCATGGAGACAGCCAGTACAAAGGCACAGACTTTGGAGATTGAAGGGTTTTTTTTGTGAGGAACAAGGAGGAGGCCAGCATGACTGAATTGTAGAGTATGTGGAGAAAAAAGTAGGCGTGTAGGAAGGGGCCAAACTCCGACAAACTTTCAATGCCAAACAGAGGGTTATATCTGAACCTAGGGGGAAGGGAACGGAATAAGCATTTATATAGTGCCTACTATGTGCCAGGCACTGTGTTAAGTGCTTTTTACAATTATTATCTCATTTGATCCTCAGAGCAACACTGGAAGGTAGATGCTGTTATTATCCCCAATATACAGTTGAGAAAGCTGAAGCAAACAGAGATTGACTTGTCTACGATCATAGAGCTAGTAAGTTTCTGAGGTCCGATTTGAACTCAGGTTTTCCTGGCGTCAGGCCCAGTGTTTTATTGACATCTTTTTGCATTGTATGTTTTCCCTTCAATGCCAGAGAATTATTGGGATGCTTGTTTTCTCAATTAGACCTTACCTTTTATAAATCCCTCATTAGGAGCATATCAAAATCAGGACTACAGAACCACCTCATGTCTATTACAATCTTTTAAAATCATTTTCCAATTAATTGGCTTATGGCCAGGATTCCTTAGCAAATTATTAGCCTTAAAGAAATGCCAAAACCCAATGCACCCTCTATGCATAGGCAATCTGCAGCATATAGAGGTATTTCCTTTTAATGAAATGCCTTTCTTCTCAGCATGAACTTCCCACAATATGAAGTCAAGCCCCACCATCCAAGTTCTGATTTGGGCAAGATATTATTACATCTGCAAATTGCTCTCAGCCTGTTTTGTTTTTCCTCATGAGAATTGGCTTAGTGTGCTTGAACTGTGAGGACATCATTGAGTAACTTACTTTGCATGGCCTTTTCAGAGAAATCTCCTTGAATAGGATGGGGAAAGTCATCTATGTCTCTTCCCAGCTCTTTGTGACTGCTCTCCATGCTTGGTGGGGATGAACTCTATTTTCTAGAGCAGTCTTCAAGCTTGATAGGGCTTGTGACATGGGTTCTCCCCTTAAGATGGCAACTTTCTAATTTCAGAAAGCTATGTCCATGTAAATATTTGGTGTGTGGGTGAATAAAATGGCACAGTGTTTTTCTTCTACAACAAGTCTCTTGAATTTACCTAACTTTCCACTAAGTTGCTCCTTACAGCTCTCACCCAAACACCTGAACATCTCAATTCACTGCATCTTTGTTCCTTTGGAATTTATCCAACTTCTGGGGGTTCAGAGGTCAAACTGGGCTTATCTGAATTGATCTACTTCATAGGGCTGGCCAGCAAATAGTCACCAAAGAGGAAAATGATTAGGACAGGTAATAGGTGAGAAACTGGTAGCAGCAGGCTACCACCACGGACCTTTGAAGCCAAGCCCAGCAAGAGAAGTACACACTATCCAGAAATATACAGACACAGAGAGAGGCAGTGTTCAAGCAATGGGACCTCTGGCAGTGGCAAAGAAGAGAATCAACTGACTATGGATTCAAGAGAGAGAGATCCCTGACAATCAAGAGTTGAACTACAGAGAGGAGAGGACCCTGGGAATCCATCTGAGAATCCTTGTGCAGCAGGGACTTGCCCTAGAATAAGGTGTGTGAGGATTCCAGAAGGAGAGGGGATATTGAGATATTGAAGTACCAAAGGGCCACATGTGTGTTTCACTATCATATTACCCTTAATTGTATGCCCACTCTTCCTATGGACACCTTGTATATTTGTGCAAGTACACTTGAGGCTTATGAGAGAGGTGGGGATGTTTGATAGCTAATATTCTTATTATGCCATTTTGGTAAATTATTTTGCTAATCGTGTTTACTGGCCACGAATGAGAAGCACATTGGTTGGGACTCATAAATATAATTTTTGAAATGGATACTTGGACTTATTCCCCTAGGACCCAAGTTAGCAGCTCCTCTTTGGGTTGCTGCCTTGAGCAACCAACCAATACAAACGCAAGTTGGGCAAGTATCCCAGAGGGTGTGCTAAAGAATGAGACTTTGCTAGATTTAGGAGTTAAGAAAAGCTTGGTACACTTGAAGAGAGCGGTTTCAGTTAAGTGATGGGGTTAGAAGCTAGATTGCAAGGGGTTGAGAAATAAATGGAAGGTGATCAAATGGAGGCAGAATATGGACAATCCCTTACGTGATAGTTTCACTTATGAATGGAAAAGGAGAAATAGAATAGAATCTGTAAACTATAGACCCGTGAATTTGGCTTTGATTCTCAATGAAATCTTAGAACATGTGATTAAAGAAATGATTACCAAACACCCCCCAAAAGAAGTAGTCCTAACCAAAAGTGGGGAGGACTGCCTTAGAAGGCATTGGTCTTCCACGTATTTCAGGTCTTCAACTAGAGGCTGGATAGCCATTTGACAAGTATGTTGTAGAGGGACTTTGGGGAAAACAGGGTTTGGATTAAACATCCACAACATATCTTCCAACTCTGAAATCCAGTTGTTCTTTGACAATAGGTTGAGGAGATAGTAAAGTCAAGTGACTTCTCTTAAAAATATGGAGATGTGGGTATGTTTTCAGGTTGCACATTATTTCTAGTTTAGGTTTCCAAAAGTAAATTGCTAATCTTCTCCATGGGCCTATCATTTATTCTGCTCAGATTTCAATATTTCATGGATTTTGTGTATATCTTATATATGCTTAATTTTTTCCCCTGAATTTCTTTTAAGCATTTTTTTTATTTTAAGCTTAAATACACCAAAAAAATATTGAAACTTAAATACAAAATAAGAAAAGAAAAAAAAAGCATTGTTATGTGCACAGCAGAACATAAGAAAAGACTCAAAATATATAGCAATAAATTTCCATTTCAAGAAAGCCTATATACTGAATACTATGCGTTGTGTTCAGAGCTGTCCATCTTTTCTTTGCTTCCTTGTAAGTTTTCTTTTGTTCTTTGCTGCGTACTTTTTGCATTGTTCTTTTTCCCCTTCCTCCTACAATTAAGTGCAAATATACATATATACACACATATATATACATACACACATATGCACATGCCTACAGATATACACACATACATATATACACATATACACACAAAGATATGTACACATACATATATACACTTACATATACATGCATACATATACTTAGGTATTTATAATCATATTTATGTTTGTGCATATCTCTTATTTCCTGTCTCTCCTGATTCCTCCTTTTACCCCTGCTCCCTTTCCTTCCCATTACTTAACCTACCCCCACTCTCTCCAGGGACCCCTCCCTTGTCCTCCTAATTCCATTAACACCCTTCTATAGCGCCCCTTATCCTATTCCCTCACCCTCCCCTCTAAAAATTCCTCTCTTATCCTCTCTCCCCTCCCTATCCCCTTAGCCTTTTATTTCTTTCTGAATTTAGAAGACTTTTATACATACATACATATATGTATATATATACACACACATACATATACACACATATAATATGTATTTCCCTCTTTAACCCATTCCCAATTTGAATAGGCTTCCAGAACTACCAGCCCTCCTTCCCCATCTAATTCCTCTGTGTCAGTTCTTCTTCTCGTACCTCATTTGTATAAGATAATTACACTTTTTACCTGTTCCTAAACAGTTTTACTTTTTAAAATCATTTAAAATATTCAGGCCTACCCCAATATTTCTTATGAACTACCTAATTACTGATACCATTCTTAGGCATACATTTAACATTTCCTCATATAGAAGGTAAACAGTCTGTCCTTATTGAGTCCCTTGTAATTAGTCTTTGATATGAACCTGATATTTCTTTCTTGCCCAAGGCTACATCTCCAGGGCACTGCTGGGTGTGGAGTTCCTTATCAGCAGAGGTTGTCTGCTCAGATACCTGACTCCCTTCACTGTTGGGGAGGTGGAATTTCCTGTGGCTGGGGTGGAGTCCCAGGGCTCACCACTTGCCACTAGCCTGGAGGTGTTTACTTTTCACAAAACCTAGGGCTGGGACTAACCCTTATCATGGGATTTTTCTTCAGATCTTCTCCAAGATTGTCCCAGGAGGACCACGTTCTGCCCCAAGTCTTGTTTATTTTTAATTGTTCTATGTTCACTCTTTTATCTTGTTTGTGGGGGAAATCTGGAGAGCTTGGGATTTTCTGATCTACTCTGCCATCTTCCCAGAATCCTCTCTATTTTGTATATACTTTAGTAATGGGCCTTTGGGGCTACTCTCCCAAATTGTACCTGTGCTCATGGACTAGATCCCCAGGGGTTGGCTGATATCTTGGTTTCTAGGGTTAACTTTGTAGGGCTGTACTCTTAACTGTCTTACTCAGAAGCCCCCATCAGTGTTCTTCCCACTAACAGATTTAACTAGTTTTTAGCAAAGGCATTTGCTGAGATGGTACAACATGAACAGTTGGAATGAAAAATTCTTCACCACCACCACCAAAACGAAAAAAAAAAAGCCTGGGGTGCATTTTTCCAAAAGCACACAGAAATTCATAGGAAGCGTGGACTCAAAGTTAGAATGCAAAGCTAGTGTGGCACAAGTAGGGAACCGGTGTGGCAGAGAGGTAAATCATAATTCCTATTCTTGGAAGTTCTTTCTCCCTCCATAGAATAGTCACTCAGCTAGTCTTGAGTGTAGCCCTCTTCTGTCTGTTTGTCTCTGGGGGTTTAGATCATACTTTCTAAAGCCACTTCCGCCCTCTGATGACAGTCCTCACTCCTCAGTTCTCAGTGTGTCCCTCTGCTTCTAACTGAATGAGCTATCTCCCTCTGGTCTAATCTCTCCAATGACACAAACAATGGGAGATAAAGAAGAAGAAAAAATCCTCTTCCTTCCTATTAAGAGTGATTGCCTGAGTTTTCAGAGGAAGAAATTAAAGATATCTATAGTCATATGAAAAAATGCTCTAAACCACTCTTGATTAGAGAAATGCAAATCAAAACAACTCTCAGGACCACATCTCTCCTGTCAGATTGACTAACATGTCAGAACAAGAAAATGATAAATGCTGGAGAAGATGTGGGAAAATTGGAACACTACTGCATTGTTGGTGGAGTTGTGAACTGATCCAACCATTCTGGAGAGCAATTTGGAACTATGCCCAAAGGGCTATAAAAATGTGCATACCCTTTGACCCAGTAATACCACTTCTAGGGCTGTATCCCAAAGAGATCATACAAGAGGGGAAAGGACCCATATGTACAAAAATATTTATAGCAGCCCTTTTTGTGGTGGCAAAGAATTGGAAATCAAGGAGATGCCCATCAATTGGGGAATGGCTAAACAGATTGTGGTATATGAATGTAATGGAATACTATTGTGCCATAAGAAATGAGGAACAGATGGACTTCATAAGAACCTGGAGAGTCTTATATGATCTGATGATGAATGAAGGGAGCAGAACCAGGAGAACATTGTACACAACCATAGACACATTGCTTCTATGATGATTAACTTTGATAGATTTGGCTCTTCTCAACAATGCAAGATTCTAAGACAGCTCCAAAAGACTCATGATGGAAAAAAGCTATGCACATCCAGAGAAAGAATTATGGAATCTGAATGCAGATTAAGGCAAACTATTTGCTCTTTTTTTAAAATTTAATTTAATTTTTTGTTTTATTACATCTTTCTCATGTTTCATTTCATTGGTTATAATTCTTCTTTACAATTTGATTATTAGGAAAAGAAGTTAATGTGAAGGTATATGTAGAACCTATATCAGATTACATGCTGTCTTGGTGGGGGGAGGGGTGTAGAGAGGGAGGGGGAGAAAATTTGGAACTCGAAAACTTGTGGAACTGAGTGTTGTAAGCTAAAAAAAATAATTAATAGAAAATAAAATTTATTTAAAAAGAGTGATTGCCTGGTCTTTCTCCCACTTCTGACTTTAATTCCTGAATCTGAACTCTTTGATTAGCTATATTGATAAAACTCCTCCAACTATTTAGAGCCTCCTGAGACATGGCTAGCCCACCTGCATAGCCAGTTGCTGTTCCCTTCTCAACTCAATCAAAGAGGTTTGCATCAGGTTTTTTTGGAGGCAGTGGGGTTAAGTGACTTGCCCAGGGTCACACAGCTAGTAAGTGTCTCACACCAGATTTGAACTCAGGTCCTTCTGACTCCAGGGCCAGTGCTCTATCCACTGTGCCACCTAGCTGCCTTGAGTATTGTGTCTTGAAAAAGGATATTTAGTTGTAGACTAATACTTTTTTATAAATTAAAACTTCCTCATGTTACGAACTAAGTGAGGATTTAATGAAGACTAGGGGTTATGACTTCCTCGTCTTCCACATGTTCTCTCCTCTAGGCACATTCTTCCCACGGACTTCTGTCTGTTTTTGGAAAAACACACCCCATTTTTGAGGTGAAGGAGGGGTACTTTTAAAAAAAATTATTTATGTATTTTTAGTTTACAACATTCAGTTCCACAAGGTTTTGAGTTTTAAAATTTTCTCTCCCTTCCCCCCATCCCCTCTCCCCAAGACGGCATGTCATCTGATATAGACTCTACATATACATTGATATTAAACATTTTCACATTAGTCATGTTGTAAAGAAGAATTATAACCAATGAAACGAACCATGAGAAAGAACAAAAAAAGAGAGAGAGAGCAAATAGTCTGCTTTGATCTGCATTCAGACTCTGTAATTCTTTCTCCGGATGCGGATAGCATTTTCCATCAATGGGGGCATTTTGTACCAACTGTGCATGTTATATGCATGTTATTCATTGTTACATGTTGTTTAGCTTTATACTGAACACTGTGTGATTACATTCTGGGCCTTCTGTAATTATGTAAATTGAAGCTGGGGGGCAGAGCTTGCCCCTTTTCTTTTCCTCTCCCTTTTTTTTTTTGTCTCTCCCTTATTCTTAATTTGTGTATACTTATATAGGCATATGTTGTCTCTTTCCCCCATAGAATGTAAGCTCCCTAAGGTCAGGGAATGTTTCACTTTTGTCTTTGAATCCCTAATGGTTTTTTTTGCATGATAATTTTATTATGTGTTTAAAAGGAATAGCAAATTGTACATTATAGATTTGCATTTTCATGTGTGATCATCTTTTTATTATACTTTGTTATGAAAATGCTTATTGTATTCCATAAATTAAAAATAAAATAAATTTATTTTTTAATTTTTTTTAAATTTTAGTTTACAACACTCAGTTCTACATAATTTTAAGTTCCAGATTTTCATCCCTCCCTCTCCACCTCCCTCCCCAAGATGGCATGGTGCATTGAACTTATTTACACACTAGTCAAGTTGTGGACAAGAATTATGACCAATGGAATGAATCATGAGAAAGAAGAAACAGAACCAAAAAAAACTCCAAAAACAAAAGAGAGGGGGAAAAGGGGAAAAAAAGGCAATTATAAAGTGTGCCTCAATCTGCATTCATACTTCATAGATCTCACTTTATTTGCGTGAAAGCTGTTTCATAATTATGTTCATATAGTCCCTGGGTTTGTCTTGGCAGATAGACTCCCAAATATTTTATAGTGTCTACAGTAACTTTGAATGGAATTTCTCTTTCTATCTCTTGCTGTTGGGCTTTGTTAGTAATGTATAGGAATGCCAAGGATTTATGTGGGTTTATTTTATATACTGCAACTTTGCTAAAGTTGTTTATTATTTCAAGTAGTTTTTTACTTGATTCTCTAGGATTCTCTAAGTAAATCATCATATCATCTGCAAAAAGTGATAATTTAGTTTCTTCTTTGCCTATTCTAATTCAATTTCTTTTTCTTCTCATTGCTACAGCTAACATTTCTAGTACCAAATTAAATAGAAGGGGTGACATGGGCATCCTTGTTTCACCCCTGATCTTATTGGGAATGCATCTAGCTTATCCCCATTACAAATAATGCTTGTTGATGATTTTAGGTAGATGCTATTTATAATTTTAAGGAAGGCTCCATTTATTCCTATGCTTTCTAGTGTTTTTAATAGGAATGGGTATTTCATTTTGTCAAAGGCTTTTTCTGCATCTATTGAGATGATCATATGGTTTCTGCTAGTTTTGTTGTTGACATGGTCAGTTATGCTAATAGTTTTCCTACTATTGAACCAGCTTTGCATTCCTGGAATAAATCCTGCCTGGTCATAGTGTACTATTCTCATGATAAGTTGCTACAATCTTTTTGCTAATATTTTATTTAAAATTTTTTGCCTCAATATTCATTAGGGAAATTTGTCTATAATTTTCTTTCTCTGTTTTGACTCTACCAGGTTTGGGTATTAGTACCATATTTGTGTCATAAAAAGAATTTGGTAGGACTCCTTCTTCACCTATTTTCCCAAATAGTCTACAAAGTATAAGAATTAATTGTTCTTTAAATATTTGATAGAATTCACATGTAAAACCATCTGGCCCTGGAGATTTTTTCCTGGAGAGTTCATTGATGGCTTGCTCAATTTCTTTTCCTGAGATGGCATTATTTAGAAATTTTACTTCCTCTTCTGTTAACCTGGGCAATTTATGTTTTTGTAGATATTCATCCATATCCCTATGGTTGAATCCCTAATGTTTAATAAAGCACTGGGCACCTAGTAGGTAGCTAGGTTGGACAGTGGATAGAACTCTAGGCCTGACCTCAGGAAGACCAGAATTCAAATGTGGCATTTATTAGCTATATGATCTTGGACAAATCATTTAACCTTTAAGCCAGTGAGCAAACCTGGCATCACTGAAAGCTCAAAGCAGTTTCTCAAATTTGATCCATCCCAGTCTCCTCCTGTAGTTCTGGGCTCAGTTCATCTTCCTTCTGTGGCACTGCAGACAAGAATCTATATTCTCAAACTACATGTCAGTGTGTTTTTCAGCCTTGTATGTTCCCTGTGTGGATGGACAGGACCTGTTTTGAGTGACAATGGGTCTCATTGAAAAGAACTTGTAATATTCCAGGGTTTAGTACCATTAACACAGCAATGCATCAACAGAGCATCTGGAGAATCTCTCAACTGAGAGGAACTCTGTTCTGTTTGAATTTTGCTCAAGATAAGACTCTCTGACGTTTGGACAGTGCCCTTGATGAGGCTATAACTCCCTATTTGGTCCGTTATTTGATCTATATATTCATCATGTGACTGAATGAAATTATTTCCATGGTTGCATGGGTTATATAATTTTATATGTTCTTAACATACTCATGGATCTGCTCATTAGTCAGAGAAACACAGCACCATTTTGAATTCTTGTTGGAGGTACATAAACCTATTTTTCTAATCATCAAAAAATATATTTCAGTGGTATCATGAACACCTCCACTAAAGTCCTACTCTTGTGAGAAGTTATGGTGTGGATATGAGACATTTTGCTTTTGAAGTCTGTTGCAGTGGGGTACAGCCTCTGGCAGGACCTAACCAGATTGGAAAGGCTTTGAGTATAGTCCCAGCATTGGATTAGATTGTTCCTTGAAGGACAAGTCTAGCTAAATGCAGAAAGCCTTATCTTCGAAGGTTGGCCCCAAGATATTGACTTTTTCTTTTTTTTCAAACATAGTAATTCAGGAAACTATACACTCAGATATTTAAAGGTTGCAGTTTGCTTCACTGGAAGCAGCTCCCCACAGTGATGAAATAACTTCTGATGTATTGAGCCACTGAAAATGAGAATGTTATTTATCTCATGCAGTTCTGTGGCTATCCTTATCAAAAGATTACATTTGATTATTACAACAATAATTACAATAATAATCAAAATTACAGCAGTTGTCCTGGGTCAAACATTTCATCTTTATAATGTCACTTTGCCAATATATTTCCCAGTTATCTTTTGAATTATTGTTACTTCCCCCCTGGGCCTGGGGTGATAATGATAATTAAAGAAGAGAGAGAATGGTAATATAGTTTTTGATGATTGACATATTTTCCCCTTCCCTGGGAAGTCTGGGAAAGAAAGCGTGCACTCGAATTGAGTGAAAAATGACATGATAAAACAAAAGATGACAAGAACTGTCTTGTATCTACTACTAGTCTGGACTTCCTGGTTGCCATATGGGCATGGGAAGAGTGAGAGCTACTGAGACCCAATTGATACTGAGGGATTTCTTCCATGAGGCAAATTGGCTGTGCCCTGAGACTTTGAGTGACTGATGACCTGGACTGCCAAGATCACTCTGGACTGAGAATGGGCAGCCATTGAGAGTCTGTTGGCTGATAAGGAAAGAGGTAAAAAAGTCAAACATACTTTCTTCCCTGTCTTCCCTGTTATTATACAGGGATACAATTCCTGCATTTATTCCCTTTTAAAACCTGAAGGTGTGGACTCAGGAGTTTCCCCTGCAACCTTAAAGATCTCGGAGGTCAAGAAGAAAGAGGTTTAGTAAACAGTTGGAAGCAGATACCTCCATATAAAGTGCTTTACTTTTTTTCCCCTTTCTATTTTGCTATGTTCAATAAATTTTGTGATTATAGTAGGCTGAATATGTCAAGTCCTGTGAAAATGGCAGGTCATGACTAGAAAGGAAAAAGCCCAAATAATGGGGAGAGTGTGGGACACAGTAAAGTTGTGTATCAGATTTCATAGATTTCATTTTTTAAAATTTTGTAAAATATGTTTATTTTGTTAAATATTTCCCAACTACATAAAAAATTAACATTCATTTAAAAACAATTTTTGAGTTCCAAATTCTCTACCTCCCTCTTGCCCCTCCCCCACCTCTTGCCTTTTCAGGCAAGCAATATGATATTTATTACACATGTGAAATCATGCAAAATATATTTCCATATTAGCCATGTTGCAAAAGAAAACACAGAAAAAAACCCAAACAAACCAAGAAAAATGAAGAAAGTGAAAAAAGTATATTTCCCTCTGGAGGTGGATAGCATTTTTCTTCAAGGGTTCCTTGGAATTGTCTTGGATCATTGTCTTGACTAAATGGCTAATTCTTTCACAGTTGATCGTCCTTACAAATTGCTGTTACTGCGTATGATGCTTTCCTGGTTCTGCTCATTTCACTTTGCATCAGTTCATAGAGGTTTTTCTGAAACCACCCCTCCCTTGTCATTTCTTCTAATACAATAGTACTCCATCACAATCATATACTACAACTTGTTGAGCCATTCCACAATTGATGAGCATCCCCTAAATTTCCAGTTCTTTGCCACCACAAAAAAGAGCTGCTATAAATGTTTTTGTACAGAAAAGTTCTTTTTCCATTTTCTTTGACCTCTTTGGGATATAGGCCTAGCAGTGGTACTGCTAGGTCAAAGGATATGCACAGTTTTATAACCCCAGGAGTATAGTTCCAAATTGTTCTCTATGGTTGGACTGGTTCACAACTCAATCAACAGTGTCCCAATTTTCCCCATCCCCTCCAACATTTGTCATTTTTCTTTTCTGTCACATTAGCCAATCTGGTAGGTATGAAGTGGTATCTCAAAACTGTTTTAATTGGCATTTCTCTAATCAGTAGTGATTTTTTCATGTGATTATTGATAGTTTTGATTTCTTCTTCTGAAAACTGCCTATTCATATCTCTTGACTATTTATCATTTGGGGAATGGTTTTTAAGTTTATAAATTTGGCTCAGTTCCCTATATATTTGAGAAATGAGGCCTTTATCAAAGAAACTTACTATAAAATTTTTCCCCAGTTTCCTTCTAATTTTGTCTGCATTGGTTTTGTTTGTGCAAAATCAAAATTCTTTATTATACTTTGTATGATCCTCTCTATCTCTTATTTGGTCATAAACTCTTCCCCCTTATCCATACAGTCAACATGCTCTCCTAACTTTCTTCTCATCTCACCCCTTAAGATCAAGTTGCTTATCTACTTTGATCTTATCTCAGTAAATAGTGTAAGATGTTGGTTTATGCCTTGTTTCTTCCAAACTGTTTTCCAGTTTTCCCAGCAGTATTTTTTCACATGGTGTATTATCAAATGCAAGATAACTATGGTCATTTACTACTGTTTATCATGTACCTCTTCTGTTCCACTACTCTATTTCTTAGCTAGTACCAGTTTTGATGATTACTGCTTTGTAATATAGTTTGTGATCTGGTATGACTGGGCCATCTGCCTTCACATTTTTTTTTCATAAATTCCTTTGATACTCTTGGCCTTTTGTTCTCCCAGATGAATTTTGTTATTATTTTTTTCTAGTTCTATAAAACTCACAGATCTCTCTGCCCTCCTGAGTTGTCTTGGGCTGGAACAATATCTCACCCTGACCTTTTTTGGCTCTGCCACTCCAGAATTCTATTTAAGGCTTTATTTCAAAGTTCTTTGGAGGTTGTTTGAACATCGGGAGAGCTCAGTTCATGATGTCATGTATTTTATATTTTGAGAACTGTGTAACTTCCCCCCGGCTTAGATTCAAGCCCAGCCAGCATGTGTTTGAATTGCTCCATGCAACAATTTATGACTATGAGCTGAGGTGATGTAGGGAGTCCCCTAGACAGAGTGACTTCTGGTGACCAGAGAGGAAACTTTAACCATTTGATAGCAAGGGAGAACTGAAGTGGCTACTAGGCTGGTGGCTCAAAGAAGGGACCAACCTCACGCACAACTCACTGAATAATTAATATAGTGACATGTTATCATCCTGTAAGTTTAAAAATGGCAGCCTGCTGGCTGATTTACTGTAATACCCCAGGTATCACATGGCCTTATACCAAGTGTCAAGTAAAGAGACATACAAATTGTAACCCCAATTTTTTTTTAAAGAAAGCAATCTAATTTATTTAAAACACCACCACCACTACAATTTTCTCTGAATTGAATCTTGAGTGTATATAGTTCTTTGGGGTTTATAACTCAGAGCTACCAAAATCAGAGTTCAAAAACCCTGTTACTTGCTGTAGCTTTTCTCTTAAGAAGCACCTTGACCCTAATATTTGTTGTGCATATATTTGTTTCCTCCCACCCAGGTCAGCTTATTGAAGAGGTTCCTGCTAGACTAGATGAAGACTTTTTAACTGAACCCTTTCGTGGTTCCATGAATATCTACGCCGTTGCTGTCTGTATGTACCTTCCTTCACCCCATTCCCCACTCCTCTGTGGGAATTATAGTCTCTAGAACATGGAGGCATCTTGTGTCTCCGAGTGAGACACATCTAATTCCCCTGGGTTAGAGAAATTCACAGCTTTAATTGTCCTTAAATAACTAGTTACAAGTTATTGAAGCTAGTTTTTAGCCATAGGAAAGACCTAGAACCAGGTGGCTTTAGTTCACTGTGGGACATATCCTACTTTTCTAAACACCTTTAACTGATGATTTACTCTTGCTTTGGCCTGGAGAAGGCACCTAGCAATTGGGCCAGGCTAATTTAGTTTTTGTGTTTCTTGTGAGGGCCCCACCATCATCCTAGTGGCCCAGGTTCACCATCTTAGAGTAACCCTTGGCTCTTGGCTCTTCCCTTTTCCTCATTCCTCCCATCCAGTATGTTTCCCCTCTTTGCTTCTCTCCACTCACACAGCTTCCACCCTGGTTCAGGCCTTCATCACCTCTCGCCTGGTCTTTTCCAATAGCCTCTAATGTCCTCCCTGCCCCCAGCCTCTCTTCTTTGTAAACTGTCCACTTGGCTGCCAAGTTGATACCCCCAAAGAACCAGTCTGATCACATCCCTCCACTGCCCAAGAAACTCCAGTGGCTCCCTTCACTCCCCTGTCTCTTCTGGAAATTAGAGCCCTTTGTGATCTGGCTCTGACCTACCTTTCTTGGTTTTATGTATATCACTCTCCTTTAAGTATTCTCCATGCCAGTCAAATTAGCCTGACATTCCATCTACCACAGCCACACCTTTGCTCCAATTTTCTCGATGCCTAGGATGCACCGTTCACACACAGAACACTCAGCTCAAGTACCAAGTTTATCTTGACAGCCCCCCTCTCCACTCACAGTTAATTACTAGTACTCTATCTGCTGTTCATCTCCAGAAATGACTTCATAGGTTTTAGATCACAGAATCACAGATGGAGAGTTTGAGAGGACTCAAGAGGCTATCTAGTTTTAAAAAATAGTCAAATCCTTGTATGTATTTTGTATTTACTTTTCTATAACAGTCCTTCTGTCAAGACTTGACCTGGCATCCTTGCAAGAGGGCCTAAGTCAGCAAAGACCCTGGGAGCTGTATTTCTCTCTAGTGTAGTAAGAGAGGAAGCTAACAGGCCCGGAGGGTGAGGTTTTCTCCCTACAGTGGGAGTCTTTGAGGATCTCTCTAGGAGGGAAGTGACTGGGTTTCCTAGACACACAGAGCAACCTTAAAGATATCACCCACACCTTTTCCTGGTAGAATGAAAAAGCAGAAGCTAAAATGGAAAGGCATAAAATTATGAGATTGGGGAGGGGGTAGGGGTGTTTGTTTTACTTTTCAAAAATCTATAGTCCTTGCTTAAGGCACTGGGGAACTCAAAACAAAACAAAACAAAAAACCAGACACCCCCAAACCTTACTTAAGATGGGTACAGTTGGCCCTAGTTTCTCAGCATATCTAATCTTACTTCTCACAAACACTCTTTCCTTAGTATTACCCTATGCCCCTTTGGGGTATGAAGGTGCAGGACAGCTCTGGGAGGCACACAGGGGAGAATGAACTTCAAAACCACCCAATCCATGGCCAGAATTTTCTCTCTGACTCAGGGACAAAAACCATTGATATGTTTAATGACTATATTCTATATTTCCAAGGATGGAATTATTATGAAGGTCAAATGAGATAACATGGAAATGCTTGGCATATCTTAGAACTACTAGCTAGATACATTTAATTACTGTTAGCTATTATGAGCCTAGCATCTATCAAACTCCCTTAAATCATAAGACTGCAAGCCTAGCCTGTTGCCACCTTCTACTGGTTGGTCAAAAGTTGTTTTCCCCAATAACACATAAGATCATCAAGGGTAGAGTTTTTAAAGTGCCTGGCAGACAGTGGCTGCTTAATAGATCCTTTCTGATTTGAACTGAATTGTGTATGGTTTACATGGCTCCATGAACAACTTTAAAATATTCATTTTGAGGCAATTGGAACAGTATTGGTGTAGTCGAAACCTTGGCTTTGGAGTCAAAAGAGCCCACTACTGCTGGTTACCCCTTGTGTGACTTGTGAGGGAAGCCAAGTCATTTTTCCTTTCTAGGTCTCACTTTCCTCATCTGTAAAATGAGGGAACTGGATTAAATTATCTTCAAAGTGTATTTTAGCCTAAATCCTTTGGTCTAGGAGTGCTTACTAAAAAGAGTGTCTTTCACATGCCCTCCAAAACTACCTTGTACCACTCATTCTGCATAAACTTATGAAAGGGTCCTTAAAAGGACCAGGATCTAATCACAGAAAAGGGGCCCATAATGAGGTATTCAACCAAGGGCTTAGATTACCAACTGCACAGTCAAGTGCTTTCAGACAGTTATTATCAAGAATTT
The DNA here is from genome assembly GCF_011100635.1 of Trichosurus vulpecula. Taxonomy (NCBI): domain Eukaryota; kingdom Metazoa; phylum Chordata; class Mammalia; order Diprotodontia; family Phalangeridae; genus Trichosurus; species Trichosurus vulpecula. Next base: position 72,177,014 of record NC_050573.1, read on the forward strand.
AAGAATGTAAGAAACTGATAGCAAGTAGGAAATCTATCAGAAAAGCCTAGATATGACTATTACCCTTTCATTATTCCAGGTTGTTATTTTAAATATTCAAAATTTGAAAATTAACATCTGTGTAATTCTTTCCTAGATGACAATGAGTTGGCACTTATGACTACAGATTTTGGGTTTTTTTATGGCAGTCTGGGATTGCTAGCAACTTCTATAACTAAAGTAAGTATTTGTTTTTTTCCTAAAGAAAGACAAGAGTAAAAGACAGCTCTTAGTCTGTTCAAGGACCATTTACTAATTGCTGGGCATATGCAAGACACAGAGTTGAGGGCCAATACTCATTGCCTGTCTGGCCATGGATAAGTCATTTCCTCCTTGGTACTAACTTGCACTTTTTGTTGTTCAGTTATTTCATTAGTGTCTAATTCTTCATGACCCCATTTGGGGTTTTCTTGGCAAAGATACTGGAGTGTTTTGCCATTTCTTCCTCCAGCTCATTTTACAGATGAAGAAACTGAGGCAAACAGGGTTAAGTGACTTGCCAGGGTCACCCAGCTAGTAAATGTCTGAAGCCACATTTGCACTCAGAAAGATGAGTCTTCCTGACTCCGGGCCCAGAGCGCCAGAGAGCTGCCCAGCTTTTCAGCTTCCTTTTAAGGCAGCTAGGTGGTACCCCAGTGCACAGCACCAGTCAAGATCTTTGTTCAAATCTGTCCATTCAAATTTATTCAAAATGGGGATCATAACAGCACCTACCTCACAGAGGTGTTGTGAGGATATAATGAGATCATCTTTGTAAGGTGATCTCACTATTCCTGACACATAGTAGGCATTATAATGCCTAAATAAATAAATGTTTATTCCCTTCTCCTTTTTAAGTGTTGTCTTCCCATGTTGGAGTGTAAGCTGGTTGAGGGCAGGTGCTGTCTTCTTTTTCCTTGTATTCCTATCCCCCGTTTAGCGCAGTGCCTGAGGACACATAGTAAGCCCTTAGTGAGTGCTTGTTGATTTGTTCTTAACATTACTCTGCTGCTATCTCCTGACGCTCAGTCAGCTTATCTTGCAGAGCTGCTCTGTTTAGTTCCCTAGGCTTGGAGTCATCCTTCATACCTCACTCTTGCTCATTTCACATATCCTATTGGTTGCTAAGTCTTATCGTTTCTTTTTCCACAACATCTCATATATGCATCTCCTGTCTTTACTCACAGAAACACCATCCTTTTTCAAACCTCCATTACCTCTTGCTTGAATGTGTAATAACTTGCTAACTGGTCTGCTTGCCTCAAGTTTCTCTATACCCCAAACCATCCCCCACACAGCCACCAGTGCACGTTTCAATAAACTCCAGCATCGCCTTATTACTTCTAAAATAAAATAGGAAATTCCTTTGTGTGGGTTCTTTTCCCAACCTGGCCCCTTCTTACCTTTCCAGGTTTCTTACACATGACTCTCCTTCATGGACTATATGAGCCAGCTGCACTGGCCTGTGTACACACACACACACACACACACACGTGTCTTGTGTGGGATGAGGATTTTCAAATAATAGGAGAGACATCTTTAGGAGAAGCAAAGTAAATTTATTTTACAAACCTTGCAAGATTTGGGCACACCTCCATAATGGAGGAGGCGAGGTAAAAGGGCACTGGTCTTAATTTATACTCTTAATGAAAAGATTCCCACCCATCTCTATCCCTTCTCACCATTGGCTGGGAGGTGGGCTTACAGTCTAGGCAGGAAAACTAGACAGAGGACCAAGGTTGATCCGGTCCATTCAGGTTTTCCCTGTCGGAACTCAACTGCCGGGGTGGTGTCTGAAAGTCTAGGAGAAGAAATGGGGTGGGGGGGAGGAGAGACCTTCCTGGAGCAGTGAACAAATATCTCACCGGAAGTTCATTATCTTCTAACATCTGAGAGGGGGGGAAGGGCATGCCCACAGCTCCAGGCCCTGACCTTCCAGAATCACAAGGCCAAATCCCAAACCTCTCCTGCTCCCTTAGACATACCCTGTGAAGTCTTCACAATTATCCATCCCATTCGGTCTGTAACATTTATGTTTTGGCCCTCCCCCAGAGCTAGGCAGGCTACATCTCTCTTCGGGGTTCCTGGGGATAAACCTGAAAGGTTAGGTTGTCTTTTCTCTACCGCTATGAGCCTGACACCCACCCCCTACCCCCACTCCCTACTGACTGTGTTTCCCCCATGACTCACTCTCCAGTTCCATTTAACCACTTTTGCAAAGGGATATTTACTTCCAAGATTGGTTGATTGGTTGGTTAGTTGTTGTCTTTCATTCTCGAAGAGGACCAACATGACATCACTATGCTAGAGTCAGGTTTCCATGTGTCTGACTGTGGCTGATCAGACCAACACAAGCTTGGAATGCTCTGCCGCAGGTCGCGCACAAATATGTGAACGTTTTGGGGTGGTGTATCAGTAAGGTGATAATAACAATGTAGATGATAATTGTCAAAATGCCTATGTGGGTCTGTATCGCAAAGTATACGAGACTCTCCACGCAGAAGGTAGAAGTAAACCATTTATTCAGACGGCAGACAACCAGATCCTATAAGCCATCTACCCAGTCCATCGGAGCAATAAAGCATACAACACATAATATCATAACATGGAGCCTCAAAAACCTCTCTGACCCCCTGCTGGGGTCTTCCCAAAAACAAACAGTACAGCTAAGTCAGCCTGTTCAGTTCTAACAATGAGGACAGCCATTAGTAGCCATAACAGCTCTCTCTCTCTCTCTCTCTCAGCATTTCCTGTGACATCACTTCCTTTTCCTGTCAGGAAGCTCCTCCCACCACACGTGACTTAGGCTTTCTGTGACATAAGCAGGTCACACGGCCTATTAATGGGTGGGAAAGATCCGCAGATCTAATTGCTAATACAGGTAGATATTGTAAATGCATTTCCTTTGAGCTATTTCAATTCTGCTTTGCTCGTAGAGCGCAGCACCGTGCCAAGAACAAAGTTACACACGGTGTTCTCCCCAACACCATGGGCTGGGGAAATAATCACCCATATACCACCTTAGGCCCTAAGAGAAGAGGGTCTTAGAGTCGTAATTTAGTTCACTTCCTACATAGGATTGGTGGACACATAGGATACATGGACACAGCATGGCTGTTAGATGAGAAGGACTCATCCTGCTCCGGGGCTGAAGATCATGGCACTGATGCTGTGCTATCTACAAACCCCAGCCTGAACTCCTGTGGCTCACATCCTGACCTTTGAAATGCTCGAGTTCAGAAACTCCACTCGTTTTACCTAGAGTAGAAAAATCAAATGAAAATGCCAAGGACCAAGGCCTATTTCTCTTGTGCTAGGTGGTGTCAGAGAGGAGAAAAGCCCTAACATATCTTCCCTGATAGCATGATCTCTCACCAGATGCCATGGGTGAAGCAGTTGCCAATTGCAACCAGCAGACAGGGCCAAAGATGACTCAAGCCTATTTGAAGATGCCAACAGTTCTGGCTATGTAACCAATCCAAAAAGCCTCCCCCAACCTCATGGTTAGCCAACTGAAACTACTTGAAGAGTGCTCTCCAGTTTCTCCAAGATACTTCCCTTACATACCATCATGAGTCTCCCAGAAGCAAGTTCCCCAGTTCCTCCATGTGGAAAGGTTATACCAATCTAACAAGCTAATGAGGTCTGCACATGCGTGCACAGACACACACGTGCATAACTCTCAGTGACTTCATTAGTTCATTACAGAGATGGGAGTATAGCAAAAAGTATATTGGAAAATATAGCTCAAGTCTGACAAATTTAAGAGGTTTGTAGATGCTTCAGAAGGCTCATACCTGAGCTTTAAAAGAGAGTCAGAAAGCATTGAACATGGAAAGCATGAAAAACATCCTTTTAAAAAAAACGAAATTGAGTCAATGACTGATGTGGAAATCATAAAAGAAACACATATTCAAAACGTTGGCTAATTACAACAAAAGTTAAATCAACATCAAACTGGAATGAAAAATAGAGCTTTGACCTGACCTGTTCAGACGAACTGTCTATGCTAAAAATTGGGAAATGGAAGAAGGCAAAGCTCTGATTATCATCATTTTCTTCATAAGTTTGACTAATATAAAGCAGCTGTCAATTGAGGAAGGCAAAAGAAAAAAAAATCCCAGAAGTCACTTTAGCCAGCAAATCCTTGAGCTCTTTGCAAAATAGAAGGACATGACTTTCAAGGGCAACACTGGTTTGGAATTTGAACGCATGGATAAAATATTGCAGAAGAAAATGGGAGGAAGTTATAAGAGAGAAAAAAAATTAAAACCAAGCTTGATAATAATGCCCAAATGAGCTACATTATCCCAAGAACATTCATAGTTGAATTTAGTAGGAAGACAACAAAAAGATGAAAAATGGAGCACATTTGTTGATATATGGGTGTGTGTTATAAGAATTGTTTAAATTAAAGTTAAATTATTGTATTTGGATTTGACACCCCAGTTCCAGTTGTATTATATGAAAAAAATTAAAATAGTACCTTTTATGGGCCAGACTTACATCAGGGATGTACAGTAGTTCAAGCTTAGGAATAGAAAGCAATGAAAAGCTTGTGTACCACGTAACATCCAATCAAAATAAGTTAACAGTAAAAGAGGGATTTAATAAGGATGGAGATTAGTTCAGTGGATGCCGCACATCTTGAGTTCTACATTTGTTACATCAATGGCAGTGGCAGTGGCAGTGTTTAGCCAGAAAACTGTATAAGAGTTCCACCAATTCCTTATAGACTGGACGTTTTATGTCCCAAGGCAATCAGGAAACCCTATCAACAGCTAAAGCCCCACTACTCTAGACCAAATGAAGTCCAAAGGACAATTCCTGGCCCCTTTAAGGAAACAAAATAGCCCTTTCTACATGAAACAAATGTTGATCATACCACATCTCACTACAATCATTTCCTGATTTATGTTCCCACCATTAAGCCCTTCCTTAAAAACATTTTAAGGAAAACTTACCAACAAAATTACCCCATCTCAAAGCATATGCAGCATATCATATTTGCAGTCATCCACCTCTCTACTGAGAGAAGGGAAATATGTTTTATTATCTGCTTTCCAGGACCAAGATTGGTGATTGTAATTCAGCTGTCGTTTTTGTTTTTGTAAAAACAAAAAACAAAAAAACCTAAAAAACAAAAAACTTCACTGTTTTGATGTACATTGTTGTAGGTATTATGTATGTTTTTCCTGATTCTGCTTTCTTCACTGTGTTTGAGTTCATACAAGTCCTCCAACGTTTCTTTGAATTCCTCATAGTCATTTTTTCTTATCGTGAAATAACATTCCATTACGTTCATATAGTATCATTTGTTCAGTCATTCCCTGATCTGTTTCCACTGTTTTGTTTTGTTTTTTGGTTTGGTTTGGTTTGTTTTTCTGCTGCCGCAAAGAAAATTATCAACAGTTTAGTGAATTTTCTCACTCTCCCACATATGTTAAGATTATTTATGCAATATTTCTTTGTACATCAAACCACAGAGATACCAATTACCTTCTGATTATTAATGTTAAGTAAGATATAAAATAGGAAAGTATATACTCACCATAAATGTTTGCCATTGCCATGGAAGATGCTCTGTGAAAGGTCCAAATAGAAGAGGAATTTCCCATAAATGGCTAAGTCCTCCAGATACTTTCTGTTTGGAAGTCAATCCGCTGCTCTGCTCCAACACTGTGAACATCATGTCTCCTCCAGGATAAGCTCATCACCTGAAAGCTCATCCAACGGGAGGTTGATTTCTGCTCTGTTACTCAACACCTTCTCAGCACTTTCGATACCTCTCCTCTCTAACTGGAGGGCTGGAGGGCAAAGCAAAACCTCCCAAAGCCTTCCTTTATAGAGGGCTCAGAACTTTCTAGCTAAATACATTTCCCATCAGCCACTTTGCTTGGTTTCAACTCCATACGAAAGGGTACTCTCTGGTGGCTTCTCTTCTCCCCAACTTTCAGCTTTCTTTTATGTATTTTTCCTTCATTTATAAGCTTCTTGAGGGCAAGAACTATCTTTTCCTTTTCTTATTTGTATCCACAGCACTTAAGCACAGTGCCAGACACATAGTAGATGCTTAATAAATGTTTGTTGACTATTGTTTGTGGATGATATTTTGTTGATCGCATCAAGCCCTCAAGATTTCTTTAATAAGATCTATGATTACTCATCTTCATCATCATTAGATGTTACCTACATCATCTTCCCATATAAGAATGTAAAAATTTTAACCTTATTGAGTCCCTTTTGAGTTTCTCTCATTGTTACCTTTTTATGCTTACCTTGAGTCTTATATTTGAAAGTCAGATTTTCCATTCAGTTCCAGTCTTTTCGTCAGGAATGCTTGGAAGTCCTCTCCTTAAATATCCATTTTTTTTTTTTGCCTTGAAGGATTATCTCCATTTTCCTAGGTAGGCAGGCTATGCTTGGTTGCAATCCTAGTTCCTTTGCCCTCCAGAATATAATTTTTCAAGCCTTCTGCTCCTCTAACGTGGAGGCTAATAAATCTTGTGTGATCCTGACTTTGGCTCCATAATATCTTAAATATTTCTTTCTGGCTGCTTGGATTGGAAGGTCTGGAATTTGGCTATAATATTCCTAAGAGTTTTCATTTTGAGATCTTTTCCAGGAGGTGATCAGTGGATTCTTTCAATTTCTATTTTACCCTTTGGTGCTGAGATGTTGGGGCAATTTTCCTTGATGATTTCATGAAATATGATGACTAGGCTCTTTTCTTTTTTTATAATCATGACTTCAGGTAGTCCAGTAATTCTTAAATTATCTCTCATCAATCTAATTTCCAGGTCAGTTGTTTTTTCTATGAAATATTAAACATTTTCTTCTATTTTTCATTCTTTTTACTTTGCCTTATTTTTTCTTGATGTCTCATGGAGTCATTAGCTTCCACTTGCCCAATTCTAGTTTTTAAGGAATTATTTTTTTCAGTGAGCTTTTGTGCCATCTTTTCCATTTAACAAATTTGGCTTTTTAATTTTCTTCAGTGAATTTTTGTACCTCCTTTTTCATTTGGCCTCATTTCCTTTTAAAGCAGTTCTTTTCTTCAATGAATTTTTGTGCCTTTTTTCCCATTAGGCCAATTCTGGCATTTTAAGGTGTTGTTTTGTTCAATATTTTGTGCCTCTTTTGCCAAGCTGTTAATTCTCTTTTCATAATTTTCTTGCATCTCTCTCATTTCTTTTCTCAATTTTTTCTCTACCACTCTTATCTCTTTCTTTAACTCTTCTAGGAATTCTTATTGGGCTTGTGTCTAATTAGCATTTTTTGAGTCTGTGTCTTGGTCTTCCCTGCCACCATAGTAGCTTTTTATGGTGTGGCAGGTGAAAGACGAAATGACTGAGGAAACAAGTTTGATAACTGGCTTACAAATTTTTTCTTCTCCAACTCCTGCCCTCATACTAGGAGACTTCAACATATGTATTGGTTCTCTTATACCTAACCACCCTAACCACTCAGTTCTTCAATCTACTCTCCTCTCATGAGTTATTCATCTCAACCACGAACAAAGATGGTCATACCCTCAGTCTTGCCATCATCTACAAATACACCACCTCCGTGCTCAAGAATTTCGAAATCCCCTTATCTAATAATAATCTATTGGCTTTTTACCTCTCCTTCTGCTTGCCTTTACATAACCTGCTGTTCATCCTCACTGTGCCCTCCAGTCCCTTGACCCCTCAATTCCCACTTAGGCCATCTCTTCTACTCTCTCTAGGCCACCCTCTTCTTCTGCCCTTCTTGACTTCTTGGTGAATGAATTCAATTCTACACTGTCTTCCTCTCTTGAATCCCTAGCTCCCTACATATTGCCAATTATGTCCAGCCAGGCCTCAGCCTTCCAACCATTTGTGGCCTTCACTCTTCCTCATTCTGTCCACTGAGAACCTGGCATCATATTTTACAGAAAAAGATTTTGAGGCCATTTGCTGTGAACTTCCTCATTTTCCTTCTTTCTCATCTCCTATCATTCAGGTGATAGTCTGCACTCTTTCCTCCTTCACCCCTGTTTCACATGATGAAGTGGCCTTACTCTTTTCCAAGGCTTGGTACCCTCCTATGTGCCTACATGATCCCACTCAATCTCATCTCTTCCAACAGATTGCTCCCTCTTGAACTCCCACTTTCAATTATTTTCCATCTCTCTGTCTTTACTGACTCGTTTTCTACTGCCTATGAACATGTCCGTGTCTCCCCCTTCCTCAAAAAAACCCCCAAACCCTCAGTTGATCCCTCCATCCCTGCTAATTATCATCCTATTCTCTTATGCCTTTACTTTTTCTCCTCTCACTCTGTTCTTAACCCCTCACAATCTGTCTTTCAACCTTATATTCCACCAAATCTTTCTCCACAGTTACCAATGATCTCTTAATTGCCAAATCCAGGGGCAGTCCTCATTCTCCTTGACCTCTCTGCAACCTTTGGCACTGTTGGTCATTCTCTCCTCCTTGATACTGTCTTCACTCTAGGTTTTTGGGACCCTACTTTCCTATTTTTCCTTCTACCTTTCTGACCACTCCTCTGTCTCCTTTGCTAGATCCTCCTCCAAATCCTACCCTTTTTTTAGGTGTCCCTCAGGGTTATGTCTTGGGTCCACCTTTCTTCTCCCTCTATACTACTTCACTTGGTGATCGCATCAGCTTCCATGGATTTAATTACCATCTTTATGCTGATGATTCCCAAATATATCTTTCCTGCCCCAGTCTCTCTGCTGACCTTCAATTTCATATCTCTAATTGCCTTTCAGATATCTCAAACTGGATGTCCAGTAGACATCTTGAAGTCAATATATCTGCAACAGAACTCCTTATCTTTCCCCCTGAACCCTCCCACTCTCTGGCTTTCCCTATTACTGTAGAGGGCAACACTATCTTCCTAGTCTCTCAGGCTCACAACCTAGGAGTCATCCTGGATTCCTCACTGTCTCTCATCCTCCATATCCAGCCTGTTGCCAGGGCCTGTCAATCTCAACATCTCCCATATCTGTCCCCCTCTCTCCTCTGACACTGCCACCACTCTAGTGCAGACAGATCCTCACTACCTCCCATCTGGATGATTATATAGTCCACTGGTGAGTCTGCCTGCCTCAAGTCTCTCCCCACTCCAGTGCATCCTCTAGCCACTAAAGTGATTTTCCTAGAACACAGGTCTGATCGTGTCACCTCTCTCCTCAGTAAACTCCATTGGCTTGCTGTTGCCTCCTGGAGCAAATAGAAAATGCTCTATGTAGCATTCAATGCCCTTCATAATTTAGCCCACTCCTTCCTTTCTAATCTTCTTACATCTTACTGCTTGATCTATACTCTTTGATCCAGTGACACCAGCCTTTTGGCTATTGTTCCATGAACGAGACTCCATCTTTCAGTTTTGGGCACTCTCTCTGGCTGTCCCCTCATGCCTAAAATGCTGTCCTTTCTCTGTTCAAACTCCTGATTTCCCTGGTTTCAACAGGAAACCTTTCCTTACCCCTGTTTGAATGATATCCTATCTATTTTGTAAATAGCTTGCACTGTATATATTTATTTGCATGTTCTCTCTCCCATTAGAACGTAAGCTCCTTGAGGTCAGGGACTGTCTTTTGTCCCTTTTTATATTCCCAGCACTTAGCACAGTGCCTGGCACATAGTAGATGCTTAATAAATGTTTATTAAATTGAATTGAATTAATAACAGTTATAATGACAGTCATAAAACTCTCATGGAACATAATAAGAACAGTAAAAGTGGATGAGAGAGGTAAAAACTTTTGTGAAAGCTCAGATGAAAGTTTTCACTTTCTTTTTTCTTCCTACGTGCTAGCCCTTAGGGCTCTAAACTTGCCAAAAACTAAGGAGGGCAAAGACTTAACCTTCTGGTTCCCCAGACCATTCCCTTTGCCTAAGCTACTATTATGTTGTAAATTAGTCACCATGGGAAGTTGTGGCATAGTTTTCAGATCATGCTTAGACCTTATTCCTAAGGCATCCTCTCTGGCAGTGAATGAAATACTTAATCTTATGGCATTTTGGCTTTAAATAATTTTCAGCTTTAGCTGAAAACTATATTAAGCTGAAAAAGAGCCAACTTATTAACAACATTTCATATCATTTAACCCTTACCTCCAAAGTGACATCTTAATTTTCAATATGAAATAGAATTCATTTAATCTTAGCAATTGTTTTCCCCTAAGATTTTAGAATATCCTACAATGTCAGACTCAGCAATAATGTTTGGTGGTGCTGGACATGTTATAATGGTAACTCCAGGAAAAGACAATGAATATGAGGCCTATGACTTCTTCTTATGTGATGTGAATATGCAGATTGTGCTCAAGAGTCTTGAGATTGCCGTAAAAGATTGCAAGGTATGGAATAATATAGTTTATGTTCACTGTTTTTAAAATGTATCCTTAAGTTTTTTATTCCTGTTTATCAACAATGATTTTATTTATCCCTTAATCAACTGTGAGTTCAGATTGGTTGTTGGGAAATGTGAGTTTGCCCCTCATATGATGAATGATGACATAAGGTTTTATGGAATGTAACGTATATGTTACATTCCATAAAACCTCATATGGCCTTAATAGAGGGGCCAGTTTGATTTTTTAAAACTTTTTTAAAAAAATATTTTAGTTTTTCCAATTACATGTAAAGATGATTTTTTAAACTATTTTAATATTCATTTTTAATAAAATTTTGAGTTCCAAATTTTTTTCCTCCCTCCCTACCTTTCCCTCTTCCCTAAGATGTTAAGCAATTTATATATAGTGTATATATGTGCAATCATATAAAACCTATTTCCTTATTGGTCATGTTGTGAAAGAAGAAATAGTTTGCAAAACAATTATAGTTTGCAAAAGGAAAAAAAAACCACGAAAAAAATGAAACTAGTGAAACTAATATACTTCAGTCTGCATTCAGACTCCATCAGTTCTTTCTCTGGAAGTGAATAGTATTTTCCACCATTACTCTTTTGGAATTGTCTTGGATCATTCATTGTATTGCTGAGAAGAGCTAAGTCAATTATAACTGATCATCACACAATGTTGCTATTACTGTGTACAATGTTCTCTTGGTTCTGCTCATTTCACTTTGCATCAATCCATGTAAGTTTTAATGAAAGCTGCCTGCTCATCATTAAGAAATTATTAAAGAAATTCTTCTTCTTCTTCTTCATAGTGTTCCATTACATTTATATACCACTACTTGTTCAGCCATTTCCCAATTCTTTGCCATGAGAAAAGAGCTACTATAAATATTTTTATAAAAATAGGTCCTTTCCCTTTTTTTTAATCTCATTGAGAAAAGACCTAGAAGGGCCTCCTACAGAAGGTAGGCTTTGAGCTGAGTCTTGAAGAAAGCCAGGGAAACCAAGAGGTGGAAGCAAGAAGGGAAGGGCACTCCAGGCATGAGGACAGCTGCTTCAAAGACACGGAGATGGCAGTGGAGTGTTGTGTTTGAGAAAATGCAAGTAGGCCGGTGTGTTGAATGATAAGAGTACACAGAGATAAATAAAATGTAAGATGGTTAGAACTGTAGGAAAGGGCCATGCTATGAAGGGCTTTGAATGCTAAATAGAATTTCTATTTGATCCTGGAAGTTATAGGGAGCCACTGAAACTCATTGTCAGACCTGTGCTTTACAAAAACCACTTTGGCAGATAGGTAGAGGAGGGATTGGGGTGAGGTGAAACATTGGGAGACTATGCAATATCCCAGACAAGAGATGAGGAAGGCCCAAACTAGGCTTAGAGAGAGAACAGGGCTCTCCTAGTAAGGCAAGGTTGGAAGCCAGATTGCTGGGAGTTGAAAAGTGAGATGAAAGGATATAGACATAGGAGTAAGCACCTTCCTCCTCCCCCCTCCCCTAAGTGTTTGATTGTGAAAGGGAGGAAAGATGCAGAATGATAGCTTGGGTTGGGGGGAGGGGAGGGAAGAGCAGGAAATAGTAGGTATAGTAAGGCTTTTCGTTTTGTTTTGTTTTAAAGATGAGGGATACTTGAGCCAGTTGGTAGGCCCAAGAATATACAGGAAAAAAACCTAAGCGTGGGGGTGGGGGCAGTCTTCCAGAAAAGATGTTGCAGGCTGGATCAAAGTACATGTAAAGGGGTTGGCCTTAGCAAGAAGGGCCACCTTTTCATCAGAAACTAGAGTCAAGGAGAGAGATTGAGGAATGATGTCAAAGGGCTTTGAGAGATGTAGAGAAGGGGAAAGGAGGAAGGCCACAGCAAATGCGGTCTCAATTTGGTGGCCAGTTCCATGTCCTATAATGACTATCCCTGTTTTGTATAGTCACATCTTATGCTAAAAACCCCTAGGAACCAGTGGGTTCCAGAATAGATAAATAAAGCACTTCTTAGGCCCTTACACTGGGGCTATAGATAGAAAAACTAAAAAGGAGTCTTAGCTTTCAAGGAGTTTTATATGCTAATGGATGAAGTCAACATAGCAAGGAAACAGTAAAGGGAGGGGGGAGAATGGAGGAGGGTAGGACAAGACTTCTGGGGCATAGATAGAAAATTCCAGACAGTGAATAGCAGAACTAAGATGAACTGGGTGCCTCATGAAATGGTGGTCCGAGCCAGGGTTCACCAGTCAGAAGAGAGGGCCACAGGGTAGCAGCGTCTCCAGGTTGAGAGGAAAGAAGGGAGGAGGTAGAAAAGTCCAGAGATGGAGGACTGGAGCTGAATACTTTGGTTTTTTTTTTTAATTCAACAAACATTGAAGTTATCACTAATTATATACAAGTTCCTGTGCTTGCCCTTGAGAATTCAAAGATGAAATAGGTCATTGTCTCAGGCTTGGAGGAGCTCACAGACTACTAAGGAGGCTCTGACTTGAATTAATAAGTATAATACGGCAGCTAGGTGGTGCAGCAGATAGAATATGAGACTTGGAATCAGGAGTACCTGAGTTCAAATCCTGCCTCAGACACTTACTAGCTGTGTGACGCTGGCCCGATTGACTTAACCTCTCTAGTCTCACTTTGTTCATCTATCAAACGGGAATAATAGCATCTGCCCATCCCCCTCTCGCCCCCCAGGGTTGTGGTGAGAACCACATGAGGTAGCATGGAAGCAGTTTGTAATCTTCAAAGAGCCCTTGAGATGCTAGCTGTACATCAGCTTATTGTTCCGTAGTTGGGAGAGTATGGTAAGGGAGTAAAAGAGGTAGATCCAGGCGAAGTGGATCCCATTTGTGGTGGGAAAATCACCTTTTCATCCAAAGGATCATGTGCAAGCTTCTCGGGTGGGGGAAGGTGGCGCGTGAACTGAGCTTTGGAAGAGGAAAAGGATTTCATTCATCATTCTTTTTAACTTACCAAATCTCTCCTTTTTTGGTCTCATGATTACATTTCTAAATAGGTAGAAATTTTACGTGGAGATTTTAATAAAAAAGTGCTCGTTCTAGATATGGGTGAAACCTTGCAATTGACTGCTCAGCTGGTGTTCCAGCCATCCCAATCACCGGTTCCAATAGTAAGTATATTGTCTTCTTTGTGGAGTGCATGTTTCTGACACCAGCACCTCCCTTTCTTAGCCCATCCTCAGTGGATTTGTGTGCTAGCTCTCTCTGGCAGCCCTGGAGCTACCTGGCATTCTTATGAAGGATGACCAGGCCTAGGACTCCAAACCACTTAATTAGTTTCTTTATCCCTTGAAGAAGTTACTGCCTTGTTAGAGGCATACACTATGCCCTCATGCCCCAAGGTGATCAGGCCTAGAACTGGACTGGACAAGATGGTTCTGGGCAGGCCTTGGCACATGAGGAAGCCTTGTTTTGCTCCAACAAACATAAATTGCCCTTCTGGATTCCACCTCACTTTTATTTCTCGTATCAGAAAAGCTCCTAACCTCCTGGAGCTCAATCATTCCCCTTAGCCTTCCCCCGTCCTATCTCCCCTTCTGCACTGGCCTGTTTTTACAGAGTCACTGCCTGCCTTCAACCTTTAACCAGCCTCAGCCCCCCATGCCCCTTCACCAGGCCTAAGCTCAGCCCTTGCTCCTGAACAGCCATTCCCAATACCTGCTGGCCAGACCTGGCCCACTGCCAACCTGGCAGGAAAGTCAGACTGGATCACTACTAGTGCTTCGTCTTCTCAGGAAAACATACCATGCCCTCAGAAGTCCCTGGGGGCTTCTGCCTAATTCATCTCCAGTGGGATGAATAAATAGCCCTAGGGACCTGACAGGCTCTAGTAAGTCAATAAGTGAGATCGGATGAAGAGAGTTATGAACCAACATAGCAAACACTGGTCACACTCTGGTGAATGAAGGTCCTTCTTACCTAAGTGATGTTCTTTGTGCCCATTTGTTTTACACAGGATGTTGTTTTGTATTTTCTGTTCTTTTTCCAAAGGTAACTGTCAGTAATCCCCATTCTCTTGGATTCAAAGTAAAAATGTATGAAGATGGCTACACCTATGATGGAAACACAAAATATGCAATAGTAAGCTGAATTCCCATAATGGTCTTATAAACCTAGCTATAATTAGAAAATGGACAACTAGGTGGCACAGGGGGTGGAGTGCTGGGCCTGGAGTCAGGAAGAGCCTGAGTTCAAATCTGGTCTCAGACACTTACTAGGTGGGTGACCCTGGACAAGTCACTTATCCCTGTTTGCTTCAGTTTCCTCATCTGCAAAATGAGCTGGAGAAGGAAATGGCAAACCACTTGAGCATCTTTGCCAAGAAAACCCCAAACGGGGTCACAAAGAGTCAGACACGACTGAAATGGCCAAACCACAACAACAACAAATATAAAATTTGTGTTTAATGGAATTTTCCCTCCGGGATTCAGAATTTTTATCAGCAGGCACTCCTTCCCCTAATATCCATTAGAGCCCCTCCATGTGTTTAGAAGATGTTCTTTGCATATTATTCTATATGGCTAAAAGTCCATCCTCCTGCTGGCCAACCTTTGTGCATTTAGCCAGGCTTGTTCCTAAACAGTAGATACACAGTCTCTCAGCAGCACAATTAGGGAGGTTCTTCCAAGGTATCCAGGCAACAACCAGTGCTACCTTTGAGAAGCAAGTGTTATGTCCTTACCATGACAAGACATCAGAATACAACTTCAGTAACAACAACAGAAACAGCTCACTTTTGTATAGTGCTCAAAGGTTTGCAAAGTGCTTTACAAATATCTCATATTATCCTTGCAACAAACCTCAAGGCAAAATCCTCAACCTGGCATTTAAAGCCCTCTGCAACACGTCTATTACCAACCTTTCCAGCCTTGTCTTTCTGTTCCTCCCTAAAATACAATCTCTTTTAGTCAACCTGGCCTACTAGTTCCTTTCCATACATGTCATTCAATCTCCCATCTCTTGTGTCTTTGCATAGGTTGTGTTCCCCCTCCTGCCCTATAAGATAGACTGTCCCCAGTTTTGTCTCTTAGAATTCCTAACTTTCTTCACACTATACCTCCTCCATAAAGCTTTTCCTGACCACTCCTGATCATTAGGGTTCTGTCCTTCTTGACAATATCGTATGTATAAGGGTGCATTTACTCATGCAGGTGCTTGTTGTGCTTCCTTTAGGAGAATGTATGTATTCTCACAATCTCTCATATTGCTTCTGGAACAGTGGACATTAGCATTTAAGAAATGTTTCTTAAATTGTTGGCTTGACTGATGAGAATTCTTATTGGAGCACCAGGACAGAGATGTCTTAGCTGAACCTGTCATTTTACATAAAGTGTATGTAACTCTGTACTATATACTAAACAACTCCATGCCTGTAACTCTGTACTAGACACTAGGTAACTCTATGTAACTTCATACTATATAACTCTATGTCCAGCAGACATCTTAAACTCTCTGTGTCCAAAACAGAACTCATTATCTTTCCTCTTACACCTTTCCCCCCACCTCCCACCTTCCCTATTACTGTAGAGGGCAACACCATCTTCCTGGTCCCTCAATTTAGGAACCATCCTGGATTCCTCACTCTTTCTCACCACCCCAACCCCCATATCCAAGCTCTTACCACATTCTGTCAATTTTTACCTTTGCGACATCTCTCATATCTGCCCCTTCTCCTGTGACAGTGTCACCTCTCAAACACAAGCTCTCAACACTTCATGCCTGGACTATTGCAACAGTGTCTATGCCTGCCTTAAGTCTCTCCATCCTCATTCAACCACTAAAGTAATTTTCCTAAAATGCAGGTCCAATCATGTCTACCAACAGCTCCCTATTGCCTCCAGGATCAAATACAAAATGCTCTGTTGAACAATTGCACAGCCCTTCATAATAGTCCCCTACTACATGTCTAGTCTTTTTACACCTTTCTCCACCATATAAATAGACATATTCTTTGATCCAGTGATATTGGCCTCCTGGCTATTCCACAAACGAGACACTCCATCTCTTGGAGTTTTCTCTGGCTATCTCCAATGCCTGAAATGCCCTCCCCCCTCTGCTCTCCTCCCTGGCTTCCTTTAAGTTAATTTAAATAACCTGATGGACTTCTTTCAGAATCCCCACAGAAAACTGGGAAACAGGGCCCTGAATGAGGCTTGTTCACTTTTGAGTAAGAGGGACTGACAACCCTGCTTCCCAGCACAGCATCCCACTCCAAGAAGAGGAACCTACTCCCTCCTGAGGCACCCCTTCCCACTATGGCCAACAACAACATCAAGCCAAAATTGGCTTCTCAGAAATTTCTACCCATTGCTCCTAGAGACCTTTGGAGCCAAGCAAAACAAATCTCATCCTTCTTTTAGAAGGCAGCCCTATACCATTGCACATGTCATGACCAGCCTATGCCAAGTATTTTCCCCACAGCTTCCTCTCCTTCTGAACTTCCCTATTCCTATTTTTATTTTTTAATTCAATTTTATTTTATTTTAAATCAATCCCACCTTCTACAGGAAGACTTCCCCAAACCCTCTGAATTCCAGTGCTTCCCTTCTGTTAATTAATTACTTCCAATTTATCCTGTATGTGGGTTGCTTGGTATATATTTGTTTGCATACTCTCTCCCCCATTAGACTGCAAGCTTCTTGAGGGCAGGGACTGGTTTTTGTCTCTTTTTGTATCCCCAGCACTTAGCACTGTGCCTGGCACATTTGTTGTTCAGTTGTTTTCAGTTATTTCTGACTCTGCACATAGTGAGTGTATGGGAGGAAAGATCCTCACCAATTAAAAAATTAATTTTTAATAAGGAGCCATCTCAGGGTGGGAACAGAAATAAAATTTTATTCGATTCTCATGAGAATAGGGTATCCTCTGCCAGAACAGAGCTAGCAAGGGAGGACCCATACAAGGGGCAAAGCACCAATAATTATACCTAACACAAGAGAATTCCCTCCCACCTCTGACCCTCCTCGCCATTGGCTGGGAGGTGGGCTTACAATCTGAGCACAAAAAACTAGACAAAGAACCGGGAAATCGAGGCACAGAAACTCCAATTCCCATTCCCTTAGTTAATGATTACAACTGAGGTGACATCTATAAATCTGAAGAAGGAGAATAGGATAAGGGGAGGGGGAGACCCTCTCCATTCTTCTACAGTACTTTTACAGTAAAGGAAAGCAGGACACGGTGACCCTATTCTTACTTTGAACCAGAACTAGAAGAAAGAACAAAAAGTTTCAGGGTTTAAAAAAAAAAAAACTTTCCCAGAAGCTGAGCAATCAGGCTCTTACGGCCTCAGAATTTTTCCACTTCCCTATTTCCCTATTTCTTGATTTTTAAACATTTCTAAGTATAGCTATGAATATATAGATATAGATATAGATATGTATTTATACATCTATATTCCCTGCGAAGTCTTCACGTTTTATTTTCTCACTACCTTGCACAATCCTCCCTCTCCTTGACATTATTTTGAAGACTTCACACACCATTACTGATATGAATTATCCACCCACCTATCTTCCTCATTCATCACACTTTTATATCACATTTTCTTTCCCATCATACTGGTATCCCCATTACCCTTTATAGTAAATTTGGGAAGGATTGATCTATGTATTGACAAATCAAAGGGGGCAGTCCCCTTTATAAGTACAAATACAGAGACCCAAAAGAAAACAAAAATACAGTTGTCCCTTTAAGTTTCAGAAGTCTCTTCCCATACAGCTGTCTGGAAGGGAGCATCAATGAAGTCTTCTGGTCCTTGATTGTTCCAGCCACTTCCACAGCTTCTTCTTCTCGTAGGAACCAGCTTTCTGTCCATCCTGCTACAAAAGTTATCTTAGCACAATTTTAAGTTACCATTTCTAATAATTATACCCTGATCATTTTTACAAATTCAAAATTGAAACTTTAGCCAGATGCCATGTTTAAGAAATTCACATCAGAACCTAAATTCTCATACTTTACATTGACTCATTATTAATTTCCCCACCAGGAGGATGAGACTCCAGTACATACATAAATACATTAACTAACCAATTTTTAAAACAGTACATATAAATCTTAACCTCTTAGTCATGCCATGTTTCTTTGACGGCATTACAAAATAAGACAGGGCCACACACAGGAACACTAGTCCCAGGCCTATGGTATTACAGGAAAAAAAAATACTACTGCTCTTAGAATCCTTTTAAACAAAGGGAAACATCTTAGGGTGAATCTTAAGCAGTTTGCATAAATTTCTACACATGTTCTAGTTTTAGGTAAAAATAATATTAGACTGCTCAATAAGACAACACAAAAGAGCTCATATCTTTTACTGACTACTTGCTCTGATCACAGGTACTTGCTATAGAAGGAGAGAAAGTGGGAACATGTGACATGCCAAATATGACAGGATAAAATGACTTTGTTTAAATTGAGATATAGTTACAGTTCATGCAGTATCTGTTCCACCTCATGGCTAAACTCAGGAATAGTCAGGTGGGAACATTCCTTTCCAAAGGAACACAAGGGGGAAACTGAGCCAGGAGGATCCCATCCTAGATTGAGGCTAAGATTGTCTCCTCAGCTTTTTCCCAAATGCAGACCTCCACCTGTTAACAATACAGGATCACATTCCCTCTGAGTAGCTTGTGGCATTTCTCTCAGATACTGATTTAATTCAGACAACCATACTCAAATTTAAATTCAAAACAAAATTAGTCATTGTTCTGGGTGCCTTTTGCCTTAAACAGCAAGCTTCACTAATCACAGCTAATCAAGTTCCTCCTTTTTTACCAATTTGGTACACTTCAATTTTGTTGGGTACACTTTACATTCTAGCCTCCTCTAACTATAACTCAATTCAAACAGCCACATTTAGCTTTTCCCATCAAAGCAAAAATATTCTACAACTTATCTCTCTTTAAAGAGACTTACATGGAAATTTTTTTCCCTAAACTAAAAATGTCTCTGATTTAGTTCCAGGAATTAATTACTGGTAATTACTGGTAATCAACTACCATTTTTAGTAATACCTAATTGCTCTTATATCGCTTTAAAACATTTAAACCTTATCCTACATAGATACAATGTAACATTAAATCCCAGCCTTAATCTATAGGATAATAGTTCAGCATTACATTTGTATCCTTATCCTTTTATGTAGTTGTTCCCATTAATATTTAGAAAGAATGTTATCCTTCACATGACTATACAACAGTACCAATTTACCCAATTATTTAACTAAAAAAAGCAATATTTCACATATTTGCATCAATCAAATTTTCCATTCCCCCCCCCCCATTGTTTTCCCCCAAGGTTTCTTCTGGGTCTTTGGGTATCACAACTTCACAATAATAACTTTTTCTGACAAATACCTTTCCTTTTATCACTAGATGGAAAGTCTCATTAATCAAAGCTTTACCAGGACCCCACAATCAAATTTTAATTTTTAAAATATGTCCTAAAAGCCAATTACTAAATATTAGTCCTATTGACTTTAAAAGCCAGGTTTAGAGGTCAGCTAGTTTCTGACCCCGCTGTTCTCTCTCTTTCAGTAAAACTTCCAGGCTTTCCCAACTTATTGTACAAATAGAGATCGCAGTAACTGCTGCTACAAAACTTGGGAGTTTATAATTTCTTAAATTAAACTTCTTTAAAAGACATGGTCAAATAAAATGACTTAACAGTTTCCTAATCCCTTCATTATTTTATAATACAATTTTTAACCTAACAACACTTGGAGAAATTGCCTAACAACACAGATGATACAGTTGTTTACCAAACAATATAACAAAATTTTTAGAAATACAACAATATCATAAACAGATATCATGTATTTAAACCTTTTAAAACCAAAATTAATTAATTACCAATCTGGGCTGGGTGTGTTTCTACCTTCATCCCATCACCATTGATATAAACTTCACATCTAAGCAAATCCACATATGAAGTGTGCCAAATACTTTTACAATTATGTGATTCCCATATTAATTTTAGGAGTGAATTCCACTCTCATCCCCTCACTGAACAGTGAATTAACTTTCTTGGGGCCATACAATTAACAAATTTTTCAATGCCAAATAGTAATGTGTTATAATACCCCTGGCCCTTAAAAATTATTATCCACAATTTCATATATTTCCTTAGTTTTTTCAGTTCCCCATTCATGTCCACATTTTCTTGCAAAAGTTTTACAAACAATTTTGAATCACCTGTTATAACCAGGTCAATTTAAAGTTTAGGAACTTTATTCATATTAAATATGGACCAATATTCATATTAAATTTAATAGAACCCACCCACAGATCTAGCCCGAAAGGTGAGTGGACATAATTCCTTCCATCTCTCCATAAATTCATCTATTAGTTTTTAACTCAGGCTATCAAGCCTTCTACTCTAAGCTGCCTGCTCAAGATTTTAATTAACTAATCTTCCTCTTTTATCACAGTCTCTCCTTGCCTTTTCCCATAAACTTTAGTGTCAAATAGTAAAATGAACTCTAATTTATCTTAAGCATTACATTAAGAGTGCCACATCTTCACTTCTCACATTCTTAAGTGTAACTAGAATAAATTCAATTTCTTTCTGGTTGGGTCCCATTACACAAAAACTTTTCTCTTTCAGGTAGGCAGGAAAAGGGTTAAAATGCTTGTCTAGCCTGCCTCCCTTTGATCTGAGGGAAAAGATCCCCCTTTTCAACATAAATCAATCTCAACCCCCACAACTGGGCTTTCACTGACAGTAACTTGTGGGTGTTTCTCCTTACAATGGTAAACTTTAACCAGACTACAACACACAAAACAAAACTGAATCACCTTCTCTGCTTCACCCCGCCCCCCCCCCCCCCACTCCTTCCCGCTGCCACTGCTCCAACCTGTCTCCTCAGGAGTGCCAATGGGATAGGGAGGGGCAAGGGGGAGTTTACTGACCGTTCTGCTGCTGCTGCTGCTGACAGGCTACACTCATTCACACAGACACACAAGAACACAGACAGGTAGGTACAGAAATCCAAAGGCTTTTTCCCTAAAGGACTACCTACCGATATATCTGGAAATCCTCTCTCCGAAATAATAGACTTTGATTAATTTTTCCCCATTTCAATTTAGACGAGGTCCATCGCCAGAGCCTCCGAGTCAGTGACTCTAATTAAGACCCTAGGGCTCCCAAGTTTTTGCCCTCCCCCAGGTTATACGTGTATATCTTACGTGACTGCTCTCTCTCCATCGGCCAGCCGGAGTTTCGGTGGGGGAATTTTAATTTTGGAATTGAAGCTCTTTGGTTTCTGTTCCTCTGAGTCTCTCCTTCTTCGGGACTTTGCCCAGCCAAAGCAAAAATGCCGGAACAGGTCCAGAGACTATTGGAGAAATCTCCAAGTACGCCCCAGTCTCAGAACCAATCAGGAGTCTTGCTTACAAAGTGGGCAGATCCCTGAACGAGCCTCCAAAACTGTGTGGGATGAAAGACTCTCACCAATTAAAAAATTAATTTTTAATAAGGAGCCATCTCAGGGTGGGAACAGAAATAAAATTTTATTCGATTCTCATGAGAATAGGGTATCCTCTGCCAGAACAGAGCTAGCAAGAGAGGCCCGTACAAGGGGCAAAGCACCAATAATTATACCTAACACAAGAGAATTCCCTTCCACCTCTGACCCTTCTCACCATTGGCTGGGAGGTGGGCTTACAATCTGAGCACAAAAAACTAGACAAAGAACCGGGAAATCGAGGCACAGAAACTCCAATTCCCATTCCCTTAGTTAATGATTACAACTGAGGTGACATGTATAAATCTGAAGAAGGAGAATAGGATAAGGGGAGGGGGAGACCCTCTCCATTCTTCTACAGTACTTTTACAATAAAGGAAAGCAGGACACGGTAACCCTATTCTTACTTTGAACCAGAACTAGAAGAAAGAACAAAAAGTTTCAGGGTTTAAAAAAAAAAAGAAACTTTCCCAGAGGCTGAGCAATCAGGCTCTCATTGCCCCAGAATTTTTCCACTTCCCTATTTCCCTATTTCTTGATTTTTAAACATTTCTAAGCATAGATATGAATATATATATACCCTGCATTTTATTTTCTCACTACCTCACACAGTAAGCATTTAATAAATGTTTATTGATTTATTGCTTGTCTGTAACTCTATGCTGTACAATATATGAGTATGAGTCTGTAACACTTTCTAATCAGAGTGCTCTCTCTCTCTCTCTCTCTCTCTCTCTCTCTCTCTCTCTCTCTTGCAGAACATCACCCTGATGCAGCAGTATCTCTCAGGCAGGGCTGATAAGAACTTCATTTCCGAGTAAGCCCTTTCTTTAGTACTTTCATATTTGTTGATTTGGGATCAGGCTTGTGATGCCATTGGTGAAAGGAGCTGTAACTGAGGAAACTCCAGAGTAGTCCCTGCTTGGCAACTTAGAGTCTTAGAGAGCTACCTGAAGGACTGAAAGGTTCAGTGTCTGCCCACAGTAATGCAGCCAGAATTTGTTAGAGGAGGGGCTTGGACCTAGGTTCCTGATACCAAATATAGCTCTAGCCACTTAACTAAGTTACCCCTCATTAGCCTCTTTACCTCCCCCCAAACTGGCTATGAGGACTTGAGTTCCTTTTCTGACAGTATCTGGAACAGGATAAATGTCACACTGTCATTTATCATTTACATAGCCACATGTAGAATAATTACAGACCCTATCCCTGGGCACTGACCTCTTGGTTTAGGGCATTACGTTACTGGAATCAACGATGGACTCCCTTCAGAAACCCCACAGCAAACTGGGAAACAGGGCCATGAATGAGGCTTGTTCACTTTTGAGTAGGAGGGAGTGACAACCCTGCTTCCCAGCACAGCATCCCACTCTAAGGAGGGGAACTTACTCCCTCCCGAGGCACCCCTTCCCACCATGGCCAACAACAACATCAAACCAAAATTTGCTTCTCAGAAATTTCTACCCATTGCTCCTAGAGGCCTTTGGAGCCAAGCAAAACAAATCTCATCCGTGAAGAGGGCAGCCCTACACCATTGCACGTGTCATGACCAGCCCATGCCAAGTATTTTCCCCAAAGCTTCCTTCTGAACTTCCCTATTCCTATTTTTATTTTTTTAATTCAATTTTACTTTGTTTTCAGTTCTGAATTCTACCCTTCCCACCTTTCCATCATGCACCCATTGAGAGAGCAAGAAAAACAAAACCCATTACAAATATGAATGATCAAGTAAAACCAATTCCTCTATTAGCCATGTCCAATATGCACATAATATCCCTGATTCTGCCCTCTGAGTCCATCACCTATTTGTCTTTATGATATTGTTGTCCCTTGCAGAGGGGAGGAACCAAAGGAATGGCTGGAGATAGTGTCACACCCAAGGGAGGATTAACCTAGTTCACAAAAAAGGTGGGAAGATGAATGAGAGGGACTGACAATGCTGCTCCAAGTTGTTTGTTTTTACAACATTGTTACTGTTTTAATTGTTCTCCCTTCACTTCACTTTGCCTCATCAGTTCATACAAGTCTTCCTGGGTTTCTCTGAAACTCTCCCCTTCCTCATTTCTTACAGCACACTAGCTTTCCACCACATAAATATTCCATAACTTGTTCAGCTATTCCCCTATGCATGCTTCCCTATTACAGGGCGCCAGCTGGGTTCCAGCCACCCAGGCCTAGAAACTTGGTGACAGCCTTAACTCTTCACTCTCATTCCCCCCACCATGCTCAAATCATCTCCAGGATAAACATTTCCAGTCTTCCAACTTGGTTCCTTAAATCCAGTTAGTCAGTCAGTAAGCATTTATTAAAAGCTTTTACTATATGCTAAGCACTGGGGATACAAATAAGTGGGGGGAGTGGAGAGAAACCCAGGTTGAAATTGCCCTCGAGGCCCATATATTCTAACAAGGGAGAAACATGTGAATATCTAGATACCTAAAACATATTTCCAGAGAATATGAAAGTAACCTGAGAGAGCAAGGCACTAGCAGCTGGGGGACCAGGAAAAGATGCCTGCCAAAGGTGGAGCTTGAGCTGATCCTTGAAGAAAACCATGGATGTCCAGAACTAGAGGTGAAAGGCTGGAGCATTTCCATTATGAGGGAGAGCCTGTGCAGAGACATGGAGATATGGCATGTGGTGTGCTCTGTTGGAGGAACTGCAGGATCTGGAGGCCATTCACTAGCCCAGTTGCTCTGTGGTTTATCAATGTCTTTGAAAGGTAGTACCTACTATTGCATTGTTGGTGGAGCTGTGAACTGATCCAACCATTCTGGAGTTGGAACTATGCTGAAAGGACAATAAAAATGTATATATCCTTTGACCCAGCAATACCACTTCTAGGGCTGTGTCCCAAAGAGATACAGTGGAAAAGGACCCATATGTACAAAAATATTTATAGCAGTTCTTTTTGTGGTGACAAAGAATTGGAAATCAAGGGGATGCCCATCAATTGGGGAATGGTTAAACAAGTTGTGGTATATGAATGTAATAGAATACTATTGTGCTATAAGAAATGAGGAGCAGATGGACTTCATAAGAACCTGGAAAGATTTATGTGATCTGAATGAAGGGAGCAGAACCAGGAGAACATTATACATGATTACAGACACGCAGTATCTGTGATGACTAACTTTGATAGACTTGGCTCTTCTCAGAAATGCAAGGTTCTAAGACAGCTCCAAAAGACTCATGATGGAAAAAGCCATCCGCATCCAGAGAAAGAATTATGGAGTCTGAATGCAGACTGAAGGAAACTATTTGCTCTATCTCTTTTTTTGTTTGTTTGTTTTGTTTCTTCTTTCTCATGGTTCATTTCATTGGTTATAATTCTTCTTTACAACTTGACTATTGTGAAAATATGTTTAGTGTGAAAGTATATGCAGAACCTCTATCAGATTACATGCCGTCTTGGGGAGGAGGGAGGAGAGGGCGAGGGAGAAAATTTGGAACTCAGAAACTGGTGAGTGTTGTAAACTAAAAATAAAAAATTAATTTTAAAAAAAAGGTAGTGCCTAGAACTAGACACAGCAGAACAGGGACAGCGTAACCAGGGCCAAGCTCGGTAAAACTTTCACATCCCTTGTCACAAAATACTCAATGAAGAAATTGAGACTCACGGAAGTCTTTGACTTGCCAAGATCTTTGAGCCAGTGCCTCTCCTGAATATTCCTGCTGCTTCTTAGGCTGGAAGCTCCCTTGAGGCCCATGCGTTCCAGGGAGCAGAGACTACATGTCTCCCTGAAGCCTCTCCTATGGATCATGCACCCTTATGGGCACCAGCGAACGGAGATGCTTCAAACAGTAAGGCAATAATAACAGTATAGATGATAATTGTCAAAATGCCTGTATAGTTCTATATCGCAAAGTATTCGAGACTCTCCACATGGAAGGGAGAAGAAGTAAACCAGTTATTCAGACAGTAGAGAACCAGATCCTACAAGCCATTTATCCAGTCTGCCACAGCAGGAAAACGTTCCACACACATTATCACAACACACCAAAACCTCTCTGACCCCCTGCTGGGGTCTCCCCAAAACGGCCACTGGCAGCAGCCACCAGCAACCATAACATCTCTCTCTCTCTCTCTCTCTCTCTCAGCATTTCCTGTGACATAACTTCCTTTTCCTGTCAGGAACCTCCTCCCACCACATGTGACTTAGGCTTCCTATGATGTAAGCAGGTCACATGGCCTATTAATGGGTGGGAAAGATTTTCAAATCTAATTGCTAATACCATGCTCAGCACAGATGTTGGCAAGGCAGATGAGAGAGACCAGGAGCGATTCCTACATTCCTCACTCTCTGAATTCCTTTCTCCAATTTTGTGGCCTTCTCTCCCTGGAAGATCACTCTGCCACTGAAGCCCCTTCCTCTGATTGGTTAGTTCCTGCATTTTTAAAGGAAGGGTCATGCTGGCCATATTTGCTCTTTTCTTCTCCTCTGGGGTCCTCTTCTTACTTCCTGGACTTGTTTCTGCCTCCACCATCCCCAGAAGCCTTCTCAGATTGAAATATCATTCCATCCTTGTTACCCTTTCACTTTGGAAGCTTACTCTGCCCCTGCAGCTTCTTCCTCTGGTTGGTCAGTTCCTCCCAGAAGCTCCATCTCAAGGAAAGTGCCCTGGCCAGTTACAGTCTCTCCTTCATTCCTTTTCAAGCTCCTCCGTTATGTCTCTGGGATGTCTTTCTTTACCATTTCTCCATTCAGTACCTTCTCTCTCTCTTCTTCTGTCAAAAGTCTCCCACATTTCAGCTTCTTTATACATGTTGTCTTCCTCCATTAGAATATGAGTTCCTTGAGGCTAAGGACTAGCTTTCTTTTTTGCTTGTATTTGCAATGCCAGTGCTTAGCATAGTGCATGGCACATGGTAGTGCTTAATAAATGCTTGCTGATTTGTTGACCACTAGGAGGTTTTGTAACATGTCATACAGCTGCAATGAAACCAGGGTAATGATGCACACGCAGTTGGCAGGTTAGGGGGATCTGATCGAGGTGATGGTGCATACTCTGATTACCCTTCTGTCAAATGAGAGGGTTGGACCAGATGACCTCTGAGGTCTCTCCTAGCTCTATAGCCATAGTCTTTTACAGTAGAGGGACTAGAGGATTATGTTTTCATTTTCTAGACAAGAAAGAAGTGTTCATTTTTAAAAAATGGAATGGGAGCTTTTATGTGTATCTGAGGCAGAGGGGAATCCTCACTTGTATCGGCAAGGTGGACAGGATGAAAATATCACACTGGGGGAAAAGGTAGAGTGAACCATTAGAGCCAGGAAACAAAAATGAGCTCTTCCTAAAGAGGAGAGAAACAAACTCCAAAGATGGAACAGTTATTTGCACTCTAAGGGATGATAATACAGATCCAGAGCTGCAGCCAGTCAAGAGATCATCCAGGAGAAGGGGAAGCGGAAGAAGAGGAGGTGAGAGTCAGTGCTTGGTGACCCCCTGCTGAAGGGACAGAAGCAGCAGTTAGTCCAGTTGACATCCCCAAGAACGTATCCGAGACGTGACAGAACATCCCAAGATTTGTCAGGCAGCATGACTAACTCCTTCCTCTCATCCACCCCCACTTCTGCTGATCCTGGTGGGCACCAATGGTGCCAGAAAGAACTGAGAAACTGAGAAAACATGGCCAAAGATACCAGTCTTACACAGAAAAATGAAGGCCTGGGGGCTTGGGTAATATTTTCAGCACTACTTCCCTTGGAAAGCAACAGCTTCAGAAGTGAAAGGCATATTTAGGAAATGAGCAACCAGGAAGACGGTGACCAAGAATGGTATTTGACAATTTTCTCACCAAAAAATAGGGTGAGTAGGCTAAAAAAAAACTCTCTTGTGCCTCTTCCAACTCTGCTGATCCTATAAATAAATGTCAAGTGATTTAAGGAGAGAACACGAACAGGACATTCAGAAAAGGCTTCCCGGAAGAAGAGATACTTGAGGTAAGCCTTGAAATGGGATGTACTGTGCTAAATGTCTGCTGACTTTATATTAACTGCTTCTGAACTTTTGCCAAGACCAACTTAGCTAATTTCAAAGCATGGTTGGGGGGTGAGGGGAGGGGACGAGAGGGGACAGTCTGTGCAAAAGTATAGAGACAGAAGATTGTATGTTGCTTACAGAAGAGTTTGGCTAGAATGCCTCTGGGATCCTATGAGTCTATGAATATAATTCACACAAAGTCAGAGTGCAGGAAAACTGAACAGGACTTCAGAAATGTTGCCAGTCAACCCATAGCCAAGCAGTAACTTCCATTCTATCAGTTTCAACAAGTGTTCTTGTGGTTTCTTTCTCTTTAAAAATAAATGAGAAAGGTGGGGGGAGTAAGAAGAGAAGTTAGGTTGTGCCTCAGTATTTCAGGGGGCATCAAACTTATAGAGACTAAAACCATCTTGGGGGAAAGGGGTCATGTTTCTATGACCTCCTTTTACATGGTGTTATAGAAGATAGAAAATCTGGGTCCTAATCTGGCTCTTACCTTCAACTAGCTGTGTGACTTGAGACAAATCACCGCTCTGGGCTATAAAACACAAGGGTGCTCTCTGATGCTAAATTTTCATAGACAATATATAGTGTGATTTCCCTTACCATCTTAGGAACACTGCCCCTCCCCCCCCCCCACAGGCATTTTGGAATGTGCTAGTTTATGAATGTCCTTTCTAAAATGTGGTATGGCAGTCAGTGAAGCATGGTCTCTGGTTTCATTCACTTCAGAAGCTAATGCTCTCTTTCCCATTATAGAATAAAAATTGCCAGTTTATCTTCTGTCACTCTGGATATAATTGACAGAGGAATTTCCTGTATTGACTTACAACCTCCGGTATGTATGAAACGTTCATTCTCTTCCTTGTGCTACCCTCATTTGCATTAAGGATTAAAATCAGAGGACCAAGACACATGGACACATGGATTTGCCTTTG
Source organism: Trichosurus vulpecula (assembly GCF_011100635.1). Classification (NCBI taxonomy): domain Eukaryota; kingdom Metazoa; phylum Chordata; class Mammalia; order Diprotodontia; family Phalangeridae; genus Trichosurus; species Trichosurus vulpecula. The sequence goes on from NC_050573.1 coordinate 72,205,775, forward strand.
GAAAATCAATGAATTGGGGTAGCTATGTGGCACAGTAGATAGAGCACCAGCCCTGCAGTCAGGAAGACTTGAGTTCAAATCTGGCCTCAGATGGCTGTGTGACCCTGGGCAAGTCACTTAACCCCGATTACCTCCAAAAAGAAAGAAAGAAAACTAATGAATCAGTAGTCTAGTAGTCTAGTAGTAGGAAGCAGGGCTTTGCTGAGGTTGGAGAGTCAGAGATATCTGCCTAGCAACCTCTGCTGATATTGATCATGGTTAGTCTATCTGTTCTGGAGAGGAGAGGAGAGTAGGGGAGGGAAGAGGAGAGGAGAGAGAAATCTTTGTAACAAATATAAATTGTCAAGCAAAACTAATTCCAACGTTGACCATGTTAAAAACAAGTCTCTGTCTGAACTCTGATGAGGTTTATCACCTCTCTGTCTCAGCTGTGGGTAGTATGTTTTATTGTGGGTCCTCTGGAATCACGGGATAGACTACCGTCAGCTACATTTGATAAATCTTGTGGCCTCTACCTGTCATTTTTAAAGCTTTACAGTTATTTTGTGAAGTGAGGCCTGGTTACAAAAATATTTCCATAAGTTTTGTACCTGTATATCATGTCCTCTGAGAATATCAGTCTTCTTCCTGTTTTTCAGTGAGGAAGTATTCCTCTTTATCATTTTTATGATCATCATCCCCATAATCATTTACTATGATTAGGGACCAAGGATTTCATCAGTGTAGATATAATAACCTTGACCTAGATTCAACTTAAAAATCTTTGACTTCCTCAGCCATGGTCCCAGAACAAATTTGTATCTGAAGTGGGACCTGGAATCAATGCTTCCCCATTCCAAGGCTGGTTTTCTAACCAGTTGCACCACCCTGCCTCTAAGTATAACAGTAATTATCAATATTACAATAATGGGATGGGGCCTGTTAATAGAGTGGTTACCAACTAAAACCACAGTGATCCTCTTTGTCAGGGAATGTATAGCACTACCTTTCTGAACCCTCTAAGCTCAACGGAACCATTTCAGAACCATTGCTATAGGCGAAGGGAAGACAGAATCTGGTAGTCTTTGATCTTTGCCATAGTCCAAAAGGGCAGCTGGGGATAGTTCCATCCAGGGGTGTGTTAGTAACTTTGTCTTTCTTTGTCTGTAGTCAGGTCTCATTTCCATTGGTTGTGACTGGGAAAAATATATCGTCATTCATAGGTAGGTTTGTATTTATTGTTATTATCTGATTATTCCTCCACTAATTAATTGATCACAGAGAGTAGAATCTAGTCATTGAAAGGAACTACAAAGACATTTTTGGCTCTGCATCCCTTGCAGATAACTCAGGGCCTATTACATGCTTAACAAATTCTTGTTAATTAATTGAGTCATATCAGAACAAAAATCCTCTCTAAAACGTTTCCTCCCAAAGATCTTCTACCCTATGCTGGAAGGCTTCCAGGGAAGGAGAGCCCATCCCCTTCCAAAGGAGCTCCTTCTAGTTTTGGATAGTCTCATCCTGAGGAAACTCTCCCTGATCTCAGCCCTTTGCTCTTTTCACCCATCACTCCAACAGGACAAATCTATTTCCCTTCTCCTGTGACAAGAGCCATAGATACATGAAGGTAGATTTCACATTAGCCTCTCTGTTCCAGGATAGTTGTGAGGATGAGATAATATTTGTGGAGTACATTGCAAACCTTAAAACTGGCGTGTAAATGTATTATTGTTGTCATTATCAGTTTGTCTTAAAAGGGGTGTTTTAGTGAATTGTAAGCTCAATACACATCAGATGAGCTCCTTACACATCCCTAAGTCTTTTTTTCTTCCAGCTAAACACCCTGAGTTCCTTCAACTTTGGTTTGGGTCTGGACGTCAAGGCCTTTCACACCCTCACTTGCCTTCCTCTGGCTACATCCATTTCTCACTCCTCACCAGCTTATTATCAGTGTTCCTCACCTGGACCTGAGCACAGTCCTCCCACTGTTCTCCAGCAAGGGTAGCATTATCACCTCACCTCCATTGTCCTGGTTATCCTGCTTCTCAACACAGCCCAAGATCACATTCGATTTTTGGTTGCCTTATCACACTATCGATGTGAGATTTATTTCATATACGTTACTAAACTTTAGGTGAACCATAGGGACAGCATTTCTCCAATATATTAGCCCTGTCCAAAGAAGAAATGTCAGGGCAACTTGCATTGCCAGGGCTATGTCGCTGAGGAACCACCTCCCTGCCTCCAACACTGCTGCTTACAGCTATCTCCATAGTCACCGGTATCACTGCGTGTCTACTGGCCAATTGTCCTGCAACCTCCTCAAGTTCCGGTGACCTTTCTGTTCAGCAACTCTTTCAGAAGGGTTGTCCTTAGCACTCTGTCTGCTGGGCTAGCTTCTTCAGGTCCTCTGTTGCTCTCTGCTGTCATCTGCTGGTCTTCTATTGGATTGCAATTGCCGTGGGGGGATGCTCCCCACAGGTTACTGTTAGGGAAAGACTGAACTCTCAGTCATTAACTTCAAGTTATTTCAGCTCTTTTGGGGAGTTTAGGTCCACAGCCATATGCAAGCAGCCAGAAGAAGTTTTCAGGATCATGGGAATATCTATTTAGAACTGGGAAGGCCATCTAGTCCCATCTTCTCATTTTATGGTTGAGGAAAGTGACACCCAGAGATTAAATGACTTGCCAGGAGTCACCAAGCTAGTAAGTGTCTGATGCAGGATTTGAACTCTTGTCTTCCTGACTCTTAAGTCCAGCACCCTATCCACAATGCTTTTTGTATGTTTTTCTGTTTCAGTTTCATTCTTCTTGAATTCTGTGTATTCTTTGAATAATTTTTTTTTTTTAAATCATGGTGAAAGGAACAGAAGAAAAATCCCTAGCTCTGGAGTCAAAGACCTCACTGAGAGATGGTTCCTACCTCTGTGACCTTGCACAACACCCAATAATTTTTATATATACTGTCTTCAAAAAGCTGTCAATGACTATCAGGGTTTCGGGATTTGTGTTTTTAATCACTCTCTCCATGTTAAGATCCTTTGGATCCCCCATGAAAGGGAAGGAAGAAAGCAAGGAAGAGAAGAGGCCAAGTAGAGCTGTACCATAGTGCACAGAGTGGCTCTCATCTTCCTGAGTTCAAATCTGGCCTCAGACACTTACTAGTTGTGTGACCCTGGGCAAGTCACTTAACCCTGCTTGCCTCAGTTTCCTCATCTGTGAAGGGAGTGGCAAACCACTTGAGTATCTTTGCCAAGAAAACCCCAAATAAGGTCAGAAAGAGTTAGACACCACAGAAACAACCCAGCAGTAGCAGTAGCAGCAGCAGCAGCAGTAGCAGCAGCAGTAGAGCCATTCAGGGAGGCATCTCTTGAGACCCTTGATCTTTTGTTCCAAATTTCTATCTTTATTATATCTACCCAGTAAGAAGCTCTTATATATTTTAGGAAGGCCATTAACAAGCTAGAGCCTCCAGAGGATGGGGCCAGAATTGTGAGGGGGATCAAAATCATGCCATCCAAAGACCCATTCCAGAGATGAAGGATGCTCAGCTTGGGGAGAGAAAACCAGGGGCATGCCAAAGCTGTATCTTGAAGCATTGGAAAGGCAGTTGTGTGGAAGAGGAATTAGCTCAAGAGGGCAGAACTGGGAGCTCATGAGCTATCCCAAAGTAGAACTTCCAGTCTGTTCAGGTAGTGAGGTCTGCCAGCCAAGGCTAGATAAGCACTTGTTGAGATTGTTTTAGAAGGGATCTCTATATCCATAAAGGTTAAATTCATCACCTTTGCAACCTCTTCCAACTCCAAAATGATGTGATTCTCACGCTTTGATCTCCACAGCGCTCTAACTGCATGTTCGAAACACTTCCTGAAACCTGAAGAACTGGAGGACGATTATGTCTATGTGATTGAAAAGTAAGTAGGAGGCTATTTAGATTAATCTTATTTGCTTTCTATTGTTTTCCTTTATTCATGTGTCAAGAATTGCCCCCAGATGCCCAGGGACTCTATGATCTAACTTGATCAGAGGCCTGAAATAGTGTTTACTTATAAATCTAGCATTTACTAAAGGCCTACTATGTGGCAGGCACAGAAATAAATCCTATTTATGGAGCCCCTGTCTCCTAGGCCAGAATTCTGACAAAAAAGGCTGTTGCTTGGCTGGCTACTCCCAGGAATGCCTTGACTATCAGGGTATTAGAGTGTAGAAGAACTGTGAGTCAGAAAGCCTAGTTTCTTGCTATTAATATAGGCAGCTGATCCAAGTTCAAATCCTGCCTCAGGAACTTGCTAGCTATGTGACCCTGGGCAAGTCCCTTCACCTGCTGTCTGCCTCAGTTTCCTCATCTGTAAAATGGGGAGAACAGGAGCACCAAACTCACAGGGTTTGTGTGAGGATCAGGTAAGACCATATGTGTGATGCACAGTGTCTGGCTGTAACAAAAAGAAGATTTTGCAATCCTACCTACGACATCAAATCTAACAGCAAGCACCCTGGCACATCCAGGATGGCCTGCTAGAACAGGTTCTTTGATCTGCTTTTCGAGGAAAGACTACTCAAAAAGGGGTCAACAATCTTTAATTACATTCACTGGTTCAGGGGACAGGTAAGCACCCCGAATGTCAGAGAAAATACAAGCAGAGAAATTAGCACAAAGACCAATAGACAAGGCCCTAATTGCCTGAATCAAAGCAATATTGCTTTACACTTTACATACATCATTGGATCAAGAGAGCCTTTACATCTGAGCAGTAGGAGGGCTCTGAACATACAGCCACTCAAAAGTCCAGGGAATGAAAAGATCCCAAAGCAAAATACCAACTCAGTGTGTGTAAATATATATATATATATATATATATATATATATATATATATATATATATATATACTTCTCAGAGCCAGAAGACATCACAACCCTCATGACTCAATGCTTAATTAACTTAGTATCAAAAGGTGTGAAAGCCTTCCTACAAGTAAGCCTCCCCTAAGCAAGCTTCACTTAAGCAAGTTCCTCCCCCAGTGGGCTCTATGTGACTCAGGATGTATTACAGCTGTGAGTCGAGCCAGAACTCAAAGCAGGTCACATAGGCCTATTAATGGACAGGGAAGATCTTCCTGTTCCATTAACATTGCACTGGCACATACTAGGTGCTTAATAAAGGCCAACTGTTGTTACTAATTTGGATAAGCCATTTTAACCTCTCTAAGCTTTGGTTTCTTACTCTGAAATTTTAGGGGATGGGGGTGGGATGAGGTATTGGTCTCTCAGGTTCTTTCCCCATTTGATATTTTGTGTTTCCATTATAATAAACTCCTAAGGGATCTCCCTGACTCTGCCCACCCTTTCATAGCTTCCAGATTAATCTCTCTGAAACATGGCTTTTGTCACGCCATTCTCTTGTTCCAAAGTCATAAATGGTTCTCTGCTGCCTTCAGGATGAAGTCTAAAGCCTGTCATTCATGGCCCTCTCCAACAAGCTGGTCCCAGCCCACTGTCACAGCCTAATCTTCCAGCTTCCTCCAATGTGACTCCTATGCTCCACCCACACCAATCTACTTGAGATCTGTCCAAAGGATTCCTGCTTTCCTGCCTCCATATTTTTGCTCACACTGTTCCCTATCCCTTCAACCTCTCAAACTCCTATTTGTCCTTCAAGGCCCAGCTCAATTCCCACTCCCATGAAGCTTTCAGAGGGCCCAGTCTAACCCCCTTTCTTTCAATAAGGAATTCAGAATTTAATGGATTGGGGCTTCACATCTCCCTGACAGCCCCTTAGTACTCTCTCTTATAATCAAGTCAGCATTTATTAAGTGCTTCCTGTATGACAGCTGCTATGCTACACACTGGAGATACAAAGAAAAGAGTCCATGCTCTCAAGGGTCTCATGGTCTAATGCTAGAAACAACATGGAAGCAACTACGCACAGACAAGATATAGCCTCTAGGATAAATTAGAGATAATCCTAGAGGGAAGGCAGTAAAAGTAAAGAGGACTGGGAAAGGGGGATTACAGAAGGTGGGACTTCAGCAGAGATATTCATTAGGGAGTTAACTGGGTACTGCATTGATTGGTATTCTGCATTGATGATGAATTCTTATGTTGTTGCTCTGACTTTCTTGATGTCCCCAGAAGAAAAGGGGAGGCAAGGGTAGTAGAGTGGGAAGAAGTCAGGAAACCGGGGCTCTGGTCCTAGGTCTACCCTTGGGTAAATCATCTAATCTCTTCTAACCTCATCTTCCCCATCTATAAAATGGGAATACTTAGAATTTCATTATCTACCTAATAGAGTTGTTATAAGGATCAAAGTGAGGGAACTGAGGGGATTAGGACTGCAAGCAGTTAACTGTGGGAACTGAGTGAACCTCCTTGACTTCACCTTGTGGCTTGCTTCTGGGGCTAGCTCAGTTCCCTTTCTATTCAATTATGGGTCTGGTCCAAGTTCTGTCTTGTGAGAAAACTTTACTCAATTGTGGGAATTGGGAGAAAACCATACTGTATTGTCTGAACCTAGACCTGTGTGGCCGGGAAGCTGGATGACCTCTGCTTTAACTTGGGACCTAGATTGTGCTGACCAGAAACCCAGTCAGATCCAAAGACTGATACAAGTTCTCATAATTGTACATCTCGGGCAACCCATATGTCTTTTTTGAAAACTAGCCTGGTGCTGATGAATCAGTTACTGTTTCTATGTTCCTTCGATTCCAGGGAGGAGACACCTGTTCCCCTCTCCCAATTTAGAAAGTCCCTAATCTTTCACCCAATTAGAAATCAGACTACCTAATGTTGGATTGTTTTCTTTTAATTAATTGTCCTTATTTGATTAATTGTTCTTAATGTCTAAAAGTTTGTGTTCCCCAGCATTCGGGGGCCAGCTCCAAGCTGAGGGTGGGGCCTGGGCCTGGTTTGTTGGGCAGTTGGCATGCATTGCTTGATAAAGTGATGTGCTCAGAAGATCAAACCTTTGTTTCCTTAGTGATTTCATCTTTCACCTGCCAAAAAAAGGAAATGATGTGTGTAAAATCCTGGGCAAATCTTAAAGCGCCATATAAATCCTTTTCTAATGTCTTCATTATTCCTCACCTACACTGTGAGTTCTTGGAGCACATGGACCTCATACTTCAGGAAACTTTTGATTGGCAGGGTCCTCCTGCCTAGGATTGTGGGCCATCGGGCCATGCCCAAGAGGACCAGGAGAGTGTGGCCCAATTGCCTCATCATACCTCTTCAGTGTACCCCAGGGACAACATCAAGAAACAAAACTCTTCCTGGAACCACATCTCTTGGGAAGAAGGAGAGAAAGCATTTTATGTGTTGGATTCCATACAAATTATGTTCTGTCCTACCTATGCTTTACCTCTCCCTGGTTCTTCTTCAGAATTTTTCTTCTACTAGGACTGATGCTCAAAGACCTCTAGCTATAAATGAAGACATTTGTTCCAGGGGCATTGGAGTATCTCTTTGCAGTCTTGCCAGGATCCAGGGCTTCATGAGTTTATTTTAAAAAACCTGAAAAGTGTCTCAGAGATTGGTTTTTTGGGTGGTTAGTATTATGAAGTTTTTAACAGCCCACCATAGAGTCAACCAGGAACCATGCTGAACTCTTCCAGAGTCTTCTGTGCATATCTTCCCTTGCTTTTGAGAGCAAGCTCTGTCTTTTGCCTTTCTTTGTGTCCTCTGCCCTTAGACCAGTGCCTGGCACATAGTAGACACAATACATGAATGAATGGTTTATCCTCCTTTCCACATAACTATTACTAATTCAGAAAAGCCTCACCAAAGGAACAAGTCCAACATCGTATGCAGTGTTCCCCCCCTACAGTCCCTCACTTATATAAAGAAGGGAGAAAGAGGCATCCTCATAGGGTGGCCATCATAATTACTCAGCATATTTGTTACTGTTTTTGCCATTTTCACTGCTGTCATTGTGAAAGTTGTTTTCCTGGTTCTGCCGATTTCGCTTTGCAGCTGTTCATTTAAGTCTTCTCATACTCCTCCGTACTCATCATGTTCATCTATATTCATCAAGTCTTTAACCTCTGGTCTGAAGGGAAGGCAAGGGGGAAGGAAGAAGTTTCCAAAAAGGTTAGGCAGAGCCACGCTTAGATGCCACACACTCTCTTCAATCCTGCCTTTTTTATGTGTATGCAGTCAATGAGCCTCCCTGGATTTGAACACTTCTTTACACATAACAACCATATGTAACAACCTTTCAGGGCTAGTGCCTCAAAGAAGCTATTTGTGAAGAGGATGGCATGATTTGTGAATCCCATCTGTATATTTATATATTTAAACAGCTCCACTCCAAGCACATATCTTTTTCTTACCAATTTATTTATTTTTAACATTCTTTTTTTTTTATTTTGAGTTCTAAATTCTCACCCTTCCTCTATCCCCCCCCCACTCATTGAGAAGTCAAGCTCTATGATTTCGATTATACAGGTGAAATTTTACAAAACATATTTCCATATTAGCCATGTCACTACAAAAAGGCAATAAAAATAAAAGTTAAAAAATTATACTTCATTTTTGTAGCAACAATTTGACTAGCAGCTACTGTGGCTGTGTAAGACCAATAACACCAGCATACAGAAGGGCTGCTAACAGAGCTTCTTTGATCTGCTTTACTAAGGAAAGCAACTTTAAGGGGTTAACAATCTCAGTTTAATCAAACATACATATACTCATATCATTCACTTAGTTCAGGGGGAAAAGATCAGCCCTCTGAACTTCAAGGCAAATACAAACAGAAATTACCAACATCAACAGACAGACCTTGTCTTATTCAAATTACAATTCATAGTTACCAGAGAATCACCAACATCTATCTGGGTTAGCAAAGCTGAGGGGCAGTTACGGCTTACCCAGAGTCTCAACACTCCTTCCATGAGTATGCCCCAAAAGTCAAACACCAAGGTAGGACCTTATATACCCAGCCTTGGGGCACTTGATTGCCTCAGTGCTGAAAAGCACTCAAACAAAGAACAGTGGAAAAAATCCCATTTAGGGTGTGGGAAAGTTAATCCCTAGTACCACCATATACAAGTCAATGACTCCTGATTGTCTACCTGCCCCATTCAAACAAAGGCCAGAAAAAGTCCCACCTTAATGACTGATACAATTTTGCACTCCGTTTATCAGTTCTCTCTCTGGAGGTGGTTAGCATTTTTCATCTTGGGTCTTTCAGAATTGTCTTAGATGATTGTATTGATCAGAATAGCTAAGTCATTAACAGTAGATTATCATGACAAGACACGTGAAATGTGCAAATTTAGGGCCATCTCCCTCTCGAATAGTCACGAAGACTACTTGTGCCCAGGCTGTGGTAGAGCCTTCCCAGGTCGTATCGGCATGACATCAGCTCTGACCTGGTGCTGTCATTTTGGTCCTTGTGGAGCACAAAGGACAAATGACAACAACGCATTGCTGTTACTGTGTGCAATGGTCTTCTGGTTCCACTTGGTTTACTCTGCATTAGGTCACATAGGCCCCTCTCAGGTTTTTCTGGAACCATTCCCCTCATCGTGTCTGACTTCTTCTTCTGAAAACTGCCAGGTTTAAGCACGTCAAGTCAGTTGTACAAGTTATCCCCTTTTATGGATGAGGAAACTGAGGTTCGCGGATGTTAAGTGATTTTTCCCCTGTCACAGTGTAGCCAGAATGGACTTTGTTTTCTTTGAATGACTCAGCTTGCCTCGTTGAGCTTCCCTGGACGCTGGGGCTTGCTCTTCCGGGGCAGGACCAGAGCTTCCTGTGTGATGAGTCGTGGGGCTGGCTGAGGGGAAGTGTGTTAACGTGGTCTACGCTAGGGGGAAGGGCCAAGTCAAGAACCAATCGGCCCTGGTCGTTCAGGCGGCGTTTGATGATGTCAAAAACTCTATAAGAGGGGAGAGGACAGCTTGAAGATCCTCCTTTCCTTTTCCAGTTGGAGCCAGAGACACCTACAGCCGAAGCTGAGCTGCCGGTAGCAGAGCTGACTAGAGGCTAGTGGGTAATCTTCTTACCGTAGAGGGGAAGCATTATACGATTTTGCCTTATACCATCTCTCTTCTCTGCGGCCTCCTGGTTACCCTTATAAGGCGCACTTATTGGGCCTGGAAGCTTTTGATGAAAATATCAAAATGGGGACGCTGGTTTGTGGGCTTGTTATTGTGGAGTGTAAATACATGCTTTAGTTCTCCTGCCTTCTGCCTAGAGAATTCCTTATATCCTGTGGTTCCGGACCTTTTAGGCACATATGAAATTCTCTTTGAAATCATAAATTCTGCCTTCCTAATATACACAGCTAGTAAATGTGGCAGCTGCAATTCAGACATGGGTTCCCCTGACTCTATGCCCACCAGGGCTCTTCCACAGTTATAGACTACTTCTCATGTTAAGGTAGGGCTGTGCACCACCACACCAGGTACTTTGCATTGTTATCAAGAAATATTAAATGGGGCAGCTAGGTGGTGCAGTGAGTACGGCACCAGCCCGGAGTCAGGAGGACCTGAGTTCAAATCCAGTCTCAGACACTTGACACACTTACTAGTTGTGTGACCTTGGACAAGTCACTTAGCCCCAAATGCCCTGCCTTCCCCCCTCAAAAAAAAAAAAAGAAAAAGAAAAAGCTCAAAGAAATATTAAATTATAAAAAGGACAGAGCCTGCACCTGTGATTTCATCAGTATTGAGAATCCATAGCTGAGAAAACTTCCTGTGCCAACGCAGCTCTCCACCTTCTCTACAATCAGTCTTAGAGTTGCCTAGAAAGGTTAAGTGATGCGCCCAGAGTCCTAGAGGCAGGCAGGAAGTGAACCCGGGTATCCTTCCTCTCAAAATAGCAAGAGAGCAATTAACTATGTGCTAGTGACAAAGTATTATTCTTGTTTTCCTTGTATAGGGAGGCATATGACCCATCTTACCATTTCCAAAGTAAGCCTGATAATGAAGACATAACGGTGGGGTATGATTATGAGAGCCTGGGATGCCCAGGCCTGGTCTACTACAACACTCCATGGAAACCAGTGATTGAATTGTAAGATATCGTGGCATCATTTTGTGGTAGGCGACACCGTAGCAACAATTTGGCTAGCAGCGGCTGTGGGGGTATAAGACCCAACAAGACCAGCCACAAGAGCCGCCAGCACAGGTTCTTTGATCTGCTTCACTAAGGAAAGCAACCGTAAGGGGTTGACAATCACACATACTTATATATAACTCACTTGGTTCAGGAGGAAAAGCCGGCACTCTGAACTTCAGAGCGCATACAGATAGAAATTACAAACATCAACAGACAGACCTTGTCTGATTCAAATCTCAATTCATAGTTACCAGGGTTTAACAAGGTCTCAACATCTGGGTTTACAAGCCAGGGGGCTCTTAACAACGGCTGCCCAGAGCCTCTTCAAGTCACATGATACTCTTCCAGCGAGTGAGAGCCCCAAAGGAAAAATGCCAACCTCTGAGTTTATATGCCCTGTTCAGGGTCAAAAAGCATCACAACATGCCACTCGAACCCTTGTAAACTAGGCTTTCCCTTGAGGTAAGCAGGTCACCAAAGACTCTTGGTTTAATCAAAGACACAAAGGCCGGAGTCATCAAGGGCACTTGATTAAATAAGTGCCCCAAAGAGAAAACAGCAAAAAAAGTCTCACCTTAATCACTGATATGGACACATTCCCTCCCACCAGTTTTCTTTTGTGGTCACTTTAAGTTTATTTCAGATCCTTATGAGGAAATGGAAATGGAGAGGTAGCTCAGAAACTTGGGTTCATAAAAATGTCATGAGATTTTACTTACTTATTTAGATTTATTCAGTGGGTCTCAGAATATCACCTAGGAAGAATCATAGACTCTGTGCAGATCATTCCATGAGGCTAACCAGGACAACTAACTACCCAGAAAACCTTGTTTCACGTTTCTGCTCAGTAGAGGTGAAATGTGAAATATCAGATTAGCAGATTTATAAAACTATACTATGTCTTAATGAAGCTTACTACTAACTTCACAACAGGTTGTAATGTGACTATAATATAAATCGAGCTTCTGAATCCTGTTTAAATGATTCTGTTAATTTGTGGTGGAATTTTCTTATATTTACATTGCTTTAAATAAGACGGCTGTTCCATACCACCATCTCCCCCACCCCCACCCCACCACCCCAAAAAAAGCAAAACATAAAAACAAAAACCTAGAGGCAGCAGACGACAGTGGATGAGATCTTGTAACTCGTAGGTGAAGACCACCTGCCTCTGAAGCACATTAGCGATGTGATTCTGGGCAAGCCATCTAATTTCTTGGTGCTCTAGACCACTCTCTTAAGACAGAGGTTCTTAGTCTGGGGTCCATGAACTTATTTTTAAAAAATATTTTAAATAATAATAAAAATTTTAAAAATATTTTGATAATCGTATTTTTAGTATAATCAGGGGAACCTGAGTGGCTCAGTGGCTCAATTCTTCCAGAATTCAAATATGACTTCAGATACTTACTAGCTATATGACTCTGGGCAAGTCACTTAACCCTGTTGGCCTCAGTTTCTTCATCAGTAAAATGAACTGGAGAAGGAAATTGCAAATCACTCCAGTATCTTTGCCAAGAAAATCTCAGATTGGGTCATGAAGAGTCAGACTCATATGAAAAAACAACTAAACAACAACATTAAAAGCTTGATCATTCAAAAAATATTTGACTTACACTCAACCTCTGTGCTATCTTCCCATAGCCCAGTTAGTACATCATATTTCTGTCACCTCAACATTTAAAGAATATTGAACTAGGAGTCAGGTAGGGTCATGAAGAGTCAGATATGACCAAGAACAATTTCAAGAGAATTACTTTCTGCTATAATCCCGTGTACTTTATTTTGTGCGTTAATAACATTTTTTTCTGGGAAGTGGTCCATAGGCTTCACCAGCCCACCAGAAGGATCCGTGACCCCCCGAAATTAAGGACCCCTGCTTTCAGACTATGTTTTGTAGAAAAAGGGGATGACCTACATTCATAGAGATAGTTTCTTCACTGGGACTTCCTTATGCCAATGAAACCACAGGTGCAAGGCTTAGCCCTATCCTTCCTAGCTGCCAGCAGTAAAAGGGAGTCCTTTTCATTTCCAAGTAGGACTTTAAGCCTAAAAGGGGGAACCCAAGATGCCAAAGAACACAATTGTGAGTCACAGCAGCTAAGATATGTTAGAGTTGGGGAAAAAGGGGAACCAGCACAGAGAAGGAAGATCAAGCCCTCATATAGACTCCCTTCAACTATTTAAATAAAGATGCTTTCCCCCCAACCCCCATCCGGTCCCCTTAATGATCTGGGACTTTCTTAAGGAATAAGGAACTCCTTGAGGAATAAGAGGCATGGTAGCTGATCTTCACCTCCCAAACTCAATAATAGGTGAAAGGAGGAAATCTTATTGTTTAAGGGAATGAACGATTAAAGATCAAACAATTTTGGAACCACTCCTTTGCAGAAGTGGGAAGTCCACAGGGTATAACATTACATATGTTTTCATACTTTTTCCAGTGTGCTGATTGGCTTTACTAATCTGTTTTCTCTTCTTCCTTTTTCTTTCTTTCTTTTTTCTTTAAAAAATATGTTTTGTTATATGGGATGGCTCTCTGGGAGGGAGAGATGCTGAGAGAAATTCTGGTGATGCAAAAACCAAAAGTTATCAATAAAAATTATATTTAAAAAGTTTTGTGGGAATCCCCCTTGATATTTAATAAAAGCTGCCAGCTTGCCTTGTTTTGTTTCTTTAAAAAAAATAGTATCACCTGATTTGGAATCAACTTTAATTTCATTTTTTCATCATGTCCCCACAAATTCACTGTTTAGTCTAATTGGTACCAGAAAGAAGTTAGTGGGGGAAAAAAAGCCAATCCTTCAGGAATAGCTAAAATAAAAATCCTAATTGATTTACTGACTTCCCAGAATTTGATCTTTGCCAGTATTTGTAATTTCCCTAGCCAAAGCTCTTAGAAGCCTCAGATGTAGATTTTGGGATTATATCCCAATCGTTCTGACCTAACACTGTCTTTGCATACTCCACTAATTTGCACACACCTTCTCTTTGTGTCTGTATACAGGTGGAAAGGAAAACGCTTTGTGGAAGTCGTTGACACTGAATTTGTCATGATAGAAATAAATGGATTACATACTTACAATTATTCTCTGACCGTTGGCAAGGCTGCCTGCCTATCACAGGCCCAGAACTGGGTTATGATGATAGAGAGTTCTCCCAACGAACAGACACGTGCATGGCATAGAAAGGTAATGCTCATCCTTAAGTTAACCGCTTTAAAAAGAGAGTGTGAAAGGGCAGCCAAGGTTCTTTTACATCCTGTATTAAAAGCTTGAGGCAGAGAGGTGATGCAGTAGATAGAGCCCCAGGGCTGGACTCAGGAAGTCGTAGTTCAAATCCAGCCTCAGACCCGTACTAGCTGTGTGACCCTGGGCAAGTCACTTAACCCTGTTGGCCTCAGTTTCCTCATCTGTAAAATGAGCTGGAGAAGGAAATGGCCAACTGCTCCAGTATCTCTGCCAAGAAAAGCCCAAATTGGATCATGAAGAGTCGGACACATACAAAAAACGACTATACAACAATATTCATCCAAAAACATGCACTCGGTCTCCATGCTTCCTTCCCATAGCCCAGTTAGCACATGATGTGATGAAGAATACAGAGCGTATTCACATTTCTATCCCCTCTACACTTAAAGAATATTGAACCAGGAGTCAGGAGGCTCATGTTCTAGTTCTGGCTGCGCCACTTATGAGCCTTCCCATATCTTAATAATCTTTTTCCCTCGTCAGTAAAGTCAGGAAATTAAACTTAATCTCTAGCTAGGTCCTCTTTCCATAGCCTAGCATATGGTGCTGCGGAAAATACAAAGGACATCCATGCTTGTGCCAGCACAGAGGAGGCGGGTGCTTCTTTGTCCACAAACTTCATTGCCAGCGTGTATCCCAGGGCATCAGAGACGGGACGACAAAAATACCATCCATTACTTCAGTGACATTTCATGAAATGAGACTACTCTATGGGTGTCTGGAATTGCAGAGAATGGGCCCATGAGTTCCACTGAGAGAAAGTTTGTGATGAGAGGCACTGGCATCTACACCAAACCCATGTATTTTACTGTCTCTGTGAGTCTTCACCCCACTTAAAAAATCATTGGTAACTTTGGAGCTGGGTGGCACAGTGGGTAGAGCCCCAGGCCTAGAATCAGGAAGACTCATCTCTGCGAGTTCATATTTGGCCTGAGGCACTTAATAGCTGTGTGTCCGTGGCTGAGTCACTGCTGGCCTCAGTTTCCTCATCTGTAAAATACCTGGAGAAGGACATGGCCAACCACTCCAAGAAAACACCAAATGGGATTGCAAAGAGTTGGACATGACTGAAATGACTGAGCAACAATAACTTTGGAGAGGGAAGTCTCAGTGAGATGGTGAGGTCAGAACCCAGATTGTGAGGGGTTAAGAACCGAGCAAGCAAGGATGGCCATGTGGCCCCGGAGTCAGGAGGACCCAAGTTCAAATCCGGCCTCAGACACTTGACACTTACTGGCTGTGTGACCTTGGGCAAGTCACTTAACCCCAGCTGCCCTGCCCCCCCTGCAAAAAGCAAACAAACAAAAAGAAGTAAGCAGAGACATGGAGCACAGACAGCCTTTTCAAGGAGTGTAGCTACAAAGGGCACAAGAAGAAGTATATGACGACAGTAGGTGGGGATAGAAGGATCAAATGAGCTTTTTCAGGCGAGAGGAGCACATTGTTGTAGGCAGTGGGGAATGAGCCTCCAGTAGGTAAGGAGCTACTGAAAACAAGGGAAAAAGTGGGGATGCATCAGTTGGGGAATGGCTGAACAAGCTGTAATGTATATTTGTAATGGAATATTACTGTGCTATGAGAAATGTTGAGCAGGTGGATTTCAGAAAAACCTGGAAAGACTTATATGAATTGATGCAAAGTGAAGTGAGCAGAATGAGAATATTATGCACAATAACAGCAATATCATATGATCATCAACTGGAAATGACTTAACTATTCTCAGCAATATAATGATCCAAGACAATTCCAAAGGACTCATGATGAAAGATGTTATCTACCTCCAAAGAGTCTGAATGCAGATGAAAGCATACTATTTTTCATTTCCTGTATTTTTTCCCCTTTTTCCCTTTGGTCTCTGTCTTTTTTCATAACATGACTGATATGATCATGTTCTACATGATTAAACATGTATAACCGATATCAAGTTGCTTACTCTCTCAGGAAGGAGGGAGGGAAGGAAAGAGAGAGAATTTGGAACTCAAAAAAGATTTTTAAAATAAATGTAAAAAATTGTCTTTACATGTAACTGGGGAAAAAACTTTTTTTAAAAAGAAAGAGTAAGGATCACAGAGAGAGCAATCTGTTGGAGGAAACTAGATGGACTAGAATTGTTTAAACAAATAGAGATATGGGTGAAGGAGGAGATGGTGGCAGAAGGCATCTGAGGGATAAAAGATGAGGCAGAGGGGAAAAGACATAGTTCACAGTGAATGGCTTCAATTTAAGATTCTCATCTGAGAGGATGGAGGGAAAGAGAGTCATGGGAGGTTCGAGGAGGGATGAAAGGGTTTGGAAGAGCTGTGGTGGAGTTGATAAGGGAGGTACAATAGGATTGCCTAGCAGCAGTGAGGACCCAGTTAAGGTTATGTAACATCAATCTATAGTGGATCCAGTCAGAACTGTTTCAGGATTTTCTCCACCTTTGTTGAGCAGCACATGCATGGGATTGAAGGTGGTAGATAGTGGGAGTCTTCCAAGGCTGAGGCTTGGCAGGGGACAATTGGTGATGTGATAAAGGGGTCCAGGACTCCAGAAAAAAGGATGGAGCAGAGTTCAACTGATTCACAATGGGATCAAGATGGGAAAAAGAAGAGAGTGGCTAGTCCGGAGGAGATGGCCTGGGAGAGAACAGAAGGGTCACAGGATTGGAGGTCATAGTGCAGACCAAGAGTTGGGTTTTGGAAGGTAAGGCAGACAGAGAGATGGAAAGTTCATAGATAATGGTCAGAGAAGATTTCCAAATTCTTGAACATGGTGGTGGTGTACTTGTGGATGATGATAAGATCGAAGATATGACAATTTCTGAGTACTGTTGAGGTAGGGTGGAGGAGTGGCTCATGAGAAATGAGTAGATTGAGCAGCTGTGTGTTGAGGGTGTTTGAGGGAGAGTCAACATGTATGTTGAGGTCCCCTAGTATGAGGGCAGGAGTTGCAGAGGAGAGAAGAATTATGAACCAGGTATTGAATTTATTGAGGAAAGAAGGGAAGTTACTTGGGGTTCTATAGGCAATAGCCACCAGGATTTTGATTAGGTGGTAGAGATGAATAACATGAACCTCAAAGGTTACTGAGTAATGAAGGTAGGGAGAGAACCATGTTGGTGGCAAGGGAAACAAGGAATATTCCGACTCTCCAGTATCAACCAGTGAGCCAAGGGGAATGATGGGCCTCTTAACTAATTCAAAATTTCTCTCATCTTTCTTAGAATTATATCAGCTGCCATGAAAAACATAAAGACGCTCCATTGTTATGGCCTAATGTTGAATACCAGGTTCTTGGGGGAAGAACAAAAAATAGCATCATTTTTGATCAAAGAAATGGAATTTATGTGTTTTTTTTACGTGTTGTGGATCCCCTTTACAGGTCAGTTGAAGAACAAAAGAGTTCACTGTGGAGATTAATCTTTTTCTAGGGCAACAGGTTAGGAAGTTATTGTGAGGGGAATGACACACAGATATTGGCCACCTGTGTATACAGCTCCTCCTCCCCACTCCTCCCCTTCATCCTTCATGTTGAATGTTTGGCCAAAGACCATAAGCCTTCCAGACTGGAAGCAATAAAACTCTAATAGTGGGATGACAGGCAGCTTCATCTCATGTTCTTCCCCTCTACCCAGCCTGGAATTCTCTCTTCTTTGCACCTTCCTTAATTCTGCAGCTGGTTATAATCTAAAACCATGGGGGAATGGGGAGGGTGCCATTTGGATATAGAGAGAAGGGGAAGAAAAAGGGTCATGACTCTCTTCAATTCTTGTAGAATCTTGAACCTTTTCTCTCTGCTGGCTTGGGGTTCCTGCCAATAGGAAAAGTTCTGGTCCCTCTAAATTCCATGCTTTCCCAACCCATCCAGCCCCCATCTCACAGAGTGAAAAAAAGCACTTCCAAATGGTGACTTTGAGATCCAACTGTGAATCTTCTGGACTCACCTACATTTGTCCTTTTCTCTTATAGCTACTGTGATCTGTCTACCACCTTCAGCATATATGTGTACGGTGCTTTCCCAAAACAGGCGCTACCTCATTATTGGGTTGCCATAGGTATGTTGGGCTTCATGTTGTTTACACTCTGGCTTGGATACATCATTCCAAAAATGTTAAAATCAGAGCGTGGAAGAAAATTCAAATCATTTTTCCAGAATTTATGCCACAAGAACAAAAAAGAAAAACTCAAGTTTCATATGCCAAAGTTCAATAAATAAGGTGTTAGAATATATGATTATTATATATTGTTAAAATATTATAGGCAAATGTTGTTACAAATAGCTATGATTTTTCTTTTTTTTTAATTAAATTTTCTTGTTATTCCAATTAACAAGCAACCCATCTCTCTCCTTCCCACCTTCCTCCCCATCTAGGGAGGTGGGAGTGAACAAGAAAAGCAAGGGCCCTGCAACAAGGATATATATATATATATATATATATCTCAAGTGAAAGAAAGTAAAATAAAGTGAAATAAACCCCTCCACAGGCCACATCTACAAGTCTATGATTCATTGTGCCCATTTGGTACATCCTCTCTATGTCAAGGGGTGGGCAGTGCTCTAAATCATTAATCTTCTGGAATCACGGTCAGTCTTTGTGCTGATCATAGTCTTTCAGAACTATTCAATATTACAATATCATATCATAAATTGTTCCCTTGGTTCTACTCACTTCATTCCGCATCAGTTCAACGCAAGGTTCAAGTGACACCGCTTCCTCCACCTTGTTTGAATAGACTTCTAATTGTATTCCGATTTAGTGACATAAGTTCTCTCCCCGTATTTCTCCCCTTTACTTTCCAAGTATCCTCTCCCCTAATTTTAAGATCATCATAATACGAATAGGCAGTTTTCAGAGGAAGAAATCAAAGCTATGAATAGCCATATGGAAAAAATGCCCTAAATCATTAATAATTAAAGAAATACAAATTAAAACAACTCAGGTACCACCTCAAATGCATCAGATTGGCTAAAATAACAAATAGGAAGATGACGAATGCTGGAGGACATGTGGGAAAACAGGTACACTAATGTACTGTTGGTGGAGCTGTGAACTAGTTCAGACATTCTGAAATACAATTTGGAACCATGCCCAAAAAGCTATCAAATGGCGTCTATCCTTTGTCCCAGCAATACTAGGTCCATACTTCAAAGAGACCAAAGAAAGACAAAAAGGACCCATATGTACCAAAATATTTATAGAGACCCTTCTTTGTGCTGGCTAAGAACTGAAGACTGAGGGGATGCAGAAGAGGGAACATGAAACTGAAAAGCTTCTGCACCGACAACATTAATGCACCTAGAGGTGAAGTGGTTGATTGGGGGGAAAAATCATTATCAAATTTCTTTGATAGAGGTTTGGTATTCAAGATACATAAACAAACATATATTTATAAATATACAATATATAAAGGTACAATACATGTATATATACATGTATATGTGTTTACATGTACATATATCAATACACGTGTTATGTGTATGCACATATACGTATATGTTGTGTACATTCGTGTATACATGCACATACACACGTGTGTGTGTAGCTGATAGCCATTCGCCAATAGATGAATGGTCAAAGGATACAAAGGATACAAGCAATTTTCTTTTATTTTTTTTTACAAGCAATTTTCAAAAGAGAAACAGATAAGTGCTCATAATGATGTGAAACAATACTCCAAATCACTAATAATAAGAGAAATGCACATCAGTACAACCCTGAATTTTTCACATACATCTTGCAAGTTGGCAAAAATAACAAAAAAAAATCCCAAGAGTCAATGGAGAGGTTATGGAAAGATAATCACACTGATACATTGTTGGTGGAACTGTGAAATGGTATAACCATTTTGGAAAACAACTTGGAATTATGTAAATAAAGTGACTAAAATGTCCATACCCCTTAAACTAGAGACTTCATTACTGAGATTATACACCAAGGAAGCCATTGATAAGAAAATAGTTTCCATATACTGCAAAATATTAATAGCAGCACTTTATGTGACAGGTAAGAATTGGAAACAAAGTAGATGCCCATCAATTGGGGAATGGCTAAACAAATAGTGGTACATGAAGGTCATGGAATATTACTGTGTTGTAAGAAATGTGTGTGAAGAATACAGAGAAGTATGGAAAGATCTATATGAACTGATGCAGAGTGAAGCAAGCAGAGCCAAGAAAACAATATACACAGTAACTACAATAGTGTAAATGGAAAGGAAAAAAAAAACACCTAAAAAGTAAATATAATAAAATTATAAGGATCAAACAGGACTGAAATGAGAAGGCACCTCCAACCTACCCTTTTTTGGAGGTGGGAGGCCCATAGGTGTTACATATTGCACATTTTCAGACTTTTTCTATGTATTGATCTGCTCGGTTTTATTCCTCTCTTAAAAACATTATTTGTCATATGAGATGGCTCCGAAGGAGGGCAAAGGGAGAAATGCATATGGGATACTATGGTGATGTAAGAAACAGAGAATATCAATAAAAACTTACTTTAAAAACTTCCGAGAAAACTGGAAAGCAGTCTGGCAGAAATTAGGCATAGACCAACACCTTATACTATATTCCACAATGCATTCTAAATGCAATATGTGACTTTAAAGATCTTATTTTGACAACCTTAGAGGAAAAACATCATATACCTCTCACAGCTATGGGTGGGAGATAGATTCTCAATTAAACGAGAGAGAAGCAACTACAAAAGATAAAAAATAGACAACTTTGATCACTTGGAAGTGAAAAACTGCATCACAAACAAAATTACTGCACCTAGGATAAGAGGAGTAGTTGAATGGGAAAAAAAAAATCTTTGTATCAAATTTCTCACAAAGAGTTTGGTATCCAAGATATATAAACAATTAACAAATATAAGACTAATAGCTATTCCCCAATAGATAAGTGATAAAAAGGATATGAACAAAGAGTTCTCAAAAGAAGAATTATAAAGTATTCAAAATCCCATGAAACAATGCTCCAAATCACTAATAATAAGAGAAATGCAAGTCAAAACAACCCTGTGGTTACCTTACTTCCTGAAAATTGTCCAAAAAATGAGCAGAAATAGCAATAGTCAGCATTGGAGGGGCTGAGGAATGATAAACGCGCTAATTGCTGATAGAGCTGGGAAATGGTCTAATCATTTTGGAAAGCAGTTTGGAATTATGTAAATAAGGAGACTAAAATATCCATATTTCTTAAACCAGAGACTCCAGGAAGCCATCAATAAAATTTTAAAAAATAAAAAAATAAATCCCCACATATACCCAAGTATTTGTGACAGTACTTTATGTGATAGCTAAGAACTGAAAACAAGATAGATGCCCATCAATTGGGAATTGACTAAACGAATTGTCGTACATGAATGTCATGGAGTAATTACTGTGCTGTAAGTAATAATGTGTGCAATGAATACGGAGAAGTCCCTTGTCCTCTCAGTGCTCTAGGAAACTATACAGAGACTGTAAGTTCCATGGCCCACCTCCTCATCTGGGAGATCCCTAATGGAAATGAAATCATGGGTGGAGTCCCTGTCTCTACAAAGGATGGGTTATTGGGCAGAAAGCATGAGGAAGGTATATATTCAGAAATAAAACTGATGTATTAACATAATATCAATTTTAGAAGTTTAATGCTTTGCATATATTTATCTGGGCAGCTGAGTGGTGCCTAGAGGGGAAGTGGTTGATTGGGGGGGAAAATCATCATCAAATTTCTTTGATAGATAGAATACAGGGCCTGCAGTCAGGAAGATTTATTGTGATGTGTTCAAATCCAGCCTCAGACACTAGCTGTGTGACCCTGGGCAAGTCACTTAATTCTGTTTGCCTCAGTTTCCTCATCTGTAAAAGGAGCTGGAGAAGGAAATGGTGAACCACTCCAGCATCTCTGCCAAGAAAACCCCAGACTGGGTCACAAAGAGTCAGACTTGACTGAAACGGCTGAACAGCAATAACAAATGAGAGGGACCCCAGGACTTCCGGGAACAGCTCTTTAGGTAGCCCTAATGGTTAGAACGTTTTCCTATTATCCTCAAGGTAAAGTCTGCCTCCCTTAACTTCCACCCGTTGTTCCTACTTGTGCCCTTGGGGACCAAATAGAACTAGTTTATATTTCCCCTACTCCTGTTAACAGGATTTTACTGAACCAGTCTCTAACCCGAGAATGTATTCATTCAGCAGGGCAGAGACAAAAAGCCAGTAATCAGGCAACTGTTTAATCGGTTTCATGATGAGGAACAGATTTGCAAATCGGGAATTCTCCTGATCAGAATTCCACTTGCTGAAGTGAAGACAGAGATTATATACATAAATCACAAGTGGGAAGGTAGGGAGGGAAGGTGGATTCCAAACAACTTTTTCCTGAGCTTGAGTCCTTGGGGGTCGTTACTCAGCGGATCACAGGACCAGAGTTCTGTGATGGGAACAAGGTTCTACAGTCTTTGATTCACTTCACTTCAGGTACACAGGCAGAAGGAGGCCAGTGATTGTGGGAGCATCAAGGTTTGATCAGTTCAAGCTGCATTCCAAGTACAACTTGTGAGAGAGGCAATTCTGAAAAAATCCGATCTATTAGTATATTCATTACACATATCTATTATAAAAATCATAATTCCCTCCACATCCATAATATCCCTTACAATACTTGAAGACAGTTACCACATCTTCCTAATAAACCATTCCAAAGTCTTTCCCTCTCCAGGCTAGCCAGCCATCCCCATCTTGTTTCATTGATCCTCAGATAGAATGACCATCCTGGCTTCCATCTTCTACTTATCAAGGTCCTTCTTAAAATGTGCCCAAATAAGCAAAGGTACAGACTGAAATAGTTAAAACTGGAGGGGCCATAAGAAGGCAATCACATAATACACAGTTGGTGGGATTATGAAATTGGTCTGACCATTCTAGAAAGCAATTTAGAATCACATTCAAAAAGTGACTGAAATGTGTGTCCATACCTTTGACTTACAGATCCCAGTGTTATGTATACACTCCCAAGGAAGAGTTAGAAAGGTCCCACAGGAGCCAAAATATTCATAGAAGCATTTGATTTTTTTTTCAGTCAATAGTCAATAAACATTAAGCAGCCACAATGTGCCCGGTACAGTGCTAAGTCCTAGGGCCACAAAGAAAGAAGTCTCTGCTCTTAAGGAATTCACAACTTAATTGGGGTAGGGAGATGGTGGTATGGGAAGACAACTCATAAAAAGAAGCTGAAAGGGGAGGGAGGGAAGGTTACCTGGTGAAGGCTTCTGATGGAGTCCTATAGCTGGGGTAGGAAATGATCTTAGATCTTAGGAGGTATGAGTTTCAGAGCTGATTTCGGCTTACAGAATGAGTTTTTGGAGATGCTGAAACCCAGAAGGTCAGCTGGGTGGAAGATCATGATTCATCTTTCCTGAGTGCCTTCCTTAAATGATAGAAGATGAGGGAGGAGCTCTGCAAGGTCCAACCTCCACCCTCTCCAATCAGAGGGAGGGAAGGGTCCCGCCTGAGGGCAAGGGGTACTGGACTTGTGAGTTTCGAGGTTGATTGATTCTGCAAAAAGATGAGTTTTTGGAGATCCTGAAATCCAGGCAGTCAGTCAGTGGGTGTTTTTTTGTTTGTTTTTGGCTGTGGTAGCAAAATAGAAGGTCATCAAGTAGGAAATGCCAAGATATGTGAATGTAATATTACTGGGATGTGATAGGTATGGATAAACATGGGAAGACAGATGAGCTGACGCAGAATGAAATAAGCAGGGGCAGAGCCAAGATGGCAGAGTGAAAATAGAATGCAATAAGCAGTTGCAAGAAAATTGTCTATGCAGTGACCTCAACCATATAAGCTGAAAGAACGCTGTATAATTTTAATGATCAAGCTTGACCCTAGAGAAGGACTGAGAAAAATGGACCTCCCTTCCTTCTTTGCAAAGGTGAGGGGATGGAGTGTACACTATCAGACATGGCACTGAGTGAATCGGTTGGGTTTATTTAATTCCTTTTTTTTCCCCTTTGTTACAAGAGATCTCATTGGGAAGAGAAGAGACAGGGATATATTTGGAGATAGAGGTGTTATAAAAACAAAGGATATCAAGAAAAATACAAGATTGAAGAAAGCAAGCATTTATTCACTAAGCGCTAGGGCAGCTAGGTGGTGCTGAGCATTGCACTTGGAATCAGGAAGGCTCTTTTTCCTGAGTTCAAATTCAGCCTTAGATACTTTCTAGCTGTGAGACCCTGTTTGCCTCAGTTTCCTCATCTGTAAAAGGAGCTGGAGCAAACCGCTCCAGTATTTTTGCCAAGAAAACCCCAACTGGCACCAGGAAGGGTAAGACATGACTGAAACAGCTGAACAACAAGGATGCACTGCCCAAAAAAACCAGCCCATACTCTCAAGGAGCTAACATTCTACTAGGAAAATAAAATCCTGTTGACTCCACACTCAATAGAACATGGCTCCTGGAAGGGAGGGACTATTTCCTTCCTGCCTTTGTATTTACAGTACTTGGCACAGTAGGTACTTCTAATATTTGTTGAATTAATATTGAACTTGTGGTCCAGAAAACTATCATCCAGGATCATTTTGCATACCTTGTACCTGTGAAGTTGGTAGGTTTATCTGGATTAGATGAGATCTTATTAGATTTGCTCCCTATCCCCACTTTAGAGACAAAAGCGACTTTCTCAGTTTCACACGCTAAACTAAACGCAGAGCCCAATCTTCTGAGTCCTTCAGGGTGGGGAAGATGATGGTCAGGAAAAGGCCTTTTTATGGGAGCTCGGAGGAAGCTGAAAGACAAAATCCTGGGGATTCCATGGCCCCAGCTATGAGAGAACAAGAAGGAAATCAGGGTCACCAGTCCTATTGCTTTCCCCAAAACTGACCATTACCTACCTGGGCAAGGCAATTCCTTCCCTGGACCTTGTGTGGGATGAGTGAAGACCTCTCATAAAAAGGGAAGAATTAGATAAATAGAAATAAGTAGGATAGCAAGTTACTTAGATATTCTCTTTTCTGTAAGGCCGTTTCTCTACTCAGATATTTTTCCTTCTACATTCTGCAAGCTAAGCTAGTGACCGTAGGGTCCCGGGGTTAGGAATCGGACACTGGATATTCCTACCCTGTGTATTTACCTAATGGCGAGAGGCCTGAAAGAAAGAAGGGTTGAGGTGAATAAGTCAGCAACCATAAAATTCTCTGAGGATAAGGATAGGACACAGGATGCTCACCCCCTGTATATTGACCCCAGGATGAGGGAACCTCCATTTGGGAGAAGAATGGATGAAAAGCCGGAAAGCCAGGTGCAATGTAGACGTGCAAGACCAGTTAGGTATAAGAATGATGGGAGGCAAGGTGTAAGGGTACTGGGGATATCCGTCGTAGCCACAGATGTGAAAATGAAGTAACTAACAACTAATTCCTGCCTGTCACCGATAACCGAACTGTTTGTTCCTTGTCATTGTCCCTGGGATAGATTTATCATGTCCAGATTGTACCCTCAAAGCTTACGTCTGCAAGCTGAGAGGAAGGAGGTTGGGAGGGGAATTGCAGTTAGGGACCTATATAAACACCCCAATTTTCTGTGTCCAGCGCGCTCTGACACTGAGAGAACTCCGGTGCTCCTGGTGTCCGAGTGGCCCTTTCCCGGGATCGTAATAAACTTTCCTTTCTACTTTCACCTTGAGACGCCTCTGTTTTTAATTCTTGGATTTGTAAAATCCATCCCAAGCAGCCTCAGTCTTCCAGTCTTTAAAAAGGAAGAGTCTGAATAAGTGTCAATCTCAGACCCCTTTTGGCTCTGACTTTCTGTACTTGGGCTACCCAGATAAGATTTTGCCTCTCCAGTTTAACTGTGTTCCAGTCTCAGCTGGGAAGGGGATACTAATCTTACCCATTGACACCTGGGGCAATGACCACCTGGAGTCTAGGCTTCCCCATACCAATCACCTTCCCCAGCTTAACTGGGCAGGCCAGAAAAGGGCCAAGGAGGTGGTGGGATTTGGAGGTGAGGAAGTCATGTGAACAGGGCTGTATCCTCTGCCCTGGCCCAGGGTCTAGGTTAGTGTAAAGGGGTATCTGTGTCCCCTCCCTCTCCCCCACACCTGCAGGGTGTACCTAGCTTAAGAAGCTGCTTGGAAAGGGGGAGGGGGAGGATGGTAGATGTCTCATTCCAACTACCTAAGTGACTATGCCCCCTTCCCCAGGTATACCGCCCCTGATAAGCCAACAGACCCTAGGGGTAAGGGGGAAGAAGGGGAGAGTAAGGCAGCTATGGGGATATCTCTGGGAGTTGGAATGTCAGGAAAGGGACCTCAAGTTGGAGATTATATAAATGAGGAAATTAAGACCCAAGGAGGGGAAGGGCCTTGTGGTTCCCCAGCAAGGTAATGAAGAGAACCCAGATGGAAGTCTAGACCTGGTTCCGATTCTGGGCGCTCTCCATGCTGTTCTCCTGCCTGGGCTCCTCTCTTCTTCTTCTCCAGCCCCCCTTCCAGGTGTGGCCTCATGGCCTCTGCAGGGCTCCAACTCTGTCCAAGGCTCCAGCCTCCCTCCTGCCACAACAAGGGCTATGCCACTGAGCTCCAGACCATCTGCTATGCCTTGCAACCTCCACAGCAGCGGAGGCCTGGGGACAAGGCCCCCAAAGGGTAAGTCTGGCTCTGTCTGTAGGCTTTACCTGACGGGTGGAGGGGATTGGGCATCCCTCCTTCCACCCAGGGGCAAGTCTTGTGAACTATGGAGAGAGGTTTGATTCTGGCCACTGCTGCCCCAGGCAGCCTAGGATGGTGAACAGAAAGCTAACCACGTCCAAGCCTGCTTCATGTAGAACTGGCTCTGGGGTGCTGGGCCAGGCACTTGACCAATCCCCTGGCAGTTCTCCAAGATTTAAGGTTTTCATCTGGGTCAGCAGAATGAGTCTGTTATCTAGAACTCCCCACACTCATCTTCCATCTTGCATGCCTCTCTTCAGCTCTGGCTCTCCTTTCTCTATGGTGCCAAACATGTAGGGGGGTTGGTCATGGGAGGCTGGATGCTTTTCTAGGCTCTAACTTCAGGCCACCTTCTCAATGCTACCCTACTAGCCTGTGTGTGTGTGTGTGTGTGTGTGTGTGTGTCTAACTGTCTCTGTGTGTGTTTGTATGTGTGTCTGTCTGTCTCTGTGTGTTTGTGTGTGTGTCTGTCTATGCATGTGTGTCTGTGTATCTGTCTCCACGTGTGTGTCTGTCTCCGAATGGGTGTGTCTGTCTGTCTCTGTGTGTGTTTGTGTTTGTGTCTGTCTATGTGTGTGTGTGTCTGTGTATCTGTCTGTGTGTGTGTGTTTGTGTCTGACTCTGTCTCTGTGTGTATGTCTGACTCTGTGTGTGTGTGTCTGACTCTGTCTTTGTGTGTGTGTATGTCTGACTCTGTCTGTGTGTGTGTGTGTCTCTGTCTGTGTGTGTGTGTCTCTCTGCCTCTGTCTCTCTGTCTTTGTCTCTGTGTCTGTCTCTGTGTCTCTGTCTCTGTGTGTGTGTCTATGTGTCTGTCTCTGTCTCTGTGTGTGTCTCTGTCTCTGTGTGTGTGTCTCTGTCTCTGTCTCGGTGTGTGTCTCTGTCTCTCTGTCTCTGTCTCTCTGTGTGTCTCTGACCTGAAATTCCAATAGGTAGCATTCAAGCAGTGATTGAAGGTCTGCAAAGCACTTTATAAATGTTATCTCACTTGATTACTAGGAGAACCCTAACAGTCTGAGAAAGATTACGAGTTGCCCTGGTCAGCTAGAAAGGTAGTCAGTAGGATTGAAATCTGAGCTTCTTGCTTTCCAAGGCCATTGCTGTCCATTACACTACCTAACCACCTCATGGTAGAAATCTAGCCTTCCTGTAGACTTCCCTCTGGGCCTACAAGCCCACCCTGATTCTGAGGCCCCTTGGAAGGGACTAACTGGCTATTGACAAAGTCACAGAATGAAGATGGCTCCAGTAGCCCCACTGCCACCACCAAGACTAGCCACATGCATTTATTAAGTGCCTACTATTTGCTAGGTCTGAAGGCCTTTAGGAATCACTAGGGTGATCTAAACTGCGTCTGTGGCTTGTGTCCTCTCCCCCCACCCTCCAAGAGCTGTAAGCTGGGTGACTTCCTGGTGGCAGAGGCCCTGATCTGGCCCAGTGGAGTCCCTGACCCCCAGCTGGTGCAGAACATCGTAGCCCAAGTGGAGGCCTACTTCTCCCACGAGAATCTAGCCCAGGATGCCTTCCTCCTGAAGCATGTGCAGAAAATCAGGCTGGGCTTCGTCAGCATCAAGTTGCTTACCTCCTTCAAGAAGGTCCCTCCCTCCTTTCTTCTTCCCCCACTCCCTCTGGGCAGGGCTGCTGGGCCTCTAAGTTAACTGTTCATTGTACCAACTGTAGGCCGAGTTCTCTGTTAGGCGATGGGGATAGAAAAAAACCACCAGTCCTTACATTCCAGGGGCCTGCATTCTACTGAGGAGAAAAACATCCTCCATTCAGTAAACATAAACTTTGTGTGAACATTCAGAGGTAGGGAGGGCACTGGGGGGCTGGGGGGGGGAGGGGAGAGGAGAATGAAGATTGGCCTTAAGAGGCACCACTTGAGCTGAGCTTTAAAAGAAATTAAGGATTTTAATAGATTGAGGAGGAAAGTGTTCCAGGCTGGGAGCAGGCTGGGCTGAGAGGTAAGAGATGTGATCTCAGGTTTGAGGAGCACAGTGCCCTGGAAGGTGAAAGACTGGAGGAGAAGGGTGTATTTTATCCTAGAGGCCAAAGGTTGAGTGTCTCAGGTGCTTCTTAGAGTGGCTTTAGGATTCTCAGGTCAGCAGCCTAGATCACCTCGGCTCCTTTCTGAATCTCACACCCTCTGATTCTCCTTATTCTAAGCAGGGGCTCTGGCCTAAATTCCATCCTTCCTTGATGTTATGGGAGGGTGGGGCTCTAGTATGGACATCAAGGGCTGGGGTGCTGGGAAATGGATGCCAAGTAGGGATTGGAGGGGGTGGAATTGTTGGGGGAGGCTTTATTTAGACTTCAAAGGAAGGCCCTGACAGCCTGGAAAACACCCTGCTTTGGAGGGAGGGGGAGGGGAAAACACCCTGCTTTGGAGTGGGGGGGAGGGGAAAACACCCTGTTTTGGGGTGAGGGAAGGGGAAAACACTCTGCTTTGGGGTGTGGTATGGGAGGAATCCTCTTTCCCTTAGTCTCCTCTCAGGAGCCTTAGCCTGGATTTGGGGATCAGACCTGAATCCCAAGTCTCTGTCCTGTCAGCACAGATCCCATGTCCTTGCTTCCCCAGGTGAAGCACCTAACCTGTGACTGGCACCTAACATGCTATGCCCTGCGCTCCTCAGCCCTGCTGGAAGCGAATGAGGAGGGCACCAAAGTGCGTTGAAGGATCCCAGTCCCCAACTGGCTCTTGGGTCTCTAACGCACCAAGTTGCTTCTGGTGTGGGAAAAGCCAGAGCCTGGGTTCCTTAAGGAGGCTCATGTACCAGGAACTGCCCTTGCAACAGCTCAGCCCGCAGGCTTCCTGGCAGCTCTTAGCAGTCTCTTTGGCCCCTCACCTCCCTTTGTGTCTTGAGGCCAGGCAAGAAGCTCCCCCCAGATGTGCTGGCCTACACAGCCTGCTATCCTGAGGTTCTCCATTGCCCCTCTGCCCTGGTCCAGTTCGAGAGTGTGGAGGCTGCTGGCCAGGCCTTTACCACCTTGCAGGAAGACCCCAAGGGCTTCCATGTGGTGAGGCTGACCAAAAAAAACCATCTCCGGAATAGGACTGGGGTGGAGGAAGGCAGCACCATTCTGGCCCCCTGTACCAACTCAAAGGCTAATGGGCCCAAACCAGCTCTCTCACCTCCTAACCTGCTGGGCCCCTTACCCACTATGGCACCTTCCTGGTCTTGGGGCCTCAGCCCTGTTTTGCCCCTGCCCAGGTTCAGTGTGAGTCGTCTACCCCACGGTCCTGATGGCACAAGAGGTTTTCACCACCACATTGGACATGGGCTGCAGCCCTGAGCCCCCAGAGTAGGCCAGAGCTCAGTGAGGAAGGGAGTGGTGGCAGTAGCGAAAGGTCTGTTCAACTTGCTCATTTTTGTGACTATCTCCAATAAATGATGCCTCAGTTTCTGATTCTGCCCCTAAGTTTAGGAAGTTGGATGTACTTGCATCTCTGTATTCCCATCAGAACCCTGACTTGGCCTTGGTATCTTTGGCTATGAGGGGAAGAAGGATAAAGGCTGGGAAGCTGGAGTCATGACCTGAGCCTTTCTCTTCTATACCAGATCCAGGGTCATGGTTCCTTAGGGGTGTTAGAAAGGGCCAGCATACTTGGGCTCAAGTCCCAGCACTGTCACTGATCAAGGTCCCTTCCCTATCTGTTCTCTACTCCAATCAGCTAAGAGAGCTCCACTGGGGACAAACTGTCCTTCCATTTTCCTGGGGTTAGCAAATTCCCATCACCTGCTCTCCAGACTCTTATGTTCACAAGTATTTACAGGAGCAGGGATTTTCCCCCCTCAGTGCTTACTAGAATTTAGTAATTAATGCTTCTTGATTTAACCCTAGGCCAAAGAGAGGATGGTTCCAGGTAGACCCTCCCTTTGCCCCTCCCCTTATCTTCAGCCCTAACCTTCTGGTGCCTTCCACTGTTAAGACTCACCTTTATCCTAGAGTTGTTGATCCGCTCCTTCCATTTTCCTTATTTTTTCCAGTGTTGATAGCGCCTCTCACATCTTTCCATTTCTTACTCCCACCACTAACATTAGGTTAAGAGGCCTAAGCATAGCACCTTCGAAAGCCTTCCACCCTACCCACACTCTCACGTAGTTGTTTGCTTCCCCTTTGAGATTCACTTCCTCTGTCTGTACACCAGCCTATCTACATCAAAGTTCGGTAATCAAGTAATGAGCCAGCAAATCCCATATTTGCTCATTCTTCCTTTTCAACCCAAAGCCTGCCCTCTCATCCTCCATGATTTCGGTATTCATCCGGTCTCGATGCCCTGGCATTCCAGTTCATGGACCTCCATCTCCACTCTCCCTCAGAGGTGGCCATCCCCTTTCTAGATCTTTCCAAGATTTTGAACTTGGAAAGTCTTCTCCCCAATAGCATCCTTCGGTCATTCCACCTCCCCCATTCCCTCCCTCCTCTTTAAACCTGCTTGGTTCTCAGAAACAAAGCTCTGCTTGCTCGGCCTCCGAGAGGAGAATTAGGAGCAAGGATTTCAGAGAAGTAGATTTAGGTTCAATGTCAAGGAAAACTTCCTAAGACAGTGAGACATTTAAAGAGGGAATGGTTACCCCTTAAGCAACAGAAGAGTGAATGATTGCTTTTAGGGAATGTTTTAGAGAGGATTCTTGGTCAGGTATGGGTTAGACTAGGGGACCTTAGCACTTCAGTCCCTCCAGGATAGCTCAATCTATCCCCTCTGTTCTGATCTCACCCCTACTCCCCTTCACAGACTTGATCCTATAGTTAGCCAGTACTGTCTCCCCACCCAGAATCCCTTGGGTTCTTGTTCTGTCCGTAGCCTGCTAATCCTCCGTGCCACAACATCTGCCTTCTGTAGTCCTGTGCTACTGAAGCAGGGACAGCACAGAATTGTGTTCACTGGATTTCTACTAAATTCATGTTATTTATCTGGCCTCTCCCTGGTGCACAATCCATCTCTTCATTCAACAAGAATTATCTATAGCTATTATTTCAATGGTTCTTTCACCCATTCTCTTCTCAGTGGATATTTTAATGAGATCATGAGCTCTCTTCTTTTTCCCTCCCCTTCAAAATCTCTAGGCTTTCATTCATTTCTTTTGAAGCAGAGGTGGTCCTTTGGGCTAAAGTCAGCCCTCCATTTATTCACCTGAATACATCCTTTCCCATCTTTGAGGGGGGCACCCCATTAGCCATCCCTACCTCCATCTGTAATCTGGCCTCTTGCTTTGGTTCCTTGCCTGTTGCATACAAATAAGTCCAGTTCTCCTCCCTACCACCACTGTAAAATACCCTCCTTTGATTTTTGCTATCTCATCAAACCAGTATCTCTTAAAAAACGATGACAAACTACACTCTGCCCTCACTTCACTCACCTCAATTCCTTTCAATTTAGCTTCTGGCCCCGTTCACAAACTTCTCCTGGAGGTCCAGAATGATCTTCTAGTCACTAAGACTAATGGCTTTTTCTGAAACCTCATCTCCCTTGACTTCCGCAACTTTCAACACTGTTGTCCATCTGTCATCCTGGCCTCCATGACCCAGCTCTCGCCTGCTCATTTTTGTGTTTGACTATTCCTTCTAAGACTCTTTCATTAGTACGTCTTCAGCATGAATCTCTCTCACAACTGTCTCTCGCCCTCCTCTCACCAGCTTCCCACAGATTCAGTGGTCACTTCTACAGAGATGATTCCCCATTCTATAGATCACCAACACTGTCCTCTTCCCCTGTGCTCCTGTCTTCAGCCAACCACTTCTGCTTGGATCTTCTCAAAATTCATGTGGAATTTCTCTTTCTTCACAAACCTGCCCCTTCCTCCAATTTCTCCCTTTCTGTTGAGCCTGGGTATACAGGATTAAAACCTCAAAGGCATCTTTGGCTCTTCTTCTCCTTCACATCCAGTTAATTTGCCAAATCCCGCTTCCATAACATTTCTTGTAGCTGTCACCAAGTCAACATCTTAGTCCAGGCTCTTAGAAACTCTCTGGACTGTTTAATTGCTTTCTGTTCTCCCCGCTTCCAGTATCTCTAAAGCACTGTTCCCATAGCTGTCAAAATAATTCACTTGCCAAGTCCTGTAAATTACACTACCACAATGCTGTCTCTCAAATCTGTTCCCCTGTCTCAGCTCACATGGCTACAAGCCTAATTCATGCTCTCATGTTCTCTCACCTGGACTATTGCAACAGCCTCCTAATTGGGCTCCCGACCTCCAGCCTCTCCCTTCTTCACTGGATCCTTCAAGTGGCTGCCAAAGTGATGTCCCTGAAGCAAAGGGCCTGGCCAATCCCCTGCTAAGTAAGTTCCAGGAGCCCTGTTATCTCCAAGATCAAATACAAACTTCAGTTTGGCATTTAAACCCCCTTCACAACTGGCTCCAATCAACTTTTCCACATGCTTATAAATAACCCTCCTTTATACACTCTGCATCCAGCCAAGTTGTGAGCTCCCAACACGCCTCTCTTACCACCCACTATGTCTTTGTATCCATGGCTGGCGCATAACCTTAACTCCCGACTCCCAGAACCCCTCCAAGTTTCCTTAAAAGCTCAGTTCAAATGCCACCTACTCTTAAGAGGCTTTTCTTTATCCCTGCCCCCCACACACCAGTGTCCCACCTCACCATGAAACCACTTTGGGTTTGTTTTTCTATACCTGTTCATACATTTACACATCCTCTCTCCCAATACAACATAATCTCCTTGAGGGTGAGACCCAGTGCCTGACACAGCGGCACCTAATAAATGCTGGTTACTTATGATCTTTCCACTTTCCTTCTTAGCAACCATCCATGGCTCCCTCCTTCCTCTAAGACACAGTACGAACTCTTCAGCCTAGACTAGTGTTTAAGGCACTGGACAATCTAGTGCCAACCCACCCCCCACCCAACTCAAAATCTACAATTTGACCAAAAATGGGCCACTAGTTGTTCCTAAAACTTGGTAAGTAGTCTCCCTCTGCCATTCATTCATTCGTGGTGACCGTCCCCTATGCTTGGCATGGTGTCCTTTTCTCATCTCCAGCTCTCGTTTTCCTTCCTTCAGCACAGGTGCCTCCCGCTCAATGAATTGTTCCCTCCCAGCTTAGCTCTTCCTCCTTACACTTGTCCAGAGCACTTTGCCCGACCTCTTTGTCCCCCTCACCTTACTTCCAGGCAAAGGTCAATCCATTGAAGGCAGGGATAACGTTGGCCAAATTTGCCCGATTGCCCCTCTCCCACTTGCTTTGTATCGACTTACTGCACAATATTCTTTCTGCCCAGTAGAACCTAAGGTTCTCAAGTGATTACTTCCTTTTTGGCCCAGGTGATCCCCAACACCAAGCCCAATCCCTGGTGGACAGCAGGTGCTTAATAATGCTTGTTGAGTTGAATCGGTCTTTAAACAGAGGGGTTGGTGTAGACAGTCATGTCAATCGGGTGATACTCTATGATGTAAGCTGTTCTCTTCTCCACGGGCTTAGAGCATTCTCAGTTTATAGGGATTTACTCCCCTTTCTGCTCGGGGTGTTTCACAGGGCAGCGGGGAGAGGGCTGCTAGAAAGAGCCGAGGAGTTAGAAACATGAGATCTAGTTCCAGTTTGGCTACCACCTCATTGTATCACCTTGGCCCAGTCCTTTCACCCTCTATGGGCCCCTTCCCTTATCTGTAAAATGAAGGCAGCTTTGGGATTAGATCATCTGAGGTCCTTTCCATCTCAAGGATTCTATGATTCAGCCCATCCTTGCCCTGGCTCTGGTACCCGCCTGCCCATGGGAGCCCCCATCCTCAGGTCTTATTATGGGGCAGGGAGGATGGGCCAGAGCTATATCAGATACACTTTAATAGAATTTTGGGGACGGACTGGCCGTCCACATGCACTAGGCTCCCCCCTCCCCCGGCTCCCCTCTATTTCTTTAGCCCAAAGGGCTTGTCAAGGGTCTGGCCTGGGCCCCAGGCCTTTCTGTCCCCCCTCAACTGGGCCCGTGGCCAGCTTAGACTTGACTCCAGGCTTTGCCTTCTTGGAGGCAGCACCTGATTTCTTCTTCCCAGGGGGGTCAAGCCGTGGAGTTGGGGGGGTTCCCCCACCTGGGCAGGCCTTGGAGGTGGGTGGGACAATTGCTAGGTCCCACTTGATCTCCTCATCCAAGGCTTTGAAGTTGTAGAAATAGTCCATATTAGAGACAGTGTCTAGGATCTCAGGAACACTGTAGTCAAAGGAGAGCAGCTCATCGGGAAGGTTGAGGGATCGGATGTCGCTGGATGAATCGTCACAGGTCCCTGGTGGAGGTGGAGGGCCGGGGCCATCCCGAAGCAGGCCCAGGCCCCCCAGACCCTCCCCGGGGGACCCCTCAAGCTCCGTGTTGGCAGGTGAGCAGTCAAACAGCTTCATGGCATCCTCCAGTAACACCTTCTCAGGCAGCACAAAGGGCTTTGGTGCCTCCAGGGCCTTATTTTCCTCCAGCAGGGGGGACTCCTCAGCCTCCTGGGGGGCCTGGGCTGGCACCGAC
Organism: Trichosurus vulpecula; assembly: GCF_011100635.1. Lineage (NCBI taxonomy): Eukaryota > Metazoa > Chordata > Mammalia > Diprotodontia > Phalangeridae > Trichosurus > Trichosurus vulpecula. Next base: position 72,241,217 of record NC_050573.1, read on the forward strand.
TCCATGGCTGCTGGGGGAGGCTGCTCCCCAGGACAGCAAGGAGTTGATGGGAAGATAAGGCTGGCCATAGCCCCTCCACCACCACCATCCTTCATCTCCTTGGACTTGTCAGCATAGGCTGGAAAGCCCAGTGGTTCAGGGCCTTGTAGCTGGCTCAGCCGGCCCTTGAGGTGGCCATAGGCCCCGGGCTGAAGCAGCGGTTCACCGGGCAATGTGATGAGCAGCTGAGGAAGCTTGTTCTCCTTGGCAGCTGGGGGCCCCAGCCCATCTTTCTGTAGGTGTGGGGGTAGCTCCAGGAAAGAAGGAGGCACCTCACTCAGTGGTCCTGCCACAAAGCCCAAGGGCTCAGGGGCTGGGGCTGGGGCTGGAGTGGGCCCCTCAGGTGGAAAGTATGGCACCAAGTACTGGGGTGTTCCAGGCACAGACTGGTAGTGGGGGTATGGTGTGGGCTGCACTGGTGCCTTGAGGTAGCGTTGAGGGTCCAGGAGGTAGCTGCCTGGGGACCCAGCCCCACTGCCCCCACCGCCTGCCCCGCCGCCCCCACCAGTGGCCAGCTTGTACAAAGACGACTGGCCGAAATCTGTGGTGGCCCACTCAATCCGGTAGATGCGAGGGTCAAAGAAACAGCCGCATGGTGCCATCTGGAAACCTGGGGCCGCAGGACAGGACAGGCAGAGTTGTGGGTAGGGAGGAGACATCTCTAGCTCCCAGGACCCTCCCTTACCCTCTTCTAATTTTACCAAAGGTTTGGTTCCCCGAGACCTATGGGAGTTTCCTTTGTCCCAGGAGGGGATGCTGCCTATCAGGCTCTTAAGGTCCCGTGGTCCCCCAAGGCTATGGGCCCATGCAGGCAATCCTATTGACAAGGGTAGACAAAGACGCCTACCACCGGGTAGCTATAGTTGGCCACTCATGCCCTGGAAACCCCCAAGCTCAGGCTCAGCCCCTACTTGGTTGTGGTACAATTTAGGTCATAGGACCATGCAGAGAAAGAGAATTGATGGAAGGGAAGTATTGTGGCTAGCCTGGCGGGAGGAGAGGCTGAGGGCATGTAGTGGAGCCTTACCCTCCCTACCATAGTGTGGTCCCAGAAGGAGCAAACTGTACTGTGTCTCTCCCCTGCCTGGCAGGGAAGGGCCTGGGTGGCCCAAGCCTTTATTGGCCTCCCAGGAGGAGTTAGGACAGCAATACCAGACATTAGCAATGAGTCACCAGCCTTGGGGTGGTTAGGATCAGGGCTGACTGGTGACTGCATAAGGGGGAAAGCAACAAGGGGCAGGGGCCTGCCCCCATGGGCCAGGAGCTCCTATCCTTGATTCCCTCCAAGCAGCTGGACCCTGGGCACAGAAGGTACCTGCCGGCGGAGACGGAAACACTTCTTTCTCCTGATTTTGGGGATGGTATAGGCTGGATGATCCTGAGAGGTGAGAGCAGCAGAAGGAGATGTAGGGTAAAGGGCAGAGGAAGGAGAGAGGGCTTTTAGGCAGGGAGGTCAGGGGTCAAAAAGACATGCAGCTAAGCTCTAGGGAATTCTATGGTCCAGGAATGCCAAGGACAGGAGACTGGGGGTGCTGCTGGGCTCCAAATAGGAAGGCTCTCAGCAGGACTTTCCTTGAGCATAGCCCTGGGGACCCCACCAAGTGACAGGTTCTGGTCAGACTGCTCCTAACACATTACTGAGCCATCCAAGAACAGCTTTGAGACTCTTATTCCCAGCCTTAGTCCTCTCTCTGAGAACACGGCCCTACAATGGTGACTCGGAGTAGGGAGGGGAAAGTAGCAACAGGACCTCAGATTCTCCACATCCCAGACTCTGAACCCCAGGATCCAGACTTTGGAGGACCTATTCTCCCCCTCTCCATTCCTTTTGGGATTCTGTCCATCCCCAGGCAACTTCTGGGTCTACCTCAGCTCAAGGTCTCTGAGAGCCTCTGCTGGGCTTCTGCTCCTGGCTGAACCCACTGTAGAATGGATGATTGATAAGGATGGTAAGAAAACTTACCAACAGAGGGAAGGGGCTCAGGGAAGGCCTGGACAGGCCGGCTCGCTGGGCTCTCTGGCTTGTCCAGGGGCCGGGGGCTGTAGGTCTCATGAGCTGCTGCATAGAAGGCTTTTGGGTGCTGCATAACTGAGGTGCCTCCTGGGCAGGAGGCTGAGCCCTCGCCCAGCCCACGGGCGAGGTGGGTGGGGAGAATGGGGTCGGAGTGTTACAGGGGGCTGGCAGGTTCTGTTTGCATGGTTACTCCAGAAGGAATTCCGGGTGGGTCTTGGAGGTTCCGAGATGCCCAGTCATGGGCTGGGAAGGGTGGGAGTGGAGGTGGGGGATCTGGTCCCAGCCTTGTGAACTGGTCACCTCTTCATGACAGGCCAAGAGCTAAGACATGCTTGTCTTCTATCCTCTAAGCGTAGGCATGAACTCCAGTATCTAAAGGTGCTTTGAGATCAGCAGGGGAGGCTCCAGGGGACAGAGAGGTTTTACTAATCAGGAGACTGTTTATAAAGGCATCTTGGAAGTGTAAGGATGATGAGTAAAGGGAAGAGGGGCGAGGAGAGGAGAGGCTGGATAGCTGGTGCGTGTCCTCTGTGGTATATGCGTGGGATTAAGCAGCAGAGTGGAAAGGAGCCCTGGGTTTGGCTCCTGCTTCTACTACTTACAGTTATACAGTTACAGAGTAAAGGTGGGCAGGTCATTCCATTTGAGCCTCAGTTTTCACATCTGTAGAATGAGATATTACTACCTTCATTTTACAGATGAGAAATCTGAGGTTAAAAAGATCACCCAGCTAGTAAACGTTGGAGGCAAGATTTGAACCCCAGTTTTACTGACTCCAAGTCAAGTTATGGTAAGGAAACACAGACAGGAAAAGATAATAGCAGGAGTTTATATGTAGGGGCCAAAAGGGCACTTCCAGTGTTTTGGGTCCTCCCAGCACCCCAGGGGCTGAGAGCTGCCTCCTACCAAGGGGCCTGGCAGGGACAGAGGAGACCCTGACTCTGTCCATCTGACTTGGGCTCTGCCTTCCTACAGACAGATGGACAGATGGCTCAGTAAAGAATTACAGAGTCTCAGTGCTGGAAAGGACCTTAGGAGTCCATCCGGTCACACCCACACCCGAGCAGTAATTCTTTCTACAATGTCTCAACAGCTGATCATCCAGCCTCTGACAGGGAACTCACCACCTCCAAAGCAGCCTGTTCTGCTTTGGAACAGCTATGACCGTGAGGCAGGATTTTCTGAAATCGAGCCAGTCTCTAACACGTAGGAGCTGAGTTACCTGGATTGGTCTGCGGTGGGGCAGGCTAACAAAGCCCCAAGTCACTTTCAGTTCCAGATGGAGAGGGCTGCTGGGGGCCAATGATAACAGAATCTCAGTTCTAATGCAGGGGTTCTTAACCTGGGCTCCAGGACCCTCAAGTTGCTGATGAATAGATTTCATGTGACCTGTGAACTTATATGGGAAAATGACATCCTCCTTACGAGCCTTAGGTCTCCTTTGTAATACTAGGGATCTTGTTCTATGCTTTTTAAAGAATTCTTCTGAGGAGTCCATTGGCTGGGCTGGGCTGGGCTGCCAAAGAGGTCCCCACCACAGGAGAAATGAAGAACCCCAGGGCCATGTGCCCCAAGGTTCACAAAACACTTTCCTCACAAACAATCCTGGGAAGAATTGGTGCAAAGATCACGATCACTGCGTCCTATGGCCACCCTTTAGAGCTGGACCCAGACCTCACTCTTCAGGTAGTGAAAGTGGACTCAGTCTCCAGGATGAGTCCTTAGGAATGGCCCCACCAGATGGTACTGATGATGGAGGAAGGAGGTGCCATGTCACGATCCCACCAATGTCATTGTCCTAGGGTAAATCTGACTGCCACGTGGTGGTTAGGGCTCTGATCCTCGCTCTGCTGTGAGGTCTTGGTTGGGTCACTTTTCCAATCTTTGCCTGAGTTTCTTCATCTGTCAAATGGGAATAAATATCCTTACCTGCTGAAGACCAAATGATAGTGTCTGTCAAAGTGCTCTGGAAGGGAAGATGTGCTCCACAAACACGTGGGAAGAAACAAGTGATCTTTATCCAGAGTCCCAAAATGTCAGGGCTGGAAAGGCCATTAGAGACCATGTAGTCCAACTGCCTCTTTTTATAGATGGAGAAAAATAAGGCCCACAAGAGACAAAAGAATCACCCCCGGCACATAGCCAGTAAGGGGCTCAAAACCAGGACCCAGAGACATCTTAAATTCAACACGTTCCAAAGTGAGTTCCTTATCTTCCAACTAAAACCCTCCCCTCTTCCTCACATGCCCATTACACTGGAGGGCACCACTACCTTCCTAGTTACCCAGGTTCAAAACCTACATATCATCAGCTCACTCTCATCCTCATCCCGTTTGTTGCCAAGCACTGTCAATTTGTTGTTGTTGTCGTCTTTTGTTCTCAAAGAGGACCATGACATCAGGGAGGTGATGCCCTGACTTGCAAGTGAATCGGATTGAAGGTGGCAGGGCTGTGCCAAGTCACCAGCCTCACTCTCTCCTCCAGAGCCATCTGGGTCCAGTGTCGGGATATAGATCAGGATGACTGCAGATGGCCCCCATGAGGTGGGAGACCTTGGCCTTTTTAAGTTAAGGTCTTTCCCTGTCCATTTCACCTTTGTAACGAACACCTCCCAAATTCTTCCCCTTTTCTCCTCTGACACTGCCATCCCTCCAGTGCGACAGCCTGCAGGTGAGTGTGCCTGTCTTAGTCCCTCCCCACTCCAATCCATCATCCACCAGCTGCCAAAGAGATCTTCCTAGATTGAAGGTCTGCCCATACCACCCCTCACCCCACATTCAAAAATCTACCTATCGCCTCCAAGATCAAATATAAAATACTCTACTTGGCATTCAAAGCCCTTCATAAGCAGGCCCCTCCTTACCTTTCCAGTCTTCTTACACTTCAGTCCCCTCCCCTTTTCCAACCAGTGACATTGGCCTCCTTGTGAATCCTCAAACATGACACTCCACCTCCCAAATCCAGGCATTCCCATCGGCCGATCCCCATGGCTGGAATTCTCTCCCTCCTCAATCTTCATTTTCTGGCCTCCTTCAAGTCCCAGCTAAAAAAAACCTTACCTTCTAAGGGAAGCCTTTTTCAAGCACCCCCCCACCCCCTTACTGCCTTCCCTCTATTGATTTTCTCCAATTTATCCTGTATTTCTCTTGTACATATATAGTTCTTGACATACTGCACCTCCCTCTGAGCTCCCTAAGGGCAGAGTCTATCTTTTGTCTTTCTTTGTACCCCAGAGCCAGTGCCTGGTAAATAGCAAGCACTTAATGCTGTCTGATTGCTGACTGACCAAAAGTCTTTGTCCCAAATCAGACAGCTTCAGAAACATAGCTTAATACAACCTACTCACCCTCCTTTCTTTACAAGAGGGTTGGGGTCTGTGTATGTGACAGCTGGAAGAAGCTGGAAACCCAGGCATACAGGGAGATGCAACTAAAGGGTTAGGGGTGGGAAGACAAGTCCTAGTCACCAAGGAGATTCAAGCAAACAAAACTCTTGGCTTTACAAAATATTAAAATTTATTTCTCTAATGAACCTGTTAGGCCCAGAACCCTCCTGGGATGTGTGCTGAAGAGAGGGCAGGGCAGGGCAGAGTTGCCCCCTTGTGGCTCCACTTCAGACTGCTACCTGTAGGAGTTGGCTTTGTGCTTGGGCAGGAAGGTGAAGGCAGGTGGGACTGGCCCCAGGAGCATCTCACTGAAAAGAAGCCAGGCATGAATGTGAGGAAAGCCTCTGGCTGCCTACTGCTCCTCCTCCCTACTGCACAACAGCCCTGCCTAGACTCAGGGGCCCACAGAACCACATTGTGTAACAGGCCAGATCTCAGAGATCATTTCATCCAACCTCACCTGCTTTATAGGTGGGGAAACTGAGTCCTAGAGAAGTATGGAAGGAGCTTCCCACACTCGCACAGTAACAGAGCCAGGACTCACACCCAGATCCTGTGCCTACCAGTTCAAGCTATGAGGTTCCCACTCTGCCCTCCCCAGATCCAAAGCAGGGCCAGATCTAGGCTATGCTTTGATTGTGTCCTGGAGCTGAGTGAGAGGTCAGAGCTCACAGGACATTTCCCCTCACCTAGGTCCCTCTAGAGGAGGACCCTAGTGTGCAGCAGGCACTCAATCAACAGTTTCAAACAGTAATGACAACCCAGCATGGGGCATCAAAAACAGACAGGGAAGGAAGCGGCCACCGGCCACCCCGGCTGCATGACTGGGGGGAAAGTTCCTTCTTCTTGATGAACCTTAACTTCCTTCTCCATAAAATGGGAATAATGAGCTCCGCCTTTGTGTTGTGAGGCATGAGACTGGCCGTCAGGGAGAGAGAGCCCAGACAGCCACAAACCAGAGCAAGGCCGAGGGCTTGAGGGAAACGGAGGAAATGTGGGTGGTGGGCCGCATCTGGGACAAACCTGATAGAGATCCAGTCGTCCACATTCTGGCTGGCCATCAGGGTCTCCAGGTGATCCCGCCCCAAGTAGTAGGGAGGTCGCTCATTGATTTTCTGAGGCAGATGTTCCAGCAAGCCCACTGGGATGTACCTGTCCATGCCAGAAACAGAGCTCAGGCGAAGGTATGAGTGAAAAAAGGTTAGCTCAGTCTGCCATGGGATACATGGAGAAGATGACACTGACCCAGGCTCCTTCCTCAGCACTTGTAAGGCAGGTGAGTACTCACTGCACCCTTGCATTTGACAGGGGCCAGGTCCACCTGTGTAACTAGAAGACCCCTCCCCCCAGGTCAGCCTTCCCCCTCACCACTCTTCCTGATCTGCACCTGCACAAAAAGGACAGCCACTCTAGCAGGAACTTGCGGGTTTTCTCCACACCCTGCGTGTCAGAGCCCCAGTGCTCCAGGCCATAGTTGGTAAAGTCCCGTAAGATGTTGAATCGTTCCCCAGAGGAAATGTCCCAGTGCCGCTGCTCCTTGATCTCAGTGAAGAGCCACGGTTTGATCAGGGCTCCTCTGCAGAGCAGATACAAGCGCATCAGTCAGCAATTTATCAGTCAAGCACTTCTCAGGCACCCGGATGTGGGCACCGGCCACTGAGCTGGCCACATAATGAAGCCATCCCTGCTCTCCAGGACTTTTACTTACAACACACACCTGTTAGGGGGTGGTCGCCAGGGAAGGGATCTTGGGTACAGAGGCCCAATGGTGGGGAACCTGTGGTTTCAAGGCCACCTGTGGCCCTCTAGGTCCTCAAGGGCAGCCCTTTGACAGATTCCAAACTGCACAGAATAAATCCCCTTAATAAAAGGATCTGTTCTATAAAATGTGGACTCAGTCAAAAGGCTGTACCCAAGGACCTAGAAGGCCACAGGTGGCCCCGAGGCTGCAGTCACCCAGACTGGGAGCTAAGCCACAGAGCTGTGAATTGCTATGCTCTCTGGTAGCAATGGAGAATCAGCTCAGTCCAGGCTTCCAAGAGAAAACCAGCTGCCCAGTCTCCACAACCAAATGACTAAGACCTCATAGTCTTATAACCAAGAAGATTCATGATACCCTTTCCTCTTGACCATCTTGTGAGGTAAGGGGCACCATGATCATTATCCCTACTTTACAGACAGGGTCAGTGAGGCGAGGGATCAACTAGGAGGTGATCAGGGTGTAAAAGGAGCCCAGATGACCCTGACTCTAAACCCCTTACTCTTTTCTCCACACCATGCTGCCTCTCCCAAGCCACTAATGCCAAAATTAGATACTCCCCTTAAAATGATACCTACCTAATAACACCCAAAAAGAGAACAAAACACTAGACTCTGAACTACAAACTAGACCTTCACCCTGTTGCAACAATTGGGCAAGCAGCTGCTGTGGGGGTGGAAGACCAACACAAGCCCAACAAGGAGAATGCTGCCAGCACAGGTTCTTTTGATCTGCTTTACTAAGGAAAGCAACGTTAAGGGGTTAACAATCTTATTTCAATCCAACAGACAAATATCCCTCACTTAGTTCAGGGGGAAAAGCCAGCACCTGAACTTCAGAGCAAATACAAACATGGACAGACAGGCCAAATACAATTCCTAGTTACCAAGAAGGCATCTGGGCTCACAAGCTGAAGGGCTCTTAACTACGGCTGCCCAGAGTATGCACATCAGCACTCCTCCAAGAGTGAGAGCCCCAGCAAATAGCTCTGTTCTCTCTGTTTATACACTCTTTATACAACATCACCAAACGTCTTCTAAGTGACCAGAACTTAGGCTCTGGTCTTAGCAACTCCCCTTAGGACCCTGAGGGCTTCACGCCCGCATACGCTTAGCACCTAGCAGACAGGGGTTTGCACCTAGCGAGGCTCAATCAAAGGCACTTAATTAATGTATCATTCTAAAAGAGTAAAAAAAAAGTCCCAACTTAATTGATATTACACACCCAAATGCTACAGCTGCAGGAACTCCAAAGCTTGAGTCCAGAACTGTGACTTTGGCCAGCCCCTCCCCCAGAAACTGAGGCTCTCAAGGAGCGCCAACTGAGTACCAAGCTCTGGGCTGGGCTGGCTCTCTGGGGAAGCACACAAGGTCCAAGTCCTCCTCCCGAGAGCCCACAGCACAACACCCAGATCCGAAGAACCAAGCCTTACTTCTGAGAAGCAGCATTTGCATCAAGGGGTCAGCCCTTCACAGAATCATAGTTAGCAGCAGGGACCTCGGGGGCCACCCTTCTGTCCATCCAAGCCACACCTCCATCACAGCCCCAACAAGTAACCTCTGGAGCAGGAGAGCCACCACCTCCCCAGACAGCCCACCCTAATTCTGGACAGCTGCCCTTCTGAGGAAGGATTTTCCTCTATTGTGCCAAAATCTGCCTCCCTCAATGACACAGACAGCGGCCACTTCAGGGCTTAGCAGGCATCTTTACTAGTCGCTGGGGACAAAAACATGCCCAGGCTTCTCCCAGCCTGGTTGGTCCAAACTTGAAGTCTGTAAAGCCAAGTAAGAAATGCCAGAGTTCATGCTGTATTGGCATGACTTTCAAGACCCCAGGGACCTTCACATCACATCAGGTATCAGACCCAAGTGTGGTCTAGGCAGGTACTTTCAAGGTAGCAGAAACACTGCTCATCTATGGCCCTTAAGTCGCCAGCTGGGGGAGCTCAAGGTCTATGCGATGGAGGCTGAGATAGCAGCTAGAAGGTGCCAATGCTAAGACTCATCCTTTTTTTCCTAACTCTTGTTCCCACAAGCCCTCCACCAGCCCCCCTTCACAGGTCCTCCAGCTTCAGAAGGAAGGATCGCCACTTACTTACCGAGCAATCATAATCCCAGAAACACCAGTCCGCAAGGCGAGATTGGCATCTTCATAAGATAAAATGTCTCCATTTCCTGTCGTGGAGAAAACACAGCACTTAGAGCTCTAAGTGCCCTGGGGCCCAGCCCTGCCCTGTAGAGGAGAGAAGGACAAGAGGCCCTAGAGAGTATAATGACTTTCCTAAGATCACAAAGTAGTCAGCAGCAGAGCACCAACTTAAATCTAAGTCTCAGGATTCTACACTCAGTTATTTCCACTGCAGGATGCCAAGAGATGCTGTGAGCCCTGGAATATATCAGCCCATCTCACAGGAAGCCAAGTACAGCTTGAGACCCCTCCAAGGCTGCTGAAGTGGGCATCTCCAGGCACAGGGCTGTCCATTTTTGGGTTGACCATGAAGCCAAGCATGCATCTAAAGCCTTAAGCCCTCCGCCCGTGAATTACAGATGTCATTGGGCCCTGCTCTCCATCTCCTGACATTACCTTTGTTCAGATGAAAAATGTTCCTTGTGGCCCTTTGCCCTGAGCTGCCCGCTTCTTCTAAACATTTAGTGTCTTCCCTGAGCCCCTAAGCTGCATCTGCATCAAAGCCTTTCAACTTAGCATACAGCAGAGGCTCTTAATTTGGGGCTGGATATAGGAGGTGAGGGCTGGAAGGGGCAGTTTTTGAACTTGGATGGGAAAAACTACACCTTTAAAAACTGGTTTCCTTGGTAATCCTACGTATGTTATCTTGCACACTTAAAAATGTCATTCTGAGAAAGGGTCTACGGACTTTACCAGACTGTCAGAGGAGTCCATGACACCAAAAAGATTAAGACCCTTTTGGACGGAACTATCTTGGGGTGGGCACTCTATAACAAGAGAATGGTATGCTCGGGATGGGAGGACGCAATAAAGTCTAACAGAAAGACCATTGGATGTGAGTCAGAAAAGAAGTCTGAGTCCTGGACAGCCTTGAGAAAATCAATTCTTGTCCCTATTTTACAAATGAGGAAATTGAGGAAAAGAGAGGTTATTTGACCTGTCCAGCGTCACACAGTTAAGTATCTGAGGTGGGATTTGAACTCCAGTTTTTCTGACTCTTAAGGCCAGCACTCTCTCCACTACGCTACCTCTCCTGTAGGTAATGGAGATCCATTTACAGTAGCTCCTGCGGTTCCAGGTGGTGTTATGTGATCAGGACAGAACTCTGAGAACAGGATTCTGGCCATCTATACAAAAGAAGTGAGGAAGAGAGAGGAAGAAGGGGAAGGGGCACAGGACCTAGAAGGTGACACAGGCATACAGTGTACATGGACTTGGGGACCTGGGTTCAAATCCCAGTTCTGCCAATTACTAGTTATGTGACCTCTGGCAAGCCAGTTTTGCAGTCCTGGCACCTAACACAGCACCTGGCACACAGTAGGTGCTTAATAAATGCCTGTTTACTTGACTTGACCCAGATGAAAAAGGAAGACATTGAACTAGATAGTTTCCTAGCTTTATTTAAAATCCTATTATCCTCAGAGAGACAAGAGTGATTCATGGAAGACGGGACTAATGGGGGAAGCTGTGACACAAACCAGTGGCAGGTCCAGGACATACATACCAAAAAGGGGCATCGGGCTGGCCACATCTACACAGTGCTGTATGTACTGCCAATCGGCGCCCTTGGTGTAGCGCTGTTCCCGGGAGCGGCCATGGAGCTGCCCACAAGCAGGGGTAGGGAGAGAGAGAAGAGATCATCATCAATGCCCTAAGATTCAATAGAGAAGGAAGAAGGGCAACTCCCAATCAGGAGCATGATTCAGAACTGTCATGAAGGTACAGGAGGGGTCAACTTTGCCAAGGGCAGAGCTGGTGTGAGACAGGAGCCTGGAGGCCTCAAAATCAGGGAAGGCAAACAGCCTCCAAAGAAAGGGAGAAGCCTTTGGAGAATTCATATTGATCGTACAGTGGTTAGCTCCCCTGGGATTCCTTGTAACTTGACTCCTGATCTAACATCACAGATTAGAGCTGGATAGAAGGTCATCTTGGAGGTCATCTGGTCCAACCCCCTCATTATACAGATGAGGAAACCAAGGCCCAGAGAGATTCAGGGCCTTGATCTTAGCAGCTCTAGGGGACCTGAGGTCACACAGGTAGGAAGTGGCAGAGCGGAGATCTGAACTCAGATCCTGACTCCAAGTTTAGCACTTTAAGTACCACCTTCCTTCATTCGTCCATGCTGCCCACCCCCCCATTCCTAGTGTTTCCCTGCTCATCTGCATTTGGACGTTAGCCCTTGGCAGACCCCCAGTGTTGGTGAGGCTTTGCACTCTGGTGTGCAGAGGCTCGGAGGCATGAAGGAACCCTGAATTCTGAGGACTTCCCCTCTCCAGGACTCAGTTTCCTCAGCTATGCCACAAGAAGGCTGGACTAGATGGATCTCTAAAGTGCTTTCCAGATCTAAACTCTGTGCACCTCCCAAATTTAGGCCATATCCCCTTCCACTCCAGGTCAGGGAGTGGATCCTCGCCCCTTACTATGGGTTTGTGCATAGGCCCTGCCTCGGCCTGGATGAGGCATTGGGGCAGAAGACAAACAGGTGTGAAGCCTCAAACTACAAGGAAGAATAAAGCCTTTGTTCCACCCTGGGATCTAGGAACCACTCCCCGCTCTGCCACCAGGCCAGTGTGCCCCCCCCTCACCGTTGCAAGGGCCACTCCCCACTCTCGAAGTTCAGGTAAAAGTCGATGGGCCAAGTTAACCTTCTCCTGCACCCCTGTCCTGATCTTCACAGTCAGAGGCACATCTAGCACCTGGAAAAGAGAAGGCAGGGGATTACGACAGGGGTCACCCAGGCCTGGACTCTCAGGGTCAGGGCTCAGAGACAAGTGCAGGCACTTACCTGATTCATCCCTCGAACAATCTGCTCAAATTTGTTGGAGCGATTCATTAAGGCACAGCCCCCACCCTGTGAAAGAAGCATTGGGAAATTCTGAGTACTATTCGCTAGACCAGTGGTCTCCACATTTTTTTTGATCATACACTTCTATAGTTAAAAAATACATGAGTATATACCCCAATGTGTAGGTTTACTTATTTGTAAATTACATCTGTGTACATTACAAAACTGACACAAAAAATAGAATTAGGAAAAGAATGAGATGAAGATGAAATATTTGACCCTAGAGTCAGTAAGCTGTTGCTGGAGTTTACTGAGTGGGAGAGATGTGGTTAGAACCACACTTTAGGAAAACCACTTTGGCGCCTGTGCGGAAGATGGGCTGGAGATGGGAAGACCTGAAGCTAAAAAGGAGATTACAGAAACTGTCTGAGTGAGAAGGCAAGGACCTGCACAAGTGGGTGGCTGTCAGCACAGAGAAGGGGATGGATGCTGGACTTGTGGAAACAGAAATGACAACCTGTAGCAACTGAACTGATGTGTGGGATGAGGGAGAACACCAGAGTTGTGAATGTGGGTGCCCGGAAGGCTGGCCGCACTCAGGACAGTAATGGCTAAGGTGTCAAGAGGGAAGACTCTGAGTGGAAAGACAACGTAACAAGATCTGTGACCAGCCACAAGCTCTCCACGTCTGCTCCTCTTATGCGACTCACTCGTCACACCTCAAAGAGAGATGGGGGAGATGGGGCAGAGCAGAAACAGGGTGCTAGAATTTGGCACCTATGAAGCTCTAACGTGGAGGCCCAAGAAGAATGTAAGTTACAGGTGTGGTTTGAGGGGCCAACACCCGCTCAGGGGAGTGAGAGAAGCTGGGAGCTCGCAGAGAAGAGGAAGGAGGCGAGGAGGAGAAGGGCAGGGGTGGTTACAGTGGAGACAAGTCCATCACTGGCTCTCACTGGGAAAGTGAGCTAGGACCCATCTTCCCACCCTTCCCCTGGGGCTTCCAAACCCTTTGGCAGGGGTATGGGCACTAGCAGTCAAGAGCGGCTGTCTCAACAATAAAAACTATATCCCTCACAACAAGGTAACAGAATGCCTTGTAAATGGGTGAGCTCCCAGTCACCGGAAGGGTTGGAGAAAGGGCAAGGCGACCACCTGGTGAGGGGACCGATGAAGAGATTGCTACAAGATAGGAGTGGGGGGATGGGGACCAGACAACCCATCAGGGCCCTTTTTCCTCTACGGTTCAAGGATTCTTTCCATTTAACCCACTCATCCAAGGCTGTCATTGGTCAGGGAGGGGGGAAGCTGGCTGGGACACCTCAGTCTGATGGTAAGAAAGGGCCCAGAGCTGTGGAAACCTCAGCAGTCAGCATTCTACTACCTTCTTGTACACAAGGTCAATGGGGCAGCCGACGTTGATGTCCACAAAGTCTACCTCCACGGTCCGGTTCAGCAGCTCTGCACACTTGGTCATGGTGTCAGGAAAGGCTCCCTCCAGCTGTAGGGAGAGAGGACAGGACAGCTCCTGGACACACCCCTCCTGTCACACATCACCTAACCCACAGGCCCCACTCACCCCCACCGGCCACTAAGGAGCCAGACCTCACAGGGGCCAATAGCACTGAGTCCTCAGGGGAGAAGCCAAATGGCTTTTAGGCAAAAGCACTGGATTTGCAATCACTGGGCCTCAGTTCGAATTCCAGCTCTCTTACTACCTTGGGCAAATCCAGTGCCCTTTTTGATCGAGTATTCTCTTTTGTAAGATGAGAGGGCTGGACTAAATGCAGCTGTCCTCTGAAGGCCCTTTCAGAGGATCCTCTCATGCGATCCCATGAAGAGCAGGTATCCTTTTGACCCTAAATGAATTCCAGGAACCAGTGGTTTGCCCAACGCTGCCATGTTTATGCGTTGTCTTGTATGATATCACACGCAGAGCGCACAGTCCAGAAGGACTCCACTGCAATACCAGTTACACAGATCAATGACAATTTTTATACAGCCTCTTCTACGAGAGAAGCTGGGTATCCCTCAGAAGCCAGTGAGCCCCAATGTGTCCATAGGGAATCCTGGGCTCAGTGGCTTGAGGGGATGCAGAGGACAATAGCCGGGCACTTGACTTTGGTCTCCTTGGATCTCTCACCACGCTACTCTCCAGCTACTGCCCTAACACAGTGGTGAGAGACAGATGGATCCACAGTGTCTGTTGGGGGAACTGTGAACTCTCCAGTTTGGTGAGAGCATAAAGCGCTTGGAGAGGAATGTCAAAAGAAAGGCTGGAAAGAAAAGACAGAGCAGACAGAGGGTCACGAAAAGTCAGGTGACAGCTGAAATGGGGAACCAGTGAAAACTGTGGCGCATAGGAGCAACATGACCAGATCCATGCACAGGAGGAGACTGGAGAGGGCAAAAGGGAGACAAGGAGGCCTGCCTGCCGGGGCTCTTGGAGGAAGGATTCAGGTAGGAAGTGGGGAGGACAGAAGGAGGGCGGGAGCTGTGAGAATGGGCCAGATGCAAGAGATGTTGCTGAAGTCAACAGAATGTGACACCTGAGACAGGAGAGCTGAGGAAGAGGGGAGAAGTCTAGATTTGTAAATACTGGTTTTTGGTATGTTCAGTCATTTCAGTCATGTCTGATTCTTCCTCCCCCCATCTGGGGTTTTCTTGGCAAAGATAGTGAAATGCTTTGCCATTTTCTTCTCCTGCTTATTTTACAGATGAGGAACTAAGGCAAACAAGGTTAGGCCCGGAGTCACACAGCCAGCAACTGTCTGAGGTCAGATCTGAACTCAGATCTCCCTCACTCCAGGCCTAGGGCTCTATCCACTGTGCCACCTAGCTGCCTAGATTTTTTGGTTTTATAATTAATTACTTATTTATAATTATTTTATAATTAATTATAGCACCTAGCAAAACATTAGGCTCAGGGCAGCAGGGGCTCCAGGAGACCATGTACTTTAATCACTCTTTTCAGTGGAGGAGAAAACCAAGGCCCAGAGAGTGACTGAGTAGCCAGCGTGAGTATGGCTTGGGCAGGGCCTCGGGAGGGAGGGCAGACACTGACCTGGACACCAAAGAGGTCTTCCGTGTGGTGCCGTTTGAGCAGGGCCCATTCCGATGACTGGCCCTGGAGCAGGTTGGTGCACACAGCCATCTCCCCACAGGTCACATCAGCTCCAAATTGCTTGCAGATCCTCCGGAAGGGCAGATTGCCACACTGAAACCCCGAAACACAGAAATACACATAGCCTCATCAGAGCCAGACTGCCAGAGCCCTTCCAAGCAGAGTCTATCCCCACCTCCACCTTCACATCAAAGCTGCCTTCTCCTTCAAGGAACAGGAAGGGATGGTGAGTCACTAAGCATTTATCAAGGGCCTACTGTGTGTCAGGCACTGTGCTAAGCTCTGGGGATACAAAGAAAGACAAAAGACAACCCCTGCTCTCAAGTCCACTGGGGAGACAACATGCAAACAGCAACAGCAAACAAGCCATCTACAGGATTCAATAGAGATAACAGCCAAGGGAAGGAACCAGAATGAAGGAGGATTAGGGAAGCTTCCTGTAGGAGGTGGGAGTTTAATTAAATCCTGTTCCAACTCTTCAACAAAAGGCCAACTCTCTCCCAGAGGCCAGTTTCCCTGATAAAAAGCCTGAGCCAGCCTGACTCTCTGTGAAGTGGCCTGCCCAACAGGCAGCAGGGCTCAGCACTGAAGTCAGAGGACCATTTAGCCCTTGTG
Organism: Trichosurus vulpecula; assembly: GCF_011100635.1. NCBI lineage: Eukaryota > Metazoa > Chordata > Mammalia > Diprotodontia > Phalangeridae > Trichosurus > Trichosurus vulpecula. The sequence goes on from NC_050573.1 coordinate 72,257,122, forward strand.
GAACTTCCTGCTCTGTCAAATGAGGATGTGGGACCCCATTAGTGCCCAGGTCTCTTCAGCTCATAATCCCTTGATCTTTAGCCCAACCAAGTCAGAAAGAGACCCAAAGGCACAATATTATACAAATTACGCAGAGCACTTCTGTGGAAGCAAGATGCCGAAAGCAAAGGGTGTGCCACTGATGGGGGAATGGCTAGAAAACCTCTGGTCTACAAACATAATGGAATATATTGTGCAATGTGAAGAATTCAGAGAAAAGTGGGGAGATGGGAAGGAACCGCTGCAAAGCAGTAAAAGCAGAACCAAGAGAACAAGAGACTCAAAGATGACATAAATGCAATGAAAAAACCACTAAAGGAAAAATGAACCCAGAGGAAGGGGAAAAGTCACCTAAAGATCTAGAGATGAAATAATGAAACCCACTTCCTCCCTCCTGGAAGAGGAGATGAGGACAAAAGCATCACATACCCTGTAAGACAAGATTTCTGGACCATTTGCTCATTAAAGTTTCCTTGAAACAAAGGAGTAGGAAACAAACAGGGATAGCAAATTAACTAGGAGGCAAAGACAAGTGGAATCATGAAAACATATTTTAAAATAAAAATAAACAAATGTGCCGATTCTAATGTGTATAGGGTGGGGGGGGGGGGGAGGTTGGAGCAGCACACACATGGACAGGGGAAGGAAGAAGGGCCAGATGAGCTCATTGGCAAAGAAGCAACTTGAGAAGCCCCAAATGAATGTTCCCTCTGCGCTGAGTCTATCAATATCCCTGGCACCTGGGAAGGAATGAACAGTTATGGGCAGGAGCGAAGCACACAAGCTCGCCTTCCCTCAGCCCTGCCTGTCTCCAAACCCACTGGTAATTGTCTCCTGAGCCACAGGCTGCCAGCCTTGGCCTAACTGCACAGTGAAATAAATTCAACTGGCTTAGGCTGACAGGTTCCCAGAACCAGCAGCCCTATATGGCGTTACCCTGGAAGTGGGCATGGAAACCCAAACAAATAAGCAGGGAAGAAGCGATGATTGCCAGGGGGACTAGTCTGAAGCAGAAAGAACACTGGATCTCGATGCTAAGGACCTAAGTTCAAAACTCAGTTTGGATAGACCAGAGGAAAACTTTCTTTCAAACTGCTCCTAGGCCAAGGTATTATCTAAAGCTGAGTGTTCACAACATCTCTCCTCCATGGCATCCCAGGTAGCACTGCCATCATGCCATGGGAAGGTTCCTATCCTGGCACAGAGGCTGTCATACAGGCACACATGCCATTCCTTCCAAAAGGTTCAAGAATCCTTAGGGAAAGTACCTCACCCATCATCATGCCAGGGCTATCCTCATTTCATAAAAGAGTGAACTAAAGCCTGGGGGAGAGACCAAGGGCCTTTTATTCCAAAGGGACTGTAATGTTAATGGAATAGGAAGATCTTTCCCATCCAGTAATAGGCCTATGTGATCACATGTGCTCAATGAAGGATGTCTTACTGCTCTAAGCTCCGGCCCAGCTGTGATACATCCTGAGTCACAGACCCCACCAGGGGAGGGAAGCTTGCTTAGGGGAGGCTTGCTTGTAGGAAGGCTCTCACACCTTTTGGCACTAAGTTGATTAGGCACTGTGTCACAGGGTTGGGATGCCTTCTGGCTCTGAGAAGTGTATATATACTTTGAGTTGGCATTTTGCTTTGGGGGCTTGCTTATGAAAAGCACTCTGTGATTCCCCCTGCTCAGATGTAAAGGCTCTCTCGATCCAGTGATGTATGTAAAGTGTATAGCAATACTGCATTGATTCAGGCAGTCAGAGCCCTGTCTGTTGGTCTTTACGCTAATTTCTCTGACATTCAGGGTGCTGACCCTTCCCCTGAACTAGTGAATGTAATTAAAAGTAGGATGGTTAACCCCTTTTTGAACAGACTAAAGAACCTGTGCTAGCAGGACGTCCTGGGTATGCTAGGGTGCTTGCTGTTACAGGGACCCAGGGTTGTAATGATGCCTAGGGATGATTTCTAAACCTATTCTAATTTGGACCAGGACGGTTCCTTCTTTGTGTACGAATCAAGAAGAGGGACCAAAGGCATAAATTACATCCACACAAACCACACAAACTTGGTTTCCCAAAGAAGCATCACAGAACAATGGCAAAAGCAATAGACACGGAAGGAAAAGACTTGGCTTTGAGCCTCAGCTCTACTGGTATGTGACCTTAGGTGAGTACCACCCCCCTACCCCCCGGGCTTTCATTTCCTCACCTGTAAGATGAGGAGGGGTTAGAAGAGACAATCTTGAAGGTTTCTTCCATATCTAAGTCCTATGAGCTAGTGCCCAAAGACCCTGATCCCACTGCCCTTTTGAACCTGACTTTGCTCATCTGTAAAAAGGGGAGTAGGTGCAGGGGCGGGGGGTGGGGAGCAGCTAGGTGGAACAGTGAGTAGAGCACGGGCCCTGGGGTCAGGAGGACCTGAGTTCAAATCCGGCCTCGGACACTTGACACGTATACTAGCTGTGTGACCTTGGGCAAGTCACTTAACCCCAACTGCCCTGCCAAAAAACAAAACAGGGGGCTAGGATAGAAGGTGGTCTCCGAGGCCCCCTCTCGTCTGATATCATGTGGTCTTCCAGTCCTGCAAGTCTAACAGAGAGCCAGCCTGCCTCTCGATAGAGGGCGCAGGGACTTACCGTGGTGAGCGGGGCCAGGTACAGCTTGTTTTGGATGCTCAGCTAGAAAAGAAGAAGACAGGATGACCAGAGTGGAAGGAGCTGTGGCAGAAGGGCTTGGTGAGGGGGTGGCACAGAGGGGTCACTAGGCTTCACAGGGAAAAGGAGATGGCATGAGGCCCTTCACAATGGCGCCACATTCTCTTCCCAGGGTCCTCTCTCACCACTTCCCATGAACCTCCTCTGCTTGACCCCATCCCCTGCCTCTCTGCACGTGCCTCCTCCCCTTCCTATTCTGGACATTCTTCACATCTCAGTTCAAGTTGTCCATACCCTCCGGACACCTTTCTGACCACTCCAGCACACTCTGACCTCTGACTCCCCCCAAGCCTCTGGTGATAAGCACACTCATGACCTCTAGGCACTATCACTAGTGTTGCTACTTAACCCTTTAACTGTTATTCAAACAGTGAGCTCGGTCTCCACTCAAGCAGTAGGAGATAGAGCTGAATCACATCTGGGAAACTGCCTGACTTTTAACAATCCCAGACTGCACGTTGTTGTTTAATTCTATTTTTTAAATTCAGTTTCATTTTAAGCTCCAAATTCTCTCCCTTCCACCTTCCCTTCCCCTCCTTGCTTTCTCAAGAAAGCAAGAGAAACAAAATTCATCACAGCATACAGTCAAAGCAAACCAACATGACCGCACTGACCACACTCAAAACCCCAAATCCATCATCGCCAACCTGCCTCCTGAGACCATCACCTCCTTATCAAGGGGTGAGCAGCAGGTTTCCTCAGGAGTCCTCTGGATTTCCCCAGGGATACTATGGGGATAGGGGTAAGAACAATGGCCCCAGAGCTAGAAAACCCAGGTTCAAATCTCATCTCTAATGTTCCCCACTTGCATAACCTTGGGCAAGCCGCTAACCGGCCCAGGCCTCAATTTCTCATTCGTAAAACGAAGACGATGGCCTCTAACGTCCTGTCCAGCTCTAGAGCCACTGTCCCCTGGCGGTGACTCATGGACCTCCACTTTCCTAACTTTCCCAATAACCAAGGGGTAAGAGAAAGACAAGGAGTGGGCATCCCTGCCAGCTCTAAATCCAATGGCCCAATCTTCCTATTAGAGCTTTCTAGATGTGTGTGACTTGTCTTTTCCATAAGACTGTAAATTTTTCAGGGAACAAGGAATGTCATCCTTAAGGTTAGCGCAGGGTCAAATACCCAGCGGGAGGTCAGTATAGACTTGCCGAACGGAAGATACAAAGTACGTGTAAGTTACCCCGGCCCCTTTTGGCAATTACAGTCTAAGGCCAGAGCTGGCTCTCATCACAGGAACAAGGTCCTCTCAGTGGAAAGTATGGGCCAGGCAGTCAAGGAAGGTCAGACTAAGAAGAAAACCTGGCACCGCTGTCATACATACCCTTTTCTTCTCACAGGGCCGGAGTTTGATAAGGTCCTCATCAGTCAGGTGCCCTGAGGAACAGACAACGTTTCTCTGGGGGGTGGTTCCTTGCTCTAGGATCCCTGAAACAGTTTCTGACAGTGGTAACCCTGATTCAAGACTTTCCAGAGACTCATGGGCATCACCACTGACAGAATTCTGGGCCATGTGTCCCGGAAAGTCGATGGAGGCCTCCAATTGTTCACCCTTAGGTGCCTCAGGCCCAGCAGTAGAAGTTGGGGTCTGGTCTTTCCCAGTCCCTACCCTTCCTGACTTAGACAGCTGCTTCAGGTACTTCTCTGAGTGCTCAAACTGGACTTTCTTCTTTCGAAGTTGATGCTGTAGGTCTTTGCTGAGACCATTGCTTGTGAGTTTCTGGCCCTCCCATTGTTTCACCAGCTCCTCCTTCACCAGATTCTGGTTCTGGGGACCGAGGTGGGCCCTGGCAAAACGGCACGTCACACCATAGATGCATTTCCCAAAGGTCTCAAACAGGACACACTTGTCCCCAAGGTCTGGGGGTTTGGAGGCCAAGTAAGTGTCCACATCGTGCAGAAAGCGGCAGCGTTCACCAAAGAAGCATTTTTCAGCTGACTCCTTGACAGAGGAGATAGAGGGGGTAAACTGTGGTTATAAATGGCTGCACGAGCAGCCAGTGTGTCAGCTTGTTTTGAGAGGATCCTATGGGGGGAATGAAGAAGGGAGTGCTGGGAAGTGACAGAAGCGTAAAAAGCCATCAATAAAATGTTATTCTTTGTTCATGATGCTCTAAAAAGAAGCATGAGAGAAGAGAGGAAGAAAGAGAGAAAAAGAGAGAAAGAGAGAGAGAAAGAAAGAGAGAGAGAGAGAAAGAGAGAGAGAGAGAGAGACTCTTCAGAAGCAGGAGGTTTTCAGGCAGTCTGCAGGGTGCCCTGGGGGTACGTACTCTCTCACCTATCCCCATCTGACCTTGGGCCCACTTCAGAAAGCAGCAGGACACCCATTACTAGGCACCTGGCCATGGGACAGCCAGAAAGCTAAAAGAGTCCACAGCTCCAGGCACTGGGCCTTTCTCTACAAGGAACTCACTATGGAATTTGAACCAGCTACTTCACTGGTCTAGGATTCACTTTCCTCATCTATTAGTAATCTCACTAGTTTGGTCTGCCTCCCTGGGGTGTTGGGAGGCCCAGAGCAAGAGAACAATGGTGTTGGCACTTTCAGAAGTTAAGGAACTTTCCAAAGGGACTTACATCTGTTACCTCATTTGAAGGATGGGATGTGATTATAGGACAGTGAAGGATCTTATCAAATACAAGGCCTATAAAAAGAGACTATATGCAATTGAGGTTCAAAAGCCCCAAGGCCAGGACACCAAGCAAGGACATTCCTGGGAGAATGTTGTCACTTAATCATGATACTCCACCTCACACTGCCCAGGCAATACCTACTGAAGAGGATTAAGCTCTAGGCAAAGACTGAGGCCTGGCCTGAGGACCCTCCAAGCATGCTGTGGAGTTCCTTAGACCAGAGACTCAAAACCAAGGACTGCTCCCCATCCACAGTAGCTGAGATGGGCTCACCTGGACCAGGGATGGGCATAACCTGTTGTCATCATAACGAGTTGGTTTCATGTGGGGTCTACTCTTATTCTGGCCCCGGACTTTCTTTTTCTGCTGGGGCTCCCCCTCTCCCACTCCTGAAGGCTGCCTTTCCAGACCCTCCACTTTCCCATCATCAAGCTTGAGTCTTTTGGCTCCAGGCTCAGAGGAGTCGCAGCAAACAGATGATCTCGTCTCAGCTCTGTCACTGTCTGGCTCTCCCACAGCCTGGTCCCCTGTGCTTTTCCCTCTGGTTTCAAGGAACGTATGGAACTGCTCCTTTGTGGTGAGGTACCTGTAGAGGGGAAAATGTGGTCTTGCTAACAAAATTGGAATCTCAGAGACAGAAGGGCCCTCAAAAGGCACCTAGTCTAATCTGTGCCTGAACAGGAATGATGCCTCTCCACAACATTCTCAACAAGTACTCAGACTGCAATTAAAGATCACCTGTGTTGGCAAATTCACTAGTAAGTATACAGCATGGTGCTGGTTCTCTTATGTCATACCAAACAAATCAGCTCCCTTGGCCTCAAGAGAGCCCTTCAGATCATAGGCTTTAGAGCTGAAAGGAAACTTAGGAGATCCTCTGAGTGCATCCCCTCATTTTAGATCAGGAAACAGAGGCACAGAGAAGGATGGTATGTTCGTTGGTCTTAAGTAGCAAACCAGGAATTTAGCTCTGAGTCCTCTGAGTCTAGGCTCATGGTGCTTTCTGCTATACAAGGCTGCAGACATGATCAAGTCTCCCAGAAAATGGTTCTTCTGTAAGTTAAACTTCTCCAATTTTTTCCACTATTTTCATACAGCATTCTGAATCCCTCACCATTGTGTCATTCTCCTCTGAATACAATGGCCTTTGTCACCAGCCCTCTAAGTGGCATCCAGGTCTAGGAATAACATTCCAGATGACTATTACTTCCTTCAAACTATATGCAAGATTATGCAGGACCTTTGGGCACCTTAGTTATCTTTTTGAAAGTCACCTTGCAAGGTTGGCTCATATTAAATAAACGGTCAACTCAAACGGCCAGATCCTGTCTTCATAAACTGCCGAGCCAGGGCAACAAGGCTGGACCAAATGAACTCTCAACTCCCTTCCGGTGCTGGGGTTGCAGACTTGCACTGGCAGCAATTTGAGTAGAGCAGATGTTTCTTCCAATGTGGTGTGTGGTGGATTTTAAGAATCTAACTGCAAGGCTTAACCTTCGCTCCTAAATTTACCAAGCAGGAGACGTATATAGATGCATGGTCCAGTCATAAAAGAACTAGGTTAAAATTCTAGCTCTATGGACTTACTACCTTTGTGACCTTTCCCTCATCATTCTTATCCACTGTGGGCAAGTCTTGTGGATTCTCCCTCCATAGCATCTTCCCATTCATTCCCTCCTCTTCCATCGAATAGCCACGACATTCTCAGCACCTCTCTAGTGGACTACTTCGATAGCCTCCCTACCTCCAGCCTTTCCCCTCTCCAACTATAGCTGTCCAACCCACGCTCCTAAAGTATAGATCTGACCATAACATTCCCCTGTTCAAGAAGGTCCAGGAGTTCCCTAAAATACAAATCCTTCTGTTTAGCATTTTAAAAAGCCCTTCAATATTTAGCACCAGCCTACTTTTCCAGCAACACGGCACATCAGTCTCCTTGAAAGGTTTTACATTCCGGATAAAACGGCTTATCTACTGTTCCCTGTATGGACACGTACACATTACACCGGGCCTTTGCATGAACTGTTCCTCATGCCCCGAAGGCATTCCCTCCTCACTCTCCTGGCATCCCTAACTTCCTTCAAAGCTCAACTCCAGGGCTACTCCCTACGGGAAGCCTATACTGTACTAATCCACCCAAGTTCCTTTCTCTCCTTCCCACCGCCCCACCCCAAGTCCTCTGCCACTTTTTACTTATTTTGGGGTTGGTCAGAGGGAACAGAAGAAGTAGTCGCCCTACACTAGACAAACTACAAATCCCAGCATGCAAGGCACCACGTGCCTGCCGGCACTCATCCCAGCATGCAATAGTGGCCCATCGGGCACTCCAAATCCCGGCATGCAGCTCGGCCCGCCAAATACGAAATCCCAGGATGCAGCGCGATTTAAATCAGTCACTAAACCCCGGCATGCAGCGCGGCCCCTGTCAGAAAGCAAGTCTCTGCATGCCGTAACCCTGCCCCAAGCCGTCACGTTCCCTTCACCCTTGCTACTCACTGGGGTTTGATGGGTGCCACGCCTCGCTCGGAAGGTCCGGTGTCCACAACCCCGCCGAGTGGGGCAAGGGTTTCCTCCGCCATGGCCAGGGCCGCGGACCCAAGCGAGAAAGGGTTTCCCGTGCGGCGCCTGCGTAGAAGCGAGCTGGCCCACGTGCACTGGCGCGCCTACTCTGCGTGTGCGTCCTTACGTCTTACGGGGGCTTGCCGTGCGTGCGTGTGCGTCCTCTCCCTCTGCGCTCGGTTTCGCTTGTACGCGTGGGACTCAGCCCTTTCCTTTTGGGCGTGTGCGCCTGCGCAGCACCTCCCGGAACCGGCCCCCTCCCCCTTCCTTTTCGCGGATTTGCTTTGCGCTTATCCAGGAGGAAGGAGGCGGGGCTTCGGGGAAGGCGATTCTCAGGTGTGGTGACCTGAAGGACCTGGCTTCCCTGGCTTTGGAAATCTCCGGGTGGGGTTATCTTGCAGGGCTGTGTAGGGGAGACAACCTTCCCGTCTTCTTTTTGTGGGAGGCGGGCTCACGGCAAGTCTTACCTTCAGGGTTTTGAAAACGGACACTTCCCCACGCCCACCATCTAGAGTGTAACCCTCTCCCCCGAAGCCCCCAGCCCTGACTTGACACCCTGTGTCCTAAAGCCACCCCCCGCCGCTCTGATATCCTGTCTTAAGGACCCCCTAGCTGTGACAGTCAGAATCTTAAGCCCCTTCCGCCAATCCTGACCGCCTGTGTCCTAAAGTTCCCTCTCAGCTCTGATATATTCTGTTCTAAGGGTACCCCCTCCCACCCTAAGCACTGACATAATATTTGTAAAGTGCCTACCTAGCATAGTGCCTGGCACATAGTGCTATAAAAACGCTTATTACCTTCCTCTTCCTAAACCCACCCCTATATCTGATAGTGTCCTAAGCCCCACCCCCAATTCTGACCTGAGTCCCAAATCCCACCCCCCAAATCCTGAATCCTAAGCACCAGTCCCCCGATCTGTTCTCTAAGGGCTGCCCCACCCCCGCCTCTCATGTTCCGTGTTCTAAGTTCCCTTCCAGCTATAACAGTCTTTGTCCTAAGCTCCTTTCCAGTTCTAAAGCTGGGTGGCCCAGCTTTATTTCAGGAGTCCGTGATTCTACTCTAGGAAGGGTTTGAGGAGTAGATCACTAGCCAGCCACAGAGGCAGGCTACGGTAGTGATGGAGTTCTTCAATTATCCACACGTTGAATCGAGCTCACTCTCTGCCGAAAGCAGAGCATCTAAAAACTAATTGACTTGCTATAGTGATCAATTTCATACTTCAAAAGGGGAATTGCTATTCTGGATCTGATTCTTAGGAACAAGGAAGAACTGAGCTAGAAATGATGGAAACTTTTTGGAGAAGTGACCAGTCCATCCTAGAGTATATAAGAGGTGAGGAACATTGGGAATAGTCTGATGTGCACCCTTGATTGGGAAAAAGCAGATCTCTGGGTTCAGAGGAAAGATAGAAACCCATTCCATCCCAACTGCTTCAGGGGAACGTCAGCTCAAGAGGGGTGAAAGGCTCAGGAATGAAATTCAGAAAACACAAAAGGAAACCATTCCAGAGAGGAGAGAAAAAAAGGATTTGTCTAAATGTGGATGCATAAGGAGCTCACCAACCAACTTAGATTTTTAAAAAATATACAGAAGATGGAAGTAAGACCACCAATCAATCAATCTTTATTATAAAGTACCTTCTACCTCCCAAGTACTGTGCTAAGTGCTAGAGATATAAAAAGATGCAAAAGACCCTCTCTACCCTTCAGGAGTTTACAAACTAATGAGAGAGATGGCATGCAAAAGAAGATAAATCTAAGAGTGTGTCATAGCTTTAGAAGTGTTAGAAGGGGAGGGAGGTTCCAGGGTGAGACCAACTGAAACATGTTATTGATGTCTGGATTGTCAGAAGCACAACTGAGAAGAGGACTTGCTTGGAGAGGGGAGAGGTTTGAGGCCAGCAGTCTAATTAGGAGGCTCTTAAAGTAGTGCATGCAAGGGGTGATGAGACCCTGAACTAGAGTGGTGACTGAGTGGAAATGATGGGATGTATACAAGAGATGTGGAGATAAAAATGGAAATAGAATGTGGTGTGAGTAAGAGTGAGGAGTCAAGGTGACACTGAGATTGAGAACCTGAATGAATGGGAAAAAAATGATCCAAAAAGAGGTAGATTGGGGCAGGGGGGATGTGTTCTGTTTTAAATTTAAATATGTTGAGTTTAAAGTACCTATAGACATTCAGTTTGAAATATCCAATTGGCCATTTGATATGTGACTGGAACTCTGGAGAAGGACTAGGATTGAATACTGTATTTAGATCTGGGAATCATCTGCATAAATATGCTAATTGAACCTATGAGAGCTGATAGGAAAGAAAAGAGAAGAGGGCACAGGACATAGCCTTACTCCCAATTAATGTGCATGACATGGATGAAGATCTAGGAAAGGAGATTAAGTAGTCAGAAGGGTAAGAGAGAATAGTGTCACAAAACTCCAGAAAAGAGAGTATCCAGGTGATGGATGCTACAGAGAAAAGAAGAAGATTGAGAAAAGACTATTAAATCTAGCAATTAAGAGATCATAATTAGCTTTGTAGAAACAGTTTCTGCTGAACTGTGAGGTCAGGAGCCAAATTGCAGAAGTTTTAGAAGAGAGTGAGAGAGGAAGTAGAACCACCTAGAAAGATTTCTTTCTCAGGGGGTTTAACCAAGAGAGTGGTGTGTATGGGCTGTTCAAGTGGACTAGCACCTCTAGTGGGAGGGCTGCTAATCCACCTTTGGTGTCTACCTGGCACTCAACTCTCACCTGTATCTCCAAGAAGATGTAGCCTGCCCAGTGGCCACATTCCATAAACCATCTCAACAGATAGGCTAAACCAGGTTGAAGGTAACTGACAAGCTTCAAACCTGTCAGTGAGTTTGGGGGTGTCTGCCTCAAGCACGTGGAGACTTCACCAACGGCAGATGAGAACAATTTGTGCCAAGGAGCCAAGAAGGTGGCTGAAGCAGGTGCTGTGGAGTGCTTAGAGCTTGGTCAGCATTGAAGATGCCAGGGCCATCCACTTCATCCTGGGCCATTTCCAGTCATCTTGATTTATCTTGCCATTGGACCTTGATGACTCTGGAAAAGACAGTGAAGCTGATGGGTTTGTGCAACTCTGCCTCAGTTAAGTCCAATTCAGGCATGGGTCAAGACATCACCTGGGATGTCATTGGTCCTCTTCAGAAATGAAGGACAGGGGCAGCTAGGTGGCTCAGTGAGTAGAGCATCGGCCCTGGAGTCAGGAGGACTTGAGTTCAAATCTGGCCTCAGACACTTGACACACTGTGTGACCTTGGGCAAGTCACTTAACCCCAAATGCCCTGCCTTTCCCCCTCCAAAAATAAAATGAAGGACAAACAACAACGAAGAGAATAGGAAAGAGAATGATAGGCAGAAGGGATTGTAGGATCTACTGAGAAGAGGTTTAGAACAGCCCATCTGGTAAGTGGGATGGAGATAGATAAAAATAAGCATTTATTAGATGTCAGACTCTGTGCTACATTCGTGGAATATAAATGCAAGCAAGACAGTCCTTTCCCTCATGGAGCTTATATTCAAATGGAAGACAACACATATAGTGGGTCCTAGTGGGGAAAGAATATTTACCCAGGAGCAATGTGGCAGGTAAAAAGAAGGAAGTGGAATCTAGAGAGAGTCAAAGTAAGAGTAAAGTGAAGCATGGCTGGGATCCTTCCTGAAAGGGTGGTCCTGGGGACAGTCACCCACAGGAGAGGAGATCCCCAGGGGTGGAAGCAGAGAGAGATTAGGTACTTTTCACTGCTATTGCTAGGGGGAATCCTTAAACAAACAAGAAGTGATCATGATAAGTAAAATAGATATCTTGGGAGTTTTTTTATAGTAAGTATCTCTAATAAAGGTCTTATAGAGAGGGAAGTAACACAAATGTAAGTCAAGGAACTATTCCATGTGAATAAGTGGTTAAAGAATATGAACAAATGACTCTCCAAAGAAGAATTACAAACTATTTACAATCATAAAAGATTGTTTCATATCACTGTATTAAGAGAAATGCAAATCAGTACAATTCCAAGGTTTACCTTATACCCAGTTAGTTGACAAAGATGTTAAGAGAATGGGAAGTCAGTGTTGATGAGGCATAGAAAGTTAGTCCTACTGTTATTGGTATTTTAAATTGTTGGTGGAGCTGGGAATTAATCCAGTTATTTGGGAAATTATGCTAACAAAGTTGCTGAAAATGCCCATATCTTTTGACTCAGAGATCCCATTGCTACCTACAAACCCCAAAGGAAGTCAAAGAGAGAAAAGTCCTATATACACCAAATATTTCTAAGGACACTATAGCATCAAAGAACAGGAAACAAAATAGATACCCATAAATTTGGAAATAGCTAAATAAACTGTGGTACATGCATGTAATGGAATATCTTTTTGCCATAAAAACAATAAATATGAAAAATACAAAGAAGAGTGGGAAAACTTATATGAACTGATACATAGTAAAGTAAGCAGAAATAAGAAAAACAATGTAGATAAATAAATCATTTACTAAGCATTCAACTGCGCCAAGCACTGGTGATGCAGTGGTTAGAGCACCAGGCCTGTAATCAAGAAGACCGGAGTTCAAATTTGGCCTTGGGCACTTATTAGCTGTGTGGCCCAGGGCCAGTCATTTAATCTCTGTTTGCCTCAGCTTCTTAGATTGTAAAATGGGGATAATACTGGCACCTACTAATAGGAGCCACTTAGCATAATGCCTAGCTTGAAGTAGGTGCTAAATATTAGGGATACAAATACAATCAAGCCAGACATATCCTGCCCTTGAGGAGTTTTCATCCTGATAGGGAAAACTGTACTTAACAGAGGCTAGAAAAGGGGTCTGGGTAGGGTCCACTGTAAGCAGCTGCATGGTGAGATTTCGAGCTCATTACCACCAAGATAAGGTGAAAGTGAACTTTCACCAAAATGATGTCCAAGGTTAGCTATTGGGGGGAAGTGAGAAGACATTGATGTAGGCAGCACTATGAGAAGATCACTACAACAACATAAATGGAAAGAACACAAACACAGAAATCTGAACACCATACAGTAACCAAGCTTGACTAAAGAAATTATAAGAAAATATACCTCCCTCCCCTTGCAGAGGTGGGGAACTGTGGATGTGCAACATTGCAAATACTGTCAGTCTTGAGCTGATAGTTTCACTGAAATGTTTTCTATTTTGATCTTGTGCGGGGAATATCTCTGGATAGGAGAGGGATGTATCTAGAAAATGATGGTTATACAAAAACAAAATCAATAAAAATATTTCAAAGTGGTGTGGCTTAATAGGAGTATTAGACTTAGGTTCTAGTCCTGGCTCTAAGACCTTAAAGCAAGTCGTTCCACCTTGTTAGGCAGCCATTTCCCCCATCTGTAAATAGGTGTATCAGCCAAGATAATCCATGAAGTGTTTAACTTTATATATGGAGGGGGTTCGCCTGCTCAGTTGATAAAAATCACAGGACTGAGTAATGTGTTGAAGCGTGAAGACTATCCATGTCACATCACACCTTTCTGAAGTTTGAAGAAGTCTTCGTCTGTGAAATGAGCATAATCACAGCACCAACCTCTCAGGGTGTTGTGAGGATCAAAGATCATCATATTTGCAAAAGGTGCTTAGCACAGTGTCTAGCACACAGTAGGCGTCGTACCAATACTCCCTTTTCTTTCCCCTTCTCTTTGATGAAATTGGAGAATGTTTACCTACTAACTGGTCAAATATAGGTCACACCTCTGGTAACCTTAAAAAAATACTACACAAAGGCAGAGCCCCCAAGATGTCAGAGTAAGTAGGAAGCAGTAGAGCAAGCACCCCTTCCCCACCTCACCCCTTACTCCTAGAAAACATCTAGAAAATTCTTCAGACTGAAACCTGATGGAGAAATTCAAGAAAAAAAAATCAAAGCAAGTAATTTTTCCAGCCAAGGTTGGTATAGGGAAACAGAGAGGTCTGTGGTCACACCGTCTTGGGACGTATGAATACAAGGCAGGGGGAGAGGAAACTTGGCCAGAGCCCCAGGTAACCACCTAATGTCTATTAAAAAATTGGCTTTTTGGAGAGGTAATGGAAAAGTAGTGATGAACTATGAGCTAAGTAGACTGCTGGAAGAGGAGCCCACTTACTTACTGCCAGATCTAGATAATAGTTTAGAAGGTGATAGCAGAATTGGGTATTGGTCTCTACCAAGGAATCGGGGAGCTCAATCAAATGTAACCCAACCACAGAGAAACCTTTGTATAAATAATAGAAAAGGGATGAATTCCAAGGGTACATAAGAGAGTATGATAACCGGCCTGAGCCATGCACAAGGTCAAGATCAGGACTGCAGGCCAATACAGAATCAGCCTCTGCCCAAAATAATATTCTAATTGTAGAAATTCCTAAGGATCTACTGGCACTTCTCTAGGATAAAGGCAAATGATATGCTAATCAAATTTGCAGGTGACAAAAAGTTGAGAGGGTTAGATAACATACTGGGTGACAGAGTCAAGATCCAAAAGGATTTTGACAGGCTAGGCAGGGGTGGAGAACCTTTGGCCTTGAGGTTACACATGGCCCTCCAGGTTCTCAAGTGCAGCGCTTTAATTGAATCCGAAATTCACAGGAGGGCCGCATGTGGCCTGGAGGCCCCAGGTTCCCTACCCCTGGAGAACATTGGGTTTAAGATGAAATTCAGTAAGTTTTATATTTGGGCACAAAAAAAAATCACTTCAATATGGAGGAAACATGGTTAGATAGTTTGTCTGAAAACGGTCTGGGAGTTTAAGTGGACTGCAAGCACAGTGTGTCAGTAGTGTGATATGGAAGCCAAACTCTAGAATCTTGGGCTGCATTGAGGAGCACAGCTTCCAAGAAAAGAGAAGTGATAGTGCCATTGTGTGGGCTCTGCCCTTGTCAGATCTTGTCTGCAATATTGTGTTCAGTTATGGGCACCATAAGAAGGACGTTGATAAGCTGGAGAACATCCAGAGGAGAGCAAGCAGAATCGTGAAGGACCTTGAGTCCATGTCACATGAGGAGGAAGTAAGAATGTTTAACCTGAAAAAGAAATGATGCATCTCCAAGAGCTTAATGTCTTAAGTATTTTAAGGGCTGTCAAGTTAAAGAGAGATTAGACTTATTCTGTTTGGCCCCAGATTGCAGAACCAGGAACAACAGGTGAAAATTGCAAAGCCATTTAAGCTTGATATTGGAAAAACTTCAAACAGGTAATAGAACACTAGACCTGGAGTCAGGAAGACTTGAGTTCAAATCAGACCCCAGACATTCACTAGCTTTGTGACTCTGAGCAAGTCACAGCTTTTGCCTCAGTTTTCTCATCTGTAAAATGTAACAGTAGCTCTTGCTTTCCCAGGGTTATCATGAGGATCAAATGAAATATTTATGAAGCTCTTTGCAAAACACTATATAAATGCTATTATTGTTATTAACAATTAGAAATGTCTAAAAGTGAAAAGGAATGTCTCAAGATGTAGTGGGTTTCCTCTCCTAGGAAATCTTTAACAGAGGCTGGATGACCAATTGCTGGGTATGCTATAGTGAGGATTCCTTTAGTGTACAGGTTGGACTAGATGGCTGGTGAATTCTCTTCCGTTGGAGGAATGGCTCTAATCCCAGACACCTCTTAGTTCAGATACAATGATGGGACAAGGTAAGGCTCTGCAGGTCACTGAAAAAGAAGAGGTTGACTTTGCCCAAACACAGTAAGGACTTACATCAAGGATACAGAGGTACTTAGCTTCTGTGGGCATGGCAGCCTTCATCTCCAACTGGAAACTCATCTGGTCAATATATCACTACAGTTGGGTCATTTATACGGTCTCAGGCACCTGCGGAGTCTTGGAGACTCCAACTACATATGTCTGGGACCTTTCATGCCCCCAGACCAGGAAGCTGCATCAGGAAAACTGGGAACAGTCCAGTTGTGACATCAAGAAAACCCTGGTCCATTACACCTTCCAGATATGTATGACTAACAACCAGCCTGAGGTCATCCAGAAGATCGGGAGCGCAACAGCAAGAGTTACAAAACTATTCAGGCAGTGAACAGACTGAGTTATAATTTGGGAAAAATGCCAAAAAAAACCCAACACCCCTTCATTGATGGACATATATTTTATCATGCCATGTATTCTTGTTCTTTAACTATGTGTCACTGATGCGAATGCAGTGTTGCTATGCATGTTGATATACAAAAGTCTGCATTATACCACTGGTACATACCATAGTCTAGTATATGGTATTGTGCATATACCATTGTGACAGGTACATTGCAGTTTTTCTGTGTGTGACGTATATTCCATTATTGTGTGTAATAATATTGTATGTAATAATACATACAACCGTGTATTTGGCAGTGAGTGCTCTGATAAGCCTGGGGCGGGAGGGCTTTCATAGAAGAATGTTAATTTCTGGATTGTTTGAGAACTATTCCTCGTGGACTTTGATGACCCTCTTTAGTGCAAAGTACTGGGAAAGACATTGGAAAGGACACTTCCTAAGCCTCCACAAGTCACTAGAGAGTTATCCAGAACTAAAAATGTGGATGAACATACCAAAAGCACCCCTGTTGATTTTCTGGGAATAGCAAATGTTTAACTGAGGAGAGAATTGGGAGAACAGTTCCCCATACCCAAGCCTAGTTGCTGAAACTACAGAAGGGGAAGGTATTTTGACTTTGTCCCATCATTGCATCTGAAGTAAGAGGGATCTGGGGTTAGAGCCATTCCTCCAACAGAAGGGAATTCATCAGCCATCTAGTCCAACCTGCACACTAAAGGAATCCTCACTATAGCATACACAACAATTAGTCATCCACTCTTTGCACCTGTTAAATTAAGTGCAAAGCTATATTTATGGCCTATTCCTCCATTATGAAATGTGAAAAAAAGTTTTCTGATGGAACTACAGAATCATTAACTATTGACTGGTAAAGGCTAGGCCATGCCCCTGATAGCTTCCCCCCATGAAACAACACCAACAACACACGCTGTAGGGATAAGCAGCTTCAAGAAGTGTGGCCTCTGGCAGCAAAGAAAAAAAGCTGACTGAATTTGAAAGAAAACTGTCTCTAGAAGTAGAGAGTGAATCTACAGAGAGAAGCAGATACAAAGAACCAAGTTGAGCAACTTAACCAGTGTGGATGCTGTGCCCAGAGGAAGAACAGCAGGAGAACATCACAAGAAGAGAAAGGGCATTGGAACCTTGAAGTTCTAAAGGCAGGAGAAGCATTAGCCACAAGCATTCCCTACGTGTGTGCTTCACTGCCAACGTATTCTAAATTTATGCTCACTCTTGCAACACTGTATGTATTCGTAGGAGAATGTGCCCCAGTTTTAAAGGGTCGTGTTTTTGTAGCTAGTGCTCTTACTTTGTTTTCAGTTAATTGTATCATGTAGATGGATATTAAAGCTAAGCACACTAATGGGGGCTTAAGAACTCTAGTTTTAAGAATATAGACTCACAGAGCACCTTTGAATTTGGGATAATAGCTATTGTCCGAGAGAGTAGGAGTGCAAGTTGGACATAACCCCCAGAGGGGCTTCTATACATCTGTGATTCTAGTTGATAAGACTTGGATGGGGAGAGAAGCCTTCCACAAAGTCCTACTCTGATGTATCATTTTGGCATAGATGTAAACCTGGTAGCAGGTGGTATAGTGGATAGAGCACTGGACCTAGAATCAGGAAGACCTAAGTTCAATGCAGCCTCAGACCTCTACTACATCCAGGTAGTAGGCAAATCACTCTTTGTCAATCTCAGTTTCCTCACCTGTAAAATGGAAACTTTAGCAACTGTCTCTCAGGGTTATATATATATCAAAAGAGATAATATTTGTAAAGCTCTTTATAAACTTTAAAGCACTATATTTTCTAGCTATTAGTTATTTTTGAAGACTTTGCTAGGAGGGCATGAGCTCTAGCAGATTATACGAGATAGAAAATCTTTGAGTGTGATCCTAGCAACAGACCAAGTCTGTTTTCCAAGGACCAGACTAGCTAATTATGGAGAGTCTGATTGCCAGTATGATGATGTAAGCCAGTGGAACACAGTTTGACTGGTATAGACCTAGCTTGTCATTTTTCAGCCTTTTGCTGGAATGGTATGAACTGGGTTAACTTTCCTTCTTTCCTGCTCTTCATTTCTATTTTCCACCCTTCATATTAGGTAATTTAGAGAATACCTGCATTTTACTGATCTATAGATAACAGGAGAGTTTCTCATTGGTATCACACTGGCACTTTGTCTAAAGTGATATATAAAGTTGAGCCCTGAGTGTCTCAAGGCCTTTGACTAAAGCAGGGATTGCCACCCCTTGTGATGCCCTATTTGTACATGGAGGCTGCACACTCAGACAATTCCTGCTAGCAGCTGTTTTCCTTCTTCCTTTGTGAGTAGCAATAAAGTCTGTTAAAGCTGTCTCTGTGTAGAACGATGCTTTTCATCTGAATTCCCTTGTATTACAGATGGGTATTTGGTGTTTAATTTCTTAATCATAGTGATCCATGCAACAAAAAAAACAGTACCCCATTCTTTGTGACCCCTTCTCCTTCTGCACTAATAGTGACAGTGATAGGAAATGGGGAAGAGAATGTTGATCTTACAATTTTTAGACCATCTGTAAACTTTAACCTTATCATTGGTGCTTTAAATGTGAACTCTTTGTCCAACAACAAGTAATTGACAATCAAAAATGGAAAACTGTCAACAGAAATGACATCAATACTAATTAAGAATTTTATAAAAAACTAACCAATGTAAATTAATTGCTACAACAAAAGGACTAAAAGAACCTAGAAAACACCTTGGTTAGCAAGTTGACCATAATCTTGGAGGAAAAGAGTCATATTAATTTTTAAGTTCCAGGTATATATAAGATGAGAAGAAAGAAGTTAAAGCTAAATGAAAGAATGACTCATTGGTACTCTTTGGAGAGGCAAAGAAAGGAGCTGGTATAATCTTTTCTATCATAACCCAAAGGTAACAAGATACACAGTTTCATGAGATATTTGGTCATGTATTATAATACTAATGATGAATATTTGCAAAAAGATCACCATGAAAATTATTATAACTTGTGCCTCAGTGATTACTAAGGATGAAGAGGTAGAGAAATTCTACAAAGAATTTGATAAGACTTACAAAATTAAACCAACACATTCAAATACTTTTAATGCTAAAAAAGGAGAGGATGGAAAGACATATATGAGAAAACATGGTTCAGGAAGAAGAAATGAGACCAGCCAAAGATCTGAGGATTGCCTGAAAGCTTCATGCCTTTCTATTATGAACATGGTAAGTGTTGAACATGACAAACACCAAATATTTTAAAGAGGAAATAAACTGTATTTTAACAGACAGGAAAAGACTTGGTTTTGAGGTGGGCATTATCTCCAGTTAAACCACTGACTTGTTAGAGCTGA
Source organism: Trichosurus vulpecula (assembly GCF_011100635.1). Lineage (NCBI taxonomy): Eukaryota > Metazoa > Chordata > Mammalia > Diprotodontia > Phalangeridae > Trichosurus > Trichosurus vulpecula. The sequence goes on from NC_050573.1 coordinate 72,276,496, forward strand.
AATCAAAATGAATAAAAGCAAGAAGAAAAAATAATAATGAAAATATGGCATACAACAAAACAACTCAATCCTGAACTAATTAAACAAGTAATTGACAATCAAAAATGGGAAATGGGTGACAGATAGGACATAAACACTGACTACTACAATTTTATAGAACGTTAATTAATGTAAACTAATTTACCCAACAGGGAGACTATAAGAGCCTAGAAACTCCTTTAGTTAGCAAAAATTGGATTTATTTGCCAAATAGAGAGAGATGGCTACCAAAAGCAACACCAGCTTAGAATATAAATTCACTTCATAATTTTACAAAGAAGGACAATGGATAATAATGATCACCATCATTTCATAAAACAGAGAGGAATAGGGAAGGATAAAATCAGTTTAAAGAAAGTTTGGCAAAACATATAACTCGATCAAAGTCATCTCAAGGGAGTAAATAAGAAAAGGAAGAAAAATGGAAAAGATTCATAACTTATTATTATTACTTCTCTCCATCAAGAACAATGGAATACTACATTTGGAGCATAATCCTAGATCAGGAGTGGGGAACTGTCCTAGATTATAGGGATATAGAAGCAGGGATATTTGGATAAATGTTTAACAACGGGCTCTCAAAAAAAATTAAGCACAACACGCTTTTAAATTTGATCTGCATTACTAACATTTTCCTATCACTTTCTTAAGTCTAGACAATCAACAAAACAATAAAACAAACCCTTATTTGTAGCATTTGTCTATTTCCAAGGTTTAAATTGTTCATTCTGAAATTTTAACAATTGGCTCCGGAGAGCCAGTTCAAGCAAGTTTACCAAGCATACCTCTGGATAAAACTGATGCTAAAGAGACCAAGATAGGAAAAGCAGCCAGAGTGAACCAGGAGCTCCATTGCAATACAATTAGGAGGGTGCTAGGGGATCAATATACATTTGAAGGAGCAGAAGACACCAAAAGCATGGAAAATTCTCAGACTTCATTTATTAATACCAAAGAAGGTGATTGAAAGAACTATCTACTGACCTAGAAGCCTACTCTCCTGTCTGCTCTCCCACAAAAATCTTTATAGAGGTCATTTACACATAATTCAAGGGCATTAATGAGGCTATTAAAAGGAAAGAATCGTTGACAAGCAGTCTTCAGCAATGGACCCCCATTTCACAATTGACTGAAAGATAGAACAAGTATAAGATTCCAGTGTTGCTTATGAAGAAGTACTTAAATAGAGCATAATGTTACCTTATAGACTCTTTTTTAAATAAAATTTTATTGATGTCTTATTACCTCATTTGCATCCTTCAATAGATCCCTTTCCCTCTAAGGCTGCCATCCCTTATAACTAAGAATGAAAAGGAAAAAAACAAGTTTAGCCAAACAAACCAACACACTGAAGAAGTCTGACATCTGCAGCCTGGAAACTCACAGTCCCCAACCTCTGCAAAGAAGGGAGGAGGGGTGCACTTTTTATTTCTTTTTGGTGCTAAGACTTAGTCATCACAGCATCATTTCAGTTGTTCTTTCCATTTACTTTGTTTTGTTTATTGTACAGATTGTTTTCCTGGTTCTGCCTACCTTACTTGGCATCAGTCCATAGGTCTTCTCTTGTTTCTCCAAAACTTGTTCAGCCATTAGTCTGTCATCGGGCATTTACAGAGCAGTTGATTCTCATCATTCACAGTAGTTATGTTCTATGAAGTTGCCTTGAACAATGATTAGTGAACACCAAATCATGACTCCCACGGGGAAATGCAGGGTTAGGTTCCTGCAAGCCTCTAGTCACAACATTTACTTTAACACTTTCCAGAGCAGCCTCATGTACAGACTGGTGCATTTCCTTTTCCTTTTTCTGGATGTACTGTATTGTTGATTCATTAGCGTTGAACTCAGCCAACAGCACCATAACTCATGCCTGAACGAAGTGTATCTACAAATATGTTTTCTAGGCACTTCACAGCCTTCTTATGCTTAAGAACACTAAGCAGCACTTTAGCACTATGTTTGGGGGCCATTTTAAACAGCAAAATTACCAAAAAAAAAAGCACAAAATTTTGAAAACTGTGGCACTAAATAGACCAAAAAGAACATGTGTTTATCACCTTGTTCAAACTCAGCTAGGAACATGCTTGTTGGGTGACTCAATTTTTTTTTCCTGCTCTGCGAATGTCTGCAAATGCGGGGTGAGTAACTTTAGGGTTACAAATAAATTTTAGCAAGTAGGAAAACTCTCAAATACAAAATCTGCAAATAATGAGGATTGACTGCATTTTGTTTCCAGTTCTTTGTTACTACAAAAAAAAAGTGCTGCTACAAATATTTTGTTGTATGTAGGGCCTTTCTTTTTATTAGAATGTAAGCTTCTCCTAAGTAAGGATTGTTCTTGTATTCTCAGTGCCTAGCACAGTGACTGCCACATAGAAAGTACTTATATAAGTGCTTATTGATTGATTGACCTCTTTGGGGTATGTGCCAAGCAGTGGGCTCTCTGGTTCAAATGTCACGGACATTTTAGTCACTTTCTTAGCATAATTTCAAATTGCTTTGCTGAATGGTTGGACCATTCTACAACTCCATCCTCCAATTGAATGGCTCTTTCCAGAGCCTCCATTTAAGGAAGATGCCTGGGTCAGCCACCTCTTCATTTCTCATCATGTTGCAATCTGGACTTCTCCTTCATGTTCTCACATTTGGTACCCCCCACTCCCACTCACACTCACCTTTTCAACTTCTTTTATATGTTGTCTTCCCTTATTAGAATGTAAGCTCCTTGAGGACAGGGTGTATCTTTTCTTTTTGCTTTTATTTGTATTTCCAGCATGTGCCTGGCACATAGTAAGTGCTTAATAAATGCTTGTCGATTGGCTGCTTTCCTAAGAGATGTTTGCTTCAGTTGCCCACTGCATCTGGTCCTGGCTTTAGTCCCTCCTTCATTTACTCCCTGGCCATCTCACTAGATGCCATACTGGTACATGTGTACCTCTCATCCTCTTCCAGTTCTGGAACCATAATCAAGACAACTCATCTCTCCTAGAAACAGTGTGTAAATCTTCAGAGGCAGGCTTTTCTCACCCTCTGACTCTTCCCATCCTGGAATTCCAAGAAAAATCTCTAAACAAAGTTTAGATAGGAATTATTTCTTTGTTGTTGTTGAGTCATTTTAGTCATGTTTGATTCTCCATGGTCCCATTTGGAGTTGTCTTGGCAAAGGTACTGGAGTTGTTTGCTATTTCTTTCTCCAGCTCATTTTACAGATGAAACTGAGGCAAACAGGGTCACACAGTAAGTGCCTGAGGCCATATTTGAACTCAGGTCCTCCTGACTCCAGGGCCTTTACTACCTAGCTGCCAGACTTATTTCTAGTGTCTTACAAAAAAAGTAACTGTCCCTTCTCAGAAATGGTACTCAGTGTACAAAATGACTAATTGGTATAGGATAACTGCATCATTTGCTACAACATAATTGCTTAAGACATAAAAGACTCATAGGTTCACATGAAGAGAGGCTCACCTCAGGCCCTCTTGTAGCCCACTGAAACTCCATTCTGTACCACCCCAATCCCCAGGAACCAATCAGGAGTTGCTGTGTCATGCATGTCCTATAGCAAGAAGCCAAAGTTCATATCCCAGAGAAATGGATCACAGCACATACTCAATTCCATGGGATGTGCTCTAATCCATCACAAACATAACTATAATAATCCATTATAACGAAAAGGATCAGAGTTTGCTTGTATGTCTGTGTCTTGATTTTTTAAGCTAAATTGAGGAAAAGGGGAAGATCAAGAAGGGAGACTAGTGTGCAGATGAAAAGGGACCTGATCATTGATAGATGGCTCAAATATTATTTTGAATATTTTCTCTGCCAAGGAGAATGACTTTGAACTGAAAAGATTAGAACAAAAATGGCCAATAGACAGTTATAGGTCTTGTCTACCCTTGCTGAGTTCAAGCCACCTGGCTCAGATGACCTGCATCCTCAGATAGTGAAAGAACTAGAACAGGGGTAGGGAACTACATGTGATTTCTAGGTCCTTGGATGTGGCCCTTTGACTGAATCCAAACTTTACAGAACAAATCCCTTTAATAAAAGGATTTGTTTGTAAAACTTGGAATCAGTCAAAGGGCCACACTTGAGGACCTAGAGGGCCACATGTGACCTCAAGGCTGCAGGTTCCCCACCCCTGACATAGAAGATGTCATTTTTGAGTCACCATCAGCAATATTTGAAAGATTACGGAGGGGAGGAGCCAAGATAGTGGCTGGAAAGCAGGGACTTGCCTAAAGCTCTCCCCCAGGACCTTCTAAACACCTATAAAAAAATGGCTCTGAAGAAATTCTAGAACTGCAGAACCCACAAAATAGCAGAGGGAAGCAGGGCTCCAGCCCAGGACAGCCTGAATGGTCGCTGGGTAAGGTCTATCACACTGTGCTGGGAGCGGAGCCAGCATGGGCCACGCCTGGACCAACCAGACTGGGAGCCAGGCAGAATAGGCCTTAGAGCCTTGAATCAGTGAGCTGTGACAGTTACCAGACTTCCCAACCCACAAACACCAAAGACAACAGAGAAGGTTAGTGGGAAAAAAAACTACAGGGACAGAGTGAAAGGAATTTAGGGTTTGGCCACCACCCCAGGGGCAGCAGAGGTGGTGCAGCTCTGAGGCTGCTTACAGAGCTACAGCTGCAGTTGTTTCTGGCCCCAGGCCCACCTGGTGGGAGGAATTAAGTGGTGGATCAGAGCAGGAGTGCAGAGCCTGCTTAGATCTGAGTCATGGTCTGGGTTGGCGGTTCTTGGGGGAGGAAGAGCGCTGGTGTGGCAGAGCTTGCTGTGTAGAAATAGCTCTGAAAACAACAGCACAGCCCCTCAAGCTTGGGACAAAGTACTCTCTACTCTACAAGCAGTCACACCCTGATGAAAAACTCAACAGTCAAGTAGTTGGCTGAGAACATGAACAGGCAGCTAAAACGCTCTCAGATTCAGACTCAGACTTGGGAATCTTTCTTTGGTGACAAAGAAGACCAAAACATACAGACAGAAGAAGTCAACAAAGTCAAAGAGCCTACATCAAAAGCCACCAAGAAAAACGTGAACTGGTTTCAGGCCATGGAAGAGCTCAAAAAGGATTTGGAAAAGCAAGTTAGAGAAGTAGAGGAAAAATTGGGAAGAGAAATGAGAGTGATGTGAGAAAACCATGAAAAACAAGTCAATGACTTGCTAAAGGAGACCCAAAAAATACTGAAGAAAACAACACCTTAAAAAATAGACTAACTCAAATGTCAAAAAGCCAATGAGGAGAAGAATGCCTTGAAAGGCAGAATTAGCCAAATGGAAAAGGAGGTCCAAAAGACCACTGAAGAAAATACTACCTTAAAAATTAGATTGGGGCAAGTGGAAGCTAGTGACTTTATGAGAAATCAAGATATTATAAAACAGAACCAAAGGAATGAAAAAATGGAAGACAATGTGAAATATCTCATTGGAAAAACCACTGACCTGGAAAATAGATCCAGGAGAGATAATTTAAAAATTATTGGACTACCTGAAAGCCATGATCAAAAAAAGAGCCTAGATATCATCTTTCCAGAAATTATCAAGGAAAACTGACCTGATATTCCAGAGCCAGAGGGTAAAATAGAAATTGAAAGAATCCACCAATTGCCTCTTGAAAAAGATCCCAAAAAGAAAATTCCTAGGAATATTGTCACCAAATTCCAGAGTTTCCAGGTCAAGGAGAAAATACTGCAAGCAGCCGGAAAGAAACAATTTGAATATTGTGGCAACACAATCAGAATAATACAAGATCTATTAGCTTCTACACTAAGGGATCGAAGGGCTTGGAATATGATATTCTGGAGGTCAATGGAGCTAGGATTAAAACCAAGAATCACCTACCCAGCAAAGCTGAATATAATGCTCCAAGGCAAAATATGGATTTTCAATAAAATAGAGGACTTTCAAGCTTTCTCAGTGAAAAGATCAGAGCTGAACAGAAAATCTGACTTTCAAACACAAGAATCAAGAGAAAAGTAAACAAGAAAGAGAAATCATAAGGGACTTACTAAAGTTGAACTGTTTTGTTTACATTCCTACATGGAAAGATGATGTGTATAATTCATGAGACCTCAGTATTAGGGTACCTGAAGGGAATATACATATATATAGACAGAGGGCACAGGGTGAGTTGAATATGAAGGGATGATATCTAAAAAAATAAAATCAAATTAAGGGAAGAGAGGGGAATATATTGAGTGAGAGAGGGAGAAAGGGAGAGATAGAATGGGGTAAATTATCTCTCATAAAAGTGGCAAGAAAAAGCAGTTCGTTGGAAGGGAAGAGGGTACAGGTAGGGGGAATGAGTGAATCTTGCTCTCATCAAATTTGACCAGAGGAGGGAATAACATACACACTCAATTGGGTATCTTACCCCACAGGAAAGAAGGAGGAAGAGGATAAAAAGGGGGGGATGATAGAAGGGAGGGCAGATGGGGGAGGAGGTAATCAAAAGCAAACACTTTTGAAAAGGGACAGGGTCAAGGGAGAAAATTGAATAAAGGGGGATAGGATAGGAAGGAGCAAAATATAGTTAGTCTTTCACAACATGAGCATCATGGAAGGGTTTTGCATAATGATACACATGTGACCTATGTTGAATTGCTTGCCTTCTTAGGGAGGGTGGGTGGAGAGGGAAGAAGGGAGAAAATTTGGATCTCAAAGTTTTAAAAGCAGATGTTCAAAAAAAAAGTTTTCACATGCAACTGGGAAATAAGATATATGGGCAATGGGGCATAGAAATCTATCTTGCCCTACAAGAAAGTAAGGGAAAAAGGGATGGCGGGGAGTGGGGTGACAGAAGGGAGGGCTGACTGGGGAACAGGGCAATCAGAATATATGCCATCTTGGAATGAGGGGAGGGTAGAAATGGGGAGAAAATTTGTGCAAATCAATGCTGAAAACTAAAAATAGTAAATTAATTAAATAAAAAAAGAAAGATCATGGAGAACTCCACAGGACTAGAGATGGTCAAATACTGTCCCAGTTTTCAAAAAGAGGAAGAGAATAAATTGAGTCTGCAAATATAAACCAGTAAGCTTGGTTTTTATTCTTGGCAAATTGTGGAACATATTATTAGAAAAATGGTTAGTAAACATACAGCAAAGGAAACAATAATCACAAGTCAGTATGTCTTCCACCAGAACAAGTCATACCAGAGTAATCTTACTTCCTTTTTTGACAAGGTTACTAAACTACTGAAAAGCAGTGTAACATAGTGGATAAGACATAGATTTGAATTCTGCCTTCTGCCACTTATTAGCAATAGGCAAGTCACTAAGATGATCAATTATGGATGAGTAGCCAATCTGTATTGAAGAAAGTTTCCACATTGACAATTTCCCACCTCAGCAAAACCACAGGTCTGGACCAAAACAACTTAACCAGGAGATCAGGGCAATTTTGTTAGAGTTTTCCTGTGTTGTACCCCCTCTGCATTATTTCCTTCAAGTCTCGCTTGCAAGTTGGGTTCCCCAGGTAGACATCTACCCTAGGTTCAAAGGTAGTCTGGGGTCTTTACTCACAAAAATATAGCTTATGAGCCCTCACCAATGTATTCAGACAGAGAATGTAATTAATTCAAAGCAAGATATTTAATGAACTGTAATAATATAAGGATGTGTCCCTTTGATCATTTTACTGACTGAAGAGAGTAAAAACAAATATTATACTTGCATATGAAAAACACTGAGCAGTAGCCCACTGAGAAAATGTACATACCTGGTGCTAAGACTGTCTCAGTGCCCCGTTTCTCAGATGCTCATTTGCATTTGACCAACAGGAGAACTTTGGAATTAATAACTAAAGAATCCTGAACCCCCAAACCATTTTGTGATTATTTGACAAATGTACGTTGCCTGGTTATGGCTTAGCCTTCAGATATGAGGTTTTAGTAAATGTATTGGTTAATAAAAACCAGAGTGAAGCCTATAGTTCTAGATTTGTATTCTCTACACATGTACCTCACTACCATCATACTTTAAGCCTGTGCATACTCTTCCTATGATGCTGTATTTTTTAGGGGAGAGTACATCTCAGTTTTAAGAGTAGAATGTTATGTAATTTTTATTTTTGTTTTGCTTTTTGAGTAAATGGTTTTGTTAAGAGTTGAGGCAGCTAGTTGATTTATAATGGGAACCACACTAGTTGGGGCTTAGGAGTTACAGTATTAGGAGTATAGCTATTCAAAAAGGTTACCTCTAGAATTCTGAAAGGAATAGCAGCCACCTCAATAACATTTGTTCCCTAAGAAATACAAAAACCCAGAGAATACTCTCCCATAAACACATATACCATTGATAGGGAATACATTGATTGCTCAATAAATGTTTATTGACTTGACTTGTGTACTAATTGTGTAGTCTTCACTGGGCCCTACTGCTTTGCTGAAATCCTTGGCAAAGATAATGCTGTGATTATTTTTTTAAGTCTAGCCTACTACGGGGGAAGAGAAATGAGCATGCATTTATATTGTGTATTCTATGCATCAGATACTTTAAATATTATAAGCTAGGTACTTTACAAATGTTATATCCTTTGATCCTCACAATATCCCTACGAGGTAGTTGCTATTATTATTCTCATTTTACAGTTGAGGAAACTGAGGCAAACAGACTTGCCCAGGGTCACATAGCTAGCCACTATGTGATGCCATATCTGAACCGTGGTCTTTTTGACACCAGGCCCAGAGCTCTACCCATTGAGCACCCCAGCTGGAAGAAGGAGAAGAAGAAGAAGAAGAAGAAGAAGAAGAAGAAGAAGAAGAAGAAGAAGAAGAAGAAGAAGAAGAAGAAGAAGAAGAAGAAGAAGAAGAAGAAGAGGAGGAGGAGGAGGAGGAGGAGGAGGAGGAGGAGGAGGAGGAGGAGGAAGAGGAGGAGGAGGAGGAGGAAGAGGAAGAGGAAGAGGAAGAAGAAGGAAGAGAAGGAGGAGAAGGAGGAGGAGGAGGAGGCTTTATTTAATACCAGCAGAAGCTTCCTCTATTTTTCTCTCCCAGAATCTTGGTCCTAAAGCAGATCTGCTTCAGAACAAAAGATTCCCAGCCCAGGTGCCAAGTCCTATAGAATAAAGAACATGGTCACCCCCCACAAGCTATGGCCCTCAGGCTTAGACTTTCTTTCTCTTCATTCCTCCCTGGTACCCGAGGACTGGTTATCCTTGGTCAGAGTTCTCATGTTAGCTCGTGTTAACTAATAATTATAGCTACTATTTATACAGTTATTTTAAGTTTTGCAAAACATTTTACATGTCACCTCATATGATCCTCATGACAACCCTGTGAGTTAGGCCCTATTACTATCCCCATTTTACAGATGAGGAAACTGAGACAGGTTAAGTCACTTGGCCAAGATCACACAACTAGCAAATGTCTGAAGCCAGATTTGAATCTGTGAAGATGTCTTCCTGGTCCCAAGCCCAGTGCTCTATCCACTGCGCCATAGTGCACAGAGTTCCCTGTAACTGCAGACAATAATACAAATGAAAACAATACCCTCTGAAAAAGTCAGAATTTAGAATATACACAATGTCTAGTCTTGGTTTCAGAGAATTGATGATCAAATATTCTTCGTCCCTCTCCAAAGATACATGGTTAAGCAAGCATGCAGGTTATTGCACTTACTATCATATTTCCTGTATTATTGTGTTATTGTTCCTTGTTTTAAGATGGTTGGGGCTGTGGGGGTGGGGGAAGTGTGTAGAATGGGGATTGTTGAGAACCAGTGAGTAAAAACCAAAAAAAACATGAATAAGACTTTAAAAAAAATTCAACAGCCTGTGGTGGGATGTGGATGTGATTTCATGTCACATCACCTTTGGATTTGACCACTCCCAAACTTCAATCATGTTTCTGTCTTAGGATATTAATAAGCTCAGCTCAAATCCCACTTTCTTTGTGAAGCCTTTCCTGATAGCCCTCAGAGAGTAGCACCTTCCTCCACCTACCCAATGATCTTACAGTTATTTTCTATATAGTTAGTTACCTCTTCCACATTGCAATTTTCCCATCACAGTTTCAGTATATCATAGGTCAGCATAAGAAATTAAATGGGAAATTTTGGGGAATTTTATGGAAGCCTCAGATGACACATGAAGGCCAGCAGATGACACAGGAGAAACTCAGAAATGTATAAAATATATGTATAGTATTGTATAATATCAACATATTTTATCTTTTAATACCATAATAATTCATACTTCTTCTCTGGTATAAAAGGAGGGCCAAAACATTTTACACAGATTTTCCCTGAGTTGTGGAAGGGATAACTGTATTAATCTAAGGTCCTTATTGCCTCAAACTTTCATTTTTGTCTTTGTATTCTTAGCACTTAGCATAGTGTCTGGCACTGTAGGTGATTAATGAATGCTTTTTGATTGCCTGGTTCATGGTTCCAGAACTAAGAGTTGGGAACAGAAGGAAAGGGTGCCCACTCTGGGCCCCAAGGCATCTGGGGAGGAAGCAAAAGAAGAGATGGCCAGAGAATTGGGAACAAAGAGAAACATGGCTGAGGCTTTTCCTAAAATAGGGGTCTAGGAGAGGCAGTCACCAATCAGGACAGCAGGAAATTCCAGGGCAGAAGTTTCTCCAGATGAGTAAGGTGGCCAGTGAGGAGGAAGAGATGACCAGAGTGTCAGCATGAATGGAGCTCCTTGAGCATGATTAACCCTGAGCTATAGGGATATCTCTTTGGTAGCTGAATGGAGGACAGGTTGGAAAGAAAAGAGACTGGATGCAGGGAGATCGACTGGGAGGCTATTGAAACAGTCAGGCAAGAACTGATGAAGGCCGGAACTGGTATAGTGGTTATTTGAGTGGAGAGAACGGAATGGACCCAGAGGCAACAAGGCAGCAACTGGTTGGATATTAGGGTTGGGGCAGTGAGGGAAAGAGAAAAGCTAAGGATGGAGAGGATTATCCGAAGAGAGATGATTCCAGCTCACTCTCTTTCAACTATCCTATGTGGCAAACAGATCTTTGGTTCCAGACTTCCTTTGAGCATAGGAGGTGGAGAGGGGCATCACCCTTTCCCTCACCCTGGGAGAAAAAAGTAAACTGAGGACATGGTAACTAAAGCATATCTTTAGTTGCCATGTGGGCTTAGGCAATTCTGAGCCTGGGCCTTGAGCCCCTGGCTACCTTTTCTGTTTGTATTTCCAACCCTAAGCATAGGTGACAAAATAGCAATCTTGAGATGGATATGTCCAGCCTTGGAGGCAATTTTGTGAGTCCAGGGGGCAGGGAGATCCTGGGTCCCTTGGTCAAAGAAGGTGTAACAGCGGAAGTTTTTTGGAGAGATCACCATAGGAGGAACTTAACCCCTGGCTTAACTTGCCAGAAAACGTGAATCTGGGAGGAATTGTTTGGACAGTGCAGAGCCAAGGTGAAATATAAAATGAAATTGACTTTCATTTAGACTTAGAAGGTAAATTCCTCAAGGGCAGGGACTGTCTTTCTCCTTGTAAATGCTTTCCCAGCACTTAGCACAGTACCTGGCCCAGGGTAAGTTCTTAATAAATGTTTATTGACTTATATGGATGATAATCCATCAGAGAAGACCAAGGAAGAGTAATTAACCTGGGGTCATTGTCCCTCTGTGAAACCTAACTTGCAAGTATGATTTGAAGGGAATGATGAAGAGTGCAAAATAGGAAAACTCTTAACTACAGCATTGCCCTAATCTACCAGTTTAGTTGTTTTGGTCCAGACCTGTGATTTCACTCAAGAAAGAAACACTCTGTGTGAAAAACTCTCTCCAATAAAGATTGGCTACTCATGCATAATTTTGAATCTTGATTTGCCTGTAGTCATATTACTAATAAGTACCTGAGCTAGGATTCAAATCCATGTCTTACTCCAAGTTCTGTACTCTTATCTACCATCCTAAGCTGCTTCTCACTAGCTCAGTCTCCTTGTCAAAAAAAGGAAATAAGATCATCATAAACTGTATCATGTCTTGATGTTTTAAGTATAACCCTTAGACTGCTTGTTTAAGTTTATTAAGGTGTGCTTATGAACCTTTTATGTTAAGTATTTCCTTTATGTTGAGGAACTAAATAGCTGTCCTATCCCTGATCTATATTTTACAATGAGTATCTTTTTATTCCCCTCTTCAAGAAGAACCTAGACATGAGCCAAACCTAAGCTTAGGGACAGCTATCATACTCTCCTACTGCCCCACCTCCATGTTTTTTTTTTTTCAGGATAAAGTTCTCCATGTTCCTCAACTAATACTCACATGGCACGGACAGAAGGCATCTCATCATCCCAGTCGCCCTCTTCTAGAATCTCTCCAGCTTATCAAAACCTTTCCTAAAATATGGCACCCCAAAAATGTACTACCTGGAGAATACCCACAGTTGGAGTTTGTCTCCCCAAGTAGCAAGTGAGTTCCTTGAGGGCAGGAAATGTCTGTCTTTCTGCTTGTATTCAGTTTCCTAGCACTTAGCATAGCACCTGGCCCATAGTAAGCACTTTATCAATGCTGGTTGACTAATATGTATGATAATCCATGGAAGAGACTGAGAAGGAGTGGTGGGACAGGTAAGAGGAGGAGTACCAGGAAAGAACCACCTAGTCTTGCTCTGGACTAAATCTCCCAGGCCTCACATACACTAGCAGGTTGAATACCAAGGCTATGTCCAATCCCATACTAGAAGCGGCATAAAAAACCCAAGAGGAGAGAGAATCTAGGAGAAAAGTGTGGTGAAGAGTGCCAAATGCTATGGAGAGACCAAGAAGAAAGAGGTCTGAGGAGGTACTATCTACTTTGGCGATTAAGAAATCATGAGTAACTTTGAAGAGAACAATTTCAGTGGCGTGATTTATTTTACATGGAAGATGTTAGTCCTGTCCAGTGAACTTAGCTTTGATTTGAGGGAAACTCGACTTTTTTGGATTGTGAAGAGCTGGTCTACTGTCTTGTCCTCTGCTTCCCTCTTGTGGACAATTCTGGCAGAGCACCTCTAGATACAAGACTAGTTTCTCCAGAGAAGGTCAGAGCTGGAAGGGAAATGAGAGAACATGGGGTCCAACATTCTCATTTCACAGAGAAGGAGATTGTGGTTTTCACAAAGGCCCAGAGCTGAGAAGGGATCTTAGAGTTGGAAGGGACTTCAGAGGCCATCTAGTCCAACCGATACGTGATCAATGATCATCCGACCTTTGCTTCAAGAACTGGTCTTGGAACTAGAGTTAGTGAGAGCCCATTTCCCCCTGAAGCACTCAAATTCTACTCTGGGATAGCTCTAGTTTTTAAGCTCTGCAAAAAGTCCAAATTTACCTCCTTGCAACTTTGGCCCAGCGCTCCAAATTCTGTTCTCAGGAGCCAAGTGAAACTCTAATGTGACAGCCCTTCAAATACTTGAAGACAGCTCTCATGCTCCCCTACCACTCTACCTCCCCACCCAATCTTCTCTTCTTCAGGATAAACCTCTCTGGCTCTCTCAACCAGTGCTCACATGGCATGGACATAAGGCACATCATCATCCCAGTCTCTGGGATGTCTCCAGCTTATCAAAGCCCTTCCTCAAATATGACACCCAGAAAGACATAGAATACTCCAGAAGTGTCCTGACCAGGACACAGAACAGTGCCACTGTCACCTGCCTCTCCCTCTATTTTTTCCCCAATATGGCTTTCTTAAGAAACATTTTTTATGTGACAGAGATCACAGCTGTGAGGAGAAGTAGACAACCTGCTGGACAGAAGGCTGGGGGCAGAGTCAGGAAGACTTGGGTTCAAATCCAGCCCTAGACACTTACTGGTTTTGTGACTCCCGGGCAAATCCTTTAACCTCTCCTGGCCTCAGTTTCCTGATCTGTAAAATGAGGCTAATAATAGCGCCTATCTTCTAGGGTTGTTGCGAGGATCAAATGGGATAATATTTATAAAGCACTTTGTAAACCTTAAAGTGCTAAGTAAATGTGAGCTATTATCATTATCTAGAGACTTTTTCGAACTGGTAGACTCCATAGGAACAGACAACACAACATGGCATCTAAAAAAGTGAATGGAACCTTGGGCCACCTTAAGATAGACCTAGTTGGGGGCGGGGAGGAAAAAAAAGAAATTTACATGGTAACTTTATTATGTATTTAAAAGGAATAGCAAGCTATACATAATAGATTTGCAGTTTCATGTGCAATATTATATTATATTATATTATATTATATCATATTATATCATATCATATCATATCATATCATATTATATTATATTATATTATATTATATTATATTATATTATATTATATTATATTATATTATATTATATTATATTATATTACAAAGATGCTTATTTTATTCCATAAATTAAAAATAAAACAAATAAATGTGAAAAAAGAGAGGACTAGTGTCTAGGAATGGATAGTCAGAAAGAGAAGGGTGTCCAGTCACATATCAAGAGGAAGGGTAGCAAGTTGCTAACCTGAAAGCTGCCCGGCTGGTACTCACAAAATGTTCAAAGGAAGGTCTCTAGTGCACTGGTTGACTTTTGGGAGAATGAGAATAGGAATCATGCAGAGGTGAAGGTGTGGCCGGGTTGCATTCTGCACCGCTGGAGGGAGTGCCTATATCCATGAGATCCATTACTGAAGTGAGAGTGTCCACAGCTCGGGAGTCTATAGTCCCAGTGTACTTGTGCCTGGTCAGGGCACATGTGGACTATCACATTCAATTCTAGGTGCCATGTTTTGGAAAGGACATTGACAAGCTATAGAGTATCCAATTTGTAGGGGACCTTGAGGCCATGCTCTAAGGATAGGTGGACCTGGGGACGTTTAGTCCAGAAAAGAGAAGATTGAGGTGGAGAGCCATGGCTCTTGTTTAGGTGTTTCTCAGTCGTGTCCAACTCTTCGTGACCCATTTGGGGCTTTCTTGGCAGAGACACTAGAGTTGTTTGCCATTTCTTTCTTCAGCTCATTTTACAGATAAGGAAACTGAGGCAAACCGGGCTAAGTGACTTGCCCGGGGTCACACAGAAAATAAGTGTCTGAGGCCAGATTTGGACTCAGATCTTCTTGACTCCAGGCCGAGCATTCTGTCCACTGCACCCCCTAGCTGCCCATTTGAAGGGGAGCTATGTGGAAAAGGGATTGGACTTGTTCTCCTTTGCCCTAGAGGCCAGAACTAGGAACAACAGGTTGAACAAAGTCAGGAACAAGCAAATTTAGGTTGGAAGTAATTTAAAACAAAACAAACCAACCCTTCCTAATATGGCTATCCAGAAACAGAATGCATAGCCTCAGTGGTAGTAGGTCTTTAAGGGAAGGTCTTTAAGGGAAGGCTAGTCAGGGATGTTTTAGAGAGGATTATGGGTCTGGGTTGGATTAGGCAGCCTCTGAGGTCCCTTCCCGCCCTGACATCCTCTAAGAAATAGTAATAGGCTCAGCTCCCATTTATATGTAGGCCAGGCCTCCCTCAAAATGTGGGCTCTTCATTGAAAGCTACCCCAGGTTGAAGGCATCCTTTGGGTCAGCATCCTTTCAAAGCTGTAGCTTATGAGCCCTCGCTGATACTACTTTTATTGTTGCACCAACTGGAAGAATGATCTCTACTCACTCCTAACAGTAAAAAATATTTGAGCACATGCCCCCAATATATAGTCATTAATTTATAAATTATACATGCAACTCTGCTAATATATTACTACATACATTATAAAAAATACACAAAAATAAAATTTTAAAAGGATGAGATAAAGATGAAATGATGTTTTCAAAATAATTTTGTATTTTTTTCATCTTATTAGTGGTGCAAAAAAAACTTTGGGGGGGCAGTGGACTTAAGAGGTATGTACTGCTACAGTGGTTGGGGCTGGGGGGGGGATGGGGAAGCTGGCATACTTAGGGCTGGGGCAATATGGAGATGGATTGCCTGCCTGTGTGACTGCCCAAGGAGAAGTGGGTAGCTGTCCACCAGAGCCTGCACTGGGACTAGGAAAGAGAATGAAGACAACAGAGACAAGGAGTGGCAGCAAGCAGGCTGCATGGTTGTATCTCTCTCTCCTTGATTTGACTATTTCCTCAATGGATCATCATAAGCATCTTCTGGGTTCTGCACCCAACTTTTCAGAATGCTGAACTAGGGAGGACAGCGGTTCCAAGCAAAACAAAACAAACTTTATGATAAAACAACAAAATAAGCAACAAGAAAAATCTATATCCCTTACCTACTCCATCCCATCCATCCCCAGCCAGCCTCATATGCACAGACATCCACACTACCAGGAGGAGCTGAAACACATATAAAGAACACATGTGGCCAGATCAACACTCCTAGCTGGAACTCTTCTTTGCCTCCAGTGCAGATGTTCGCTTCTCCCCTAAGGGGTGAATATCATCAGCTGCTTTCTCCGCAGCTGCAAACTTCTGGGATCTTCTGCTGGGGCTCCACTGCTGTTGCTGCACATGCTAGTGTCCACAGGTTGAGATTCTCTGTGCTGAATCTCAGCTGTATTGCACCTACTAGTCACATTGCCTGCCCCCTCAGCCACCCACCTAATGCACCCAAAAGCTTCTATGTGTGCTATCTCCCTGTTCCATTAGAATGTGAGTTCCTGGAAAGCAGAGCCTGCCTAACTTTTTACTTCTTGTATCCCCAGAACTTAGCACAAGGTTTCACATATAATAAGCTTTAATAATTCCTTCACTCATTCATTACTCACTCATTCATATATGTAATCTTTCCCCTGTTCAGGAGTCTCAGCTCTTGAAGCTTCTGGTCTCAGTTTTTAGTGATTCAGACCAACAGTCATTTAATCAGCTGTCAAAGCCTCTAGTCATGTCATGCTTATTTTAAAATGATTTTAGTCTGTTTCAGCTATCACTCTTTGAATTTAATCTACTCTGATTTAAATTGAGAAAACCCCTTTCAACTCCCATCATGCTTCTGGTTCACAAAAAATCAACCCCAAGCAAGACTAGGTGACTGAGTGAAGCTGGTGGGAGAATACTAGATTTGAAGTCGCTAAGGCCTAGGTCAAAATCCCACCTCAGATACTCACTAGCTGCATGACCCTTAACCTTCTCTATACCTCTGGTTTCCCCATCCAGAGGTGAAGCATAGGATTCAGCTTCTAAGATTCCTCCTGCCTCAAAATCTATGATCCTCTGGAGCTAGTAGAGACCCAAGTTCAAAATTACCAGTGATCGCTTATTGTTATATATATATATATATATATATATATATATATATATATATATATATATTATATTGTTATATCTAATGGTCTTTTCTTCATCCTCATCCTTCTTGACCTTATCGGTTTCATCTGACACTGTTGCCCACTCTCTCCTCCTGCATATTCTTTCCCCTCTAGGTTTTCATGGCATTGCCTTCTCCTAGTTCACCTCTGACCCATTCTTCTCAGTCTCCTTCATTGGCTTATATTCCCTGACTGTGGGTGTTGCTCAAGATTCTATCCTGGGCCCTCTTCTCCTCCCTCCAGATCATAGGTTCCCAAAGTGTGCAACCCCACTAACCCAGCCCCCCGCCCAGGGTGGGGGGGGGGTGATGCTAGAATGATCCAGGAGGGTGGTAGTAGCCTCAGGTGCAATTAGGGGGCGCTGAATAAAAATAAGGGGGTGGTGAAAGCATAAGCAAAGAAGAGAAGGAAATTTTGAAAAACCATTCATACATGTTTCATCTGTTGTGTAATAGAGTGAAAGTGATTACATTGTTTTCCAAATAAACACACAAAATGCAAGTTATAGCCTATCAGTGGTCAAGTCCGCTAACAGGTCTTAACAAGCGAGTATTGGCAGGTGGGTGTGTCATGCATTGTTGGGAAGTCCAGCATGCTTGGGCAGGAATATGTGCATGTAATGACTTGTTTACAATATGATACTACATGGTTACATGACACAATATTGAGTCATCAAAATTTCAATGCAGGAAAAACCCCACAAATTTACAATGAATTATTAAATTTAAGATGCATCAGTTAAAAAAAATTAAATAATGCAAATTTAAAAAAAAATTAAAGGGTTAAAGAAAGTAGATTTCTAGTGGTGCTAAGTAATTTTTAAAAAAGAGGGCAGTGGGCCAAATAAGTTTTAAAGCCTCTGCTCTAGACCCTCTAGTTAACCACATCAGCTCCCATGGCTTTAAATATTTTCTCTAGGCATCTAAGAAGTGTAATGGGTGGAGTGTTGGATTTGGAGGCAAGAAGACCTGAGTTCAAATCCAACCATTTAACTCCATCAGCCTCAGTTTCCTCATCCGTAAAATAGGGATAAGATAAAGATAACCACCTGACTGGGTTGTTGGGAAGATCAGATAAGATGATAGCTGTAAAGCCCTTTGCAAGCTTTAGTGTTATATAAATACTAGCTATCATCGTTATAATCATCTCAATGCAGATGACTCCAAGATCTATGTGTCTAGCCTCTAGCTTCAGTCCCAGATCCCCCGCCCCCCATCATGCGTTTCACAACGGATGTCTCCCACAAAAATAATTGTTAAATTCAGCACGTCTAACACTGAATTCATTGTCTTCCTCCCCAAGCCTCACCTCTTCTGAACTTCCCATTCCCAGTGTCTCAAGCCCCTCATGTTGTCACTCTCCCAGAGTCCTGATGCTCCTTCACCCCACGTATCCAAGAAGGTGCCAAATCTCCCTGTCTGTACCCCCACCAAATCTCTCACTTCCGACCCCTTCTCTCCACTCATCACTCCCTGCCTAGATTATTGCAGCAGCCTCCTAATTGGTCTTCCTGCCTCGAGTCTCTCAACACTCCAGTCCATCCCACACACTGCTGCAAAGTGATTTTCCTTAAGTTCACATCTGACCGCATGACTCTCCTAAGTCAACCCACCTCAGAGGCTTCCCATCGCCTCTAGGTTCAAATAGAAACCCCTCTGTTTAGCTTTTAAAGCCCTGCTCAACCTGGCCCAGATCTATCTCTCCAGCTTCATTGGACATCGCTCCCCCTCTCACTCTCTGCAGTCCAGCCCAGCTGGCCTTGTGCCCACTCCTCATCCACAACCCTCTCTCTCCCACATCCCTGTCTTTGTCCTGGCTGGTCCCCATGCCTGGAATGCCCTCCTTTCTTACCTTCTCCTCCTCCTCCATCCAGAATTCTTCTGTTCCTTCAAGACACAGCTCAAGAGCTGCCTTCTTCGGGAAACCATTCTGTACCCCTCCCCCCCAACTACCTCGTATTTGTGTGCATGTGTGTAGATATCATTTATTAACTTTATTCTGTTTATATTTTTCCACATATATTTTTCTATGTTATTTCCCTCATGAGAACGTGAGCTCTTTTTGAATAGGAAATGTTTCATTCTTTGAACTTGTATCCCCAAAGCCTGGCACATAGTTAAATGGTTTGTTTTGTTTTGGGTTTTGAGGCATTCCGGGTTAAGTGACTTGCCCAGGGTCACATAGCTATAGTAAGTATCTGAAGTCAGATTTGAACTCAGGTCCTCCAGACTCTAGGGTCAGTGCTCTTTCCACTGTGCCATCCACATGCCCCAATAGTAAGTGTTTAAGAAGAATTGTTGGTCAATTAATTGAAGCCTGTGCAACCTTGAGCAAGTCACAACTTCCTTGGGCCTGTAGCCTTTATAAACTTATCCTTACTCCCACTCCCAAAACAAGGCTGCATCTTCCTCTCCGGGCTCTAGGAGTACCCCTGAGGGACAGTGAGCTGTCTTTCTGATTTTATCAACTTGAGCCTGAATTCTGGTATCAATGACCATTTATTAGGGCCCCAGTATCATTTAAATCAGGAGGCAGCTAGGTGGCTCAGTGGACAGAGTGCTGGGCCAGGAGTCAGGACCACCTGAGTGTAAATCCAACTGCAAACACTTATTAGTTGTGTGACCCTAAGCAAGTCACTTAATCTTGTTTGCTTCAAGCCACTGGAGAAGGAAATGGCAAATCACTCCAGTATCTTTGCCAAGAAAACCCCATGCCCAGTATGGTCCACAGGTTGATGAAGGGTCAGATACAACTGGACAACAAATCGTTTATTTTTGTTTTGTTTTTTGGAAGGGGGAAGGCAGGGCAATTTCGGTTAAGTGACTTACCCAAGGTCACACAGCTAGTAAGTGTATCAAGTGACCACTTTGAACCCAGGTCCTCCAGACTCCAGGGCTGGTGTTCTACTCACTTCGCCACCTAGCTGCCCTGGACAACAAATCACTTAGATGCAGCTAGGTGGTACAGCAGATAGAACCCTAGGCCTGGAGTCAGGAAGACCCAAGTCCAAATCTGGCCTCAGACACTTAGATGTGTGACCCTGGGCAAATCACTAAATCTGTCTGCCTCTGCTTCCTCAACTGTAAAAGGAGGCAAATAATTTATGTAACCCATCAGCATCGATTAGCTTATCCTAGGAGATAGCTACTGAAAAGTTATAGCAGAAACACAAGCATAAACCTTATCCCCAATACCATATAGTCCAGGCCCTTCAAGGAGCCTATATCCTAAAGCAGGAAGACCACACGTAAAAAGTGGAGGCAGTGGGAGGGGGAGGAAGTGCAGAGGGTCTGGAGCAAATCTGGGAAAGGAGGGAAGGAGCGAGCATGAGGGGCCTGGGCACTTCCTTAAATGGAGGTCTCAAGGAGGAAGCCACTCATCAGAGGAGGGGGCCCCGCAGGGACAGAGGATTCTTCCAGGGTGAGAAGGTGGAGATGTTCAGAGAGCTCAGAGCAGAGGCAAAAGAGTGGAGGACGTGGAGGAAGGGGGCCGGGGGAGATGAAATATATTGGCAAAGCACTTAGGGCCCTCATTGATAAAGCTCTGAATCTGAAGTCGGAGGACCCAATTCAAATTCTGTACCCACTACTACTCACTGGCTGTGTGACACTGGAAAAGTCCCTCCCTTGGGCTTCAGTTTCTTCAACCATAAAAATGAATTTGAACTCCATGATCTCTGAGGTCCCTCCCAGCCCTAAGTCAGAGGAGCCTGTGTATATGATCAATGTATATACTACAAATAGGAAATGTTGTGGTGACCTCTGTGGGCATTTGGAGAAGGGGAAAACCCACATGGACTAGAATGTATGGCGAAGGTTGCCTTGGAAGAATCTCACAGGGGAGACCACAGACCGAGCAAGCACAGAGCTCCCAGGCAGGGGTGTGTTTGAGACTTTTGGCCCTGGTCCTGGTTGGGATGCTTTGATCTGCCAGCATCCTTCCCAGGCGACGCAGGAAGCAGCTCCTTAAGCCAGATTGGCAGCTGAGATTTCAAGGGGCCTTTGGCTCAGCCCCTACCCGGGAAAGGATGAGGCAGCAGGGGCAGGGGATAGGCAGGCAGTCATCCTGCTGGTGTCTAGTGGGGTAATGATAGGACTTAGATCTGGGAAGAACCTTATACACCACCTAGCCTAATCTTCTCATTGTACGGGTGAGAAAACTGAGACCTTGAGAGGGAAACATACTTGCCCAAGGTCACACAACTGGAAAGTAGCAGAGGCAAGATTCGAACCTAAGTCCTCTGGGTCCAAATCTAGTGTTCTGTGCCAGTGAGGACACATTACACTGGTCCCTACATGGCCATGTTCTAATCAGAGAGGTTAACTCCCTTTGACAGAGAAAGAAGGGCCCAAACCAGGGTGGTTAATGTTCAAGACACCTCAGGTCAAGCAAGGGGGCAGGAGCTCCCTGAAGGGGATCCTCCAAATCTTGTATTCCCTCCCTGCCACAGTATCTCTGTGTTTCCTCTATTCCTGTCTCTGTCTCTTCCTCAGTCTTTCTCCTTTGTTTTTTTGTCTGTTTTTGAATTGGTCTGTCTTCCAGTTTACATCCCCTGTGCTCCTGTCCTGCTATCTGGGTCAGTCTGTCCCTCTTTCTGTCTTTGTGTCAGTCTCTCTAACACTGTCCAAGTGTCTCAGACTGTATGTGTTCGCATGTCTGTCTCTTTCCCCCCTCTTTTCTGTCTTTGTGTCTTTATGACCATGTGTCCCTCTGTCTGCCTGGGCATCTGTGACCCTATCTCTGTGTCTAACCTGGTCTCTCTCTCTCACTCTGGATCTCTATCTCTGTGACCTTATCCTTGTCTCCTTGTCTCTGTCTAGGCACATACCCCACCCCCACCCCCTTTCTCAGGAAGAGCCGTGGCTGGGCCCAAGGGGAAGATGAGTGTGTGTGTGTGTGTGTGTGTGTGTGTGTGTGTGTGTGTGTGTGTTGGGAGGGGCTGCAGGTGCAGGACTGCTTCAGGAGGCAGGAGCCCAGAAAAAGGAGGGAGGGAGGAAGGGGGGAGAGTACAGTGAGGGTGAGCCAGAGCCTGAGCAGGGAGCTGGCCCAATTCTCAGCTTCACCTTTATCTCCTTTTCCAGCTGCCTCTTATCTCCTGACTTGGGCAGCAGCACGAGGACCGGATTAAGGCAGCACCAGAGCTGAGCCCAGAGATGGGGGTGGGGGTTTGCTGTGCAGTGATATTGGCCCAGCAAGCAGGCAGTGACTAGGGAAGCAGGAATGGAGAATCACAGAGGGGAGGGGTGGGGTAAGGGACCCAGGATAGAGGAATCTGGAGAGATGATAGGTGGAGGGAGGGGAAGATTAGGAATTGTGGGAATGAGGGCTATAGGGTGGGCACATCAGAGCTTGGGTGAGTAAACTCAGGCCCAGACCTTGTCTCCCCTTCCCTTCCTCCCACCCTTATTTCCCTCTCCCAGTAACAGTGAGCTTTCAGGGTTGGGGGGCATTCCCCCAAGCCCTTCCTAGTCACCCCTGAGAGGCAGCCTGGGACCAGAGAAGGAACCCCCTGACTTAGGAATCAGGAGTCAGAGCTCTCTCCCTTCCTACCACCTCAGTTACAACCTCCTTTGCCCCTTCCAGAGACCGTGCTTGAAGGAACTTGTGCCCCCAAGTCCGAGGTGCCCATCACCATCTCACAGAAGTCTCAGCTACTCTGCTCTCTGACCGCCTGCTCCACCTCCTTACCAAACCCTGCCCATCCACACCAGAACGGCCCTCCTCTCCTTATTGGTCACTGCCTCTCCTAGAAGGAAGCACACGCCAGATATAATAAATATTCTTTCCTGACTGTCCAGGTATAAAACCATGAGCCGTAATCAATCAACTCTTCCCTTGTTCCTGGACGGGGCATGTCAATTTACTCTACTATGGCCCATCTCATCATGCCCTTCAATGACCACTACTCTCTTATATGTCATATCTCTCCCATTAGACTGGAGAAGGAAATGGCAAACCATCTAGTATCTTTGCCAAGAAAACCCCATTGGGTTCAGGAAGAGTCTGATGGGACTGAAGGATTGAACAACTTCCGTTAGAATATAAGCTCCTTGAGGGCAGGGATTGTCGTTTTTTAGTATTTGTATCCCCAGTGCTCAGCCCCGTCCTAGGCAAATAGTAAGCCCCTTAAACCTACTTTTCCCAAGCATCTTATCACTAACCAGCTAGGCAGCTAGGTAACTCAATGGATAGAGCTCTGGAGTCAGGAAGGACTGAGGTCAAATATGTTCCCATACTTAGCAGCTGTGTGACCTCTCTCTCCATGTGTCAATGTCTCTGAAAGTGTCTCTGGATCTCTGCTCTGTGTTCTGATCTTGGTCCTCTGGCTCTCTTGACGTCTGACTTTGAATGTTTCTCACTCTGTTTCAGAGGCTGCCAGGGGGTGCAGTGGGTAGCGTGATGGAGTTGGAATTAGGATAGACCTGAGTTCAAATCCTGGCTCTGACGCTTAGATCTGTCTGTGACTCTGGGCAAGTCATTCAGCCTCGTTGTTACAGGCTGTAAGATGGGGATGATAATAGCGCCTACCTCATAGGGTTGTTTTGAGGATCAAATTAGATTCCTGCACAAACCTCACGACCCTATGTAAATGCTAGCTATATATTTTGGTGCCTTTGTGGGGAAACCAAGGCAGGTCTCTCCTTGTCTTGTGTCTTCATCTGTCTCTAGATCTATGTCTCTAACTTTTTGCTCGTTGTCTCTTGTCTATCTTTGATTTCTTTTTCTAGAGTGAGGGGCTTGGAGGTAGAGGAGGCACAGGGTGAATTCCTTCTCAGCTCCCCAGGGAAGGAAATGTCACTCCTCAGGGCCTGAGACCACCACAGAACAAGTACTGGCCCTGGCCAAAATGGTTGGGGGTTATTTGCAACTCAAGTATAATTCTCACATCTGAGGCTAAATTGGCTGAATCCTCCACCTTCTCCATCCAGCTGGCAGCCAATCTGCCACCCACTGTCACCATCTAGAGAAGTGCCTGGCCTGGTCACTGCCAACATCCCCCTGCCCCTCCTCCCCCACCCCAGCTAGCCACCTCATTTTCAGGGCCCTGTTCAATCTCTCCTGTTTGAGCATACACACACACACACACACACACACACACACACACACACACACACACACGAGATTGGCCTCACTTCTTCCTGCCTCACTCCTGAATGATGGCTTTTCCAAATGGCACCAGGTTCTGTCCTGAGGGGGCTAATGGAGCTGCTTCCTGGCTCCAGGAACTCTGAGTCATTTTGCCCAGGTCAGGGCAGCCCCCCAGGCCCCGGACCCTGGGTTCTGCCTTTCCCACAAGTTAGCATCTGGACCCCAGTCTCTGACTTGACCTTTCCCTTTCCTTCTCTTCCCCAATGGGCCAAGCCTGGTCTGCTTTTCCAATTCACTCTCCAGGAAACTTTATAGCTTCTTCCTCCTCTCTGCCCCCTCCTCCCACTATTCCCCTCTTCTCTAAACCCTCCCTGCCTTCAACGCCCACCTCCAGAGCCACCTGAGAGGTCAGAGGATCACAGGATTTAGAGTTGGGCGGAGCCTTAGAGACCAGCTAGTCCAGGGGTTCGTGACCTTTTTGTGTGTCTTGGACCCCTCTATGAACCCCTTCTCAGAATGTTTGTTGCCTATATTCACAACTGAAATAAAAGTTAAATTTCAGGTACAGATTAGTGAAAATAAAGATTTAATTTTTCTCCCATCCAAGTTCATGGAACCCCTGAAATCAATCTACAGACCACCTGGTCAAGAACCCCTTAACTCATCTAACTCCTTCATTTTATAGATGGGAAAACTGAGTTCCAGATAGTAGAAGTCACTTACGGCCACATGGCCAGTAAGTTCCCCCATTTCTGTAGTACTTTAAGGTTTACAAATTTTCCTCATTAGTAAGCATTTAATAAATGCTAATTGTTGACTCTCAACACCCCTGTGAAGTAACTAGTACAAGAATTAAACCCATTTTATAGAGGAACAGAATGAACAGAGAAGTCACCCAAAGTCACCACTGTTGGAGGCATGATTTTAAAGCAGATCTGCTGACTCCCAAATCTGAGCCTCCTTCACCCAGAGCCTGAGCCCTAGGGGGCCTACACTCCTTGGCCTCCTATGGCCCTGACTGACTAATCCCTACAGGACCATATTTGATTCTACCCCATCTTGTCTGCTAATAGTTGTGTGGATCTGAGTCTTCCTCAATCAAACTGAGAGTCCAGGCAGAGGGTGAAGTAGAAGAAAGAGATTTGAACTAGAAACTGGATACTCCCATTGCAGTTAAGTGCCTACCACATGCCTGGCATTGCCCTACATTCTCCAGCTAGCGCAGGGACATGCAGACTTGTTCAATGAGTCAAAGGCCAAGGCGACTAGAATCCAGGTGACACGGGCCTCGGTTTCCTCATCTGTAAAATGAGAGGGTTGGATCAGATGGCTTCTGAGATCCCTTTCAGCCCCAAATCAATGACCCCATGCTCCTGTGATTCAGACCTTAAAGCTTGCCTAGTCTGACTTCTTTATTTTATAGATACAGAAATGGAAAAGGACAAGGAATGTCACTTACTGAGTGTTGTCAGAGGCAAAGCCAGGACGTGGGCTGACTTTATTCCTGGCTCTTCTTGCTCCACTTTTGGGATGGGGCACAGCTTGGCGTCAGTGTCGAGGGCTTCCTTCAGGAGGCTATGGATTATTGTGTTTAGATAAGAGGTCTGGACTCCCAGGGAGAGGACAAGGATGGAGAGGTTGGGGCTGACCCAGTCTTGACCAAGAGGCTCTCAGGGAGCCAGGAAAAGAGAAACCCTGGGGCAACAGTGGACATCCCTGCCCCTGCCTAAGAGAGGCCTGGAGATGGAGACTCAGAGCCTACCTAGCCTGCTCATTCCCTCTTGGGGGTTATGTCTGGGGTCACTTCACTCCACCCTTCTCACCCCCTCCTTTTCTCCCCACAGCCCCAGGCCTCCCACAGGGCTTGGTCCCCAGGGGGGTAATGGGAGCTGGGCTCCATGGCCTGGCCTGGCCCTGATCCTCCACTAAGATGGAAATTTCTCCCTCCGCCAGAGGAGTCTTGGCCAGCAGCCGCCTCAACCTCGAAGGACCTCCCAGCCTCCCCCCATTCCTTACCCCACTCCCTGGGTTGGGTAGGTGGGAACACTGTTCCTAGTGGGTCTGAACCAAGCAGAGAAGGGAGGGCAGGACTCTTAGATATCCAGGGTATATCCCTGTTCTTCTCCTTCCATTGTCTCCATCCCATCCCAACCGTGACCTCAGCAGTCATGAGAAGTGCTAACATATAACCAATTATTTCCTTTATTACAGATGGGGAGACTGAGGCTCAGAGGGGTTGTCAAAGCTGATGTAATGAGAAAGCTCATGTGCCATTTTGTTCTAATGCTGAATCCTAGAGTCCCGGGATTTTGTGATCCTCAGATGATCAGCTAGGAGAGACAGTATGGCACAGCAGACAGAGGACCAAGCTCTGAGTGCCAGGGAAGACCCAGGCTTAAGTCCTGTCATGTCACCATAGGCATGTCGCTTAACATCTTGGTTCCCCAGATACCTCTAAAACCCTATGATAGGCAAGCTGTTGATTTGTAGAAGTAGAAGGAATTTCCATATTAGAAATTTATTATACAGATAAAATCCCAAGCCTGTCCAATCCCGCCCCCCTCCCCCCAAAAAAGATTCTAGGCTGCTAAAAGTCCAGAATTTGGAGATTCTGGTGTTTTAGGTTTGAGGGACTTTAAGGTTCTAAGAGTTTAGGATTCTAAGTTCTCCCCTGCCCCCAGCCTCCCAGCTCCCTACCCCCATCCTGAGAACAAGAACCATTCCTAGGGTCCCTGCGGGCCACCCCCCCCTTAAAATATCACAAGTCCCACAAGGCAAAGCGTCCCAAGGGAATCTCTGTTCTATAAATACATCCCAGAGAACTAGTAATGAGGGATGAGGAAGGAGAATAAATTGTACTATCTGTAGGCGATCTGTTATTTGCTGTGTGATATTGGGGAAAGGCATGGCCCTCTCTGGGCCTGGTGTGAGTCAGCCTTCAGCCGTCAGCACTGAGGGGTCCACAGCCTTGAGAAACAACTTGAGATAAGGAATACATTTAAAACTTTGTTTGTTTTTTAAGAAAAGGCCTAGCTCCAAATTTTCTTTGGCTCCTGAGGTGAGCAAAATGGGGTGGAGATGGGGGAGAGGTGGCTGGGTAGGGAAGGGAGCAGGTCAGAGAGGACCTAGAAGGAAGGTAGGTTTGTCCTTAAGGGACCATGGTGTGGAGAGAAGGGAAAGGAGAGATGTTCCAACTTTAAAATAAAGAGAATCCACAAATGTAGCCACTACCCACACACACACATACACACACACACACACACACACACACACACACACACATCTGTGTCAAGGCTTGGGAACAGGAAGATTAAGCTCTATACTCCACATATGGAAGAGAGGGTGTTCCTGGGGCTGAGAGACCCAGGGGAAGCCAAGCAGGACTTTGGCTATAGTTCAGCCCAAGGGGTCTGCTGTGTGATAATGGGCAAAGTCATCAGCCCACCCAGAACTCTCAGCTTACTGCCTGGTAGTTGGTTAGTCATATCTTACAGTCTTCTTGTAAGGCCCTCCAATGCTCCTCCCCTACTCCAAACTCATCAATTTTATAGATAGGGAAACGACTTTCCTGAAGTCCCATGGATAAAGTTTTGAGGAATCACCCCCCTACACTAGCTCTTGCTTCAACCTAGGCTCAGAGTGTGTGTCTGAGGAAAGGGAGTTGGGGGAGGGGGATAGGAAATGAAGGCATTTCTGGCCAGCTTGGTTTCTTGGAAAGAGTGATAGCTACAAAGTCAGAGGCTCTGAGTTCAAATTCCAGGTCTGCTATTTACTGCTCTCTGGGACCCTGGACAAATTACTTAACATCTCTGGGTCTCCGTTTCCCCATCTATAAAACGATTGGGTTGAACTAGAGAACCTCTCTGGGCCCTTCCAGCTCCAAATGGATGAGCTTATGAAAAGCCTTTGTAAGCAGAGAACAGGCAGGCCTGGAGGAAAGAGCCCCAGATGGGGAGCCTGGGAGTCTGGGTTCCAGTCCCAGGCCTGCCATTTAGAATTTATTTGCTAATCCCTTTATTTGCAAATCCCTTTCCTTTTCTGAGACTCAGTTTCCTCATCTGTAAAATGGAGATAAAAATCCTGGTCCTACCTGATTCTGAGGATTGTGTAGAAAACCCTTTGTAAAACTCAAAGAGCTCTAGAAACCGGAGTTATTATTATCTGGCTGTTTTCCATTATTCATCTCTGTTATTGTTAATGGGAGTCTCTCTCCCCCTACAGGCCCCAGTCATCCCACCTCTCCTGGAACTACTGAGCAGGAGCCGCTCTGACTGTCTCTCCCTTCTCTGCCCGCCCCCCACAGTCCGCCAGTTCCCTGGGCTAGAGAGGGTTTAAAAATAAAACATGTAAATACATTTCTTTAATACAATCAGCCCAGACTAATATTTCCCCCAACTAAGTTCCCTCCTCCTTCTCCTGGGGCCCCAGACTGAGCTGGGCTGGGCTGGGAGGCGCCTTCTGGGGGTGGGAGGGCAGGGGAGGGATGCAGGTCACTGGCCCGGGTCTCCACGTCTGCTGTCCCAAGCCTCAAGTGCATCTATTTCCCCTTCTTCCTCTCTACCACGTTCCTCCTTCTGTTCTTACCCCTCCAAGTCATCTCAGTGAAGGGAGATAATAGGGGTTGGACCTTGGGGGAAAGGAGGATGCGCCAAACCTAGTCCCTCGTCTGGCCCTTAGTCTTCCCGTCTGTAAAATGAGGGGATTGAACTAGAGCATCTCTGAGGCCCCATTTAGCTCTGAAAGCCTATGGGGGAAAAATAGATGTTTTAGTGCTGCTTCTTTTTTTTATATTGATGTTAATTTTCAGTGCCACTCCCCACCAATTGAACCCTCCCTGGTAACAGAACTACAGTTAAGCCAAACAAACCCATACATTGGCCTTGTCTGAAAATGTATGCTGGGTTGCACATCTGTGTCCATCATCTCTTGGTTGAGAGGAAGGAGGTATGTTTCACCACCTGAAATTCTATGCTCTAATGTTTCTTTTCCATGTTTGGTATTCTATGTTCTGTGTTCTTTGGCGTCTTTTAGAGACAGCCAGGTGGTGAAGTGCATGGACAGCTGGCCTACAGGCAGGGAGACCTGAGTTCAGATCTGTCCTCAGGGACTTACATTGACCCTGGGCAAATCACTTAACCTCTGTTTGCCTCAGCTATAAAATGCCAAGGTGAAAGAGAAGGGAGAGACTCCCATCTTTCTCAGCTGTAAAACGGGGATCGTAATAGCACCTGTCTCCACCAAGGTTGGAGTGAAGATCAAATGGGACGGTATTTGTAAAATGCTTAGCACAGTGCCTACTATGTAGTAGGTGTTTAATAAATGCTTATTCCCTTCCCTCAGGTAGGGCTTCCTTAACTGAGCTGTGGAATGAGAATGACAATCACAGGGAAGTCAGGGCCTTCATGGGCAAGCAGGAAGAGTTAATGGGCCAGGCGTACCCTGCCCCCTGCCCAATACCAGGGCTTTGCATAGTGCCTGGCACGTAGTAGACACTTAATAAATACTTATTGATTGATACCTAATCTCCGACCTTCTCTGAATTCAGAATCCTTGAAGGTCCCTAATCCAGCCCAGAAAGGCCATCTCAGCTCAATATGGAGACACCTGCACAGTGCCTGGGGCCTATGGAAAGAGGGGGAAAGTAAGAAGATGGAAAGTGTGGGTTGATTTTGGGTGGGACTAGGATGAGGGAGATGCTGGCACCTTGGGTCCACCACCCCCTCCCATCTGCCCCTTTCCCACAGGACTGTGGAAGAGGGTGTAGGCAGAGGAGAAGGAAAAGGAGGAGGAGGAGGATCCAACTCATGTGTGACTGTGTGTGAGGGTGTTTGATCTCCTGCCTGCTCCCCCTCCCGGCTCGGCCCCGGCTCCCAGGCCATCCCAGAGGAAGAAATAGAAACTTTCAAGTCCCTGTTGCCAGGGGCAACTGTTTTATTAGAATCCACATGTTGGCCACATGTATCCCAGTCCACATCTGTCTGGGAGGCAGGCAGCCTCGGGGCTCTGAGCCCCAGCCACCCCCTCCCCACAGCCCTGTCACTGCCAGACTCTGGGGACCCCGAGGGGAAGGGGAGAGCCAGGGAGGAAAGGAGGAAGAGCCAGGCTTGTGGTGCTTCAGGGAAAGCCTTGGATTTGGGAGCCACAGAGTTATGTCATGGTCGTCAAGTCTAGAGCTGCTATTTACTACCGAGCAATCTCGGCCAAATCCTTTCCTCTCTGGGTCTCAGTTTCCTTAGTTATAAAATGAGGGGATTGGATCAGATAATCTTAAGGTCCCTTCTGCCTCTCAGTTCAATGATCCAGTGATCTTATAATTGACCGGGAGGGGGGGAGGTGGGGGGGAGATTGCTGTGAGAAAGAAGGAAGGGGGAAGAGAAGGGAAAGAGGAGGGGGAAAAGAGAGGGAGCACAGGAGGAGGAAGAGGAGGCGGAGAGGATCAAGGAAAGAGGAAGAAGATGGTGGTGTTAATGGTGACAGATTAGTGATGATTGATGGTGGCCCGAGACGCAGTTGGCAAGGCAACTTCTGCCTCTGGGGTGGGGGTGATACTGCTTCTAAGTTCGAGTGTGCGAGTATGTGTATCTGGGAGTGGGGGCAGGGCATTGGACCCAGGCTCACCAACCCCTCCTCCCCTCCTCCTTGGTTGGTGGCCCAGACTAAGGAGACCCCTTTGAAGTCTCCCCTCTCCAACACTGAAAACCAATCTCCCAGCTTCCCTCCTGGCACTCCAGGTGGTATGCATAGACCTATGACTTTCTTAGGAAGAAGGGAGTGTCAATGGGCAAAGAGATGGATGTCTGTGCATGAACATGTGAGTGTGTGCGTGTGTGAGAGGGAGGGCGGGGGGAGAGAGAGAGAATGTGTTTCTCTGCATATATCAGAGCATGCACATCTTTTCCTTTGTGTGAGGGGCTGAGGGAAGGTGCATGTAATAATCACAATTGCTTCCATTTTTACAGTGCTGAAGTCTCGCCTCACCAAAAGTGGGCGAGTGCCAGCATCATTATCCCCATTCTGCAGACAAGGCTCATCTAGGAGAAGTGACTTGTGCAGGGTCACCCAGCTGATGGGTTTCAACTCTGATATTTGAATCCTTAAAGCCCTGCTGTCTTTAGACTACGCCCACAACCAGCATGTCTTAATTAGCTCAGTCATATGTGTATTTGAGGCTGCTGGTCTATGAATATGTGTGTGCTTGAAAGCCTTGAACGTCAATTTGTATGTTAACCTGAAGAGGGGGAGGAACTGGAGGTGTTAAAGTCAGAGCCCTGGGTCAAATCCCCTTCATCCTGATCCTTGGCTTGACCTTGACCTTGGCCAACCCCCTACCATGTGCTCTTCAGAAAATCCAGGCATTCAGGACACAGCTGCAATTCCCTCCAGCCTGGGGACCCCAGATCTCCTGTTACTCCTGTTATTGCCCAAGTTGTGACTGTGACGGGGTTGTGATTGTGAGATGGGTATGTGTGTGTGTGTGTGCATATGCGTTTGTGAGTAAATATTTGTATGTGTGTTAGAGGTGGAATCTGTGTCTGCAATTATACAAACGTGCACACATGTGTCTGGGTTTGGGGGTGTTCACGTCTGTGTATGAGAGGCATTGTGTAAAGAAAGGTATGTGGTGGTGTTCATAGATGTGTGTGAGGTGGTGTGTTATGTGTGTGTGTGTGTGTGTGTGAGCATGGTTATCTATAAGGTTATGACTGTGTTCTAGATTGTGCCTCTGTGTTAGAGTGTGGGATTGTGTGTGTGTGTGTGTGTGTGTGTGTGTGTGAGCATGGTTATCTATAAGGTTATGACTTTGTGTTCTAGATTGTGCCTCTGTGTGAGTGTGTGGGATTGTGTGTGTGTGTGTGTGTGTGAGATAGCGAGCCTTTCTCGTCTTTCCCTGACGTCTCCCCTCCTCTCAGATGACAATGAGAATGAGTAGGAGGATCTGGGAAGGGGAGGGGGCAGGGGCAGCAATTACCCTGTCAGTGATGGGAGGAGGGCGGGCGGAAGCCATGTCAAGTTTCATCTAACTCTGTTCCCCCAAATCCCCCTGAAACTTAACCCATCCTGAATATACCATGGATTCCACACCCAGACAGACATCGATACAATCACACACCCAGAGACACCCAGTCTCACACACACACACACATCCCAACACATTCACATACACATTACCCTCACACCTAGTCACACACCTACTCAAGAAACACCTACACTCACATCTCAGAGCTGGAGGGGACCCCAGAAGGGATCTAGTTCTACCCCCAACCGCAAACCGATCAAGATCCTCTCTCCAAGTTCTCAGATAAGGCGCCACAATTTAAGAGGGCCCCCCACCACGGGAGCAACCCATTCTCATTCCAGGCATGGTCCTGGAATGAGAGGACCGAAAGGAAGTCCTTTCGGTTAGCTAGCTTCTCTACAACTTCTCCCCATTGCTCCTGAATCAACCTTCTGAGGCCAAGTGGGCTACATCTAATCCTTCTCCCTGTAAGAGCCCTTCCAGGCACCTATTACAGTCCCCCCTGGTCTTCCTTCAACAGACCATCTAATGTCTTGGTTGTCTCTCTACGGAAGCTCCCTAGCTTAGCTTCCTAAAACGAGGATGACCCAGGCAGAGAGCAGCTAGGCTGTCTGGCCTCTAGACTGGTGCTCATAATGCTTCTTTTAATGCAGTCTTCAAAGGGGGTTTTTGGCTGCCATATTACTTAAGCTCAAGGATATTTCTTTACCAAACTCAGTTGCCAAGGAGCCTTCAGTCGGCCACCTATGTCCAAAGAGAACAGGAAAGTTCACATTTCAAAAGTCCAGAAAGAATAAGGCAATAATGGGAGGATTTCAGGCATGAGTGAAGGGAATGGGGGGCAGGGATTTGAATCATAGATAATCTCCAACTCTACCTTGGTATAGGGCGGGTTGTGGGCTGCAGAGTCCCGAGTAGGAAGGAGAAATGAAGGAAACAAGCTTTTATTAAGGGCTTACCATGTGCCAGACATTGTGCTAAGTGAGTTATCCTATTTGATCTTCTCAACAACCCTGAGTTGGTAGGTGCTATCATTATCTCCTTTTACAGATGGGGAAACTGAGGCAGGCAGCACTTAAGTGACTTGCCCAAGGTCTCACAATTGTGAGTATCTGAGGCTGGATTTGGGGGCAGCTGGATATCATAATGGATAGAGCACTAGGCCTATGTTCAGGAATATTCATCTTCCTGAGTTCAAATGCGGCCTCAGACACTTACTAGCTGTGTGACTGTGGGCAAGTCACTTAACTTTCTTTGCCTCAGTTCTCTCATCTGTAAAATGAGCTGGAGAAGGAATGGCCAAGAAAAGCCCAAGTGGGGTCACAACTGATAACGACTGAACAATAACACAAGGAGGCCGGATTTGAACTCAAGTCTTCCTGACTCCAAGCCCAGGGCTCTATCCATTGTGCCACCCAACTGCCTAGGTTTAGGCCACTTCCTTCATCCCCAGAGTTGGACACCAATACTAATCCCAACTCTTACTTTACCACAATCCAGGGCACTGATCCTGGGCTATCTAGATTGTTACTTCAGTGTACACCCTCCTCCATGGCCAGGCTTCCTGCTTGTCCTGCTTCTTTGCAATCCCTACCCCGGACCGACCAAGTGCCAGAGGTTGGAGATGGGGAGGAAAGATGGTCACAAGCTCGCACGATGTAGAAGGCCCAGGCAGGGTGGCCTAGACAGCTCTGGGATTCACAAGACTGGTGTTCAAATCTAGGCTCTGTTACTAACTCAGTGTGTGACCTCAGTTATGTCACTTTTCTTCCATGGGGCTCACTTTTCCTGTCTGAAAAATGGGGCAGCATGACATAGTGAATATAGGACTAGCCTTGGAATCGGGAAGTCCTGGGTTGTAGCTCTGCCTCTGACTCATACCAACTGTGCCACTGCAAGCAAGCCTCTTCACTTCTCTGCGTCCTAAGCAAATTTCTAAAATCAGGACTCACATTAATAAAATCACAGATCTAGACCTTTTAAAAATGGGGACAATAACATCCACCTCCCAGGGCCGTAGTGAAGGAAGTCTTTGAAAACTTTAAAATACTAGAGGAACAGGATCGATTTATTGATTTGATGGTAGAATGATGATGCTCACAGAGAAAGGTGAGGAAATAAATGTCTTTCCTCCTAATCTGTTTCTTTCTTTTAATAATAACAACAACTTACATTTCTATATCATCTTAAGATTTACAAACTGGTTTTCTCCCCAGGGTGGGGAGCACAAAGGTTAATAACCCCACTTTACAGATTGAAATTGAGGGTCGGAAAAGGAGATTTTAGCTTGAAAACTAGGAGACTGGAGATCATTCAGTTCTCATTTTGTAGGTTTCTCTCTTTTTTTGGAGGCAATCAGGGTTAAGTGACTTGCCCAGGGTCACACAGCTAGTGACTGAGGTCACATTTGAACTCAGGTCCCAGTGACTCCAGGGCCAGCGCTCTATACACTGAGCCACCCAGCTGCCCCAAAGGAGCTTCTCATAAGCTTCTCAGGCCAGTAGTAGTCAGATTTGGATTCAGGGCTTCTGACTCCCAGCCTAGTCACTGAGTTTTGGAGCCCCCTAGTGAAGGTGAAGTCTCTCTGTCCCAAAGAAGTCCATTCCATTTGAGAGTAACTTTCCCCTGCGTAGAGTCTAAATCTGCCTCTTCCAACCATTGCTCTTCACTCTGCACTTTGGGGCCAAGAAGGACACATCTAATAATCCCCGTCCCATATGACATCCGTTCTTGAAGACATCAGTCATGTCCCCCACCCTTCAAATCTCATCTCTAGGCTAAACATGCCCATTTCTTCCAAACCAGTCATTATATGGGAAGGTCACAAGGTCGACTTCCTCTGGATGGTCTGCATCTTCTCTACCACCTCCATCAGCTAGGGCTACCAGGCAGGGACTAGTGGCAGCAAAGACAAAGTGCCCCCCAACAGATGGGGGGGACCCATTCCAAGTGAAGCTCCAGAATCAGCCAGGGTGCATAAGGTCTGAGAGTTAGGAGCTGAATTCTTAATATCTTCTCTGCCCAGAGTTCAATGCCCCTAAAATTTAGGCAGCAGGCCCCAAGAAAATCAGGCAGCCAGCTCCAGAGAAACCAGGCTGCAAGACCAAAGGGAAACCAAGCAGTGCCCAGGGAATATACAGAGATTGACCTTAGCGTTCTACTGAATACAACAATGGCTCCTGCCAGGTTCCTGGGAATGGCGGGGGGGGGGGGGGGGGGGGGGGGGGGGAGTGGTGGTGGCCAGAGACAAGTGTTTCTGTGTCACCTGGTGATGTGCCCAGAGGGAGAGGGAGAGGGAGGGAGGGGGCAGGGCCACTGGGGAATAAGGTGTGGCCAGGGCAGATTCCTCCCTCTGCCCAGTAGGTATTTGGCTGCGCCGCCCCCCACCATGTCTTGTTCACTACCACCACCACCCCCCTCCCCCACCCAGCTGGAGCCGTCCTGGAAGACCAGATGGGGTTGGGGCCAATGAGGAAGACTGTCCTGGGCCGAAATAGAGGGTGCCGTCCAGGATCTGCCTTGGGAGAGATGGGGGCTATCCCCGTCTCCAAACTGTCGAGGACCTGCCTGGTGGAGGTTTCTGTCCGGCGCCTGCAGAATGGGGCTCCCAGACCTGCCAGGGGGGTGGAGGGGCGGAGCTCTGTCCTGCACCGGCAGGGGATAGAAATGACCTTGCCACGGGCCTGCCTATCCTAGGGATGGCGCGCCTTCGCAGGATGAGACCTGGAGGGCGATGTACGGCTTGGATGTTGACAAGGGGCGGCATGCTTGCTCCTTGTCCTCCGTAGGACCCCGCAGCTCCGGTCCTCCGAGTCACCTGCTCCCTGAGCTGCCGGTGGCCTCGGCCCGGGCTGCGCCTCTGGCCCCTGAAGGCAGACGGTCCGGGGCGGGCATAAGGGAGGCGGGGCGGGGCGGGGCGGAGCCGCGGGAAACCCGACCCTCCCAGGCCCCCAGCAGCCCGGGCCGCCCCCTGCTCCGCCCCCCGCGCGCTCAGAGCCTCCTGCTGCTGAGCCCTGCCGCCCCGGGGGAGCCGCAGAGCCGGGAGAGCGGGAGGGTGGGCGAGTCGGGCTAGAAGGAGCCCAAGCTCGAGCCCGAACCTGAGCCGGCCAGCAGGGCAAGCCCTCGGCGCCAAGCCCCCGGCAGCCGCCGGGGGCACACGACACAACTCCCCCAGCTGTCCCTGGGACCTCCGGCCCGAACCCCTGCTCCGCCGTCGGGGAGCGGTCTCCTCCAGCTGCAGCGCTAGGAGAGCGCTTGGACATCGCCCGCCGTCTAGGACGTCTGAGGCCCCAGCCGTGTCCGCCGCTGCCCCCCGGGCCCGGCATGACCGGGGCTCGGGGCTGAGGCCGGGGCCGGCGCCGGGACTGGACGGGGCGGCCCCCCGGCCCCATGGGCCAGCCGGCCCAGCCCCCCCGCGGCCGCCCCCTCCGGGCTGGGCCGGGTGGGATGGAGCCACGGCGCTGCCCAGGGGTCCCCGGGGCTCGGCCGGGCCCGGGTGGCCGGGGCCGGCGCCTCTGAGGGACAGCGCGGCCCGGGAGCCAGGTAAGGACGCGCCCTCTCTCCCAGTCCTCCCTCCTTCTCCTCTCCCTGCAGCTTTGGGGTACGGGGAGACCTCACCAAGGAAGCTGAGGTCTGGGCCGCTGTGCTGGGGAAATGACCCGTCAGTGACAGGCGGAGAAGATCCGGCCGGGGAGCGGGCGGCTCCCGGGGGAGGATTGGTCAGGGGAGTCAAGTAGAAGAAGGAGGATTCGTCCGGGGTTGGGGGTTCTGGGACAGTGGGAGCGAGGGGTGGGGTCTGTTTGGGATGGGTCGGTGTGTGGCCAGAGGGACTTCTGCAGGTGGGAACTGAGGGGGACTGGCTGGAGGGTTAATGGGAGGGGGTTGGGGTCAACAGGAGGGAGGGGGTCTGTCTGGGGAATGTGGGGAAGGGGATTGATAGCCTATGGACTGAGGAGGACTGACTGGAAGGTCAGTGTGGGAAGAGGGGGATTACAGGGGTCTGGATTAATGGGAGGGGAGGGGTACTAGTGGAGAGGCTCAGCATGCAAGGAGGGGGGAATTTGAAGGGTTTGTAGGAAACCCCAGCGGAGGAGGGCCCCCGATGATCTCCTGAGGTCTCAGCTGCCTAACGAGGCGGGGAGGGCTCCGGTAAAGGGTCCTCTGTCTTCCTCTGCCCCTTCATTTTAGCTAGGCTTAGGGAGGCCAGTACCTTCTGTCCCTCCAGAGCAGGGAATGCCGCTGAGTTCCTGGGGTTTCCCCTCCTATCTCAGCCTAGTTCCCTCCACCACCACCTTGCCCACTCTCACAGCCCGCCACCCCCACCCCACACCATGCGTGCCGGGCAGAGAAAACACAGTCCTTGACCTTTTGTCCCCCCTCCCCGGGTGGGAAGGGGCTTGGTCGGGTGCAGTAGGGGCCCCTTGGAGGTAGTGACGGGTGGCCGCCTGCTCCCCTTCTCAGATGCAGCTGTGGCGAAGTAAACATCTGTCAGCAGCCCGTTCCCAGCCACCAGCCTGCCTTCTTGCCTGCTCACCCGGGGACACGGTGTCCTCCCCCCAGGGCGAGGCCCTCCCCCCCCCCGGGGCGCTTCATCCAGAGGCCACGTGGGGGCACCAGCGAGTAGCAGAAGCCAACTCTGGTGGGTCTGGGGTGGAGGGTATGGGGGTGTTCGAAGGAGCTGTTGTCTGCCCTGAGAGGCGGACGGTACCTGGCCTTTGCAGAAACTGGGAAAGCCAGGTGGAGGAGTGTGTGGCTTTAAACAAAACACCAGCTCAGGCGATCTTTCCTAGTTTCTAAGATCTTGCTTTTACAGGCTCTTAGGGACCATTTAGACCAATATCCTTTCCCCTTCCCTACTCCCCGAAACAGCACACTCATCATACCTGGTTTGGTAAAACCAGGTAAAAACCAGGGGAAACTGAGGCCAAGAGAAGGGAGAGACTTCTCTAAGGACATAGAGCTAATAAGAAACAAAAGTTAGAAAAGTGTCTGGTGAGGAAGCAGGATATATAGAAGGTGGCTATAGCTTAATATTTTTCTGTAAAAAGCTTTGTTTTCAACTAAGAAGGATTTAAGCTTAAGACAGGAAGATTGAAAAAGATGTACAGCCAGGGAGTCTTCTAACTAGGGAAAATGCCCCATCCCAGTGTGTTTGTCTCCAAAGGGAACAACAGAAAGACTTAACCTTGGGCCTAGAATGTAGAGGGCCAGTCCATATCGTCTGGGCCGGTGTTTGTCTACAAGGCTGGCTCAACAGTCTGGAACCCCCAGGGTGATAGGGGTGGCAAGGCAGGGCAGGTACCAAGGGTTGCGGGGGGGGGGGGGGGGGGGGGGGGAGAGGAGGCTAGGTGCTGAGACCTCTGAGGGTCTTTCCACTGCGGCCTGTTTCCCCCTTCTTGTCCTGTCCTAGGTCCCATCACTTCCCTGTCCTCAGTGGGCCTCATAAGCTTCATTGTGTTATCTTAAAGGTCCCCATGAAGGGCAGGGGATCTGGGATACAACTTAGAGAATGGATGGAGAAAATGAGAAGCCGAGACCCGGCTTTGATAGACCCAGACCCTTGCTGGCTGTCGATTCTCTAGACTGTCTCCGAGATCCCCACATCCTTGGGACACAAGATGTCAGCTCTGGAAGGGACCTTAGGACATAAAGTGTCTGAGCTGGGACAGGCTTCAGTGTAGCAGCTAATTTAACCTCCTTATTTTACAGGTGAAAAAACTGAGGTATAGGGAAGTTCAAAAACTTACCTAAGATCCCAGAGGAAGCAAGATCTGAACACAGGGCTTCTACCCCTAGAAACTGGGTCTTTTCCACTATGCCGTACTCCCTCCCTATGCCTTATCATAAGTGGGACTCCCCCACACCAACTGCTTCATGGTGAGAAGTTCCTTACAAAAATCACAGAATTTCGTATCTGGAAGGGTCCTCAGAGACCAAGTTGTCCAACCCATATACCCCTCACCCCCAAATAAAATACCTAACATCTGTATGACACCTCAAGTTTTAGAAAACACTTTGTTTATATGTATGTATACATGTGTGTATGTATATATGCATGCACACATATGATATATATTAATACACACACACACATATATATAATATACATAAAATCTTACCTGCTCCTCCTCACAACAAGCCTGTGAATTAGATGGTAATGTTATCCGCATTTTGTAGATAAGGAAACTGAGAGTCAGATGATAGGTTAAATCCTTCTCCCAGGTTACCCCATCCAGTCAGAGTCTGTGGAAGGGTTCAAACTCAAGCTTTAGTGACTCCAAGTCCAGCACTGTCTCCATTCTGCCATGAAGTTACCACCTCTCTACAAACTGGTTTTCTGGCCTCAGTGAGGGGCAGCCTGTCAGCTCTTGAAGGAACCCACCCCACTCTCGGGCAGCTTTGCTTGGTCAGGAATCCTTCCTGTGATATTGACTTCTGTGGTTGTTAAGATGTGCAACCCCTTTCTAACAAAAACCCTACAGAGGAGAAAACCATGACTCCCAAAGGAGAAAAGCCTTGTTTAAAGGTCACAGGAAGCAAGATACAGAACTAAGGATTCGAACTCAGGTCTTTTGGCTCTAAAACCAATATTCTTTTTCTATAATTTCTCTTTCTCTGACTCCAACCCCGGTCACTGACTCTGAGTCCAAGGCTCAAGGCTAGGACTGAGTGGCAGATAGAGACACCCTTGCCTTTTGCTGCTCCAAGGCTAAGATCCTAGGCTGAACTCAGCACAACCGTGCCTGGCTCAGAGCTCTGATACTTTGCCCACTCCTACCCTTGCATAACTGGTAGTGTGGCTGATGGAGTCTGGATTTGAACTTGGAGCAATTGGGTTCAAATCTCAGTTCTGCCATTCATAGCTGTGGGACCCTGGGTAAGTCTTTTTAGTTTTCAGTAGCATGTAAGCTTCTTGAGGGCAGGGGCTAATTCACTTCTGCATTTATATCTCTGGCACCTAGCACCATGCCTGGCACATAGTAGTCCGCTTAATAAATACTTGTGACTTAAAGTCTCAGCCTCCTTCTCTGTAAAACAGGGACACTAATACTTTCTACCTCAAAAGGTTGTTGGGAGAAGTGCTCCGTAACCTTTAATAAGCCTCACATAGAGCGTAGAGCTGGGAGAGACCTTAGAATTGATGTCATTTAGGGAAGCTGGAGTCCAGAGAGGGCAAGGACCTTACCTGAGGTCACACAGCTAACAAGCAAGAGAGCAGAAATTATGTAATACAAGTTACTACGACTAGTGGGAGGCCTTTGGGAGCTGGCATTAGGAAGACCAAGAACAATGGTGGGGGAAGGTTGTGCTGGGGAGGAAGAGGAGGAGGAAGCCCTCTGCAAACCTCAAAGCTCTTGTGTGTGTGGATTGAGGCAATCAGGGAGGGTGTCCTGGAACATGTGGGCCTTGAAGAATGGGAAGATTCTGATATAGGAAGGGGATGGGGATGACCATGAAGGCATGAGATGCGAGATGATGAGAGAAAGCAGAGAGGAGAAAAGGGGGTCTGGGAGTGGTAGGAGTGGCTCTTACAGGGAGACCTGTGGAATTGGGAGGTTAAAGGTCATGTGGTCCAACCCTCTTGTTTTACTGGGAGGAAAAAGACCCAGAGAGGTCACAGAAGAAGTGTAAGGAGTACCAAACAGTCCAGCTGGGATTTGAACCCTGGTCCTCTGGCTAGGATGCACCAAATTGTCCTAAATTCACTGTCGTCTTTGGAGCAAAAGGCCTGGATGCTTTTTTCTCCTAAGCTGTAGAACCCCAGAACCCCCCCACCCAGAGTTGGGATGACTCTTGGAGAACGTATCATACAATTCAACTGCCTCATTTGACAGCATCTGGGCACCTGAAGGCCAGAGAGAAGAGGGGAAGGGGCTGGGCCAGGGTTGAAAAGCAAGCTGGGCAAGGACAGGTGCTGTTTGTTGGGGTGTTCTCGCACCCTGGGCATGAGGTTGCGATCTGGGGGACTGAGAGATGAGATGATGTGTGGGGTAGGACTAGGGTGGTTGCCTAGGTCCAAGCTCAGGGAAGATCTTCCTTCTGCTCCCTGCCCTAGAGCCTCTGGCAATACGGCCTAATCCCAGAGTGCCAGGTGCTCCCAGGGAGAGGTGGCATTGGACTAGAGGGGGTGAGGTCACTCCAGGTCACCAAGGGGGGTCTGAGGCCTTTAGGAGGCAAAGGATAGGAACCATCTAGATCTTTGAGGAGGTGGGTTCTGGGTCCCTAATAGAGTGACAGAGTGACAGAATGCCAGAGTTGGGAAGTCCATAGAACATAGAATGTCAGAACGTGGAATGTCAGAGCTGAAAGGGACCTTGGAACATAGAATGTCAGAGCTGAAGGGACCTTGGAACATGGAACGTCAGAGTTGGGAGGGACCTTAGAACATGGAATGTCAGAGTTGGGAGAGACCTTAGAGTATAGAATGTCAGAGCTGGGAGGGACCTTAGAACGTGGAATGTCAGAGCTTAGAAGGCTCATAGAACACAGAATTCCCATACCCCTTGAGGACAGGGCTAGTTTTTTTTTCCTTCTGTTCTCTGTATCCCATTGCTTAGTATAGTGCCTAGCACCATAGTGTTTAACAAATATTTGTTCCTGATCGACGTAGAATTCCAGAGCTAAGAGGGACCTTGGAGATCATTTCATCCAAACCCCTCATTTTACAGATGAAGGCCCAGGGAGGGGCAGTGACTTACCTAAGGCCACACACCTTATAAGTGGCAGCCTGTGACTTGGACTCAGGTCCTCCCTGCCCTCCAAGCTCAGATGCCCTTCTCACAGGCAGGTGGTTCCTACTTGTCTGCCTTGTAGATCAGTTTCTCTGTCCATGGTCTCAGGACTCAATAGAAGTCAGGCTCTAAGTACAAACTCTTGGCCTCTGGACCTTTCCTGGAATTAAGGCTTAGGGGAAAGGGGGATGTGCTAAGGATTCAGAGTACATGCAGATGTGGGTTCTTTAAGTTGGCTGGGGTGTGTGTGTAGGTGGAACCTCAGGGAGAGATGGTAGGGTGGTCCAAGGTAAAGAGATCTAGGAGCTGGGAGCGTTGGGTTCTTGGTCCAACCCCACCACTGATTGCTTGTATTGGTTTAAGGGAGTCCCTTCCCCTTTCTGGGCCTCAGTTTCTGTGTCTGAGAAATAGATCAGAAAGTATGGAAGGTCCTTCCTCCTTTGGCATCTTAAGAATCTAAAACCCCCCTCTCTTCCTCCCCAGCCTTCTAGAAAGTTCTCACTGGATTTAGAGCTGGAAGACCCTTTAATCCAGTCCCTCTCATTTTACAGATGAAGAGACCAGGGTCCAGAAGGGGACCTGGGACTTGTCCCATGTCACACAAGTTAGTAAGCAGCAGAGCTTGAATTTGAACCCAGGCCTCCTGATTCCAAATCCGGTGTTCCTTCCACTAGCGTCTTCTAATTGCCCTCCAGAGGAGCAATTCCCTGGAGACTGGGTGTATGGGGTGGGGAGGTGGGGATCCTGCCTCCCCACCCTTGCCCTCAGGATCCTCCACAGCAGGGCTTGGGCCAGCCGACGGCTCAGCAGTGCCAGCCCCAATTAGGCTGATCCTGTCACCTCCCTCCTGCTCCCCTCCCCCGACCCAGATGCTGCCCTGGGCCGGTGCCAGGCCAAGGCAGCGTGGTCAAGGTGGGAACTTTATGGAGAGGCCCTGAGGAAATCAGTGGGGATCAAGCCTAACTCTACACTCCCCTCCACACACACGCTTTCCCCATTGCCAGGGACCCACTAGGTTTTTTCCACTCCACATCACTCTACCTAACTCCTTCTGCTCCCTCCCCCTCAGATTTCCACCCTCTCCAACCCTGCTGCATTTGTGTCGGTTGAAGCTGAAACAGAGACTGTTGAGAATCTTTGACTCAGAGCAGGAACAGTCCTTAGAGACCCCCTAGAACAACGCGCTGATTTTACTGATGAGAGAAAAGACCTGCCCCGGACCACATAGTCACATCTCCTCTGACTTCTAATCCAGCTCCCCTCCCATAGAGTAAGACTT
This sequence comes from Trichosurus vulpecula, assembly GCF_011100635.1. Taxonomy (NCBI): domain Eukaryota; kingdom Metazoa; phylum Chordata; class Mammalia; order Diprotodontia; family Phalangeridae; genus Trichosurus; species Trichosurus vulpecula. The sequence goes on from NC_050573.1 coordinate 72,319,854, forward strand.
TGGGGTGTCAGAGCTGCCAAGGGACCTTAGAGGCTGTTGAATCTACCCCAATTCCTCCTTGTACAGGGTGGGGGTGGGGAGCCGAGGCTCTCAGGAGTAGGGTACATCATCCAAGTCATTGATTGACAAAGCTTGGACTAGAATCTAACTTGGAACTCCAGCTTCCAAGTTCTAGGCTCTCTCACCACCTCTGGGATTCTGGAACACTGAATTTACAATCAGAACTGGATTCTCATTCCAGCGCTGCTCCTTCTAAGCTGTGTAACCTTGGACAAATCACTTCTCTTTTCTGGGTTTTGGTTTCCTCATCCGTTAAATAAAGGAGCAGAACTAAGTGATTTCTAAGGTACCTTCCCCTCTAAATCTTAAGACTCAATGGCCTTCTCAGGAGAAATTACCTTCTCTGTCTGGCTCTGTTATAACCCCCACCCCACAATAACCCATTGGGGTGGGATAAAGGCTAGGTAATGAAGGAGAGCAAAAGTCCCAAGTTATCCCCCCTAGGCTCCTGACTGCCAAAGCAGAGTGTGCTCCAAACGGTAGTGAGCTCCTCATCACCGGTCATATTCAAGTAGAGCCTTGGATGACATGTCGCTTTGGGGATAGATGCCCTCAGAGGTCTCTATCAACTTTGAGATTCTGTAATTCTGTGATTACTGTGATAACTCCCAGTGCCCAGCTCACTTGGAGACTCTGACATCTGAATTTCAATGAAGCAAATAAATCCCAGCCTACCGATGTATACTAAACACCCCTCCTTGGCCCACTTTGTTCCTAGCCTTACCCTCAGGAGGCTTCCAGTTTGAGGGATACACAGAAGGCATAGACCCAGGCTCTGCCTGAGGTGATGTAAGGCTCACGCTCAGAAACAGAGAACAAATGAGAATTAAAAAAAGTGAGTTGGAGCAAGTTCTCAGATTTATGATTCAGACAGTCTGTCAACTAGATGGAAGAGGATTCTGAAAATTTCCAGTGTGAGGTGGGGTTTGAGCCTCATCTAGATTGGGACCATTCAGTAAGGCTTCCTTCAGAAGGCTGGTCTTCCTCTTGACAGGCCAAAGAGGAAAACCCTTTACCGATCATCTGGTTCAACTGCCTTATCTTACCCAAGGGGAAATGTCTCCCAGACGAGAGATAGGACTTAGCCCAAAGAGTATAAGTTATTGATTAAGATTGAGTGGGCTTTGAAGGAGAGGGAAGAGCTGGAGAGCTGGCAGGGGATGGGGAGGGCATCCCAGGAGGAGAGAACAGCTCCTGAGCAAAGGTTTACCAGTGGGAATAAGTCTAATGCATACAAGACAGGGAGGAGCCCAGCCTGGTTGCAGGTGGAGGGGAGGGGGAAATAGGATATAAGATGGCAGGAAGTGGTAAATCTGGTGGGGTTGGATTGAGGCTAGACTATTGAGGGTCTTAAATCCTGGACTGAGTTTGGACTTGATCAGGTGGACAATTGGGAGCCACTGAAGTTTCTTGAATAGGAATCAGAATTGGGCTTCAGTGGCCAATACAGGAGAGAGAGATGGGTAGTGGGAAAAGAAGGTAGGATTCTGGCTCTCTGGAGTGGGGGCTGGCACCTTTAGGGGCATTATGGGTGTGGTGCTGACCATATTGACTCAGGTTTGATCCCTGTTCTGTAGCTAATTTATTGTGTCCTTGGGCAAGTCATTTCTCCAGGGATCTCAGTTTCCTAATGTGTACAATGAGGAATTTAAAAGAGATGCCTTCTAAAGTCTGTTGAAGTTCTAGATTCTGTGGCTATGTGGTTCCCTCTCTCTATCTTTTCTCACCACCCACAACCCCCTGTTACCACCCCCACCCCACCCCAGTCCATACAGACTCTCAGATTTTATCCCCAGCCACATCTGAGGTAAGCCAGGCTTCTGCCGTCTGGCCAGACTCCCCTTCCCCCCTACAGAGCGGCCCCCATGTGCCCAGGCCCCAACAGACAAAGCATCGGAAACAGCTGGCCGTCCAGATGTTGTTGGTTTTCTCCCCCAAATACTTGCATGTTCCTTGCTGTTCCTGTTGGGTTACCCCTTTCCTTTCTCTGCTCCCTACCGCCAACCCCCAGCTGGCTCAGAGCTCCCTGTGCAGGTTAGTCCCCTCATGGGGGCTGGGAAAGGGGGCTCTCCTCTGGGGCAGGACGTAGCAAAGCCAGAGGACTCTGAGTCTCTGGGAGAAGGAAGAAGGGAGGGATGGGGAGCAGAACGGCATTTCTGCGGGCTAAGAAATTGGTTTCTTGTTGGTAAGCCTGCTCTTGCTGTAGAGGAGTGGCCCTTCTTGGCACAATGCTCAAGGGGACTAGGCCCCCATTAGTGAGACTGAATGGTCTAGCGGTGAGAGAGGATGTATTGGAGGGGGTGTCAGAAGACCTGGGTTCCAGGTCTGGTCCTGTGTGACCTTGGGAAAATCGCTGTACCTCTCTGACCCTTTTTCTTCTCAGCCAGATCAGGATAATCCTTCTGGCAATACCTGCCTCTGAAGCTTTTTATGAGGCCCACGTGAGATAATGGATGTCAAGGGTTTTGTAAACCAGACAACCCCTTACAAATGTCGGCTCGTGTCCCTGCTCATTGAGGAATCCAGGAACTTGGAAGGGCAGACTCTTAAGCTCCCAGGGCTGGAAGGCCCCCCTAAGGCCTCCAGGGGGTGACCTGGGCCCTCCTGCTACTGCCCTGACAAGGGCTTGTCCAGCCTCTGATGGAGGAGGCCGGAGGCAGGCGGCTCATTCCACTTTGGGACAGCTTGGACGCTTAGGAGGTTTTTCCTTACATGGAGCCCAAATCCACTTCTTGGCCACTCCCCCTTTTCCCTCCACCAGACCACGGCCTGTCATGACTTCTTCTCTTGTCTGTGTCTATTGTTTTTATTATTTTTGGACTGGGACCTGTGATTTCATTGCTATAAGGGAGCTCCCAGTGGGAAAACTCCTTCTATCAATTCAGGCCAGCATCCCCTCACAACTTAAGAATCTTAGAGAGTTGTCTGGGAAGCCTAGGGAAATTATTAAGTGACTTGTCTAGGGTCACACAGCTGGCAAATGTCCGAGACAGCACCCGAACCCAGGTTGTCTGACCCTCAAGGCTGGCTGGTCTTTCTACCGTGCCTCATTACCTTTTATCAATAATGGAACTTTATGGTTCTGACTTATTTCTTGTTTCTCTCAGGCCTCCCTGCTCCCCCTGCCCCCCAAATAACTTGCTTTCTTCAAGCCTCTCTTTATCTACTTATCTACCCATCTAAATGGGGATACTAAGGTGACTCTGTGTCTCTGGGTGAGGGACTTGGTCCCTTCGGACTGAAGCTTCTCAGTTCATCCAGATACCCCAGATGACAGTTTCCAAAGGTCCGGAGTCAATGGCAGAGCCAAGCATAGGCCCACAGACCTGGAGGGAACTTCAGAGGACATCTAGTGCAAGTCTTTCGTTTTTTGGCGGGGCAGGAGAACTGAGGCCCCACAGGGAGGGGGATGCTGCAGAGTCCCAGAGGTTATCTATCAAAGGAAGAGGTTGGATTGGGCGGGTGATCTGGGGCCTCGAGGCCACCTGGGGCCCTCTAGGTCCCCAAATTCGGCTCTTTGAAGGAATCCAAACTTCATGGAACAAATCCTCTTGATAAAAGGCTTTGTTCTGTAAAACTTGGACCCAGTCAAAAGGCCACACCCAAGGACCTACAAGGTCACATGTAGTATTCCTCAGGTCCTTTGGATTTGAAATCTTATTATCCTCTGGTTCCACTTAGGACCCATCCAGAGCAGTGTAGATAGTGTGTGGGAGGCATTCTGGTAGAGTTGGAGAAGCATTTGATTTGGAATCCAAGGACCAAGGACCGAAACCTTGCTATGTGTGACTTTGGGCAAGTTAACTTCCTTCCCACAGGCCCTAAATGAGGAGGACAGATAGACGAATTGATTTCTCAAGTCTCTCCCAGTGCCAGGCTTGCCCAGGGTTACACAATAAGTCAATGGCAGAGTTGGGCTCAGACCCAGGGAGGTGTGCTGGTAAATGTTTAACAACTGGCTTTCAAAAAAAAAAAAAGTAGCCGGGTCCCTTTGAAGTTTAATCTATACTAACATTTTCTTTATCACCTTCTTAGTCTGGATAATCAACACAGCAAATCAAGCCCTGATTTATAGCGTTTGATGATTTTCCAAGGTGTCAATGCTTGGACTGAAAATTTAACCACCGGCTCTTAAAAGCCAGTAGGAGCTGGTTTGAGTACAGCGAGCCCAGGATGCTTAACTCCCAGTCTAGTGTTATCTCGAATTATGTGAGACTGTCTCTTATGATAGAATATCTCTGGAGCCCATAGACTCAGAAAACAAGATCCCACCCTGGAGGTGGCTGGGCCAGAGCAGGCCAGGTAAGCCAGAGGGGTGTTTGGGTGAAGAGAAAAGGAACACTGTCAACCTGGGGGCTTTTGTCCAGTCGTCTTCAGCCGTGTCCTGCTCTTCGTTACCCATTTGGGGTTTTCTTGGCAAAGATGTTGGGGGCTTTAGGGTGGCCCTGAAGAACAGACTGGTTACAGAGGCATGAGGTTGAGGGGGCCAGTGGGGCTGGGTTAGCCAGGCAGCAGCAATGACGCGGTCGGTCTTGGGACCGTCTCTTGCTGGGCATCATTTCAGCCTGTGTTTCCTCATTGTAAAATGTAGGCATCGGATGAGAAGATCTCTAAGGTCCGATTCTAGCTCTGTGATCCCGTAAATGGTTGGCAGTCTAGCTTCCATCAGAGGTCACCCTCAGCCTTGGCCCCACTTCCTAAAAATTGGGAGACCTGGACCCTGGTTAACAAAGAAGGGGAGGCAGTGTGGTGCCAGGGAAAGGTCATGAACCTTGAAACCGGAAGAGCTGCATTTGATGTCCGGTTCTGTGTAACCCTCAGTAAGTCTTTTAATCGCTCAGTTTTTTTCCTCTGTAACATGTGCACAATAATTGTACCTGCTCCCTTCACCGGCCTCTCAGGTAGCTGTGAGGAAGAGAAGAGATAATGGACGCATATCCATGATGACACTAAGAGATAGAGACGCTATGTAAGTGCCGGCAATTGTCACAATAAAAAGCCATCAAAGACCAAAACCAGGCCATTAGAAACTGAGCCCTCAATTCAGTCTCAAAAGGCTAGAAGCACTCAGAAGTGAGAGAGGTGCTTACAGGATGGGTCTGTCTGGTCAGAGGAGGCTACCTGGAAGAAGTGGCTATGAGCGGGGGGCCTTGAAGGACAGTCATTGCCTGATCACCTGAGGCTTTCTTAGGGCTCTGAATGAACACGGTCCCGAATGAGAGCCTGGTTATGCCAAGAGGAATACATTGGAAAGAGTATGGGGTTTGGAGTCAGGGGACCAAGATTCAAATTCTAGCTTACCTTCTGCGTGACCTTGGGTCAGTTCCTTCACCTCTCTAGGTCTCATTTTCCTCATCCATAAAGTGGGGGGGTTAGCCGCTGAGGTGCCTCCAGCCGTGCTTTTAGGATCTTTTGATGCCAAGATCTGTTTTCCCCAAGGGCAGAGCCCTGATCTCCTCCTCCTCTGTCTCCCCTAGACCAACCCCCTGAGGGTAAGACCCAGACTGGGTTCTAGCGCTCTCCTTCTCCAGGTTGGCAAAGCCCAGGCCTAGGCACACAGATATATTGAAAAGCATTGAGAAAGAAGGTGTATGGATATAGACTCAGATCAGCTCCACTCAGCTAAGGATGCCCTACTCATTCCACCATTTTGGGCTCTCATACTTTGAAGGGGAAAAAAACATCCCAGGGCAGGAGCATACATGGCCTCCATTGAAACTCTGTGTGGGAGCAGCCCCTCCCAGGCTGTCCCTGGACTCAGCCCTGGGGTGGGGCATCTGCCTGATGTGCTGCTAGAGCTGGTGCCCCTGACTGCCTCCCTCAGAATTCTGCCAGTTTCACCCAGCATCTCCCCATCCAAACCACAAGAGCTCAGGGACCTTGGGCCAGAGCAGGTGCCCACCTGATACAGCCTTTCAGGATACAGGTCCTGGAGTGCATTCCCTGAAGGCAGGGGAAGTCCCCATCCCACTGCCTACAGCAGAGTGATATCTGGAAGAGGAGGCTTCTTTTCTCTCAGGCCAGATCCTTGGCGGCAGTGGGGGAGGCCAGAGTGAGTCCCCCAGACTCAGTGGGCTCCACTTCCATTACCAATGGGACTTGGAGTTGCTAGGGGCAGATGCTGAGCTCTGGGGCCTCAGTTTATCTCAGAATGGGCAGGCTGGTGGGGCTATTGTTGGTATTTGTTGGGCATCTTTCCACGGAGCTAATGATGCCTGCAGGTGCTGGCAAGGGAGGTAATTAGCAGTTTCTGGCTGCCCCTGCCCGCCCTGCCTGACTCACAGAGCAGGGACTCCCACGGGCTCATTTCCCTCTGTTCTGAGGATGGAGCACACCTGCCATCTCTTCTCTCAAATTGATCAGTCAACCAATCAGCGAGTATTCATTAAGTGCCTACTATGTGCCAGCCACTGTGCTCAGTCCTGGGGATACAAACAGAAAAGAAACAACAGTTCCTGCCCAGGGGTAGGGTACATTTCATCAAGGGAAACCACCCGGCAGACATACAAGCAAACACAAAATATTGGGAAAGAGAAAATGAAGTAATTGCGGGAATAGCAGCTGGAAAGGGTGAGAATCAGGAAAGGCCTCATATAGGAGGTGGCACCTAAACTGAGCTTTCCAAGAAGCTTGGGATTTTAAGAGGCAGAGGTGAAAAGGAAGGCATTTCAGGCATGGGGGACAGCCTGTGCAAACGAATGGAGGTGGGAGACCAATTATGTATGAAAAACTACCTGAAGGCCAGTTTGACCAGACCATAGTATGTACAGAACAATGATGTCAAACTTTGGAGCCAAGTTGTAAAGGGATTTAAATGGCAAATAATGGAGTTTGTATTTGATGCCAGAGGCCATCTAGAGAAGCACTGGAGTTTATTGAGTAGGGGAGTGGCACACACGCTTTAGGAAAATTACTTTGGCAGCTGGGAAGAGGATGGATTTGAGAAGGGAGCAAGAGATTGGAAGCAGGGGAACCAACTGGAAGGTTGTTGGAGTGGTCCAGTTGAGAGGTGATGGGTCTGAACTAGAACTGGGGCTGTGTGAATGGAAGAAGGCAGGGAAGGAAGAAGGGAGGGAAGAAAGAAGGAAGGAAGGAAGGAGAAAGGGAGGGAGGGAGAGGAAGGAAGGAAGGAAGGAAAAGAGAGAGAGAGAAGAAAGGAAGGGAGGGAGGAGAAAAGGAGGGAGGGAGAGAGAGATAGAGGAGGGAAGAAAGAAAAGAAGGAAGAAAGAGAGGGAAGGAGGGAGGAAGGCAACATTCATTTACTATCTTCCAAGTACTATGCCTTACATAGTATGCTAAGTGCTTTGCAACTATTATATGAAAACTAGGTGCTATAATTATCCTTATTTTGCAGCTAAGGAAAATGAGGCAGGCAGGGGCTGAATGATTTGCCCAGGTCACACAGCTAGCAAGTGTCCGATGTGGGATTTGAACACAGGTCTTCCTGATTCCAGGTCCAGTATTCTATCCACTTTGACACCCAGCTGTCTAAGAGGGGTAGGATGCTCGAAAAAAATGGCAGGCGTTAGCAACTGGCTGGATAGACGGGGTGAGGATCACTCCAAGATTGAGAACCTGGATGACCAGAAGCTTGGTGGTGCCTGCTGCAGAAACAGTTCCATCCGAGGAGTGGGCTCCATACTGAATTTGTTTTGGACACGTCGAGTAGGAGCTGTCCATACGACATCCGATTGGAAATATCCGAAAGGCAGTTGGCAATGGGGGCCTGGTGCTCGGGAGAGAGACTGGGGCTGGATATAGAATCTGGGAGTCATCTGGATAGCAATGAACATTAGACCCGGGGAAGCTGATGAGGTCACTAAGAGAGGGAGATTTAGAAAGAGAACAGAAAGCCCAGGACAGAGCCTGAGGGTAGAATCAGTGACTGAGCCAGGCCTGGTAGTTATCCCTGCCCCTACCTGCTTTGATTTGTTCAGGGTTGGGCAGAAAGGTCTGACTTGTTCAGAAAGGCTGCCCAGAAAAGGGACAATGTGAGCCTGGGCTGGAAGTCAGGAGAGCTGGATTCTAGTCCAAGGGATCATGGAATTTTCAAGCTGCAAAATACATAGAGGTTACCTAGTCTCACCACCACCCCCTATTTTTCACATAGGGAAATTGAGGTCCAGAGAGGGTAAATCACCCCCAAAGAGCCAAGCTTTACCCCCCAGGATCTCTGACAACAAATCCAGTGTCCTTCTCAGTATACTTCAATGCCCTCTGTAAGTCTCTTGTTTTCCTCTCTGGAAAAAGAGGAGTCTTTCAGGCTCCATATACTGCCGCCGCCAAGCCCTCCCTTTTAGTGTCTTCAGCCAGGGGTTTCTTTCTGGTATTTCTCCCAGATCATTTTTTATGTAGTTCAATCCTATATACGGGGTGTCCCAAAAGTCCGAATGTGGGTTTAAGCTAGTAAAACTTAAAACCTCAGTCGGACTTTTGGGACATGCTGTACTTTAGTGGGCCCTTGGTAGGGCTGGAGGACAGCGCATTCCAACGTCTTGGTGAGAGCCTGTGTGAGCTTTCCCCTTCCCTGGCTCAGCGATGCCCCGCCCCACTTCTGGAGGCCATTACTGAGCCTCTTTCTGTGTCCCCCCTGTGGCTCACACAGTGTCTTGGACCTTAGAAGGGGCCTAAGGGCCTGAGGGAAATGGGTATCAAAAACCCTGGGGATGACTGGAGGCCCATCATCCTAGACCCTGGCCCAGCTGGGCCCCAAGAACTCATGATGCCTCTGATTCTGAGTAGCCAGCCTGGAGCCAGGAAAACCATAGAGAAGGCCCAGAGTGGGAGCTGTCCCATAAATCCCTCCAGCTCCTGTTTCCCCATCTCTTTCCCTTCCCGTTCACCTCCGACTGAAACCCTCCTCATCCAAAAATCCGTCCCAGATTCATGCAGAACTAGGCCCATGCCTGCGTGCACGTGCCCACGGATCCACGAGGGAGTCCGTGTACATTTGTGTACATAAACGTATGTTTGTGCGTGTTGATGTATGGGGTTGTATAGGCCTGTGCATTAGTAATGCCGACACTAGGGATGGGGAAGCTAGGTGGCCCAGCCTGGAGTCAGGAAAACCTGAGTTCAAATCTAGCCTCAGATACTAGCTATGTGACCCTGGCCAAGTCACTTAACCTCCGTTTACCCGTAAAATGTGGATAATAATAGCACCTATATCCTAGGGTTGTTGTGAGGGTCAGGTCAAATGAAATAGTATCTGTAAAGCACTTAGCACAGTGCCTGGCACACAGTAGGTGCTTCACGTTGTTATTGTCAGTCATTTCAATTGTGTCCGACTCTTCATGACCCCATCTGGGGTTTTCTTGGCGAAGATGCTGGAGCGGTTTGCCATTTCCTTCTCCAGGTCATTTTACAGATGAGGAAACTGAGGCAAACAGGGTTAGGTGACTTGCCCAGAGTCATACAGCTAGTGAGTGCCTGAGGCCAGATTTAAACTCAGGTCTTGCTGACTCCAGGCCTGGCACTAAAATGCTTCTTCCCTTCTACCCAATTAAATAGTATCTGACACTTTCCTTGAGTGCTTTATATTCATCGTGAGCCTCACCATGGCCTGAAAGAAAGGTAATAATCATGATAACTGCTGTTTATAGAGTGTGTTTTGTATACGTTACCTCAGCTGGAGCTTGGCGATGACCCCGTGAGGGAAGATACGGCAGGTGTCAGCACACCCATTTTACAGATAGTAAAACTGAGGCTTTGATAGAGTCATGACGTGCTAGGGGTCACACAGCAAGTAAGGTCTTCCTGACTCCACGTCCAGCCCTCTGTCCACTGCCCCGTTTCTCCCTACTTTACAGATAAGGAAATCGAGTCTTGGAGAAATCATGTATATCCTGGATCTCCCGCTAGCAGAGCTGGAATCTGGGTCCTAGGGAGTAGCTCCTGACATTGGAGTCATCCCAATTCTTACAGTACGCTTTCTTCTTGTGTATTCATGGGGCGTGTGCATGTACTGCCTTGTACACGTGTCTATGTACCCATGTGCAAGTTGGTTTATACCTATGGAAGTATGGGTTCCATGTTCAGACCTGTGTCTGTATGTATGCCTGTGTGTGTGTGTGTGTGTGTGTGTGTGTGTGTGTGTGTGTGTGGCCACCTGGCCAGGAGCAGGCTGATGTCAGAAGTAGCAGACAGAGCATGATTTAGAGCTGAAAGGGCCCTTAGACCCCCTCATTTTGAAGCCCAGAGAGGGGAAGGGAATTTCCCAGCAGTAAGTAGCACAGCCAAGATTCCGACTCAGTCCTTGCACACCACATCCACTGCGCTTTCCGGTATAATATACTGCTAGCCTTTCAGGGTTTGATGGGATAAAGATGGGAGACTCCCATACCCCCTGGTGCTGGAGCCCTAAAAGGTTGGGACAGCCCTGGGCAGGGAGTCAGGAGACAGCGGACCAAGACCCAGCTCAGCCGCTGACTCTATCTGATTGTGACCTTAAGGGTCTCCCCTTCAGGAGTCTCAGTTTCACTCTGTCAAAACTGGATAGATGGTCCCTAAGGGTCCTGTTGGCTTGGATTTTCGAGGATTTTGGAGGGTACATTTGGAAGGCCACCAAATGTCCTTGTCCTGGGTTGGCGATAGTGTTTGCCCCCAGCCCTATCACTCCTTCCCTAGCCAGGGATGTTGCTTTTAGCAGAAGGCAGCAAGAGGAGGCAGGAATCCCAGGCCCACGGGAGCAGCCCAAGTCCTCTGAGCCTGACAGCCCCTGGCAGGTTCATGGGATTTAAAGACTGCTTAGACTGTGTAGGGGGGGAGAAACTGAGGTTTGGTGAGGGGGAGGGGCTGGCCCACAGTCGTCCAGATAGCCTCTTACTCTCAGCCGAGTGCCCCTTCCTGTATCCCACACTAGCTTCTTGGGATAGGGACGAGGGAGGCAGCCCTCGCCCCAAATTCCTGGGTTATAGCCTGAGCCCAGCCTTCCTAACGACTGTCACAATGGGCGGGCAGGCAGGGAGGCTGTGCCAGGGAGAAACCTGTTGGGTGACCCCCCGAGGAGAAAGGCCCCATTGTTACAAGAACCTTATCAGGGCCTGGTGCTGCCTACCCCCTCCCAACAATTCCTTCCCCTTACCCCCAGACCTGAGATTGAAGGCTGGCTCATAGTGGGGGGCAGGCATTCCAAACAGAAGCCTACTTCCACCCCCACTGGGCGCAGGGGGTCTCAGCTACCAAAGTCCTCAGCTTCTCTGGCCCCTCGCTGGGGCCTCTTGGTGTAGTGGGGGAAGGGAGCAAGCTCAGGGCAATATCCTCTTCACCCCCATTCCGTTTCTCCTTCCCTCCACCCCATCTATGGCTATCCATTATATAGACAGAGCAGCAGAGGCCCACAGCAAGGTCAGAAGGCCGGAGGTCAGGGAGTCAGGTACGGGTGGGTATCAGCTCCTCTGCCTGCAAACACCACCCTGTGTCTTCCTCTTCTTCACTATTATCCACATCCATTGTATGGCCGGAGAAACCGAGGACCAGAATGAGACCAAGTGGCTAGAGGACATGGATATTTCCAGCTAAGCCTACCCCTGAGGTATGGACAGTGGTGATCATTTTCTCCTCTATCTAAACTATCCTGGAGGAGGTCATCAATTCTAGATCATCCAGATGGATGGAAGGAGAGGTGGAGACCTGTTGTCACCATGCCTCAGATAATCCAGAGGTGACCAGCCAGTGATTCATTCTCAAACCTTTCTCTTCAGATCAGGACAGTGTCCTTGGGCTGATGATGTGAGAACAAAGGTGTGTCCCACCTTCTGGAAACCAGCTCTTGCCAAAGATAATTCCGCAGTTCCAAAACAGGAGTTCCGACAGAAGGAACTGGGCCAATGTCCGGTTTCCCCATTCTGCCTCACCCTCTCTCTAAGTACCGATTCCCAGCCAGTCCCTAATTCCTGCCTGCTCCCCGTCCCGTGGGAACAATCAGTTCCCTTTCAGACCAAGGCAAAGTACCAGCCTAGGTAGAGATGCTCGTTCCCCAAATCAGGAATGATTGGCTGACACAGAACTTCCTTGCTGGGGAGAATCCAGCGATTAATAGAGTGTGTAATGAAGAGATGAAAAGATTCGGCTGTGACTTGTGGGATCGTGTGAGTCTCAGCTCCTTCTGCTTGGGGCCAGCTCCAAAGGTCAGGGAGCTCTTCATCAATCGACCCTAAGTTTGCCTTCTCCCGTACTTCTAGCTTCAATCCCAGCCCTTCGGCTACTTGACCCCATCCCTCTCATCTCTGGGCCCTGGGCCTCTCTCTGGCCTTATCGGCTGCCAGATCTAACTATAAACACACACACGAGCACGCATACACACTAAATACACATTGTTGTGGTTGAGTCATTTCAGTTGTGTCTGACTCTTGGCAAAGATACTGGAATGGTTTGCATTTCCTTCTTCAGCTTATTGTACAGATGACAAAACTGAGACAAGCAGGGTTAAGTGACTTGCCCAAGATCACACAGCTAGTAAATGTCTGAGGCTGGATTTGACTCGGGTCTTCCTGACTCCAGGGCTAGCACTCCATCCAGTGTGCCACCTAGCTGCCCATAAATGCACATACAGACACAACTAAACAGTACACATTTATGCACATACACATGTGTGTACATTGACCTTGCAGGTCGACTAAAATCAAGATCTTCCTTCAATGGACTGCTGCCCCACTATGTGCCTACCACTGTAGACACATTGTTCTTCTGAAGTTGATTTTTTGAGCTCAAGTGTAGTATTTTGCATTCATACTAATTATGTTTCATTTTATTAGACTAGGTTTCATGTTCTAGCCTGTCCTGACCTTTTTGAGTCTTGACTCTGTCATCCGGTGTCTTAGGACAGACTGCAGAACAGCTGAGTTCAAATCTCAATTCTGCTGCTTCCTAGCCGTGGAAAGGGAAGCTTCTCTGAGACTCATTTTTTTTTCATCTATAAACTGTTGTAGGTAGCTGGTGGCATCTGGGCCTAGAGTCAGGAAGATCTGAGTTCAAATGCAGTCTCAGACACTTACTAGCTGTGTGACCCTGGGCAAGTCACCTAACCTCAGCCTGCCTCCCTTTCCACAAACGGGAATGATAGTAGCACCTGCCTCTCGGCTGTTGTGAGGATACCATGACATAATATTTGTAAAGTGCCTGGAACATAGGAAGTGCTATATAAATATTAGCTATTTTTATTATGATCATTAAGAAGAGTGATGATTTATAAGGCTGCTTCCATCCCTGAATCTTATAATCAGCTCTCAAGAAGCAAGGTGTTGTGGGGCCATCCTGTCCTCCATCCCTCAAGTCATGAACCATTAGAGTTGAAAGGAACCTTTGATGATCGGTGAGCACAATCCCTTTATTTTATATATAGGGAAACTGAGCCAGAGAGGGCTTAGGTCCCACTGGCAATAGGCGTTCTTCAAACTCTGACCTGACTCTGAATCAGTGTTCTTTCTACTATATGATGCTGCTCCTCTGTCCAACCCTCATTAAAAAGAATTATTATCTCTCACTTTTACATCACCTCCATTTCCAAATATATCCACCGCCGCCGCCTCCTCCTCCCTGCCCTCAGAAAGTCGCCCCCTATAACAAAGAATAAAAAAACTAGAGGAGAAAAGCTGGTCAGCCAAATTAACCAACACGTCAACAACAGCTCTGGCAACTCAATGGTCTGCACTGGTAGCCCCCCACCTCCATCAAAACAAAACAAAACGAAACAAACCCACCAAGCCCTTTATTTTATAGATGAGAAAACTAAAATCCGAAGAGTCAGAGAAAGATGCGCTAGATGTCAAATCAGGTGCAGATCCCGACTTTGCAACTTACTTCTTGTATCTGTTTCCTCATTTATAGAGTGAGGACTTGGGCTCCATGACCTCTGAGGTCCTTTCCAGCTCTGCCCATGATTCTAGGAAGAGGACTCGCCCAGGATGCCCCAGTGCGCCAAGGGCACATCAGAGCCTGCGTCTTCTGGCCCTCTACTCCCTCTCCAGCTTGTTCTCCCAATGAACTGTTGTTTTCTACCAGGGTTTTAATCTCAGGTAGAAACTGGCTGAGCATGGGGAGTTGGGGAAGAAGGGGAGGGGCGGTGCTAGATGCTCTTCAAATCCGAGACCCTGAGGCTTTAAACTTTAAATCAGCTGCCCCGGGCTCTTAGGACCTCAGAGCTTGAAAGGACTTCAGAGGTTGTCTGGTCTAATTTCCTTCTCTTCCTTGAGCTGGTGCAGAAATTCTTAATCTTGTTCGCATGGCAGGCAATCTGGTGATGTCTAGACCCCCTTTTCAGAGCAGTCTTTTTAAATGCATAAAACAAAATCCATTGGATTAAAAAGGAAATTAATTATATTGAAATGCAGTTATCACAGTATTAAAAAAGCAACAGTTCCTGGAACCAGGTTAAGAAAACCTGTCACAGTGTCTCAAAGAAGTGGTCATCCACCCTAAGCTTGAAGACCTCCAAGGGAAGGGGAGTTGAGGCTGCTCATTCCTCTGTTGGGCAGCTCTGGTGGGTAAGAAGCCCTGCCTCACCCCAAGCCCAAATCTGCCTCTCCTGGGCCTCTCTGTCAGGGAGGGGTTGCTAGCATGGTGTGGCGGAGGGTCCGCTGGGCTTGGAGTTGGAAGAACTGGATTTGAGTCCCAGTTGTGTGGTCTTGGGCAAGTTGTTCCATCTGTAAAATGGGAAGGAAGCTAGATGATGTCTCTAAGGACCTTTCCAGACCTGACATGCTCTGTTCCATGTTCTCCTTCTCTGATATTCTGTGTTCTAAGTTCCCTTCACGAAGCTCTGGCATATTCTTGTCGGATTCCTCCCAGATCTGATATTCTTTGTCCTGGGAGATGCTGTCATTAGCCTTGGTCCTGCCTGATGGGGCCACACAGGATAAATTTGCCCCTTCAGCTGAACAAACAACGGATGAGGACATCAGTCACAGCCAAGACCTGCGCTTACTCCCCAGACCCCCTGTCTCTCCCCGCCTCAGGGAGGAATACAAACCTTCCTTTCCTCGATTCCCTCCCCTCTTTATCCCTTCCAGCTGGGAGGGTTTTCTAAGAAGAAAACTACTTGAGAATTCATCACAATTTAATTTAGGTGAGCCCCAAGCATGGGATGTCACAGTGGAAAAACAAGCAAAACACTGCATTTGGAGACTTGGTTTCAAATTCAGCCTTGGAAACTCTAGGAGCCAATGTGACCTTGACTTTCCTGGTCTGGGCCTTAGTTTCCCCAAGTATCATAATGCTTCTGTCATTGTGAGGCTCCCAGGGCAATGGTGAGGAATTTCCTGTGTAAGCCTTAGGCTACCCTTGTTTGCCTATCCCTGGGAGACCCAGCATCCCTAATGCTCCCCTTCCCAGACCTCCCTGGGAGCTCTCTGAGATGAAGCATTGGGAAGGTGCTATGAGGCTGAGGAGGCCAGGCCTCCATCCTCCCATCCCCTCCATAACCTCTTCACACATCTCAGCTGGCAGCCCCAGGTCCTGGCTCTGTGGACGTGATGAGAAGGAAGGAGAAAAATGTAGCAGGAAAAAATGATTTCTTAACCCAGCCTTTCAAATACTGGAAGACAAGCAGTCTTCCAGAACACAGAAAGACAGACCCTAATTCTTACTTTTTCAATCAAGCATTTACTAGACACCTGATCTGTGTCAGACACAGTCCTAGGCTCTGGGGTTATCAAGACGAAAACGAAACAATTCTTACCCTAAAGAGACTTGCATTCTATTAGGGGAGACACCAGGTACAATTACCTATCAAAGTACATACAGAATCAATATAAGCTAATGATGACTAGCTAATTAATAGCACTTTAAGGTTTGCAAAGAACTTTACAGATATTGGGGTGCCGTTAATGTCTTGTCCTATGACTGGATCTCTAGCCCCTCCACCCTCCTCCAATTTGTCAGTGTCCTACCTAAAACATGGCTCCCAGCACTGAGGACTATCGTCAACTTGTTCCTGCATACCATGATTCTCAATGCAGCCCCAGATCTCCTTAGCTTGTGTTGATTCGAGCTTGTGGCTATTTAAGTTGTCTTTATAGAGCTTGTGGTCACCTCAGACCCCCGACTCAACTCAGATCCCTACCATGATGGGGAACAGGATGTGGTAATGAGGCAGGTATGATTTTCTTTAAGCAAAAATTTGACCACATTACTCTCCTACTCAGTAAACTCCAGTGGCTGACTATTGCCTCTAGGATCAAATATAAACTCCCCTGTTTAGCTTTGAAAGTTCTGCAAAACCTGGACCCGATCTATCTTTCCAGCTTCATTCGATACAACCGCCATACCCTGTCCTGCACTCTATGATGCCGCCAAAGTGGCTGAGATCTCTCTGTCCCTCACTCCAGCACTCAGTCTCCCATCTCTGTGCTTTAGTACTGGCCATTCCCCCGACACCCAGAAGTATTTCCCTCTCCCCTCTGCCTTCACAAATCCCTCTTTTCTCTCAAATGCTTCCTTCTACATGAAGCCTTTTGTGGTCCCCTCAACTGCTGGTGACCTCCTTTTTGAACTACCTTGTCTTTAGCTACCTTTTATTTATTTGTATTTATTCTCTTTATAATATATGCACATATAATATACATATAACATACACATACATAATATATAAATACGTAAATGATATAATATGCATTATAATATAATGTGTAATGTATTAATATAATATATACACATATAATGCATATTTTAAATAATATACACATACACACACACGTACACATATAAATTGGAGAGACAAGTGTGTGTATATATTATATATATGTAATATATAAAATATAATATACACACAATATGTAAGGAGACCCTTGTCTCCCCAGCTGGATTAAGCTCCTTGAAAATAGGGATGTTTCATTCTTTGTATTTGTAACTCCAAGGGAATAAGCATTTTAATAGTGCCTACTATGTGCCAGGCACTGTGCTAAATGCTTTTACAAATATCTCATCTGGTCCTCACAATAATCCAGTGAGGTAGATATTGTTACTATCCTTATTTTACAGTTGGGTAAACTGAGGCAAAGAGAAGTTAAGTGACTTGCCCAGGGTCACACAGCTAGCAAGTGTCTGAGGCTGGATTTAAACCCAGATCTTCCTGGCTCCAGGTCCATCACTCTACCTGCTGTGCCATGTGTCTCCTGGTCCATAGTAGGTGCTTAATAAATGCTTGTTGATTGATTGATTGACATGGGGAAGAAATGACGTTGTAGTAAAGAGGGAGAGTTATACTTGATGTGGGGAGAGGAGCAAGCTGGCATGGAATGTGGAGAGGAGAGGGCAAGGAGAGGGCAGGACAAATTGCCTCCAGCCTTAGAGTCTACATTGGCCCACCCCTGGCATCAGTAGTGGGGCAGCCTGGAAGATGTATATGGCGTGGCCAGGTGTTGTTTCTGATAGCATTCTATTGCATTCATGTACCACACACTTTGGCTTTCCCCAGTCAACGGGCATCTGCTTTGTTCCCACTTCTTGGCTACCACACAAAAGGCTGCTATGAATATTTCATTGTATATGGAAGCTGCCTTTTTTTTTTTGTCAATGACCTCCTTGGGGTATATGCCTAGCAGTGGGTTCTCAGGGTCAAAAGGTATGGATCTTTTCGCAACTTTATTTGCATAATTTCAAATGCTTTCCACGATTGGCTATACCAATTTACAGTGGAGCTTGCATTCTAATAAGATGAGATAATACATGTGGGGCAGTGGCGGCTGGGGAAGGGAGTTTGCATCTGGAGAGTTCCAGGGGTGGTGATTTGATGCTGTGGGCAGTCGCTGACGCGTCCTGTCCAGAAGCAATGGTGGGGTTGAGCTAACTATACTCCCAGAGTGTGGGGGAGGGGGGGATTGGGAGGGTAGGCTGCACGTGTGGCCTCAAGGCAGATAGCCAACATGGCCTAGGTGGACTTCTTTATGGGATGGGAAGCATGGTTTGGTCTGGGGCCAGCGGAAGAATGCATCAGGTGAACGTATGCTCACTCACCAGGCAAGATAGCTCAGCTCCAGTGGGGAGTTCTAAAGCTATGTGGATGGATAAGGGGCAAGGGAAAGAGCTGCAGTGGGAGAGGAGGAGAGCCAGCCCCCAGCTCCCCAGGGGCTCCTACCTAGAACTAAGGAGACCCCGGATTCTTCCAGTAACAGCCCTACCCCCACCCTCCAAGCCTTGGCCCCTTAATGCTTACGTGTCTCTGCCCATCAGTGTTGACGGGGATGGTGGGGTGGACAGCAGAGCGGAGAGAAGCTGGCCAGAGGTAGGCACGGTCACACTGATGACCCCAGAGGACCAGACAAGCCTGGGCCCAGGAGAGGAGATGAGTCTCCTTAGCTACTACTCCACAAAGAAAGATGCCAACCGCACCTGGCCCCTTTGAATGTGGGGGAGTGGGAAGAATCCTCCACCTAGAGTCCTAAGACCTAGATTCCGATCCTGGTCTTGCCACTGACAAGTCCCTCCCCCTCTCTTGGCCTCAGTTTCCTCATCTGTAAAATGGAAGGGTTAGGCTAGATGGCTCCAAGTTCCACTCCAGCACTAGAGTCAGCTAGGTGACACAGTAGTTAGAGTACTGGGCCTGAAGTCAGGAAGATCTGAGTTCAAATCCCACCTCTGACATTTCTTGGCTACATGACCCTGGGCAAGTCACTGAACTCTGCTTGCCTCTGTTTCCTCAGCTGTAAAATGGGAATCATAGCAGCACCTATCTTGCCGGGTTGTTGTTGTGGGGATCAAATGAAATAACATTGGTAAAGCACTTAAGTCAGTGCCTGGCGCATAGTAGGTGCTTATTCCTCTTCTTCCCTCCCTGCTCCCGCCCCTTCGAATCCTGGTGTGGATGTTGTCTGGGCCTCTGCTTCTTCCTCCGAACAATGAGGGGGTCTGGCCTAGAGCAGAGCCTCTTCATTGTTTCGTGTCTATGTCACAGACCCCTTCTGACAGTCTGGGGAAGCCCAGGGTATGTATTCCTCCCCAGGAGAAGGGCTCTTTGCCTACATTCATAAAAGGAAACGCTAAATACCAGTTAGAAGGTAGTAATAAATAAATAAAGATGTAGTGTTTTCCCCCCTCCTATCCAAGCTTCTAGACTCCCTGAAATCTATCCATGGACCCCCCCTGGGCATCCATGGACCTCAGGTTACAACCTCTGGACTTCAATGGTCTCTGAGGTTCTCTTCACCTCTAAGATTCTCTGTACGATCCAACATCTGTTTTTTCAGACACAGCCTGAGAAGAAGGATCTCAGTGCACATTGCCAACACCTACCCCACCCCTCCCCATCCCCGGTAAGCCCACGCTGACCCCATGCTGGCCACCACACTGTCTGCCCACCCACCCGCTAGCCCACGCCGCTAGACACCCCAGCCTGGCTCTCCTGATGCTCCGTTCTAGGGCCTGGACCTGGCAGGCCCTGACTTCCTGTTCTGGAGAAAGTATTCAGAGCTGAGGCCTAGTGTAAATGTTTACCCGGCAGCCTGGGAATGTAAACGGAGCCTCAGCCATCCCATGAAGCCTTCCGCCCCCTAGCCCCGCCCTGGCCCCTGGCTCTACTCTCCCCCCACCCCATAGTTCATTGCCTCCACCTTCCACCCCCATTGTGTCTTCCTCAGCCCTCTCCCCCAAAAGGTGGCCCAAAGGGTCCTAGGACTGAGAGCTGGAAGGCACCTTAATGTCTAGTCCAATCCCTACATCTTACTGATGGGAGAGACTGAGGCTGCCTCCAGCTCTGCTTCCCATAATAATAGCAGCTCCCATTTTTCTAGGACTTTCAAGCTTACAAAAATGCTTTCCTGGGAAGCAGGTAGGTGGAGGATCATACCCATTTCACAGAGGTAAGGGGAACTGAGGCTCAGAGAAGCCTGGCTTTCCCAGGGCCCCACAGTTAGTAAGTGGCAGAGCCACAGGTCTCTCCTGACTCGGGATCTCCCTGGGTTACCTCGCCTTGAGAGTGAGTACTAGTTGTGGACCTGGCCGTGAGCTCGGTGACTCAGCGGAGTCCTCTCTCTGCAGGGGCTGGAGGAAAGCTGGAGGCTGAAATCAGGGCCTAGCTGTCAAATGAGCCTGGGAGCATGAGATTTATAGCTGGAGGAGACTTTAGGTATCATCCAGCCCCTCCTCCTTCCATCCCTCTTTTTATAGTCAACCATCCCAAGTGCCTGCCAATATCCACTGCTTCTGCAACCTTCAGAAGGCCTTTGTTCTATAATCTCCCCTAAGTGGCTTGAGAATGGCCTTTTAACATGGGAGGGAGCCTCTCAAATCCAAGTCCTCTTGGAAGGATTAGGATCCCAGGACTCAGAGCTGGAAGGAATCTCAGCAGCCACCTAGTCCAATCGGCTCATTCTATAGATGAGGGAAGTTGAAGCTAGGGAAGGTTACTCGACTTGCTTGTGTGGTCACATAGAGGGGCAGGACTTCCCCCCAGGGCTCTTTCTGCCCACCAATTCTTTCCTCCCCAACCCAGCAGGCTGTTTTTTGGGTCTCTCCCTGCCACAAGAAGAGCAGCTACCCTCTCCCCAGGCCAGGGCTCAGCTCTTTCTCCATCCTGATACTGGTGCCAAGAGTCTTCCTGGCCTGCCCCCTGTCCCCCACTTCAGACTGCAGGCATTTTTCCACGGAGCCTTGGTGAGCAAGTCCGAACAGGGCTGTCTGCTAGGGCAATTCTTGATCCCAGATCTGGCAAGGACCCGGGCCCAGGGCCAGGGGGGCCCCATCCCAGCTCGAGGGATACCAACCATCTCTCCCTCTCCCATCTCTGCTAAGGAAAATGTTGGTCTTCTGGGACCCCGTATGCCACCTCCCATTCCAGTCTCTCAAGTCTGCTTTGTGACCTTGGGCAATTCCTTTTCTCTTTCTGGGCCTCAGTTCCCCCAACTGAAGGAGCTGGATTAGATGACATCTAAGCTTCCTTCTAATGCTAACATTCTGTAATTCCCAAGGACACCTTCCACTGCAGGTTTTTCTCCTGTTTCTGTAATTTCCTGAAGCCCAGAGCATCATGTCTAGACCCCTCGACCTTGAACTCAAAGACCCTCTCCTATCTTCAGTTGATGGGAAGGAACCTTAGGGTGCAGCCAGTCCTTCTCAGCCTTGTATTTTACAGACAAGGAAAATGGGGTCCAGGGAGAGGAAGGGACTTAAAAGTCAACGGCAGGGCCAAGATGGAACCCAGGTCACATTGGGCACATCTCCACCCTTGCCCTCAGCCTGTGCCAGGTGATTGCTCCCCCCACCCCCTCCCCTTCCCTTCTGCAGATCTTCCTCATCCTTCAAGTCCTGGCTTATGTCCTCCCCCGCCCCTCCCCCAAGCCTTCCCTGATCATTAGAGCCCCTGGAGAGATCTCCCTCCTCTGAGCTCTCCTGCACTTAGAGCCTGACTCACAGACTGCAGCCCTCCAAGGGCCTCTGGGGCATTGAGGATCTTCCCCGGGCTGAGGGCTTCCCAGCTAAGCGCTGCCTCCCACATGTCTTGCAGGAGGCCAATGTCCCGTGGCAACTGACAATGAAGCTATGGAAGGTGGCGGCCCTGGTCTGTGTGCTCTGCAGCTCCATGCTCTCCGTCTGGGTGTTCAGAGACCTGGCCAGCAGTGACCGAAGACTCGGACCTGGTGCTCGAGCCACGCTGCGTAGGCCTCCTCGGGCCTTGGACCCCCGCTGGCCCCTCATCTCACAGTGTAAGGTTCTCTGGACTGCTCTGCTCTTGCTCTTTTTTTCTCTCTCTTCTGTCTTTTGTCCTCCCTCCCTCTCCTTGTCTCTCTCTTTTTGGTCTCCCTCCACTGTCTCTCTCTCTCTGTTTCTCCTGTTTTGTCCCACAGTCTCCCATCTCCTCTTCTCATTCGTCCCCTTCCTGCCCTCTGCCCCCCAATCACCAAAATTGAAGTCAGCAGACTTTTATTAATTTCCTACTTCCTACCAAGCCCCAGGCTGGGTGCCTCGCAGGTGGAGAGTGGGCCACCATCTCCAGGGGCCTCATCTTCCTTCTGCCCCGGGCTGGCAGACACTGAGGTTGGCTTCATGTGTGTCTAGGAGCCTCCCTGTGCCCGAGGGCCTCCCACCCAGCTGACACTCTTGGTGGTGTCCCACAGTCCTCCCCCACCATGACCCTGCCACACTTTCTCACCTTCCTACGGAGCCCTTCTGCATGCCCTAGGTTTGGAGACAAAGAACTTGGGTATGGATTGTAGCTCCCTGTAAAATGAGAGGTTTTGACTACATATATGATCTCAAAGGCCCCTTCCAAATCCCATTCTTGTGGTTCTGATGGGCTTCCTGCTGTTGCCCTGGGGCTGGCAGAGGTTCATTGTGGGGTTGGGAGGTGGGACAGGGTACTTCAATTAGGCCAGGTGGACAGCCTCATTGTAGCTAGGCACAGGGCCAGTCCAACCCTGGGCCAGCCCCTGTTCCCTCACTGCCACGGTGCCTTATACCGCCACAGTGCCTTACAAATCCAGGCTATGTCACCCCCAGACTGGACTGACGCTAAGTGAAGACTAAAAAGTAAGCTGAAATCCAGGATTTACCCCCCCGACACACACACACTAGTCCTGGGAACTAGCCAGTCCCCAAGGCTTTTCTCCCTGTCTCCCAGCACTACCACCCTAAGATCGGACCCAATGTCAATAAACTCACCACCCCCTCCCCTTGGAGCCCCTGCCCTGGCCCACCCATTACCTGGTACCAAGCTTCACTCCCCACAGTCCATGGCCATGTGCCCGGTCCCTGAGCCCAAACTGGGGAATAAAAGCATGACATACATATACACACGCACATACAGACCTCCTCCCAGACATAGGCAGAGACATAGTCAGAGAAGATGAAGGATCCTAGGAACACAGATTTCAAGCCGAAAGGCCCAGCCTAACAGTCACATGGAGAGACAGAGAGATATGTGGAGACAGAAATACGCACACACAGATATGCCTGAGATAAATTCAGAGACAGATGCACTCTGAGGTTGGGATTCACAGATTCGCTCACAGTCACAAGCTACAGACACACATTCATAGACACACACACACACACAAACAATAACCAAGAAGCATTTATTAAACACCTGCTGTGTGCTAAGGCTAGGGACATGAAGACTAAAGTGGAAGTCTGTGTATGCAAAGAACTTCCATTCTAGCAGGAGAGGTAATAGATACAGATGTGTGTGTGTGTGTGTGTGTGTGTGTGTGTGTGTCTAGAGATAAAACATACTGAGAGCAGGCAGACGGAAGGTAACCTTGTGGGGGTGGGGCCCTGGTAACTGGAGGCCCAGGCAAGGCCTCTTGCCCCAGCTAGGGCTTGACCTGAGTCTTAAAGGAAACCAGGGATTTCACTTACTCCCCTGGGCCAAGTTGCTGCTCTCAGGGAATCTTGTCAGGGAACATCTCTAAGCTGTGTCCCTAGCAATGGGGATTCAGGAAGCCATCCACCCTTTCTAGCCTTGGAGATGATGGAAGCTGGAGCCCCCAGGCCAGACGCCATCAGCTTTCTCTGTGCCCTCCGCCCTCTGGCAGACAGTCTGGGGAAGTTCCTGGACCCCTATATAAAATAAAACGCAGAGGGTTACAAAGGAAACCAATAATATTGAACTGTAGTTATCAACATATTTTTAAAAACCAGTTGCTAGGATCCACATTAAGAGCCCCCGATGTAGGTCCACCCCCTGATTCTACAGATGAAGGAAACTGAGATCCAAAGTGACGTTTTGAAGGCTGTGCAGGGAAGAAATAGCCTGGGTGAGATTTGAATCTAGAGCCTTTGACTGACTCTCTGTCCAAGCCTCTTTCGACCTCACGAGGACACTGCTGACCTGTAGCCATTCTATCTGTGTTCAGGACCTTGAGGAGGCAGAGTGTCTGGGTCCATGGGAGAGACTAGGGGCCAGGTATCCCACGCTCAAGGGGCCAGCCCCTCTGTGGGGCCAGTTCCATTAGCAGCTGAACTCTATTTCAGGAGTTGTGAGCAATTGTGCAAGTGAGAAAGCTGGATGTTTTTCCCACAGTATCAAGGGTGGCTGTATGAGGGCACATCCATGTGTGTGTGTGTGTTTGTGTGCTTTTACATGTGTGCATTGTGTCATGTGTGAGTGCATGCATGAGTGCATGTACAGCATTTGCACAAGTTGGCATGCATGTGGATGTGCAGGTGTGTGCTTAGATGGACTTGGACCGGTGAGCACACACACCCACACATCACACACATGCATATAGTACACATCACACGAGTTTGCGCATTCAGGCATGCCTGCATGGTTCAGTGAGCACACAGACGCACACTCATGTGCAGTGGATAAGTGTCAGGGCCCATAGACATGCCTGTGTCCCCTGTCCCTGAGCACTTGTACACTTATGCTATCAGTGCACGAGTGTCTGTGCTCTCACAGGGCCGTGTCTGTGTGCACCACGACAGTGTGCCTGTGTCCGTGGGCGTGGTGGCATGTGCCATGCCCATCTACTTTGCCCTCCGATGCCCTAAGCTGCCCTTTTACATAAAACAATCAAGCTTTAGTGCATTCACAATTGACAAACAGGAGGGAGCCGCAGAGGCAACCACACTTCCTTCCGGGCTGCAGGCAGGAGCTTGGAAAAGACTTCATGGGGCTGTGGCTTCCACAGGAACAACTTTTACACCCTAGGCTGGGGGCCAAGGGCCGGAGGGGCCCCAGGCAGTGCCTTTGGAGAGCTGTCCCAAAGACAAGGCAGGGGCCCTGGGGGAGCATCCTCCTGCTTCCTACTCCTTCCCAGGACAGAGCCAGACCTGGTCCATCCACCAGGGCATGCTGTTTCCCCTTCCCCCCTGTGCCTGGTCTTGTGCAGATTAGGTTGTGAGGAATATGTGGACTGTGCTCTTTTGGAGCTCCTAGGCTCAAGGTAGACATGACAGCTTAGAACGCAGACACAGAAAGCCAGAGCTAAAAGAGACCTTAGAACACAGAACATAGCATGTTGGCACTGGAAGGGTCCTTAGAATGAGCATCCTGGAATGTTAGAGCTAGAAGGGCCATTAAAACATAGAATGAGTTAGAAGGAAACTCAGGCACAAGTTTCATGTCCAACCCTTTCCTTTTACAGCTAGGGAAACTGAGGCTGAGAAGTGAGAAGTGACTCACCTAAGGTCACACAATGCATGGAGGGCAGAGCGAGGAAGCCGGGGCTCTGTTCTCTGGGAGCAGATCTGAATGTGCTAACAGGAATGTCCTCAGAGCTGGGACTCTCTCAGACATAGCAGCATCATTCGGGGCATGGGTGGCCTCAGAATCCCGTGCCTCTGAGCAGCCTGTTTTCATTGCAGGCTTCTCCCCAGGGCTAGCAGCTGGCCCATCTGTCCCTCTTAGCTTCCCTACCCCCACCCTGCCTGGGGATTCAGCAGGCACATCTGGAAATCATGAGCACAGCAGGGGTTGCTTGTCTGTCCCCCCTCCCGTCCCCCGCCATGATATCGGCTGCCAGCCCTGGCTGTAAGCGACATCCTCTGGCCGAGCCGAGCCACCTGTTTACCCAGACAGAGGGTGTGGGCAGGAGGAGAGCCAGCCTGCAGCAAGGTGGACAGGGCAAGACACCACCAGGGCTCAGAGCCCACAGTGAGCTGGGCATTTAAAAAAAAATCAGAACGTGGAGGACACAGTGAGTTCGGAGGCCAGAGACCTCAGAATATGGAGGACAGGAAAGCTAACATGGAGTCCTATGGAACAGGGAATCTTCAGGGATCATGGAGCTTGGAGGTTGTACAGGGCCCAGACTTCTGCCTGCCCTTCATGGGCTCAATTCCTGGGGTGGAGCCCCACCAGACCTGAGCCAGGGCTGCTGGGAAATAAACTGAAAGCCACCAGCTGAGCCGGTCACCCTGGGCCAGATCCTCACTAGCAGGTGCCCCCAAGTACAAACCATGCACACACCTGGGCTACTGCCTGCTTAGAGGGCTACAACCCACAGCAGGGGAGCCCCAAAGGCCCCCCTTTCCTGCCACAGCTCCACATCTGCACACACATTAGGCAGTGACAGGTGTGTTTATAAATGAACGGCTGCAAACTCGGAATTCCTCCCTAAGAGGCCCCAGCCCAGTTCACTGTGGGCCCCATTAAGGGACATGCCTGGATGCAAGAGGAAGGACTGAGTGATCCCTCATCTCACCCTTGACCCCTACCCTGTCTCATCCTAGAATAGTCTAATGGTGTGGACACACATGCAATAGTCAGATATACCCCTCCTTGGAAACCAGGAAATCGATCATTAGCGCCTCTTCCCCTAGGGAATTCTGAGAGCTGTAGGGAAACAGAATAACCCATTCCAGCCAGGCCCCTGTTACTGAAAGAGCCCAATTTCCAAAGAGCCAGAGTTCCTTCCCCTTTGCCAGGACCACCCAGCAGAAGAAGGACATTCCTCCCCGGAGGCCCGTCTCTATCCCTCATCCCTCTCCCCTGCCCTGCCCTGCCCTGCCCCTCAGCTTCCTTTGAATGAAATACTTAAAATCCCCTTCATGGACTGAGGGCTTAGTGAAGCTGCCCTCTGTAACTCCAGAGAGCCCCTTGTAGAGGGAAGAAGAAGGAAGTGGGAAGACAGAGACAGAACAGACAAGGGGTGAAGAGTGAGCTATGACACGTCGTACATAACCTTGGTCGAGACCCTTCCCCTCTTTTAGTCTCAATTTAAACATGTTAAAGGGGGTGGGGTGGCACACCACTAAGGTTCCTCTCTGCTCTAAAGCCTAGGTCCAAGTTTCTTGAGGGACAGTTTGGCACAATAGAGCACCGCGCTTGGAGTAAAGAATCCTGCTTCTAACCCTCCCTAACAGTGTGACCCCGGGCAAGACGCTTAACCCTCCGAGCCTCAGTTTCTTCATCTTTAAAATGGCTATAACCTTACCTGTGGTGCCTGCCTTGTGGGGGAGGAGCTGAGTGAGAGACCGTACGTGGAGCATCCTGCAAACTTCCATGTGCTATGTAAATGTCGACTACTATTCCAGGGTCTGCATTGAATAAATGTTTGAACTGGATTGGAGTGCCCTCTCTGGGACTTGGTTTCCTGAGGGAGAATCGAATTAGACAGTCACTAAGATCCCTTCCAGCTCTGACTGTCAGCGGTTCTAAGTGACAAAAGACGGTGAGACGGCAAGACAGAGATAGAAGGCAAAGAGACGAATGAGGAGAGAGACAGATTGTGGGAGACACGAACTCATGAGAAACCAGAAGTGGAGGCAGAAAAATAAGGACGAGTCAGAAACCAAAAGGAACAAGGATGGAGAGAGACTTCACAGTCTGGAGCAAGGGTTCCTTTTTTAAAAAAAAAAATTAAATTTAGCTCAATTTTATTTTTTAGTCAACGAATATCTCTTGTCTCTCCCTCCCCTCTCTCCTTCCCTGCCCTCCTTGGAAAAGAAAGAAAAAAGCTTGTAGCAAATCAGTTTGGCCAAGCTAAACAAAGTCCTTCGTGAGCCACGGCCCAAAAATGTGTGTGTCAGTCTGCGCCTGGAGCCATCCCCTCTGCCGGGAGGGGGGCAATGCACTTCACCCACAAGTCTCTGGAATCACGGTCGGTCATGGACTCGTTGGATCTCCGTGTTCTCCTAGGTCTGGAGCATAGACGGTCTTAATCCTGGGACCATGAACTTGTTTGTTTAAAATGTGTATGAGCATACATACATATAGTATGTAGACATATATGTATACACTTATGTGTTACATATAGCAAAATATACATAGATATATTACATATACACACATATGTACTCTGTGTGTGTATATAGCAAGCATACATGTATACATGTATGCCTGTGTATCTATATATACACACATATATACAACACTCATACACACATGCATGTGTATGTATATTAATATAATTATACGGTATATACACATACATACAGTATATAGACACACTATCTATATATACTGTAATTGCAATAGAATTGGTTTTCTTTGCAATCCTATGTATTTTATTTTGTACATTTCAAAATATTCTTCTGAGCAGGGGTCCCTGGGCTTCCCCAGACTGACTGCCAGAGGAGTCCAGGCTAAGTACCCCTGCCCTGCATTAGAAGCAGCTGCTGAAAGCTTCCTGACCAGGATGCCAATCTCTACTCAGAGCCTTTGTGGGCCTTTTCTCTGTGTCCCTAACCCAGCCTCGTACCTGATAGGGTCCAGCTGCCTGGAAGGCCCCCCCATCCCATCTCCAAAAAGACCAGCCCAGAACAGATGTCTGGGGCCCCCAATACATTTTCTATTCCTCCCTTTGAAATCCAGGTGTGGCCCTGTGCTGCCTCTGGCGGGAGGAGAGTCTAATCCTAGGATTTCCTCCCTGAGCCACAAAGGATGAAAAGGGCTGTATTCCAGCTCCTGTCCTGAGCCCCATTGGTAAATCTTAGTTGTTTGGGATCCCTGACTGGAAAAAGCAGGCTTGGGCAGGGCAGATTGGGGAGCCCTAAACCTGGGTGGCCCTCCATGTGGTGAGGACCCCATAGTGGAGAAACCACTGGCCTTGGATTCAGGAAGATCTGAGTTCAAATTCAAGCCAGATACTCAGTAACTTATCTATACTTAGTGGAATTCTGGGTAAGGCACTTAGTTGCTCTTCTGGAAATGATGGGCTTGGACGGGAGGACCTTTTAACTTTCCTTCTTGCTCTGATCCCAGGGTCCTGTCTTCCTCTTCTCACCAATCATGGTGCCTGAAATTGCTCCATTAGGGCTCATTTATAAACCCCAAAATGAAAAATGTCAGAGATGTAAAGGAAATTCGAGACCATCTAATCCAGCCCTTTCATTTTACAGATGAAAAAACTGAGGTCCAGAGACAGGGAGGGATGTATCCAGTGTCACACGACCAGTCAGTGACAGGACCAGAACCAGAATCCAGGTCTTAGTACTAGACTCCTTCCCATTATAGATGCTAGAGCTGGGAGAGGTTCACCCGGGTTAGGGTTAGGGTTCATCTGGCCCCCTTTCTGGGCCTCAGTACCCTTATCTGTAAGCAGGAACAAATGGCCCCTTCTCTGCTCACCTCGTGGTAGCACTTGTAAGCTTCTAGGCTTAGTGTTAAAGACCCCAAGGACCATGGCATGTGTATAGACATGAAATGGGAGGGCCCGTTACCCTAGGAGGAAAGTGCTGGCCCTGTGGCTCCTCTGACTGGCTAAGGTTGGTGGGGCCCATGCAGCTTGGCCCCTTTCGGGCTGCCCCAGAAATCCCACCCTCACTAAGCCATTGGGCAGTTGGGGAAATGCAGCCTATGGAGGGTCAGTCATAAGAACCAGATGTGTAACAGCTGGGTCCCCACAGATGCTAAGATTTCAGGCCCAGAGAACGTTCCACAGGGACAGAAGTTCTGGACATAAAGAGTGTCTGGGACATGTGGCAGAAACAACTCCCTAAGGGGTGTGGCATCCCCGGCCCCTTCTTCCCTCCCCCACTGGCTGGGCTTGGCCCTGGCTAGAGTGGGTGCTGTCCTAGGACCAGACTCAACAAGACAGTGGAGTGATTGATTTCCTAATGATGGGCTAAACGTGAAGTGAATGAGGCATTAGATGCACAGGTGGAAGGCCAGGGTGTGAATCCTGGCTCTGCGTGTCACGCTGGGCAAGGCTCTTCTCTACCTCAGGCCTGTTTCCTCATCTGTAAAATGAGAGGGTTGAGCTAGACAATCCTCGTGACCTTCTAGAGGTAATGCATCACCTTGGAAAGGATCTGGCATCTATCCAAAAGACCTGGGTTCAAGTTCCAGCTCTGACCCTAGAAATACGACCTCAGACAAGTCCTGACCTCTCCAGCACTCTGTTTCCTTGTCTGTAAAATGAAAACCAGGATACGACTAGATAATCTACAAGGTTTCTTCCAATTCCAAATACTCTATTGTGCCAAAACCTGTTTCTCTGCAACATCCACCCACTGTTCCAACTTCTTTACCTTATGAAGGAGAAAAATGAGATCCAAAGAGGGAGAAGAAAGGCGGGAAGAAGAGAGGAAGG
Organism: Trichosurus vulpecula; assembly: GCF_011100635.1. Lineage (NCBI taxonomy): Eukaryota > Metazoa > Chordata > Mammalia > Diprotodontia > Phalangeridae > Trichosurus > Trichosurus vulpecula. The sequence continues at coordinate 72,349,823 of NC_050573.1, forward strand.
AAGGAAGGAAGGAGGGAAGGAAGAAAGGAAGGAAGGAGGGAAGGGAAGAAGCAAGAGAGAGAAGGAATGAAGGAGAGGGGAAGGAAGAAAATATTAAGTACTTAACATGTGCCAAGCATTGTGCTAAGTCCTTCACAAATAATATCTCATTTAATCCACATGACAACTTGGGGAGGTAGGTGCTATTATTACCCCATTTTATGGTTGAGGAAACTGAGGCAGGGGCAAAGTGACTTGCCCAGGGTCACACCAAAGGCAGGACAGGCTCCTGTGGCTACACTAACCCCCATCTCCCTGTCTCTCTTCCCTTGCAGACCGAGCCCTGTTTGAGAGCTACACAGAGGGTGAGATCCGGGAGCTCATATCTGCACTTGTGGAGAGGTCGAGCCCATCGGGGCACTCTGGCGGGCACGCACTGCCCTTTCCGGGCCAGGCAGGGGCTCGGCGAAAGCGGGCCCGGGTCCGTCACCAGCCTTGTGGCTTGCGGGAATTGGAGGTCAGCGTCAGTGAACTTGGCCTGGGCTACGTGTCAGATGAGACCATTCTTTTCCGATACTGCAGCGGCACATGTGAGGCAGCTGCAAGGATCTATGACCTCGGGCTGCGCCGATTACGGCAGCAGCGCCGTGTACGCAAGGAGAAAATACGGGCCAGACCCTGCTGCCGGCCCCTGGCCTACGAGGAGGAGGTGTCATTCCTGGACTCCCGGAATCGCTACCACACGGTCAGCGAACTGTCAGCCAAGGAGTGTGGGTGCGTGTGAGAGCCCCCAGGGTCTGCATCGTCTACCTCACCTGGGGGCTGTGTGGTGCCACCTGCCTGGGGAAGGGTCAAGCTGACCCCTTTGCCTACTCCTCTCACCTCCCTCCCTCGCCACCCCACCATGCTGAAGATATGGTAATCCTGAACCCTGGCCACGGGTAACCTCCTCAGGAGGCCTGACCAGATACCCTGAACCCCATCCTCTGGACCCAGGGGGTCAAGATGCCGACCAGGGCAAGGCATGAGGGGCTCAAGGGGCCCTGAGACAGAGGACACATGGGCTTGGCGTCCCAGGAACCGAAGGGCTCCTGCAATTGGTGGTGCCCCTGCCAGGCCTGATTGTATATACTTCATTGAATAACTAACTGACCTTGTACAGGAAATTATATTCTATATATGTGAATCTTGCAATATCTATATCTATATAAAACATCAGTGGATGCTTCTGTCCGTCTCCTTCTAACCTCAGGAGGATGTTGATACAGGTCAGGGAGAGGATGCACTTGGCCTCAAGGAGGACAGAGGAGGGACAGGTGGCTTCCTGTTGGCCCCAACTCCAGCAGGCTGTGAAACGCTCACTCAGCCTGAACACTCCCTACTTCTCCTTTCCCTCACTCAAATACCTAAGAATTTCCTTCCACTTAACCATAACCTGGAAGTGGGATGGCTGGACAGTGTTTCCATGGATGTAATAAGGGAGTTGATAAGGAAGTGGGATGTGGGTGGGTTAGTTTTCATTAGAGTGCTAAGGAGGCAGAATAATTAGGATAGAGTTTCCACTGAAATAAAAAGGAAGTGGGATGTTTGGAGTAAAGTTTCCATCAGAGTGAGGAAGTGGGATGGTTGGAGTGGTTTCCAGTGTGTAGATAAGGCAGTAGGAATGACTGAGTTAGAGTTTCCATTGGGGGATAAGACAATAGGATGGTCAGGCTAAAGTTTCCATTGGGATAATAAGGTAGTGGGATGGTTTCAGGTTCAGTTCCCCTCCCTTCACCCACTGCACTAACTGTCCACACCCTAACCCCACCTTCCCATGGCACCAGGCTCTGGGACCCAAGGCCAGCACCCATTCCCTCTGCAGACCCAACAAGGCCCAGGTCCAGAGAAGGGAAGCAAGGAGGCCAACAGCCACATAGAGTGGTTTGGGTTTGTTTGTTTGTTTATCAGAGTCCCAGGTTACCCTGGGGCTGGTTCTGAAGTGCCATGGTTGGAGTGGTTTCCAGTGGGTAGATAAGGCAGTAGGAATGACTGAGTTAGAGTTTCCATTGGGGGATAAGACAATAGGATGGTCAGGCTAAAGTTTCCATTGGGATAATAAGGTAGTGGGATGGTTTCAGGTTCAGTTCCCCTCCCTTCACCCACTGCACTAACTGTCCACACCCTAACCCCACTTTCCCATGGCACCAGGCTCTGGGACCCAAGGCCAGCACCCATTCCCTCTGCAGACCCAACAAGGCCCGGGTCCAGAGAAGCGAACCAAGGAGGCCAACAGCCACATAGAGTGGTTTGGGTTTGTTTGTTTGTTTATCAGAGTCCCAGGTTACCCTGGGGCTGGTTCTGAAGTGCCATGGTTGGAGTGGTTTCCAGTGGGTAGATAAGGCAGTAGGAATGACTGAGTTAGACTTTCCAGTGGGGAGATAAGACAATAGGACAGTCAGGTTAAAGTTTCCATTGGGATAATAAGGCAGTGGGATGGTTTCAGGTCCAGTTCACCTCCCTTTTCCCACTGCACTAACTGTCCATACCCTAACCCCACCTCCCCATGGCACCAGGCTCTGTTTGTTTTTCAGAGTCCCAGGTGACCCAGGGGCTGGGGCTGCTTCCTGTGGTTTGGAGTCACCTCCACTAATCTCCCTTTGGGGCTATCCCCAACCACATTTACCTTCTGCTCTCCTCAACACTCTCCCTGCCCTGAGGGAGTGGATCTGGGGAGGAAGCACTGAGGTCTGTGCGCCTCAGCCAGAGACAGAGGTGCTTACGGATGGCTTTGGTGGCAAAGAACCCCAAATTAGTGGATCACGGGATTTAGAGTTGGAAACGGCCTTCAAGACCATCCAGGCCAGCTTCTTCAGAGGAAGCTGAAGCCCAGAGAGGACAAGGAATTTGCCAAAGATTTGGTGACTGGAAAGAGAACTGATTTTTCTGATGCTTTAAGCACACTGAGGGCTTTCCTGGCCCAGTCTGAAGTAGATGGAGCAGGCATCATCAATCCCCGTTTTGTAGCTGAGATGTCCAGCCAACTAGCAAAGCCTTGAGCCAGGACTGAAACTCAGGTCACCCAAATCCAAGTTCTAGTGGGTGCCCTTTCTTCTTCCTCATTCTGCCTTGGCAAGCAAGGGTACATTTTACAGAGGGAGAGACTAGGTTCCAGAGAGGGAGAGTGATCTGCCCAAAGCTGCACAGCTGGCCAAGGGCTTTGGTTTCCTAGCTTCTAGGCCTGGGCTCTTTCTAATGCCAAACTGTCCCATCAGCTAGCATCCTACTCCACCCTAGCAGCCTTCCTCCCCTCCCTCAGCCCCCTAAGCAAATTCTAAACCAACCATCTCCTTTCTTAGGCTAAAAATACCTACCTTCACCCTTTCCCTCTCCCTCCAGGGCCTGGGGGGAAATTGTTTGGGCCCCAGAGTGCCCGGCCCAGCGTGGGGCCAAAGCTGGTGGTGGCGCCTGGCTAAATGAAGGCCCATCCCCCTGCTGGGCCTGGCCACTGGGGCTGACTGAGGGAGTGGAGGGGGACAGGACGTTTATGAGCGTTCCCAGATAGAAGGACCCAGGTTTTATTTCTGTGCTGTTGTTGCCCCGATTCCTGACAGTCCCAGGCCTCCAGGGGGGTATCAGATTTCCGGACTGTTGGCAGAACCCAATCAATCTTCCCATGGCACAAGAGAAAGGCCTGATCCCACGGCCTGGAGCCTGGAGTAGGAGGGAGACAGGGCCCCTTGGGTGGTTGGGGGGAGGGTGGAGAGATGTGCAATATAAGAAAGCAGGGCCCCCTAGACCCTGGCAGCTAGGGACCCAATGGGCCCGAGAGTAAGCTTGTGCCTGGGGCGAGTGAGATTGAAGGATCTATTCCCAAGGGGAGGTGGGGGGGGCATGCAATCCTTCCCTCCATTGGCATTTTCTGCCTCTCTAAAAGCAGAGTGCTGGATACAGATCAGAAGACAGGGGTTCAAATCCAGTTGATTTGCCTGTGTGGTCTTGGCCAAATCACTTGCCTCCTTGGGGCCTCAGTTTCCCGGGAGGGTTGGACTAGAGCCTCCAAGACCCCTTCTGGTTCTCAGTCTGTGGACTTATGATCCCAATTCTGACACCAGCTGTGTGACCCTTCTGAGCCCCAATTTTCTCCTCTACAAAATGGATCTAGATGATCCCTGAGCCCCCTTTTCTTCTACGGCCTACGATTATTTTTAGGTGGCATTTACAGAAGCATTCCATTCAGAACGAGGGTGTGCACAGTCGCTGAACATCCCCCTGGCCATACGTGGATTACTGGGCTCTGTTCAGCTCAGTCCTTTTTCAATCATATCCAATTCTCCTTGACCCCATTTGGAGTTTTCTTGGCAAGGATGCTGGAGTGATTTGTCATTTCCTTCTCCAGCTCATTTTACAGATGAGGAAACTGAGGCAAACACTGTGAAGTGACTTGCCCAGGGTCTCACAGCTAGGAAGTATCTGGGGCCAGATCTGAACTAAGATGAGTCTTTTTGACTCCAGGCCTGGTGCTCTATCCGCTGGGCTCCATACTGGGGTCACATTTGATGAATGGGGACATTGCTGAATTGGAATGTGTAGCAGACACTGAGCCGAGGTGATGGGAGAGACTGACCAGGTCACAGAGTCTGGAGAATACTTAAGAGGAAACATGATACTTGTCTTCAGATGCCTGAAGGGCCTGGTGAGACAGAGGGAGGAGAATTGTTCAGGGAAGTCCCATAAAGGAGCAGTGGTGAGAGAGGGAGGAAATCAGAAGGAGGTGGTTTCAGCTCAACATAAGGATGATTACTTTTTAACCTTCAAGGTTACCTCACAACAGAACCAATTATCTTAGAAGAGAGGAGGCTGGAATTGGAATTGGAGGACACAGGTTCAAATCCCAGCCCTGCCACTTACTAGCTATGTGACCTGAGGCCTGTCACAACCTCGCTGGGCCTCAGTTTTCATACCTGTAAAAAGAGGAGGTTGAAGTAGGTGGCCTCATGGTTTGTTTCAAGCTCTTGACCTATGATCCCATGATCTCGAGAAAATGAGCTTCCCGTAATTGAATGTGTTCAAGGGGAAACCAGAGGAGCCCCCATCAGGGAGTGTGCAGAGGAGATTCCTAAACCGGGTGTAAGAATGGGCCAGATGATCTCCGTGGCCCCTTCTGGGTGAGAAGACCCAGGATGCCATCTCCCATCCTGTGCACAGCTTCTGAGGCAGAGGAAGCTGGGGAGCCTGGGGGAAATTAAGGACTCATAGAACATTAGCACAGCAAGGGTCCTCGGCCAGCCATCCTATTTTACGTGAGCGTAAACTGAGGCCCAGGAAGAAAAAGAGACTTGTCCAACATCAGCAGCAGCAGGCTTAGTTCAAGTTCCAAGAGAGACATAAACAGAAAGAAATCCACAAAGAGATGAAAAAGAGCAATGGAGAGCAAGTGAGATGGAGAGACCCACAAGATTGTAGACAGACAGTGAGAAAGTGAGAGCTGTTTCCCTCAGGGGGTGGGTGGGGGTGTGTGTGTGTGACCAATCCACCAATCCTAAGGGAACCTTCTGGGGGAGTCACCGGATGTGCTGGGTGCTTTTAGCAGCTGCGCAGCCAGCTTGTGGGAGTGGGGTGGGAAGGGCTGCTGGCTTTGCTTCTGAAATGGCCCCAGCCAGTGCTGACCCATCTCATCCAGGCTGAGGCATCTCCACCCCTCGGTGGTGGGGAGCAGACAAGAGTGAATGGCCTTGGGGAGCACAAGTTGACCCTTCTATTCCAAGGTTGTTTGTTATGCTTTGGCTCATGGCTCAGAGGGGAAGGCCTGGATTTTGAGAGCTCTGGGCTCTACCCAGTCCCTCATCCCTAACCCCTGACTCCTGGCAGATTTTAAGCTGGGGCCCGGATCTAGCTGAGATGAGTGCTGGGAATCCCTTAGTCTCAAGTAATGCCAGGATCGTCTCTGGCTTAGGTCCTCATGCACTCCAAAATGCATCACCTCCAATCCAGAGCAGGGAGAAAGGCAGCATGTGGTTCATCATTCCTATTTAACATATGAGCAAATGGAGGAGAATCAAAGAAATGCAGAATTGGGACCTTGGAGATCATCTGGCCAATCTTTTTACATGCTGGGCCACAGCCCAGAGAGGAAGGGACTCGTCCAAGATCACATAGCTAGTAATTGTCAGAGTTACTTGCCAAAAGTTAGCAGTGGAACCAAGAATTAGAACCCACCACTAGACCTCTTTCTCCCATACCAGAGGACTTGAACTTGCTGCTCTCTGACTACAGGGGGAGGGGCAGAGGAAGGACTTCCCAAGAGACGAGGCACAGGGGCTCTGAGCACAGCAAGGGTAGCACGAGGGAAGGGCAGTGGCCTCCAGTCAAAGTACCAAGGTATGAACATTTTATACTGACGTTTCTTCTCCTGTGGACTTCCCCTCCCTGCACCTCAGTTTCCCCATCTGGAAAATGAGGGGTTTGGACTAGATGATTTCTAAGGGACCTTTCATTCAGCTCTATATTTTTAAAAAACACTATTCTGAGAAGGGGCCCATAAATTGTACCAGATTGACAAGAGGGTCCAGGACATGCAAAAGGTTAAGAACCCCTGTTCCAAGTGGAGTGGGCTGCTTCTATGTTCCAACTCCAACATTCTCTGTTCTAAGGCCCCTTTCAGCTCTAACATTCTGTGTTTTAAGGGTCCTCCCAGCTGACATTTTCTGTTCTAATGCCCCTCCCACCCCTGACATCCTGTGTTCCAAGGGCCCTCCCAACTCTGACATTCTATGTTCAAAAGATCCTCTCAGCTCTGACATTGTGTGTTCTAAGGGCCCTTCCAGTTCTAATATTCTGTGTTCTAAGGACCTTCCAAGCTCTGACATCCTAGGTTCTATGTTCTAAAGTCCCTCCTAATTTTGACATTTTATGTTCTAAAGCTCCTCCTAGCTCTAGCATCCTGTGTTCTAAGGGCCTTCCCAGCTCTGACATTGTGTTCTATGTCCAATATCCCTCCCAGTTCTGAAGTTCTATGATTTGCTGAACTCTTCCGGTGGGAAAAGAAGGGAAATTCAGGGTGAACATTGCTGGCAGGGGCCAGGGACCAGGCACCTTCCTGGAGAGACAGTGGGGGACCCACCCCTCAGGCAGGCCCACCAGGGTGGTCTGCTGTGGGAAGCTCTCCCTGTGAGCTTGGCTGGGAAGGTCCCATTCCCACTGGCCCTCAAGCCTGAGGTCTGAATCTGCTGGGGCTGTGGTCAAGCTGTGGTTTAAAACTGGGGTTCTCAGGAACCTCCTACTGCTGATTCTGCAGAGGTCTCAGCCACTGGGGGGAGATGAGCTATGGTGTCTGTCCCACCCCTACCCCACTCCCCATCCTTGGAATGAGGGTGATGGGGGGAGCCTAGGATCCCAGGCCCTGTTGGAAAAGTCCAAAGTGAGGAGTTAGATGTGTGTAGGGGTGAGCAGGAGGCCCCACATTCTGAGCCCCAACCCAAATTGGCAGTTGAGGGGAAACCTTGGCCCTGGGCCAGAGCATCTCCAGAACATGGGGTGAGGGGAAGGTTTTCCTGTGTGCCCTCCCATATCCTGATTTCAGTTGGCCTAGAGGCCCCTTGGGTGTGGCAGGAGGTGGGGGTCCTGGTTCATATAGCAAACCACTGTTACCACCCTGCTACCCCATCCCTGAAAGCCAGAGAGAAAACACGCAGAGATATGTATAAAGACACAGACATATTCAGTCAGTCAACAAACTTTTAAGAAGTGCTTATGACATGCAGAAACATACATATACATATAGATACACACAAACATAAGATAATACACACATGTACAAAGACACACACATAAACACACAGACACACCCAGAAATGCAGAGAGACATGTAGACACATATATGCCAAATGTAGATTCTATGGTGCTCACTGATCCTGGACCCTATAGCTCTGCTCTGGCCTGCTTCTCCTTCCCTCATCCATGCTGGAGTTCTTATATGTCACCCACCACTTCTGTCCTCTAGGGGGTCTGAAGCATGACAGTTGTCTGAGCCCTAGGAGGAGTTGTTCCAGGGTGACTGTCCCCTTCCTGCTGCCAGAATGCCCAGGGCTGGCCTGGGAGTCATTACTAACCTCTTGAGTACCATGAAAGGGCCCCTTGTCCCCAGGGCCAGCCCCAGCCTCACCCACTGAGCCTCCAAGAGAGCTCCCTGTTTTGCACAGTCCCCTATGGTCTCCTTCTCTGTTCTACTACTCTTTCCCCAACCACGGGGCCAAATTCCAGCCAGAACTCTTCTCTCCTAAAACAAGTTCTTCTTTGGTTCGAAGCCAGGAAATGCTCACTTATGAGCAGAACTCTGAGTGGGGCTGGGCTGCCTCTGCGGTAGTGACTGCTCTTCTCACCCCCACCCCCACCTGGAGGTCTTCAGGAAGAGACAAAATGACCACTGCTTGGGTATGTTACAGTAGGGATGCCTTTTGCGGTATGGGTTGGATTAGATTATCTACCAATTCTCTTCCAATATTAATACTCCATGATCGATGTAAGTCCTGATATTCCCTTCTTCCAGCCAAAGTGATTTCTCCTGACTGATACTCAGTGAAGAGATCTGGAGGGAGTCACACTGGGAAACAGGCAGGCTGGGAATAAGGAGGTCCCTCCTCATCTTATTCAATCCAATAAACCTTTATTAAGCACCTTCGACACGGCAGGCACTGAGCCCAGCCAACCCAATTCCAGGGACAGCATGGTGGAACAGAGAGCTGAATTTGCAATCAGAGGACACGGGTTTGAATTACTTTTCTGATACTTACTACCTCATAACCTTAGGCAAGTAACTTCAACTCTGTGGTCCACAGCATCCCCTCTTGTCGAAAGATAGAGGCAGACTAAGGGATCTTATTCCAGGGTGCCCTTCCTGACTGGAGAGAAAACTTCAGGCTCATTCTTGGATCTCAGCGTGACCAATGTAACAGGGCCTCAGTTTGTGAAGTATGGATCCCATAAGGTTGGGGGATTAACCAAGAGTCAATTCAAGTCAAGGGGATTTATTAAGTGCCTACTAGGGGCCAGGCGCTGCGCTAGTCACTGAGGATACAAAAGGTGGCAAAACCAGCCCCTGCCCTCAAGGAACTCACAAGCTAATGGGGGACACAACATGCAAACAACTGTGTGCAAACAAGATGCACAGAGGACAAATTGGAAGCAGTCTCAGAGAGAAGGTCCTAGGATTAGTAGGACTGGGTAAGACTGCTTGCAAAAGGTAGGACTTTAACTGAGGCTTAAAGGAAGCCAGGGAAGCCAGGAGGTGGAGATGAAGAGGGAGAATATTCCAGGCACAGGGGCCAGACAGCCAATGAAAACGTTTGCAGGTGGGAGCTGGAGGCTGGTGTCACTGGATCAGAGAGGACGTAAAGCATGAGAAGACTGGAAGGTAGGAAGGGGCCAAGTTATGAAGGGATGTAAAAGCTATGGAGAAGGTTTTTGGTTTGATCCTGGAGGTGATAGGGAGCTACTGGAGTTTATCAAAGAGGCGAATGAAATGATCCGGCTTTTAGGAAGACCAACTGGATGGCTGAGTGGAGATTGGCTGGAGTGAGGGGGAGACTTAAGGCCCTCAAGCCCCAACCTTGACTCCCCACTCTCTTTCATTTCCCCCCATCTCCCCCCTATCCAAGCTGTTGCCAAGCTGCCAATCTCAACTCTACCTCATCTCTCCAATATGCCCCTTCTCTCCTCTGACATTGCCAACACTCTGGTGCAGGCCTCATCACCTGGAGGATTGCAATAGCTGCTGGCGGCTGCCAGCCTCAAGTCTCCCCCCACTCCAGTCCATTCTCCATTCAGCCACTAATGTGATTTTTCTAAGTGCAGGTTCGACCATGTCACCGCCCTATTCAATAAACTCCCAACTGCCTCCAGGATCAAATATACAATGCTCTGTTTGACATCCAAAGCCCTTCATAACCTAGGCCCCTACTCCCTTCCCTTTCCTCTTATACCTTACACTTCGTCATGTACTTTTTGATCCAGTGACACTGTCCTCCTAGCTGTTCCATAAACAAGACACTCCATCTCTCAGCTCAGGGCATTTTCTCTAGCTGTACCCATGCTTGGAATGCTCTTCTTCCTCATCTCTGCCTCTTGGGTTCCCTGGCTTCTTTCAAGTTCCAATGAAAATCCCACCTTCTATAGGAAAGCCATTTTCAATCTCGCTTAATTCTAGAGTCTTTCCTCTGTTAAATACTTCCTATCTCTCCTGTGTATAGCTTGCATATATATATATATATATATATATATATATATATATATATATATTTGTTTGCCTACTAGCACTGGCACAATGTCTGGCACATGGTAGGTGCTTAATAAATGTTGACTGTCAGCCCCATTAAATTGTGAGCTCCTTAAGGGCAGGGACTGTCTTTTGCCTTTCTTTGTAGCCCCAGCGCTTAGTGCAGTGCCTGGCACATAGCAGGGACTTAATGAATGCTCACTGACTCACTGAATGATCCAATGTGGAGAGGTAAAAGGAGTGAGGAGTTGAACTTGAGATGCCTAAAGAATATCCAGTTCAAGATGTCCAATAGGCATTTGGAGATGTGAGTCTGGAGGTCAGCAGAGAAGTTCAGGCTGGATAAATAGATCTGAGAATCCTTTGTATGAAGATGATCATCGAATCCGTGAAAGCAGATGAAATCACCAATGAAAACAGCATAGAGGAAGAAGAGAAGGAGGCCAAGGACAGAGCCTTGGGGGACACTCATGGCTAGTGAGTGTGATAAAAATCCAGGAAAGAAGACTGAGGAGCAGCCAGGCAGGCGTGAGGGAAACCAGAAGAGAGTGGTATCATAAAAACTAGAGAGAAGAGAGTATCAAGGAGAAGAGGGTGATCAGTGAAAAGACTGCAGAGAGGGCAAGAAGGATGAGAAAACTAAACAGAGGAGAAATCACTTTGATCAAAAGTAACACTATGGCTCAGAATCACAGATCATAGAATTTTAATGTTGAAAGAAACCTTGGAGATGATCTAGTCCAGGGGTGGGGAACCTTTGGCTTCAAGGCCACACGTGGCCTTCTAGGTCATCTGGTATGGCCTTTTGACTGAGTCCAAGTTTTATAGAACAAATGCTTTTATGATGGGGCTTTGTTCTATGAAGTTTTGATTCAGTCAAAGGGCTGCACTTGAGAACCTAGAGGGCCATATGTGGCCTCGAGGCCAAAGGTTCCCCACACCTGGTCTAGTCTAATACATATCCAAAAAGGCATTCCCATTGTAACCTCCCTGACAAGTGATTGACCAGCTTTTGCTTGAAGACCTCCAAGAAAAGGGGAGCCACCATCTCCCTATGGAATAGTGGCCCATTCCACCTTGGGGCAGCTCTCAGGTAAGAAAGTTCTTCCTGACATCCAGCCTCAATGTGCTCCTGCTTTTCCCTTCTGGGACCAATCCCTCTGCCGCATGACCAGCCTTTCAGATAGAGGGGGAGCTATCACGTGTCATTCCCCTCCTCTCCCCACCCAACCCATACACCCACCCTACCCCCAACCAATTTTCATGTGATATGAATTAAAGTCCTTCACCATCCAGGTAGCCATGCTCTAGACCCTCTCCAGCTTTTCAATGTCCTTCCTAAATTGTCACGCCCATATGTGAACATGGTGTCCAGATGGGGCCTGACCTGGGCAGAAGACAGTGGAACTCTCACCTCCCTATTCCTGGGAGTGGTGCCTTTCTTAATGCAGCCCAAGGCCACATTAGCTTTTTTGGTGGCCACATCACACTGCTAACTCATACTGACCTTGCAGTCCATGAAAGCCCCCAGCTCTTTTTCAGATAATCTATTCTCTAACTGTCCCTCCCCCATCCTGTGTTTGCAGAGTTGAGTTTTTTAACCCAAGTATAAGAATGTAAAACATATGCTTACCAAAAAGTCTATTTTATAGAGAACTCACACAGGGTAAGCATTCACATGGTGGTCAGAAGAAGTGATACAAGGACACTCTGAGTCTCTCTTAAGAATTGTGACATGGGAGACCCTGGCACAGGACCGCTCAGCGTGGAGAAAGTGCTGTGCTCTATGAGCCAAACAGAATGGAAACAGCTCAAAGGAAACGCAGGATGCACCAGTTTGGAGTATCCATCCCATAGGTTCACACAGACTGTTTGAGCCCAGAACTGTGGTAGAGCATTCTGAGCTCATATTGGCCTGATCAGCCACAGTCGTACACGCTGAATCTTGACTCGAGCATAGCGATGTCATTTTGGTCCTCTTTGAGAATGAAGGACAACAACCAGCCAACCAACCAATGAATCAACCAACCAAGACTTGACATCTATCCCAATTTTATTTCATCATTTGACTCAGTCTAGTCTTCTAGCCCAGAGGTGTCAAACTTGCCGTTCCTCACTGTTCCCAAACCAGATTAAACTGTAATTGGAAAATGCTTAATAAAATAAAAACACAACACAACATATATGTTAATCAGACTATTCATTGGAAGGTCAAAGACTGAAGCTGAAGCTTTAATACTCTGGCCACATGAGAAGAGGATGGGACTCATTGGAAAAGACCCTGATGTGGGCAAAGATCAAAGGCAGGGAGAAAAGGGGACAGCAGAGGGTGAGATGGATAGACAGTGTCATGGGAACAATGAATATGAACTTGGACAGACTTTGAGAGATAGTGGACAGAAAGGCCTAGAATGCTATGGGTCATCGGGTCACAAAGAGCCAGACAGGACTGAATGACTGACCAACAACAAAAGTGGATGTGGGGCTGCATCTGTTTCTACCTGAGTTTTCAACCACTGCTCTAGCCTTTCTTCATCCTGACTCTGATATTTAGGGTATCCATTTGGCTTTGTGTCATCAAGGCCCTTCTGGGAGAGGGAATGCCATGGGAAGAACCCTAGGATGGAAGTTAGGGAACTGAATTCTAGTCTAAGATCAGCCCTTGACCCCTTAAGTGCAGCTCTGATAAGTTCATTCCCCCTTCTGGGTCTCAATTTTCCTGTGTATCCATGGGTGGGGTATGTGTATGTGTGTATATGAGGGAGGGGGGTAAGGTTGATTTCAATAGATTGTCTCTAAGGTCCTTCCAATGACACATTTTGTGTTCTCAGACTTGTCCTATTTACTGGCTTTTCTGGGACCTTATCCCAATGAGCAGACAAAGCAAGACCTACACAATCAGTTCCTATCATCCACCTGCCCAGATGACCCTGGGGATCCTCCCTGGGCCTGCTACTTGCCATCCTCATCAACAAACATTTATTGAGCTCTCGCTAAGTACCAGGAACACAAAAGGGAAGTCTAGGGAACTGTGTCCACAGAATATCACAAACAGCATCAAGGTACAAAGGAAGGGGGGGAGGTGCAGAGTGTCAGTGAAGATTATTGTAGGGGATATCTTTAAAAGTTAGCAGCAGAGGACTGACTGATGGTGGATGGGGCTGAAAGTCTGTATTGTGGGAGCTCCTTTGGGGTTACCAGTGGGCAAGGTCATTAGTGGGAAACATAAGCAAAGGTGATATCTCTGCAAGTCATGGGTGGGAGAATCTCAGGTCACTAGTACAGGATATAATCACAGGTCATCAGAGGGAGACATCACCAAAGGTCATTAGCAAGAGATGTCATCAGATGGAAAGATCACCAAAGGTCACTACTGGGACATGCCACTGAAGGTCAAGATAGTCACTAGTGGGGAATGCGATCCAACATCACCAGTGGAAGGACATCACAAAAGGATGTCACTAGTGGGAAATATCTCTAAAGATATCCAGTGGGAGAAGAGGCCACTAGAAAGGCGATAACCCACCACACCTTTTTGGAACATCCAACTAACTCCCTGCCAATAGAAGACCCAAGGGCTATGGACAGGGAGGGACGCACCTCAGGAGAACCATTTGGACAGCATCGGCACAGTCCGGTAGCTGGGTGGCTCCTGTAGGATCCGGCATGCCTTACAGAATTCCTGGTACCAGCCAGATCTGGTTACCACCTCCAGGTGCTCCCGCCACCGGAAGTATGCCAGGTAGCGCTTCTCATCCTTATTCAGTTCCATTAGGTAGATGGCTAGATCCTTGGGACTCCTGAAGTCATTCACATGGATAAAGGCATCGGATGGCAAGAAGCGCTCATAGTTGTGCCTTGGTGGACCACAGACTACAGGGACAGCCCAGGCTGCCAAGGCATTGTGCCAAAGCTTTTCTGTGATGTAGTCCTGGTGCACAGAGTTCTCGAAAGCCAAGTAGAACTTATACTCGGAAAGGACAGACAGCTGGTTTTTGGTGGATAACGGCTTGTGATATCTCCCATAGATATCCACAGACAGATAGGGTTGTAGACTCCAGAAGTATATGACCCGTACGGAGTCTTCCCTCCAATTACTCACCACCCAGGCCACCAATTTGGTTTTGGGATAGGGAGGTCTAGTTAAGGAATTGTTCTTCAGTTTCTGCCGTGGTTTGAGCCACCCATAAGGGGCGAAGATGTCTGAGTCAGTGCGGTAGGTCATGGTCAGGTTGAAGAGGCCATCCATAGCAGCCAGGTTATTCAAGTGGCTAGGTGATTCAAGGCTGAGCCAGACCCATCGTTGGCCAGCTGGCCGTGGTCCAGAAGGCAGCTGACTGGAGGGGTTGCTACTCACATCAGGGTGATGGATGATGACTGCATGGGCCCTCTTATACCAGGAACGGTCCAATGTGATTTGGCAGTTCGTCTCCTTGGTCCAGGGGCCCAAGCAGTGGAGTCCTTGAATGGACACTCGTTGATTAAAAGGCCATGTCCATAATAGGATGGTGAGCACAGGGGTGATGGATGGTGCTGCCTGCACAGGAAGGCAAGGTTTCTGCATTGACTGAGGGAGCAGGTACCAATATGAGAGGAGGCTCAGGGTAAACAATAGTTGCAAAAGCAGGAACAGGAACAGCTGGGAGTAGAAGTATTTTTTCTTGAGAGATGAGGTGGCCTGGGCCTTCGTGGAGCAATTGGTACTGGAGAGAAGTGGGAAAGGATGGGGCTGTTAAGCCAGTCAGAGACTGAGTGAGCACCTGCCTAGCCCTTACTCACCCCCTGCTTCCACATCCCCTCTTCTCCCATTTCCTTTTCTTCCCCTACTTCATATTTCCTTCTGGTTCCCTATCCCCCACCCTCTAGCTCCCATCTCCCTCCATCCATCATCTTACAAAATCTCAGAGTTGTAGTGGACCTCTGAGGACACAGTCCAATCCCTACCCAGCTGAGAATACCCTCTATAACATTCCACAAAAAATGACTATTCAGTCCCCACTCCAGTGATTGGGAAACTCATTACCTCCCAGGGAGGTCCATTCCACTTCTGCATAACTTTAACTTTTTTTCTTTAGCCTAAATCTTTAGCCTCTAGGTACCTTCCACCCCTTGCTCCAAGTTTCCCCCTCTACAGCCAAGACAAATAGGTCTAGTATGGGGGTGGGGAACCTGCAGCCTCTGGGCCACATGTGGTCTTCTAGGACCTTGGATTCAGCCTTTCCACTGAGTCCAAGTTTTACAGAATGAATCCTTTTATTAAGGGGATCTGTTCTGCGAAGTTTGGATTCGGTCAAAGAGCTGAACTTGAGGGCCTAGAGGGCTCGAGGCCGCAGGTTCCCCACTCTCCCAAATGATAGCTCTTCTTCAAGTACTTTAAGACATTAAGATATTCCCCACCCCCAGTCCCCTCCAGGCTATCCACAGATGGCGGCTGTCCTCCTCTGGTCACTGTTTGCCCCCTGCAAGACTTAGCTCCTTGCGGCAGAAGTGGTCTGAGCAAATGACTGATGTGGAAATGACTGTATCTGACTGTCTCGGGGTGGGGGAGAGGAAGGGGGCAGGGAAGGGTAAATTTAGAACTCAAAACTTCTAAAATGTTAAAGAATTGTTTTAACACGTAATTGGGGAAAAATATTTTATGTGTGTGTGTATATATATATATATACCTATATTTATCTATCTATATCTCTACAGAGAGATATAGATATAGATATAGATATAGATATAGATATAGAGATAGATATAGAGATAGAGATAGATATAGATATAGATATATACAATTTTTTTAAGTAGGAGGGCTGACGACAGCAGGGCTATCACGAGCCTGGTCCCGCCCCGCCACAGCCAGGTGTCCCCAGTGCTGCCCAGGATCCGGCAGGCTACTGTGGCCTCCCCACCCTCCACGCCCCTCCCCTCTCTCCCCCATCTCCTAAAAGGCATCCCTACCTCTGAGGGGGCAACATGAACCCCCCCACGTGCAGCTCCCCCTCAGACATGTTCTTAGGCGCCCCCACCAGGCTTGAGCTGGGACGACTTCCTGCCCAGACAGGAAGTAAGGAAGGGCCGGGCCCCGCCCTGCTCCTCGTCCTGTGATTGGCTGCCTGGTCTCAGTCTACGCCCTTCCCCCTCCCCCATCCTGGGGCTCCTGAGACTCTGAGAACGCAAGACTCTCATGAAAATCCAAAGTGTCTGAGATTCTTGGGAGGATCCGGGAGGAGCTGAGAGTCTGAGGGTCCGAGCGTCTGAGGTTTCGGGGAGTCCGTGAGAGTCAAAGGGTCTAAGATTCTGAGTCTATGAGGGTTTAAGGTTCTGCGTGTCCATAAAAATCCATGAGTTTAAGTTCTAAGAGTATCATATTCAATCAGTCAGTCAGTAAACAGTTATTAAGCCCCTGCTATGTGCCAGGCAAGGCATGTAGGTGGCACAGTGGATAGAGTGCCAGGTCTGGAGGCAAGAAGTTCAAATCTGAGACGGTGACTGACTGTGTGACCCTGGGCAAGTCACTTAACCTGGCTTGCCTCGGTTTCCTCATCTGTAAAATAGCTGGAGAAGGCAATGGCAAGCCACTCCAGGATCTTTGCCAAGAAAACCCCAATTGGGGTCACAGAAAGCTGGATACCATTGAAAACAACTAAACAACAAATATGCCAGGCACGGTGCTATACATTAGGGATACAGAGGAAAGCAAAGAGATCCCTGCGCTCAAGGAGCTCCTAGTCTAATGGCGGAGACAACATGCAAACAACCTTGGATTAGTCAGTCAGGGCCCGGGTCTCCCATTGCATCCTGGGTCATCTCCAGTCATCTTTATGAATATCTGGTCACTGGACCCAGATGGCTCTGGAGGAGAAAGTGAGGCTGGTGGCCTTGCACAGCCCAGCCTCACTCAAATCAAAGTCAGCTACAAGTCATGGCATCGTTTCCCTGAGGTCATGGTTGTCTTCAAGAACAAAGGACCAACACAACCTGTGAGTAGCCTCTGCCCCTGCCCCTGCCTCTGCCTCCTCTCCATGCTCCATTTTGATGGCTGCAGGCTGCCTCCTTAACTTCAGGTTAACTGGCTAGATTTCTTTCTTAAAAACCAAGCCTTAAATCCAATTCACTCTGGAGCTCATAAATTGGACAATAGGTCCCTGCCCTCCTAGCACAGAGTGAATGTAAATACCAAATAGTAACTGTTTCTCTTTCGGCCAGCAACCCTTGTGGGGTCTTCCCTTCCCAATTTGATTTTTTTTTTCAGTTTTGATTAAAGGGGCCATCCCTTGATTAACTTCTTAAAGAGGCCTATTCCCTGAAGTGAGAACCTGAAAAGACCTTAGCCTGAAAGGGCCAGGGTCTCCCAATGCATCCTGGGCCATCTCCAGTCATCATGGTGAATATCAGGCCACTGAGAAGTGAGTGCCCCATGCTTTGGGGCAGGGGGATGTCCTTTGGGACAGATGGAAGATGTCTGGCCTGACCCCTTGCCGTCTTCCTCCTGGGAACATGCTGTGCCCAGCAGAAGATAGAAGGCACAAGGTTCAAAGTCACAGGAACTCTTGGCCCCTTTCTCTCAGTACCTTAAAATCTTACAGTCTTAGAACCTTAGAATCTTAGTCTCTTAGAAACTTAAAATCAAAGAAACAAAATTTTAGACTCTCATAGACTCTTGGAATCTGAGAATCTTAGGTATCTTAGTCTCAGAACCTTAAGTACTTACAAAAAGTGTTATTGATATCTTTTTTTTTAACATTGACTTCATTTCCAAATATACTCCTCTGCTCTCTCCCAGCCAGGAAGCCATCCCTTGTAACATAGGATAGCAAGAAAAAGAAGAGGGCTTTTAGAAAAACTGACTGACACGTTAACCAAGTCTGACAGCATACTCAGAGTTCCATACCCATTTACTCTAAAGCTCAGAGCTAAGACTGCCATTTGCTTACTTGATGAATTCCAATGGCTCCCTACTAACCATTAAGGACTTCCTCATTCCCCAACCAGCAAGAATTTATTATGTGCTTATGTACCATGTGTCAGCCACTGTGCTTAGTGCTAGGAATACAAATGAAGGAAGAAACACCAAGGAGTTCCGCTTCTAAAACACGCAAACAACTATCTACATACAAGATATATATATATAAAATCAATAAATAAACATTTGCTGAGGACCTACTATGTGCCAGGCACTGTGCTAAGTGCTAGGGATACAAAAAAAAGGTTAAAAATAGTCTTGGATCTTGAGGAGCTCACAATCTAATGGAGCAGCATGCAAATAATCATATACAGACAGGACATATATTGGATAAATTGGAAATAATCAACAGAGATAAGGCATGGGAATCAAGAGGGATCAGGAGAGGCTTCCTATAGAAGGTAAGATTTTTAGCTGGGATTTGAAGGAAGACATGGAACCCAGGAGGCAGAGATAAGAAGGGAGAGCATTCCGTGCATGGGAGACAGCCAGAAAAAATGCCCAGAGTTGGGAGATGGAGTGTTTTGTTCGAGGAACAAAAAAGAAGCCACTGTCACTGGATCGCAGTATACCTAAGGGAATGTAAGATATAAGAAGACTGGAAAGGTGTGTGGGAGGGGGCAGATTATAAATGGCTTTGAACACCAAAACGGAGGACTTTATCTCTGATCATGGAGATGATTGTAAGCCACTGGAGTTTATTGGTTGGGCGAGCGATATAGTCAGACCTCTGTTTTAGGACCATCACTTTGAGAGCTGCATGGAGGATGGACTGGAAAGAGGAGAAACTTGAGGCAGGCCAGTTAGAAGGTTATTGCAGTAGTCCAGGTGTGAGGTGATAAGAGCCTGCCCCAGGGTGGTGGCTGTGTAATCACACAAGAGATGTTATGAAAATAGAAAAGGCAAGACTTGGGAAGATTGGATGTGTGGAGTGAGTATGAATGAAGGATAGAGGATGAGGAAATAAAAGTTTCAGGCTTGAGTGAAAAGGCCTCTACAGAAACAGGAAAGTTTTGAAGAGGGAAAGGTGTTGGGGAAAAGATGATGGATTCCATTTTGCATATGTTGAGTTTGAGATGCCTACAGGACATCTGGGTAGAGATGCCCAGAAGTCAGTGGTAATTTGAGACTGGAGCTTAGGAGAGAGACAAGGGCTGTCTGTGTGTGTATGTACTATGTTACATATATAATACATGATATAATGTGTTATATCATGTATTATATATAATATATACACATACACATATATATACATATTTGTACATGTGTGTATGTATATATGAGAATCAATGATATACAACTGAAAATTTAGCCCATCACATATCACCAAGTGTGATAGCATAGAATGAGAAGAGAAGAGAGACCAAGACAGAGCCTAGGGGGATACTCACAGTTGGTGGCCATGACCTGGATGAAGATGAGCAAAGGAGATGGGGAAGAGTGAGAACCTATCACAGTAGCTGACACATAGTAGTCAGTTAATAAATGCTTACTCTTTGATTGATAATCCCCCCCACTTCTGCAAAGAAAGGAAACGAGGTATATTTTCTCATCTCTGGACTCAAGATTGGTTATTATAATATAATTATATATAATAATTATAAACTATACTTTATATATAACATATAATTGTGATTGTAAAGGCTATATAATGATTATATATTATATTTAATATAGAATAATTATTATTGTAAATTATAATACACATTCAGGATCCAAATCATGTAAGATTTGATAACTCCCACCCATTTGTGATTATTCACCTGGGCACAAATGATGCTACCAGAAGGAATCTAGAAAACATTGCTAATGATTACCTGAATTCCTGGGCAAGAAACTGAGAATCAATTAGAGACATAGGTGGAGTGGTTTGTTTGTTGGTTGGTTGGTTGGTTGGTTGGTTTTAATCACTGCTGCAGCCTGCAGATCAAAGTCAAGGGCTTCCAAAGAGAAAATCAGATATGGGAAGCAAATATCTGGTTAAGGAGATGGTATCTGAGAAGAAGCTTTTCATTTATGGACCATAGTTTAAAATATTCTGTCTAGGAATGGAGTACGTATACCTAACAAGAGCTGGGCAAACAATGCCTTTTCCCAGAGTCTTGCAAATCTAATCATAAAGGGTTTAAAACAAAAATGGGAGAATAAAACTCTTACCTGCAGTATATCCACAAAGCTGGCTACCATAGAGAGTAGTTACAATGTAGGGGGGCAAATAGGAGACATGCCCATAAATGACCAAGAGAAAAAGCTAAAAAAAGAGCCAGCAATAAAACCCATGACCTTAGATGTCTATACACAAAGCATGGGTGATGAAGCAATTCACCAAGCATTTATTATTGAAAGCTTCCTATGGGCATGCCATGCCTAACCATCCTATGAGACTCTTGTCCATGTCTTCCCCAAAATTCACATAGGAAGTCTACATAACATGCTAGGGGCCTTCCTCAAATTCTCTTGGCATTGCAGATATCCCAGTGAAGCACAGAGGATCATCTCACTTGTCATCGTTCACTCGTGCTACAAGAACACCCATCTTTTTAAATCAAATATTTCTTTAATGATATCCTTTATACCATTTCCCTCCTAGCTCCTAGAAAGGTGATACCTTATTCAACAGGGACAGCATAGGTTAAAAAGGAGTGAAGGGGGCCAAAAAGTAGGTAGGGATGTGTTGGTAAATGTTGAAAGACCAGCTTGGAAGGGGACAAGGGAATGCATACAGGACAAACTTTTTTTTGTGGAGACAATTGGGGTTAAGTGACTTGCCCAGGGTCACACAACTAGTAAGTGTCTAAGCCCAGATTTAAAGTCAGGTCCTTCTGATTGTAGGGCTAGTGCTCCATCCGCTGTACCACCTAGCTTCGAACTTTTCAATTTAATCTGCCTTATTAACATTTTCTTCATCACTTTCTTAAATCTAAGCCAGATGTGTCAAATTGTAGGAGGTAACTTGCAAGGTCCAGCAAAACTGTGAGCAGGTTGAACCGGATTACAATGTAATTGGGAAATGTCTAACAAAATAAATAAACACCTAATACAACATAGGTGATGTTAATTCGAGGTTTTCTAAGGGGTCCTGCAGGGATCCATTTTTTTTTTTTAATTTGACACCACTGGTCTAGGCAATCAAGAAAGGGATAGTTTAAGCCTGGATTAAATGCTTAAATTGAAAATTTAACAATGTCTTGAGGGTAGGTTTGAGCTGACTCCAGCACATTCCTGAATTGTATTATAATAAGAATACTCCAGAGAACAGATCCAGTAGCTAGAGTGGGGAAAGAATGGAGAAGAGTTGGATTAAAATCAATGGAAACAGAAACAGGAGCAATATTATCACTAGAGAATACCACAGACCATCTGAACAGAAAGAGGAAATAGATGAGTCTTAACAGATCATAGCTTGGCAAGGAGGTCTAATATAGTAATGATGGGTGACAAACTTTCCAGATGTCTGCTAGAGCTCTCTTTGCCAGTTACAGAGTAACTGATCCTTTCTTGGCTTGGCTTAATGATAATACCAACTTCTATAGGGGAATTGATCATTGACCACCCCTACTCCACAGTCCAGAAAGCCTTGAAGGTAATTTCAAAGTTTTAAGGAGGTGAAACAAAAGATTTAAAAAAGAACATTATAAATGAAATGAGAGACTAATATAAAGAATTGGGAAGCAAATAAACAGCTTAGTATAGGAGATGCAAAATCTTACCCTGACTCCCTGAAAATTAGAACCCACCAAACAAAAATCATGACTCTATGAGACAACAAAAAATATGAGAAAAGGTCAAAAGATTGAAAACAATGGAAGGAAATATAATGTTTTTCCTATCAAAAGCAATTGATATAGAAAACAGGTCAAGAGGAAATAATCTAAAAATCATTGAATCAACTGAAAACCACAATCAAAAGAACTCTGGATCCCCTATTTCAAGAAATAATAATTTAAAAATAACTGGACCTATTAGAAGATAGAGCAAATTAAAAGAATAGAAAGAATCCATCATTCACCTCTTGAAAGAAATCCTTTTGGCCCAGAGATAACACTACCAAACTTGTAACCCAAAGAGATCTCAGAAAGAGAGAAAAGACTCTTATGTACAAAAATATTTATAAAAGCTCTCTTTGCAGTAGCAAAGAACTAGAAATCAAGAGGAGTCTGTCAATTAGGAAACGGCTGAACACATCATGGTATATGAATGTAATAGAATAAGAAATGATGAAAGGGGGGCATTATCAGGGAAACCTAGAAAATCTTACATGAACTGATGCAGAGTAAAGTGAACAGAAAGAAGAGAATTATCTTTATGATAACATGGCAAAGAAAAACAACTCTGAAAAGCTTAAGAACTCCAATGATCAACCAGGATTCTAGAGGACTGATGATGAAACAGGCAACTCACCTGACAGAGCGGTCATAATGTTCTCAGACTACAGAATAAGACATCCACTTTCATACATGGCCATTATATTGATTTGTTTCACTTGACTGACAATGCCTATTTGTTACATGGTCTTTTTTCTTCTTTTTTTCCATAGGGAGGCAGTTTGGGGAGGAGAGTAGGGCCAGTGACAGTATTGTTTAAAAGTATTATTTTTTCAAAACAAAGAAAAGAAAGTAAAGTAAATAACTAAAATATTTACAAATACACAGAGACAGAATGAGATTAGAATAATCAATTGGTCAATTAAAAAACATTCATTAAGTGCTTGCTGTGTACCAGACACTGTGCTGAGAACTGGCCTATTAATAGGCAAAGTTATAGCTAACAGAAGTGACTCCACATACGGCCACTGATTCGCCTGTTCGTGCACCCAATAACTGATTTAGTTAGATTCCTTTAGAAAAATGAAGACTTGAAAGGTTGACCAATTAGAAAAGTAGTGTAATAGTCCAGGCAAGAGGTGATGAAAACCTGAACCTGAGTGAATGGCCATGTGCATGGGAAGGAGACATATTGGAGAGATGTTGTAGAGAAATCGATGACCACGTTTGGCAAATGATTAGCTATATAGAGTAAGCCAGAGAGAAGTCAAAGATGACACCAAGGTTGCGAACCGAATGACTGGAAAGATGGCGCTGTCCTCACCAGTAATAAGGAAAATCAAAAGAAGTTTGGAGAAAAGACAATTAGTTCTGTTTTAGACGTGTTGTGTTTAAGATACTGTATAAGACATACTGTTCAATAGAAAGTTGTTGACGTGGGTCTGGAGCTCAGGAAAGAGACACAAGCTGGATATAAAGTTCTGGGAGTCATCTGTATTGAGATAAAAATTGAAGTCGTGGGAACTGATGGGATCACCAAGTGAGAGAGCGTAGAGAAAAGAGAAGAGGTCCTAGGACAGAGAGCCTTGGGGAATTCTCTCAGTGAGTAGGAGTAACATGGATAAAGATCCAGAAAAGGAGACTGAGAAGGAGCAGTCAGGTAGGAGACAAATCAAGAGAGGACAGAGTCATGGAAATCCAAAGAGGAGCGAGTATACGGAAGAGAGTAAATGGCGTCAAATGCCATAGAGGTCAAGAAGGATGAGTAATGGGAAGAGATCATTACACTCATTAACTCAGTATCATTGATAACTTTGGAGATACCGGTTTCAGTTGTTATTGCTGTTCATCTCTTTCTTAAAAAGGACCAATAGCTTCATGAGGGTGAATGATGAGGTCATAACCCGATTTTGAGGGCTTAGAAGAGAGTGAAAAGAGAGGAAATAAAAGCAATGATTATAGGTATTATAGGTCGTTTTTTTTTATTAAAAAAAGAATTTAATTGAGAATAGGAAGAGGAACATATGACAATAACTGGTGCTCTTGCTAGGACCTATCAGAGATTGGAGTGAAGGAGGAGAGAATAGAGTGCAATACCAGAGACATATGAAATGAGGAGGAGGGGAAAAGAAGGAAGACTTGGTAAAGGGCCTCATCTTTTTCAATGAAGTATGACAAGAGGTCCTCAACAGAAGAGGAGGAAAGGGAGATTTGAGGGATGAATAAGAAACAACTGCTATGAATAGGATAGGGAATCAATTAGAGAAGAGGAGTATTGCCTTACTGTAGGGCCTAGTGAAGATTAGCTAGAATAACTTTTTAGTGGACACAGTAATTGATTTTCTTCATTTTTATTCAGCAGCATCTGAGTAGGAGCCAAGAGGAAGATGATGAGAGTAATCCAGGAATGGGTTTTTGCAAGATATAATGGGTGACAGAACAAGAGAGTGAGAGATTAAATTCAAAAGGAAACGTAAATAATCATGACTGTTTTAAAAGTAAAATTAAATTTATAGCCCACTTAAAAGGAAAAGCAGGCTGTTCATATTAGAGGTTCACAGTTTTGTGTACAATCTTCATGACTGACTGTACTTTATATATGGAAATGTTCATTTTATTTTGTATTTAAGTTCATATTTTTTAAAAAATTAAGCCTATAAAAGGACACATTGGGAAAAATGCCAGTGAAGGTGATCTTCTATTCGCAATATTTTGAAACACAATTTTAGCGCCTGTACTGGAGCTCCTCTCCCAACCCACACTTGAAACTGGCAGGTTGAGCTTCCAGGCCACTACTACATCTCCGCTCAGGGTTCTAGGGTGGTGTCTCTCATAGCTCATGAACCCCCACTGTTGTGCTTCCCTCTATGATCATCAGTCAATCAGACCTAATTGGTTTTAGAAAGAGGTTTACTCCTCAACTGATAAATTGTCAAAGGATAGGAATAGATAGTTCTTAAAAGGAGAAAATCCAATCTATCAATAGTCATATGAAAGAAAATTATCCAAATCATTAATAATTAGATAAATGCAAATGAAAGTTCTCTGAAGCTCTACCCTGTACCCATCAGATTGGCAAAATGGATAAAAATGGAAAGTGACCAATGTTTGGAGGTCAGTAGGGGCTGCAGAAGAACAAGCATATTAATGCACTGTTGGTGGAGCTGTGAATTGGTCCAAACACTCTGGAAAGCAATTTGGAATTATGCCTGCAAAGTTACCAAACTGTGCATCCCCTTTGACCCAGCAATATCATTATTAGTCCTCTACCCCAAAGAGATCAAAGAAAGAAGAAAAGCCCCATGTGTACAAGAATATTGAAAGCAGCTCTTTTTCTGATGGCAGAGAACTGGAAAGTCATGGGATGTCCAACAATTGATGAATGGCTGAATAAATTATGGCATATGACTATCACTGTACCATAAGAAAAGATGAAAGAGATGATTTCAGAAAAATGTAGGAAGACTTTTGTAAAATGATTCAGAGTGAAGTGAGCAGGAATAGGGAAATTCGTGCAATAACAACATTGTAAGGAAGGAACAACTTTGAAAGACTTAAGACCAACTAGGATTCCAGAGAACCAGTGATGAAGACCATCACCCACTCCCTAATAGACCTAATGTACTCAGTAAGCAGGATGAGACACATGTTTTGGACATGGCCAATATGGGAGTTCATTTTGCTTGACTGAGCAATTTATTCAAGAGTTTTTCTTTTTTTTTCTCCTAGTAGCACGTGGAGATGGGAGAGAAAATAAATGCTTATTAATTGGGGGGAAAAAGAGGCTTCCTTTCTCCCCCCCAAAAAAAATAAAAGAAAAAAGATATTTACAAAAGCAGAATGTTAAGAATAGTTGATACAAAACATGCCCCCAAAAGTCCACGGTGCACTCTCCTACAAGTACATATGGAATTCAGGGGAAAGGGCATCAAGTTTAGAGTACATGTGGCTAAGGGGGCCATCTCCAGTCATGCTGATGTATGTCTGGCCACTGGACCCAGATGGCTCCAGAGGAGAAAGTGAGGCTGGTGACCTTGCACAGCCCTCCCTCACTTAAATACAACTCAAGTGCAGGTTATGGTATCCTCTTCCTGATGTCATGGTCCTCTTTGAGAATGAAAGACAAACAACAACAATATGTAACCAAGGAGATAACTCATGACTTCTATAAGTCCTCTTGCTAGAGTCTTCAGCTTGTTCCCTTTCATTATGGTCTAGCTTTCTGCTAGGTTCCTTGCAGAGTTCTGAAGCTGGCTTTTCTTGTTGGGTCTAGTTTCTTCTCAGCTCTCACTGCAGACTCTGCTGTAAGTCACTGCTGCTTCTGGGATGCTGAAGAGAAGTGCACATACTCCAATCCTCCAAATTCACAAGGCCATCCTGTAGTAAAGGAGGAGGAAAGTGAGGAAAAACGGAGAGGCTATATTCCCTCTCTAGGGTTTGACTGGATTTGACAAACACCACTGATTCAGAACTGGCTTTCTATGTTATAGAAAAGTCATAGGGTGTGACAGGGCATACATTAGTTTAATGCCTTTGATTAATTGAATAGAGATGTTCTTATCTGATAAAGGTATCTGGGCTTCAGTATTTTATTAGTTACTTTAAGTGGGGCATGGAGATCAACTGATTAAGTGATTGAATTAGCCCCAGCAAGATGTGGTAGAAAGAGTAGAATTCCAAGCCAGAAAGGCTTGAGTTCAAGCCCCGTCCCTGACATATTTGGGCAAGTTACAACCTCTCATTGCAAGTATAGGAACCTCTCTGACTTTAAGTTCCAGGAAAGGTGCTGACTTATACTGATTAAGGTAGTTTTCTCATCCTTTATATCCATGAAATCATAGATGCAGTCCCAGTCCCTAACCCTATAAAATAGTTATAAAAATTATCTAGAATTGGCCCCCAAATATGGACATTGTTCAATGGCATAGAATAGATAGACCAGGCATCCAGCCAAGTATGTATAAAATATTAGTAATTGATAAACCTATAAAGAATAAAAACTGGTCAAGGGAACTTTAAAAAAATAAATATGGGAAAGTTGACTAGCAGTTTGGTAGGGATTACATTTAAACTCATATCACACATGATATAAGTTAATGAATTCCAACTAATGATAAACTTAAGCATTAAAAAAAACTAGAAAAAATAGAAGGAAATGAAATAATGTACTATCAAACTGTGGAGAAGAGGTAACTTTTTTTTTTTACAAAAATGATTATTAGAGGCAAGATAGATATACTTAAATACTTAATATACTTTAATATACTTAATATATTTTATTATATACTTAATATACATTAAAATTTTAAAATACCTCTGTACAATAAAAGCAATATACTTAAAAGAAAAATCACAGACTAGGAAAAAATGTTTGTGGCAAAATGACAGATAAAAGCTTGACAACTGAAGTATATTCATAATTTTAAAAAATTTACAAAAGTAATTCCCAATTCCCAATGGATATATGCTCCAAGGATGTGAACGGTTTTCAAAAAGAGGAATCATGAAATGTTATTAGCCAATTGAAAATGTTCAATCTTATTCATCAAATTGATACAAATTAGAAGAATTTTGAGGTTATCTATTTTATCTGAAAAAATAAATAAAAAGCGATGAAATTCAGTGCTGATGAGATTGTAGAGAAATAGCCATTGTTCCTGGATTTAAAAACTAGAAGAATATTTTGGGACAAAAGTCTAGCAGCATACAGCAAAAATTACAAAAGTGATACTACTCATTGGCCCAGGATTTCTATTGCTGGAAATATATCTTGAAAGTGTCATATAAAAAACAGTTACTTATTCAAATGTTTTCATAGGATCATTATTTATTTATAATTTTTAAAAAAAACCCAAATCCCAAACCTAGAAGCAATCTAAATGTCCAATATTAGAATGTTTAAATAAATTCAATCAACCAAAAAAAGCATTTATTAAACATCTATTATGTTAGGTCTCACGAAAAGGAGACAGCCCCTTCCCTCAAGAAATTGATATTTTACTAGGAGTATGCAACAATTTCACAGATAAGCAAATATACAATTTTGTTGTTCAGTCTTTTAGGTCAGGTCCTTTTCTCCATGACCCCATTTGGGGTTTTCTTGGCAAAGATACCGAAGTGGCTTGCCATTTCCTTCTCCACCTCATTTTACAGATGAGGAAACTGAGGCAAACAGGGTTAAGTGTCTTGTCCAGCCCAGTAAGTGTCTAAGGCTGGATTTGAACTCATGAAGATGACTCTTTCTGACTCCAGGGCCAGTTCTCTAGCCACCGCACCACCTAGCTGCCCAAATACATGATACATACAAATATTTTGTAAATATACAACACATACAAAATAAATATAGAGTGACATGGAGAAGGCACTAACAAATTGGGAAATCAGGAAAGTCCCTTTGATGAAGGTGGTACTTGAAATGAGCCTTGAAAGGAAGTGGGGTTCCAAGAAGTAGAGGTATGGAGGGCAAGCATCCAGGCCTGGCGTACAGCTACACAAAGCAGAGTTGGAAGACAGAACACTGTAAGTGGGGAATAAGAGGCGGCCAGTTTGGCTGGAGCACATAGTGAAGTGGAATTATGCATAACCGGTCTGGAGCCAGATTGGGAAGGGCTTCAAGTACCAAACAAAAGAGTTTCCATTTTATCCTAAAGATAATAGGGGGTGTCACTGGAGCTTCTTGAGACGTACCTATGTTTTGGGAATATGTGTTTGGCAGCTCCATGAAGGATGGATTGATCGGAGAGGTAATAGATGGTGCAGATAGATCAGTTAGACCAATGAGGAGATGAATGGAATAATCAAGAAGGGATGAGGGCCTCAAGTACAGTAGGTGTCATATAAGTAAAGAGAAGGGGGAGGATGAAAGAGTTGGAGAAGGTGAAATCAACAAGATTAACCAACAGATTGGATGGGAGGAGGTGAGGGAGAGAGAAACCTCAAAGATGGCTCCTACATTGCAAATCTGTGTGGTATAGTAATGGAATGGAATGTTACAATGTGGTTAAGACTGCCAAATATGTGTATTATAAAGAGATCTGAAAAGACCTTAATGAAGTAATACAAAATGGAAAAAAAAGAAGAGAGAGAACAGAACCAAAAGAAAAAAAATAGACTACACATAACCAACAGTGGAAAAATGAATACAAAAGAATAGATGGAGAATTTTGACTAAGGCTTAGAAGAAATGACTGAGAATTTAATATGATGTTTCATTACTGAAATTAATTTATTTATATAAATTTAGTTAAGCTATGTGGCAGTTATGAAACCAGCTTAATTGCATTGATGGTTAGTATTAAATTTACCAAAATCACTTTTTAAAATGATGTTGGGTCATACAGAGGCAGTGCTGGCACTTAAACCCAGGTCTCCTGGCTATAAATCCATTGGTCATTCTTCTAAGGTACCTCACTTCTCTCCTATTCCACTTCTCCTATTCCTTATTTAGAATAAGATCCCTCTGTGGCTACCTCATTAGGACATTTGGAAATTTTGCCAATGGATTATTGCCATGGTCCATCAATTAGACCAATGAGGAAATGAATGGAATAATCAAGATTTGCCTGTCAAAAGTGGCCTTGGAAGGGAAGGGGTTGGGGAGAGGGAAATATTCTTAAGTGGGTGTTCATGAGCTCCTTCAGGTTAACCTTAAAGGTTAGGTGTTTCTACATACTCCACTGTGCTCTAGAAACCTAGAGACTTTTGGTCAAGGCTCTGGCTGCCTGATCTGCCCTGGTAGGGGAGATGAAAGTCAAGTGGTAGCCTTTTTGAAAGTCTAGAAGGAAAAAGGAGACCAAAGGAAGGAAGACTTCAGATCTCCAAGACCCAGGGCTAGTTCTAGCCAATCTCTTATATCTCCATACCGAGAGGCAGGGCCAGCTTGTGTTTTCTGCACTTGGATGACATCCAAATCTGAATCACTATGGCCAGTTGTAGATGCCATTGTTACCCAAAGCCCAGGTTACAGTCTTTCACAACTCTGAGTTCAAGTGGGCTTGTATTCATTCTGGTTCCATAGGGGAATTAAGGTTCTGTTTTGTTTTGTTTCTCTGGCTCCATTATGTTCCCCGCCACCACTATTGTATAACTTTAGGGGTGTCCCTTTGAGAAAGGTTCTTAGTGTACAAAATAAATATCAGGTATAGGACAGCTATTTATTTTCTCCCTTCTTCCCTATTTATCTTTTACAAATGGCTTATACCTTTAAAACATGAAACGATAATCCATCACACCAATTACACTCTTCTGGAAGGTAAAGACAACTTTGTAGAACTGTTGAACAGATATTTCACATTTATCTCAGATCTATGCTGTCTGGGCAACAAACAAGTTTGATGGGAATAGCGGACTAGTCCTGTCAGGTTCAATTCTGTGGTCAGTCTCAGGAGCAAAATGACATGCATGTTTCTTGGAATAGACATGTCCCCACAGATAGGGATCAGAGAAGATACCCAACCCTCATGGAGAGTGCCTCAGTGTAGCTGATTGTAGGACTCCCCTAATCCCCCCCCCGCCATTCATGCCACATTTTAATGAAATGAGGATTGTGACCCTCCTTGTGTGGAAGATAGCACTATAGAATATACCCTACCCAGTGGTGGGAATCAGCCGGTTCGCACCAGTTCGGCAGAACCAATACCTAACTTCATGTTGAGTTCAGCGAACTAGTTGTTAAAATGGCACTTGTAATCAGGGTTCTCTCTTAGGTGGGTGCCTGGGCAGCTGCCCAATGTGAAAATCACAAATTTACATTCCTTACTCTTTTTTAACATTCATCCGCACGACAGAGTTTTCTAAGCACCTGTAGTAATGTTCCTTCCTTCCATTGGTGAAAGAAATTGACAGAACCATGATTGTAATATTTATTTATTCATTTCTTAAAACTCATTATACCTTTGATGAAATACCACATTTTAATTCCCTCATTTTTGTTACTTCAGTAAACAAACACATAGGTAAAGAGAAAAAGTGTCAAACAACCAGGGGGTGACAAGCTGTTATTTGTTTCCACTTTGTGTTACGCCCAAACTTCTCCCAAGATGTTATGAGTACACTGGTTGTCCCTGAACAGTGAATCGTATAGGAAGCTGGGACACAATGAATCAATAGAAATATAGATTTCAAGGGTTATCTTATCGCCCATTTCAGAAGCCAAGAAAGTAGAAGAAAAAAAGAATAGGTAGAATGAGTTTTGGTTCTGCATATATTCCAACAATGGCTGCTGTGGTCACGTGGCAGCTTTTGCTCCATAAGGATACATTTTTGTCAGGTACGATTTAGTATTTTTTCATTAATATTTTAAAACTCTTTCTTATAACATAATCTAGTTTTGTGTACCTCTTTTATTGTTCACATTTGAGTATTAAATGCATGAAATATTAAACTACCTTTCAGTATATCTTTTTGAATACTTAAAACGGTCATTAGGGCAGAGAACTGGTTGTTAATTTATTTGAATCCCACCACTGACCCTACCTGTAAAAGAGGAGAGGTATCTCAAAGGGAAATTGAGTGCCCACATGCAGAGTAGGCAAGATTGGATTGGGAAGTCAATACACACAAAGGACTGATGTAGCTACAGATAGTTTGGGAAATTGTCTAATCCACAAGTGCCTGAATTCCATCTTCCCCCACTCCCTCCTTTGGCCCAGGTTCTTCTCTGTTCTGTCTGTGGTTTAAAAATATTTTTTAAAAAGACTTTGCATACAATGTACTATATTCACAAAATTGCTTCATTACTTTGGCCCCATCTGGAATGCCAGGAAAATCTCCAAAATTAGAGTTCATGCCTCATTTCCTATTAATACCCTTCTTTCTCTTCCCCATTTCACATAATCCAAAAAGAAACACACTCCCATTATTCCCTTTGTGCAAAACACCATAATTTAAAAAGACACAGTAATGAATCTTCAAGACGCAGCACTCAGCTAAACAAGCAGGAATCTCCATGATGAGTATCATTCCACCCCTGGTGCCTTAGTTGCTGAGTTCATGCACTCACTATTCCTAAAGGAAATCTCAGGGGAGGGCTGGACTCTTCTTTTCCCAGGCTCCCATGTCTTCAATACCTGTAATCAGGTGAGTCCAAGTGCTTTTTATTAGGGAAGCACTCCCCGCATCCTGCAAAATCTTAGGGAGAAAGGTCACAGATCATAGATGAATGAATTTGCGAATGAATAAAAAAAAGCATTTATTATAAGCTAACTATGTGCAAAATACTAGACAAAGTGCTGGGGAGGCAAATGGACAGCTGAGATAGCCTCTGCTCTCAAGGAGCTCTCAGCCTAATAATAGGGGAAGGCAATGTAGATAAGAGAGTTCAGCGTCCAGTGGACAGAAAGGCCTGGGGGTCCTTAAGACGCAGCGGCAGGTCAGCTCTAAAACTGGAAGAAACTTCAGAGACCATCTAGTTGGGACTTCTCATTTTACAGATGGGGAAACTGAGACCCAGGAAGATTGAATAACTTGCCTAAGGCCACACAGGTAGTAAGCATCCCAGGCAGGATCTGAACCCAGGTTGTCTGACTCTACAGCCATAGTTAGGGATAGTCCCACCAATGTCCACTTCATCTCCCGTACTGTAAAAGCAAGCAAAGTGGGACTTTTTTGCTGTTTTTTTCTTTTGGAGTGCTTCTCAGCACTAAGGCTATTTAT
Organism: Trichosurus vulpecula; assembly: GCF_011100635.1. Classification (NCBI taxonomy): domain Eukaryota; kingdom Metazoa; phylum Chordata; class Mammalia; order Diprotodontia; family Phalangeridae; genus Trichosurus; species Trichosurus vulpecula. The sequence goes on from NC_050573.1 coordinate 72,382,422, forward strand.
AAGTGCCTTTGATTGAATCAAGAGTCATTGATTGGAAACAGTATACGTACTCCGAGGTTAGCATTTTGCTTTGGGGGCTCATTCATTGGAAGTGTTTGTGTGTTTTGGCCAGACGAGACTCTGGGTAGCCTATTAAGAAGCTCCCCCGCTTTGAAAACCCAGATGTTGGTGCTTCTCAATCTGGTAGCTATATGTATATTGCTATGGACAGACAGAAGCCCTGTCTGCTGATTTGTATTATTTGCTCTGTTTATATAATTTCTGCTTGTAATTTCTGTTTGTGTTTTCTCTGAAGTTCAGGGTGCTGACTTTTTCCCCTGAACTAAGTGAATGATATATGCATGTTTAATTAAAGTGAGATTGTAAACCCATTAAAGTTGCTTTCCTTAGAAAAGCAGATCAAAGAACCTGTGCTAGCAGCCCTCCTGTGTGCTGGTATTATTGGCCTTACACCTCCACAGTAGTTGCAAGCAGCATTGTTGTTACACATGCCTCAAGAACAACCACCCTAATGTATTCCAGGGGATCTCCCTCTGTATCTTGGCACAAGCATCTCCCCATCTACTACCATACATCTTGCTCTAGATGCCCAGGAAAATGGGATCAGGTTAAAGAAGGAACAGGGAGGGTTACCCTACTGCTGTCCTGTCCCTGCCTCTCTCCCAGGCATGGCTCCTTGGCTCTGCCATTTCCCTCTTGTTTGGTGACATGAGATGTGGTCTTTTGGTGAAAAGGAGTCAATTCTGTGTCTTTTAGAAAAGGCCCACTCAGTATGCCAATTAATGATATTATTATCCCTTTACAGTTCCAGGTCCTTTCAATTTCCTGTTTACTCTCCCCAGAAGAGGCAGGTCCAGAAAGAAATCAGAGGCATTCCAAGGAAATTCCACTCTCCCTCCATCCTTCTCCACTCCAGTCTATTCTGCTGCTTTGATTTTCCTAATGCAGCTCAAACTATGTCACCCCTCTATTCAGAGAACCCCAGTGGCTTCCTATTACCCCTAGGATCAAATATGAAGTCTTCTGTTGGGCATTTAAAGGTTGTTCAACCTGGTCCCTTCTGTTTCTTCCAGTCTTCTTGACATTAGTCCCTGCCCCATGTTCTATGGTCCAGGCATGCTGGACCACTTGCCTTCTCACGCATGATGCTCCATCCCCTGTTGCCAGGTCTTCTGCTGTTCCTCAGACCTGAAACGCTTTCCCTCCTCATCTGTGCCTGGGTCTCTCTAAGACTCACTTCAACACCCCGAGGCCTTTCCCAGTCCACCAGCTGCCATACCTTCCCCCCACCATCTTCTTCCTATGTACCTGTTTATATCTATAGGATTGCCCCCGTTAGAATGTAAGCACCTTGAGGGAAGGGACCTTTTGCTTTTTCTTTGCATTCTCAGCTTCTCAGCATGAGGATTAGCACATAGCTGTTGTTATTTGTCCTTTGTTTTCAAAGAGAGGTCACTTTCAATGACATCACAGGGTGATGGTTTGCCTTATGTGTGAATTGGATTGAAGTGAGGCAGTTGCACAAGGTTTTCAGCCTCATTGTCTCTTCCAGAGTGATCAAAATCCAGTGGAAAGACAAAAATCAGGATGACCAGCAGTGTCCCAGGATGCAGTGGATCACGTTGGTGTCTTATGTCTGACCAAGTTCTAAGCATTCCACAGCACCTGCTTCAACCACCTTCATGGCGGTTGGAACAAATTGTCCTCATCCACCCATTCTGCAGGGGAAAGTATTCACATGCTTGGGATAGACACCTCCCTAACTCATCGATGGGTTTGAGGCCTGACAGTTACCCTCAACCTGGTGTAGCCCGTCTGCTGAGATGGTTTTACTGGGGTGTGGCCACTGCACTTGCTACATACGGCGTTTTGAGGCCACAGGTGAGAGCTGGATGCCAGATGGACACCAAAGGTCGGATGAGCAGCCCTGAAAAGGGCTCAGCAAGCCCCCACCCCAGAGGTTCTAGTCTTCTTTGAACATCCATACACCTCAGCAAATGTTTAATAAATTCATGGCGATTGATTGTTGTGTTGAGGTTTGTCTTTCATTCTCAAAGAGGACATCAGGGAAATGATGACATGACTTGCAATTGGCTTTGATTTGAGTGCTGGAGGGCTGTGCAAGGTCACCAGCCTCACTTTCTCCTCCAGAGCCATCTGGGTCCAGTAGCCAGACAGAGATCAGAACAACTGGAGATGGCCCAAGGATGCAGTGGGAAATCTTGCGCCTTTAAGCTGATTGAAAGATCTGCCCTGATACTTAGGGGCTATATCAAGAAGGACATTGACAAAGTAGATCAGGGGAAGAGAAAGGCTGCTAGGAGGATGAAGGAACTGGAGACCTCCCTATGCATGGATGAGGTGAAAGAATCAGGGACATTTAGCCTGGAGAAGAGAAAACTTAGAGGAGGACATGTCTTCTAGTATTTAATGGGGTTAACAAAACTCCTCTCAAGGACTTAAGCTTTATTTTACATATATTCCAAGTTTAACCACAGACTCAAAGTTCATTTGCATCAGACTCTCCTTATTGGTTGAGATCAATCGCTTAAAGCTCCCATCTGCCTAAGAGTCTCAAGAACTGGGGATTTTTTTTTAGATTTGTCAATAGTCTGTCTTTGTATGATAGGATTATAGATTTAATTAAAATTTAAAGGGACCTTCAGGGCCTCAACACCAATCCCCTCATTTTACAGATGAAGAGCTATGACCCAGAGTGGTTAAAAGGGATTAACCAAAGTCCATGCAGATGTAAGGAACAGATGGAAGAATTTGAACTCAGGTCCTGAGGCCAAATTCCACACATATTTTTACCAGGTTGCCTCTTGATTACACCCAGGAGTGTAAAAGAGTGCTAATTTTGGGATCTAAATGCCTATGATTCACCCAGGGGTATGCCGGAGAAAGTGGGAGCTGATCATTACAATTTTGTTGTGAGCATTTACACCTCAGAAAATCAGAAGACAATACAAAAAGGCTTAATTTGTTTGTTAGTTTTCTTGATTGTCTAGATTTGAGAAAGTGATGGAGAAAAATGTTAATGCAGATTAATCTTTAAAGTGTTTCAGTGCTTTTTGGAGAGTTGATTGTTAAACATTTACCACCTGTATGCTGGGTACATCGCTGAACTTCTCGGGACCCCAGTTTACTCCTCTGTAAAAAATGAAGGTATTGGAGCAAATGACCTCCAAGATTTATTTAATGATCTTTAAGATTCCTTCTAGCTCTAAACCTTCTATCCTATGAATGCACATTTTCATTGGTCTTTCTTTTCTAATAGGTAATAGAGAAATCCCCTGCCTCCATCCACTCTAGCTACGAGAGAAATGATTATTAATAGCCAATAATTTGGGGAGATCCTGAGTTCTCCCCTTCTTCTAAAGTCTTGATTTTTTTAAAGTGCAGTCTCTTGAAGGACATTGCTGATAATAAGATTGAACTAACTTGCTTGTTCAAGATCACACCTCGATGGAGTAGCCATTGTGCTCTGCTCTGGCTTGGGTGAGGCAAACGCCCAAGGCTGGGGCTGGTCTAGATAGAGAGCTAAGTCTCTCTGTCCAAGAGTGATTTCTTTCTCAGTCCCTCATTGAACACCTACTCTTCTAAGGGTATATAAATTGTGAGCCCACTGCTAAGGTTGTCTTTGGTCTAAGTCATGGATGGGGAATTTGCCACTCTAGGTCCTCAAGTGTGACCCTTTGACTAAATCCAAACTATACAGAACAAATCCTTTTATTAAGGGGTTCCCCACCCTGGAAGAGAAATGGCCAAATGAGCATCCTTTTATTAAGGTTGGCCTTATTAATAAAATGATTAAATTACCCAGGAACTATGTCTCTTGGAGTGTTTTAATTGTAACAGTTATTGCTAATCACGAAGGGATCAGAACCTTGCATTCTAGATTCTTAACAAAATACTTCCCTACATCGTGGCCCCCCCCCCCCCCCCCCCCCCCCGGTGTAGAGAGCTCTCCACAGGGAGAGTTCTTTGTTAGCACTCTGGCTGACTCTCCCTTTTACTGGTATGTAAATTTTATCTAGGTTAGTTTATAGGATTATCTGTTTTTAATGCTGCAACTCTAGTTTTCACTCTCACTAGCATGGTGTCCTTTTAATTGCCACAGTTAGGATTCACCCCATTGAGCATGCACTGAACTTCCTTGATAACTTACCATGATACCGGGGCTCGGTCCTGAAAGATCTGGCATTTTGGGGTGTCGTAGCAATCCATGGTATCTCTGCTTGATATCAGTAGGGGAAGGGACTGCCTTGAGAGTTGCTCCACCCTGTTGGCTCTCCCATTTTGTGTCTGCAACATGAAGCAAATAACTCTCCTTCTGGGCCTTTCTGTGAAGAGCTGAAATGTCCTCTACACCCACATAGCTGCTGTAGTAGGGACCTAGACAAGCTTGAGCCTAGGTCTCTGGTAGCTTCTTCTGCCTCCTATTTCTGTCCCTGAGCAGAGGCCAAGAAACAGCAATTCTGAAATGAGTCTTTATAGCTTTAGAGGCAACCTTGTGAAGTTGATACGTTGGGAGCTTCAGGGTCCTTTAGCCAGGGTGGGCTACACCATGAAATTGCTCCCCTACAGCTACCACAGTGCTTCTTGGAGGGATGAATGTCCATCAGCAGTAGGAAGAACCTAATCCCTAGACTGGCTCACCAAAAGACATGGACTTTTAGGGAGATAGTACAGAGGGAAGATGAAGGTGAAATGCCTATTCACCAAGTCCCACAAAATGTTTCACGTTTTGATATTTTAATTGTCAACCTTCTGGGAGAGGATAATAGTAGTTTTGAGTTCCAACTGTATGTTTAAGTCTTTGTCGATGTACACTTGGTGGAATGAGAGTAAGCATTTTTGCCCAGCAGACCCAATATACCTCCACAACAACCTAGAAAATGTGCCAGACAAAATCTTGATTGGGAAAGCCAAGAAAAAAAGTCACAGTGAGATATTTTTTCTAGCTCAGGGCACCTTAGAAAGATAGAGAGCAAATTCTGTGGACCCTGGGATTGGGGTTGGCCAAGAGCACAGGAAAGCAGAGGCAGTGAGGAGGGGCATAGCAGGGAGCCTTCTAACATCCAGGGATGGCAGGGGGCTGAGACTGACCCAGGACTGGAAGCACCAGGGCAGAAAGAGATGTCCTGAATCAGCACCAGGAACAGCAATGGGCACCATTTAACAGCACTTGCCAATTACTCAGTTCCAGGGTTGGGAGCAAGAGAGGCCCTACTGGTTTCTGGAACAAAGAACAAATTTTCACAGCTCATTCTGAGGAATCTACAAATTTGTGTGTTAAAAAAAATAGGACTGTCAATTTACTAAGCACACAGAATTAAAATATACATTAATCACACTGGGGAAATTTTAGCTGGAAGAAAATATGCAAATGATCATTCATCAAAATGAGAAATTAGCTCAATCAAATAACTGCTTCACATTAGGAATTCATATGCATACCAAAGTCGAGTAGAAGAGATTCCTAAGAAGGAAGAGGAACAGGGATCAGGTTTCCAGGAGGGAGGAGATATACCAAAACCCACATCGATAAAACAATTCAAACAACAGTGCGGCCTGCAGCCTGCAATGAAGGTCCAAGGGAGACAGTGGTCAGAGAAGCAAGGTTACCTTTCCCAGGGCCCGTTGAACCATTCTTGCTGGGATTCATTTAAGCTCCTGGTTGGGTCTGGGGGGAAAAAAAAAGCAAGAGAGTTTCTGAGCCTCTCGATGCTCATAAAAATGACAGAGCTCTGAGAAAAAGAGAAAGAGGGTGGAGAGGGAAAGAGTAGGCTTGGAGGGGACTCCCCGCTGAAGAAAACATATACATACACTGTTTGTTCCAAAAGAAAATGCAGCACCAGCATGTGGTCCATGCCTGTCATCCCGTTTACTAGGGAGGCTGGGACTGGTGGGATGTCTTGAGCTCAGGAGTTCTAAGCTGCAGAAGGGCTGAAGTGGTCTGGGTGTCCAAAGTTAGACCCAATCTAGTGAGTGTGTTTCCTGGTAGCAGAGATCTTGGAAGCAGAGCAAGTCAAAGCTTCTGGCCGATCACAGCACTCACACCCCGGGAGTGTGACAGGGAGACCCAGTCTCCTCCCTCCTCCCTTCCAGGCCCCGGCCCAAAGCAGGGAGAGGACCAGAAGAACAAAGGAGATCTGCCTCTGCTCTGCAGTGTGTATGTAGTTTTTTCAAACTCCGATTCATAAAGACATCATTGGCGCTCCCAATTTGCCAGTGTTAGATATGTCTATGGAAGTATTCTTTGCCCATTATACGCCGACCCCTTTCAGTCTGTCTGACTTTGCAAACATTTGTTTCTTCTGTATATGGAGATAAGCCAGATAGCCGTACAATAGAGTACTTATGTATAGTCTTCAGAATATACATCCTAATTTAGTGTGTATATACAGGAGGGGAAAGGAGGGATCTGGGAAGAGGAGCATCTGTGAGAACTCACTGCCCATTGCATTCTGTCCCATTTGGGGGTCTGGGAATTAAAGACAGACCTTATATCATTTTTCTCTGGGCCTGTTTGTTTGTTTCTTTTGTTTTTTGGAGGCAATGGGGTTAAGTGACTTGCTCAGGGTCATACAGCTAGTAAGTGTCAAGTGTCTAAGGCTGGACTTGAACTCAGGTCCACCTGACTCCAGGGCCAGTGCTGTATTCACTGTGGTACCTAGCTACCCCACCTGGCTTCTTTTAATACTGTTTTGATCCTAGATAAAGTTTGGTTCCAGAATCACTGATTCCTATGTGAAATGTAAGTCTCTATACTATCCAAGGAGCATCATGGCCAGGACTGGAGTTGAACACATTTAGGCTACCTCCTTTGGAGGGAGGGAAACAATGGGTATTCAGAAAAGGCATTGAATTAGGGTGGGAAGAGCCTGTGCTCCAGAGCCAAAGAACCTGCCTGGGTTCAAATCCCATTCCTGATCCTTACCAGCTGTGTGACTTTGGGCAAGTCATACTCCCTGGGACTCAGTTTCCTTATCTGCAAAATGAGGGATCAGACTGGGTGACCTCTGAATCAGCTCTAGAACCAGCTCTAGAACAATGATCCATCCTAAACCCAAGCTCTCCCCCGGGGGGTGGGGGGGAGCACTTTTCTAGTGCTTTCACTGGCTCCCACACCCACCCACCTGGGAGAGGCTCAGTATTCAGATGTGACAGACAGGTTTTCAATGTGTGGCTGGTAAGCGTTTCTATCAGCATCTTGCAATTAATTTTGGGAAAGAAAGCTTGAGCAGAGCTGGGAACCCTGGCTGGAAAACTACAGAAAGGCAGATCTGGGCTCCATATGAGGAACAATCTTCCTAATGATTAATTTGTTGTGTGACCCTGGGCAAGTCACTTATTTGCCTTCATCCTCAACTTTACCATCTGCACATAAGGATAATAGCACCTGTTTCACAAGGTTGTTGTGAAGATCAAATAAGATAACACATGTAAAGCACTATATAAATGTCATTATTAATTATTATTATTACTAACATGTATATAGCACCATGTGCCAGGCACTGTGCTAAGCGCTTTACCCTTATGATCTCATTTTATAGATTATTATTAGGCTATTATTGTAATCATAATTATTAAGCTATTATAATAATTATTGGGCTGTTATTAGCTACTACTATTTTATTAGCTTCATTTTACAGATGAGGAAGCTGAGGCAAATGGGTATTAAGTAACTTGCCCAGGATCGTACAGCTAGTAAGTATCCTTATTATATTTATTTATTTTTTAAGCTTTAAGTAGAGGCAGGTGTGTGGGACAGCAACTTCACCGGAAACTAAACTCAGAGGCTTCTCAAGTAGAAAGCAGAAATGGATTTTATGACGATTCCCCCGGGAAAGGGTGGTCTCCCAACTGATAGACAATCTATAGGGAAAGGCGGTGCCTAGAGGGCAGAACTTAGCTTTATACCCTAACGTAAACAATCCCCACCCCACCACTGACCTTTTACTCTCATTGGTGGAGCTCAGGCTTACAATCTAAACGTGGAAATCTACTACCTCAGGTACAATTTAGCCAATGCCAACTTTTAAGAACACTTTTATCCTTATTTGGTGAGGTTCCTGCTTGGGGGGGTGGGGGGGGCGGTTTCAGGCCACTCTAAGTTTCGGATTCCTGTGGGTCAGGTGATTTAGAATTTAGGCCTAGCTGACAATCAGAAGCCCTGAGCCATGCTGAAAAGTCCCTACCCTCATTCATCCCACTCAATTTACAGAAAGGCTGAGGCTCAGATTTTATGAGAGGTTTTCACTTATCCCACTCACAGGTAATCACTAGTCAGGGTTATGGTAGAGGGGATTCCTGCTCACTTAAAGGTTGGCTTTGATGGTCTCTAGTCCCTTCCAGTTCTGAGGGTCTGTGATTCCAGGCACAGAAGATTGGAAATGTAGCAAGTAAAAGGGTTTAAATATAGATGTGCAGCCCAGCCCCTAAGAAGAGCATCAGAAGGGACCAATTCAATGCAAGCCAGCAAGCATTTGTTAAAGGGCCATTGTGAACAAGGCACCTTGCTAGGAGTAATATAAAGAAGAAAAGGAAAAAAATGCATTAGATTAATCAGTAGATTCAGAGTTGAAAGATACTAGAGACCTTGAGGCTAGCCTCCTCTCCCTGCGCTTAAGGAGCTTGCATACAGCTAAGAATATGGTAGGAAGGTTGAAGGGCAGCTGGGCCTGGAGTCAGGAAGACTCATCTTCATGAGTTCAAATCTGGTACTCACTAACTGTGGCCCTGGGCAAGTCACTTAACCCTGTTTGTCTCAGTTTCCTCATCTGTAAAATGAGCTGGAGAAGGAAAGGGCAAACCACTCCAGTATCTTTGCCAAGAAAACCCCAAATGGGGTCATGAAGAGTCAGACATGACTGAACAACAACTGAACAATATTGGACTGGGGGCACTTTGCCTGGTTTTTTCTTAATTGGGTATGGGGGCTATGAGTAAGGAGGACTCCACCTGCCCTTATCTGGGAGAGGATCTAGCCCTTGTACTGTAGAGGAGAGAAGTTGAAATGTCCTCTGATGTCCCAAAGAGATGAGCCTAGAGGATAACAACAGGGAGCAATGCCCAGCAGGACTACAAGACAACAGAATGACCCAAGTAAGCCAAGATGAGCAGAGAGAGGAGCCAACAATCAATCAATCGATAAGCATTTATTATATGCTAGCTATGGGCCAGGCACTGTATTGGTCAAGCAAAAAAAGAGCCATTGACAAGGAAATATGTTTTACATGACTTCACGTGTATAATCAATAGCATATTTCTTGCCTTTTTAAGGGGTAGGATCGGGATGGGAGACAGAGAGCATTTGGAGCTCAAAATTCTAAAAAATGAACATTAAAAATGTTTACATATAATTGGGAAATATTTAACAAAATAAAATATATTAAAGAAAAGGAAAACAAAGTCATAGAGTCACCATGTCCAAAAATGTCTGTCTTCTTCCATACCTTGAGTCCTTCACCTCTTTGACAGGAGGTCTGCTGGAGCCAGCTTGAACCACAAACTGGCTGTTAAATTTCCAGTAGGAACATTTACACTGAAGAAATATGCAAATGCTACAAATCAGGTCTTGATTTATTGTTTGATTGTCTAGACTAAAGGAAGTAACAGAGGAAAATGTTAATAATGTAGATTAAGCTTAAAAGTGTCTCATGGGTACATTTTTTTTTTGGAAGAGCCAGTTGTTAAACATTTATCAACACACCACTGGCACTTACATATTTCATCATAGGTCCTCAGGAGAGATGATTGGTCATTGGTTTGATCAGAGCTCTTCAGTTTTTCAAAGTTTTTTTCTTTACATTACTGTTGTTAGTCAAGTTAAGATAATGGTATGGTGGTGGTTGGTTGTTGTCCTTCATTCTAGAAGATGACCAAAATGACATCACTATACTTGAGTAATGATACCTACTATAGGCCAGGCGTTGTACAACATGCTGGAGATACAAAGAAAGACAAAAAAAAAGAACAAAACCAGCCCCTGTCCTCGAGGACAGGGGGATCAACAGGCCAATAACTACGTATAGACAGGTTATATATAGGATAAGATGGAAATAATTAAAAGAGAGAAGGCACTAGAATGAAGGGGGGAGGGAGTGTTGGAGAGGGTTGAGGAAGGCTTCCAGTGAAAGATGGAATTTTAGTTGGGATTTTTAAAAAAGCCAGAGAGGCTCTTTGGTGAAGGTATCACCGCTGCAGCTATGTGGAGTCGGCAGTCCCTGACTCTCCTCCTCCTGATTCACCGCTGTTCGCTCTCACCGAGGAATAAGTCGGTCTGGAGGCCGCTCCACTGTCATGGCATTCAAAGACGCTTGTGGAGCCCGAAGTGGCCATTCACCTGATCCGGATCATCCTCACCAGCCGCAATGTGAAATCACTGGAGAAAGTGTGTGCTGACCTATTAGAGGAGCCAAAGAAAAGAACTTGAAAGTGAAGGGTTCGAATCGCAACTAGAAAAACTCCTTGCCGCGAAGGTTCAAAGACGTGGGATGGGTTCCAGATGAGAATCCACAAACACCTTATTGATTTGCACAGTCCTATCAGCCTTGAACCAGGTGTAGAAGTTGAAGTCACTATTGCAGATGCCTAACCAATCATCTCTTTTAATAAATTGATTGCAACTATTAAAAAAAAAAAGCCAGAGTATAGAAGTCAGATCAGAGGAGGGAGGTTGTTTCAGGCATAGGGGACAGTCAGAGTGAATGCCCAGAGCAGAGAGAGGCAGTGTCTTGTTTGTGGAACAGGCAGGAGGCCAATGTCACTGAATCAGAGAGAACATGGTGGGAGAAGTAAGGTGTAAGAAGACTGGGAAGGTAGCATCGGGCTAGGTTATGAAGGGCTTGAAAGGTAATTGTATTTATTGTTCTCCTGGTTCTGGCTGTTTCATTCTGTATCAGTTCATACCACCTGGGATTCTCCTAAATTATCTCCTCCTCCATTTCTCATAGAACAATAATACCCGTTACAATTTGTTCCACCATCCCCGAGATGATAGGTACCCTCCTAATTTCCAGTCATTTGTTTTTATTTTTCTTTTAATCCCCCATCAGGGAATTTGTTCTGTTTACAAATACCCCCTTCCTGGGATTAGCATCCTTCTTTTAAAAAATGTATATTTATTTATTTTTAGTTTTCAACATTCACTTCCATAAGATTTTAAGTTCCAAATTTTCTCCCCCTCCCTCTCCTTTCCCCACCCCCAAGACAACATGTAATCTAATATAAGCTCTACATATACATTCATATTAAACATACTTTCACATTTGTCATGTTGTAAAGGAGAATTAGAACCAGTGGGAAAAAGCACAAGAAAGAAGAAACACAGAGAGAGAGAGAGAGAGAGAGCAAATAGTATGCTTCGAACTGCATTCAGACTCCATAGTTCTTTTTCCGAATGTAGATAACATTTTCGATCACGTCTTCTGGAGTTGTCTTAGATCCTTGCATATTAGTATCCTTCTTGAACCATCCCTCACCCCAACCCCATCTTCACCTGTTTCCATGTTGAGTTTGGTGTATTTCTGCGCCAAATTGTGTCTAGGGGGGAGGATGGGAGTCAACCCTCCCTTGTCCAGTTCAGATAAAAATGAAGTCCTCCATTTTTGTAGATACTCCTTCTGTGTCTGAGTTATGAGCAATAGTAAATTACTTCCTCTTCTTCCTCCTTTCTATACCGATATATACCTGTAATCTTTCCTTTTCTTTACCTGCTGAAAAATCTCCATTCCCAAGACCTCTGTTTTTCTTATTCGACTCCTTCAATACTCTTTGAAGACATTAAGGTCAAGAAGAAATATTTGTTTCTTCTCCTCTTCTTAGAATATTAGTCCTTTATCATCATACAATCCTTTATAAGGGCTCAAATAAATCTTTCTATGTTTCTCTTGAGTCCTGGGTTTGGAAAGGGGAAGGAATAAGCATCTATATATAGCACCTACTATGTGTCAGGCACTGTGCTAAGCCCTTTTACAAATATCTCATTTGATCCTCATAACAACCCTGCAAGGTAGCTGCTGCTATTATGTCCAATTTACAGTTGAAGAAACTGAGGAAGGCAGGTGTTCAGTGACTTACCCAGGGTCACAGAGCTAGTAAGAGTCTGATGTTGGATTTGAACTTAGGTCTTCCTGACTTCAGACCCAGCACTCTATCCACTGTACCACTTTGCATTTTAAAGTTCCTACCCAGCTCTGGAATGTTGAAAGTCCTCTATTCCATTAAAGATCACTTCCCCAGTAACACTTCCTACTCCTGCCTACTCATACCTGGGTATGATCCCCATCTAGGATCATACCCAGCTTTGCAGGATAAGTTGTTTTAAGTCCATATCTTTTACCTTTTGGAATATTGTATTTCTGAATCTTCCCTCATTTATAGCAGAAACTGTCAGATCTTGGGTGATTCTAATTTTGATTCTTTGGTACTTAAATTCTTTCTGGTTACTTTCCATATCTTTTTTTTTCTTTTTTTGATGTGGAAGCTCAAAATTTTGACTATGACACTCCTGAGATTTTTACTTATGGAATTTCTTTTAGGATGCAATCAATGTATTCAAGTTTTTTTCACTTTGTTCTATGGTGCTTAATAGCTCTGGGCAGTTTGCATTTATGATTTATTAAAATAAAGAGTATAGGCTTTTTATTGGGGTTTTAAGGTACTTTGACACTTATTAAATTATCTCTTCTTGAATTGTTTTCCAGGTCAGATTTTTTTGTACTCAATATCTTACATTTCTCCCTCTCTCCACCATTTTTTTAGTCTTTTGATTTTGTTCTAGTATTTCTTGCTGTCTCATGGAATCATAGGTTTTTGTTTGGTTTATTCTAGCTTTCAAGGAGTTAGTTACTTGGGCTAAGATTTACCACTTTCTGTTCTAAGCTACTTATTTTCTCTCCAACTCTTTCCTGCAGAATGTTTACTTCATTGTTTGTATCTTGCTTCATTTCTTCTAGGTATTCATATAGTCCTTGTGGAAAATCCACTTCTCTACTTGTAGTTGTTACAGAGTTACTCCCTCTTTTAATTTTTTTTAAATTTATTACTTATTTTAACATTCTTTTTTTTTTAATTTTGAGTTCTAAATTCTTTCCCTCCCTCTAGCCCCTCACTCACTCATTGAGAAGGCAATCAATATTATATCAATTATACATGTGAAATCATGCAAAACCTACTTCTGTATTAGCTGTGCCACCAAAAAATGCAACAAAAATAAAGTGAAAAAAATTATACAACAATTTGCACTCAGAACTCATTAATTCTGTCTCTGGAGGTGGATAGCATTTTTATCATGAATCCTTCAGAATTGTCTTGGATTATTGTATTGATTGGAGTAGCTAATATTCCCTCCTTCTAGGTTAGATTTTTGTATATCTCCAGATAGACAAAATATAAAGAGGTAGCTAAGTGATGCAATAGAAAGAGTGCTGGGCCTGGCATCAGGAAGACCTGAGTTCAAATCTGGCCTCAGCTATTCATTAGCTATGTGACCCTGGATGAGTCACTTAGCTTCTATTTGCCTCAGTTTCCCCAACTGTAAAACAGGAATAATAATAGCACCGAATTCCCATGGTTGTTGCCAGGATCGAATGAGATAATATTTGTAAAGCACTTAGCACAGAACCTGGCAGAATAGGCATCATATAGATGTTAGTTATTATTATCGATTTGAATTCTTTATGGTGGTCTGTATCTTCTTGTGTGTGAGTCATCTCTCCAGTCTTACTTCTGGAATTGGGGCTTAGAACGAGCCAATCTCTGCCCCCTGTGCTATTGGGTGGAGTAGTCTGCCCTGCTGGGTCTTGCCCTGCTGGATTACCTTGGATCCTGCACTGTCCTCCACCCTCTGGGATTAGGCTGCCCTGAATCTTTGAGATTCTGAATGCTGGATCTTCAAGGACCCCTCTCTGGCATCTCAGGACATCTTAGTGCCCCTGGGCTTGGAATGCTGTGGTCTGAACACAGACACACCTGAACTGGTGGCTTCCAATGACAGCACTGTGGGTTTCTGACCACTCTGGGGCTTCCTCAGGGGAATTTGCCACACTCTTTGCTTCTGGATAGAGCTTTTGAGGCTGCAAATAGCTCTGGCCCATTTCCAGTTGTCTGAGAGCTTGTTTGACAAAGGGTGAGTGCTGGCTTTCCTGATAGGACCCCCCCTTCTATTTTGCTGGACTTCAGGCTGACTCTTTGTGTTGTCCTGGGGTGGAAGAAGTCACTTACTATAGGTTCTCATTGAGTTGCTCGCTCATCATTCAGTCTGATATACTTTTTAGGTTTTTGCTGGATTAGGGTGTGGGAGCTGGGCTGCTTGCTTCCTTTTAGGCAGTTAGCTTGTCCAAAAGTCCCCTGTGAGTTAAATCTTGAAGGAAGCTTGGAGGCCTAAGGGATGGAGGTGAGGAGGGAGTGCATTCAATTTGTGAGGGGAAGAAAAAGAAGATAGATTTAGAGCTAAAAACGACCTGAAAGGTTATCTAGTTCAGGGGTCAGCAACCAGGACAGCTGGCCAAATCCAGCCTGCTACCTGCTTTTTTACCTAAAAATGGTTCTTACATTTGTAAATAAAGTTTTATTATATTTTAAAATATAAAAAGATTCTTAGCTGGTGGGCTTACCAAAACAGGTGGCAGGCCAGATTTGGTCAACCCCTCATTTTACAGATGAAGAAACTGAGGCCCATATAGTAATTTGCAGTAAAAGGAGAAAGGCGAGTTGGAGCTAGATGATGTGGGGCTCTAAATGCCAAGGTGACCGATAAGCAAAAGGAATCCATGGAAGGCTTTTGAGGGGGGAGAAATGACGTAATCAGACACCCATTAGAAAGATTATTCTGGTGCCTGTGTGTGTGCAGGGCTGATTGGAAAGGGGAGTTTTGAGAGCCAAGAATCCAAATGGCAGGCTCTTTTTATTTCAGATGGGCGGTGATGAGGATCTGACCCAGGGTGGTGCGTCTGTAAGTGGAAGGAAGACTCAAGGGATATTGGGGAAGCAGAATCAACCAAACAATAATTCATGATTTGGCTCAAAATGAGCTGGACTGGTAAGAAAAATTAAAGACACCAAAAAGAATTGTTTTTGTTTTTTAAATCATATTGAAGAAAAGAAGAGGCGCAAAGGAGGGGTATGAGCACTGCTAGAGGTACAAGGGACCATAAAAAGAGACAATGCAGAGAGAAGGCAGAGTTGCTTATTTTTTACATTTTTAAAATTTCATTTCATTTGGTGGGGGTGTGTGCTTAATTCTTATTTTTGGAGGCAGCTGGTGTCTCAGTAGATAAAGCATTGAGCCTGGAGTCAGGACCTGAGTTCAAATCCAGCCTCAGACACTTCCTAGCTATATGACCCTGGTCAAGTCACTTAACCCTGTTTGCCTCAGTTTCCTCATCTGTAAAATGAACTGGAGAAGGAAATGGTAAACCATTCCAGTA
Organism: Trichosurus vulpecula; assembly: GCF_011100635.1. Lineage (NCBI taxonomy): Eukaryota > Metazoa > Chordata > Mammalia > Diprotodontia > Phalangeridae > Trichosurus > Trichosurus vulpecula. Next base: position 72,397,862 of record NC_050573.1, read on the forward strand.
TCTTTACAAAGAAAACCCCAAATGGGGTCACAAAGGGTCAGACACAACTGAACAACAACTCTTATTTTATTTCCGTATTCTGTCCTAAGAACTGTGATCTTTGGGCTGGGAAGAACAGACCTAACATGATTAATAAAGAGCTGAAGCTCAAGATAAACAGTTATTTCGAAAAAGATCTGGAGGTTTTAGTGGACTGCATGCTCAACCCAAGCCGCAGGGCTATGTAGTAGCCAAAAAAAAACCTCATTTGATTTTGGGTTTTCTAGCTTCTAAGATTGGAAAAGAGAGAGTCCACTTTACTTTGCTCCCCTCAGATGTCATCTAGAGGACAATTCGGTTCCCAGACACATTTTTTTTTTAAATTTGAAGCCCTTTATGATCCATCTTCAGCCTGGCTGCAGACTTCCAAAGTTTATTGCCTATTGTTCTCCTGTATGCATTCTGTAGTTTAACAAAAGTGGCCAACATGCCTTTCCTTTTTATTTAGTATTTTATTTTTCCCCAGTTACATGTAAAAACAATTTTTAGCATTCATTTTTAAAATGCGGGTTCCAAATTCTCTCCCTTCCTCTCTCCCTACTCCCCTCATTGAGAAGGCAAGAAATTTGATATAAGTTGTACATGTGTAGTCATGCAAAGCATTTCCATATTATTCATGTTGTGAAAGAAAACATAGACCAAAAAAAAAACCCTCTAGAAAAATAAAGAAAGTTTTTAAAAGTATGCTTCACTCCGTATTCAGACATCATCAGTTCTTTCTCTGGGGATGGATAGCATTTTTCATCATAAGTCCCTCAGAGTTGTCTTGGGTTATTGTATTGCTGAGAATAGCTAAGTCATTCACAGCCGATCATCTTACAATATTGCTGTTACTTTGTACACAGTTCATTTCACTTTGCACCAGTCCATGTAAGTCTTTCCAGGTTTTTCTGAGAGCATTCTGCTTATCATTTCCTATAGCGCAATAGGATTCCATCATGATCACATACCACAATTTGTTCAGCCATTCCCTAACTGACGGGCATCCCCTGAATTTCTAATTCTTTGCCACCAGAAAAAGAGCTGCAATAAATATTTTTGTACATATAGGTCCTTTTCCTTTTTGTTTTTTTTATCTCTTTTGGGATACAGACCTAGCAGTGGTATTGCTAGGTCAAAGGGTATGCATGGTTTTATAGCCCTTTGGCCATAGTTCCAAATTACTCTACAGAATGGTTGAATCAGTTCACAACTCCAACAATGCATTAATGTCTCATTTTACCCACATCCCCTCCAACATTTTTCATTTTCCTTTTCTGTCCTATTAGTCAATTTAATATGTATGAGGTAGTACTTCAGAATTGTTTTAATTTGCATTTCTCCACTCAATAGTGAGTCGAATCATTTTTTCTTATAACTATAGCTTTGATTACTTCATCTGAAATTGTTCATATCTTTTGATCATTTATCAATTGAGAAATGGCTCTTATTTTTATAAATTTGACTCAGTTATCTATATGTTTGAGAAATGAGGCCTTTATCAAAGAAATTTGCTTCAAAATTTTTTCCCAGTTACTATTGTTAACTTTATTTTCCACCATTCTATCCCTTCCATCTATTCTATTCTCTCTCTCCTTTCACCCTGTCCCTCCTCAAAAGTGTTTTGCTTCTGACTACCCCCTTCCCCAATCTGCCCTCCCTTCTATCACATCGTTCCTCTCTCTTCCCCTCCTATTTGCCTGTTGGGTAAGATAGATTTCTATACTCAATTGAATGTGTGTGTTATTCCATCTTCAAGCCAATTCTGATGAGAGTAAGGTTCACTTACTCTCCCTTACTTCCCCCCTCTTACCTTCCACTGTAAAAGCTTTCTCTTGACTCTTTTATGTGAGATAATTTATCTCATGCTACCTCTTACTTTCCCTTTCTTGCAGTACATTCCTCTCTTACCCCTTAATTTTGTTTTTTTAGATATCATCCCTTCATATTCAACTCACACCTGTGCCCTCTGTCCTTCCATATTCCTATACTGCTATATGACCTCCTATGTCATATACTCCTTCTAACTGCCCTAATAATGAGAAAATTCTTATGAGTTACAAGTGTCATCTTCCCATGTAGGAATGTAAATAGTTTAACCTTATTAAGTCCCTTATGATTTCCCTTTCCCATTTACCTATTTATGCTTCTCTTGATTCTTGTATTTGAAAGTCAAATTTTCTATTCAGCTCTGGTCTTTTCATCAAGAATGCTTGAAAGTTCTCTATCTCATTGAATGTCTATTTTTCTCCCTGAAGGATTATACTCAATTTTGCTGGGTATGTGATTCTTGGTTGTAATCCTAGCTTCTTTGGCCTTGGGAATATCATATTCCAAGTCCTCTGATCCTTTAATGTAGAAGCTGCTAAATCTTGTGTTATCCTGATTGTGGCTTCACAATACTTGAATTGTTTCTTTCTGGCAGCTTGCAATATTTTCTCTTTTTTGTCTTGAAAAAAGCTCCCAGGAGCTCTGGAATTTGGGTATAATATTCCTGGGAGTTTTCATTTTGGGATCTCTTTCAGGAAGTGATCAGTGGATTCTTTCAATTTCTATTTTACCCTCTGGTTCTAGAATATCAGGGCAGTTTTCCTTAGTAATTTCTTGAAAGATGATGTTGAGGCTCTTTTTTTCATCATGGCTTTCAGGTAGTCTAATAATGTTTAAATTATCTCTCCTGGATCTATTTTCCAGGTCAGTTGTTTTTCCAATGAGATATTTCACATTGTCTCCTATTTTTTTAATTCTTTTGGCTTTGTTTTATTGTTTCTTGATTTCTCATAAAGTCATTAACTTCCATTTGCTCAATTCTAACTTTTAAGGAATTATTTTTTGGACCTCCTTTTTCATGTGGCCAATTCTGCTTTTTAAGGCATTCTTCTCCTCATTCACTTTGTGTACCTCTTTTACCATTTGGCCTAGTCTGTTTTTTAAGGTGTTATTTTCTTCAGTATTTTTTGTGTCTCCTTTACCAAGCTGTTGATTCATTTTTCATGATTTTCTTGCATTGCTCTCATTTCTCTTCCCAATTTTTTCTCTACCTCTTACTTGCAAAATCCTTTTTGAGCTCTTCCATGGCCTGAGACCAATTCATATTTTTCTTGGAGGCTTTGGATGTAGGAGCTTTGACTTTGTCATCTTCTTCTAAGTGTGTGTATTTATCTTCCTTGTCACCATAGTAACTTCGTATGGTCAGAGTTTTTTCTGTTGTTTGCTCATTTTCCCAGTTTATTACTTGACTTTTAGCTCTTTGTTAAAGTAGGGCTCTGCTTCCAGGGTGAGGGTGCACTGTCCCAAGCTTCAGGGCTTTTGTGCAGCTGTTTTCAGAGATACTTCTGGGACCTGTAAGTTTTCTGTTCTTCCAAGGTGGTACGACCTAAGGAAAGGTATATTTACTACTCTCCTGGCCTGTGCTCTGGTCTGTGAGTGACCACACTTTTTTCTGCCCTAGAACTGTGTGGAGGGCCCCTGCTCTACTGTGACCACAAGCTCTAGTATGATAGTGCTCCTTCTCACCCTGGGACTGCCACCCAGGACTACAACCCAGATCTGAGTATGGGCAAAGCAACAGAGTCCGCTTTAATGCTAGCAAAGAGACCCCTGTAATCACCATCTGTCCAGTTGTTCAACCCTTTACTGTCTGTGGGATGAGAGCTCTGACAGCAGCTACTGTCGTTGCTGATTTAGTAGCTCCCAAATCCTGCTCCTGGTTTGCTGGGGTCTGGTCTGCAAGCCCGCACTGGACCGTGCTCCATGCTTATGCAGGTGCAACAGACCCTTCCTGTCAACCTTCTGAGTTGTCTTTGGCTGCAAAGTTATTTCATTCCATCCTTTTGTGGGTTCTGCTGCCCCAGGATTTGTTTTATAGCATTAATTAAAGGTTTGTGTGGAGAGCTCAGAAGTTGCTGCCTTTTCTTCACCATCTTGGCTCCACCCCACAGACACTACACTTTAAGAAGGATGTTGATAAGCTTCAGAGTGCCCAGAGAAGGACAACCAGGATAGGGAAGGGCTTTGCTGGAGTCCATGACACAGGTGAGTCAGTTGAAGGAAGCAGAAATGCTTAATCTGGTGAAGAAAAAGCCAGGTGTGTGAGGGGTAGGGTGGGGGAAAGGGTGGGATTTCATAGCTGTCTTCCAGTATTTGAAGAAAGAAGGATTGGATTTGCTCTGCTAGACTCCAGAGGGAAGAACCAGGAGCTATAGGTGACAGTGGCATAGAGCAGACTTAAGCTTGGTATAAGGAAACATTTCCTAACAATCAGGGCTATCCAAAAGTGGCACGGGCTGCCTCAGAAGGTAGGGGGGGAATCTCCCTCCTTGGAGGTGTTTTGTATGTTTGTCCATAATTTATTTCATGTTGTAACATAAATATGTGGTGAACTTGTTTGAGCTGTAAGGAAACATGCCCAGGAATGGAAGTCCTAAAGGAGGGCACCAACCTCTTCTCTTCACTGGCTGTGTAAATCAAATCTGTTGGCAACTCGGTCTGCATTGCTGGGAACAATCTCTTAGCTTCAACAGGGTTCAGGGCTTCCTTTTGCAAGGTAAAATAGGTGTGAGCTGAAAGTACCAAGAGGTGTCCCTAGCCATCCCCACCCAGATGCCATGATGCCTGAAATTCCGTTGTGAGATACATTCCATTGGGGTTTATGGTCCCTCTCTGAGAGCCTTCCTTTAGTCCCAGGCTATATCATTAAGAATCTGAGGGGAATGAGATTAGGGCTGAAGGATGGTGGACCCAGTATGAATGGAGAGAGACTTCCTTGTTTGTCTAGGCAGAGTGAGGATTAACAAAGATTCAGAGATATACTGAAAGTAATAAAAGAAATGTAAAGTATTCCTAGGGCTCTCTGGCATGCTAATTCATCTTCTGGAAGATTTAAATAAAAGTTAAAGATGAAGGTGGAGAAACTGATTTATCTGAATGAATTCATCAGCCAAATACTGTTGTCTCCAATGGCTGGTTGAAGGCCAAAATTCAAATCTATTTCTATGCCTTCTTGTGGCCTGGTTTTGATGACAGGTAAAAAGGAAATGCTCAGGCTACTTATTTTGCTAGTGGTTCAAATCTAGACTCAGACACTGACTAGCTCTGTGACCCTGGGCAAGTAATTTAACCCTCTTCACCCCAGTTTCCTCATCTATAAAATGAACTGGAGAAGGAAATGGCAAACCACTCCAGTATCTTTACCAAGAAAACCCCAAATGGTGTCATGAAAAGTCTGTTGACAACAAATCAAAGATTAACCATAAAACCAAAGCTTGATTTTTCTATTAGCTCCACTTCATGAGTTAGCATTGTTATAGGCTAGCATTTTCAACTCTCATTTATATGCAAATTTTCTCACCCTACCCCCTATCCCACCCCCCCACACACAAACACACACCAACAAGTTTCCAAATATCTTATAAAATCTCTATCACTTCCTAATGTCTCCTTGGGGCTCAGCTGTCCAAAATCTCCCCTTGGGGCTAATTTACCTAATCCATACCACCACTGACAGGTTGGGTCTCAAGGGAAGCAATTGTTACCACTCCTAGGATCCTAGGGATTCAGCCATTGGACTCTTTTCTGGTTACTGGGTTGTTCCACTGGTTTTCTAGGCTTACTCTCTGATGAGCAGCTAGAGTCTTTTCCACATTAAGCCAATGGGTTGGCTGGGTGGTACTGTACTCTTTCCAGCTTGGGTGTCACAGTGCTCTTTCAGCTAGGAGAACAATCCTTAGCTTAGAAGCTGCAGAAGTTTCTTCTCTTTGACTCCCTCAGTAAGCTATTTCATGTTCCCTTAGGGTGACATGTTTCAGTTCAGTCATTTATGCCATCCATACCCACATTCCTTTGAGAGTCTTAAGTAGATGAGTGGCGAGGGGCAAAGGTATGAATGCAGCCTATGCCCACGACAAGTCCACTGCTTTATATGCAATTTGGATATTTAAGCCTCCTACCCTTTCTAGGGTGGGGAGTGTCTATTTCTCATATGCTGGCTTTCACCTTTCTATTTCTGTATCTCTGTCTTTTACCCCCTTCCTATCTTCAACGTTTGCTAAAATCTTACTGGGGCGTCCCTCATACAACCTCAACCCATAGAATAAGGGCTATTTCTAGTCACTAGAGCAACGCCATTTTCACAGCACTTTTAGGTTTGCAACTCACACGCTTGATCGTCACGACAACCCTGCAAAGTAGATACCATGGGTATTATTGTCCTCATTTTGTAGTGGAAGAAACAGAGATTAAGTGACCTGCCTATGGTCACACAGCTAGGAAGTATGAGAGGCAGGGTTTGAACTCAGGTCTTCCTAATCCTTTGGAAGTCTCTAAGTAGATAAGGTAGCTAGATGGCCTAAGGGATAGGGCACTGGGCCTGGAGTCAGAAAGACCTGAGTTCAAATGTAATCTCAGATATTTACTGGCTGTGAGATCCTAGGCAAGTCACTGAATCTCTGTTTACGTCAGATTCCTCGTCTGTAAAATGGATAATAATAGTACCTACCTACCAGGATTGTTGTGAGGCTCAAATGAAATAACAATCATAAAGCCCTTGGCACAGTGCCTAGCACATAGTACGCACTACATACAAGTTAGATATTATTATTAAATAGAGGCTGGATGACCACTTTTGAATATGCTAAAGTAGGGATTCCTGTCATGTATAGGTTGAAGTAGCTGGTCCCTTCCAACTCTCAGAATCTGTGATAATAATAATAGCTAGTATTTATATAGCATGAAACACTTTCCAAACATCACCTCATTTTTAATCCTCACAACAGCCTTCAGAGGTAGGTGACATTATTTTCTCCATTTTAGAGTTGAGGAAACTGAGGCAAAAAGAGGTTAAGAGATAGCCAGTAAGTATCTGAGGTTAGATTTGAACTCAGGTCTTCCTGACTCCAAGCCCAGCTCTCTATTCACCTAGCTGCTTGATAGTAATAAGTAGGGTGATTTGATGATGACGATGATGACAGTGACAAGTAGGGAGATTGTAAGAGAGTAAAGATTAGATAAACTACATCACAGAGTCCTAAATGAACTGATGTTTATGACTTCTATTCAACAGTCAGTGATCTCTGTGGTCAGACTGCAGCCTATGGAAGAGGTATTTCAGGAACCAAGAAGAAAAAATGTCCAAACTTTCAAAAAAAAAAAGATGATAAAGAAGAGCCTGAAAACTATAAACCAGTAAGCTTGACTCCAATTCCTGGCAAAATTATAGCCTCTATCGTCAAAGCAATGGCTAGTGAACGTCTAGCCAAGGAAATGGTGTTAGCAAAAGTCAACATGGCACCATCAAGAAAGATCATGGCAGAAGAACCTTACTTCCACTTTTGTCAGGCTTTCTAGATTACTTGTCTGTAATATATTGTGCTAAGAGCTTGCTTAGATTTTAGCAAAGCATTTATCAAAGTTTCTTGTGTCCTTCTTGTGGACAAGATAGAGAAATGTGGCTAGATAATAGGGCAGTAGGTGAATTTGGAACTGGTGAAATGACTGGGCTTCCATGTCAATTCATAAAGAGGTCAGTGGTGGAGTGCCACAGAGATATATTCTTGGACCCATGCTACTTAACATTCTTTACCAATGGCTTGGATAAAGCTATAGATGTTTAACATATTTGCAGATGACCCAAAATAGAAACAGATCACTAACACACTAGATAAAAGAGTCAGGAACCAAAAAGCTCTTGACAGGTAGAGCACTGAGCTAAACCAATCAATATACATTTATTAAGTGCCTATCACATGCCAGGTGCTGTGCTAAGAGCATATCACAAGATGAAGGGTAGTAAGCATGGAACTCATATGCTTCCTTAGAGCCAGATCTTCTACCTCTCCCCTCAGCATTCCAGGGTACCTTGAGGGGTTGCTGGTTCTCTTTTCTACTGCTATTGGCTTGAAACCTCACCAGCTGAGTTCTTCCCTACACCATTGTTAGGAGGCTAGTGCCTAGGACCCCACACCTATAGAACCCACTTCCATTTAAGCACTTAACTTAGGTAGTTCTTACAAAGGGACATTTACTTTACAAAGATAGCAAGAATGAATGTATAAACATTTTCCCCAATATCTTTGGGATATGCTCTTCTCTGCATTGGCTCCTAGGCAAGTAGGTTCAGAATCTAGCTTAGTTTCCAGATAGCATTGGTCCCACCAAGTTTATGTTCAAAGATGGCATCGTTGCCAGATGAGTCCTTCCACTGGGCTGGGGTTCAAAGGTTTCTCCCCAACATGGCTCCTTGATGTTCAGGGCATCAATGTTAGGTTGGTGGCAACCCCTACCCTGGATTTTGACTCACAGATTCCTGTGGCTCCCTCTCCCACAGTTAGAGACTCCACACCCAGCATTTATAATGGAAGAGATCAAGTGAAAAGGCCAAAGACCCAGACTGGTTTCTATGGGGCATATGGCTTCAGAGAGAATGGAGGCCTTAAGACTCTTCTCCTTACAATAGAGTCTTTCACCAGATGCCATCACGGCACCACCGTGCAGCTGAAGACAATGAAGCGAATAGAGGAAGCTGATTCAGTCCTTTTTGATGTCGCTGGCAGTTCTGGCTACAAAGCCAATCTCGGTTAACTTACTGGAATCAGTTACAGCATGTCTACACATGCTCCACATGCTCCAAAGCATTTTCCTTACACATCATCACTATTCTCTTAGAAGCAATCTCCCTAGCATCCTTCATGTGGAGATCCCGTTTGATGTGCTCTGTGTACCTGCCAGGCATAAAATGTAAAGTCTTATATTTGGGTTCACAAAACAGCTTACTGAGTTCAAGAACAAGGAGGAGTAGCTAGATAGCATTTGGTGTAAAAAAAAAAAAGACCTGGGGAAAAAAACCACACTGGGAAAAAATAATCTGCAATAAACGTATCAAATCAAGGTCTAACATCTACAAAATGTATGGAGCTAATGCCTGTCTTTAACACTATTAATATATAATTCTCCAGTGGAGAAATGGTCAGACGATATGAATAGCCAATTTACTAAGAAGGAAATGCAAACATCTATGACCCACATGAAAAAACGCACAAGTTCCTCAATGATCAGAGAACTTCAGATCGAGATGACCTTAGATTAGAACCTGACCATCGACAGAATGGGACAAAATCATGAAAGATGATAACATCTGATTTTGGGAGGACTGCGTGTGGGGAAGTAGGCTTTGAAACAGCTCTGATTGTGAGCTCTCTATTATTTTGGGACAAAATCTGCCTCCCCCACTGTTCCCAGCTCTGCCCTCAGGGGCTGGATAGAACAAGCCCCATGACAGTCCTTATGATTTTGGAGAAGAGTAATTATTTCACCTCCCCTCCCATCCTCCCACCCTCCTAAATCTTCTTTTCCCCCCCAGGTTAAATAAACCAGTTCCTTTAATGGATTCCCTTGACACTGCCTGGACGTGTATCCCTTCACCATCCTGGCTGCCCTACTCTAGCCACTCTCCAGAACATCAAGGTCCTTCCTAAAAAGTGCTGTCCAGAATGGAATACAATACTCCGGATGGGACCTGACTAGGGTGGAGGGTGGCAGGACCACCACCTCCCACACTCTGTATGCTATTCTCATGGAAGATAGTATGTACACATAGGTTACCTAAATAGAGATGTGTGGATTGTGGATGGAACGGATGGCTATCTCTGGAATCTGGACCATTTCTTTTAATTGTTGTTCTGTTATCTCCAGTCATGTCTGACTGTGGCCCCATTTGGGGTTTTCCGAGCAAAGATACTGGAGTAGTTTGCCATTTGCTTTTACAGCTCATTTGACAGATGAGGAAACTCAGGCAGACAGGGTTAAGTGACTTGGCCAGTGAGGAGTTGGGAACTGGCATCACTGAATCTCAGAGACTTTTGTTTGAAGACCTCCTGTGAGGGACATTTCATTCCATTTCTGGATAGCTTTGATTGTGAGGAAGCGCCTCATTAGTCTATGTCTGCTTCTCTGCCACCTCTCTCCATCACTCATGGATGGTACACTGAACAGAGCATTGGGCCTAGAGTCAGGAAGACCTGAGTTCAAATGTGGCCTCAGACACTTACTAGCTGTGTGACTCTGTACAAGTCACTGAACCGCTGCCTACCTCAGTTTCCTAAACTATAAAATGGGGATAATAATGTCACCTATCTTAACAGGATTGTTCTGAGGATCAAATATTTGCAAAGCACTTCATGGAGTGCCTGGCAAACAGTAGGTGCTCTAGAGATGCTTATTCCCTTCCTTCCTGCCTTCCTTCTGCCCTCCGGAATCCATCAGAACAAGTGTGATCCCTGTCCCACAAGACAGCCCTTCCAACATTTGAAGACAGCTATCACACTGACCTCTGCCCCTTCGCCGTCCCTCCAAGTCTCCCCTCATCCCTTTAGCCCACCCTCATCTGGCCTGATCTCGAGGACTATCCTGGTTGTCCTCCTTTGGCCACTGTCCGGCTCGTCCTTTTCCTTGACCCTGTCCTTGTCCAGGTCCTTCTGAAAAGGTGATCTCCCAGAACCTTACACCAGGCTCCAATGGGATGTAACCAGGACAGAGCTAGAAGGAGCATCGCCCATCCCCCAGGATCAGACCCCTCTGGCTCCCTTAACGAAGCCTCAGATCTCATTAGCTTTCTCACCTGCCATATCCTATTGTTGACTCATATTGAGCCTTGGGTTTTTTTTTTCACCCAATTACTATAAACTTAATAACTGCCAACAAAAACAATCAGAGAAACACACACACGGCGCGGAGCAAACTCTTACTCAATACTCTCCGACTTGAATGAGGCAGAACCAGAGGAATTGGCAAACAACAAAGCAAAGAAAATGCTTTTGTTCTGGGTCCCCATCTGGTTTCCCTACTTACGTCTGTGTTTTCCTTTCCTTTCTTTTCTTTCTTATACAATTTGCTGTCAGGGCGTAGACGGTCCTGGTTCTGCTGATTTCATGGTGGATCACAGGACCATAGAATCATAGATTTCATGCTGGAAGGGATCACAGAGGCCAGCATGTCCAACTCCCTCATTTTACAGCAGAGAAAACTGAGGCCCAGAGAGGTTAAGTGGAGTGCCCCAGATATCACAGCTAGCAAGTGTATGAGGCAGGATTTGAACTCAGGTCTTCTAGACCACCTAATTGCATTACTCTGTGTAAGTATTTCCATATTTCCTTGTAAGCTTTAAGCTGACAGTGTTTTTTTTTTTTAAATAGCACTATGATATTTCATCATATCAACGTGCCATAGTTTGTTCAACCATAGTCCAATTTTTGGGCATTTAGGTTATTTCTAATTTTTTGCTATTACAAATAGAACATTCATGGATATTTTTATACAGATAGAGCCTTTTTCCCATAATGTTTAGAGGATAAACTCCTAGCAACAGAACCAAAAGATAGGCTCTGTTTTGTGACTTTCATTACATAGTGCCATATTGCTCTGTGAGACAATTGTATCCATTGCAGTTCCACCAATAATATAGGCAAGACAATGACAAGATGAAGTGTCCAAAAGACTGTGACCAGGACAGCAAAGGGCTCTGAGATCATTGCATCTGAGGCACAATTAAAGGAACTGGGGGATGTTTAGCTTGGAGAGGAGATCTAGAGGTAGGGAAGACCCAGTTGTTAACCATCAAGTATCTGAGGGGCTGGTCATATGGAGGACTGATTAGTTCTGCTCAGCCCCAGCAGGCAGTAAGAGTGATAGACACGGGAGCGAGGAAGCTGGAGGCTTAAAGTGAAGCCACTTTCTTGTAATTAGAGCTATTAAAAAATGGAATGTGATGCCTTAGGAGGTAATGGTTTCTCCTCATTAGAGGATCTCAAACAACAATAATAATACGCAACATCTACATGGTACTTTAAAGTTCACAATGAGCTTTCTTCACATACGTAATTTCATTTGAGTGTCACAGGAACCTTCTGAGGTTGGGACCTTTGTCTGAAATTTAGAGTTGCTAAGGTTTCACCCTACACCCTGAAAACTGGCAAAGAGAACAGGCGAGTCAGACCATGATCACCATCTCCCCACAGACCCTAAAGGAGATGATCCAGGACACTAGGCCCAGGACCCCTGTGTGGTGGTGCTCCCCAGACCACCAGCTCTTCTTCTAGTCTGGGAAGGGAAGGAAGATAAATATTTTTTATTAAGCACCTACTATGTGCCAGGCACTGTGGTAAGCGCATGACCAATATTATCTCATTTAATCCTCACAACCCCTCTGGAAGGTAGGTGTCATTATTATCCCTATCTTACATGGAAGGAAACTGAAGCAAACAGAGGTTAAATGATTTGCCCAGGATCACACAGTGTCTGGGGCCATATTTGAACTCAGGCCTTCCTGATTCCAGGCCTAGTGCTCTATCTGTCACCTAGCTCCCTATGACCAAGAGGAGAAACCCTAACCACTGGCCTACCATCCACTGACCAACTGCCATCAAGGGGCCGGGAAGAGTCCCTAGAGTAGCATCTCCACTCTCCAGGCCGCTGGCCCTAGTTCTAGCCTGGCCTCTGCAGCCATCACTCCAGAAAGCTGACCCTGAGAGATGTGACATGGCACCTGCCTCTGGAGGGGCTGTAGCTCCCACCACCCCCGAAGTCACATCTACTGAAGACCCAAGGAGAAAAGTTCTCACCACCAAAGACCTTCTCACTGTCCAGTGGTTCAGCATCAAAAACAGATGTGCAAGTTACATGAACGAAGATGCACATTTATACTGTAGTACAAGAATGTAATGAAATATTACTATACTGTAAGAAACAATGAGTACAAAGAATTCAGAGAAACATGGGAAGACATATATGGACTGATATGAGGAGCTTAATGATTATATACAATGTTTATAATGATGTACAGATTTTGGGTTTTCTTGGCAAAGTGTTTTGCCATTTCCTGCTCCAGCTCGTTTTATGGATGAGGAAATTGAGGCAAACGGGATTAAGTGACTTGCCCAGGGTCACACGGCTAGTAAGTGTCTAACACTGGATTTCAACTCAGGCAGATGAGTCTTCTTGACTCCAGGCCCAGTGGTCCATCCACAGCCAAACAACAAAAACTGAATGCTGGGAAATTATAATGACCAAGTTCAACCCCCAAAGACTATATATAAGAATATATCTCCTTTCCTTCTTTGCAGAGGTGGGGGACACAAATATATAACATTGTATATGACGTCAGATTGAGCTGGTGGGTTGGTTAGTTTTGCTAAACTGTGTTGGGGTTTTTTTCCCCTTTTTTCTAATGAGAAATGGCTCTCTGGAAGGGGGAAAGATAAATTGGGAAATGAAGGTGATACAAAAACAAAAGAGAGCAATAAAAATTTAATTTTTTAAATCAAAAACATTTTTAATGAACAAAAATGTATTTTCCTCCCTCCTCCATCCCACTGGGGCATAGAGGAGGGGGTGGGGGGAAGCTCTTGTAACAAATATGAATAGTCAAGCAAAGCAAATTCCTGCATTAGCCGTGTCAAGTCAACAAGCATTAAATGCTTACTATGTCCTGGTACCATCCTATACATTGACAATACAAATAGAAGAAAAAAAATCTGCCCTCAGAAAGCTTACCCTCTAGTGGAGGAGTATAAAAAGAAGCTGAAAGGGGTGGAGGTGAGGAGAGAAGGGACCTGCACAGGGAACCAGAGAGGTGGCAGCAGAGCCCTGAGAGATATGAAGGAAGGAACATGGTCGGCCTGGGCCCCTACTTAATTTAAAAATGGTGATCCCAGGAGAAACAGACCAATCAGAGGAGAGGCCGCTGAGGGAGGAGGGATTTTTCTGGGTGAGATAGATATGGATATAGATACAGATTTGGATACAGATACAGATATGTATACAGACACCAACACAGATACAGATAAGGATGTGGATTTGGATACAGATATGGATACAGATACAGATATAGATACAGATACAGATATAGATACAGATACAGATATAGATACAGATACAGATACTGATATGTATACAGACACCAACACAGATACAGATAAGGATATGGATACAGATACAGATATAGATACAGATAAGTATACAGATACAGACACGGATATGTATACAGATAAGGATATAGATATTGATACAGATACAGTATAGATATAGACAATACAGATATAGATACAGATATTGATAATATAGATACAGACAGACATCTTTCTACTTTCTCTCCATAGCAGCTGCCATCTCAGCATCTTGGCTAAAGGCCTTCCACTGGCCCATGGCCTAACCACTCCTGGAACACTCCTCTTCCCCCCAGTTGCCTGTCACCACGGTGCCCCCTCCCAGTTGCTCTGGTGAATAGACTGCCCCTTCTCCCAATGTCTCTATATCATACTAGTTCTCAGCTGTATTTGCCTCAAACACAAGAATTCCTAGTTATGGTTTTGACTTTTGCCCACCTCTAAACCCCTGCTCACACCTGAACCACTGGTAATGAAGCAACCAGTATTCACACTACCCACCACCTTCACCCAAACTGCTGCTCATACCAAGACTGTGGCTACCTCTTAGATATGAAGTAGGACAGGAGAGCCCAGGGCTCAGGCCAGACACTGAGGAGCATCACAAAAGCCACCCAGAGAGGCTGGGGAGAGGCCTACCTAGTCCCAAATGGCGGCCAAATCCCCAGACAGCAGGAAAGACTGAGCCCTGAGCGGTCCCCTTGTAGCCTGGCCACAGAGCCCAATGCCAGCCGAAGGGGAGGATTAAGGAAAGAGGATTAAGGAAGATTTGGAACTGCTGCCCAGCCCCATATCCTCGGGCCAAAGCAGGCAGCAGACAGGTGGGATAAGCTGGCCCTCCACCCATCGAGGCTGGCTTCATCAGGGCTTGACTCCAAGAGCAGCAAGCCCCTGTGAGTGCCCTCAGAGTCTCCTCAGCCCCAGCTCCAGGTCCCATCAATTAACTGCCAGAGACAGGCTGTGGAAAGAGGCCTGCCTGGCTCTAGGTTGGGTCGATGGATCGCAGCCCCAGCTCAGGCTCGTTTTTGTGACCTAATCATTTCTCTATCTGGCAACAGTGTACCATCTATAAAATGCGGGGCTGGATGAGATGGTCTCTAGGAGCTCCACAAGCTCTGACCATGTATGTTCTAAGTCCTCAGCTCTGACTTTGTACATTCCAAGGTCACTAACAACTCAGACAGCCTATTTTCTAAGGACCTTTCCAGCTCTGACGTTTTCTGCTCTAAGGGCCCTCCAGCTCTGATATTCTATGTTCTGGGGGCCCTCCCGGCTCTGATATTCTATGTTCTAAGCCCTCTTGGCTCTCATGTTCTCTGTTCTGGGGGCCCTCCCAGCTCTAATGTTCTCTGTTCTAAAGTCCATCTGATTATAACACTTTTTGAGGGGGAAGAACATTTCGGGCAGGATGAACTGCCTGGCTGGAGAGGAGTAGGACAATCTAAAGGGGCTTTTACTCAGTTCCTCCTAATGGTCACTCTGCTCCTGGGTCTTCTGGGTTCAGCCCCTGTACCTGAGCCTCTGCCACTGCTGAGATCTGGAAGCCAGATCAGACTTGGGCAGTAACTGCCCCCCATGCAGTGTGACCTCATTTATTAGCTGTGTGATCCTGAGCAAGCCAGCAAACCTATGTCTGCCTCAGTTTCTTCAACTGTAAAATGGAGATAATTACAGCACCCACCTCCCAAGGTTATCGTGAGGATCAAATGAGATGGATTTATAAAGTTCTTAGCACAGTGCCTAGCACATAGTAGGCTCTATGTAAATGTGTGTATGTATGTATGTACATATTTATATCTGTGTGTATATATGTATGAATACAGAGATATACATATCTGTATGTATAATATGTAGACATATATACATTGACATATATGTGTGTATGTATATATATATGTTATAAATAACACACACACACACACTCTATCTGGCAACAGTGTACCATCTATAAAATGCGGGGCTGGATGAGATGGTCTCTAGGAGCCCCACAAGCTCTGACCATGTATGTTCTAAGTCCTCAGCTCTGACTTTGTACATTCCAAGGTCACTAACAACTCAGACAGCCTATTTTCTAAGGACCTTTCCAGCTCTGACGTTTTCTGCTCTAAGGGCCCTCCAGCTCTGATATTCTATGTTCTGGGGGCCCTCCCGGCTCTGATATTCTATGTTCTAAGCCCTCTTGGCTCTCATGTTCTCTGTTCTGGGGGCCCTCCCAGCTCTAATGTTCTCTGTTCTAAAGTCCATCTGATTATAACACTTTTTGAGGGGGAAGAACATTTCGGGCAGGATGAACTGCCTGGCTGGAGAGGAGTAGGACAATCTAAAGGGGCTTTTACTCAGTTCCTCCTAATGGTCACTCTGCTCCTGGGTCTTCTGGGTTCAGCCCCTGTACCTGAGCCTCTGCCACTGCTGAGATCTGGAAGCCAGATCAGACTTGGGCAGTAACTGCCGCCCATGAACTCAGGTCTTCCCGACTCCAGGTCTAGCACTCTATCCACTTTGCTACCTAGTTGCTTTGTTTTCAAATTTTAATTTTTTAAAAAAAATTTTATTTTGAATTAATTTATTATTTTTGTTTTATTTTTTCCAGTGAGACCTGGAGATCTTGGAGAT
The DNA here is from genome assembly GCF_011100635.1 of Trichosurus vulpecula. Taxonomy (NCBI): domain Eukaryota; kingdom Metazoa; phylum Chordata; class Mammalia; order Diprotodontia; family Phalangeridae; genus Trichosurus; species Trichosurus vulpecula. The sequence goes on from NC_050573.1 coordinate 72,414,427, forward strand.
TAGAGAGTCAATGGGCTTGGAGCAGGAAAGGGCCCTTTTCCAAGGTCATCCAGCCAGAGTTCTTCATTAGACAGATGAAACAACAGACTCAGAGAAGAAAAAGGATTTTCCCAATGACAGATACAGCAAACTATTTGGTGACAGCCCCAGGTTTCAAGCCCTGGTCAGCTGACTCCAGACTTTACTATTATTCCTTGCTGTCTCTCCACAGTGTTATCAAGGCTGCTTCCCCTTCCAACTCAGGGCCCATTGGTGGGGAGAGGGCAGGAGGTATAGAGTATGGGGTATGGGACACACCCCTAGATCTGGAGAGAGAGGTAGGGGATGGGGGCCCAGGAAAGGGGATGGGGTAAGGCTTCTAGCAGAGGAGTTCAGCTAGTGGGTGCTGTGGGCTGGGGACATGCTGGGGCCAGTGTACCGCGGGCCTGGGGCAGATATAATGAAACTTAATTAGTGAGGCAGCTGGTTGAAGGCCCTCCTGGGCCAGGGCTGTGCTGAAGCCAGGGTCTCTGCCCACATCTGAGGCCCCCCCACCGGTCCCCCGCTGGGCCTGTGACGTAGCCACTGCCCCTGGCAGAAACATCCTTTGGGGGGCCCAGCTTTCCCCCTCCCCCACAGCTAACCGAGTGGGGATGGATGAATGGGAGGGGGGGCCATCCTGGCAAACTTCCCTGTTCTTTGTCCCTGTCAGCGCCAGGGGCCCAGGTTGGCAAACAGAGGAGTCAGGAGGTGTCCTCAGGGGCCCACCCCAAGGGGCGTAGGCGGGGACTCCAAGGGAGGTGGGGAGAGACATGGGGGCTCTGCAGGCAGGGAGATGGGGACTTGAGAAGGTCAGTCCAGGGTGAACTCAGGCTCCGATCATAGGAGCCAAGGATTTAGAGCTGGTAGAAAAATCTATAGATTATATGGTTTGGGGGGTCCATGAACTTGGATGGAGGGAAAAATAAATGTTATTTTCTTTAATCTTTGGTTTTCTTCCTAATCCCATGCATTTTGTTTTCTGCATTTGGACAAGTCACTTCACTTCCCTGGGTTTCCTCATCTGTAAATGCTCTAACGCTGCTGACACTTACTAGCGGTGCCCTTGGACGGCCTCTGGGCTTGAGTTCCTCCCTCTGAAAGAAAGGTTACACAGGCGTCCAGCCCTGAGTCCTACAGCCTGCGGTGATGGGGATTTCTAACCCTAGCCCGTCCTGTCACTTCACGCCACAGCTGGGCAGCTCACATCGTCAGAATGAGATCTACCGAGCTGGTAGAATAGATCATACGACTGGCCAGCTGAGAGCTGGAGGGGCCTTAGGAGGAATCCAGTTCACACGCATGAATTTATAAATGAGGAAGCTAGGGCCAAGAGCGGGGAGGGGACTTCTCCAAGGATCATGTGTGCTGTCATTAATTGAGACTGAATTTGAATCCAGGTCTTCTGACTCCAAATCCCCTCCTCTGTCCACTACGATCAAGCTATCACCAAGCATTTATTATATATCAAGGGGAGGAAAGGACTAAGCACTTATTAAGCACCTACTACATGCCAGGGGCTCTGCTAAACACTTTATAGATACTCCATTTGATCCTTACAACAACCCTGGGAAGTAGGTGCTATTATCACCCCCATTTTACAGGTAAGAAAACTGAGGCAAACAGGTTTTAAAAGACATGCCCACGGTCATCCAGTTAGCTAGTGCCTGTGGCTGGATTTGAATTCAGGTCTTTCTGACTCCAGGCCCAGCACTGTCTCACTCAGCTGCCAGGTACTAGGCTAGGCACCAATGATGCAAAGAAAAAAGTGAAAATCTCCCTGCCCTCATGAAGCTTACACTCTAGAGGGGGAGACAGTAAGGACATATGGACTTATGTACATGCATTTGTACGTATAGTCAATACATGTCAAAGGAGTACAAGGAAGTGTTGAGAGCGAGAAGAATCATGAAAGGCTTCATGCAGAAGGTGATTCCCAAGCTGAGCCTTGAAGGAAGCCAGGATTCCAAGAGGCAAAGGTGAGGAGGGAGTGCATTACAGAGATGGGGGACAGCCAATGCCAAGGCCCAGCAAGTGGACCAGGACAGCTGGATCAAAGTATGCATGGAAGGAAGTGACACGTTAGAGGACTGGAAAGGGCCAGGTTATGCAGGATTTGAAATGCCAAGCAGAGGAGTTTATAATATGTAACAGGGAGTCACTGAAGTTTACTGAGCACAGGAGTAACAGTCAGATCTGCACTTTAGGACTTTGGATTGGAATTGAGAGTCTTAAAATGGGAGATTAAATAGGAGGCTATTTCATTGCTTCAGGTGAAAGGTAATGAGGGCCTGAACTAGGGTGATTTATTCGTGAGTGGAGAGAAGGTTGTCCATCTTTTGTTTTCTAAGAAGACCAATGACATCGCAGGGTGATATGTTGACTGGAGTGTGTATTGGATTTAAGTGAGGCAGAGTTGGGCAAAGTTGTCAGCCTCACTCTCTCTTCCAGAGTCATCAAAGTCCAGCGGCGAGACAAAAGTCAGGACAACTGGTGGTGCCTCACAATGCAGTGGATGACTTTGGTGTTGTCAATGTCTGACCAAGCTCTAAGCGCTCCACAGCACCTGCTTCAGCCTTCTTTATGGCCGTTGGACCAAATTATTCTCCTCTGTCCATTCTGTCCGGGGAAGTCTTTGCATGCTTGGGGTAGACACCCCGCTAATTCACCGACGGGTTTCCCTCAATCTGGTTTAGCCTGTCTGCAGAGACGGTTTTACTGGGTGTGGCTGCTATACATGCCACAGCTTCTTGGAGCCCCAGGTGAGAGTTGGATGAAAGGGGACACTCAACAAACCCTCCCACCAGAGACACTAGTCCTCCCTGAACACCCCATACTCCCAAGGGGAGGAAGTAGAAATTTGTCGATTGATTGAAGGTGTTGGGTGAGTGAGAATGAGAAGTCTGGGGTGACAATGAAGCTGCAAACCTCATTGACTGGAAAGACAGTAGTATCCTTGAGAGGGATAAGGAGGTCTGGAAGAAGGGAAGATAGTGAGTTCTACATATGTCGAGTTTGAGATGCCTATGGGATATGAAGTTTGAAATTCAAATAAGCAGCTGGTGAGTTTGGAAGAGAGATCACAGATGGCCGTATAGATCTAGGAATCATCTGCAGAGAGATGGTAATTAAACCCGTAGGAGCTGATCAGGTCATCTAATAAGGAAGTAAAGCTAGAAAAGAGAAGACGGCCAAAATGAAACCTTGGGCCTCACCTCTAGTTAGTGAGCATAGCATAGATGATGAATTAGCACAGGAGACTGGGAGGAAATAGTCATACAAGTAACAGGAAAACCAGGAGAGAGCAGAGAAGAGGGCATCTAGTAGGAAAGGCTGGCCACCATTGTCACATTCCATAGGGAGGTCAAGAAAAAGGAGGATGGAGAAGTATCCATTAGACATGGTAACTTCGGAGAGAATAGTTTTATTTGAATAATGTGGTTAGAAGTCAGATAATAGAGGATTTAGAAGAAAAAAAGAAGAGGAAGCGGAAGCATTGATTGTAGAGTTTAGCTGAGGAGGAGAGAAGACATATAGGGTGATAGCTAGTGCGATCTAGCAGAGGCTTTTTTAAAGGTTAGGGAGACGTGAGCATTTTTGTAGGCAGTAGGGAAGGAACCAGCAGATAGGGAGAGGTCAAAGATTAAAGTGAGAGGGATGATAGTGTGGGCAACCTGCTGGAGATAAAAGGAGGGGATGGAATCCAAGGTACATGTAGAGGGATTTGTCTTGGCCAAGAGAAGGGCCGCCTCCTCATCAGAGACTGGATTAAAGGAAGAAATGGTGGAGGATGACGTCAAGGAGCTATAAGACGAGAAGAAGGGGAGAAGAAGGAGATCTCTGAGAATGGCCTTGATTTTGTCAGCAAACGTGACCTCAACTAAGAGGGTGAAAGGAGAATATTGCTAACTAGATTTAAGATGTTGGGAACAGCTGTCGTGGAAAGTGGAATAGAGAATCAATCAGGGAAGAGTAAAAGGATTGCCTTGCTGCAGGGAGGGCCCAGTTGAGATTGGACAACAAATTTGTAGTGAAACCAGACAGCACACTTGTCGGTCTTCTCCAGCTGTCATGCTCAGCACAGGAGAAGGAGGACCTTGGATAAGGCAAGTGAACACAAGTTCTTGACCCGGTCTTACCTCCCAGTCTCCCGGGCACAGTGTCTGCTGTAATGGGTCTGTTGGCCTGGACCCCAGTGAAGCTACCCGTGCCCTTGGGGCAGGAGCAGTGGGATGGGCCATGCTACATGGTGATGACTCTGGGACAGATGATAATGTGAATCGTACGCTAGTGAAGGAACAGGAACATGGCACCCCACGTAAGCCCCTCCAAGGAGGGACAACCTACTGTCTCTCAAGGCAAACCAGGGCCCTTTGAAGAACTCTACTTGTTAGGAAGTCTCTCCTGATACCAAGCTTAGATTTGCCTCTTTGCAATTTCCACTCAGGCACCTCTGGTTCTTCCCTCCAGGATCAAACAGAAAAATCTAATCCTTTCTTCCACCCAACAGCCCTTCAGATACTTGAAGATATCTGTCACATGCCCTCACCTCATCTGGTCTTCTTTCTCCTAGAAAAGTTCTCCTCAGTTCTTTCAATCAGTCCTTAGGTGTTGAACACAAGACCTTCCATCTTGGATGCTCTCCCTAGCTTATCAATATCCTTCTTCAACCACAAAGCCGGGAGTGTACCAGTACTCCAGCTGATGTCTGATGAGGGTAGGAATCCCTGGGACCTATAGATTAAGAAAATAGTTGGGATATGGGTGAGCTCTGAGGATGGGTCAATCCAACATCTCCAACCACCCCAAATTTAATCTTATCTCTGGAGTCCCGTGGGAAAAGGGCCAATCGCTGGCGGCCTGTGCTACATGGTGGAGGATGGGGTGATTGTGATGTGAGTGGGATTTAGGGAAGCACATACAAATGGAGAGAAAAAGGACTGGACTTGGAAGTCAGAGGACCCGGGTTAATATCCCAGTTCTGCTCCTTACCACCTATGTGATCTGGGGCAGGCCACTTTCTCTCCCTGGATTTCAGTTTTCTCATCTGAAAAATGAGAGGCCTTCTTTTTTCTGTTCCTATTATGACCTTTGAGACCATCTAGTGTAGGGGTTCTTAACCTGGGATCCATGAACTTTAAAAAATATATACATATATTTCATAATTGCATTCCTTTGTAATCCTACGTAATTTATTCTATGCATTTAAAAACATTCGGAGACAGGATTCATAGGTTTCACTAAACTGTCAAATCCTTGATGCACAAAAAGTTAAGAAGTCCTGACAAGTGAAAAACCTGCATTTTACAGATGAGACGTCAATAAGAATTTATTAGATATTTAGCATATACCAGGCACTGTGCACTAGGGGGTACAAAGAAAGGGGGAAAAAAACAGTTCCTGGCCTCAAGAGGTTTACATTCTAATGGGGAAGAAAACATATCTTTTCCATGACTAGTAAATAACTACGCAGATGCTAAACACAAGCAAAGGGGATGGAAATGATATACAAATGTATACAAAGTATTGCAGAAGGCTCTAGCAACTGTGGGGAAGGGAAAGGCCCCTTGGAGTAGGTGGTATTTGAGCCAAGCCTTAAGTGAAAGCAGGTAAACTGTTGAAAGAAAAGCAAAATTTTTGTTTTGTTTGGAGGGTGGAAGGCAGGGCAATTGGGGTTAAGCGATTTGCCCAAGGTCACATGGCTAGTAAGTGTGTCAAGTGTCTGAGGTAACATTTGAACTCAGGTCCTCCTGACTCCAGAGCTTGTGCTCTACTCACTGTGCCACCTAGCTACCCCGCCAAAAAAGCAAAGTTTTTGAGAAAGGGAGAAACCTGCCCAAGGTTAATGGAGGAAGTCACTGGAAGAACTGGAACCAGAACTCAGGTGTCTGGACTTAGCAATTATTGACTCACAACTGGGACTGCTCACTTTTGGTTTTTTGGAGGCAATCAGGGCTAGGTGACTTGCCCAGGGTCATAAAGTTAGTAAGTGTCTGAGGTCAGATTTGAACTCAGGTCCTTCTGACTCCAGAGCCAGTGGTCCATCCACTGTGTCACCTAGCTGCTCTCCCTGTCACTTTTCAAGAGAGAAGACAGCTGAGGACTTACTAGGTGAGGGAGAAAAGATGATGGGCAGGAGAAGAAGGTCTGAACCTTAGGGGTGGGGGAGAAGGGAAGGCAGGGAGCCAGCTATAACTCCACAGCCCTAACAACTCTGGTAGAGAGCCATTATGTTGGCCTCTGACTAGGGCTCCCTGGCTGGGAATCGGTGATGAAGGGTGGGGCAGAAAGGGAGGGGCTTTGAGACACCCCCTTAGAGACTTCTCTTACCCGCTCCTCCTGGCTAGTCAAGCCCTTGTGGGAGCTGGCCCACCCCTGCCACTGTCCCAGATGGGCACAGTTCACACGGCTTAAATTTCAGCCCCTTCCTGGGCAAAAGGGGCAGGGGAGGCCCAGGCATGACACGCTCAATTTTCAATTTGCTGGAGACAAAAGAGCCACAGGGCCCAGCCTGGCCTCTTCCTCCTTCTTTCCTTTGGGGCCAGGGGCATGGGTACTCCAGAGACGGGACCCCCCCCCACCGCCCCTGGGGACATTTGGCTGGTCCTTGGCCCAGCTGCAGCTGCCCTCTAAGGAATGTACCACACACCACACCACTGGATGCAGAATAAAACCAGAAAAATGTTTTAGGGGGGTCAGGGATATGTTTTCCCTTCCCCCTCCCTTTTCTCTAGGCCTTCAAATGTCAAAATCATTTTCTAAAGAAAATGACAGCTTTATGAACTCAAGTAGGGAGACAGACTAAGATGCTATGTCCTGAGGCTGGGTCAGGGGATCTGGAGGCTCACAGACAGGAAACAGATACACTGTCCTTTTGATCCCCAATTCCCATTTTCCCCCAAAGAATTTCTAGAAGGTCTATGTCAATACTACCCTTCTCCCCCTGCCCTGGGCGAGCCTTCATTCTCTCACACCTGCCCAGGACCATAGCACTTCTTGGCCACAGAGGGGAGGGAGGGGAGAGGCTCATATATCCACAGGCCCACAGACTTACAAACTCACACTAGGAATCCATGACTCCCAGGAGGAAGAGTAATAGCTATAAAGTCAGAGGTCTTGGATTATTCAAATCCTATCTGTGATGCTCACTGTTTGACCTTGGGCAAGTTATAAATGAGGGAATTGGATCAGAGGGCACAGGAAACCCCTTCCAGCCCTAGACATATGATTCCCTATGACCTCTACCAAGCCCTCTGGCCAGAAGAACGGAGAAGGTCTCCAGAATTGCTTGGAAGGTCATAATTGCTACTGGCTTTGTGATACAGAAATTGAGGTCAAAACTTTGAGTATTCTCTGGACCCAAGACTTCAGGCAGCTCTCACCCTTCACCCTCAGGCACTTTCACCCCAGCCCAGCACAGACTTCCCTAGCGATATATGTAAAGCATGCAAAGATGCAGAGAAAGGCACCTAGAGACTTCCAGAAGATGCCAGAAGGGGTACCTTCCCCACCCCAGCCCCAACTTCATTCTTCAGAATTCCAATGCTCTGCTGTGGACCTGGACTTCTTGCTATACAATTGGCTCTTGTCTATACAATCAGCTCTTCAGCCATAGTATAGGGTCTAGTCTGGGAACACCACCAACCCAGGGGTTCTGGATCTCCATGATTTTTATCTGCTGCTCCGAGGCAAAGAATGGGAGAAATCCACCCCAGTGCACTCGTTAAGGCTGGTGGCAAACAGCTACTGTCTTCCTGGCCCCAGAGCTCAAGTGTCCTGGTGTCCTGATTCTCTGAGTGTGCTGACAACATCCCCCCACCCCCAAAGGCCTGACTTCTTCCATTTCCTTCCCCAAGGAGAGCTCATACATGATTACATATGAAGGTCTCTCCCTGGTTGCCATTCTGAGTCTCTGCATTTGTACAGGCCTTTAGCATCTGACTCAGAGGATTATAGATTTAGTGTTTTGAGGGAATTTAGGGATCATTGAGGCCAACTCCCCCCACCAACTCATTCTTTTTATAGATGGTGAAATTGAGCCCTTTGGAGGAAAAGTGATCTCCCCAAGATCACACAGGTAGTAAGTGGCAAAGCCAAAATTTGAACCCGGTCGTCTGACCCCAGATCCAATGCTCTTTCTACTGACCTGTGCTCCCTCAGTGCATCCCTGTCCTACACCCTTCAAACCTGCTTTCTGCTCTTCTTTCCTGCCCTTTTCTAATCCTGGCCCAGTCCCTCTCTTCCAAGGAGTGAGTCCAGCTCAGTGCTTTGAGATCTCTTCTTGCTGAATTTGAATTGAAGCAAGTGACTCCTCAGTGAAAAAATTTGGCCCTGCAGGAATTAATAAACAGGGCTCTTGTGTCATGGTTTAGCCAGGCCTGGTATAGGAGGAGGGAGAAGGGAGGGGAAGGGAACCAGGCTTTTGAACTGCACACGAGATGGGGCTGTTTGGAACAAAAGAGGGAGGCCAGGGGCTGGGGCCAGGGGAAGGGGGAATGTCACTAGGGCTAAAATTAGCTTCTCCCAGGGCCCACTTCCCGCCCTATCCCTTCTATGATTTGCCCAGTCCCTAGCATGGAGCACTGGTCTCTCCTCCTGTGTTGAAGGCAGGCAGAGCAGGAGACAGTGGCTAAAGAAGGCTGGGGCCCTCTTGACCTACTGCTAGGAGAAAATCCCAGGTCTGCTTAATGCTGCCAAGGGCATACTGGCCAGGGATGTGACTGGGATCCCTGGAAATATCAGGGAAGCAATGCTAAAGAGATATCTCAGGCTTATCCTCATCCATCTCTATCCCTACCTGCATCCTGTACCCATTCCCATTATGTTCATCTCCATTCCCATCCTATTCCCATTCCCAACCCCATTCACATTCATATCTCCATCCTCATTCCTATCCCTGACCCCACTTCCATCCCTACCCCAACCTCCAATCCCATCCCTCACACCATCATCTATATCTCTATCCTCATTCCTATCTCTGACTCCATTTCCATCCCCATTACCATCTCCATTCCCATCTCCATTCCCATACCTCACTCCATCATCCATATCTCTGTCTTCATTCCTATCCCTGACTCCATTTCCATCCCCATTCCCATCTCCATTTCCATCCCTCACTCTATCATCCATATCTCTATCCTCATTCCTATCCCTGACTCCATTTCCATCCCCATTCCTATCCCTCACTCCATCATCCATATCTCCATCCTCATTCCTATCCCTGACTCCATTTCCATCCCCATTCCCATCTCCATTCCCATCCCTCCCTCCATCATCTGTATCTCCATCCTCATTCCTATCCCTGACCTCATTTCCATCCCTGACCTCATTTTCATCCCCACCCCAACCTCCGTTCCCATGCCTCACGCCATCATCTATCTCTATCCCCATTCCAATCTCTAACCCTATCTCTCCCCATCCCAACCTCTATTCTCATCTCTCACTCTATCCTCTCCATCACCATTTCCATCAGTAACTCCGTCCTACTCTCTCCACATCCACATTCCAGTTCCCATCCTTAACCCCATCCCTATTCCCATCTCTCCATTCCCATCCTTCACTCAACCCCTGGCCATATCCCCACCATCATAACTCTTCTCAAATGCATTCCCATTCCCAGGTCCTGAGCTTCTGGTCCTCCACAATGACCCTCCTCCTGTAACACCCTCAGTCTCTTCAAAGCCACCAAAGCTAGATGAAGGCTATTTATATTGTTTTTTCTCTGTCAGCACTTGAGGAAACCCTGTTGCCCTTCTTCTAATCTGCTATGGACACATGCAAGACACTCACACAGAGTCATACCCACACGTAAAGATACTCACACATATTGATACCAATACATGTGTGCACCCACACAGGCATGAACAGAGACACACACTGGCACACTACACTTGTGCAAATGCATGCACACAAAATCCACACACTCAAACACTGACACATATACAGGTTCCTGGATTCCCCAAGGAGGAAGTTATAACAGAGAAGAAATGAACTCTAGCTGACCTGGCATCTCTGGGGTTTGATGCTCACTTCTCTGTTGCCTACAAAGTGTGTTTCAAGAGTCTTAGGATCTCTGGCAGCTTCCTTTGGTGACACTTCATTGTGAAGGCTGTCACCTCCTCCAATTTTCCCATTCTCTAGGTGGAACTCACATCTAGGGCTTGGGTAGATGCACTGTCTTCCCTAAGACAGACTCCTCTTTGCTCTGTGGTTGGGAGCTGGGAGGCCTGAAGTTGGGGTGGGGGGAGATGGGACAATGAATGAAGGTCTGAGGATGAATGAAGCAAAGGCTGAGATGGGGGTTGGGGCCAGAGTGGTGGAGCTGACTCTAAGTGAAGTGAAGGTTGAGGCTAGGGGCCAGGGTAGAGGTTGGGGGGCTAGGGTTGGCAGCCTCCTGCAGGGATAGGAGATGGAGGGATGGGCTGCAGCCATGGGGAAATTGAATAAAGAGGAAATAAAACGCTCAATTGGAGAAAGAAACTGATTTATAGCCCCTGCGGGAGCTTAATGAGTTTCCCAGGAGCAATGAGCTAAGGCCAAACTGATGGGGGGAGAAGGAGGGAGGGAGCCTGGAGGCTAAAGTGAGGGATAGAGAGGACAAGTGGGGGTGCAAGAAACTGAGATGGGCCAGGGAGGAGGGAGGCCCCAATAATAGCTCCCAAAGTCCCTCTCTGGGTGTCCGCCTGCTCTCTCTCTCTCTTTCTTTCTCTCTCTCTCTCACACACACACACATACATATATTCCTCTCTGCCCCAGAAGCCCTCTGCCTCTATTCCTTAAGCCAGCATAGTAGGATGAGAAGAGCTATGTCTAAGAGGAAGGGAGGGGCTTTCTTCAGTCTCTTACCCCCAGAGCAACAGACTTTGATCCTGTGCCCCAAAGCCCCCCTCGGAGCCCCCGGCAGAGGGGCCCACTCCAGTTCCTCTCCCTCAGGATGGACTATGCTCACCCAGAGCCCCCTTCCCAAATCCTGCTGTCTTTCAGGGCCCCACTCCCCACCCCCACCCCCCAGGAAGCCTTTCCAGCCTCCCTGGCTCCGGGCCTCAGGCTGCCTTGACACCCTGCCTCCCCAGTCCTCAGGTGTCATTCCTCCATGTACCACCAGCACAATGGTGTCTCTTTATTTTATCCTGTCTTTTGACATTACAGAATAGTTTCTTGTCTCCCTAACCTAATGGAAATTCCTCAAGGGCAGAAAGGCTCAACCTCCTCCTGTTTGCCCTGGAGCCTGGCTGAAACCAAAGCTAGGTACACAAGAAGTGTCAAGTAAACACGAATGGAATGGAGTGGAGCAGGAGGTAACAGAAACCAGCTGGGTGACCTTGGATCAGTAACTTCCTTTCTTTGGGCCTCAGTTTCCTCCTTTATAAAATGAGGGAGCTGAATCAGATGATCTTTAAGGACTCTTTTCACTTTTGATATTGTATGTTCTAAGAGCCCTCCTAGCTCTGACACCCTGTGTTCTAAGGGCCCTCCCAGCCCTGATATCCTGTATTCTAAGGGCCCACCCAGGGACCTTTCCACTCCTGAGTTCTCTCATATGCACCTGACTGTGCTCTTTGTCCCTATTACCTCCTCATCCCAGAATCTCCCCACAGAGATTATGCTAAGTCACCTCCTTCCATTGCCAAGACCAAGTGATGGGGATTGGGGAAGCGTTTCTCTCAGTTGTGTCTGATACACACCCCATCAGTCCTGGAGATGTGGGCTAGGGGAAACATTTGGGTCCTGGAGCGCCTGCTTCAGAGTGCAAGTTGGTGGGTGAGGGTATAACATGGAGCACACCCTGTTCTCCTAGCCTCAGGATTAGGGTCAAAAGGCCAGGGTATCTCTTCCTCTCCAGGTATTCTAGGACCCAAAGTCTAGGACACTCCAGTCTTATGGGCAGGTGGAAAGGCTGGGCTAGGCAGAGTCCAAAGTCCATCCAGAGCTTCCTGGCTCAAGCCTGGTCTTCACTCAGTTCCAAGCCAGGTATTGTATTTCCTCCTCGATGAGAAAAAGCAAGATTTCCCTGCCAGGCCTGGGGCCAGCAGCAGTGGTAGCTGCCACATCTGGTTGTGTTTGCCCTTTACTCCTGAAGTGTGATCTGCCTCTGTCCAGCAGCTCCAGGGCCCTGGACAATGAGTGGGCGGAGTAGCTAGGGAACGACACCCAAGAGGCTCTGGGGGGAAGGGTGACCCTGAGTAGAAGAGGCAGGCATTAATTATGGAGGCAGGGATAAGGGGAGCCAGCCGCCAACCCATCGACCCTGTTTGTGGAGTCAAAATATCCAGCAGGCCACACCGGGTGGTCTTCAGGTAGAAAATCTGGTCAAAGCCTGAGTGAGGAGGAGAGGCCCTGGGAGGTCCTTGGCCCTCAATACCAGCCAATCAGATTGTTCCCAGGATTCTGGGTCTACGCATCTTCTCTGGAAAGCACAGAGGGGTTCAAGCACCCAGGCAACCAACAGGCTCACAGTGTTACAGGCTCACGGAATGTTAGAGCTTGGAACACAGAATGTCCGAATTGGGAGGGTCTTTAAAATATAGAATATTAGGAAGAGTAAGGGCCTTATAGAGAAGTGTCAAATATAGAAAGGATAGAGAATGTCAGAGCTGGGAGGGCTCTTAGGACACAGAACACGGAACACGAGAGTGAGGAGGGATCTCAGAACATGGTATGTAGAAAGTCACAACTAGACTGGCCCTTAGAAACCACTGAGCACACTCTCTCATCTAGAAAACTAAAGCCCAGAGAAGGAAAGTGACTTTTTCAAAGTCACACAGTGAATTGGTAGCAGGGAGGGGAGGCTCAGAGTTCCCAAGTGGATAATTTCCAGAAGAAGAGCTTCGTAGAATGTACCAACTCTTCCCCGTTTATCTAGGATGATAGAAGACTAATTCAGGGCCGGAAGGCCTTTCCAATGGGGCCACTTCCTGCCTAACTCCACACGTGAGCTACCACAGTCCCGCACCCCTATACTACCTCCATTTCTCTTTGGCTCCATTCCACTTCCTTCACAGGTTTATCATGGATTCAGGGCAAACAACCATTCCCACTGGACCAACAGACTCAACTTTCCCCTTCCTCCTTCCCTCTCCCCCTTGCCCAAGGGTTCTGTCGGCCAGAAGAGGAAGAAGAACTGAGAAGAACACAAGCCTAGGGTCAAGAGAAGCCAGGGCTGAGTGAGAATGGAACTCAGACCAGCAGAGCAAGGGGCTGAACGAGTCCCTAGGGGTGAGGGCTGTGTGTATCCCATAGGGCTGGGGTGGTTCCAGGGTCTGCTCGTGCTCCAGTCATCCGCTGAGGCTAAGCATTCGGAGCAGATACAGACCACACAGCTCCATGAAGGGGTCTGCTGGGAAGAAAGACTTGGCTAACAGATGTGAAGTCAATAAAAGAACAGGATCCCCTCTGAAACAGGGCACTGGATGAACACCAAACTCTGACCGCAGTGCTAAGCTGAAGGGGAAGAGGAACGTGATAGGCAGTGTGGTGCAGTGGGTGGGAAGAGCGAGTTCTGGACTCTCATCTGGCTTTGTCCGTGACTTCTTCTTTGGACCTTGGTTCATTCCTCTGTAAAACGAGGCTGTTGGACACTTCATCCGAATCTGGGGCCTCAGATTCTGGTCCTGTGAAGTAGAAAGTTTTAGAGAGAATCTAGTGAGAGGCGAAGTAGCGAAGGCTCCAAAAGCCCAAAGGGAGGCCTGTGGGGGCAGGGGGATGGCCAAGATGATCTCTGGAGAGCCCTCTGAGGTCACCTCGGATTTGGTGAGACAGAATCTTGCTTTGTATCCAGCTCAAACATGGAAATGGTGGGGAGAGGCGGTGCTTCTGAATGTTTCTCCCCCCCCCCCACTCCCCCAACCCTGTTAAAGCCCCCTCAAGCTGTGACTAATTGTCATTCTGGTAGAGCAGGGGACTGGGGGCCTTTGGGGGAGGGGGCTTCTGACTCACAAAGAGGTGACTCACAGGAAGGTGAGAACCACAGATAAAGGTCCTGAAATAGCTTCCCTGGGTCCCACCCACTAGATACAGACAGACATCTTCAGTCCTCCTGTTGAATATTGGGCCACTGGACCCAGATGGCCCTGGAGGAGAAAGTGAGGCTGGTGACCTTGCACAGCCCTCCCTCACTCAAATCCAATTTAACTGCAAGTCATGTTATCATCTCCCTGATGTCATAGTCTCCTTCAAAAACGAAGGACAAACACAAGACAGCTCTAGGGAATCCGAAAGCATCCTGGATTTGGAGTAAGAAGACCTGAATTCAAATTTCACCTCTCCCCCTTACTAGCTGTGTGACCTGAGGGAAATCCCATCTCTTCTCTGGGTCTCGCTTTCTTCCTCTGTAAAACAAGGTTAGACTAGATGGTGTCTGAAGACCCTTCTGATTCTAGAATCTGTGATCCTACTCCAGGGTACCAATTCCCCAGGGTGCCCCTCTCTCTCTCCCCTCCGCTTCCCCCCAGCTTGTGGTTACATTGGGAAGAGACTCTGTTGACCGAGGGACCCTCAGGAGAGCAGTGGATCCCTCCTTCACCCCCAGCCAAGCTAGTCCCAAGGCTCTCAGAAACCAAGGAGAGGGGTCCCACTTCCTACTTCAGTCCCTATAAAATGGCTCTCCTGCAAAGCCCCAGGCTCATCCCTTGCCACTTCAGTAACAGTGGGAAGGGAATTTAGACCATCCATTGGCAGAGCTGGGAGAGATCTTAGAACACAGAAGGCAGACTCTCAGAACTAGAGGTCACCTTAGCACACAGAATGCCAGATAGTCCTTCTCCTTCTTCCCCCTCCTCCCCTTGCAACCCCTGTTGATTCAGCGCACCCCCTTCCCCCCAGGCTTGGCCGCCTAGGGATGGCAGATGGGCTCAGGGAGTGGTGGAACTGGATGGCTTCCTGGAACTCTATTTTTCTGTGGGCATCGTGCCCAGGCCCCGAGCAGCCCCAGGCAAACAGACCTCTGAGACTAGCCAGGAGCAGAGGGTTCGGGGGGCCAGGAGGCCTGGAATCCTACACTTAGCCCATGGGAAAGTCAAACTCTCCCCTTCCCTGCTGTGTCCTTCCCCTCTCCCACAAATGAGATTATATGAATAGACATATATACATGTATATATATATTATATATGTGTATATATAATACTTAGACATAATACACAAAGATGTAGATAGTGCTTTGCAGTGCCAGGGCTGAGAATAAGGTGGCCTGGGTTTTCTGGGCCTAATTCTGTCTCTGATTCTTCTTGGGGTGACCCTGGGCAAGTTATTTCCTTGGGTCTCAGTTTCCCTATTTATAAGATGAAAGAAATAATACCACCTTCCTCCAGGCTTGTTGGGAGAAACCAATGGAGTTGATTCATAGGAAAGGCCTTTGGAAAGTACCTCGGTGATGTGAACGGGCAACAGAATCCTACCCAGTCTCTTCTGAGTCCTAGTGCTGACCCCTTTCCCTAGATAAGAGTTGAAAAGAGAATCCCCGGAATTTTAGAATCATAGACTATCAGAGTGGGATGAGGGTCCTTAGAATACTGAGCATAGAAAGAGCCAGAGGAAGCCTTCCCAACCCTACTGGCCCAAGTCTTTCATTTTACAGATGAGAAAACCAGGACCCAGAAAGGGGTAGTAACTTACTTAACGATTGCACAGTATCAGAGGTACACTAGAACCTAGGGTTCCTGACTCCATCATTTCACTTCTCCAAAGTTTGGACCATATTTGAATGCAGGAGGAGCAGGGTAATAGGCTATTCTTTCTATCCCAGTCCATGGGCTATCTCACACTCCAGGAAGAGTTTATGGGGCAGGGGCTATTCCCTGGGTGCATGTTCTAAGACCCCTAAGAACTCACTAGGTGGCCACACCTTCCACCCAGGGCCAAGGGAAGGGGGTGGGGTATGGCTATACCATTAGGTGATGGCCATTGGGACGCATGCCCAGGAACTCCTTGTGAAGTTACAGAAGTATAAGATCATAGTTAGTAGAAACCTGGTCTTCTGAATCCCAGTCCAGGGCACTGTGGGAAAGCCAGCTCCCTTCTCTGGGTCTCAGTTTTTCCATCTGTGAAATGAGAAGGCAACATGGTATGGGGGAAAATCAGAAGACCTAAATCCAAGTCTCAGCCTTGCAACTTGCTAACTTTGTGACCTCAGACACTTCAGGCCTTGGTTTCCTCTCCTGTAAAATATATGGTTTAGACAGTTTCTAAGGCTGCTGCCATCTCTAGGAGGCTGCCAATCTCTAGTCTCTTTTCCACCTAGGACTAACCCGGAACCCTCAGAGAAGGTTCTTGCCTCTTAGTGCAGCTCTCAGGGATTCTCTGCTTCCTCAGCCAGGCTGTGAGCTTCTCCCGTTCCCACCCCCTGCCCCCATAGCTGGGGACTCAGGAAAAGATTTATCAAGTAAGAGACTGATCTCATTTGACATCAGCAAGCAGGAGACCTGGGCTAAACTTTGGCCTCTAACCGTTATTAGCTGTGCGATCTCAGCCAAGTCATCGGGGTCACAGATTGGGAGCTGGAAGGAACCTTCCCACCTCTTTCTACAGATGGGTAAACTGAGGCCCCAGGGAGGCCCAAGGTCACACAGAATGAGTGTCAGAGAGGCACAATTATGAACTTAGGTCGCCTGACTCCAGAGTCAGTTGCTGGTAACATGGGGACGATAATGCTTTCACTACCTATCACAGAGTTATTATAGGGAAAGCTTTTTGGAAACCTTAAAGCGATTGTGATGATGACGTCCATTTCCCACTTGGGGCTCCTCAGCCGGGGAGGCCCCACTCTCGGAGGCCTGATCTCACCAGTTTCTCCTCCAAAGATGGGCTTCCTGCCCTCCTCCCATCCTTGATTGGTTTTCTGGCTTCCCTGAGCAGAGGGGCTCCCTAGGAGCTCAACTCAGCTTAGCCATAGTGGGAAAGGTTGCCCATGGGAACCTTAGTGGACACTGCCCCCTGGTGGTTACTGGAGAAAAAGAAACTTCATCGACTCAGAGAAAAGGATCCCCAAGGAGGCAGGTGGGGAGAGGCCTGCATCCCTATTCTCCCCCCACGGTTTCCAAGACACTTTAAATCAGAACTTCTCAAAGCTGGCTCCTAGCGCTGGTCTGTCACTAATTTTGTGTAAATACCCTTACTCTTTGTGTCTCACTTTCCTAATGTGTTAAATGGGGATGATACCTGAGCAACGGGGGAAAAATGGTGGATTTTGATTCAAAGGACCTGGGTTTGCAACCTGGTTTTTCCGTGTATTATCTGTGAAAATTTGGATGCATCACTCCATCCCTTTAGGTCTCCATTTTCTTCATATCTCTGAGAGGGACCAGATGGCTCCTTAGGTCGGGCACTCCATCCTTTGATGTGCTCTGGCTACCCCACTGGGCTTTGGGAGGATCAAAGGAGAGCAGGGCCAGGAATGCCCCACTAGAGACCAGCGCTTGATACTAGGTCTTTTTTTTTTTTAAACCATTCTGCCCTCCATCTAGCATGTTGGCCATACCTCTTTGACTTAGGCCAGCTGCCAGTTTGGACAGATCGTCTATGCCTTTAACTGTCTTGATGATCAAGTGACTTTCCCAAGATCACTGTGCATGTAGTAAGCAGCAGAGCCAGCATCTGCCCAGAAGGAAAATGACCCCGGCAGCCTTTTGCTAGATAGATTAAAGGGAGATGCTGGAGGCTGGAGCAGACAGAAGGCAATATGGGTGAGCCTGGATGTTCCAGTCAATTGGACGACACTCATTCCCTCCAGGACTGGAGCGCTGCCCATTCCTGGCTTCAGACCTGAAGCTAAACCCAGGCTCGAGGTCTATGGGAGAGCTAGGAATAGGGCTGTCTCCCTCGACAACCCCAGCAGGCAGAGAAACAGAGCTAAACACAGCTACCTGATGGTGCCTTGGGGACTGAGCTGGGTGGGGTAGGGAGAGACTGAATTCATTAATTTATGGCCTGCTTGAAGTGTGTCAAAGCCCGTAATAGTTTGGGCTTCCTGGGAAGCAGGTGATTCATTTCTGGAAAATAGGCCCTAAGAAGGGGATCTCCATGCCTTCCATAAGATGTAGAGCTGAAAGAGACTTCAGAAATCTGGTCCTTCTAGGAAGAATTGAGAGTGGCCAGAATATCGATTGTTTTGTTGTTCAGTCATTTCACTCTTGTTTGACTCGTCAAGACCCCATTTAGGGTTTTCTTGGCAAAGGCACTGGAATGGTTCGCCATTTCCTTCTCCAGCTCATTTTACAGAGGAGGAAACTGAGGTAAACAGGGTTTACCTTAGTGTCTTAGGCTGGATTTGAACTCATGATGAGTCTTTCTGACTCCAGGCCCAGCCTTCTGTCCACTGCATCCCCTGGCTTCTCCTATTGATCATACCCAACATATAGACAAAGTTCTTTCCTGTTGAGTTTTTCTCATTTGATATTCCCAGTGGGCCAAGGTTTAGTATCCCCACTTGATGGCTGAGCAGACTAAAGTTGAGGGGGGACTGACCAAGACAGTTACACGGTTAAGTCAACACATGCTTGCATGCGGATGGAAGAGTCAAGAGCACATTCCACGGCAGTGTCCCTCCCTGGGCCGGTGCTCTGCGGAAAGGACCTCAGTGGAAAGAACCTTGGCCTTGTAGTCATTGGGCCTGGGTTTGAACCTTGACTCTACCACTTACCACTAGAGTGGACTTTGGGTCACTTTTGGGTCTCTAACCTGCCGCTTCTTCATCTGCGTGAAGTGGTTGGATTAGATCATCTTTGAGGTCTGTTCCCATGAATAAAGTGCTAGACTTGGCATGAGGAAGCAAAGGTCCAATCCAACCTCAGACGCTTACTAGCTGTGTGACCCTGGGCAAGTCATTGAGCTGTGGCTTGCCTCAGTTTCTGCATCCGTACCTCCCAGGGCTGTTGTGAAGGTAAAATGAGATAATATATGTAAAGTCTTTTGCAAACCTTAAGGTGCTATAGAAATGCTACTAGCATTGCTGCTGTAGGTATAATTTGGGGCTGAAATGCATTAAGGTATTCTTTCTTGCACCTCCCTAGTGGGCCGGTATAGGACACCCCTGCACTTCTCTGTCTTCCTTAGCCGCTGAGCCTGGCGAAGGGTTGAAAAGTGCTATGAGCTTGGCAGAGCATCCCTCCATGTCAGGCAGTGTTCCAGTGTGTTCATGGCCCAACACCTGGCCAAATGTGGCTCCCAGCTGCAGGCACCCATCGCTCCACCCCTGCTCCCACTCCCACAACCTGCCCCGGGGCAATGCAGTGCACAACGAGGGTTACCTTTCCCAATGCTGGTACGCAGTTGTTTAGTTGTGTCCGACTCTTTGTGATCCCGTCTGGGGTTTTCTTGGCAAATATACCAAAGTGGTTTGCCATTTCCTTCTGCAGTTCATTTTTCACAGATGAGGAAACTGAGGCAAACAGGGTTAAGTGACTTGCCTAGGGTCACACAGCTAGTTAGTGTCTGAGGTCAGATTTGAACTCAGGAAAATGAGTCTTCCTGACTCCATGACCCAAGCTTTATCCACTGCACTACCTGGCTGCCTGCTGGTAGACAGAGATCAGGGCAAACAGAACGCAGAAGGCCAACTCTGCGGCAGCCTGAGTTTCTACATCCTTTGAGGACCATCACCTCAAGCCCCCTCTGTCCACTGCAGCCCACAGCAAGCTGCTCCCTTTTCCATTTCCCTTCATTATCTATACCGTACAATATGGCTGGGGGTGGGGGGGCACAGAACCCCACTCTGCTCAGAGACTAGATTCATTTCTTCTTCAGCCTGGACTTTCAAGCAACCCAGCTGGAAAGACTCAAGTCTAACTAGATTTCTCAGGAGAATCCCTTAGTGATGTTGGCTGAGTCATCTAATCTCACCAGCCCTCAATTTCATTTACGAAATGGGGATGTTGAACTAGATGGTCTGAGATCTCATCTGCCCAGCCAGCCTAGAAGCTTCCTGAGAATATGAACTCTCCCTCTCTCTCTCTCTCTCTCTCAATCTTCCTCACCCAATATAGTGTTAGACACATAAGATGAGTTAAGACACCATCCTGATTCCTGTGTCAATTCAACACTGGCTATAAAGCCCATCCAAATATCACTGCAGGGCTGTTCATCCTTGCCTGTATGGTTCTAGGACTTAGAGCTGGAAGAGTTGTTCTAATGATAATTTAGTCCAAGAGTTCTTAACTTGGAGTTCACGAAAAAAATTTTTTTTAATACTTTGATAACTGTATCTCAATGTAAGTGGTTTCCTTTATCCTGCGTATTTTATTTCATAATTTGAAAATATTCTCAATACATTATGAAGCTGGTGGAAAAAGTAGCCAATTGCAAAGTGTTAAGTAATACATATATATGTATACGTGTGCACACACACATACATGCTAGTCAAATGGAAAATACGACCCAAAACATAAGCCTAAAAAAAAGGGGAGAGGGTAGAAAGAAAAGGCATTGGCTACCCAAGAAAGGGGAGTTCAGATCTGAACAGCTGTCAATGATTTAGACAAAATGACTTCACCAGGAAGCTTCCTATGGGTGTCCGTCTCTTTCTCAACTGACTGGAAACCAAATGAGTAAGAAAATGAGTCACCTTCTCCCTGATGTTGCACATGTGACTGATGGACTCTCACCGGGGAAAGCTGGAGAAACAAAGAGCACCACTGGCGGCCACTTTCTTCCTCCTTTGCCCATAGGAAGCTCCTCCCAGCAGTGCCATTTGGAGGAGGGGCCCAGAGCAGCCATCCTCCATTCAAGACTTTGCCACCCTTCCCTCCCCTCTATTCCCCCATCCCTCTTGCTTTTCCTGTTAGATCATAAGCTCCCCGAGAGCGGCGACTCTGTCTTTGCTTCCATTTACATCTCTAGGGCTTGGCAGAGTGCTCGGCACACCGGTCAGCTTTTAAATGCATGCTGACTTGAGGAGGGGCACTCAGACTTCACCAAAGTGCCACAGAGGTCCGTGGAGGAAACAGGCCCAGAGAACAGAAAGGGCTCGCCCAAGGTCACAAAGCGAAGGGGCAGACCCAGCCCAACTGCAAATTCAATGCTTCCACTTACACTCATTTTAGTGATGGGAAGGACCTTATAAGTTCGGTCCAAACCTCCCATTTTACACATGAAGACACTAAGGCTTATCAAGGTTAAATGACTTACCTGGAGTCACATGGTTGTTGAGTCATACTGGAACCCAGGTCTTCCCAAGTGTAAATCCAGTGTTATTCACCACATCATGATCCCTGACCTGACGACCTTCACTTGATGTCACCTGCATAGCCCAGTGGGAGCCACGAAACAGTATAATATCACATTACGTGGCATTTTTCAGTCAACAAGCATTTATTAAGTATCTACTACGTGCCAAGTCCTGTGCTAAGTACTGGGGAAATAAAAAAGGTAGCCCCTGACAAGCTCTATACAGGATAAATAAAAGACAATTAACAGAGGAAAGACATTAAAATTAGGAGGGATTGAAGAGGACTTCCTGTGGAAGACAGGATTTTCAGTGGGGCTCAAAGGAAGCTAGGGAGATCAGTGGTCAGAGAGGTGGAGGGAGAACATCTCGGATATGGGGGACAGACAGAGAAAATGCCTGGAGCCAAGAGATGGAGTATCTTGTTTGTGGAATAGCTGGGAGGCCAGTGTCACTGGATTGTAGACTACATGGCAGGAAGTAAGAGATGAGAAGACCGGGAAAGCAGGAGGGCTCCAGGTCACAAAGGGCTTTGAATGTCAAACAGAGCATTTTGTATTTGATCCTGGAGGCAATAGGGAGCCACTGCAGTTTACTGAATAGGGAGGTGACATGGTTGAAGCTGCACTTTAGGAAAATTACTTCAGCGGCTGAATGGAGGACAGACTGGAGTGGGGAGAGACTTGAGTCCACAGATACGGCAGCACCTACTGCGACCCTCCAGGTGATGAGGCCTGCACTGGAGTCCTGGCAGTGTCAGAGGAGACAGTGGGCGTACTGGGGAGATAGGGTAGAGTGGAGATCGACAGCTTGATTCCGGGGGGAGGTGGCGGGGGGTGGGGGGTGGGGGGAGACACAGTGAGTCTGGGATGACTCCTTGGCTATGAGCCTGGTGGGGGCAGGGCTTAGGGGGGAAGATGACTGAGTTCAATGTTTACTGGACATATAGTTCAAGATGTCTGAAAGGCAGTTGGAAACTTTTCAAAGCTCTCTGACAACCATTAACTTGGCAATGAAAAGTTCTCGGCCCTCGGCCACCTGGCCACATCCAATCCACAGGAAGGATGGGTGCAGTGTCTGACCAAAGAAGAAGGCAACTTCAACATGGCATCAAGTTGTTCCAAGCTTTATTTAACATCAGAGGAGAATAAGGAAATTGTTTGGGGAAACACTGAGTAGGGTTACTATATATCGATTCTTTTTTACAAAACACCTGATAAAGACATTGATGGCTTAGATTCGGGGCCCGCTGGCCAGCTTCCAGCCTTCCAGTTTGCCCGCCTTCAAAAGGGCAGCGGCAGTGCCCATGTACACACACGCTGCTGCTCCGCTGGTATAGCTGTGCACTGAAAGAAAGGCAGAGTCAGGTGGCAGGGCCAGGAGCACTAGTCTGGACATCCACCCACGCACCCTCCTGCCCACACTCCTCCGCAAGCCAAGCCAAAGCGTTTCTAGCATCCTTAGATTTGGAGGGAGAAAGGGGGCTTCACAGGACTCAACTCCCTCACCTCGTAAATAAAAAGCTCAAGGCCCAATGGGATCCCATGACTTGTCCCAGCTCACAAAGGGACATGGCCTCTGTTGGAAGGCCAGGCCAAGGAGAGGGGTGAATGAGCCTAGGAGCAGGCTCTTGGCCAACAGGCCCCAGCTTCACCTGGGTCACCCTGGGCAAGTTAATTTCTCTTGTCAAGATGGCAAAAAAACAGACTTCCTGCCCCTAGGCCCCCTCTATGGGGCACAGAGGTTAAAACCCCTAAGCCTCACTCTAGCCCCTGGATTGTTCCATCAAGGAAGATCAGAGTGGGCACCACTAATCAGGACCCAGTTATCAGACCATTACCAAAGCTAAAAGGGGTCTGAGAGGTCACTAAATTCAAGCCCTGTGCTTACAGAGTCAGAGACTGGATCTGGAGGGAACACGGAGGCAATCTGGTATAATGGAAAGATGCAGAGCCAGAAGACTTGGGTTTGAATTCCGCTCCCCTACTCATTTCCTGTATGAGTCACTTTGGCTCTTAGCCTCAGTTTCCTCAGCTGGAAAATGAGGGGGTTGAATGAGTTTGAACCCTAGGGTCCTCCAGCCCTTTTAATTCATAGGACTGGGAGATTTGGAACAGCAAATTCAGCCATGAGTCAGTGGGCAGGGCTACAAAAACCCTGCCTCGGACTTACTTCGGGCCCCGAGGGTCATGCCAGCAGCACAGCCTCCAAAGAAGTAGTTCAGGGGGTCATCTGGTTTTTCCCGAATTTGAGCACTGACACAGGAAGTGATCCCAAATATGGCACCTATGGCAGCTAGAATTAGAGGGGAGGGGGAGAACAGGAAAGAAAGCAATAAGAACATAAACCAACAAAAATCTCTCCTGCTCAAGAGAGACAAAAAACACAGATGCAAAGGTTTTCAAGGCCAAGAAAAGAATTTAAATCATAGATGTGGACTGAGAAGACTCTTCTCAAGAGCCCAAAGAAGCCAACCCCTTATTACATTACAGATGAGACAACTGAGGCCTAGAGGAGAATGGCCCAAGGTCACATATGCCCTGAGTGAAAAACTCCAAACTGGCTGGAACCACAGAATGCCAGAAGTGGCAGGGACCTAAGCGAATCACAAAATCTCAGAAGCCACCTAGTCCCTCCCACCTGTACCAGACCAAGAAACCCCTCTATAACATGACAAGTGGTGAGGCAATCTTCCTCTAGCCAGGGGCATGCCTGGCTTCCGATGGCTTCCCAAGACAACCCATTTCACTCCTGAATAACTTTAATTATTTTTTCCAACCGCTGCACCTCAACCTTTTCAGCAACTTCCATCCATCAGTCCTAGCTCTTCCCTCTGCGACCAGACTGCCTAAGCATGATCCCTCTTCCATAGGATAGGCCTTCAAATTCTCAAAGCCCGCCATCTTGTGAGCCCTGAGTCTTCTCTTCTCCAGCTTAAGTTGGTTCAGTTGGTTCTCAAGGCTCTTTCTCACCAATGCCACCCTCCTCCTGCACATTCTCCAGGGACTCAATGCTGCCTCCAATATGGCACCTGGCCTGACCCCTGTATTTCAGATATGGTGTGATCAGGGTGGAGTGGAAGGGCCCTGACCTCTTTCATTCTGGGCTCTCTGCCCTTCTCTTAATGCAGCCCAACATTCCAGGGGCTCTTTTGGCTGCCATGTTGCTACACTGACTCATAGAGTGCACAGTCCTCCAAACCCACACAGTTTTTTTTCACATGTCTAGCTATACTTCTCCCACTTTTTACATATGAACTTGACTTTTTAAACTCAAAAACAGAACTTTACATTTAACTTTATTCAATGTTATCCAATTAGACTATTTTTTCATTGATGCTAAGACTGAATCATAGAACACCACAATGGCTAAAAAATAAAGATTCCAGACGGCCCAAAGAGCAAGGCAGAGATGCAGGTAGGCCGGAAATAGACTGCAGCACATTACCAACAATGGCCTGTATGCCAGAAATGGCATAAAAGGTATCAAAAAAATGTATGACTGAAAATGGAGGTGGCCTGAGAGCAAAGAACACATGGTCAGTCTGAGCACTGCACTACTACTTAACAAATGTTAAAGGACTGTAAAACATTAGAGCAGGGATTCTTAGCTTTAGTGTGTCATAGTTCACCCCACCCTCCAGCCCCCCATAATTTATCAGTCTGGTAAAGCCTATAGACAAACCCTTTCTCAGAATAATGGTTTTAAATGCAAAAAAAACAAAACACATTTACAAAGAAAACTATCTTGAAACAAAATTATCAAAATATTTTAAAATATTTAAAGACACATACACATTCATGGACTAAGGACCTCTACACTAAAAGGTCTTCAGGGCACTGGGTGAATCCTCCGTAAAGAATTTACTGAAGGACAGAGTTAGACAAGATGAGGAGACGTGGACAAGCTGGGGTCTGAATTGTCACAAGAAAATCCATGGAGTGATACAACAAGTCAAGTCAAATGAGTGAAGTGCTTTCCAAACCTTAAAGCACTAAGGAAACGCTAGGGTTTATCATTATTACTTTCAACTGCTGGATGGGCAGATCCGGCCCATTCCCTTTCTGGCCTGGCCAGCTCTCCAGTCATCAATGTGTTGGCTAGCCCTCCCAGCTCAGAGTCATTTGGAAACTGGATAGCTCCGTTCTCTGCAGCTTCATCTAGATCACCACTGAAAGTATTAAAACATAACAAGGCTGGGCACAAACTCCTGGGGCAATCCCCCTAGGGAGCTCTCTCTTATTTGATGTAAAATTTTTGTGGAGATCTTTTTTTTTTTATACTGCCTAATTTCCCCTCCCTAGTCCCAGCTCTCCCCCACCCCACTCCATTATACCATATAACAAAGAATTTCTTCAAGTTTGATATTGGAAGATATTGATTTTCCAATTTGATTTGATATTTGATATTCCAATTTGATTATTCTTTAGGTCTACTCATTCAAACAATTCTGAAAGCTCATATGTCTCTATCTGGTCCATAAAGATAGCATTAGAAATTTTATCAAATGCTTTGCTAAAAGCTATGTCTCTAAAGCAAGGGGATTGGACCATATGACCTCGAAGGCATCTTCCTGCTCAGAATCTTTGACCCTTTGGTTAGAACATTCTCCTAATTGAGCTCAAAATGCTGCCAACAAAGAAAATGACCACTAGTCTGACACACTGTTCTTGATGAAGCCAGGCTGGCTCCTCAGGATCAGTTTAGGGCCAGTGACTCAACAAGATTTGCTTCCAGCCCTGAGGTCTCTCTCCTGTTCTTTGTGATCTTTCCTGTATCATTGGCTCGGCCATCGCAGCAGCTCCTTCCTGGGTACCCTAGAAGAGGAGCAGCTGAGCACTCCCTTACTATCTCCTTATGCAATATAGGGTGCAACTCTGTATTAACCGTGAGAGATCTTACCATCACCTAGTCTTAACTTCCCCCTTCAGAAGGATGAAATTGAGATGGAGAGGCAATGACCTACCCAAGGTCAAACAGCAAGTGAGCCGAAGAAGGGTAACTCTCCTTGCTTTCACTCTAATGTCCTACCATAGAATCCAGGACCACAGAATCATAGGTTTAAAGGTAGGAAGGTACTGGAGAGGTTACCAAATCCAACCCCCTCCTAACTGGGCCTCAGAGAGGTTCAGTGATCTGCCCAAGGTCTCACAGATAATATAGGTCTGAGGCAGGGTTCCCGCACACAAATTCCCGACTCATGCTAGTTCAAGGTTTGCGGTCGTGTGCTACCCATCTGGGGAGCTCCTGAGGGCAGAGACCATGTCTTCTTCTTGCTAGGATCATGGGATCTGGAGTTGGAAGGGCCTTTGGAGGTCATCTAGTACAACCTTCATTCTGCTGCCGAGGAAAAGTGAGTTGCTTAAAGCTATATAAAGATTAAGGAGCAAAGCCTGGGGCTGTTTATGCTGCCTGGCTTCCTCTGGGAAAAGACAAAGGGGACATTCATTAGGACAGTTCATGTGGACAAATGGCCAGTGCACCTGAGAATGACAAAATGGGATTACCTGGGTGACATCCATCACTTGGAAATTGGGAAACCTGCTCTCTGTGGCTTCATCTGTATCTCTAAGAAAAGCATTAGAACAGCAGGAGAGAGGATGAGCACATACCCGGGGGCCGCCCCCTAGAGCTCCTGGGCCATATACATTTCATATACTCATTTATTGCTCTCTCTTGTTTATCAATCAATCTCTTTTGTGACCCTTCTTTCTCTCAGAGACTAGCCCTTCCTGAGAGGGCACAGCCCCTCCTTCCCCCCAACTGCCAGGGAGACGACGCTCCAAGTTATATTTCAGGAGAAGCTATAACTAAATCATTTTCATTCGGTGGCAGAAACAGTGCTGAATGTAGGAGTGAGGAGACTGGTGTGGAAAACAGGCCCTGACATTTATTTACTACGTGATCACAGGACAGGCCCTCAGTCTTCTGCATAATAGGGATCTTGTAGTTTCTCTTATGATTCTAAGATATAGATGAGATGCCAACTTGCATTGGTGGAGGGAGTTTCTACACCAGGAGTTCACAAAGGTTTGAACTAGGGGAAAGAGGGGGAGGGGGGAAATGAGAAAAAGAATGTTTGCACTGATTACCTCACTGGGTGGCTGTGAAGGAAGCACTTTGAAAACAGTACAGCTCTGCAAGTGAACACTCCCCATAGCGCCAGGCAGATACTCAGCAAATTTTTGCTGACAGCCCTCTGTCCAATCTGGCCTCATCAGGCCCGTTAGGACTCCCAAACTTCAGTTTGCAGAGAATACTTTTACCAGAACCTAGGTGAGGGCCTAGACCCGCAAATGCCTGGCCTGGGAGCCAGGAGATCTGGCTTGTAGTACTGGCTCTCTCTGACACTTCACTGTATGACCTTGGGCAAGTCACTTCCTTCCCTGGGCCTCTATTTTCCCTCCCATCTGTGAACTACATAGGCAGTATGGCCCGGTGTCAGAGCTTTAGTGTTAAGGTGAGGCCTGGGCTGGCACTCTCCCTCCTGGAGAATCTAGGGCAGGGCTTACCACAGTCCCTGGCTCAGAGGGTTGTTGTAACAAAGAAGGAGGCTTTGCAACCCTGAAAATGCCTCATAAATGCCAGTGAGGAAGAGAATCCCAGCTGTCAGAACTGGCAGGGACCTCCCCAGGGACAGGGCTGAACCTGAGAGGTCATCACGGGGTGCAAGGGTCTCCCTTAGCCAGGGCAGGTCAGCTCCTCATTGGCACTCCATGTTGCCCCAAGTCCTGAGAAGCAAAGGGCCTTGCCCAGGGTCCCTAAGACAGGATCTGAACTCAGGCCCTCCCAGCCATCAGGCCAGCTCTCCACTATGGTGCTCCCATGACTTGATAGCATAGCTATTAAGTGTTGGAAGAAGGATTCAAACCTGGGTCTTCAGTGCTCTGCTCTCCCCATGACTCACACTGTCTCCACATTTCACACAAACTGATGCTCAAAGCCAAGGTCACACAGTGGGTGGGGAGAGCCAGAACCAGGACTCTGGTATCCTGATTCCCAGGCCTTGTAGACAATGACCTAGTCTCTCCCTCCAGATGTCAGGAAGAGAAGAGGAGATCACTATTCTGAAATAAGCACTCCAGCAGTGTCACACTTGACTTAGAAAATCGCCAATGAACATTATCTAGCTTGTCTTGGATATTATTTCTTTTGTTAAACATTTCCCAGTTTCACTCTGGTTTGGGGTATGACTGCTTATGAGAGTCTGCCATCTGCTCTACCTCAAGCGCATCTCAATGCCACCCTTGACCTTATGACAAGGCAGTGGAGTTCAGGATGGTGCAGGTCTGGCGAAGGGAGGGGGAGATACCACAGGGACTGCCCCTCATCATGACAGGCCATGCATCATTGTGGAGCCCAGTGTCTTCTTCTTATCAAATGGAAACTGGCCATGGAAATTCGTAATCACCACAGATCACTGCACACTCAGCTCTCTTCGGAGGACTTAGCAAGGTGCTCGGGAGAGAACAAGATTTCTCAAAGAACATGTGCCTTGTGGGAGACACTTTGGACAATGCTCTAGGGATAGCTCAGGGAGGGGGCATGAGAAGGGCAAGCCCCCTTCCAAAGAGGAGAGGAAACCATGGACTTGGGCTCTAATATACCTCTATTTTCACAACAATTTATCACGTGCCTACAAAGTACAAGGTCCCATGCTGGACCCTGGGGAGACAAAGATGGATGGGATACAGACCCTCCTCTCAAGAAATTTACAATCTAATTACTGGGGAACAAGTACAAAAATCAGGATGCAAGAGACCGAGGCCACTGCCAAGGAGAGACCCAGACAAGTGCTATACAAAACCCAGAGGTCTTGAGTACACCTTAATCTAATAGGACTGGACAGAGGGACTTTTCCAGCAGCTAGAGGTGGGGACAGAGAAGGATGAGTGCCCTCTAGAATGGGTGACAGCATCAGCAAACGCACAGGGGCAGGATGAGGACAGAACAGGGGCCAAAGAGAGAGGGGTCCAGCTTAGGGAGGCCTATGGCTCTGTGGGCTGCAATCAGATAACAGAGGAGCTGGAATGAGGACTTTATTTAATAAGCAAGGAGAAAGCACTAAGGTTTTTAATAAAGTAGTGCTACAAATGGAGCAGGGCTTAGGGAGATTCCTGGGGCTGCAGCATGTAAGGCTGGAGGCAAGGAGGCCCATTAGGAGCCAACTAGAAAAATCCAACCAAGTGTTGGAAAGGGCCTGTGCCTGGGCATGGTGGGAGTAAAGAATGGACAGATCTCGGACACCACAGAGGTAAAAGAGGAGCTAACTGGACAGTAGGGGGTGAGGGAGAAGAAATCAAAGATGACTCCAACGCTACAAAGCTGAGACCATAAGAGGACAGTCATTTCATTGGAGGGAGTCAGACGGCAGAGCTGGGGGGTGTTGGGGGTGGGGGGCTGAGCTGGGGAATGACTGAGTCTGAGGCATCATCATGAAATTCAGTTGGAGACACAGATGGATTCATGCAAGGAGCGAGCGGGGCCCAGGACAGGCCCTCAGGAGAGCCCTCTGCAGAGCTGTTCCACTCCAGGATCCAGCAAGTCTGCTTCAGTTAAGAAAGGCTCGTGGCAATCTAGGTCAGAGAGAAACTACAGAGACAGGCAAGAGCTTGGCGATTCAATGTCACAGCTTCTGATGGTGCGTGCCTTCACCCAGTCAGGGGGAAGGGGGCAGGAAGTAGTAGCATATGCCTCGATGCTAGGCCTGACAATGCTACATCTACAGGTACTGGGATTGATCATAGAAACAACAGTACCCCTATAGTGCTTTAAGTTTGGCTAAGCACTTCCTTCATAACCAAAAGACGTGGGGAATGTGAGAATTATCGCCCCTCTTTTCTAGATGGGAAAACTGAGATACTGCTCACAAGCCCACAGCCAGTCGCTGGGATGGTTCATGTCCACTGACTTCAAATCTCGCCTCTATCTACGCTGCCGAGCTGCCCCAGACTAAAGTGTGGCCAGGCCCCTCTGCCCAGAGCTCAGGCTTTCCAGAGGTGCTACTGATTGTGGGAAAGGAGATAGTGTAAACAGCATGACCCTGTGGAAAGAGGACCACAGTCGGAAAGGAGAGCCCTGAGTCCACCCCAGCTCCCAGGCTGCTGGGCAACTGTGTGGAAGGTGTCTTGGGTCATGTGGCAGCACCCATCTACAGATAACAAGCCTGAGCCAGAGCATTCTTCACATCCCAACCAGTGCCCTCGGCCCCCTGCCAGCTCCCCGCCGGGCTGACACGGGGGACACAGAGCTACAAGAACTGCCCCGGAGCAGTCCCAAGTCTCCTTGGGAAGACGTTCATTTCTTCATTCACTCTCTCTGTGGGAGACCCTGTCCCCAGCTGTGTTTTAGGGACACAAATTGTGCTAATGCCGCATCTCCCTTCCCTAGAGGAGTTTATGGGAAATGCAAGGGAGTCACTCCCTCATCCACTGAACTGATTCTGCCTGGGTCCTGCCCTAGGTGTGGGGGATATAAAGATTTTAAAAAACCACAGCCCTTGTCCTCAAGGCAGTTCAGACTAACTAGCCAAGAGGGTAAACACAGGGAAGCAATAAGAGAGAAGCATGGAGGTGGGGGCAGGCACATCAGGGAAGTCTCTTACCCATGGAGAATGTAAACTTCCCAGCCCTTAACACTGCTTCAGCAGATGATTCAGGTGGGACAAATACAAGGTGGTAGGCAGATGCCACCAAGCCTGCAAAAAGAAAATGTTTCTTGTTAAACACTGTTCTTCATTAACAAGTAACAATTTAATTCATTCCTTCAATGGACCTATGACCTCACTGAAGCAAGTACTCCACCCCACAGTTCAGATCATAACCCATTCATGCCTTTCCAGCCAGTGCGGCTTGAATCTTTGGGAGAGGATCCCTCACCTGTGAGAGGCACTGCTGTAGGTATGTTTACCTTTCCTGGGGACCAGTGCCATACCCAAGCTGGCCAGCTGTTGTCCCTGCTCTTACTTCCCAAGTGACCCACTGATTTCCAATCACAGATTCTCTTTAGGCTACGCCTTATGCATCAGTCAGTTGGAAATATACTCCAACAACCTGCTTGTGCCCATCCTGCAGCTCTCCAACGAACTTGGGGGTCGCCTGTAACTCTGAGTCCTCAGAAGGTGTGTCAGTCCCAAAATGTACAAATACAGAAGATTCCTGGAAGAGTTCTGGTGTCAAAAGTGGAGGCTGCTGTGTTAGGAAGGGGCTACGGGTCACCACAGCACGTATGCTTTCTCCAATGCTCCGCCATCTCCCCCAGCTCAATCTGAGTCTTTCTCACTGTCCCCCTACAGAGGCTGCCCGACCCAAACATGTGAAGTGACGGACTAACTCCATGATTTCTAGCCAACACCATGGTAGCCTGGACAAGGGCCATTCTTCACCCATGTGAATGACTCGGCTGTTGGGGTATCATGGATTTTTCTGAGGGTAACTCTAACGTTCTGGGGTGTGATGCAACTGGGACAATGTCACCCACCAAGAGGCACATTGGGAGGACCTTGCCATCCAGGGAGTATCCTTATTCCAGCAGGCTGATCACGAGGTTGGCCATGGAAAGATCATAGATTCAGAGCTGGGAGGGACTGCAAAGGCCAGCTCATCTAAACGCTCATTTTAGAGATAAGGAAACTGAGGCCCAGAGAAGTCAAATGATGTGGCCAAGTCACAGAGCTCTTCAATGGCAGAGACGGGATTTGAATCTGGGCCTAGCAATGCACTTCAGTTTAATTTGAACATTTTTACATACTTAGCATGTACAAAGCACAAGGGGTCTAAACTGTTATTCCTCCTGCCTGGTGTTAGTTGTAACTGTGTGTTATGTGTGAATGAATTTCCCTGGTAGGTGAGTATAGAAGTTAAGAGCAAGGGGCTGAAGACTAAGCCTCTCTGAATAAAGGGAGAGAGCTCAGAGACCTGAGAAAAACCAGGCAGGCTCTGGTTTGTACTCAAGGAACTTGTGACAACTATCATCAGGTACCTCCTTAAAGATTTATCTGACCACATCACTACCCTGCTCAATAAACTCCAGTGGCTCCCTAGTGCTTCTAAGATAAAACATATCTTATCCTTTGTTCTGCTTGCCTTTCCAGACTCACTGTACGTGATGCTCCTTGCACCCCACAATCTGGGGGTATAGGCCTCTTTCCCCTATATGAGATCTCTGGAACCTGCGAAATGGTCAGCCCTCATGCATGGAACATCCTCCATCCACCCCCCTCAGTGGCATCTTCCATATCTCCTCCCTCTCCTTCAAGCTTTAGCTCAAGTGCTGCCTTCTGCATGGAGCCTTCCCGGCTGCCAGTGCCCACCAACTACCTTCCACTGAACTATCTCCTGTCTGTTTCCATCTCTTTAGATTCACTCTGCATATATTTACATACACACTTGTTGGGTCTGCCAATAGAATGAGAACTCACTTCGAACATTCTTTGTACTTGTGTCCCCAGCACCTAGCACAGTGTGGCACAGACTGGTTCCTTTACAACCACCCTGTGAGACAGACAGTACAAGCTTTATTAGCTCCATTTAATCAACAAATATCATTTGGGAAGAAGTATGGCTAGGATTAAAACTTTCCACACGGAGGGGCTAAGGGTGAGGGAGATAACTAAAGGGCTTTATGCTGACAAACAGGGGAAGTAGGAACATCATCGTCATCGTCACCGTCACCACCACCACCACCATTCCAATTTTACAGATCAGGAAAGTGATGCCAAGAGAGCTTCAGGAATCTGCCCACAGGCAGGAAGTATCAGAGCTGGAGTTTGAACTCGTGTCATCTTTCCACCAAATTGGCTCCCTTTCACACCATGAGCAGAGCTCAGAGGTGAGAAAGCCCGAGGTAGATCTGGGGGGTTTACTGAGTAGGTTAATCTATCCGTAACCATGTTTTACAGCTTAGCTCAAGATCCCCCTTTCTCCGGTCACCTTCTTTCTGGACTCTCCCTTCCCATGTCCTACTGACCCTCTCCTCTCTGAACCCTATAGCCCTATCTGGGCTGTTCTCTGGACATGCAATACAGAGCCTTCTATGACTTAATGTCTCCATGCCTCATCTCCCCCCTAGATTTTAAACTGGGTGAGGAGGGCCTGCATCTTGCAGTGACTCACACGCGGTAAGTGTCTACTAACTGCTCAATCGCCATTTTAGAATAAAGGAAAACGAGGCCTAGAGAAGAATCGAGGTCACACAGCGCCTCAGTGGCACAAAGGGGCTAGCCTACTATTAGCTGCCACTCCCCGGAGCCTGCCTGGTTTTTCTCAGGTCTCCAAGTTCTCTCCTCTTATTCCGAAAGGCTTGCTCTTGGCCTCTATACTCACCTACACAGGGAAATTCATTCACACACAACACACAGTTACAACTAACACTAGCTAGGAGAGATATCTCCAGAGAAAGAAAGGATCATGATACTTAAGAGGCTCCCTGGGGGCAATCCCTTCATCTTACAGCAAAGCAAAGGAAGGTTCCGAGATGACAAAGGTTGTTCTGCTTTTCCTTCTTGTTAAGTCCCACCCAGGGCTCTGGAGAGGCAGTGTGGGAGAACGGACTTGGATCCTGGAAGATCTGGATGAAAATCCTGCCTCAGACACTTCCTAGGTTTAGGATGTGAGCTACGTCACTCACTCTTTTCGTCTGGAAAATGAAGCTATCTTATGCCCTAAGATTACTGCAAGGATAAAATGTCTGGTGCTCTGGAATCCTTAAAGCACCATCGTGCCCTGCACCACGCCACCAAACCGACACCTCACAGAATCTTGAGGACATCCTCAGAAAATCGTAGCCAGAGGGGACTTCAGCACTCACCAGCCCAGCCCCTTCACTTTACAGGTGAGGCCCAGAAGGGTGAATCACACAACTGAGTGGCAGAGCCAGTGCCCAGGACCTAGGTTTCCTGCAGCCCAGCTCAGGGCTCTTCCCACTACACTGACTTCCCAGTCCTAGTTTCTCATCTTCCATGCTTTTTGACATGTGGTATGTACAGAACACCTCCACGTGGCTGTCCCCCAAACAACAAAAGCTTCACGTCCAAAGTGGAGGCCCCCTAAGCTGTTACCTCTTCTTAACCTCCCTGTCGGCATCAATGGCACCATTCTCCCCTGGGGCCCCATCTTTGGCTCGGCCCCGACAGCTGCTCCACAGTGAAGCGCTGCCAATTTCTCTCCTCCCTTGCTCATACCCAGCCCATCGTCGCCATCCTTGCAGCTGCACTCTCGAGCCGGATCACTTCACACCTGGCTGCCTGCAGCCCCCTTCTAGGGGGCCTCCCTGCCTTAGCCTCCAACGTTTCCACTCAGGTCACATTTTCCAGCCCTTGATCCCCCTGTGATGTGCTTGGCTTCTATGCAGGGCGGAGCCCAGAACTGGCCTCAGGACCAGAGTTTGGGTCTGGCTGGCGCTGAGTGGAGTGGATTCATTCCTGGCCCTGACGGGTTATCCCAGTGTTTAGACAGATCCCCAGTGAACACTAAACATACCGCCTCACTGCGAGCCAGCCTGTCTGTACATCCCGTGCATATGCGCTCTGTCTGTGAGGTGAGGTCCAGGGCAGGCTGCTGAAAAGAGCAGGGCCACCCTCTCCCCTCCCCCTTTCAGGGGCTTCCAGCCCTCCTACGAGGCATACTGGGAAAGCGAGGCCAGGACAGGCTTCCCTCCTCTTTCACTATACAATTCTTCTCTCTGAGCCATGCAAGAAGAGCACATCACGCTATCCTCCTCTTCTCCCTTTCCCTTTTAGCAGTATACACAAAGACAGACCAATGTAACAGCCTACCACAGGGACCTTCCTCACGAGTGCCCTCTAAATTGTCTAGTCCCATCTTCTCATTTCACAGAGGGGTCATGAGACCTGTCCAAGGTAGCACAGCCCCTAGGTCCCAGGGCCTACCACGCAAAGCAACGCTGTTGGGGCTGCTTTAATATACGTCCCCAAGCAGCCCCATTTATATCCACAATTTAAAACACTGAAGAAGCATAAAACTTAAATAATTAACAGCGACTAAGTGTTCAATTCCATTTTGCCACATCCCAAGATGAGCACTAGGTGGCGCCATAGAACACAGAGCCCTGGGCCGAGTCAGGAAAACTCATCTTCCTGAGTTCAAATCTGACCTCAAACACTTGCTAGCTGGGTGACCCTGGGCAAGTCAGTTAACCCTATTTGCCTCAAGTTTCCTCATCTGTAAAATGAGCTGGAAAAGGAAATAGCAAACCATTCCAGTATCTCTGCCAAGAAAACCCCAAAAGGGGTCAGGAAGAGTCGGACTGAAAAGAACTCAAGACCACTACACTGACCTACACTGGTTGTTTTGGGTGGGATCTACAGAGTCTGGCCCCACAGGAAAGCGTTTTGCCTTGTGTCAGAGTGCACTCAGGTGAGTGCAATGGAAAGGACACGGGGCTCAGAGCCAGCAGACCTGTGCTTCAGTCTTCTTGTCTGGCACTAAGGTGTTCCAAAATCTGCTACATTTCATTTCTCCCTAAAACACACACTACACTCAGTGGAACAACTATTATTCCCCACACACGGCTTAGGCTCTCCCAACTCTGCCTCTGCTCACATTATTCCCTATGTCTGGAAGGGCCTTTCTTTTGAGCTCAACTCAAAGCGCTATATAAGGCTGAAAAGACTCGTGCGGCCATATAAGGCATTTACTAAAGCGCTTAGGATATGCCAGGCACCGGATACAAATGCAAACAAACTAAGACAGTCCCTACCCTCAAGAACCTTACATCCTAATAAAGATTATATATCAAGGGGATCTAGAGAGTGGGGGAGGGGAGGGAAGGGGTGCTGTTGAAGAGGTAGAGAAAACCAGAGAGTCAAGCCTGGAGGGAAAGAAGAATGGTGGTCCAGGTACAGACCTCACCAACCAGGAAAGGGGCCTCATGCAGCAGTGATATCTCCAGGGCAGAAAGCCTACTGGTGAGGCAAGAAAATCCAGACAGTAATTAAGAGCCTAAGCTGGGGGGGGGGCTGTGATGTGTATCCCCCACCCCCCAAAGGAAGCCAGATAAAGGACTTCTCCATACCTACCCTAGACACCCCCTACCTCCCAAAAACTCAGAAGGCAAGTGACCCAAGTCCTTGCTCAATAGGAATCGACTGAAATATTCCCCAGAGGGGAACTGAAGCCACTAATGTTGTAACAATTAGTGGGAAGTTTGCCCTTATACTGAGCCTATATCGACCTCTGCAAAAGTTCTACTCACCTTTTCTAATTCTGCCCACTATGGTCTATTCCAATACTTTCAAGACTTAAAAAGAGTTTTGTTTTGTTAAACACAAGTCATACAGGACTCCAATGCATAAAGCAACAGGACTTTATTACGGAACATTTTAAATGACACAAGGGAAGAATCAAGGCTTAAAATGAGGCACCTGGGGTCCAAGGCTAATGATACAATGGGGTTGCAATCACCAGAGGGGAATGGATTGGATAAAACCAGTTTTCTGTTGCTAGACCTCAGGTGTGGCAGTCCTCAGGCCACAGCAGAGAAAGGGATGAGGGATTTCAGTGGTGGTCTTTTGGGGAGGCTGCCCTGGGATCTGGCACACCTAAGTTTTACTAAGCTCTCTGCTTCTCTTCCTAAGTGATGTGTGTTTGGGTTCTTGTCTCCTCTACACCAAGGGAGCTCACCAACATAGGCAAGGGCTAGGGCATGGACATTTTCCCATAGGCATGGAAGTCTCCAGAGGAGGGCAGGAGGAGCGAGTCAACAGCAGAAAGGGCCTGTCGTTAGCAAGCCTTTTCTGTCAGAGGAGTCCCAAAAGCACAGATTTAGAGCTGGAAGGAGCCTTAGTACAACCTCCCACGTTCCGAGGAGCAAACCAAGGCTCCAATAAGTAAAGTGAGCTGCCACAAGTCCCACAAACAACAAAGCAGAGCCAGGCCGTTAGGCCTAGGCCAGCATGCTTTCTATTAAACCACACTGCCTTCAGGATATCATCAGCGCCTTCCTGATGGATAAAGCAAACTTGTAAGATGATTCCAGGAAACTCAGATACTGCTCAGCTATGAGGTCGGTGTTCCAGTAATCCCTGACTCTCAGCGTTGGATAGGCCCTTGGAGGGCAGCCAGGCCAACCCTTATGGGAGCCCAAGGCCCCTCTATAACCTCCCTAAGAAGAGATCAATCCAGTCTCCACTTGGAGAGCTCCAATTATGAGGGAATTCAGCCCATTCCATTTGAGGATGGTTTGAATAATTCTTAAGCAGCCTCTTTTCCTAACAAGTCTACAACCTGCCCCCACTGCTCCAACTTCTGCCTTCTGAAGCCAAGTTCAACCTTCCATGTGACAATAATTTAAATACATGAAGATGGTTAGTGTCTATGTGTATGTGTGGGTGCACACATCTGGATGAGGGAAAGGATATATATGTGTGTGACACTGTGTGCACACATGTATAAGTGACAGTGTACAAATATGTGAGGAGCACTACTTTATGTCAAACCATCGGTAAACCTTTATTAAGCACATATGCCAGGCACTAAGCCCTGGGGATAGAAAAAGATGCAAAAGATAGTCCCTGGCCTCAAGGAGTTTGTAGTCTGGGGAGAGAGCATGCAAACAAATGTATACAAAGCAAGTACATACGGGATAAAGAGGAAATAATTAATAGAAGTACTAAAATTAAGGGTTGGGGAAGACTTGCAGTAAAAGATGGGATTTTAGTTGGGACTTAAAGGAAGCCAGGAAGGTCAGTAGGCGTAGCAGAGGAGGAAAAGCGTTCCAGGCAAGCGGGACAGCCAGAGAAAGTGCCTGGAGCTGAGAAATGGAGAGTCTTGCTCATGGCACAGCGGATCAAAGAGTACACACTGGGGAATAAAGTGTAAGAGGACTGAAAAGGCAGGAGGCAGCTAGGTCACGAAGGGCTTTGAATGTCAAACAGAGCATTTTGTATTTGATCCTGGAGGCAACAGGAAGGCTCCAGAGTTTACTGACAGGAGGGGGAGGATGATATGACTGGACCTGAGCTTTAAGAAAATCACTTTAGTGGCTGGATGGAGGATGGACTGGAGTGAGGAGGCTTGTGGCAGGCAGATCCAGCAGAAGGATATTGCAATACTTCAGGTCTGAGGTGATGAAGGCCTGCACCAGAGTGGTGGCTGGGTCAGAGGAGAGAAGGGGGTATGTTCGAGAGATGATTCAAAGGGGAAACTGACGGGCCAAGAAACTGGATATAGGAAGGAGGGGAGTCAGAGACAGTGAGGTGTCCAAGATGACTCTTAAGGACTGGGAGGACGGTACTGCCCTTGTAAAGGGCATGTAATGACAGGGAAGGTAGGACACAGGGGGGGGTTTAGGGAGAAAGATAATGAGGTCTGCTTTGGACACACTGAGTATACGATGTCTACCGGAATCCAGTTCAAGAATGTCTGAAAAGCAGCTGGAGATGTGAGACTGGAGGTCAGCAGAGAGAATGCGGAAAGACAGGCAGATTTGAGAATCATCAGCATAGAGACGTCATTAAATCCACAGGAGCCAATGAGATCACAAAGTGAAAGTGAGACTGTATATAGAGAGAGAAGAGGCCCCAGGACAGAACCCTGAGGGATGCCTATGGTTAGAGGGTGTGATCCGGAGGAGGACTGAGCAAAGGAGACAGAGGAGGAGCGGTCAGTCAGGTAGGAGGAGAACCAGGAGGGGCGGTGTTCTGAAAACCCAGAGAAGAGAGTATCAAAGAGGACTGTGATCAACAGTGTCAAAGGCTGTGGAGAGGTCAAGGAGAATAAGTACTTAATGAATGCTTCATCAGTCTGTCTCTATAGCAACAACAGCTACTATTTACACAGCACTTCAAGGTTTGCAAAGGGTTTTACAATTATTATCTTATTTGAGAAGCACAACCACCCTGGGAAGTAGGTGTTATTGTTATCCCTATTTTACCAATGAGAAAAGTGAGACACAAGTTAAGTGACTTGCCCAAGGTCATACTGCTAGTGTCTGAGGCAGGATTTGACCTCGGGTCTTCCTGATTCCAGGCCACATGGTGCATTATGGCACCCCCTAGCAGCAGCTGCTTCTTAATGCAGCTTAGGATTCTTTTATCTTTTTTTGGCTGCAGTTTGTTAATTCACACTGAATCTGTAGTCACTATAACCTCTCTATCAGGAGTTCTTACCCTTAGGTCCCCAAGGGTCTTGTGATTAAATTTCAAGGACCCATCAACTTTAGTGGCAAGAAAATTACATGCTGACTTTCACTAACTTTTGGTTTTCTTTGTAATTCTGTACATTTAAAATAATAAATTTACGTATTTAAAAATATCCTGAGAAGATCCATAGGCTTTAGCACCCTGCCAAATGGGTCCATGACACACATCAAAGTTAAACACCCCGCCCTACACCACTTTCAAACAAACTGTTGTCTAGCCACAACTCATCCCCATCTTGAAACTGTTAAACCTTTTACTTGGGGTCAGGAAATCAAGTTTACATTTGTCTCTATTAAATTTCATTTTGTAAGATTCAGCACAATGACCTAGCTGTATTTTTAATACATTGCTGTCCAATGTGTTTATGAGCTAACCCTCTCAGGTCTGTGTTACGTGCAAATCCGATAAATCTGAGTCATACCTTTATCCAAATCACTGATAAATATGTTAAACAGCACTGTGGCAAAGCTTGATTCCTGGGACACTATTGTATTAAAGACCTCTCTATTAGAGACTTTGAGCCATTAATGACCATTTTTCGGTTTAGTCATTCAAAGAGGTCCAAATCCACAATACCTTTACTATATGGTCTACATCTTTTAATCTTTCCCACAAGGACAGCAAGAGAAACTATCAAAGTGCTTTCTTGAAATCAAGTAATTTACGCCTATAGCAGGCCTGCACAACCTGCGGCCCATGGGTTGTGCAGGCCTAGTCTATAGTAAACCTCTGAGCTAACAGTCTGCTGCGGTATAAAAACAGAAATAAGTTTAGTTTGAGACGACTCGTTCTAAAGAAAGCCACACTATCTTACTGATTCTCCTCTCTCTTAAGTGCTCACAAACCATCCCTTTAATAACATCCTACAATTCTGCCAGGAATTGATTTCACAAGCCTAAAAAAACAAAGAGTAAAGATGTGCCTTTTTTTTTTCAGTCCTGTACCACTTTCATTTTTCAAAATTTTTCAAAAATCTCTTCTGGAAATTCAGCAATCGCACATGCCTACTCTTCTCTCAGGGCCCAAGGATGTAGTTTATTTTAAGCCTCACTCTGATCTCGCTGATTGAAAGGAAGAGTAGGATCTTGGTCTCAATGCCCTATTATAACTAGTTTTGGTCTAGCTTTTCCAGTTCAAATAACATTCTTTTTGGTAGGGAAAAAACCTGAAGCAAAATAAAAGTTTTATAGTTTTGTTTTGTTACCCACTATCATTCAATCCGTTCTAAGCGTATGCTATATCTCCATGGCTCTTTTGCTTCCATCTTTAGCATCTACTATCATTCCGAACTGAGCTTAAGCTTTAAACAGTTCTGATAACTTTTTCTTTGAGTTCTGAATTCTCTCCCTCCTTCCAGCTCCTCTCCCACCCACTGAGAAGCTTTATAACTTATATTTGTTTTTTGGTACTTGTCCTTGATTG
Source organism: Trichosurus vulpecula (assembly GCF_011100635.1). Taxonomy (NCBI): domain Eukaryota; kingdom Metazoa; phylum Chordata; class Mammalia; order Diprotodontia; family Phalangeridae; genus Trichosurus; species Trichosurus vulpecula. The sequence goes on from NC_050573.1 coordinate 72,455,178, forward strand.
GTCATCTATTATTGTTCTTATTCAGTCGTGTCCAATTCTCCATGACTCCATTTGGGGCTTTCTTGGGAAAGATAACTGGAGTGGTTTGCCATGTCCTTCTACAGCTCATTGTATAGATGAGGAAACTGAAGCAAACAGGGTTAAGTGACTCATCCAGGGTCACACAGCTAGTAAATTATTGGAGGCCCAATTTGAACTCAGGTCCTCCTGACTCAGGAGGTGCACTCTATTCACCTCAACATCTAGGTGCCCCATCATCTATTTATACAAACCCTTTTAAAAAATATCTGAATTGGTCAATGATTTCCCCATATCAGTCTCTTTAGGCAGCTGCCTATTTTCTTCCTTATTGGAATAGTTTTGTTTGTATCTATATCCCTTGTAGATTTTTTAGACCATAGGATGCTACTCAGGCTGCTCTCTGAAGACCATGCTTTGAAGCCTCCAGTTCAGGTCACACAATGCCTGGTTTTCCTTTTCTCCTCCAGCAAAAATTTTTAACATGGATCATTTTCCTTTTCTGGACACCAAGGTCACTGGTTAGAACTGGATTCAGAAAAATAGCTCCCTTGATTATTTCCACCATCTTTTGAAGAATTTAATCATTAAATCTATAACTTCTTAGTAGCTCTGCTTTTAGGAAAAAGAACTCTAGCAGATATCTTGGGTGACTGATCATATTATGTCTCCATGACAGTTTTATGGCCAGAAATCATCTAGCTTTCCTTTTGATCCACACGGTCTGTAGTATACTGATAACTCTTCTAATTCTGCCTTCACTGAACCTTCCTCCAAATATCCTCTACTATGCCTCACCTCTCTGGTGACTAGATTTCTCAAGTCAGTATGTAGTTCTAATACATAATCCTATCTAATTTCTTCAATTACTTTTAAGTGAGGCTTACCCTTCCAGAGCCATATGAAACCTAGGGCTATAGGTCTTATTCCACATCTCAGTGATTTCTGTAACAACAAATTTACCTCCCTGAATTAGATTTCCCTTTCATCTTGCTTGCTATCCAAACCCTGGAGCTTGTGCATTTATCTCCTGCAAGATCCCAAGAATAAATGTCACTTGACTTGCTAGCTCTATTCCTGGAGAGAATTGTTCATCTTCTCTTAATAATGTCCTCCCCCATAACGCTCTCACGCGACCCTAGCCCAGAAATTCACCTCACATACCTGTATGTATGGGACTTGGGACACAATAACCCCCCTGGAAGCCCCCTTACTCCCAGAAATGCCCATGCAAACGTCACCCCAGAGAAAGTCTTCATTTTCAGTGACTCCCAGGGGTCTCCCAATAACACCCCTGGGGGTTTCCCATTTCCAGCGGCTCAAATGCAGGTGGACAGAGGACCCTCAGGTGCACAAACCTAGATGCAGATCCATCCCCTCACTCCCAATGAGTTCCCCAGGGGATTTTCCACTCCTAATCCCTCCGTGGGGGAGGGACTCATTCCCATTAAAACACAGATACAGTGATTCCCCCTCCCCCCCCACTTCTCCCTGGGAAACCTTCATTGCCCCCTCCCCGTGATCTGGAAGCAGTGACCCCTGGAAGGGAGGAAAAAAAAAACCTCACCCCCCCATAACCCGGATGTAGTAACCCCAGAAGATTCCCCCCTCATTCCCCGACCTTCCCCTGGGGGGAGGCCCTTTCTTCCCACGACCCACAAGCAGTGGAACTCGTTTCTCCCCCCAGGCCTCACCAATAGCGGCACCCATCTTGGTGGTGACATAGGTCTTGCGGTGGCATTCTGTGCCATCGGGGGCGTCCCAGTATTCCTTCATCAGGTAAGACGCCATGATCACCCCCTCGTCCCGCCCCAAGGGCAGCTACTCCAAGTCCTGCAAGAGGCACGCATGCGCCAACGTCAGGCCGCTGTGAGGCTACGGAAAACAAATCTGCACAACTTTATTGAGAGCCTCTGCGAGAACACGGACAGCCTAGATCGGGGGCGGAGCCTGTATGAAGAGGGAGGAGTTGGCCCCAGGGGTGGAGCATTTTCAGAGTCAACGGATTGGCTGGAGTGGGAAGGGCTGGGATGAAGTGGGTGGGCATTCATTGAGCCAGAAGATGCCTGGTGAGCGAGGATTGGCTAAATTAGAGGGGCGGTATTGCCTGAAATAGCATAGGCAGGCCTGGCATGGTAGAGATGGATGAGCAGGGATTGGTCAGTGTTCGTAGGTGAGGATTGGTCGAGACGAATAGGCGGGGCCTGTCGAGGTGGTTAGGTGTGGATTGGCTCCAACAGGTCGAGTTGTGAGCGGTGATTGGTCTCTATGAGGGGGCGGGGCGGAGTCTCTGGGTCCGGCGGCGGTTTCCGGAGTAAGGTGAGGGGTCTGGCGGGGCCATGTCGGGCCCGTCCCCTGTGCAGATCCGAGAGGCGAACGCTCACCTGGCTGCCGTACACCGGCGGGCTGCGGAGCTGGAGGCGCGGCTCGGGGCGGCGGAGCGCACGGTGCGGGAGCAGGCGGAGAGTCTCATCCGCAAGGACGAGCAGTTGCGTGGGGCGCTCCGGGAGCTGGGCCGGGCCAAGGACCGGTGAGGGCCGGGAGCCGCGGCCCGAGAGGGTGGGGAGGAGGCTGGGAGAGGGTGGGGGTGGAGGGCTGGGAAGGGGTGGGCTGGGAGATCTGAGGTTGGGGGAGCTGGGCAGGGAACTGTTAGGAGGACCGGGAAGGGGAGTATTTGGGAGACTGAGGAGGGAATCATGAGAAGGGGTAGGAGTAGTATTGGGGAGGCTGTGAGGGGGAGTGTAGGGGACTGGGAGAAGTATTGGGGTGCGAGGGAGAAATTGTGGGGAACTGGGAAGGGGGAGTGATGGGACGACTGAGAGGGGGGCCTAGGGGAATAATGGGAGGATTCAGAGGAAGAAAACTGGAGACTGAGGGGGCTTGGGATAGTGAGGGAGGTTGTGGGAGTGATGGGAGGCTGCAGGAGTGATGGGGGCTCTGAAGGGGCTGGGGGTGGGAGAAATGAGTCTGTGAGAAAGGGGAGAAGTGAGCTGGGTATGGGGAGGAAGGACCAGGGGACTGAGCAAGAGTTTGTGAAGGAATAAGAGAATCCAGAGACCGCAAGGAGCTTGGGGGTAATGGGACAGTTGGGTCTTAAAAGACTGGAGAGGGGTCAGAAACATGAGGGACTGGATTGAAGGGTCCTGAAGACACTAAGAGGACTTGAAAGATTCCTAGAGAAAGTGGAGCATGGTATAATACTGAGAAGGAAGTGATGAGAGACTGAAGAGGGCTTAGAAGGGACTGGAAGAATACAGAGGAACTTGGGGACCAAGAGAGGGAGGGGAAAAGGAGGTCTGAGGGAAGTCAAGGGGATGAAGGAGTTTTTGAAAAGATTGGGGAGACTATTAGTTACTTAAGGGGACTGGGTAAGTACTTGTGATCTTGTCATTGTAAATTACAATTTACAAGTGTAGAATTGTCTGAGGTGTTTAAGTCTACAAACGTTTATGAAGTGACTTCTTTGTGCAAGGCAGCATCCATGTCATAGTGGAGAGAGGGCCAGCCTTGGTACAGGCAAGACCTGCAATCAAATCCTGTCTCTGATACCTCCTAGCTGAGTGAGCCTGGGAAATCATTTAACCTTGTAGTGGTCTAGGTAACTCTCTGAGGTTGTAAGCTGCTAACCTGCATTGGTAAAGGGAGTCCCCTCACCTGGGGCTTTGTTATCCTAATAAAGTTATGTCTGGTCTCTCTCCTTATCCGATGTGCAAGGCACTAGGAATAGCAGCACAGGCATAGGCCCCACTCTTAAGGACTAGAGGGGAAGACTTGGATGGCTAAGGTATAAGGGTGAATGGAATAACCATAAAGGAGAGGTCTGGACAAAATACCGTAAGAAATCTGAGGAAGGGGCGGGGGGAGGGTGGAAGAGGAGTGATGGTAGTCCAAAAAAGGCTTTTTGGAGGAAGTGGACCCTAAGGTGGTTCCTGTAGAAAGGCAATACTATACTAGGTAGAGATTGTTCAGTGTGTTGAATTAAACTGATGGGGGTGGGGGGGGGATGGGAGTAATATGATCAAAGTCTTGCAGACAGGAAAGAGCAAGATGAGAACTAGGAACAGGGATGAGAGTATTCTGCTTAGCTATGTCATACTGTGCAAAGGAGACTCCAGTGAAGTAAAGCTAGAAAGGTAGGTTGGGGCCAGGCTAGAGAGGGCCTCTAATGCAAGGCTGTAATGTTCTATGCTTTTATTTGGTGTGCAATTATTAAGATACAATGAGGAGCCCCTGGAAGTTTTTTTTTTTAAAATACAGGATAGAGTTTCAGGAAGTTTATTCAAGCAGCAGTCCATAAAAGCTGGATTGGAGAGAGAAGAACTGAACAGCACGGAGGCCAATTAGATTGGAAGGCAATAGTCTAGAACAGAGACGTCCCTAGGCCTCCTGGTTTCCAGACCAGGGCTCTCTTACCACATGGTGCTACTTCCCAGTGGGGGGTGCGTTAAGCCCCGGATGCCCAGCTTGTTCTTGGTCTGTGGTGAGGTCCTCATTTCTGTGGCCCTAGGGACAAGTTTCAGCAAGAAAGATTGCTTCCTGGGTGGGTTTTGGCCAGGGTTTCTTGGGAGGAGACAAAACAATGAATGTGAATAGCCTGAGTGTCAGAAGAGCAGTGTGGAGTAGCCAGAAAAGCGCAGGACTTGGGTTCAAGTCCTGGATCTAACAGTATGACTTTGGTCAAGTTACTATACTTCTCAGCCTCAGTTTTCTCATCTGTAAACTGGAGGTAATATTTATACTACCTACCTCATAGGGTTCTTGCTAGGAAGGCACTTTGCAAACCTTGAATCAGTATTGAAATGTGAATTGTCATTATTCCACTGGGTAAACAAGGAAAGGGGGTGAATTGTTTCAAGCCTGCCTAAAGGTTTACAGAGGACCTTATATAAAGTTTTTGATTTGATCCTTTGCTAGTTCAGCATCTGTCTTCTCCCCTCTGAACATGGATGTCCTCCAGGGTTTTGTTCTGGGTCCTCATCTCTCTTTTTCATTCTCCCCAGGTGATTTCATCAGCTCCACTAGGTCCAATTATCATCTCCATACAGGTAGATGACTCCTCAATTTAAATATCTAGTCCTAATTGGTCCTGAAGTCCAGTCCTGAGGCAGCAGCTGCCTGCTGCTTGTTTCTACCTCTGGACGTGCCTTTGGGCATCTCATACTCACCATGTCCAAAACAAAACTTGTGGTCTTGCCCCTGATCCCAACTTCCTCCGGTCTTCTCCATTTCTGTTGAGGATGCCACCATTCTTCCAGTCACTTAGGTTTATAGTGTCTGAGTCATCTTTGGCACATTTTTCCTCACACTCTATATATAAAATATGTCTTGTCATTTCTATCTTCATAACATTCCTCACATTGTTCCTTTTCTCTCTACTCACGCAACCAGAACCCTAGTTTGGGCCCTCATCAGCTCTCACTTGTACTAGGAAAGGAGGAAATAAGCATTTTAGTAAGCACCTACTATGTGCTGGGCACACTTGGGAGCACTTTACAAATACCGCATTTGATGCCCACAACAAACCTGTGAGTTAGGTGCCATTTTACAGTTGAGGAAAACAGGGCAGGTAGAGTTACGTGACTTCCCTAGGGCCACCCAGCTAAGTAAGTGTCTGAGGCTAAACCTGAACTCTGGTTTTCCTAAGCACTCCAGCCACTGGTCTTCTCATTATTCTGCCTACTTCCAGCCTCTCTGTTCTCCAGTGCATCTTTCACACAGCCGCTGAAGCAATATTCCTGAGTCACAGGTTTGACCATGAATATCCAGCCCCTGTGATCTTCAGTGACTCTGTTGCTTTTGGAAAAAATACAGTTTCCTCATTTGACATTTAAAGTCCTTCACCATCTGCCTCTAACCTACCTTTTGGACTTATTTCCTAGTATTCCCCTTCACATACATTACCTTCTGGCCACACTGCCAAATACTAGGTCTTCCTCAAACTCAGAGTCCCATCTTCTGCCTCTGTGCCTTTCTATCCTGTGGGCCACCCATCCCCCTATGCCTAGAATCCTCTACTTAGAATCCCGAGCAGCCTTTAGGGCTTCGCTTAGGCGCTGCCTCCTATGGAAAGCAAGCCTATCCTGTTCCCTCCTCCCATAGTTAGTACTTTCTCCCTTCTCAGATTTCCTTGTATACTTATTTTGTAAAAGTTGCATCCTTCCAGTAGGAGGTAAGCTCCTTGAGGACAGGGAAGATTCATTTTTACTTTTGTAATCCCAGATCTTAGCAATGTCTGACAGGGGTTTAATAAATGCTTGTTGAATTGAATGAGACCAAAAGATTTTTTGTTTGTTTGTTTGTTTGTTTTTTCCTGGTGTGCATCCCCGCCCCTGCGAAGAGAGATCGCAGATCTTCAGGAAAAGCTCTTTTCTTCAGAGGGGACTGTCCAGAAGCTTCTGACTGTGATTCAGGAGAAAGACGCCCTGATCGTGCAGCTGAAGCATCGCAGTGAGCTGTTGCACAAAATCTGCCAGCGTCGGCCCCTGCTGGACAGCCTGTTGGCCTACATGGCTGAAGGGGAGCAGCTTGGCCCTCTGGCTGGGTCAGGGCCGCCGAGTGCCAGCAGTTCCCCACTCCCTGATGGTGCACCCGAGACTGATGGACCTACCTGCCCACTCTCCAACAGTCAGGCCTTCTCTCTCAGTGAAGATGATCTAGATGACAAGGACTTGGACCAAACTATGTTTGGAACTACGGTGTGAGCTGTCCTGCCTCTTAGCCTCTCCCTTCCTCCAGGGGCTTCTTTCCAGTCCTTCTCCCTGTGGTGGTAGCCATTAAAACCTGAGGGATGAGGGTCCTCCAGGTCATCCCTCAGAGAAGCAATTCTGGGTCCGTTCCTGGCCCTGCCCCAGTGCGACACGGGACCTTGTAAACCCACCTGTCTTTCAGGAGAGGAGCCATGGTCTATAAAACTCTCCAGTTCTAGATTCAGGAACATAGTTTCCCCCTTCGCCCCCAGTCTCTCCTCTCCTTAAAAAGATTCCTCTCTGCAGGACCTTCAAACTCAGGGTGAATATAGACTAGCATCTCAACAAGGGAGGCACTGTCTTAGTAAGAGAGAAGTTTAAAGGAAAAACATAGCTTGACTCTGGGGGGCAGTTTCTCTAATTCCCAATTGGGCTTGGGAGCCAGGTGGTCCTGTTTGGTAGTAGAAGGGTTTCTGGGTATAACAGTACAGTGAAGGTTATTGATAGTGGACCTGACTTCTTGGGAGAACTGAGTCTCCAGTCAGTTAACACCATCCTGGAGAAACCCCAGACTTGGAAAAGGTAAAATCAACATGTAGTTGGAAAGGGTAGATAGATTGGCATTTCTGAAGATCACATTATTCCAGATCACTGAGGCTTAAAAGAAAAAACCCTGGGGCTCTTCTCCTTCCCCATTCCCTCTGCTAGCTTCCTGTTCCTGTTAGCAGCCTTGACAGTGATCCATACTTTGAAAACAGTGCCATCCCTAGAGGTAGCAGAGAAACTCCTCGAGGAATTAGAAGGAGTTTCTTATTTTGAATAATACAGTAGTGATCTGGGACGCAAAGGTTTGCTCATTTAATATGTAGCCTGTGTTCTAAGCCACTCACACTTTTCTATCAGCTTTAATAGGCAGTTTAAGTATATTTTAAAATACTCTTTTTCAAATACTACATTTGTTCTTGAGTTTTTAAAAATTCAAGTGGGAGTTGTTTTCCCAAGTGGCCCAACTAACCTCCATTCATATCAGATGGTTGGAAGGTTTGGCCAGGGCTTATACTTCTTCACCTTCTAATGTTGAGCCAGCTGGTTTCCTCAAGGCCTGTTACAGGGAAAACTTCTGGATAAGAAAACAGTGGTTTCCATGCTCTGCTGAATGATTCTCTGATGTCAGGTGATACTCAATGGAGCAGAATTCCAGCCTAAAAGAAGAATTCGAATCTTCATTTGGAGTTGATGGTACCAGGATTTGACCTGGACACCTCTTTAGAAGAGCACAGACTATGGAATACAGACTGGGTGGAAGCTCTATATGCAGCTCTATGTAGCCAACTAGAAATCCTTTTTTATATCTAATAGATGTCTATATTTTACATGTCTGTTTTCTATGGGGTTATTCTCAAACCGAGCTGTTAAAGGGAAAGTTCACCACTTGAGGATAAACATTTCACTTTTTATAAAAGCAAGTAAAAGGAGAAAGTCTTGCCCCTTTGTTTCCTTAATTCTCTGATCGAAGCATGCAGGGCCTCCTCACATCTGCCCTGGCTTTGCACACAGTGGGCCAGGGGAGGTCACAGAGGGCTGTCAGGGGTCAACTAAACGGAACAGGGGTCAGCTAACTCAGGGAATTCCATTTCTGTTCCTCAGAGCCTCCATCCAACAAATAGCGTAGGTAGATAGAACAAAGGCCCGTGCATCCTGCTGCCTGTGCCTCTGCCTGTCCTGCACAGGGGGTCCATTGTGCTAGTGGGCAGCAAGGCTTCAATTCAGAGCTAGAAGAACCTTAGAGATCACCTAGCCTAACCCTTCTATTTGACAGAAGAAGTAGGCCCAGAGAGGGCAAATAACATGCCTAAAGTCACACAACTAGCAAGTGAGAGAGCAAGAATTTGAACCTACGTTGCCTGCCTCTGAGTCCACTGTTGTTTCTTTTGGGACACAGTTTCTCAGTGGTCTGATCTCTCTTCCTACCCCACCCGACCTGTATTTGTGTAGGATGTTGTGACAGTGCCTTTTTAGCTAACAATGCTAGCTCTGTAAGAGAAGAATGTCCCTGTTTTCTGCTCTAGGAGAATGGGAGGGAGGTGGGGACCTCTAATTTTGTTGAGGTTTCTGGTGCCTGCCCTCTGGCACTTGTAACAAGGGGAGGCAGGACTCATGAGAGTAAACCAAATGAGGTAACTCCCTTGCCATGAATAGGGAGGGGGCAGAACTGGGCTATCCTATTCCTTTTCTGTCAGCTGGCCTAGCTTGTATCGGGGCCCCCTAAGAGGGAGCTGATGCTGGAGCATCCATCTTCAACTTCCTCCAAGTCCCTGGTGGGCGAGGGGGTGAGGAGAGATCTAGGCTAAGTTCCTGATGGGTGGGGTGTTAGGGTGGGGAAGGGACCTGTTTATCTCAGAAAACTTTTCCTTAGTCTTCCCCTGCCTCCTTAAAGGATTCTGAGGCCTGGCCCACTGCTGACAGTCTGATGCCACTGCCACTCCATATGGTGTTTAAGTGCCATTGTCCAGCCTCTCTTTAACAGTTTGGGAAACTGAGTCCAGTTCTAATGGTCATTGTAACACAGTGTAGTCATCAGCAGGGCAGGGAACTGGACCCAGATCCTTCCTCTGACTCCAAATCCAGCATTCTTTTCTCTAAACCATATGTTAGTTGACTGATTCCTAAGCCCAGGGAGGATGCCCCACCTCCTCCCATATACTTCCTGGTCACACAATCATGCCACCTGCCTGAAATCACAGGATCTCTGTGCCTGTTAGGGGAGGTATTTGTCCTTCCTCTCCCCCTTCAGATTCAGTGTTCCAATTGCAACGGCTCATTCACAGGGTCTGGGATTTAGAGTCAACAGGGAGTTTTTAAAGAGCATTTCACCAAATGCATCCATTCTACAAAACAGGGAACTGAGGCCCAGAGCACAGAAGTGTCTTCCAGGGCAGGCATTCGGAGCCAAGTTCCTACCTCTAATTTGGGACTCAAACAGAGGTCTCTGAAATCCTAGCCTTATCTCTCTCCTCCAGATCATCCCTACCTGGCACTGTGACACTGAGCCCAGGGCCAACTAAATAAATGATGTAGATCCTTCAGGGAAAAGGCAGGCAGGGCCGAAGTTGGTATTTTGTAGGGGCCTGGTCTGCAGCCACTTCGTACCTTCTTAGAACTTGGGGTAGATGCCTGTCCCGCTGCCGAGCCCAGCCCCCATCAATGTCCCCAGAGCCTGGGATAACAGTTGCTAGCTCCAGGCATAAGGCCCTAGGTGCCGAGAGGGTTACAGCTGGGAGGGTTATGACTCCTCCCAGCCCCAGTGGACACTTGGTCCCTTAGCAACGTGGCCTGCCAGCTAGGACGCTGATTTCTGGTGCTGGGGCAGAACTCTGTAGAAGCCCAGAGGAAACTTCCAGGCCAGCACAATCTGAAGAAAGGTGAGTGGGAGGTATTGGGGGGCAAAGGGAGGGAGGTACCTCCACTACCTGGGCAAAGGATTGGTCAGAGTTTACATTTTTTGGAATTCTCAGCTTTGTGAAAGCAGTTATTTGTATTGCCCTCCTGTGAGCAATCCTACGCCCCCTCCCAAGAATCCTGGCACCTATCCAGGCTCTCGGAGAGTGGCCCTAACACTTAGAAGATTCCTGGTACTGAGCTGACCCATACTGCCCCCTCCCATCCAAGCCTGATTCAAAGCTGTACAGCTTTGGGCTCTCAGGTTACAATGAGGTAGGCCTGAAAGCTTGGGCCTCTGTACTCTGTAGGGTAAGGGAGGAGCCAGAAGGGCTGCCAGCCATCTGACTCCTGGGATTACGGGTAAGGAAACAGGGTACAGGCTCTGCATGGAGGAGCTAAAGGGAGAAAGGCTCGTGAACTCTTTTTCCCTCATTTACAAGGGTATGTTGATGTAGGTGTGTTGTAGCAAACAAAGCTCTGAAGGAGGCAGGAGCCAGGATGAAGGAGGACACGGTGTATGGGAGGGGATAGTGGTCCCTCAGTTTACTCTGTTCAAGGAAGGGGTTTGGAGGGTTACAGAGTGCCATCATGATGACAAGAACTAGCATGAGGGAAACTCGGGGGTGTGTGTGGGGGGGGGGTGGTGGTTACAAAGTGACATCATGATGACAGGAACTGGCATGAAGGAGACCCAGGGGTGTGTGAAGAGGGTCGCACTCCTTCCACAGGGGTTGGTTTTTCTTTCAGTTCACTCACTATGGAGGCCACCAATGCCATTGAGAAACTTCGAGCAAAGTGCCTAGAACGTGGGGCATCTGGTATCAAAGGCCTGGCCAGGTAATTCTCCTCCCCCCGAAACTTCTGGTTGGGTCCCACCCAGGTCCATCCTACCCTGCAGCCAGCTACCTCTCTATTCCTCAACCCACCAGGTTTTTTCGTCGACTGGATGCCAACAGGAGTCGGGCTTTAGATGCCGATGAACTTCATCGGGGGCTGGAGGAGATAGGGCTGGCGCTGGAGGCTGGTGAGGCTGAGCTTATTTGCAAGCATTGGGACCGTGATGGCAATGGGACCTTAGACCTGGAGGAGTTTCTTCGAGCCCTACGGGTGAGGATACTTGCTCCCCTTAGGCATAACCCTTCCAGAAAAGGGAGCTTCCCTGCACCCTGGTGAACCACCTAAATGTAGACTCAACAGGCATTGCTGTGCCAAGCAAGCACTGGGTTCAGTTCTGGGGAGACAAAGACATAAAACAAAAAATCCTTGCCCTCAAGGGGCTTATGTTCTATTGGGGAAACACATTAACAGAAAAGTCAATACAAAGTCTATACAAATTATATACATGGTAATTTGGGAAGGCTGGAAGTGGCCTTGAACTAATATTTGGAGGGGGAAAAAAAGACCCAACCAGGCATTCTGGGAGGAGGAGGAGGTGAGAAGGGAGTACCTTCCAAGAAGGGAGCCTAGCCCACACAAAAGCAGGAGATGGAATGTTATAAGCAGATTGGTGGGTTTGGCTTCAGGGAGGACACGAAGGTGAGGAGGTTGGACCAGGTTGTGAAATACTTTAAATACCAAACAGGAATCTGTAATTTATCCTAACGGCAATAAAGAACTGACTGAAGGTGTTTAAGGAGGGGAGGGATCCAGCGACCTTGCTTAGGTAGCTGTGAGGAAGATGGACTGGAGAAGGAGGTCTAGAAGCAGGCAGGACATTTAGGAAGCTAAGTTAATGAGGGTCTGAGTCAGAGGAGGGGGTACAGATGCCAACTAGGTAGGGTGAGGGAGATTAGGGAGTCAAAGGTTGTGAGGTTGAGAACTGAGAGGATAGTGTCACCCTGAAAAGAAATAGAAAGTTTAGAAGGCTGGAATTTTGGGGAAAGATTTTATTGTTTGGGACATGCTGAGTTGGAGTCATGGGTCATCCAGGTGGATATATCTAATGTGGGACCAGAGGATGCCATTCTAACTCCCTTCTATGAAGGAACCAAACACGAGGTCTTTCCCCACAGATACTGGGACATTCCCCCTCCAAGAGTCCCACAACCTCCCCCCCACTCTTCAACTGAGAGGAAAATGACACACATAAGGGGGAAGTAACTTGCTAAGGCCACAAAGAGGCAAAGAAAGGTCTGAGACCAGACTTTCTTGCTGTCATCATTCCATTGCTTGCCACCTTCTATAGTAACCCACAAATTCTCAGACAACTGAGATCTTTCCATAGGTTCCTGCTTCCCCTCCCCCCTGGACCACATCCTTAATTATTTTGCTTTTTCCCCTCACCCCCAGCCACCCATGTCTAAGGCCCGGAAGGATGTCATTTCAGCTGCCTTTGCCAAGTTGGACAGAAGTGGAGATGGCGTGGTGACTGTGGATGACCTTCGGGGCATTTACAATGGTCGGAAACACCCCAAATTTCAGAGTGGCGAGTGGACAGAGGATGACGTGTTCCGGAACTTCTTGGACAACTTTGATGCTGGCGACAAGGATGGGCAGGTAGCCAGGCCTCCCTCCCACCTCCTTGCCCCTGGTCTGGCCCCTTGGCTTCATGCACATGTTGGTCAGTTCATCATCAAGTTTCTCTGTTCTCTAGGAGTTAGAAGAGCTTAAAAGAATGAAAACTTCAGGGGATCCAAAGGATCATGTAGTTCAGGGGTTCTTCACCTGGGCTTTAGGAACTTTGTTTTTAATTCTGAAAGCTGTATTTCAACACAACTGGTTTCCTTGGTAATCCTATGTATTTTATTTTTTATTCATTTAAAAACATTATTCTGAGAAAGGGTCCCTAAGGTTCACCAAGCTGCCAAGGAGGTCCATCACACAAAAAAAGGTGAAGATGCCCCGATTCTAGTCCAACCTCCTCTCTTTAAAAGGAGGGATCTAAGGCCCTTTTATTCCAGGGTGTGCAGCTAGTAAGCAGGGCCAGGATTCCAAGCCAGTCTTCCTGACCCCAAAGCAGGTGCTCTTCGCACCACATTGTATGGCCTTGCTTCTTGGTGTCTGAACACCTTCCCCTTCCACACTGAAGGGGACGTGGCAGGATGGGCAAGAACAGGACAGGCTAGGGATGGCAGACTCCTTCTGTTCCTCTGCAGGTCACTGCGGCGGAGTTCCTGGACTACTACAGTGGCCTGAGTGCTTCTGTGGACACAGATGAAGAGTTTGTGGCTATGATGACCAGTGCCTGGCAACTGTGACCAATGCTTCCCAGACCCAAGGGAAGGAACCAGAAGCCCAGCCCTTGACTAGGCTAGAGCCATTCTCCCCTGCCCTCCCCCACCCCAAACCAGTTCATCTTTCTCTGCCTCAGCTTAACCACCTCCACCCCCAGCCTACTCCTTGATTCAGGATTTTGGGAAAGCTTTAGTATCACCAAATTTGGAGTCAGAGGAAATAGATTCAAATGCTGATTCTACCTCTTTCTGACCCATTTGGATGTGGGTAAAGTCCCTTCCCTCCACTGGGCCTTTGGTGCAGTGGTGGAAGGGAACTCAGAGACCACCTAGTCCAATCTCTCCCTTCCACAGATGAAGTGATTGACCTGGGGTGGTCATTCAGGCCTTCTACACCCCACAGACCTCTCTGGCTTATCTCCAAGACTCCTTCCTCCCCTAAAATCCAGTCCTCCTAAAGCTATTCAAGAAGTAGAAAGGGTGGGTTCTCAATTTGCCCTGAAACTGGTTATCAATAGTCCCCTCACTCCATAAGGGGTTTCCCCCCGTGCTTCTGATACTCCACTGCTTCCCCCTCCAATCTCCTGGGCATGCATGAGAGACCCATGCAAGCCTCCTATCCAGACCCAGTACTCATCACTGGCCCTCCCATCCCTGCCCCCATCTCACAAGGAGGTTGGCACAGGCTGTGGCCCTCTAGGCAGCTTGGCTTGTTTGGCCTGGGAAACTACCCTTCCCCCTCTTCTCCAAATCTGCCCCCTTGTACCCGCTTTTCAAATGAAATCCATGCTCCCTGCTGGCCTCTCAACTTTGTTGCCTTGTTGTTCATTATTAAACAGATGGGAGGCAGGAGACTGTAGGTAGGGGAGGTACATGAACCTATCTAAGAGTATTTGGAGAGGTGTTCTAGGGAAGAGGTAAAATTGGCTTTCCTTGGTTACAAAGGACAGAACTAGGTGCAGCAACAAATGCAAGGTAAAGGGAGGCAGTTCTCAGCTTGACAAAAGTAAAAAACTCCTGATACAAGTAGTTCCAAAGCAGAATGTCCTCCTCCCACCCCCACTGAGATTTTTAAGCAGAAACTGGATGGTGCCTGGTTGGAAATATAGGTGGGCTACAGAGGGGGAATTCCTACTTGGACACAGATTGGATAAGATGAATTCTTTTCCTTCCTTACTCTGAGGTTGTGAGATGGCATCTCCTGGGCACTCCATTCTCTCAGAACATTTGCTTCCCCTCCAGCTCCCACCTTCAGAGAAAGCTCTAGGTTAAGGGTGCCACTGAGCCTGGGTGGGTAAAGTGGGATAGGGGTGGCAAAGGCCCCTCCCCTTGGCTGGCAGAGGATGGAAGATGGGTTGGAATCCCTTATCTGCTATCACCACTTCTATGACCTTGGATGAGTCATTTTAACCTTTAAGTTTTTCCATCTCTAATGAACGAGGGACTAAATCTCTATGATCCTGCTCAAAGGTACTTGGTGGGAGTGCAGTGGCATGGGTACTGGATGGGGTGGGAGGGGAGTTATCACTTTAAGATACTAGAGGACACTAAGAAGGCAACAAGGGAATTGAGAGGAAGATGTTCAGCATTTAACCTGCTCAGGTAGGAGTTGTAGGTCCATGAAAGGGCGTCGCTTGAAAAATGACAAAAGACTTTGAATGCCGAGTGCTAGTTCTGCTGTGTGAAGCCTGCAGCACAGACAGCAGGAAAAGCATTATCCCTGGAGTTAAGAGGAATGGGATGCAGAGGGTGCCTCTTAAGCTCATCCACTGCCCATATGCTCTTGACCAAGTTAGGTCTTCAGTTTGCTCTTCTATGAAATGAGAGGGGATGGCCCTTCAGGCTTCTTCCAGCTCTGGGTCTAGGATTCACAATCCTAAGTCACAATCTCTTAGAGTTCTGTTTCATCCAAATCCAAATTCTAGGATTAGGACTAGAGCAAGAGCCTAACACCTGCTGGGAGGGGGAAGACTCTTTGGACAGTATGCTTGAGCAAGGTGAGGCTGTC
Source organism: Trichosurus vulpecula (assembly GCF_011100635.1). NCBI lineage: Eukaryota > Metazoa > Chordata > Mammalia > Diprotodontia > Phalangeridae > Trichosurus > Trichosurus vulpecula. Next base: position 72,470,504 of record NC_050573.1, read on the forward strand.
AGGCTAACCTGGATTCTCCTAAGAGAACGCATGAAGAGGCAGCATGACCTCTCTCCTAAGAGGGAATGCTTTTAATTCAAGAATGATGACCATTCCCCAAAACTGTCCTAGAGCTACAGTGTTAGAGATGGAAGGGAGCCCTTCCCGCCTTTCTCTTTTCAGATGAGGAAACAAAGGTGGGACATGGCTGTCACGTTTTAGCTCCAGGATGACTCCAAGTTGAAAGCCTTCCTCCTACTTGGGGAGGAGTGACCACAGCTGAAGAGCCAAGGTCCAGACTTTTAAGACAGGAAAGAACAGGAGAGAATTACAGGCCTACGAATCAATGACCAGGTTATCCCTGACCTGTCTGGCCCTGGGCCTGTGTCTCTGTTTTATTTAGTTTAACCCCCTTCAATGTGCAAACTCAGAATCAGACTGTCAGAGCTAGAAGGGGGTTTAGCTGATCTTTGTCTGCACTCTTGATTTTATTGTTGAGAAATACCTGGAAAGTCGAGAGGCTGTTATGAGGTCCCTACAAGGTCTCTGAACCTCATCCTGGTCAGGTTGAGAATGTTATTTTAGCTTCCCTCAGAAAAACTTAACTTCTAATCTTGTGTGGCAAAGAGCACAAGGCAGCAGACCCAAGTTTTTGTTAAAAGTTTTAATGTAATTCCCAAATACATTTCATATGACAATCTTACATAAATCTTCCAAAACACATGGGCATTATCTGGTTTTACCTGTCACTAGTTTTCTAAGGCTGAAAGCAGGAAGTGTAATAAAGTTTAGCTCTGGCCTATGTCTCTCATTGGATGGGGCTTCAAGATAATTCTGGGCCAAATTCACACAGTTTCTTGTATGGGCTGCAGTGGAATCTGTCATATCCCCCCCCAACTCCCTCCTTCACTATTCAGAAAGAATTCTGCAAGGCCCTGACATGAAGCTGCATGTTCCCACTCAGCAGATGACAAGTTCGAATGACCCTAACAGTGGGTGAGATCTGTGTGGGAGTACAGCTGGATCTTTCCAACATGACCCAAGACTTGCTGGTCCCATCTTCTCTCTGGGCTTTGGCCAAGTCAGTGTGAGACCATTTGGGTTGGGGAGGGTGAGGCAACAGCACCAAGCTCACTTGCAGAGTGTGAGGACCCTGGACCTGTGAGTTTTGTCATCCAAGGAGGGCTTTAACTAATCTGAAAATGTGTTTAAATGTCCTGATATCAAGGCAGCGCTGGCAAAGAGAAGGGGAGGAAAAGAATAAGCCCAGAAGATAACGAAGTTATTTGTCAGCAGCCCAGGTCTGATGGCACCGCTGGGATGTTGCCCTCCCAGAAAAACTGCTAAAAACAGTCCCAGGATGAGAGTAGTCAAAAGCAAAAGAAAATCCTAGATGGAGAGGACTTCTGTTCCCACTACTGTGGGAAGGCCCAGGAAGAATGTCCTATTTGTGGTGGGCACCAAGAACTCAAGTCAAATCCAGTTGTGTTAAGAGGAACTGCAGATTTGCTTATAACTCCCCAAACTCTAGGGATACATCAGGATTATATCCTGTAAACCAAACTCTTTCTTGATGCTGGTCAATAGCTGTTCTCTCCCTGGCACAGTGGGGGTGATTCTGGGGGGTTATCTCTAGGTTGCGCCATAGGTAGGAAGGACATGTGAAGCTGATATGGTATGGGGTCAAGTGAACAGGCCAAGGCTGAGCAATTCCCCTCCCTTCATCTTGCCCATATCGGAAGACTAAGCTGGAGAAACAGTCCCTTTCCCCTCTGGTTAGTGAACTGGGAAGGAGCCCAGCCTCTTTAGCATCCTAATCTCAGCTGTTCCCATGGTGGTGTTCATGCAAATAGGAATTATCAGGAGAAAAGGAGTCACTGTATCAAAATAGCAAAGGGGGAAAGAAAAAAAAAATTTAAAGAACTCCAAAGATGCTAGCTCCATGACTGGCCCCGCTGTTGGAAAGACACATTACTTTTGGGAGGCTAACAGGTGTTCCCCACTAGCTGTTGTTACTGGGCAACCTAGGGGCATCTATCTGTGAGCTTGCACCTGGCCAGAACAAAACTGACTAAGCAAAAGGTATATAACACCTATTATATAGAGTGGCTTAGCTCTCCCTTAAATAGTAACAGAAAAGTACAAAACAATAGAGCTTCACTTTCTCAACACACAAGAGCATCTTATTAAAAACTAAAAAAAAAAAAAATTTCAAAACCAACAAAAAAAATAAACCTTTTAAAAAAAGGATCAGCACAATAGAAACCCCCAAAACAATACTGGATACGGGAGGGGAAAAAGGAGTTAATGAAACACCCACTGGGCCCTTCAATGCTGCCTAGGGGCTTGGACCTGGACAACAGGGGCCAGTGGAAAGAGTGGGGCCCTGAGGCTGGCTGGATTGCCCTTGTGGTAAGATGGACAAGATGCAAAATACTCAGCCTGTCCACTATCCAAGGAGCCCAAACTTGGGAGGTGGAGCAGTTTGAGGGTGATGATTTAGGGGAATAGAAATTGCTCAGTGTTGCTTCCCTGCAGCTGGGCAGAGGCTCTGAGAGTTAGGTGGTAACGAGGGAAGGAGGACAGACAGTCCCAAGAAGCCCTAGGGTTCCTGCAAAATGAGTTTCCAGAAGCCGGGGCCACATGAGCTACTGAAGAAACGGAATCCTCAGGTCCCGAGAAGGGGTTGTGTGACAAGTCAATATGCCATTTCAATGAAAAGAGGGAGAAGGAAGGTTATTTTTCTGCTCATCAATATGATGAGCTTTCATGTCCCAAACCACATTCAGGCAGTTTTCTTAGTCTGCTTTGTGTGGAATCTACTGATCCAGACCAAAGAAACGAACAAACAGAACAGGGATGCATGGTTCCTAAGTCCTGGAGCCGCCAACACTGCCTGGAACGATCGAGGCGCCTGCCGGGGAGGGGGGGTGGACAAGCAGCAGCCTTGCAAGCAGATGAGCTTCCAGCTGCTATGTGCTCCCGACCGTCTGCCCATCCCCTTCATCACCGGTGCCTGAAAGCAAAGCACAGGGAGGCACCTCACTCATCCTCCATGAACAAAGTCCCACAGATCCTTTCACATAGGTTATTTGGGAGTAAAACTGGGACGAGGACCTGCTCATCTCAGAGCAAAAAGTCTCTGGGAATTTTTTTTTTTTATCATGTCCCTCATCTGGCTATTTTTCTAGTGAAACCTTCATCTTGTATTTGGGAAAGAAGCCAAATACCACAGATCTGACCAGCAGCTCCCTCCGGGTCAAATAATCCTGAGCCATGGTTAAAGCCTATATGCCTTCTGGGGGCTACAAGAAAACAACTCTAAAGCACCAGAAAGAAGCACATCTCCCTGATCTCACAAGAACTGTCAACTCAGCATTTTAAAGGGAGAGACCTAAGTTCAAATGTCATCTCTTTCACTTGCTACCTGTGTGGCTCTGGGTAAGTCATTTGATCTTTCTGAACCTCAGTGCTCTCATATGTAAAATGAGGAAAATAATAAAAATATTACATAACTCAAAGTGTTATGAGGCTCTCATAAAATAATGTATATAAAGGGCTTTGGCAATTTTAATGGAGCTATACAAATGTCAGTTATTCATACTGTTATTATGAAGATATTCACAAATGACTGATTCATAATGGGCTGTAGTTAGGGATGTGTGGCAATGTCCTCTATCAGCCCTAATCCTGGTCTGGAAGGATCACAGCTTCTCAAGTACTTTTGTGTGAAGTGAAGAAAAGGAAGCTTTAAGTTTAAAGGCTTTGGATGACATCATTGCAGGCCCCACATAACTATCTTAAAGCTATGGCTCTAGTTCATTCCTTTAAAATTTTTTTTTGGTTACATTTTAAGTTCTGAATCCCTGCCTCCCTCCCCCACACTGGAGAAGGCCGCAATTTTTGCACGCACATCATACTATGCATATTTCTATTACTCAGTTCTTTGTCTGGAGGTGAATAGCATCTTCTTTCATAAATCCTTTGTTGATCTGAATATTTAACACTCAAAATAGCTTAGTCATTCAGTTATTCTTCGAACAATATTGCTGTTACTATATACAATGTCCAGTCCATTTTTTCTGGGTAATTTAATCATTTAATCATTTTATTAATAAGCCCAGCAAGTTATTAATAAAAGGATGGTCATTTGACTATCTCTCTTTACCTGTCTAATCTTAAGGGTCACACCTGATAAGAGTGTCTCCAGCAACGTCTATGACACCAATATCCTTTTCTCAAAATGAAGGAAAGGGTGTAGGTAGCTATTTTTATGGGATGGAAAGGCTCTAACCCCTCTCAAGGCCAAGCCCTGACAATCAGTAGCATTTGATCCTGGTTAAAATGCTTTGTCTGGGGTAGGGGAAGAGGGAGGAAGAGAGGACAGGAGTGAGAAACTAACCCATTAAGTGTGGAGGTTAGTTCTTAGAATGTAGTATGACAGAGAGAAGGACAGGAGGACACAAAGTGTATCTAGAAATTGCTGACATTCAAAGTTCATTGCCGGGATATCCCTTGCTTGCCCTGTTTCTATCTCTCTCAATAGATTTTGCCAGATTTCTAGGGTAGTCTCAGACAAAAAAAAACACTGAAGAACTCTTGCACTAGACCATGAACTCCAAGAGGACAGGGACTCGGTCACAGTTATGCCAAAGGCCTCCATCAGTGCATAGCACAGGGTGCTACGGCCTCTCTGCAGCCTTTGACATTGTCCATCACACTCCTCTCTAGGTTTCATGACCCTGCTATCTCTGGTTCTCCTACTGTCTGACTGTTCCTTTTCAGTCTCATCTGCTCTTCATCTCTGTCCTAGGCCTTCTTTCTTCTCCCACTCCATCATTTTGCTTAGTGATCTCATCAGCCCCCTCAGATTCAATTAACACCTCTATGCATGATTCTCAGATCTACTTATCCAGCCTCTAGGCTCACATCTCCAACTACCTTATATTAGACATCTTGAATTGGTATCTCATAGATACTTTAAACTCAAACGTCCAAAACTGAACTCATTAATTTTCCCCCCCAACCTCCCCCACCTCTTTTGTCCCTATCCCTCTTCAGGATATGTCTTCCTGATCACCTAAGGTTCAAAACCTGGGCATCATTATCAACCCCTCATTCTTACTACCCCTCCCCTCCCTCCATCTTCTCCCTTGCCAAGTCCTGTCCATTACATCGCTGCAACATTTCTCCTATAAGTCCCCTTCACTCCTCTGACACTGCTACAAGCACTCATTACCTTATGCTTCAACTACTGCTGTAACATTTCAGTTGGTCTCCTTTCCTCAATGTTCTCCCCACTCCGGTCTATCAGTGATCTTCCTAAAGCACAGTTTTGATCATGTTCCCACCATATCTCTCTCCCACAAATCAATTCCACTGGCTCCCCATTACCTCCAGATTCAAACGTAAAATCCTCCATTTGGATTTTTCTTCCTCCCTTCTTACACTTTCCTCCCTTCACACTCCTTCTATTATCCAGTGACGGCACCACCTCCCAGCTCTGTGTCTTTTTGCCAGCTGCCATGCCTAGAATGCTCCCCCTCCACGTCTCCAGCTCCAGACATCTCGGTCTTCCTCAGCTAAAATCCCACTTTCTGCAAAAGGTCCTTCCCAGTCGCCCTCAATGCCAATGCCTTCCCTATGAGATCACCAGCATTTTACTCTATCTTGTATTTTATGAAGCTCCTTGAGGGCAGGGACTGTTTTTGCTGTTCTCTGTATCCCCAGTGCTGAGTACTAGGCCTGGCACACAGGAGGTGCTTAATAAATGCCTGCTGACTTGACTTATGTGCACAGTTGGTCTGCAATGTTTAACTGTATCCTATATATCCCTTTCTGATCCTGGACTATTAACTTAGAGCTGGGACAGCCTGGGGCAGAGTCCTCACCCCCTCCAGTGGATGCAGAAGGAGCCAGAACATCATCATCACTGTCTTCCTCATTTGACTGTGTCACTTCAGGCTCTGGAGCCAGGATCTTGGTCTCCTGTTCTTGCTCTATCCTGCTCCGTAAAGCTAAGATCCGATGATGCAGCGCTGCATACAGCTGTCCTGTATCTTTGGAGCTGGCCTGCAAAGACAAAGGGCAGTTACACAGAGAGAATAGGCTGGGAGTGGGGGAAAAGCAGGAGGAGAGACAAAAGACCCATGCCCAAAAGGCCCAGGTGCAGCTATAAACTTGTGAGACTTTCCTTCTTTCTGTTTCAGGGTTCTTCAAATTGAAGGAGTGGGAGGTCAGATTAGAAAGTCCAAAGGTAGTAAAAACACTGACATGTAAGAAGAGGCAGCAAAGACTGAGGGGCAGTGAGAGTCATTTCAAAAAAGACAAACAACCAGTTCAGAGAAGAAATTTTGTATTTTGTCTTGCTGGGAAAAAGGACATAAATAAAGGTGTGAAAAAAGCCACCTGGGAGCCAGAAAACCTGGATTCAGTCAAATCTGCCAATTAAAAGCCAAGTCTGGACCTTCCCTGTTTGGACCTCCATTTCCTCATGTATAAAATGAGGGAGCTCAATTAGAGAATCTCCAAGGTTCCTTCTGGCTCTAAATCCTATGACTCCAATCACCTAAATGCCTTGCTCACCAAGGTCAGCACAAGAGATGGCCCTGATTCACCTCCTCAGAGAGGTGAGTGGACTGAGGAGTCTGCACAGTGGCTGCTCCTCCATTTCTACTCCACTACTTGACAGCAAGAGCTGAGGGGGAGCGTGGGAAGCAACCTCTATCTACTTAACACCAACAGTCCAAGACATGCTCCAGTGACACCAGTCCTACCAAAGGCTATCTGCCCATCTTAGGAATGCCTCATGGAAAGATGCATTGTTATTTCCTCTTGTAGTAAATCAAGATTGTTCTGCCTGGTTTATAAGGGTTCAAGAGTGTGCCCTATGCTCTTTTTAACTTGCTCCCCAGCCAGCTCTCTTCTACTCTGGTTTTCCTTGCTGTCCTCAATACCAGTCAAGATCACTGCTGCCTTAACTTGGTTACTGTCCTTGACTAGGAGACATGGGTAAAAATCCTATCTATACACAAATGTGAGTAGTTATCTAAATTCCAGCTATTCTTTGAGGCTCAGCTCAATGTTCCACTTTATCTGTGAAATCTACCTTGACCAGCCAAACCCTTGCTGATCTTTCTTTTAAGTTCTGACAATCCTTACAGCTGCTGCCACTCAATTTAAACGCAGCCCTGAATTTTACTGTGTTTCGTAATGTTCCCTATCTGGGAGTCTGGTGTCCCTCTTCGATCTTCATAGGCAGGAGGGAGACTCCTTCCTTGTGTCTCTTTCCTCCCATTCCTTCCCGCTCCTCCACCTGCTGTGCCAGGTACAGGCTAAGCACACAGCTGGTGCTCAGAAGTGCTGACTGCTTGACCTGTTTCAGTTCTCTCTCCATACATGTACAACTCAAAGCCCACCCTAGATGTGGTCAAAGGCAATGTGAATAACACGCCCATTTGATTTTAAGACAGAAATGAACTGCCTCTTGCTGCTTCCAGAACCCACCGAGATCAGGAACACTTTGACTCCTTGATCCTCAGTGTCCATGGCTGTGATTCGGATGCTCTTCTCGCTGGCTTTGTCAATCTGCATCTGTGCCCACAGTTTGGTGTTGAGGATGAGTCGCAGGCTTCCCTGGGTCCGCATGACTGAAAGCAACAAAACCATGAATGTCAGTCAGAAAAGAGGTGAGCTACAGCATGTCTGCCCAAAGAGAGAAGACTCAATACAGACATGCACGAATCCCAATAATCCTTTCAAGGCACCTGAGCTAGCCATTTTATGATTAAGCTAATCCTCCAGAGGCTGGGAGGGGGGTTGGAGAAGGTTGGAGAGGACACAGACTCATTCTTTCTCCCGGATGAGGTGGGGGCTAAGGAGCAGGCATGATACTCAGGATATCGAGGAGGTGCTCAGGGCTTGCCTCTGAGCATTGCTTACCTAGTCGGGACTGTAACGTCCCATCATCTGTTGATGCCATGTCATTAAGTCTGAGTAGTCCTCTGCCTCTTTCCACCCAAGACTGTGATGTTTTGTCAAACACAAACAACTTGCACTGGATCTGTAACACAGAGAAACACTCTTGTTCACTTAAGGTGGCAGAGACAATTTTCTAAAGCATGCTAGAGATTCCTTGGGGTTTCCTGACCAATGTTTAGTCATAGGATCTCAGAGGGGCCAGGTCAGGCTTCTCCTTTAACACCTGAGAGAACCTGAGGACTCCTGGGCTAGGGCCTGGAAGATATTTCCCCCCAGGCATGTAGCCAAATGACATAAAGCATGCCACATGGCCAAACTAGCTCCTGAAGTCATAAGACTGCCACTTTTCATAAAAAAAGCTCAATCAGGACACTTTGGGCAGCTGCTCCCGTTGCCAACCCCACCTTAAGATGGGACATCCTGACTGGTCAAAGCTGCTTCTGGCCCAGTCCCCACCTTACCTGTAACACATTGCTCTCTGCCTCTTCCCCGGTGATCACTTCCACCTTTTCTAGTAAACACTTCCTGGCTGTGGCCTTGGTGTAGGCGGCTGCTGACTCTGCCAGTGATTCTGAAACATTATTAGCTAAACAACATTTTCCATGTTTGTTTGGAAAGGGGACCATTTATCCATCACAAAAACACACACAAAAGAGAATCAGCTTGATCATCTGGGCCCACTTTTAAAGTGTGGCAAAGTAGTGGACAGTCAGAAGAAGAGTGACCTAGGCCTCGTGAAAGAGGTATGAAATTAGGGTGCTATGAGAAACACTTCTTTCTTTTACAAAACAACTGACATATTTTTGACATAACAGATCCCTCCTAAGAAACCCCTAAACATACACCTCTACAACTGTGCATCCCTGAAAAGTTTTATTGACTGTCAAGTTAATAAGTAGGATATATCCACTACTTCTGATGGGGTGCATCAATAATGGCCACTGTGTTTGGTAACAGGAGCTTCTCTTCTTGTTAAGTGGGAGATAAGAAATATTTGGTTAAAAAACTGAAAGAGACTGTATAGATTATTTAGTTAAATGTTCCAATTTTACAGAGAAAGAAACTGAGGTCCAGAGATCATGAAATGATCTAAGGTCAGAGAGCTAACAAGCAGTAGTAGAAGAGACCTCAATAAAGAGGCCCCTGAAATGCACAGAACTTCTTTAATTGCGGTGCAAGGTGAAAAATAATTCTTCAGATAAAGAAGAGATGGAACACCAGGTTATTGCCAATTTTCACTAGGTATTGGCTATGTGGCTGGGCCTGGACCAGCCCTGAAGGTTACAAAAACGACTAACTCACTTTGAATGCAGTACATATGGTATTTATTATCCAACATAAGTCATGACAGCAGACTGGTCATTTTCAGATACGGTAACAAAGTATATTTTGCAAAGTTTCACAACTTCTACCCTTGAAGGCTCAGACATCTGGGCCTTCTGAACAAACTGTAGGTGGTCTATTGTTTTGCCTGTATCATTATAATTCCTTCAGTAATTTTAAATTCTGTCAGTAAAACCAGCCAATCTCTAACTGCTCCTGCACAAGATGTTCATGGTTTACCTTTCTCAGGGGTAGCTTCTAGGGAGGAGGATTCTGAGCCAGATTCAGCAGCAGTGCTGTCCTTGTTGGCATCTGTACTAGATTCGCTAGATTTTGGTGGACTCTGCAGGAGGTAAGTGACACATGAGTTGAAATCATTGTAAAGAAGAAAGCTTCTAAGGTGAGGATGATAGCCACTTAGGATCTACAAATCTTATCTCCCCTTGCTTCTTACTTCTTTCACAAAGGGTTGGAGTATCTGCCACTGTCTGACTAAATTGGGGAAACCTGACACTGTAAGGACTGGCATCTCTGGGTTCAACCTGTCCATGTACATCCCACCCCAGAAGCTGCACATTAGATTTCTTAACAGGAATTTCCTTTTAGGCACTTTGGTTTAAGCAGGATGGGAATGGAAACTATTCCATTGTCTCTGTTCTGGTTTCTCCTTTACTTTTTTTCTAAACTCCTTGGGTTTAATGCAAATATCCTTATTAGATAGCAGTGCTAAGACTCTTAAGAGACTGATTTTGGTGGAAGGAAATGCAGGTAAGTTATTTACTATCTTTAATATATTCTAAAATGTGTTACAGATCTCTGTGCTAGACTCTCCTTGGAAATGAAGTTACAATCTAAGATATAGAATCAAATCTAAGCTCTTGTTAACAGAATCACAGAATCTGAGAGTTGGAAGGGACCTCAACAGCAATCTAGTTCAACTAATACCTGGAAAGAACACCTATGACAAATTCAATGACTGTTTGTCCAATCTCTGCTTGAAGACCTCCCCTGAGGGGAAACTATAACCTCCAGGCAGCCCATGTCACTGCTGGAAAAGTAGCTGTTACAAAGTTTTTCCAGACATTAAACCTAACTCTGCCTCTTTGCAACTTCCACCCACTGCCCCTAATTCTGCCCTCCAAGGCCAAACAGAACAAATATCATCTTTTTTTCCAGATGACAACACATTCAGTATTTGCATAAAGCAGATTACTCCTCGCCCCTGCATCTTTTCTACTCTAGCCAATACCTCCTATGAGTTCAAGGCCATTTAGAATTCTGACTTTTTCTGTATGCACTCCAACTTTATCAATCTACTTCTTAATTTGTGGCTTCTAGGACTGAACACGAGACTATCACTTGGGGTCTGACGGGGGCAGAATACAGACAAAACTATTATCTCTTTATGTTTAAAAGCTGTTAAAGCAAACCAAGATCATTATAGCTATTTTGGCAGCAACATTACATTGCAGATGCATACTGACTTTGCAGTCCACTGCAATTTCATACTTTTTAGACAATTTAATTTTATATTTATCCTAATTGAATTTCATCTTACTTGATTCAATCTAACATTTTATCCTGTCCAGATTTTTTTGGACCTTGACTCTATTTTCCAGTTTCTTAGCTATCCTATACTACACTCATTAATCTAGCCCACAGCTAACTTTTCCATAAGAATGGTGTGAGATACTTTAACCATCCTTATGGTATTTCTCTTATCTACTAGCTTAATATCCCTGACAGAAAAGGAAATAAGGTTGATCTGATTCTTCAGTGAAGCCATGTGTCTTATTTGTGATCACTGCCTCCTTTTCTAGACATCAGCTAACTATCCCTTTAGTGAACTGCTCTGGAACTGAAGTCATGCTTGGGAAACTAAAATTTCCAAACTCTTTTTCCTTCTCTTTGACAACTGGGTCCCCCTTTTTCCAATCTTTTGGTTCTTCTCCTGTTTTCCAGATATTACTCCTGCCTGGGTTCAGCCATTCCATTCACCAGTTCTTTTAATACTCAAAAAATGCTACACATCTAGGCCAGGTGCTTGATTTCTTTAATGACAAAGAGAAACCAAGAGCTCTCAAACCAATGCCCAATGCCCAGTAACAAGAGATTGATAAGTTTACTGAGAAGGATGCTAAGAAATGATCGTTATTTACCTGTACCTCAGGGTCTACATCCTGACAACGAGAACTCCCATGTTCTGAAGTCTCAAAGCTCTAACCACTTAAACGTTAGAGGCCATTTTTTTTACCTTACTCTCTGTTCCCCTGCCTTACTATGAGAGATAAGATTTTGCTTTTAATAACTTGAGACTTCATATTATTTGATCTAATAGGATACTTAAAGCATCAGTGCACCATGAAATGTTAGGGCTAGAAAGGATCTTACAGGTCATCTAGTATAAATTGCTAATTTTATAGGGAAAGAAACCAAGAGTTAAGTTGAAGAAAAGATTTTCCCAAAGACACAAGAGTGGTCATGATGTTTCATACAATGATCATTCTATCATGCCACTGTGCCCCATTAATACCATATATCTGTGATTACAAATGGAAGGAAACTATTAAAGAATAATTTTCTCCATATCATAAAAGCCTCTCTTGTTGTGCCTGCCCTTTCCAGGAAAAGACCTGCCACCTATAACAATAACAGTTCTTTAAGGTTCTGGAGAATGCCAGTGTTACTATCTCCATATTCAGGGGGATGGGAGAGAGGAAGCTGACCTTCACAAAGGTGAAGTAGTAATAAGTGGCAAACTGAGATGAGGAGGGTATTTGCTCAAGGTCATACATTCAAGCAAATGTCAGAAATGGGATTTGAATTCAAGTTCCCAAGGCTAGAATTCTGTCCACTATACAACGTCCAACTTTATAGTAATGAGTGGTGCAACAGCATCAGATGAGTAAGGAAAACATAAAATCTTTACCTAAATTTTATCAAGATCAGGTTCAATGGTGGCTTAGAGTCATATGCCTAGAGATGAGAATTAAACCCATTGGGGGCGGGGAGGCTGCGACAAGGAAGAGGAGAAAGAAATAACTCACCAACACCCTTTCACTCATGTTCTGTCCAAACACAAACTTGTTGCTGGAGGCATCAGCATTATTTGTTGAGTTCTCTAAACTGAAGAGAAAGGCTATTATTAATGAGGCTAAATGAAATACTACAGTATTAATCTGATGCATTCTCAAAGAACATGTGAACAGACAAGAGGACACACACGAAAGTGGACATTAATACCCTGCTTAGGGTTTACAAAGCACATTACGTAAAATACCTCATTTGTTCTTATCAACAGCCTTGTAAGGTGGGTACAAGATGCATTATTACTCCCATTTTACAGATGAGAAAACAGGCTCAGAGAAGGTAGGACACTGTGAGAGGTAATATTCAAACCCAGTTTCAGTGTCCTTTCCCCTATGCAATGCAGCCCCCCACCCCCATGCCACTTGCTGGCCTTCGAGCCTATAAACAACAGGCAACACCTTCTACCTTGGCTCTTGGCATGTATCCAGGAAGGTCCTATTTCTCATTTAGTCTTTATCCAGTCCAGCAAGCATTTACTGTGTACTTACTCTGGGGAAAGCACTCTGCACAAAGCACTCTACTGGGGATTACAAGAGCAACAATAACTAACATTTATTTAACACTTTAAAGTACCCTATGAAGTAGGTGCTACTATTACCCTCATTTACTTTTTTTTAAAAAATGTATTCAAAGTTTTGAGGTCTAAATTCTATCTCTCTCCCCTCTCTGAGATGGTAAGCAATCAGATATAGGTTATACATATGCAAATATTTCCATAATACTAATTTTGTACAAGAAGACTTGAATAAAAGAAAAAAATGAAAGTGAAAAATAGCATGACTCAGTGTATTCAAACAATATCAATTCTTTCTCTGAAGGCGGATAGTATGCTTCATCATCAATCCTTTGAGATTGTCTTAGATCAATGTAGTGCTGAGAATAGCTGTCATTCACAGTTCTTTATCAAACAGTATCATTGTTACAGTGGACAATGTTCTCCTGGTTTTGTTCAGTTCATTATGCATCAGTTCATGTAAGTCTTTCTAGGTTTTTCTGAAACCATCCTGTTTGTAATTTCTTACAGCACATAATATTCCATTACAATCATATGCAACAGCTTGTTTAGCCATTCCCCAATTGATGGGCATCCATCCCTTTGATTTCCAAGTCTTACCCAGCACAAAAGAGCGGCTACAAACATTTTTGCACAAATAGGTCCTTTTCTCTTTTTTTGGATATCTTTGGGATATAGACCTAGTAGTAGTACTGCTGGATCAAAGGGTATGCACAGTTTTATAGCCTTTTGGGTATAGTTTTAAATTGCTCTCCAGAATGGTTGGATCAGTTCACAATCCCACCAACAGTGCATTAGTGATCCAGTTTTCCCATATCCCTTCCAACATTCAGCATCTTCCTTTTTTGTCATATTAGCTAATCTGACAGTTGTTACCTTAGAGTTGTTTTAATTTGCATTTCTCTGATCAATAGTGATTTAGAGCATTTTTTCATAACTATAGATAGTTTTGATTTGTCTGAAAACTACCTGTTCATATCCTTTGACCACTCGTAAATAAGGGATTGACTAGTATTTTTGTAAATGTGACTCAGTCCTCTATATATTTGAGAAATGAGGCATTTATCAGATACTTGTTGCAAATTCCACACACCTCCCCCGTTTTCTGCTTTCCTTATAATTTTGGTTGCATTGGTTTTATTTGTGCAAAAACTTTTTTATATAATCAAAATGATATATTTTAACTTATCTTGGTATATGGTCTATGCATGTTTGTTGCTCTATGTCTAGTTTCTGCCATACTGTTTTCCAGTTTCCCCAGAAGTTTCTGTCCAATGAGTTTCTGTTTCAAAAGCTTGGATCTTTGGGTTTATCATTTAGACTACTACAGCCACTTACTATAATTTGTACCTGATCTATTCCACTGATCTACCATTCTATTTTTCAGCCAGTACCAGATTGCTTTCTGATAATTACCACTTTATAATACAGTTTGAGATCTGGTATGGCTAGACTACCTTCTTGCACATTTTCCCCCCACTGATTCCCTTGATATCCCTGAGCTTTTGTTCTTCCAGATGAATGATATTTTTTTAACCCTGTAAAATAAATTGATAGTTTGACTGGCATGGCACTGAATAAATAATTTGGGTAGAATTGTCATTTTTATTATATTGGTTCAGCCTACCCATAAGCATTTAATATTTCTCCAGTGGTTTAGATCTGACTTTGTGTGAAAAGTATTTTATAGTTGTGTTCATATAGCCCCTGGGTTTGTCTTGGCAAGTAGACTCCCAGGTATTTTATACTACAACTAAAACAACTACAGTTGTTTTAAATGGAATTTTTCTTTCTATCTTTTGCTGCTAGATTTTGTTGGTAACATACAGGAATGCTGATGATTTATATAGGTTGACTATGTATTGTGCAAAATTATTTGTATTATGCTAAAATTGTTTATAATTTCAAGTAGTTTTTTAGTTGATTCTCTAGGATTTTCTACATATATCATCTGCAAAGAATGATAGTTTTGTTTCCACATTACCTATTCTAATTCCTTTAATCTCGTTTTTTTCTCATTGCTATAGCAAACATTTCTAGTACAATATTAAATAAGATGGGCATCCTTACTTCACCCCTTATTGTATTGGAAAGGCTACTAGCTTATCCCCATTACAGATGTTTGCTGATGGCTTTAGATAAATATTACTTATATTAAGGATAGCTCCATTTATTCCTATGCTGTCTAGTGTTTTTAATAGGAATGGGTGCTGTATTTTATCAAAGGTTTTTTCTGCGTTTATTGAAATAATTATATTATTTTTGATGGCTTTGTTATTGATGTGGTCAACTATGCATATAGTCTTCCTAATACTGAACCAGCCCTGAATCCCTGGTATAAATCCCACCTTGTCAAAGTGTATGATCCTTATGGATATATTACTGTAATCTCTTGGCTAGTATTTTAAATTTTTTGCATCAATATTCATTAGGGAAATTGGTCTAATATTCTTTCTCTGTTTTGGCTCTCCCTGGTTTTGGTTATCAGCAACATATATGTTATAAAAGAATTTGGGAAGACTCTGCTTACTTTTTCCAAATAGTTTATATAGTATTGGGATTTACTGTTCTTTGAATATTTGGTAGAATTCACTTGTGAATCCATTTGGTCCTGGGGATTTTTTTCTTAGGAAGTTCACTGATGGCTTTTTCTAAGATTGGGTTAAATATTTTATTTCTTCTGTTAATTTGGGCAATTTATATTTTTGTAGATATTCATCCATTTTATTTAGATTGTCATATTTATTGGCATTTAATTGGGCAAAACAGCTCCTAACAATTGTCTTAATTTCCTCTTCATTGGTGGTGAGGTCACCCCTTACATTTTTGATACTAGTAATTTGGTTTTCTTCCTTCTTTTTAAAAATCAAATTAACCAATGGTTTATCTTTTTTATTGATGCTTTTCCCCCCTGACAAAACCAATTTCTAGTTTTATTAGTTCAATGGTTTTCTTACTTTCAATACTTTATTAAATCTTTCCTTTGATTTTCAGGATTTCCAATCTGGTGTTTAACTGGGGATTTTTGACTTGTTCTTTTTCTAGTCTTTTTTTTAGTTGCATGCCCAATTCATTGATCTGCTTTTTCTCTGTTTTACTGATGTAAGCAATTAGAGATACACATTATCCCCTAAGTACTGCTTTGGCAGCATCCCATAAATTTTGGTATGTTGTTTCATTGTTGTCCTTTGCCTTAATAAAATTATCGGTTGTTGCTATGATTTGTTCTTTGATCCACTTATTTTTTAGGATTATTCAATTTCTAATTAAATCAAAATCTCTCTTTCCATTATGCATTATTGAATGTAATTTTTATTGCATTATGATCTGAATTAAAGATGCAAGTGGCTATTTCTACATTTGGTTGCGAGGTTTTTATGTCCTAACACATGGTCAATTTTTTGTGTAGGTGCCATGTACTGCTGAGAAAAAGGTATATTCCTTTCTATTCTCATTCAGTTTTCTCCAGAGATCTATCATATCTAACTTTTTCAGAGCTTTATTTGCCTCCTTAAACTCTTATTTTTTGGTTAGATTTATCTAGTTGTAAGAGGGGAAAGTTGAGGTGCCCCACTAGTATAATTTTACTGTATAATTCATTCAACTTCCTCTTCAAAAATTTAGACACTACATTTGGTGCATATGTTTAGTATTGATATGACTTCATTATCCATGGTATCTTTCAGCAAGATATAGTTGCCCTATCTCTTTTAATAAGATCTATTTTTGCTTTTGTTTTGTTTGAGATCATGATTGCTACCTCTGCCTTCTTTGCTTCAGCCGAAGCATAATCAATTCTGCTTCAGCTCCTTACCTTTACCCTGTATCTCTCTTCTTCAAATGTGTTTCTCGTAAACCACACATTGTAGCATTCTGGTTTTTAATCCATTCCGCTGATTCCGTTTTATGGATGAGTTCATCCCATTCACATTTGTAGTTATGATAACTGTGTACTTTCCTCTATGTTATTTTTCCCTTGTTTATGCCTCTTTCTCTCTTACTCCCCACCTTTTTCCTCCCAAAAAATAAGTGTTTTATTTCTGATCATTGCCTTCCCCAATCTACCCTCCCTTTTACCAGTTCTCCCTCTCCCTTCTATCATCCCCATCCCTTCTTACTTCTTTAAAAGGTAACATAGATTTCTGTATCCAACTAAGTGTATGTGTTATTCCCTCTTTGAGCCAATTTTAATAAGTCTGACCTTTGCCCATCACCCCCTCATCTTCCTTTCCATTATATCTTTCATGCCTCTTTTATGTGAGATAATTTACCCCATTCAATCTCCCCCCTCCTTCTTCTAGTGCAATTTTCTTTCTCACCCTTTGATTTTGCTTTTTGGGGTATCATCCCATCAAAGTCACCTTATATCTAAAACCTCTGCCTATAAATATTCCTTCTAATTGCTTTTACAGCAATAAAGTTCTTAATAGTTATAAATATTATCTTGTCATATAGAAATATAAACAGTTTAACCTTATTGAATTTCTTATATTTTCTCTTTCAGTTTTACCTTTTTATGTTTCCCTTGAGTCTTGTATTTGGAAGTTAAATTTTTTATCCAGCTCTGTTCTTTTAATTAGGAATGCTTGAAAGTCCTCTATTTCATTAAATATACCTTTCCCTCCTTGAAAGATCATAATCAGTTTTGCTGGGTGGTTGATTCTTGCTTGTAATCTTAACTTCTGTGCCTTCCAGTATATCATATTCCAAGCTCTCCAGTTCTTTAATGTGGAAGCAAGCCAAATCTCATGTAATCCTGACTATAGCTCCACAATATTTGAATTGCTTCTTTATGACTGCTTGCAGTACTTTCTCCTTGATCTTCACAGATCAAGCTATTTAGTTATGATATTCTTGGGAGTTTTCATTCTGGAATCTTTCAGGAGTTGACCAGTGGATTCTTTCAATTTCTGTTTTGCCTTCTGGTTCTAAAATATCAGTGCAATTTTTTTTTTAAAACAATTTCTTATAAGATGTTGTCCAGGCTTTTTTTTTTTTTTTAAATTATGGCTTTCAGGTAGTCCAATAATTTTCAAATTATCTCTCCTGGATCTATTTTCTAGGTCAGTTACTGTCAAATAAGAAATTTCACATTTTCTTTTTGATTTTGTTTTATTGTATCTTGATGTCTCATAGTCATTGGCTTCCACTTGCTCAATTCTAATTTTTAAGGAATCATTTTCTTCAGTGAGCTTTTTTACTTCCTTTTCCATTTGGCCAATTCCATTTTTTAGGGAGTTTTTTCCCTTGGTAAATTTTTGTTTATCTTTCCCCATACTGTAGACTCTTTTTTTTCAAGATTCTCTTGCATTACTCTAATTTCTTTTCCCATTTTTATTTCTACTTCTCTAATTCGCTTTTTAAAATCAATTTTTGTTTATCTTTCCCCATACTGTAGACTCTTTTTTTTCAAGATTCTCTTGCATTACTCTAATTTCTTTTCCCATTTTTATTTCTACTTCTCTAATTCGCTTTTTAAAATCTTTTTTAAGGTCTTTCAGTAATTCTTTTTGGGCCTGAGGCAAAATTACATTTTTCTTTGAGGCTTCAGATGTAGCCATTTCAACACTATTGTCCTCTTCTAAGTTTATGCCTTGATCCTCATCTCCCTGTCACCATATTAACTTTCTATAGTCTAAGGGTTTTTTTGGTTGTTTTTCTGGGGGGTTTGTTTTGTGTTTTTTTGCAGGGGTGTCTTGGTGTTTTTAAGTGAATTGGTTTCTGGTCCCTCACTGTCCCAAGCTTTTTGTGCTGGGGCTCTGGGTCTTACTGTTGGCTTTCACTGGAGAGTAGGTTACTCATTCTGTCTCTTACTAGGGGTGTGAAGCCTCCCTGTTGGTTTCCTCTGAGTGTGGGGTTTAACTGCTGGCCAGGGGTAGGGCCTTTCTGCTGGGTTGCCATTGTAACAGTCTTTCTGGAGACTGGAGCTAGAGGAAGTTTGCTCCACAGGTAGGGCCCTGCTGCTGGGTTGCTATGGAAAGGGTCTTTCTGCTGGGAGGCTCCAGGGGTGGGGTCTTGCTGCTGGCCAGCCCTAGGGAGGGGCTTCGCTACTGGTTGGCAATGGGGTCAAGGCCTCTGGTGGCTTGTGCTGGGATGTGGGGTGACTCACGTGGGGCCTCACTATGCTTCACAGACTGCTCACCTGCCTAACGGGCTGAAGCCTTGCTTCAGGACCCCTGCTATGAGGCTGCCTGCTAGCTGCTGCTCTTGGACTTCAACCCCTTCCCACCCCAGTGAAACAGATCTTTTTTTTGCCAGACTGGTAAGCTGCTTCCCTGATCCTAGATCAATTTTGAGGCAGTTTTCTAGTTGTTTGGAGGGCTTCAGAGGGTTCCTTCCTCACTCTGCCATCTGGGCAATGAAAGGCCTGTTAGAGATGGCTCTGGAGGCTGAAAAGGAACTAGGGAGCCCCAACAAGTGGAGGTAAGGAGGAACAACATTCCAGCCACAGTATATGTAGAGGTGGAAGACAGGATGCTATGGATAGGGACTAGAAAGGAATTTGTTTCAGAATAAGAGTACATAAGCAGGAAAAATATGAAATAAGTCTGGAAGAAATGTGTAGGGCTTTAAATGCCAGACTTAAAAGAGTTTCATTTTTATCCCAAAGGCAACAAGGACCCATAAAATCTTCTTAAGCAGCAAAGTGTCATGGTCAGAGCTGTCCTTTAAGAATATCAATTTGGGGGCTGTAAGGGATGAATTAGAGAGGGCAGAGAGTAGTAGCATGGAGAATGATCAGGAGGCAGAGGATGATGGTTTTTAACTAGGATAGTTGCTATGTGAGTGAAGAAGGAATAGATGTGAGAGATGTTATGGAGATAGAATTAATAAAACTTGGCAACTCAATGGATTTGAAAATTAAGAGTAAAAAGAAAAATGCAGGATAACTCAGCCTAGGTGAACTTGAGTGACTTAAAGGATGGTGCTGTCCTCAAAAGAAATATGTAAAACTTAGGATTTTGTGGCATGGATAACAAGCTCTACTTTTGGCACACTGAATGTGAGATGCTTATAAGAAAGACAGGTGGAGATGTCCAGCAAGAAAATGATGTGGGGTCTGGAGTTCAAAACAGAGATGATGTATGGACATGCAGATTTTAAAGTCATGCATAAAGATGATAACTAAATATCTGAGGTTTCTCTCTTAGCAGAGCAAAAAGTATGGAGTGGCCAGTCTCTGTCCAAACACTTCTCCCGGGTCTTGAAAACTGGGATCTTAAAATGCAGAAGTGAGGAAGAAATAAATTCTATGTCCAGGGCACAGACAGCCAACATAAAGGAGAAAAGACCACAAATGGTCTATCCACATGAGCAACAAACAAGAAAATCACTTTGGACAGAGTAGAGTACATGAAGGGAATAACGTATAATAAAGATGGCAAGCTTGTAAAGGACTTTAACCTGGTTAGAGTTGTGAATTACGAATATCACTTGGTATAGGTACTGTCTTTACTAACATAGCTCAAAACCCCTTCAGAACATAGTAGCCAGTCTTCATGAGTTGTCATCATATCAGCGATTAACATCTCCCTGTACCTAGTTCTGTACCAGTTGTCCTTGGCTCTTTCTTGATTTCATTTCTATCTGGTGTGACCTATCAAAGCTTATGTTTTAATGGCATACCCCTTCTTCAAGAGTCTATGTTCATCTCCAACCCATACTGAAGTGCTATAGCAAAGCTTTAGATGTGTGAAAGTACAAGTCAGACCCCTCACTGAACTGGCAAAAAGATTTTTTTCTCCTCTTAAGAGTTCACATAGCAAGTGGGAGGACGTAATCAAAAGCAAACACTTTTGAAAAGGGACAGGGTCAAGGGAGAAAACTGAATAAAGGGGGACAGAATAGGATGGAAGGAAATATAGTTAGCCTTTTACAATATGAGCATGGTGGAAGTGTTTTACATAATGATACATGTGTGATCTATGTTGAATTGATTGCCTTCCTAGGGAGGGTGGGTGGGAAGGGAAGAGGAGAGAGAATTTGGAACTCAAAGTTTTAAAAGCAGATGCTTAAAAAAATAGTTGTTTTTTGCATACAGCTGGGAAACAAGATAGATAGGGAATGGGGCATAGAAATCTATCCTGTCCTACAAGAAAGTAAGGGGAAAGGCGATGGGGGGTAGTGGGGTGAAAGAAGGGACGGCTGACTGGGGAACGAGGCAATCAGAATATATGCCATTGTAGAATGGGGGGGAGGGTAGAAATGGGGAGAAAATTTGTAACTTAAAATCTTGTGGAAATCAATGTTGAAAACTAAAATATTAAATAAAAATGATAAAATTTTTAAAAAAGCAAGGATTGAAAAATAAAAAATAAAAAAGGGTTCACATAGCAGTTTATTTTGTATCTCTCTGATCCAACTGGCAAGTATTATTTCATATATGTGTCACCGAACATAGATTTGGAGGTGAAAGGAACTATAGAAGGTACCTTAGTCCAAACTCCTCATTTGAAAAATAAAGAAACTTGAGACCCAGAGAGGTAAACTCATTTGGACCAGGTCCTCTGACTTCAGCTCCAGTACTCACTCCACTCTAAGACACCGCATCCTCTACTCCCCTCATAGATGGAACAAGTGGTAGTGAAGCTATAGAGGACTTTTCATCTTAAATCAGAAGACCTGGGTTCAAATCTCGGATCTGCCACTTAATACCTGGGTACTTTGGGTAAATGACTTCATTTCTCTAGGACTCACTTTCCAAGCAATAAAGGAGTAGGACGGGATGAAAGATGTCAAATTTGTGGCCTTGAAGCTATGAAACTCCAGAGCACAGAATCAGATCAAAATGTAACTGGGAAATGTTCAATGAAATAAAAAAAAAATTCAAAAATAACAGAGATATTGTTAATATGCGGTTTTCTAAGTCCATTTCTATTTGAGTTTGACACCACCAGACTAGGTAATCTCTAAAGTTCCATCTAGTTTTGAACAAGGAGTAACAAGTTCAAATCGATGCCCAGAACAGACCATTCTAGCAGTGAAAATGGAATGGGACTTGAGGGGCTGGGAAGGGGAGGAAGCAGGGGAGGCCTAGGGAGAAAGATAATGAGTTTGATTTTAGACATATTTAGTTGAAGGTGGGTAGAGTATCCTATAGGAAGTTGGAGGTTTGAGGTTGGAACTTCCAAAGTGAGATTGGCACTAGAGACACAGAATTTCATAGTTTATATAAGGTGGTACTTGAAGGTGTGGGAGTGAATGAGAATGACACAGGCCTGAAAATAGGAATTTTAAGATGCAGAAGTAAGGAAGGAGAGTATTGTATGTACAGGAGACAGAGACATCAGATAAGAACTATCACATGTGAGCAACAGTCAGTCACTTTGGATAGAGCAGAGTACATGAAGAGAGAAAAAGTATAAAGATAAAAGGGGAAGGCTGAAGACACCTTTATCAAGAGGTAGAAAAAAGGATAGCAAGGCAGCAACGGGAATGGGAATGATTCGAGGTACAGAAAAACCAAGAGTGTGGTATCCCTGAAGCAGAAGGAAGATAAGAGTATCCAGGAAAAATGGGTATCACAACTTGCTGGAATTAAAAAAAAAAAGACTGAAAAAAGGTCACTAGATTTGGCAACTCGATCATCTACAATTTTATCAAAAGCAGTCTCAGCAGAGCAGCGTTGGCACCGGCCATATTCCAACGGGTTGAGGAAAGACTAGGTGGTGAAGTATAGGCACAAAGACAGACGACTTTTTCAACAAATTTAGCAGTGAGAGAAAAGAGTTGAGGCAGGAGACTCAAAGGTCAGATTAAAAAAAAAGGGTAGCATAATCCAATGATGCTTATAGGCAAGCAGAAAGAAATGAGTGGTGAAGGAGAGATGAAAACTTATCGAAGTGAGGATGAGTCAGAAGATATGAAGCAATATTGGAGAGAAGATTTCTAATTAGGTCCCCCATTTATAATAATTGGAGAGACCATGACCTTTGCCTCAATGTTTTCAAGAGATTTCCTTCAGAAAGGTACATAAAATTATTTGGTTTCCCAAATTTTAGGTTGCTTTTGCTCAAAGGCCTCTGCAAAGAACTATACATTATATATTCAAAATACATTTATTAAGTGAAGTATTAATACTTCACTTAATAAGTACCTACTACTCTGTACAAGATCCCACTCCAGGTGTTTGGAAAACAAAGAATGACTTAGGACTAGTCCTGGTTCCACTACTATCTATGTTGTCCTTGAACAATCCCTTCACCTATCTCCTTATTTATCTCTGTAAAATGAGGAACTGGACTATCCATGCTTTCTAAACTGCTCCAAACCACAGTTTAAGAAGTACCAAAGGGGTCGAGAGTGGAAAAAGTTTAAGGCCTGGACTAGATGATTTCTAAGGGCCCGAAAAGTTCTAAGGTTCTGTGATTCTTTGTATTCAGAATTAATCTAGGAAAAAACAAGGTAATTTTACAGTTTTTTGTGATCCCTAAATTGGCCAATGTAAAATGAATAGGCATCATACCTATACCTATCAAATTGCTCCAGAAGATCACAGTCTATGAGGGGAAATAAAGACATGTACCCCCAAGTGTGCCAGTACATAAGATGAAATACTATGAGAATTCAGGAGGGAGTGATGGTTTCCAAGCTGAGAAACTAACAAATAAAACATAGATAATGTTAAGTTGTGGTTTTCTAATTCTATGAATGGTTTGATGGCCCCAGTTTCTATCTGTATTGGACATTCCCTGTGTGGAACACTTGAAGGAGAAGGAAGCTCCACAGTGATCATAGGATTATTGATTCAGAGCTAGAAAAGACCTTAGATAACATCTCATTTTATACATGAAGACGACTGAGGCCAAGAGCAGTTAAATGACTTGCCGAGGTTATATCACCGCCTTTCTTTACTGTACCCCAGCCTCAATATTATTACTCTCTACTATTTACTTATTTATTTACATGTTGTATCCCCTAGGAGAAAATAAATTCCTTAATGAAAGGGACTGTTTTTCCAATTTTGTCTTTGTATCCCTTTGGCTAGTGTAGGTAGTGTAAATACCCAGCAGGTATTTAACAAATCTTTGTTGAATGAACTGAATTATAGTGGTCACCTTGATCACAACAGTATCCAAGTTAAAAAACAGCAGTCCTGTTCTGCCTTCCTAGCCAAGTGTTGGTTACAACCTCATGTCACAGATGAGACAGCCTTGCTCTGGGGCAAGAGCTGGTTGCAGAGTCTCCTAACTTGAGTTCAGTGTACTACACCATGCTGTAGGGAGGTATCTCTGTTGGTTAACATTATTCCCCCACTTCCAAAATTTTGCTAATCATTGTTAATAAAACACAGCTTATCTTCAGGTATAAGAGCATCAGCAGACACATCAGTTGCTCACCTGGAGCTGATGTACTGTAGAAAATAGTTTGTTGCAGATGGCGTTTCAGAGCTTGGATGCCCTGCATTCTGTAGGTCAGTTGTTTCGGCATTTTCATGTCCTAGCTGAGAAACAAAAAAGTACACGTTTAAGGCTGAGTGAATCATGTAGCCCCCAAAATACCAGAGTTCACCTCCTTTATCTCTCAAAAAACAAACACACAAAACCCAGGGAAAAAAGGCCCACAATTACCATTGTACTATATAAACCCTGGGAAGTGAATCTCTTAAGTCATGGGGGTGAGGAGTAGGGAAAGGTAGACTTTACCATTTCTATTCCATATATCTTTCCCCCTTGAATAAAAAGATGTGGAAAAAGTACAGGAGGTATAAAACCTCAAAAGATCTGAGCTTATAAAAAAGTTACAATTAAACTAGGATCTAGATTTTCATTTCCAGATTTCACATTAATAAAAATGGGATGACAGCAGTGTCCTTTATTGACAATACTTATCTTCAGGGAGCTAAAATTATATCAGCCATGTTTAGTTTTTTGATTTCTTTTTTAATCCTGATGCAACCGTACAACCTTCCTGAATTGATGGTGAAACTAGGGCTCCCCCTCAAATGTTCAGGTGACAGTGGAAAAGGCAGGTTCAAGCCTTTCTTCCCATTTTCAATTCAGAAATCTATCCATTAGCCAAGACAATACTTGTACCATTACCACAAGCAGGGTGTACTAACACCCTGCCCCCAAGGTCATCTGTCTCTGTGCCAAGAAAAGCCCAAGAGGAATCAATTATCTTGGCTTGAAGCCATGGCAACAAATACATGTACTTTCAAAGTCACAGATGGAATAGGATGAAGGTGATAACAAATGGTGCCATTCTTCATACATTTAACCTGCCACCACTGTTGTTTTGCCTCCTTTTGAGAAAAACACTTGAAAAAAATGCTTGTTTGGCCCACAAATTGTCAGCAAATCCACAGAATCCATTTTTCCACTAATGGAGAAGGAGTACAATGTTCTGATATGGCCTACAATGTACTTTGTTACCTCTCAATCTCCCTTACAGCTAGACTTTCAACTACAGTAAACAAAACCTTAGGAAGGGAATTCCTTTGCCTGTCTTAGTAAGAAGGAAGCAATGTTAGCATTTCTCCTTCCTTCTCTCAAAGCCTACCTGGACACCAAGACTCACCTTTCCAACTCCTACCCCCACCTACCCCATTTTACAGAAAAGGTGGCCATGATAATAGAAATAAAGTCTGTGCCAGGCTTATTAGATCAAAATATTCCAAAATCACTATTCTCACTTTGGCCTCAGTCTACCAGAGGACACTGAGTCAGATGGACTCAAAGGGGATAAAAGTAAAGGGTTAGTGCACCTCAGGCTTAACAAAATACATTGTGGAAAGAATAGAGACCCAACTTGCATAACAAAGTCTATTCCCAGAGCTCAGATCTTAGCACCCAAACAGGAAAATGTAAGCAAAGGAATGGACTATGAATAATATAATTCCCATGACCACCTGAATGAAAAGATGGGGCTTAAAATTAATTTATTTATTAACAACTATCTCCCCTGTTGTTGAATTCTGAGTAGAGGAATAATTTCATTAGTTCAGCATATCATGCAAGTGCCATTGTTCTGATTAGATACCTTAACTCTGTCCCTCAAGTTTTGCCCAAATACAAATGCTTGCTGTGCAATTTGCTTTTTTCTCTCACAGGTCTCATCCTCGGAAGTATTGCTAGACTCATTTTTCTGGGGGTCTTTCTCCTAAAAAAAGGAAGTGACATTTAGCAGAGACAAACGAGATCAGCAACTTAACACCATCTCATTCAAGCTGCACTTTTTCTGATCATGCGGGCATATGGGGCAGCTGTGGTCACAGCCCATCTCCAAAGGTCCCTGAAGCAGCATCCCAATGGAGGGGAGGAGGAGTTCAGTGAGTCCCTCAAATGCCATAGGACCCAAAGAAAGTTAACAGGATTTTAAATCACCAAGAGCCACAGTGTCCAGAGCAAGGAAGAATCTACTCCCGCTGTACTTGTCTGCCCTGGCCAGAACACCTCTGGAGTGTTTAATTACAGGTACCACATTTTAGGAAGGATTTGGACAAACTGGAGCACTTCCAGAGGAAGGGGATCCAACAGGAGATGGGAATTCATCACAAATAAGGAAGGGCTTAATGAACTGAGACGGTTTAACCTGGAGAAAAGATATGAGGGGCAATAATAGCTCCCTACGTATTCTGAAACACTGTAATGCTGAAGAAGGTTTAGTATTGTTTTGCTTGGCATCAAAGGACAGAACTAAGAATGTTGGGTGGAAGTTGCAGAGAAGTCGACTTAGGTTCAATATAAGGAAAAACTCTTAATAATCAGAACTCCCCCAGAGTGGAACAGATTTTGGTAGGCAATGAGTCCCCCTCACTGGAGGGTGCACGTACAGGCTGGATGATACCTGGGAGGTGGGGGGGAGATTCCTGTTCAGGTATGGGAGTTGAACCAAATGGTCTCCATGAGATCCCTGGAACCTCTGAATTTCTATCTCAGTTGCTTCATTAACTGGAATAGCAGGAAAGAGACTCTGCTGTAGTCTGATCCTACTGCTAAGGTACTTATGACAAACAAGAAATACTTACTTGAAATAAGATGCAAGCTTGTAAGCAGACTTAGATATTTTGGATTTAAATTATGGAAATGGCTGACTCAGAAGTTGTAAATTTAAGAAGGAGATGCCAGGCTGCAACTATGAAATTCCCATCTTAACATGAACAAGTGGCTATGGACCTGAAATGCTAGATGTCAGGCTGCCTGTTACACTGTGATCTCTATACACCAACAATATTCTACCTTTCTCATTCTTGGCCTTAGTGGTTATCTACTATGTTCTGCAGAGCCCCAGCCTAGGAACATATTATGTGCATGCATGCGTGTATCTCTATGTGTGCATGTGTGTATACAAACACACATCAGTGGCAACAATGCAGAGGCAGCAAAATACAGCGGAAAAGAGAAGCGCTGCCTGCCAAACACCACACTGCTGCTCAAGTCAGTAGTAAAAACAAAAGTATTTGGGTCCAAAGTCTTAGCATTGTATCACCTATGTAGGTAATAAATTATACTTTCTGGTTACTTTTTAGAATTTAATGAAAAGCACTGCTGATGGAAGAAAAATTATGTACATAGTCCCTAACCTAAGTACAGAAAAAGGAAAACAGATTTCACCCAGGTACTAAGATTTAAATATTTATTGCATTATATTTATTGCATTAGTACATTGCCACCTATTGGCTTTTGTTACCCTAAATACAGGCAGCAACCAGTTATGAGGAATTAATTGCAAATGGTGAGGGTCTCTAGGTCAGGGCTGTCCAACCTTAAGTTTTTACTGAAACAACAGACAAAGTATTTTGATTTGCCATTTTAGTGAGAGCTCTGCAGTAGCTTGGTAGCTCAGCTTCCTTTACTAAAGCATTTATGTAAATTTCTATGCTTGTAGGCAGGCTGCATTAATTGCACTTTGGGCAGCACGTGCCCTGCGGGCCCGGGCCTGCATTTTGGACAGCCCTGTTCTAGGTGTTTCTGTTTGTGAATGACGATGTGCTGATTACATGAAGCCCTAGAGCACTATTGGGGACTTTCCAATGAGCTCCACAGTCACATAAACATTTGGCCAAGCAATAGATGAAGAGTAAGCCATGCAACCAAATGGGCAGACTTTTTAGTCCCTCAGTCAAAGATACACAGATAATGGACAAAAGCTGCAGTCATATGCTGAGCTGGTTTAGAAAAGAGGAAAAGAAAAGGTTCGATTTCATTTGAGAAATTGCCTTGTTTCCATGATTCTGAACTGCTACTTGATGTAAAACTCTTCTTCTTAAAATCAAAATTAATCCTGTAATGTTATACAGCTAGAAATCATAGATTATGGTCTCAGAAAAATCAAAACTGCAAGTGACTCAAAAGACACCAGAGGTAAAGGTAAACAGGCTTCAGTCTATTGACAATAGTGATCTGTGAACAAGCAGTGGCACAAAAATATGACTCAGTCATCTAACAGGAAGCATAGCAAATGATCACTTTGTGCACTGCACTGGAATATTAAAAAGTCCAGAGAAAAGGCTCTAGCACTTTGGAGAGAGATCTCCAGATTTACAGGAGGGCATGAAGAAGAATGGAAGATAAGAAAGGGCAGATAAACTGGAACCTGGACCAGTGGATGATAATACCATACAGACATTAAAGAACTGTAGGAAAAAGTAGGAGGAAGGATACCAAAATAAAAATAAAAAAATAGCATCTTATCTCTATGTTAACCTTTGGTCTCAATCTCTTCTTTAATCAATTTGCAGATGAAACACTGCTGGCTTATTTTCCATACCTTTCTCTCTACCTTCTAATGGCTGCACAGACAATCAGAAGGCATGAGAAACAGCAAAAGGCCCATACGCAGTTAATAATAAAGAACTAGCTGTACACAACTTTTCTTGTGGCAGCTGCTACATGTAATTTTAATAAACAGGGTACAAAATAAAGTCTCAGAAAAACTAGCTAGTAAAAGATTCATTGCACAAAACAGGCTTATTTCTATATTTCCATTTTTATGTAAGAGTGGCATGTTAAATCACAAACAGGATTACTCTCTAGAAAGCCAAGTCCAGCCTTTCCCATGCTGTACACTTATTTTCCCTCTCTTCTTGGAAGTTTTCAAATCTAGCAAAGAATAGCCTTTGTTGGATTTATTCCATTTAACATTCCCTACCACCTTTTGCTACACTGCAAGTACAGAGGTAGAGGAGAGAACACAGGGTTGGAAGTGAGAGGCCTACAGGACGTACGCCCCCTCTTCACTTACTAGTTAAGTCTTTCTCTATGGGACTCTACCTTCCTCTGTAAAATGGGAGGGAGAAGGAAGTTAGAGAAGACTGGACAGACCAGAGGATCACTGAAGTCCCTTCCAGCTCTAAATCCTATGAAATCCACATAAATAAAGTATGTGGACTGTCAACTTTGCATCAACATAATCATGAAAAGTGCTGTAATCTCCATTTTAAAGACCCAAGACTTGGCAGCATAATGTGAAAAAATGAATTGCCTGGGTTCACCGAGTCACATTAATAGCAACATGGAATACAGAAATCAGCTACTGTGATTGGTAACTAAATCTGGTGTCTGCCATACATTCAACTTGATATGTCAGCTCTACCTAGTGATAAAACTGTTCATCATAAGAAATATCTTTTTTTTTTCATTTTAGTCTGTAATGTCTACTTTGGGAACTGCAATTTCAAGTTCGTGGCCTGTCCTCTGTGCTGAAATGGTCACCTTGCTGTTCATGAGGCATCAGCACACATCAGAGTGGCTGAAGAGCTTCCACACAAAGGAGATGGGGGACTCATGGGGTATCATGAACCCAGGTACCTTGGTCACATCAAGCACATGTAAGACTGTACACAATTCTTAATGTTACGTTCTAAATGAGGGACTACTGGAGCAGGAGGATGGAGTAGGACAGGCATGACAGGAAGTATTATAGAGGGGGATATAAAAGAGGGGTAAAGGTTGGGGTGGGAGTAGGGGCCTGGAGAGACTGAAAGAGGGACCCTAAAAGGAAGTTTGGGGGATGGAGAAAAGAGAGGGAAGTGGGGGAGGAAGTCCATAAGAATAAGATTAGGGTGGTTAGGGTTTGTATGTTATCTCGAATGAAAAAAGATTAAAGACCTGGGAGTATTTAGCTTAACGAAAAGAAAACTAAGGCAGACAAGAAACTGGTCTTCAAATACTTTAAGGCAGTCACAAAGACGAGGAAGATTTCTTCTCTGTAGCTCAAGGTTAAAGAACAAGTATAAATTGGCAGAAAGGAGACAGATTTTGGCTCAATATAATGAACTCCCTAACAACTCAAGCTATTCAGGAGTGTAACAGGCTGACTGATGAGATGGTCTCTCTGTCACCAGCAATATTCACAAAGTGGCTGTGTCATATGAGAAAGGCTACAGAAGGGATTAGATATGGATGACCCTTAAGAACTCTTCCAATTCTAAGATAATTCACTATTATTTAATATAACTGTCAAGATTTCTAAGAAGCAACAAGTTGTGGGAATGACTGTAGCAAGTCAACCAAGCATGTTCTGAAGGTACTGGCTTTCAGGACTTATGGCAGGAAATAGTTAACTTAAGTTTTAAAATAGGTGTTAGTGATATTTGTGATACTTATTTAATAATAGGCATGAGGTACAGGCCTTAGATATCATTACAGTTTCAGAAATGGAACAGAAGGAAATGAACAGTTTTTCTTTTTGTACATGGGTAATCTTGTGATACTGGTCCTTACACAAATATTTGACAAGCTTAAAAGTCCCACTAAAGGCAATTTATTTTAGAATTGATTTAAATCATCTTTGTTTTGGTGAGAAATAAAAAACAAAACCCACTATAACACAAGGAAAGGTAAGCCTTCATCCTCAGAAAAACATTGAATTGGTTTTTTTGGCAGGGGAGAAGGAAGGAGGGAGGGATGTAAAGTTGTACATTCAGGTTAAAAAAAAAAATCAAGTTCCCAAGTAGGGAACTAGAGGGCTAAAAAGCAATTCATGGAAAAGGACCTAGAGGTTTGAGTGATATACAAGCTCAGTGCAAACCAACAGGGTGATGGCAGCAAAAGCAGGTCAAAGTCATTCTGGGGTGTGTTACAAGAGGCACTTCCCTCCAAGGGAGGCAATCATCTGCTGTCCTCTGCCTGGGTTAGACAGCTTTCAATTCACACATATAGGAAAGACCAACCAGGTGGAATGCACGTAAAGGTGGCCAGGAAGGGGAAGAGAAAGGAAAGTAAACCAGATTAGAAGTAGCTGAAGGAAATGGGGATGTTGAGCCTAGAGAACAAAACAGGGAAACCAGGACCACTTAATCTAATTACTGCAAGGGCTATTATATAGAAATGGGATATAATTTATTTTGCTTGCTCCCAGAACAAGCAGCAATCTGGATTTTCAGAAAGGTAAGATTTAGGCTTCATAGAAAGAAAGAAAAACTTCCTAATGATTAGAGCTGTCCCAAGGAATGATGGCAGCCTTTAAACTAGTGAGCTCTCCAACACTGTATTTACAAAGTAGTGGGCTAGATGACCAACCACATTTTGGAGAGGTCTGCAGAAGAAATTCAAGCTAAGATATTAACTAACTTCTGAGGTTGCTTCCAGCTCTGAGAATGACTGAATCACCTTTTAGTTTGACACTAAATGTAAATTTCCACAGATGACAAGGCCAGAAATATATCTAAATCTATCTACACAAAGTTCTTTCTGCAGTGTTGAATACAGAAGGAAGAAAGAAATTTTATCATGTAAAATGCTTAAACATATCCACTTGCTTTTCCACCTCCCCCTCAGATCATCTAAGCCAGTGCATGTATCACATAGTGACCATGGGAATGCTGAATTATGCATCCATAATCAGGCAATAACTGAACTTACCAGGAGAAAAATTAATAGCTGTATGTCACTCCTCTGATCAATTCTCAGCTTGGCCCATACTGGAACATGTTACATCGACTGAAACAGCTTTTGAGCTAAATTTCTATGTCCTTATTTCCACTTTGCTTGCCCCCAACCCTTTGTGACCCTCTATGAACATCAGAAAGATTTTAGGTTTTGAATGATCAGTGCTGTCATGACCACTTTTCACACATGACTGATTGATTCAATACATGAAAACACTTAAAATAGTCCAAAATCTGAAAACACTAAAAACTCCTAGTGTTTTATACAACCAGTATTGTCTAGAAAACACTCATGATTCAGGCTGGGCCTCTTCTCTTCTCCCACCTGGGCTGTGAGACACTAAGCCCAGCATACCTTGTCAGCAGACTCAGAAGGATTCCTCAGTGCACTATTATTTATTGATTCAGATGTAGCTGCTCCTAGACAGTCTGAGGGCACATTAACACCATTGGTGCCACTGTTAGGAACTGCAAAAAGAAGGAAACAACCAAAGGATTAGAGTAGTTCCTATCTACAACCAATTTTTCTAGGTAATATTAAAAACTGCAGGGAAAGTTAATTGTTTCCTCATTTAAAACACATTTTTCACTTAATATTGAAGACCACAAATCTGTACAGTCTTATAATACTCTGCCCTTGGGGGGAGGGAGGAAAAAATCTCAATGTTACACTCAATTATTCTGAAAAACAAAAACAAAAACAAACAAAAAATTACCTCAAACAGTAGAAACTTACATTCGCTGTGTAAAAATGCCATTTAAAGGCAAAATTCACTAAGCTTCCACATTCTCTATGATCAGATTTGCTAATAAAGACTAAATGTCACATGAGATGGGGATGAATGAATCAAAAAGCATGTGTCAAGGCTCGAAGAGAAGGAAGAAGCAATAAGCTATTTACCCTAAAGCCAACAGCAATACCTTTGACTGTTAGCAACAGACAATGGAATGGCAAGAAGATGAGAAAAGGGGAAGAAGGAGAAAAAGAGAAAGAAAGAAAGAAAAAGAGAAAGTACATATGATGTCACTGGGCACCATCCAGATCAGATAATCTGCCCTTGCAGAAGTTCAGAACACAAAATTCTCTGTGCTGGGTAAACACAATTCTGTCACCAAGACAGCACGATTCAGAGCAGAGTGGCAAGTGCTGCAGTGGTAACTGCACTTTAGTTAAGGTGGATCTGCGTCAAAATATCCCTTTACTATCTGGGAACTTTTCTTTCAATGACGTAGATGATGTATTTCTAGGTCTCTCAAAAGAAATAACAAAAAAAGCGTAATTTTTCTTAAACTAGGAGAAAGAAATTCACATTAAGAAACGCTGGATTCGTCTTTCTATAACCCCTACAATTTTAACAATTCTTATCTTTTATCATCTTCCTGAATTCAAGACACTTAATAACTCCGTGATCCTGGGCAAGTCACTTAACCCTGTTTGCCTCAGTTCCTCATCTGTATAATGAGCTAGAGAAGGAAATAGCAAACCACTGCCATTCTCTTTGCCAAGAAAACCCCAAAGCTGAACAACCACCTTTTGTTACCTTTGTCAATTTCTTGGATATGAAGTGGAATTTCAGATTTAAAAATTTTTCCATTTTTCACTATTAGTCATTTGGAGCATTTTTGCATGTGGTTGCTAATACTTCACAATAATTTTGAGAACTATTCATATCCTATGATCACTTTTCTATTGAGAAACAGCTTTTGGTTTTCTGTTAGTAGTCTATAATTCTTGGATATCAGACCATTATGAGAGATATTTAATGCAAAGATTTTTTAATTGTTTCCCTTCTTATCCTCACTGCTTGAATTTTATTTGTGCAAAAGCTTTTTAATTTCATGTAACCTCAAACTCACCAGGTCCAAAACGGAACTCAATATCTTTCCCCACAAACCCTCCCTCTTCTGAACTTCTCTAGTGCTGTTCAAAGGTACCACCACCCTCAACTCCTCTCTTTCATTCACTTAATATAGCCAATCAGTTGTCAAATGTCCTTTCTACTTTCACATCTCTTGCATATGTCTCCTCCCTACTCACACAGCCACAAATGTAGGACAGTTCCTCATCAACTCTCTTTTTTCTTCTTCATGTACTTTAGTATAGTAAGGTTAATGCTAGTAAAATTCATTTGATATTTCTAGTCACAAAATGAGTGTTTTTAAAATTTAGTTCACTTTTCAGAGCAAAGAGTAACACAATTGTTAAAAGGATCAAGTGAGGTCATAGAGGTAAACATGTTTTGAAAAGTATAATAGACTATACAAACACAGTATTATCATTATCATTAAATTGGTAAGCAGCTTCTTCAGTTTTCCTCTTTACTTCCCATTGTACAAAATGAAATCTTCCTGTCCCTAACTTGCTGAACTTCTCTCTCTTCATATATACACACACAGATAAATATGAATATGTGCATGTATGTATATACATGTATATACACACACATACACACTCATATATATATATGTATATATATACACACACATACATATATTGACATAATAGATGTCACTGATCGCTAATGGTTACTATTAAATAACTCAGTTCATCTATTTTTCCACACAAAAGGATGGACTACTTTATTATGGATGAAAGGTCTATTCTGCTACATTCCCATCTTCAGCAACTTCACAAGCCCATGTTACTCTGGATGCCTGGGCACAGAATTTGATAGCAATGAAGCCAAGGTATGCATCCTCATCAACTATTTCAATAGCCTCCTGGTCTCCCTGCATCAAATCTCTTCCCATTCTATTTACCTTCGACTTCATTTCCAAAGTAATTTTCCTAAAGAGCAGATGTGATCATATCATCTACAAACTCAAAAAACCCCAGAGGCACCTTATTAACTCCAGGATCAAGTGTAAAATGCTATGGCTTTTAAGAGGGAAAGGTAATGAGCATTTTTACAGTACCAACTATGTGCCAGGAACTGTGCTAATAAGCACTTTTACAAACATTATCTCCTTTGATCCTCACAATAACCCTGGGAGATAGGTACTGTCATTATCCCCATTTTACAGTCAAGGAAACTGAGGCAAACTGGGTTAAGTGACTTGCCCAGGATCACATAGCGAATTAAGTGTTCAAGGCCAGCTTTGAACTCAGGTCTTCTCAAATCTGAGGCCAGGTGCTCTATCCACTGCGCCTCCAGCTGCCTCTAAAAAACCAGTTCCCTTTACAATCTTCCCCTTCTTGCCTTTTCAGTAGCTTTAAACTTTACTCTTCACAACGTACTTACTGCTCTAGTTAACACTTGTCTTCTTGCTGTTTCTCACACGACACTCCATCTCCAGACTCGAGACTTGCACTGGCTGTCTGCCATGTCTGGAGTGTTCTTCTTCTTCTTCACCTCTGCCTCCTGGCTTCCTTCAATGCTTAGCTCAAATCCAAATCTCTGCAGGAGGCCTCACCCTTCCTTTCCTCTTACTAGTTCCTTCTCTCTGAGATTATCTTCTGTTAACTCTCTATTTATGCTATATGTATATTTAAGTTTACACACTATCTCCCCTATCAAATGGGAGCTCCTTGAAGGCGGGGGCACCTCTGATTTTCTTAGTATTTTGATGGTATAACTTTAATAATCATATCACACATCTGTTTTCAGTTTATTGCAGCATATGGTGTAAAATGCTGTTTCAAACCTAATTTCTGCCAGACTGTTTTCCTAGCAATTCTTGCAACAAAAGGGAACTCTTCCTACAGGTAATTCATATTTTGGGGTTTGTCAAACACCAAGTTACAGAGTTAAATTATTTCTTATTCTTCCTAAAGGTCTGATATCTAAGGCAGAAATGAAACTAAATATAAAATGCACCCAATAAACGATTAAAGGAGATGAACAAACAGCTCTTAGAGCAATTTTTCTTAAAGAAAAATTGCAAACTATTAAGTCACGTGAAAGACAATTCCAAAATACAATAAGAAAAATGGAAATCAAAACAACTTTCCATTCTCACACACCAAGAAAATGGAAATAGTCTATATCTGTGTAAATGAAAACAAAATAATCAAAACTGAACGCTGTGAAATCATAATGATCAAGTCCAGTCCTAAACGAGAGACACATATATAAGAAAGCTCTTGTCCCACTCCCCTTCTTTGCAGAGGTAGGGGTCCTTGGATGTGGCACATTGCATATACTGCAGTCAAGACTTTTTCAATGTGCTGGTTATAATATATAACCACAGTGTTTCTCCCTCTAATTTAATCTCTATTATAGGAGACATAAAAACAAAAATTATGGTTAAAGACTTATCCTGAAAAGATCCCAGACTAAATAAAAATGGCTATATGGAAAAAGTCCATGAGGACACTGCCTGTAGTTTCAATTATGTTTATAATATATACATAATATTATACATAAATATAATACAACCAAGGTCAAGACACTGACCTGTTTGCGAGAGTGCCTTTGGCTGGGGAGCTTGTAATACTGCTGGGCGTAGCACACTTCGCTGCTGTTCTTTAGGTTTCTGGCTTGGCAGACCTAAAAACAGAAGCAACCTTCAAAGATTCAAGATTACAAATGCAAAATTCACCATCTCAACTTCCTTAGACACTTGAAAAAAAATTAACTTCCAGGAGCTTCTATAATCCTTGATGGATGCTATACTTGGTAGATGAGGCACAATTTTCCTTTCTACTGATACCAGCTAATTTCTAACTTTTTTTGTCGTAGTGTTCTTCGGGCATAAGGAAACGAATTTCCCACCTACTTTATCTGGCCTTGCTTGCAGTTAAACTAGTCCCAAAGGACTCCTGTAAGGACAGCCAACATATTCTTCTACTCAAGAGCTAAAATGAAAGTAACTGGGAAAACACCAAGCTCTAAACATAACGAGTGGTCATAGATAGTCAGAACTACCTGAGTTAATCTAATTTAACTGTACCTTAAAGATACATGGAATGTAAGAGCTGGAAGGTTTTTTAGGGACCATCTAATTTAATTCTCTGCTCCTAGCACATATGAAGAAACTGATCTCCATTGAGATAAAATGACTTGTCCAAGGAATCGTACAGTTTTTTTGAAAAGCTGGGGGTTAAACAAGCAGTGTTAAAACAAAATGAAACAAAACCACTCCACTGCATTTAGAGTTAGAGAACCTCTGTTCGAATCCCAGCGCTTCACTTATATGACCCTGGGCAAGTCACTTCATATCTCTAGGCCTTGGTTTCTCAATCTGTAAAAGGAGATGGTTGGACTAAATGATCCCTAATGTCCTTCCCAACCCCAAAGCTATCAATCCAGGTCTACTGATCCCTAATGCAGTGGTTTTTCAACACATTTTTAAAATCTGCTTTTCAAAATACCCTACTTTAATCCTTCAAAAATCTATGTCTGCATCAATATGTGGGCTTCTTCCACCAATACAGGTGGCAACCCTTTTACACCTTAATAGATAATTCTATGAGTTGCTGTAGGGGAAAAAAAAAAATTCATCTACCAAGAGCCAACTTTTCAATAATGATTCTGTTTACACTTAGATAGACTAGTCGTGGGATAAAAGCCATCATCTATAGTCAAAGCCTTCCCAATGTGGCAAGACCTCCCAGAGCTAGAGCTCTACTGGAATGACCTTCATAACCTTCAAGTCACCTACATACCACTACATGAGGCCTTGAAGGGGAATATGTCACATTCAGATAACGAATCTAAGCAGACATATAAGGGCAGAGCTCTACAAAGTAGGAGTGGGTGGAAAAAGGGGGTGGGGGTTATAAGAGCAGGAGTTGGGGTGCATGTAGGGGCCACAAAGCAATGCCTAAAACTACTGGATGTTTTTGAGTACAACATCCACATATTCACTTTTTTCCACAATGAAAACAAATTCAAAGCAAAACCAACAAAACAAAGACTAAAATAAATTCTTGACAACAATTATTTAATATAGTATGCACAAATGAGGTCAAATTTAAGTATGCACTTCAAATCCCAATATGGATGGATGCAACCTGCCCACGTCAGCTGGCAGTTCATAACAAATACTGGGGTATTTATAAACTAAAAGTTAAACAATCTTGGTATGGAACTTAAAGAACCATAGCTGTTACACAGTGCTTGGCATATGGTAACTGCTTAATAAGTGCTTGTCAACTGACCTTTGTATTTCTCAACATCTTTAATTTCAGTAGGCATGATATAAAAAACCAGATTATTAAAAACAAACAATTAAATTGAAATTGTTTTAAATGTTTTTATTACCTCAAATTTTTTTAAAAAAGTTAAATACTATCCAGCTGTGATACACATAAAATATTTGAAAACAAATAAACTAGAAGAGCTGAAATGAGTACAAAGATAACAGAGACGGTTTAAGTAATGGACATACAGAAACACAAAGTAAAAAGCTCAAATCTAGACAGCATATTCCACTACATTCATCACTAGGATTTCCGAGTCCTACTATACCTTTTTTTGTATAAATGCTTTTCATGACAGCATGAAGGCTAAGAAATTAAAACATCTCAAGAGGTGCAAGGAGAGTAGACGGGGGAAAAACAAGAATTTTTCAAAGAAAAAATAATATGCTTTTAATAAACAAAACCAAACTTTTTCAAAAGCCATGTCTGTGAGATCAAAATGATCACCTGCTTTGTATGAGCTGGCTTACACAACTGCAGAGTATCAAAACTTCATTTGAAGGGAGAAATGTAGATTACATTTGCAGCTACTGATGTGACACACACACATAAATGAGCAACAAATGTAGCTAAAGGTATTCTTGTTTAGATGAACATATTAAACTGATGTTAGAGTTGTTTCAAACCTACTGATGACAATGCTACGCCAAGAGAAATTTCAATATAGCTGACGGAAATTTTAAATGATATCATGTGGAAGAATTATATTATATTGTATTAGCAAAGCTTAACTGACCTCAAAATAAAATGCAGATCTAAAGCACTAGTTAATAATGTGGCCCTTGATGAAATTTGGACACACTGCATGCTTCATGGGCAACTGTATTTATCTAGAAATATGAGTGAGGAGCTACGTGAAGTTTCTCAAATTGTTAACAATCGGTTTCAGAAAAAAATAGTCTGTTACAAATAAGACTCTTGGCAAAATTATCTGGTTACATAAAGGCAGAGCACAGGGTACATCTATATGAAATATACTGGTTTTCCTGTGACAAAGTATTTTGAAGGGATGCTTTGGGCTAAAAAAAAAAAGTCACTTTTTCCTAGTGATAATAAAGATGAAGCAAATTCATTCTTTTTTTTTTTAAAAGAAAAATGTTCCTCCTGAAACTTGCGTATTTTGGTATATACTTGTGGAGAAACACAGCACTCCAAATAAATCAAGGCAAGGTTCTTAAATCTGTGTTCTGACCCAGAAAGTTATTGCATTCATGAAAAAGTTTCTCAAAATGTGGTGTCAGTGATGGTATTATCATTACTCAACTACTTCTCACTCAGACATCAAAATTATTATTTTGTCTTTGTATTACCCACAGCAGAAAACTCCATTTCACTAAAATAAGATGTTCACAAACATTTATTAAACTCTTACCATGTACCAGGCACTGTGCTCAACCAATGGGGATAGAAAGAAAATCACGAAAACAAACAACCAAACAAAAAAACCCACCCAAAACAAATTAAAAAAAAAGCAGAAGTTTACATTGCAATGGGAGTTAATTTTAATAACTACATGGGGGGGGGGGGGGGGGCCGGGTGAGGTGGAAGGAGGGAGAAGGGAGAAGACCAATCAATGCAAAAGTACAGCATAGAAACAAAATGCAAGGAGGAGTCAGTTTATGAAGAGCTTTAAATGAATAATTACAAAATTGGTATCTGTTTCATAAGCTATAGAACTCTCTTCACCTCTAGCCAAAACACAGTAAGGTTTTTCAGGTCCAAAATTTGTTTCAATTATCAAAAGTCTACTAATTGTTTTTGTTCAGATGGAATAAAACAAACATATCATATTTGTCCCACATTGGTTCCTTGTCCATTCCTATTTAGAAACATCAAGGTCTTGAAAATAAAATGAGAATCACTTCTGCAGAATGGTCAAATGATTGAATAGGTCTTTATTTTCTTATATAGCATGGCCCAAAAGCCTTAGTGCAGTTTTAAGCTTTCGTAATAAAACCTGAAAAACCAATAGGAAATTCAATCTATAATTTCAAGCAATTAGATGGATGCAGTTTTTTTATACGCTAGTGAGTTTCAAAAGGCTAGGGAGCTTCAGCAAACAAATCAGGCAGAAGAAAAATTTGTTCATTGCTTCCTAATTTACAGCTACAAGAACCAACATGGGGAACCATCTACTTTCCTACAGAAATTCTGGGCCTCTGGTTATTCCATCTTTCTTACTAGGTGTTAGGTAGTTTAGATACTTCAATACATCAAGGCTCCAGTATTCCATTAATAGATAGCCCAAACACTAACACATATCATATCCCCCTGCCCACATCTTCAGGAAGCACCATGGCAAAAAAATTTCACCACCAAGTAGCCAATCTCTAGTGACGATAAGGCTCTCCACTGGTCCTTTGGCAGAACACATCTGAAATCTGAATGCCACAAGGAGTAAGTGAAGGAGGACTTGAGAAGAATAGTTTTTTGTTTTGTTTTTTTTTGGAGGGAGGAAGGCAGGGCAATTGGGGTTAAGTGACTTGCCCAAGGTCACACAGCTAAGTGTGTCAAATGTCTCAGGTCAAATTTGAACTCAGGTCCTCCTGACTCCAGGGCTGGTGCTCTACTCACTGTGTCACCTAGCTGCCCCAAGAAAAATAGTTTAGAAGTGTTAAATGTTAAAATTAATACTTTGCTTTCTAGCACTGACCTTTAAAGAAAGAATATTAAATGTATTTTGGACCATGACTTCCTCTCCCATCCAGTTTTTTGGGGGGGAAAGTGGGGTGGTGGGGTAGGGCCATTCTGAAGCACATCCCAATAAAGTCCTGACAATAAGATATACACATGAGGCCTAAAGTGAAAACACTGTTCTTCCTCTCTTGAAGCAGAATAGCAAGTTAGAACAATCAACATCAATATCTTTAAACTTCTTTGTGGAGGAAGGCCCTGAAAATTTAACAAATAGCTTACCTTTCTTTTCCCAAGAAAGAAAAAAAAGAAATAAAAGGTTGAACATACCTGCGCTGGGTGCCTGACCATGGATAAGTGTGGGAGGCTTCAGTCGGAATCCACTGCTCTTTTCCTCTAGAAGTACAATACAAAAGGTAAGAAAGCAGGCCTTCGGCTGGATGTCTAAGCCAGAGATGCAGCAGGGCAAAGAAAATGAGGGCTGCTGGTCCCAGCAGTCAATGAGGGAGGCCCAAAGAAGTAAGGAAAAGACCTCAAAAGACCTGAATTAAAACAAAATGGAAGAATCCCCACCCCCACCCCCCCAAGTAAGAGCTACAGAGCTGCTGAAATGAGCTTGTTTTGTAGACATTACTAATGGGTGGTGCTGATTCAATGGCTCTGAAAGTGGGTGGGAGTTGACAACACAACAGTAAATTAGATAATGGCTAAGAGAAGTGGAAGCAGGAAAAGTTACTGCACAAAAAGATGTAATTTTTCTAAGGAACAAAATTCCAGGGTTTTAACAAAAGTTGGTTAACTACTGAAAGTCTATGGTTACAGAATCACCCTGAAGCTGGAAATGTTTTACAATGTAGAATGTTTTTGGTTAAAAAAAAAAAAAACAGATGCAAAGTGCGCCTAAAAATAAGGATCCCATCATAGACCTGCTTTCACTGTGGGAAAGGATGGAATGATAACCAAGAATTGTAAAGAACTTGAACCCACTTAATCCTTGTCTAGGCCTTGATGACTTCACCTGCTAAATGGGAATAGCAATTCTCATTATGGTAACTCCTAAAGTACTATAATGAAGAACTAAGAGTCATCATAAGGAATATATTAAATCTGATAATTCTAAATGAAAAAAAAAATTACTTTCAAAGTCTAGTAGAAATTCTTTGCTCTAAGTAGGAAATGTTCCTAAAAGCTTTTAAAAGCAGGGCTAAATGGCTACCCAATGAATAAGAGTAACATCCCAGGAGAGTAAAACTTTCTGAACACCAGAATAGAAATTTTTTTCTATTATATTTCTATATATTCCCATAATTTTTAAAGGCTAACCTAGGAAACTTAGTCACAAATTATTGCTATTAAATAATTCATCCTACTTGGGTAACTAGTTTTCATTTCTAAGTCAATTATTTAGAAAAATGAAAATGAATTCCATTACCTAATTCATACTCTTTACTCTACCCCTAGAATTACCCTGGACTCTAAACTTAGCCAGACCCAGGCCTTCACCTTATTTCCAAAGACTACCATCTCCAAACTATAGCCATGTCTGTACGACTAACCCCTGCCAATCTCTGCCTTCCAGCTCCCTCTTTGTAATTCCCTACAAGACAAGAACTGTCTCAACTGCATTTGTATCCTCATAGTAATGCTTTATCTAGGACTTTTTTTCTTTTAGTGTTATGGATCTCCTTTGGAAGTCAAGAATCCTCAGAGTAATGTTTTTAAATAAGTGATGGAAAGGCTAAATTTCAGTTAGAGGTTAGTGAAAAATAAAAAAATAAGGATTCAATTTATTCCCTATTAAAGTTCATGTACTCCACAGGGCCATGTACTCTAGATTAAGAACTCCTGGTTTCATTTCTATGTCCTTTCCTGCCCTGCCCTCCCCTTACCTCTCACTCATGGTATGAAAGGAACTCCAGAAATCATCTGAATGAGTCACCTCAAAATGAAACCTCTCTATAACATCCAACATCTCTATAACATCCAACATAAACTGCCTTTGTCTGTATCATGGGAAAAATCCCTGAGCATAAGAGCAAACAGACTAGGGAAGCTCACCTGGTTCTGAGTCAGAATTGCCTGCAGATGGTTCACAGAAGGTGGATGGCATAAAAACATTGTTTTTTGATACTGTCATCAAGGTGGTATGGGGAAAGGAAGGGGAAAAGAGTGGGAGGAAATAAAAATAGCATGAGTAAAAGGGAAGACACATGAGATCATTTCTCTGCC
Source organism: Trichosurus vulpecula (assembly GCF_011100635.1). Lineage (NCBI taxonomy): Eukaryota > Metazoa > Chordata > Mammalia > Diprotodontia > Phalangeridae > Trichosurus > Trichosurus vulpecula. The sequence continues at coordinate 72,513,230 of NC_050573.1, forward strand.
AAGTATCAAATTTCAAAATACAAATGTGTGATTTATAGCCATGAGATGATACATCATCACGGACAAGATACTTCAAATGTTCACAATAAAAGCCGTTTAAAATTAGTGTATCTTTACAGTGAAAATCTGGGACACTATCAACGTTTATTTTACATATCGGAGTCAATTCTTGACTACTCAAAGTTGGTAATCTAGTACAACCCCTAGCCAATGTATCAATCCCCTCTACAACATTAACAACTGACCATCTAGCCTCTACAATGCCAGTGAAGTTTACTGTCCTATTGAAAATTCTGATTGGTAAGAAGATCTTCCTTCCAATAATCCCAAATCTGCTTTACTACCATTTCCAACCACTGGTTCTCTTTCTGCCCTTTGGAGGTACCCAGAACAAATTTAATCCCTCTGTACTTTTCACAGACCTTCAGATAGATGAAGACAATCATGGGCCCTAGCCTTTTCCCAAAGTCACATCTTCTCTAGGTTTAAAATAGCCAGTTCCTCCAACTACCTCACTGAATATAATTTTATGTTCCCACATTAATCTGATGGCCTCATCCAGCTTGTCAATGTCATTCTTGAAAGAGGTGTTGGGAGCTGAATGTGAAATCCCCTGTTTAGATATATTCCAACCAAGGCAAAACACAGTGGGATTGCTTATCTTACATTTAGGTTCTTTGTTTCCCCTGGAGTTCACACTTTGTCAGTTTTAACTGTTTAGATATTTCTTCTAGGGAATGGAAGAAACAGGAAAAAGCTAAAGTAAGGATTTGAAATTATAGCCAGTTCTTGATTATTATTGCATCAAAAATTTTTACTCTCCGGCTGGTTATTAACCATCAGGCTTCCAGATGCCTCCTGCCATAATTAACTGAGGTATTCTCTGAGAAGGGAAACCGATTCCAACATTACTGCAAGCAAAATGCAGCTTATCTGTTACCATAGGGCTGTGATTATCAGTTTCTGCATGGAGAACTCACAATACAACAAGGATTGCAATCAAAGAATTATAAATTTAGAGCTGTAAGTATTTTAGAGGTCAAGCTATTTATCACAGTAAATAGGTTCTATGGAGCTGCCTGAGGTAGTAAAGTGCTTTGACCAGGGTCATACAGTTATAAGTACCAGAGCTATGATTTAAATATATCCCTTATCTCCTCCCACTCCTTTGTGAAGAGGGTGGGTGCAGAGGTAAGAAAAGATATGTATAGTTGAGGAAAACTGCATATATTGTCAGATTTTGAAAAAAAAATATTGATTGTATTTTATACACTCTAACTGTATGAATAAAAATGCAAGTATATATAGCACTTGATATACTGATTATTCCCCCCCCCTTACTCTTTAAAAAAAAAAAATCTTTGTTATAAGCAATGATTCTGGGAGAGAAGTGGTGAAAGGAAACAGAAATTTAGATAATGTAAAAACAAAAGATGTCAATAAATATAAAACAAGTACATGTGTATATGTGAAACACACACACACACACACACACACACACACACACACACACACACACACACAGAGTTTCTTCCTGATTCTAAGTCCAGGATTCTATCCACTATACCACGGTGCATCTTCATCCATATGCCTGGTCTCACCTGACCTCAGAAGAATCCTTAAGCAGGATTAGGTCTGGTTAGTGTCTAGATGGGAGATGTATAGTACTTCCAATAAAGTCAGAATACATATCAAATCTGAAATATCTATTTTTTAATTATCCATACCATTAATCTCTTCTACAGATAATCAGAAGATGAATGCCTTTTTTTTTAAAGTGGCATAAGGTCTAAGGAAAGAGTGATATTTAGCATAAGAATATATAGGATTTAGAACTGGCAAGGATCTTAGATATCATCTAGTTCATCCCTTTCATTTTACAGCTGAGGAAGCTGAAAACCAGAAAACTTAAAGAGTCTTTACCAAGATCATATAGGTAGTAGAGCCAAAATGTGAATCCAGGTCCCCTGATTCCAAAACTGACTATCAAGTTTATTGTTTAGGTCTTTCTTCCAAGGGAATGGCTAAAATCCAAGGCTCTTTCTCTTGTGCCACACTGCCCTGGTAAAGATGTCTGCTGGGCTTCAACACGACAGACCTTTCCCTGAATTCAGTATGCCTATGTTTCATGATAGCAGTGGCATCAGATGAATAGAAACTGAAAATACTATTGCTAAGCTCACAGGATCTGAAGTTGGATAGCTCAGGCTGGAGATCATCAACACTCTCATTCTGTGGAGGAGAAAGTTAGGTCCTCTAGAAGCAGACTGTCCAAAGTCACACAGGTGGTAGTGAGCAGCACATCTGGGAGATGAATCCACATTCTAAACCCTAAATGCAGCGTTCTCTGCCTTACATAGTGCTGTCTTTGTTAAACAGCACAGACTCCCTCCCTACCACGTTCAGGTCACCCTGATCTGATTAACAAGGTCCAAAGCCTATCGAGGTTCATCAGCTTTTAATTTAAAACTATGAGATGGGACTGTGTGATTTAGTGTGACCAACAGAGCTGTCCCTTCAGGACTGGGTAACTCCTTCCCAACCCCACCTTCTCCACTGTAGGCCAGCCATTCATAAGAGGTCACTTCTCAGTCTCTAAGAGAGGGTGTGAGAAAATCACCCTGTTCCATGTCTGTTTATTTAATTACACACCAGACAGATGACGTTTAGCATTACACTTAAGGAAAAGCTATAATACCTTGCTATCTTCATTTCTGATGGAAGTTAGGTCTTAGATTCATTCTTTACTGGCTTATACACTATCTGGGTAACAAATGAATCATGGCTATTACATTGTAGGGTTTGGAATGGGGTGGGGTGGAAAGGGTACAGGTGACATGACCAAAAAATAAATATACCCTCTCCTCTCTTGTTCTGGGATAGTGATACAATTTTTACCTGACTGTGACGGAGGAAACTGAGTTAACGAAGAAGTCCTTTCCCGTTTCACAGGAGGGCAGTAATTTCCATCCTCTCGGTCAGAATCTGCAGAGGATAATGGGAAAAAGGATATGGATATATATAATATATATGGATATATATATAAAGTTGATCCCTTTTACAGATACTAACACATCCAATATCTGGCAGATTTCCTCACCTTCTCCATCTTCTGGACTTGAGCCATCAGCTGATCTCTGAAATAAAAGCATAACAGGTGGTAAAACAGACTTGCCCTAATAATCCATTTAAGTTCTAAAATGAATTATAACCTATTATACTATCAAGACCTACACTTAAACTGCAGAATTATTAAAATTATATTCAGAATTTCAACCAAAAGATCAAAGGATGATTGTTATAATGAAACATTTCTCTATTTGGCTTATGAAAGCATAGATTAAAAAACACCTCTCCCCCTTTTGTAACCTCTCTAGAGAATATTTACAAAATAAAGACTAATCACCATTATCTTCATAAATTATAATGTTTTTACTAACTGAAATACTACCCTAAGAGGCCAAACATATGAAATTGTCTATTTTCAAAATCACTTTGCCTATTCACTATGCACTATTCACTTTGCCTTTTCACTGTTAACTCATTTGCCTATGACCAAAATATCACCACTTCTGCAATGCAGCCCAACAGGCTGTATAAAAGACATGGAATACTAGGCTCATGGTGCACTCTTAATAAAGTAGGGATCCCTTAGTCTCAGCCAAGCCATGAAAATCCACTCAGCAGGTCAGAACTATGGGGCTTGCCTTTGGCATTAAATTCCAGAACCAACAATCAAATTTATCAAATATATTAAAGTAGATTATTTTTTGTAGTCTAATTGCAACAAAACATTAACTGAGAGCAAAATACAAATTTCCTCATTCTCACCCCAGATCTTAGAAATAAAACACTAAGTCAGCAATGAAATTGGCCTAATGAGATTTTTTAAATATTTTAAAATTCCTGACAAAAGAAACTTTTCTCAGTCCCAGAGCTTGAATTCACTGAAATAAATATTTATTAAGTAACCAAACACAAAATGCTCTTGGCTAGACCTTTTAGAGCTGATGTTCCAGTGAGGTAACTAAAGTATCATCTACCATATTTTGATCAGACACTTAATCAGCAAGAAGAATGCTGAGCTTTCAGATATTCAAGCAAGTTACTCTATCAGGACTCTACCATGACTGATTTATGAGGAATGACACGATACTGTAGCCATAAAACCTTGAAACATAGCAACTTTCCCATTTGACTTCAACACTCACTTTGAATAAACACATGTTCTCTAAAGAAAACGTGAGGCATCTTAACCCAACAGAATTCCAAACTATATATTCTAGCATGATGAATATACAATACTGAACACAATGAGACAAATCACTAATAGTTAGCCCTGTAGGAAAACTCCTCTTTTTAATTTTCTTCACTACTTCAACAACTTCTTGATCTCACTGACATCAGGACTCACTCCAATGGTACAGATTAAAACCCATTCATGCCTCATCATCCTGTGAGATTCTTGCCCATGTCCTTCTATTTAAAGACCTTTCTAATGCACAGGAAGCCTTTAAAATATAATAGATGGCAACGTGGGCTGTCTACCCCATTATCTCTCATTCATACTACATGACCATCCCACCTCTTTTTCCCAACTCTGACTCACCTATCTATGTGACAATAGGAAAAAAAATCACCATTAAATATACTTCAAACAGACTTCTAGGTAATACTGGTCAACTGGGGCTATTAATATAGGGCATGAGAAAAAGCTGTCATAGTAATACCATAACTGTCAGCAACAGAAGTCCTACTTGCCAAAGAGAGACACTGGCAACCTCTTCTTGAGGGATACAAAGTACGGTACTTTAATCTGCACAGATCTCAGTGCTAGAGAGGTTCTCAAACAGTGGTCTAGCCCAACTTGTCCCTGACCACAGAGGTGTGCTATAACATATCAAAGAAGTAGACAAGCAGTCTCTGTATCAAGATATCCAATGACAACTAAAATCATCTCCTCTCAAGGCAGTCTATTCCACCTTTGGGCAGCAGCTCTGGCCTGCTACGAAATGTTTCTTTACATTAAAATGAAATCTAAGAGACTTCTCCCCTATTATTACTTGTTCTACCCTTTGAGATCAAACTGAGTAAGTCTAATCTTTCCTTCCACATGAAAGCCCATCAAATACTTTAAGACAGATAATCATGTATTCTCTCACTTTTCTCTTTTCCAGGTTAAAAATCCTTAGTCCCTTAACTTTTCCTCCCATGGAATACACCTTACTGCCTTTACCACTGGAGTCAACCTCCTCTGGATACATACCATTTGGTCAGTTTTCTTCCTAAAATGTGGCACCAAAAATACTATTTTATAGGATCATAGGAATCAAAGCTAGAGAAGATCTTAAAAGGTCATTTAAGCCAACCCTCTCATTTTACAGATGAGGAAACTGAGGCCCAGAGAGATGAAGAGACTAGTGTGTTGGGAAGTAGAAGTAGAAGAGTTGGGATTTGAACTCAGGTCCTCTTGGGTGAAATCTAGTTTTCTTTTGAATATAATCTTGTCCTGGTCAAGATTTCTGGTGGTTCTTTCTCTTTTCAACCTACTCCTTAAGCTCAGTGTAAGGTCAGGTACTAGATACCTGACCAGGGCAGAGTGCAATGGAATTACTGCCTACTTTGTTCTGGTCACTGTCTCTATCAATGTAGCCTCATGTAGAATTAAGTTTCTTTGAGGTTCGTGTTTCACTGTTAACTCATTGAATTTGCAGTTCATCAAAACTCCCAGCTGATTTTCACATGTCCAATCACCTGCACACTTAAGAAGTTGATTTTTTTAACCTCACGTCCCTATTATTTGTCTTTATTAAATTTTGTATTATTTTGGCCTATTCTGAAGGTACAGGAAGATGACAGTATTCAGCAATAAAAGTGATCTTCCTTAAAAGCTCAGGTCTGATGTTACCCCGCTGTCCATTGAATGAACTCCAGTGGCTCCCCCTTAGCTTCAGGATCAAATATAAAATCCTCTGTTTGACATTCAACTCCTTTGTCCCACTCCTATGTTTCCAGTCTTCTTATACTTAACCCTCATCCACCATTTTTAACCCCATGTAATGCGCAATCCAGCGACACTGGCCTCTGTGCTGTTTTTCATACAAGACATTCCATCTTCAAACTGCAGGCATTTTCTCTGGCTTTCTCCCATGCCTGGAATTCTCTCCCTCCTCATCTGCCTCTTGGCTTCTTTCACATCCCAGCTTAAAATCCTACCTTCTGCAAGAAGCTCTTCCCTCAAGCTCCCTTAATGCTAGTGCCTTCCTTCTGTGGAATATCTCCAATTTATTTTATATGTGGTTTCTTTGTACATAGTTGTTTGCATATTGTTTCCCCCATTGGCCTGTAAGATCTTTGACAGCAGAGAATGTCTTTTATCTTTCTTCGTATTCTCAAGTGCTTAGAACAGAGTAGGCAATTAATAAATATGTAGTGACTGACATTCATCTATGTTTTCTGACCTGGGAATCCTTTGGCAAATCAGTTTCTTTATCTGTAAGATGAAGCTGTGTTGGATAGCTAATTTCTAATATTTTATTATTCTCTAGTTCATGAGTCTTAAAGCAAATTCAAATTTAAATTAACTACATTTACAGAATCTTGAAAAAATATAGTCCTTTCTAAAACTTTGATTTCACAGTATCTTCCTGTATAGTCGAATCAAAAATGACAGGCACAACTTTGGAGGAACTAGAATCCTTGGCTAAAAGGGTAAGTAAAGGGCACAGGAAGGAAGCAAGGGCAGAAAAGAATAGGCAATACATGGGTGAAAGGGATGACAGTGGGGTGTATAAAATCCAGCGCTGAGTAGAGACCCCAGACTTTGGACACACTATCAACCAGTCAACAAGAATTTATTTAGTACCTAATATTCACAAGGCCCTGTGCCAGCTACTGGGGATACAAAGCCAAAAATTGAGCAACCTCAGCCCTCAAAGAGGAACTAGATCTGAGTACTCCTGTTAAGCTCCTTTGTGTAACTAAAGTATGTGTAACTACTTTATGAAGCAAATATACAACCTGTACTGTGCATATTGTTCTTTCAACTGCTACTTTAGTAATTTAGTATAATTTCCCATTTCGGTAAATTACTTTTTACCAAGTATATGTTCAAAGACACCTGGTTTTATTTTTCATGCAAGAAAACAGTGAACAATAATAGTATTCTGCTTAAACCCACACTTCCAGCCCCTTCCCAATGAGGTCAAGGTATGATCTTTCATTCTATTCCCTAAAGAACCCTCAGGCAGTCTATATAAGCTCTCCATCTTTACCCTTCTTTCTTATTCCATGTCTCCAAAAAGTACTTTCTCTTCTTTAAAGCTAGTACAGTTAAATACAGTCCTTTATAAACATTTGTTATATATATAAAATTTATATGATATTATATATGCATACATATGCATGTATACATACACACATATATAAACATTTGTTAAATGCCTACAATGTGAAAGGTTAAAGGAACATAAAGACGCATTAAAAATTAGAGCACAGACCTGGCCCTTTGTACAGGAGGACGAATGAGACATATTCATGATTATAATACAAAACAAACTTCTCTAAGTGCAAAAGAGAGACAAACAAAGTACTATAGAAATCCTAAAAGGAAGAGATCATTTTTATCTGGAGAAGGTTTCATGGAGGACTTAGAATGTAAGCTGAGATAGAGAAGGAATCGATTTCAATATGCAGAAATAACAAAGTAGGAGCAAAGTTCCAAAGAAAGGAGATGGCAATGCATTTTGATTTGAACATAAAATAGTAGGAATTAAAGCTATAAAGGAAGACCGGAACTACACTGTGGAAGATAAATGAATTCCAAGATAATATGCTCACATTTTATTTAGTAGGCAATAGAGAACACTGTTCTAATCTTACTTTCTGCTTGAATAAAGGAATAATACAACAGGAAGATTATTAAGGTTGCAGCATAAAAATGGATAGGAAAGTCAACACTATAGACAAAAAGATCAGTTACTATTTCAATAATTCAGATGAGGGATGATAATGGCCTGAAGTGAAAATAGAGAGATACTGTGGATTGTGGAACAAAATTTGGCATCTGATTGAATGAAGGAAATGAAATATATGTAGGAGATGTGAAGATAATTTCAAGATTAAGAGCCTGGTAAACTGAGGTTTACCAACAGAAACAGACAATTAACATATTAGGAGGAAGACAATGACACCAACAAAAATGGACATACTGGGGGAAAGGCCAAGTTTGGCTGGGGAAGAGGACCTCCACTTTGGTCAAACTAAGTTTGCAAAAGTCAATGGAACTTATGAGCGCAGATGTCCAGATATTTTTTAAAGGTCTAAAAGAAGGGGAATCAAATAATGGTTAGGACCATTACGTAGAGTGGATGAAATAATGACAGCCAATGATAGAGATTCTCGTTTGCTATTTTACTTCTGTTTTCTCTGCCATGGAGAATGATCTTCAGGCTGGGAACGACAGAACAAAAATAGCTAACAGAATTCATGCTCAAGAATAGTAGGAAGATGTTAAGAGACTTCTAGCTGTGCTTGAGGAGGTCAAGTCACCAGGCCCAAATGAATGAAAGGGCAAATGTAACTGCTGAGTCATTGTCACTGACCTTTTTAAGATCATAAAAAAATATCAAAGATATAAACATGAGTTTGGAGAACAATAACTGTTGTATTGATTTTTCTATTTAAAAAAAAAAGGGAGGTGGGTAGTGGTGGTGGAATCTGCAAATTATAGACCAGTAGGTCTAAGCGAAACTCCAGAATGTTAATACTATCTAGTATTTACACAGTGCTTTAAGGTTTGCAAAGCACTTTATAATTATCTCATCTTCACAACAACCCTGGAAGGTAGGAACTATAAGTACCCCCATTTTATAGATGAGGAAACTGAGGCTGAGTAAGATTAAATAACTTGTCCATGGTCAGACAGCTAGTAAGCACCTGTGCAGAATTTGAATTGCCCAGAACTCTATCCACTGCAGTCATCTAAGAATTTTTTAGGCATATTCTGTGAACATCTAGAAAAGGAAGGAATGATGAAATGACAAACATAGATTCATCAAGAAGAGGTCATGCCAGACTAACCTCATTTCCTGTTTTTTTTTGGACAAGGCTATTAAATTTGGAAATCAGGGCAATGCTGTAGATGTAACTTACCAAGATTTTGGTTAAACATTTTTCAAAGCCTCACATGTTGTTTGTATGGAAAAGATGGGGAGATATGGACTATCAGGTCAGCAAACTATCAGCCCATGAATGAAGAATTTTATTCTTTATATTTTTAAATACAATAAAACATTACTGCCCTCTCCCACAATTTGCCCATCCTTAGGCTAGATGACACAACAATTATGAAGATTCAGAACTGGTTGAATGGTCAGACCCAAAGAGGAGTTATTAGTGGTTCAACCCAGAAGATCTTCAAATACAGTGGCCTAGGGATCTGTGCTTGGTCCTATACTATTTGCCATTTTTATTAATAACTTGGATAAAAGTGCAGATGGCATACTGATCAAATCTGGAGATCACACAAAACTGGAAAGGGAAGTTACAATCAAGGATAGAGTCAGGACTGAAAAAGATCTTGACAAGTTACAAGAATGGACCAAATCAAGTAAGACAAATTTTTTAATTCTGGTCTGGACCTGTGCTTTTATTATTGTAGGAAATTCTTGGTGAAGAAACTTCTACATCCCAAGAAAATCAACAGTTGCAATTGACTTGCCCATGGCCTTCCTAATTCCAAAGTTAGCTCTCTATCCACTATGCTAAGCTGCTGGAAATATAACAGAGACGAAAAAAAAAATTAAAATTTCAACTTCACAAGCACAAGATGGGAGAGGCCTGTCTAAAGAGCAGTCTGAAAAAGATGTGGAGGTTTTAGTAGACTGCAAGCTTGATGAGTATACTGTGATATGGCATCTAAGAAAACTAATCAAACCTTGGGCAGCAGTGAGAGAGGCACAACATCCAGAACAGGGAGGGAATAGTCCCATTTTGTTCTGCCCTGGTCAGACCTCAGCTGAAGCATTCAAGTCTGGATGCATTCTGGAAGGACATAGGGGCTACAGGAGGTCAATAAGAACTGTGAAGGGCCTTGAATTCATACCATATAAATATTAGTTGAAGGAACTGGAGTTGTTCAACCTGGATTAGAGAAGACTTGGGGAGGAGGGAAGGATGAGAAGTGGGAAAGGGAACTCAACAAGTATTTAAAGGACCCTCATGTAGAAAAGAGATTAGAGACTTATTCTGTTTGCTCCCTGAGTACAAAATCAGAAGCACTGGGTAGAAGCTGAAAAGACTCAAATTTGGACTGGATATAGGAAAAAACTTCCTAACAATGAATATTGTTCCAAAAGTGTTCCTTCAGGTTTTGGGTTCCCATTCACAAGAGATCTCCAAGCAAAAAGCTGGATGACCACTTGTCAAGTATGTTGCAGGAGGAGTCAGGTATGAGTTGAACTGAATTGGTCTAGAAGGTTACTGCCAAAGGTTAGATTGTGTGAGGTGGTAAAGCAAAACGGATGACAATGAATCCGCTGCTGAGTCAGTATATGGGCCAAGGATAGAATCAGGAGAGGAAAATTAAGAAGGTAGTGAAGCAGACTGAGAAGGATTAGTCAGAGGAATAACAGAATCATGCAAATTATGTTAAATGTCATGTGGCAGAAGGCAAGGAAAGCATGAACATCAAGGAACAAAGAGACGCTCTCTATCCCATCCCTTCTTGATTTGTAAGGAGCATCTTTACCACACCTAACACTTCCCTCTCTAGCAGCTTCGGTATCTCCTTTAGGCTTCAAAGATGCAAGCGCAGGTCGTCTCTCTTCTGACTTGGAAAAACTCATTCTAGCCACCTTCCCATTTTTCTCCTTCCTTTTACTGTCACACACCTCCCATGAGCCATCTACAATAAACATCTCCATTTCTTCACTCTTTCACCTCCTCTAATTTCACTTATCTAACATATCTAGTAAAACTTCTCTCTTAAAGGTAATTAATGACCTCTTTATTGCCAAAAAAAAAAAAATCAATGCCCCTTTTCATTTACTTTTCTCATTCTCTAATGGAATCAAAGGTCTGGGTTTGAGTCTTGCTTCTGTAATTCAATATGTGACTCAGACAAGTCACTTCACTTTTTGAGGTTTCAGTAAAATGAAACGATAAAGTCCCTCTCTGAGCTTCTTCAAAGTCTCTGTGTTCTGCTAGTTTATGATGCAACATACTGACTCTTCGTACGTTTTGGACTGCTCCTGCCATCCCTTGAATATAGTGATCCTCCAAGTTTCATTCTTCAGCCCTTTATTCTATAAACTGAGTAGTAGAGTTCATCTATTTTCATGACTCCCAACTATCAGTTCTATGCTCCTAAATCTTTATCTTTATCCAAATCTTTACCTTCAGTTTTCTCAACTCAGTTCCAGTCACGGATCTGGCCTACAGGGTTTCTTTCTAGTTATCCTGCCCATCGCCTTAAAAATCCAGTGTGTTCCAAACCAGAGTCATCTTATTTCCCACACAGGCTCTTCCTCCTAAATCCTTAGTCTCTATAAACAGCACCACTATTCTCTCCAACCAACCAGGCTAGAAATCAAATTATACACCCTTCTTCTTCATCCCCTCAAACCAATTAAGCCCTGTTGATTACATTCTTCCTTCAAAATATCTTTTCCTCAACTATACCTAGTCCAAACACACAGTGTCTTATGCCTGGAATAAGAAGTCAACATCTTTCTAACTTGACTTCCTGACTTCATTTTCTCTCTACCCACCCATACTATGTCAATCATCTTACTTAAGCATTGCTGGATTCACTTTAATTCTCAATTAAAAAAAAAAAAACTACACCACTTCCCCATATCAAAGAAAAACTCCCCTTTCTAAATTCTACTTATGCTTTAAGGCCCAGTGAAGGTATACTTGCAGAAAGTCTTTGCTAATAGTTGTTGGTGATCTCTCCTTTATCTTCTATTCTCACACGTAATCTAACAGTTACATATTATCTTTCTATCAATAAAGTCCTCCCTTGATGCCCTAGGATAGTGTGGCGGAAGGAGTTGTGCTGGAACCAGCTAGCATAAGTGTTAAATTTTCAGTGTGAGCTTGATGTATTGTTTTATTGATTATTTGGACTTAATAAAGCAAAAGAAAAAAATGTTAATAATTTAAGTATGCACATAGGGCCATGGAGTGGAGAGGGGGCTGGCTGTTAAAAATTTACTAACACACCCGTGTGTGGAGATGATGTGAGCTCATCAAGGTATTCCATCGAAGCTCACACTTCAGCAGATCCTATAGCAAACTGAAAAAGGTACCCTGGTGATAGTACTGTCCCAGGCTAAACCCAGCTAAGTTTGAGAAAGTTAATCACAAGAAGGTCTAACTCCAAGTGATAAATGTTTTTGAACACAGCAATTAACAAAACTAAGGCATGAAAAGATTGTAATCTGTACCAGTGGAGTTAGTACATATATCGATAAAAATACAAATCTTTTAAAGTACTGAAATATAATGTCTTTAACAGTTCACTAATTATTTTGTGTGCCAGCGTAGTCTTCCCAAGCAGATGAGTACTTCCCTGATATGAAGGAAAAATGTCTAATACTCCTTTCATATCCCCTTCACGAGATCTCACAGGAAGTATTCAGTACAGACTCGTCAAATTACTTGAACCAAAGCAAAGGATGATATTGATCATTTCACAAGGCTGCTCTGAAGTTAGGCAGTTTAGATGGTTCTTGATATACAACAAAAAATATTATTACACCCCTGTGCTTCTGAAAATATCTGAGTTCTTCCTTCAGCAAAGCAGGAATGAAGGTTAAAGCCAACTGAAATCTACAAATAATCATTTCCATCACTAAAGCAGATCCATACCACTGAAATGAAGGGAGGCTATTGGTCCAGTAAAATATAGGCTCCTTAAGAAGAAACACTATTTAATTTTTGTATCCTTAACTTCTAGCATAGTACCTTGCACATAGTAGATGCTTAATAAATGTTTCCTGAATTATTAACTGGAATGTTGGTACATGGAGAAGGCTGAGTTGACAGTGAATGGGAAGAAAAACAAGGCTTCTACAAGCAATAGTAATGGGGAAATTCTACAACTCTAGTGAAAACCTCCATCTTATATGCTAAAACATAAAAAATTGTCTAAAATGATTCAGCTGAAAGCAAGAGGAAATTAAATCAATCAACACCTCGTTATGTTGACTAATGGAGAGGAACAGTGGGGCAGATAATATGTACAACCAAAAGAAATCCAATTTCTTCAACCTGTCTCTCTGTATTCAGTTTCTACTGAATACTTTTCTACTTTCTATTTTATTTCTATTCTATTTCTAATTTCTACTTTCTATTCAGATTTCTATTCTGTTTTCCAATTCTAAATCTGAGTCTATGCTCCCATATGTTGAGGATAGTATCACTTAATGCCCACCCTCTGTCTAAAATTACAATTTTTTTAGTTTACTTGCCCCAAAGAAAGATTTAATAATATACTTTATATTTACAAAGTGCTTTGCTATTTCCAAAGAACTTTCACATACATCATCACATCTAAATATCACAATCACTTTGTGAGGCTGGAAGCAGGACAGCTATTATTATCCCTATTTTACAAAGGAGAAAACTAAGGCTCAGTAGGGAAGTGACTTGCCCAAGGTCACACAGCTTGAAAGTGACAGAGCCAGAATATAGTCCTAGGTCTTCAGACTCAAAGGACAATGCTTGGAAGGGAAGCCTATCCCAAGCCTATGGGTCTTTCCCCACTTCAAGTTTCCTCTGGGCACAAATAAATTAAGATAATCTTTAAACAAAAGAATTTTTATAAAAAATTTAAATACTGTAGGTAATTATGTATGTTCTTGAAAGCAAAATTTTAGGAAGGGAGAGAGAAGGACCATGTAATTTTGATGTATGTGTGTGAATAAACCCACATGAAAATAACCTGCAATACATTCTATCTATTCATTTCTTTTTATCCCCTTTAAACTGTGTTCTACCAGTGTCATCATTAAAGTTTTCTCTCCCTCCAGAATCAGTCTAAAATCCCAAAGGAATTCATTCTGCCCCACCCTACTCTTAACAAAGAAACTAAAAAGTAGTTAACTTATATGTAGAGAACACTTTATTTAAAAAAAAAAAAAGTAGGTGACCCAGATAATCACCCTCCTAACACTGTCCTGGAAGACGACACAGAATGAAATTCCTAATTAGTTCAAAGTTGTGAAGTGCCATGTCTCAGGCAAATCACTAAAACATAACATCTGGGAAATATAGTGGTTACAGTACAAAATCACTGTATAAGGAGAAAAAGTCTCTGAGAAATAATCATTTGCATTAAGATGGCACTATGGAATGCCCTTTTACTACTGGCTAAAAGTTTTATCAGTACTGTTAACTTAGGGAAAATATGCAGAGGTAGCCACCTTACAAGTTTCTTCTGTTGGAGTCAGAGCTTTCTCTGCCCAGGAACCAGTCGTAGCCCTGGTTGAATGAGGCCAGATTCTCTGATGTAGATTAGTCCCTGTAGCCGAATATGACTCAGATGTAACCTCTAATCCAGCATGAGATTGTAGACTTGGAAGGCTTCTGTCCTTTGTATAAAGGATGAAATGGCATAAATAATAGTAGTTTTATTTAAAAAAAAAATCCTCCCCCCTCCCACAGCTTACAATGCCTTCTATTTGGCTTAGGCTTAGGATAGAAAGGCACTGGCCAATGGAAAGTCAAATTATCAAATCAAAATGTTACTCCTCGGCCTTGGTGAGCCTAGGGCTACAGGAGAAGGACTAGGAGTAGAATGGGGCCAGCCTTCCATTCCTTAATCTCTCTCTAGGTTTCAAGTGAAATAGAAGTGGAGTACCCAGAAGTTAAATGCTATGGAAATAAAGATGGAATATAATCGAGAAAAATACAACTTTCCACCCAATTGCCCAAGGGAAGAAAGCAAAGGGTAACTACTACTTCAAATCAAACCCTTACAGAAGATCCTGGAAAAGAAGTAGATAGCTTGTTTATAAATATACCATCACTGCTACCCCACCCCCTAATGTTCAAAGAATTCTAGGTTTGGGCTCAAAAGACCTCGGCTCACATTCTGGTTCTGCCACTTACTAGCTGTATGACCTTGGACAAGTCACCTGTCCACTCTGGGCCTCGGTTTCCTCCTTTGTAAAATGAAGGGATTAGTTAGGATAAGGTGTTCTAAAACTGGGATAGAATTCAGCAGATCCATGAACTTAGGAAAAATAGGTACATCCTTATTTTCACTAACCTGTAACTGAAATTAAACATTTCCTTCAATTACTTAAAAACATTATTCTATGAAAGGGTTCACTGGCCTCACTGGATTGCTGGAAGGGTCCGGGACACACACACACACACACACACACACACACACACACGAAAAGCTTAAACTCCCTGGCATGGGTGATCTCTAAGGTCTCTTTTGGACTCATTAACTTTGTGGTCACAGTTAGAAGATCTAATCTGCTATCTAAAATGAATTACAAGTATTTTGTGTTTTTATTCTGCCCACACACCATTTATTCTGACAATCATTTTCTACTGATTTACTAGCCAGTCCTTTTATAAGATAGCAGAAAAACAGAAATTTCTGTTTCTTGGAATGAGGGATCCGGTCCAGAAATTCTTACTGAGACAAAAGCATATAATTGCTAAGCTAAATGGTAAAGGTTTGAGTTAGAATCATTTAATAAGGTAAAATCCCATAAAAGCCATTGCTTCAGAGTGAAGGAAGTACTTGCTTTTCAACTTCTGTTACAGGAATCAGAAAGTAAAAGGTAGTCCAGCTACCAAGAGTGTCAATCTAAAATGTTTCAAGAAGGCTTACACAGCTTCCTAGATTCAGTTCTGGTAGAATGCCCCAATCTAGTAATATGATGAATTTTAGAAAATGTCTTGTTTCTTATAATCAATATGACAAGGCTTCTACCTTTTGACAATAAGGGAGTTGGAAAGAAATTTTCTTAATATTAGACCCTCATTGGCTAATGTTCTGATTCATATGAACAACAATCTTTTCTATCTGGCAATAAATGATAACAATTCTAATTTTCTCTGATTTTTAAGTATTCCCAAGTGTTAGGAAATAAAGGAGAGCAGAATAAAGCATGACAGATGATGACAGGACAATTAGATTATTTTCTGAAGTATATTCCATTAAAGAACTGAAGACTAATTTATTTAGAAGGATAAATACCTAATTCATGGATACTTTAAAATATCTGCAATGCCAACAACATGGATCAAGTGTGGAGAGATTGTGATCTGGATCTATGTAGGTAGTGGCCATAAGATCACAGTAGATGGTCTCTACATGTTGTAGTGCCTTGGAATTCAAGTCCATTTAACATGATCTCCTACTTCATTTGGAATTTAAAAGTTTAGTTTTTCTTTCATGTGCAGTGAGGGGAGTTAGCTAGCCTGAACTAGTGATGCAAGTTAACTGATGACTGTGCAGTTCCATTACAGGAAAAAAAGGACCAATTTTTTTTTTTCCTGACTAGGAGAACAACTCAGAAATGACCCTCAATAAACAGCTTCCCATAAAATGGTTTCTTCACATGTTGACGCAGCTTAAGATTCTGTCTCAGAATGCCTTGAAATGAAGTCTGACCCTTTGCTTGTCAATACAATAGCTGACCAAATTTCTAAGAATTAGAATCCTTAATCATAGGTTCAAAAGCTTCAGATTTAATCTGTATTCTCACACATAAGATTTTGAGGAAAGTGCCAAGTGCTTTATATAAAGTATAACGCTCTTTGGTGGGAATGTCCAACTGCAAGGAATAAGCATTGAAATATAAAAACTGCACAAAACATCTTTAAGATTAGCTGAAGTAGCAAAATTTCCAAAATTTAATTTATTTTTACTTTGATTTCAAAATTTTGACTGTTAATTATTTAGATCTTGATTCTTATCTATCCTATTCTCCCTGAGAACCAGAATGCTAGTGAAGTATGTCAAGATCCTGTTGGACGGATGCATATGTTGGATAAATATTATCTGTTCTTGGGAGAATAAGAAGATACTAGAAAACTTGTAATTTATCTTTCTGTATACACTAAAGCCAAAGATGGAATAATGAATAATAGGAAATCTTAGTTTTGTATTATTTTGGGGAGTTCCTTGGCAAGAAACTATGTTCTGTTCATGTATCTTCTGTTTCATATACCCTATACTAGCACACCAGTCCTGTGAGAAGGCTTGCTGTCCAATGATACTTGGATGAAGCTAGCTGTTTAGGTTAGCAAAAATTCACTTCACTGACCAAAAAAATCATATTCCTAAAAAACCGGCTTTTGTTATAGGCCTTGGCATATGATGATGATGATGAAATTCTCCAGCACTTAACTGCTTTTTTCAAAATGCTGCTCTTATGTAAACATGACCATCTCCTCTGCCCGAAAGTCCAAGCATTTGACAATTATAGCTGATTTAACAATCTCCTTAGAAAACTGTCTTTTGCATTGAATAAAATACATAAGAGACAGCTTAAGGCAAGAAAAATATGGAGTAATAATTCATATTTTGTACTTCTGAGGTTCCTTTCACTTCCAAATCTATGATCCTTTTAGAAATGCTGGTTTTTGAGTTCAGTACTTCATTAATATTTGAAGTCCTCTAAAGTCTCTTAAAAACAAAACAAAACAACTTTCTCCCTTGAATTATAGGAACTAGAAGATGAAAGCATAGTTTTTTTCTGTAGAAACTTGTTCTTTGACAATGAAACAATTTGCTTTTCCCCATGAAGAACTGTGCCCACCAAACTTCACAAGCTTACAATGTTTTATGTACTGGTTTTTCAATTGGCTCGCTTAAATCTAAAAAATCTTAATACAAACGATAAATTCACCCATATTCAGGGAACTCTTTTCCTCTTCCTAATATGACTGAAAGACAGCAGTCTACCTAAGTTCTATTCTGAAAACAATCCATCTTGTAATCAATTTTGCTCAATCTGAGTTAGAAAATTCCTCTTCTATCTCAAAAGAACACCTGCTTTTTGAATGTATGAGGCATTCAAGAATAATGCCCAACTTCAGGAACAAAAGAAAAAATGGTAAAGAAAAGCATCTTGGTTTGAGAAGATTTGATTTTGCTCCATTAGAAAAGTCTGAATTTAAAGGAAAATTAATCCCTACTGACTTTTTATTTAAATAAAGTAATAGAAGGAGCTGAATAATCTTCTGCTACTTTCCTCTAAGATAGCATCGACTGTTAGTCACTCTAGGGCTTGGATCCAGGAGAACAAAGGAAAGGGGCTAGAGATACTCTTGTTTGGGGTAGCCTGGGCAGTAGTAGTACTGGGTAGATTTGAACTTACCCCTGCCAGTTCTTGTTGAATAGAAGTAGGCCGGGCTTCAGAAGTGGGAGGCGGAGAAGCGCTGGCTGAGGCACTAGCGGGAGTGGGAAGCTTTAAGGCATGCTCACCAGCTGACTCTGTGTGACCCATACCATGGTGGGGGGACTCAGCCTCCCCCTGAGGCTCCTCTCCCGAATCCGACAAACCTTTTTGCTCTGCAGAGGACTGGGAGCAAAAAAGACAATTTTCCTTCAATGCAAAAGCTGCAACATGGGAGAGCAGTTGTCACAGTGCCAGGGTATCTAAACCTTTAATAACTTTTGCCAATTACTGGGAGGAGCTGCTCCAGGCAGAAGTGCCAACTAGCAAGCACAGAACAGGTATGAGAACCTGTTTAACAAATAAGGCCTTTCCAAATCAATAGCAGAGAAAATAAACCAACTTGGATCTGCTGCCAATTTGACTCTGCTAGAGGCTCTCAGGGAAGATCCAAGAAGTCTGGGGCTTGGTTTTCAAAATTTCCAATGAAACCCTCATGCCTGACAGATATTTGACAGCTTCATATAACTGAGATAGCTGTATCATGGTGGATAAAGCACTGGATTTGGAGTCAAGAGAACCTGGTTTCAATTCTCAACTTTGCTACTACCTACATGGAGCCTTGAACAAGGTACTTTTCCCTTTCTAGGACTCAGGTGGACGTAATGATTTCTGAAGTCTTTTCCAGCTCTAAATTCCATGATCCTATTTTATCAGTCTGTGGTAGTCAAAAACAAAAATACAGGTGTTCCCTCCCCTCATTCCTGGTTTAGATTGACTGGTTGATAGAGTCTAACCGAAATAAAAATGCATAGATACTGAGGGTATGGAGAGGGTTGCTGAGTTTAGGAAAATGGACCAAAGCATCTTGGGGAAAGGGTTTAGCCTGAGAACCTACAAGCCCTCTTCCTATCCATTTATTATCCTTTGAATTGGGGCATCTGGATTCCAAAGGAATAGCTTTAAATTGACACCGCCAGTACAGGATAACAATACCACGGAACTTTTCACCAGACTCATTTTGCAGGGATTTAGGCATAATTTACTGACAGAACTTAGACTTGTTTTCAAATATCATTAAATCTGAGAATCTCAAAATTTGGAAAAGTACCCCCAAGGTACACAGAAATCTCATCAACAATATTCCTAATAAGTGGTCACACAATTTCTCCCAGCATACCTCTAGTATACCTCCACTCAGTGGAGATGAATGACTACCATTCAAATTCTTTTCACCTTTGGATAATTCTAATTGTTAGGAAGTTCTTTTTTATATTTATTTGAAATATACCTTCCTCTCACTGATCCTAGTTCTGTCCTCTGAGGCCAAGCAGAATAAGTCATATCCTTCTAGTCCATGACAGCTCTTCAAATACCGGAAGAAGGCTCTCAAACATTCCTAGTTCCTTCAATAGATTCTTGCATCACATGATTTTGAGATATCACAAACAAGGTGGTGTAACTGCCAAATAAGTGCTGCAGATACTAAGTCCTGAGTGCTGTTCTTCACTTCCTAAATTTATCCAGTACACAAGATTGCACACAGAACCTGCTACCATGAAAAGCCCCATCTGATCCTGTGGGATTAAACTAGCAACATAAAACGTATATAAAGGAGACTTAAAAATAACTGACAAATGATCCACATCACTAATTATGGAACATTTCAATAGTAATCTAAATAGGTAATCTAACAGAAATAACCTCAGGAGGAAACAGAAATAACTAGATTTATCCATACAAACAGAATCATTTGAATTAAACAAAAAAAGAGAACTAGGTTAATAAGCATACCCAACATTTCCCCCTTCTGCTTCAAGAATATAAGTGATCCAATCCTATCACAGCAGGTAAATTCTCAAAATCTAGGCCAAGAAATTAATAAGGACAAAAACCAAAGGCCTAAGAAATAAAATTCATAATCACTC
Source organism: Trichosurus vulpecula (assembly GCF_011100635.1). Taxonomy (NCBI): domain Eukaryota; kingdom Metazoa; phylum Chordata; class Mammalia; order Diprotodontia; family Phalangeridae; genus Trichosurus; species Trichosurus vulpecula. The sequence goes on from NC_050573.1 coordinate 72,533,532, forward strand.
TTGGTTAAAAAGTTTTACTACAGAGGTCACCAATATTTAAAAAATACTTTACTTCATTCTTAGCAATGATCTCAAGGTTTTTACAACTAATTAATCAAATGATTAACATGCAAAGCACTTTGAAAATGTCAATGCACAATATAAATGTGACCTATTATTACTATTATACCTAACCAGAGCAGGCCTCCTTCCTTAAAGTTTTCCAATGTTACATTTGTATAAATCAAATCCCTAGAACTCATCAGCCTTTGATGTCACCTAAAAATATTACTGATAAAACATACATAACTCTATACAATCATTACTTACAGAAATAGTGAGTTTCAAAATTGTTTTGAACACATGAAACTTCACCAGCACAATATTTTCTGGCAAATCAATATTTTAAAAATCTTCAATGACCTCCACTAAAGTCCTATTCTAATGCATGAATGTGACACTAAGTCTTAAAAGGGTGGGCAAGTGAAGTGTAATCCCCAGCAGCCTTCCCTAGTTTGCAAAGGCTTCCCATAAAGGCTCATGAATAGATCCTAAATCTAGTTCCTGAAGACTATCTTAGTTAGATCCAAAGAGGCTCATGCCCAGAAGAAAGGTAGGCTACCAGATGCTGGGGGATGTTGTTTGTTTTGTTTTGTTTTTGCTCAGAGAACTCACGAATCCAGCTTACAAAGACATGGAAGAGTGATCAAATCAATGGAAATAATCAATGCTTATGATATAACTGCACTGCATTATCTTTTAAGTTACTTTGAAGTAGTTTTTTTTTTAACCAGATGGCCAGTATCTTGCCTATATAAGCCTCAAAATTACCCCTCATTTCTAAAATGCTCATTATAATACAAAAAAGACAGTGAATTTAAATGAAATAACTGACCTCTACATCTCCCAATATTCTATTCTTGGAGCACTCTGCCTTCTTTTATCTTCACCTCCTGGCCTTGTTGGTTATCTCCAAGTCTCAGTTCAAGTCCTACCTTCTCCAAGAAGTGTTTCCAAGCCCTCCATTAGTCTTAGTGCCTTTCTTCTAAGATTACCTCCAATGTATCCTGTATAGATCTTGTTTGTACAAAATTTCACCTTCATAACATCTTTTATATGTGCCTCCTTCTCTTCTCTGCCACACCCACTACCAAGATGCAGGAAGACCCTCATAATCTCATGCCTGGATTATTAAAATAGTCTGCTAGGTGGTCTCAAATCACCTTTCAGTTCGGCCCATCCCCCACCCCGGCTGTCAAATTAATCTTCCTAAAGTGCAGATCCATCTGACCATGTTACCATGGGTGGGGGGGGGGGTGGGGGGGGGTGGGGGGGGAGAGATAGGTGGATGTTTTCAATAAACTCTAGCAGCTCCTGATAAATATAAAATCCGCTGGCATTCATAGCTTTTTACAATTTGCCCCCCTCCTAGCTTTCTAGTCTTATACTTTAACATCTCCACCCCTCCCCCATGTACTCTGCAATCCAGCCACTCTGGCCTCCTCCTAATTGCACCACCACCCCCAATTCCCTCCCAGCATTTCCATCTTCTGGCTTCCTTCAAGTCCTAGCTAAAATTCAACTCTCTAAAAGAAGCCTTTCCTTAATGCTAGTACATACACACACAGACAAAGACACAGACAGACACACACACACACACACACACACACACACACACACACACACGCTTTTCTTTGTATTCTCAGTGCCTAGCGCAGTACCTGAGCATACAGTAGGTGCTTAATTAATTGCTTATAGGATACATAAGTTGTTTGCATGTTGTCTCCCCTAGTAGACTGACTGAAAGCTCCTTAAGAGCTGGGGTTGTTTTTTGCTTGCTGCCTTTCTTTGTATTTTCGGCACGTATCATAGTAGCTAGCACATAGAAAGTACTTAATAAATGCTGAACGAAATATTTAGCTAACATAAGCAAATGGGAGCATGGGTTTCTTTTACCCACATGGATAAAATGATGGTTGCGTAAAAGAACCAGCAGCAATTGGCACTTATTTCAACTCTTGATCCAACACTCCTCCCCACTACTACTGTCTATCTCAGCTCTCTCAAAATACTAGAGGGAAAAAGATTTTGCAGCACATATGCCACTTGACAAATAAACCAATCTTAGAAGTTTGTGCTGAACATGCAAAAGCACTGGAATTAGCCAGCAGCTAAATCCAAGACTTCATTTTCCATGTCTGTCAATATAACAGGGCAGCAATTGCAAAAGTTCTATGAACTGCTTTGCTAAGCACTAGATAAAATGTGCATTTAACAGTTTTCTATGGAAGTCAAAACATTAAAAAGATGTACCAGCAGTCTATATGCAGTCTTATTGCAATTCACATATTTGCTGGGAATACAACAGAAGCTAGATCAATTCCCTCCCTGTAGAAAAGAAATTTGTTGATCTCATTAAACACATATATGTACACATACACACACACACACACAAATATATTTTAAACTAATGTTTTAACAGCTTCAGTTTTCCAACTTCAACTTTTATTTAAATTAAGATTCGTAATAAAACAAACAGAATTTGAATAATGAAGCTATTTTCCTAGAACATTCATGTTCATAAGGTCATCTTATTTGAAAAGGAGGAGGGGAGGAATAGGTCTTTCCAGTCCTAATCATATGCTATGCTTGAAAAGTAATTTAGCTAGTTGAGCAGTCTTTTCTCAGGCTGAGAAAGTTACTCAGAAAAAAAAAATGACACTAGAAGAGACCCTTATACATGACTAACTGCAGCAATAAAGGAAGCTTAGATAATACTTCAAGTAACAGAAAAAAAAATCTAAACACTTTATCTTGGGAAGGTATGTTATAGCTGGTCTTTGCAAGCTTGCCTTCACTTCTAATCTTGCTTGCAAAGTCAAATAAAGGAAACAAAAAGCAGACATTTGACAGATATCCTGATATGCTGCACTATTTTTTCTCCTTATTTGTAAGAAACAATGAAGGAATAAGTATTATATTCATTTCAATACTCAGTGGCATCATAAACATACCATCTCAAAACAGGGCAATATCTGGAATTACCAAGTTCTAAATGACTATGTATTTAGTGTTATATGAAGAACCACAATGATCTTAAGAGAAAAGTGTTGCTCAATTACCTCAGTACTAGAATCCTAGAAACCAGGACGCTCTACCATGGCACCCAGCACTCCCAGTACAATCTTACACTACAGAAAACTACCAGGGTATTTCCTTTTAGTCATTCACACACGTTTACATTTAACCACTGTATTTACTTAATGCTCCATGGCATTCTCCATTTCACAATGAAATCAAACATACCAATTCCTTTACTGGCTTCCTTGAGGAAGCCATTTTTCATGTCAGCTGCAATTTCTTTATGTCATCTACGTTTGTTGATAAAGAGAATGTAAATATGGATGCGGCTCATTTCTCTTAGTACTGAAGTACTCATAATCTCTAAACAAGAATTTCATATTGAGGTTAACGATAATTAAATTCGTTTTTAGACAAGAGGCAGTTTGTTTGCCAAGCATTCCTGAGTTTGTACTCCATTGTTAAGGACTGTGAGAACCCACCATCACCTTCTATGACATGATGAGGTACTTAAGTTGGATTTTTGCTGAACCATAACTCATTCTGATTCTAAAAAAAGATGCAGATGCCCACGCACTCAAAAAAATTAAAAGCCTTTCCTGCATGTTTTCCACACAACTTCATCATAAATTATGTGATTTACAAGCGCCTCCTCTAGGTCACAGTAATGGTCCTCAACTCCTATCACGAAGGACCAGAATCACTGGCAACTGTAAAAGGGATGTTATATCGGCAAGCAATACACAGTTCTTTAAAAAAAAAAAAAAAAACAGAAAACTTCTGGTTTTCTTAAAAAATTTCTAGTTTAAGGAACTGTCAATTTCTATTATGAATATTAAATGGAAATAGATCGTTCAAAGGATGAATTAAGAAAACCCCTGAATTTTGCAATTTATTGAACCTCTAGGGAAACTAAATCTACTAAGCCCAGAAAATATATTCTCATAAGTTCATCTCTCAACATCTCCATACTCATTTCCTAACAACTTATGAGCTCATGTAGAAACTCCTTACATAGTCAGAATATTTAAAGCACAAAGAACAAGATCCATAAATAGACAAATCGGTCTAGGAAAGAAAGCATCTTTATTCAGAATGGGATGGAACACGAAAATCACTTGGATTATCAATCTTTGGAGATTTTTCATGTCTTTAGCAAAGGAATCAACAATGGAAAGAGCTTAATTTAGTACTTGAACACATTGTTAAGAGAGTTACAAACCAAGTGAAGGCTCAAATACAAAATCCCTTTAAAGTTCATATTAATACAGTAGGTACTGTGTGTGCAGCAAAACAACAGACTGTTTCTTTATCTTGTGTCACCACCTAGTGATACAATCTTCTTGTAAAAAATGATCCAGGAAAAACTAATCTATACAATTCCTGGATCATTTCTGGTGAGACAAAAATACCACACATTTGTAGTTGATGTGCTGTGGAAACCAGGCTCCCAGATCATCAACTACTTTAACCCACGCAAATGATCTGACACATACCTAACTCAGATAAATTTAAAACCAAGGCATATGATATTATAAGATCTTCATAGTACTTCGCATCCCCCTGGACTCACCAGCTTGATTCTAGTTATATTTTCTGGGACCTGAACGACGCATCCACTAACACAGTGTGTAGGCAACCTTTAAACTCACTTTGAAAAAAATGCCTTCATGCATAGAGGTGGCCATTAATTTTGAAGCAAATAAACTTGTAATTATTCTAAGTTATATTATCAACAGTTACTACTCAAAACAGGCATATTCCAAAGAGACAAAGTGCTAAGAAGGATGTCACAGAAAACACTCCTAAAAGCATGAACAGAACTAATTTTTCCCCCTTAATATCCACCTCTATCTCATCTCACTTTCAGAAAACAGAATTCTCTTTCTTCCCACAACAAAACAATCTAATCATCAATCCCAGAGTAACCTTACGGCCTCCCTCACCCTTTACTTCTAAACTTTCAGCCCTGACACTCTTTCTAGGTTTCCACAACTCTACAACAGGCTTCTGCTACCTTATGCATCCCTACAGGTTGAAAGCAGGTTAAAGAAACCAACGCATAGAAGATATAACTTACTGGCCCCTTACCTTTTGTCCTTTATCCTTCTGAAACACAAAGACGGGTGGTGCAATGGCAGGCTTTTCTGCAAAAAGAAAAATTGGTTTTTTTCCCCCCAACACTTAAAAACAGAACAAAAAATACCATCATCTCCAAAGAACATCACATTAGGAAGAACAAAATAGCAGTGAAAAAGTCAAAACACAATGCATACACCTTCTGGGAGTTTGCCCCACTAGAACACTTCTCCAACACAACTTATATTCTAAGTTGACATATTTATTTGGAAACTCAAAACAGGATTTGTCAAAGTTTTGGAGTCTAACTTTAAGAAATGTTGCCAAAGAAATGAAATGGTAACACAGGATAATGGGCACGATGAAGGAATAGTACCAGTGTGGAACAAACAAATGTGACAAATTGGATGGTATTTATTTTTCTCATTCGCTGTTTTGGTGCATATTTGTCCCAAGGCCTAGCAACGAATGATGACAGAGCCTCCTCCCTGCTTAACAACAGGCCAGAAGTAAAATGTCCCATCCCTTTCTTTTTTCTGCCAGGAGTTGTGGTTACGCAAAGGTGGGCTCAAGAAACCCTTGATCCAGCAGGTTCCAAGTAACTTCAGGGAAAATGTAAGGTGGGAGTCTCTTGAGAACCTCCCCTGCTCCCAATCCCACAGCTGAGTTATGGAGTAGTTCACAGTCAACCCACTCTGGTTTCCTTGGTCCCAACCTCAGCCTCTGAGGTACTCCTGGTGGGTCCCAGCTCCTCCCCTAAGTTCTGAGTTCAAGTACATGTCCCAAAGCAACCCAAAGGCAGACAAGCAATAAGAGCTAGTGGCAATTGTTTGTGACAAGCTGGCAATCTCACATAATGTTGTAATTCCAGGTATTTTGGGGTATATCTGTGTGAAGGAAAAGCAGAACACAATTCCCATGATAAAATTCTATAGGGCAGAGACCTCTGACTTAGATTATAGTTCAGTAAAATCACAATCTCTCTACCATATTCTACTGACATCAGTAAAAGTCAGTTAACATGTCCCAAGAAGCCCTTTTCATATCCCCTGTGCCATACACAAGGTCTTCACATGATGTTGGTGCTTTGAGTCTCTCACACACTTTATGTAGCACAAATTCCAGTTACCTTTCTGACAACATACAATACATTCTAGAAAATGATGTCAGCTGTAGAGAGGCCAAACTAGCCAGCCCTCCACAGAAGTTCTCTGCCATGCTCACACGTTCCAAGGGCTGGATATGGCTCCCCAGCACTGAAGATGTCACTACTCTATCTGCCCCACTTGCTTTCCTCAGGGCAGGAGCTTGAAAATAAGTCTGCCTGAAGGAACCCCTTTCACAGGACTAATTTATGCTGTACTGAGAGCTCTAATCAGCTGCTATTTAAGGACACAACTTAATGGAAAAGAATGGTCCCAAGGAGGGGATAGGGTAAGAGGCAGTAAAGGGGGTATGGTCTGTGGAGAGAAATGAGGAGCCAGGTTTTAGGGAGTGTGACATGAGAAATGGTGTGGAAGAAGCATTTGGATGACAGCAGGGAGGTCTTCCTGGTGGTGAAATAAGTTGAGTTGTATCTAGAGGAATGTAGGCATCCCTAAGGACAATGATGCAGACAACTCTAGAGGAAGCTGAGTCTCTTTCTGGGCAGTCCAAGAGCAAAAAATATTAAGGAGCAAAGTGGACACAGTTCTGCTTGCCTTGCCACAGTTCAAAAATTCTCCAGCACTGCTTTAACAAATTGTGGAGTAAAAGGATGGTGGCTAGATTATACATTTAAAGCGCCCTTCTTCTGTATTGATGCCCAGACTTTAAAATTAGTTGTTATACAATCCAGCAACCAACAAATATTTGGAGGATTTACTATGTAAATGGTACTACGGATAATATACAGGGAATGATACTGAAGGGCTAAAGCTCTTCATGACCATTTAAGAATGCCACTTTATAAAAACTTCGGAATTAAAATAATTTTTTTTCCTGTGGTAACTATTACACTGATAGGTCCTAGGGACTCTTGGGAATTTTGTAGGATGGCTAATTTAAAAATAAAACAAAACACCCTAGTTGGAACAGAAAAAGAAATATAGGCCAGGATGCTGGGAGAGAGAAGAGTGGTAGAATCACAAAGATGGGCAATGAACAGCATTAGCAATATATTCAAACTTGCCACAGATTTAGCTTCTTGCTGCCAATATCTGGAATCAATATCCCATTTTCCAATACCCTATTAACAGTCAGTAACTTCTAAACACTAGCAAAGACAGAAAAATACCAAAGTATAGAAATCAACTATAGTTACACTATCACCATCTTCAGGGTCATGGTCAATTCCATTCTGCTAAGGCCAGGAAGGCTATGAATAGCAAATGACACTGGTAATATACAACTGGGCACCCATATACATAACCTATATAAAATATTCCAGCAGCTAAAATATAAACCACAATTCAAAATTGCCTGCAATCAGGCAACTACACAATCACATAGTTATTATATGGCTAATGCAAATAATTTGACAACCAAAATGTACTAAAACCCTTAATAAGTCCTTGTACTAAACACTAAGAAAATAAGGATGAAAGGCATTATCTTTGCCGTAAAGGAGCTCTGATGGGGTATCAAATGGACACAAATACGATTAAAGGTAAAATGTGGCAAAGGAGAGGCTCTACAAAAGTGCTCTAGGAAAATATGAAGAGGGAGAAAACATCCAGTTAGGGATGTGGAGAGAGAGAAGTTGAAGAAAAGTTTCATAGACTAAGTGGGACCAAAGTTAGGCCTTGAAGGAATAAATGGCTTTCAAAAGGTGGAGAGGAAGAAGTATGTTCCAAGTATGTTAAAGAAATGGGATGCTACCAAACATACAAAGGCAGGACAGGACAGAACAGAATAAGATAAGGGGCCAGATATTAGTCCAGTGTGGCTAGAATACCAGGTATGTGAAAGGATGCAGAGTGAAATAAGGCTGTTGCCAGGTTGTGAAGGTCCTTGAATGACAGGGTGAACAGTTTATATGTTTTAAAGGGGACAGAGAAGATCACAGAAGATAAAATGTGTCATTTTGATTATATAAAATTAAAAATTTCCTGCACAAACAAACCAATACAGCTAAAATTAGATGAGAAACAACTAAGGAAAAATCTTTCATCAAGTTCTACTGATAGCCTCATTTCCAAGATATATGATGATGTGATTCAAGTCCGTAAGAGCCATTTCGCAAGTGGTTAGGTAGTCAAAGGTTTTGAATAGGCTGTTTTCTGAGGAAGAGATCCAAACTATCAATAGTCATATGAAAAAAATGCTCCAAATCACCAGTAATTAGAAAAATGCAAATTAAAATAACTCTTTGATTACACCTCACAGCTGAAAGATAGCCAAAGATAACTAAAAGGGAAAAAAATAATTGCTGGAGGAACTATGAGAAAAGTTACATTCATGTACTCTTGTGGAACTACGAATTGGTTCCTGGTATTCAGGAAAGCAATTTGGAACTCTGTCCCCAAAAATGCATAATTGGGCAACTCTTTTGACCTGATACTGATATCACTACTAGATATATATCCCAAAAAAAGAGACCAAAGAAAGAGGAAAAGCATCCACACTAACAAAAATATTCAAATAACTCTTTGTAGCAGCAAAGAACTGGAAAACTAAGGGGGTGCCCAACAATTGGGGAATAATAGCCACACAAACAGCAATATAGAAATCTAATGGAATGTTATTGTGCCATAAGAAATGATAAAGGGGGCAGTTTCAGTGGCATCTGGGAAGACTTGTATGAACTGATGCAGAATGAAGTAAGCAGAACAAGAACAACAATTTATACAATAATGACACTGTAAAAACAAGTTTGAAAGACTTAAGAATTCCTGTCAACGCAAAGGTCATTCAGGATTCTAGAGCACCCATGATGAAGCATGCTGCCCACCTCCTGACAGAGAGGTAATGGATGGACTTGGTGTGTAGAATGAGACATTTCTGCCTCATTCAAATGTATGAGTAATGTAAGAAGTTGTTTTTGCTTGATTATGTATATTTGTTACAAGCATTTTTTCCTTTTTTTCCAGTTGAGTGGGAAGTAAAGATAATCTATTTTTGTTCTTTGAAAAAAAATTAACTTAAAAAAGTCTATATATTTTATCCTATAGGTAACAGGGAGCCACTAAAAGCTGTTTTTTTCTAGCACAGAAGTAACCAAGAAGTAGAAATAACAATCACATAAACATTAAAGTATAGACCCTCTGTATAGACCTTCTTCAACAGCAAACCAGGCATTTATAAGTTAAAATAAAACCCAACCCCCAACGATTTCAAAAGGTACACTCGGTCACTGTAGAACTAAAAAAAATTCACCTGCACTGTACAGACAAATTTAGATTATTTTACACGGAGTTTTGTGTAAGTCAACACTGAGTCCCACCCCCTCCCAAAACCTTCCCAACATACCTCATAAAATTCTTCATTGGTGAACTGAATAAATGCTGTTCCTCTCTCGTTCTACTGCAGTTACTACTATACTGTGGATCAAGTCCAGAATTGAGTCTCTCATTCAAGATCATTCATCACGGTTCCCTGAACTTCATTTCTGCCATTATCCTATCTTGTAGCCTCTAATCCAAAGGCCTCCAGCCAGGCCCTTACACTCAAAGCTTTTAAAGAGCTCTGGAAATAACATCTCTTCTGTGAGGCATTCCTGGATCAACCAAGGGATTATCAACTTCCCTGATACCCAATCAGGACCTCAGAGCCACATCTCCTTTGTCCTCAAATGTACTCCTCTCTGACTCAAGATAAACACTATTAATAGCTGGTTTTAAATTATTTCCTCTGCCTGTAAGTAATAAGTCCTGGATGTATTTGTTTACACTAATGATGTGTGATTTATGAATTCTGGTTATGGCACTTGCCCCACCCCCATATCCAGAACACAGTACGTACTTAACTGACTGAATTAATGCTCTCTAATGATAATGAATAAAATACATAGAGCACTAGAAAGGATCTTAAAGTTGCCTAGTCCAACTCTCTTGTTTTACTAAAGAACATCTGTTAAATCAAGAATATTTTCATTACTACTTTATTTCTAAGCTCTCTGCAGTCTCACTAGTGAAAAGGTTATCGGTACCTCAGATTGTGTACCAGTACCAAAAACTCCAAAAGGGAGTTTATGTTAACACGCTGAGTTTGTTCAGACTTTAGCTTCTATTTCATCTTATTTATTCATTCTTTTTTTAAATAAAGAGATCTCTTTTATTTAACAAAGGCGGGCATAAATAAAGGACAAAATTCCATTTGCTCAGTAATTACGTAACAAATAAAATATATTGGAAAATATTCTTAATCTTGTAGTTTCAAACTCCAGGGCTTGAGTTTATTTTTTTCTTTTGGCATTTTCTGAGACATGCATAATATAACATTACCTTATAATAAATAAACATAGGAATATTCCACAGTTATCAGTGTAACTTATTTTAGTGGTAGAGTGAAACTCAGATATATACTTTCTGGGGAGTGGAGCCAAGATGGCGGCTGGAAAGCAGAGACTTGCGTGAGCTCCCCACCACGTCCCTCCAAAAACCTATAAAAAATGGCTCTGAACAAATTCTAGAACTGCAGAACCCACAAAATAGCAGAGGGAAGCAGGGATCCAGCCCAGGACAGCCTGGATGGTCACTTGATGAGGTCTATCGAGCATGGAGTGGAGGGGAGCGGAGCTCAGCGTGGGAGGCAGCAGGACCAGCCAGACCAGAAGCCAGGCAGAACAGGCCCTAGCACCCTGAATCAGTGAGCTGTGGCAGTTACCAGACTTCTCAACCCACAAACACCAAAGACAACAGAGAAGGTCAGTGGGAAAAGCTGCGGGGGACAGAGTGCAGAGCCTGCTGAAGATCTGCGTCAGGTCTGGGTTGGTGGTTCTTGAGGAAGGAGGAGTGCTGGGGTGGCAGAGCTGGCTGCATAGAAATAGCTCTGAAATCAATGGCACATCCCCTCAAGCTTGGAACAAAGTACTCTTTGCTTTACAAGCAGTCATACCCTGACGAAAAACTCAAGGGTCAAGTAAGTTGGCTGGGAATGTGGCCAGGCAGCGAAAACACACACAGATTCAGCCTCAGACTTTGGAATCCTTCTTTGGTGACAAAGAAGACCAAAACATACAGACAGAAGAAGTCAACAAAGTCCAAAAGCCTACACCAAAAGGCTCCAAGAAAAACATGAACTGGTCTCAGGCCATGGAAGAGCTCAAAAAGGAGTTGGAAAAGCAAGTTAGAGAAGTAGAGGAAAAATTGGGACGAGAAATGAGAATGATGCAAGAAAACCATGAAATACAAGTCAATGACTTGCTAAAGGAGACCCAAAAAAATACTGAAAAAAATATTGAAGAAAACAACACTTTAAAAAATAGACTAACTCAAATGTCAAAAGAGCTCCAAAAGGCCAATGAGGAGAAGAATGCCTTGAAAGGCAGAATTAGCCAAATGGAAAAGGAGGTCCAAAAGACCACTGAAGAAAATACTACCTTAAAAATGAGATTGGAGCAAGTGGAAGCTAGTGACTTGATGAGAAATCAAGATATTTTATAAAACAAAACCAAAAGAATGAAAAAATGGACAACAATGTGAAATACCTCACTGCAAAAATCACTGACCTGGAAAATAGATCCAGGAGAGATAATTTAAAAATTATTGGACTACCTGAAAGCCATGATCAAAAAAAGAGCCTAGATATCATCTTTCAAGAAATTATCAAGGAGAATTGCCCTGATATACTAGAGCCAGAGGGTAAAATAGAAATTGAAAGAATCCACAGATCACCTCCTCAAATAGATCCCAAAAAGAAAACTCCTAGGAACATTGTCACCAAATTCCAGAGCTCCTAGGTCAAGGAGAAAATACTGCAAGCAGCCAGAAAGAAACAATGAGTATTGTGGAAAAACAATCAGGATAACACAGGATCTGGCAGCTTCCACATTAAGGGACCGAAGGGCTTGGAATAAGATATTCCGGAGGTCAATGGAGCTAGGATTAAAACCAAGAATCACCTACCCAGCAAAACTGAGTATCATGCTCCAAGGCAGAATATGGACTTTCAATAAAATAGAGGACTTTCAAACTTTCTCAGTGAAAAGATCAGAGCTGAACAGAAAATCTGACTTTCAAATACAAGAATCAAGAGAAACATGAAAAGGTAAACAAGAAAGAGAAATCATAAGGGACTTACTAAAGTTGAACTATTTTGTTTACATTCCTACATAGAAAGATGATGTGTATGATTCATGAGACCTCAATATCATAGTAGCTGAAAGGAATATGCATATATATGTGTATACATATATATACATGTGTGTCTATGTATGTATATATGTAGGTATATATACATACACACAAAGGGCACAAGGTGAATTGAATATGAAGGGATGATATCTAAAAAAATAAAATCAAATTAAGGAATGAGAGGAATATACTGAGAGAGGGAGAAAGGGAGAGATAGAATGGGGTAAATTATCTCTCATAAAAGTGGCAAGAAAAAGCAGTTCTGTTGGAAGGAAGAGGGGGCAGGTGAGGGGGAATGAGCAAATCTTGCTCTCATCGGATTTGACCTGAGGAGGGAATACCATACACACTCAGTTGGGTATCTTACCCCACAGGAAAGAAGGAGGAAGAAGATAAAATGGGGGGAAGATAGAAGGGAGGGCAGATGGGGGGAGGAGGTAATCAAAAACAAACATTTTCGAAAAGGGACAGGGTCAAGGGAGAAAATTCAATAAAGGGGGATAGGTTAGGAAGGAGCAAAACATAGTTAATCTTTCACAACATGAGTACGGTGGAAGGGTTTTACATAATGATACGCATGTGGCCTATGTTGAATTGCTTGCCTTCTTAGGGAGGGTAGGTGGGGAGAGAAGAGGGGAGAGAATTTGGAACTCAAAGTTTTAAAAACAGACGTCCAAAAACAACAACAACAACAAAAGTTTTTTCATGCAACTAGGAAATAAGATATACAGGCAATGGGGCATAGAAATTTATCTTGCCCTACAAGAGAAGAAGGGAAAGGGGGATGGGAGGGGAGTGGGGTGACAGATGGGAGGGCTGACTGGGGAACGGGGCAACCAGAATATACGCCATCTTGGAGTGGGGGGAGGGTAGAAATGGGGAAAAAATTTGTATTTCAAACTTTTGTGAAAATCAATGCTGAAAACTAAATATATTAAATAAATTTTAAAAAAATCAATAAAAAAAGATATATACTTTCTGGAATGTAATTGCATTAATGATAATCTTATTCCATCTAAATTTTAGACTCTTTTGCACTCGCTGCCTCAAAAATTTTATTAGACATAATAGTTCACCCAACATAATGATGTATGGTTTGATTATGCCCAGAAATTTAACTCTGAAATATTATATAGTCATGTATTGGGATTGATTTAAACTATGGTTTTCTGAATTTTACAGGCAGTGTAATGTAAAGAATATTATATATGGAGTCAGAGGAACTTGAGTTCAACTCTGGTGCTGCTATTTACCTCAGTTTCTTTATCTTCCGAATTCTTAGAGGAACTCTGAGGTCCTTTCCAGCTCTAAATGTGATTCCTACTTATTTCGAAGACCACATTTTCTTCCTGATTTCAATTTTCTGGAAGTTTTGAAGTGGCCTTTAACTTAAAGCAACAGTGTTCTAACCTGTTCTTCCTTAAAGAAAGAAAAAACTAACACTTGGTAACAATTATATATCATAATTCTAAATGAATTCCTACCCCCCGTTTTGACAATGGTACATCTTATGCAGTGTAATGATGTAAATATTTCAGTCTGACCACTTCTCAACAGGCCTTGACTTCTAGTTCACTCAGACAAAGAATTAAACATCTAACACTTTTAAAAATAAAATTGGATCACACACAAGTTGAAAATATACCAATTTTATTTGATTTCAGTAAGCTTTGGCTGCAAAGACATTCATCTGTTTTTGCTGAAGTATGCTTTGGTTATAAAGAAATGACATACTTTCTTTCGAAAGTACTCGGAATGGATCGATTCTATCAACCTTCAGATGAAAATTTGTGGGAAATTATGGTGTAGCAGTTGAGGACTAGTGATAAGTAAGGCTAATGTAAAACTTCAGGCAAGTAACCTGACCTCCTTCCACTCTAGCCAAACCTGCTGTTGTATCAGGCAACAAGAAGAGGGTCATTGAGAATGAAATCATTAAATTATCAGGCAAAGAACCAGACACATTCCAAGGTTAACGCCCCAAAGTTGAAACAAATGTGGACAGTGTCTTTGGTCAAATGTTTAACCATGTAGCACTTTGCTCTACATACTCAGAATGTCAAAGTTTACATGGAATATAAAGTCTTTTTCATAAAAATGCCTTCCCAAAATGTTAAGTGCAATTCAAACAAACACTTACTAAGCAACTACTATGAGCGAAGCATAAACTTCAGCAGCTCCCTATTAGCTCTACAATCAAATTCCTCTATTGAAGACCTTTACAACCTGGCCCCTATCTTTCCAGCTTCACCAAACAATAATACTCCCTTCTCCAGTTAAACTGGTAGCATCTCTGTTGTTTGCACACAGCACCATCCCCCATCTTCATGACTTTGCACTGGCCATTCTCCATGCCTGGAATGCACTTTTATATCCCCTTCTACATTAAGCCTTTCCAGAACCCCTCAACTGCTGGTGTCCTCCCCTCTCAAACTACCTGGTATTTAACTCCTCTGCATTTTACAATTTTGTATTTATTCTGTATATACTTTTATGTACTAGTTGTCTAACTGGTTAGAATAAGCACTTTGAAAGTAGGGATTGGTCTGCCGCCAAGATGGCAGCTGGAAAGCAGGGACTTGCTTAAGGATCCCCCAGATCCCTCCAAACACCTATAAAAAATGGCTGTAGGGGGCAGCTAGGTGGCGCAGTGAGTAGAGCACTGGCCCTGGAGTCGGGAGGACCTGAGTTCAAATCTGGCCTCAGACACTTGACACACTTACTAGCTGTGTGACCTTGGGCAAGTCACTTAACCCCAATTGCCCTGACCAAAAAAACAAACAAACAAAAATGGCTCTGAACAAATTCTAGAGCTGCAGAACCCACAGCAAAGGGAAGCAGGGCTCCAGCCCAGGACAGCCTGGATGGTCGCTGGGAAGGACCCATCACATGGAGCTCGGAGCAGAGCCCAGCGTGGGCCGCGTCAGGACCAACCAGACCAGGAGCCGGGCGAAACAGGCCTAGCACCCTCAATCAGCGAGCTGTGGCAGTTACCAGACTTCTCAATCCACCAACACCAAAGACAACAGAGAAGGTTAGTGGGAAAAGCTACTGGGACAAAGCAAAAGGAGTTCACAGTTGGCTACCAGCGGAGGTGGTGCAGCTCTGAGGCTGCTTCCAGAGCAACAGCTGCAGTTGCTTCCGGCCCTAGGCCCACCTGGTGGGAGGAATTAAGCAGCTGATCAGAGCGGGAATGCAGAGCCTGCTTTGCCTTGCCTGGATCTGGGATGCAATCTTGGTTGGTGGTTCTTGGTTGGAGAAGGAGCACTGGTGTGGCAGAGCTTGGTGTGTTGAAGTAGCTCTGAAAATAGCAGCACAGCCCCTCAAGCTTAGAAGAAAGTACTCTCTACAAGCAGTCCTACCCCGACAAAAAACTCAAGGTTCAAGTAGTTAGCTGGGAACATGAACAGGCAGCAAAAATGGTCTCAGATTCAGACTCTGCAATCTTTTTTTGGTGACAAAGAGCAAAACATACAGCCAGAAAAAGTCAACAACGTCAAAGAGCCTACATCAAAAGCCTCCAAGGCAATATGAATTGGTCTCAGGCCATGGAAGAGCTCAAAAAGGATTTGGAAAAGCAAGTAAGAGAAGTAGAGGAAAAATTGGGAAGAGAAATGAGAGTGATGCAAGAAAACCATGAAAAACAAGTCAACAACTAGCTAAAGGAGACCCAAAAATATACTGAAGAAAATAACACCTTAAAAAAGAGACTAACTCAAATGGCAAAAGAGCTCCAAAAAGCCAATAAGGAGAAGAATGCCTTGAAAGGCAGAATTAGCCAAATGGAAAAGGAGCTCCAAAAGACCACTGAAGAAAATACTACCTTAAAAATTAGACTGGAGCAAGTGGAAGCTAGTGACTTGATGAGAAATCAAGATATTATAAAATAGAACCAAAGGAATGAAAAAATGGACAACAATGTGAAATATCTCACTGCAAAAATCACTAACCTGGAAAATAGATCCAGGAGAGATAATTTAAAAATTATTGGACTACCTAAAAGCCATGATCAGAAAAAGAGACTAGATATCATCTTTCAAGAAATTATCAAGGAGAATTGCCCTGATATTCTAGAGCCAGAGGGTAAAATAGAAATTGAAAGAATCCATCCATTGCCTCTTGAAAAAGATCCTAAAAAGAAAGCTCCTAGGAATATTGTAGCCAAATTCCAGAGACCCCAGATCAAGGAGATTTTCTGGCAAGCAGCCAGAAAGAAACAATTTGAGTATTGTGGAAATACAATCAGTATAACACAAGATCTAACGGCTTCTATGTTAAGGGACTGAGGGGCTTGGAATATGATATTCCAGAGGTCAATGGAGCTAGGATTAAAACCAAGAATCACCTACCCAGCAAAACTGAGTATCATGCTCCAAGGCAAAATATGGATTTTCAATAAAATAGAGGACTTTAAAGCTTTCTCAGTGAAAAGACCAGAGCTGAATAGAAAATTTGCCTTTCAAACACAAGAATCAAGAGACGCATGAAAAGGTAAACAAGAAAGAGACATCATAAGGGTCTTACTAAAGTTGAACTGTTTTGTTTACATTCCTACATGGAAAGATGATGCGTGTAATTCATAAGACCTCAGTATTAGGGTAGCTGATATAGACAGAGGGCACAGGGTGAGTTGAATATGAAGGGATATCTAAAAAAGTAAAATCAAATTAAGGCATGAGAGAAGAATATATTGAGAGAGGGAGAAAGGGAGAGATAGAATGGGGTAAATTATCTCACATAAAAGCAGCAAGAAAAAGCAGTTCTATTGGAAGGGAAGAGGGGGCAGGTGAGGGGGAATGAGTGAATCTTGCTCTCATCAGATTTGACTTGAGGAAGGAGTAACACACACACTCAATTTGGTATCTTACCCCACACGAAAGGAGGAGGAAGGGGATAAAAAAGGGGAGATAATAGAAGGGAAGGCAGATGGGGGAGGAGGTAATCAAGAGCAAACACTTTTGAAAAGGGCTGTCCCTTTTCAAGGGAGAAAATTGAATAAAGGATGACTGGATAGGAGGGAGCAATGATACATGTGTGACCTGTGCTGAATTGCTTGCCTTCTTAGGGAGGGTGGGTGGGGAGCGAAGAGGGGAGAGAATTTGGAACTCAAAGTTTTAAAAGCAGATGTTCAAAAAAAAAAAAGTTGTTTTTGCATGCAACTGGGAAATAAGATATACAGGCAATGAGGCACAGAAATCTATCTTGCCCTACAAGAAAGTAAGGGAAAAGGGGACGGTGGGGGGAGAGTGGGGTGACAGAAGGGAGGGCTGACTGGGGAATGGGGCAATGTGGGGGGAGGGTAGAAATGGGGAGAAAATTTGTAATTCAAAATCCTGTGGAAATCAATGCTGAAAACTAAAAAGATTAAATAAATAATAATTAAAAAAGAGAAAGTAGGGATTGTTTTGGTTTTTTTTAAATTTGTATCTCCAGCACCTAACTCAGTTCCAGGCACAATCACAGTCACAGGCACTTAATACTTGTTTAATTTTGACTGACAATGCTAGGACCCCCTTGGGATACAAAGAAGCATAATACAAGGCCCCATTAAAGGGGAAAAGACAAAAAACTATGCTTTTATCTGAGTAAGCCTTATAACAAAGGAGAGGTCCAGATGAAGAACAATGAAATATTTCCATCCTAATCGATCAAATTAGATAATATTTGTAAAAGTGCTTAGCACAGTGCCTGGATCCAATTAAATGCTTATCTCTTCCCACCCCCACCAAAAAAAATATAGGTGAGGGGTATGGGAGAGCAGGCAGTATCCAAGAAGGCTTCAAGGAGGAGGTAGCACAGGAATCAGGCCTTAAAGAAAGAGAAGGGAGCTCAATAATGGAAATGGAAGGGAAAGCAGAGAAATCCATTCCAGTTAGGAGAATGCCTTAAGCAATGATATAGAGAGGCAAAGGCAGGGCAAGAGGAGTCATAGTTTGGCATAAATGTACAAAATGAGAAGCTGAATAGTTCTAAGATCAGTCCAGGCAGGGAGACTGGAGACAACTTGTAGAGGGCCTTGAATACCAGGATTCAGTATTAATTTGAACAGAGATAAAATAATTGCACAAAGCATCCAAAGGACCTTGTATTCCCAAACTCCTTTTAATTTGATTGCCTTCCTCCTATCATGATGACCCTTGCTCTCCTTTCTAACAGAATACAAAAGGAGGAAACAAAGGGAAAACTGAGAACTATTTATATTACTTTGTTTTATATGTCTTATTAATTGAAGGATCACAGTCACATCAAGTAACAACTAGGATTAAGCCTAGTTTCCCTGGGTATTTTGATGGCATGGCGTTTTTTGGTCCACTTTAAGTGGCATTCCATATGAGAGCTGTTACCTGACGCTTTCTGGAGAAGATACAAGGTTTAGATAAGACAAAGTTCCTACCCTCAGGTAGCTCAGAGTCTAACAAGAGAATATGACAAATACACGAAGAACCTGAATATGCAATACAGTTTATGTATAAGTGAGGTAGGTACAAAGTGTTCTATGTAAGGCCCAAAATGGGAAAGGTAATTATCAACTGGGAGAATCAAAGAAGTTTTCTGGGAGGAGGTAGTATTTGCACTGGAATTTAAAGGCCAGGAAGGAATTTAACAGGTAAAATGATTGAGGCCATTTCAGACCAAAGAGTAAAGGAACAAACCAAATAAAATGCAGGGCAGGCCCAGAAAACAATGAGCAGCCTAGTTTAACTGAGGCCTAGATTACTGCATAGAGGTAGATAACATATAAAGGCTAAAGGGTAGCTCGCTCAAGATTTTCAACAACTATGAATGCCAGGTTTCTTCTGTAGGCAATCAGGAGCCTTTTGCGGAATTCTGAACACAGGAGTGACATAATGACATCTAAGCATGGGAAAGATTGGTCTGAAAAGTGTTATGAGGCACAGATTAAAGTGACAGAGGCTAGAGGAAAGAAGACCTGTTAGGATACTAGTATAACAGTTGTGTAACATTTTGTATCATTTTTGTAATTTCAATAAGAACCAGAGCCTAAATTAATGATCAACTGGAAGAAGAGCCTGGACCTGGGCTTCTTTGTTCTCTGAAGTTTGCTCAAAGAATACCTTTTTCCTCTGTCAACAAGGCCAGATCAAGCTGACCCATGAACATTCTCTCCCCTGTTTAACCATTAAAGCATGAGACCCTAATCCTGAGAAACTACCTCGCTTAATATTTTATGAGCATATACTATGTTATGGAATGTTAATGGTAAATTAAACACAGAAACGCTAGGTTGTAGTTTTAACTGACACTTGTCAACACTCTTATCTTATTGTATTTACAACCTATTCCATTAAGGAAAATCCTTGTCTTGTATCATGGTTAAACATAGATGGGGATCATAAAAGTGAGGTAATGCAGACATGCTGAGTCTGTCAAAGAAAAATGTATATAAGCTTTCTCATCTCTTTGTTCAGGAGTCAGATTTTGGTCCGACTCCATACATGTATGTCTGTCCGCTATGCTTAAGGGAATAAATGAATAAGTAATATAAATTTTTGTATCACTTAGGTCTGTTTGCCTCCTTTAACCAAACTTTCAGAGTTAACACAGTCCAGATGCAGGGGGCAGTAAGGGCCTTTCAGAAGCAACAGCCAAGTTTGGGAGAGTAAAGACAGGAGGAGGGAAAGTAAGAATGACAAATGCTGGATTCGTTTAGAGTGGTAACAGGAGACCATGGAAGGGACTCTAGGTCACCTATCCAATTTGTTCATTCTATTCCTGAGGATGCCCAGAGGTGAAGGCACACTCAATGGCAGAGTCAGGTTCTGAACTCAGTTCCTGTGACTTTGAATCCAGTGCTCTTGGAACATGTTGCTGTCCTGGAAGCAGCTGAGGATAGAAGCTGGAACTGGATAAACAGATTAAGGAATCATCTGCACAGATCAGTTAGTTGAACAAATAAAGTGAAAATGAAAAGGGAACAGCCAAAGGAGACAGACAGTAAGGCAACAGCAACCCTTCAATGCCAAAGAGGCAGTGCAAAGGATACAAGTGGGCAAACCTGGGGCCACTAGAGCCAGAATATCCATTTCCATTGTGTCAAATGCTACCAAAGTTCAAAAGAGTAAAAAAAAGTCATTAGATTTGGTGATTGAATGGGTACTTTTGAGACTGTTTTCAGCAGAGCAGAAGGTACATCCATCTCATTGTAAAGGGTTAAAGACAAAGTGGCTGGTTAGGATGCAGATTCTTTTTATTGTAATCTGCATCCATTTTCAAAAATAATTTTGGCTGTAAACGGGAGGACAGTACAGCAGCAGTTGGGTAAAGAGAAAAGTCATGGAACACTTTTTTTAAGAGACTTGGACATGCTTGTAGGCAAATGAAAAGAGGAGAGACTGAAAATAGATAAGAAAAAATTGGAGTAAAGTCCTAGAGATGTTGGGAGAGGCTGGGACCTAGCTCACAGGTAGAAGGAATTAACCTTAGCAAGCAGTAGGCTACATAACTGATACTGAAAAGACAAAAAGAGTGGTAATACTGAGAAATTTCAAGTAGTGAAGCTGAGTTTTCTTGTCAGGTAATCTCAATATTTTCAGTGAAATGGGAGCTCTCAGTAGGGGGATGAGTGTGCTATTGGAGAAGAGAAGGTTTGGAGCAGTCCCAGCAGGGAAGGAGATTGGGAGTCAGCAACTTGGCTGATATGTATGAGATATATAGCTAGTGTTTACGAATGACTTTATAAATAACTCTGCCTAAACATCTCCACCATAGCATAATTTGTGAAAAGCAGCAAAGAACTAAAGGGTCAAAGGGAGGGGAGTTCAGGTCTTAGCTGTCATACTGGGCAGCTCCTTGATGACAGAAATTGTACCACATCACTCTGAGACTCTCCTCTTTGGTGTAATGATAATAATAGTATTTATATTACCTACCTCTTGAGTTATGAGGAAACCACTCTGTGAACCTTGAAGTACTACAGAACTGGGCACTCTGATTACTACTGATAAGTGTAAGTAAGTTCTCCAGAGCTGACCAGTTTTTTTATCCTCATGCTAGTAAGCAAGCCAGAAAATTCAATTGTACAATTTTTTGCTACACAAAAAAAGGGCTGTAAATTTGGGAAAAATCATGGCTTTACACAATTTAAATACACCTTAAAAGGAGAAAAGTCCACAGGGATGGAATTTATGGCATATAGTACTTTTGCTTGGGCTGTCAACCAAAATCAGTAAGATCCTTTTTGGTAAAAGCCATTCACAATAACAAAGTTTAGACATACACAGATAGGTGACTTTATAATTTTGTTTGTTTTGGATTTTAAGACAGGTGGTAGTACCCAAAAGTTCCAGTAATGGCAAGGCTATTTATCTTTTGAAGTGGCTGGCCACTTCAAGGGCTGGATAAGAGATCACATGCTGTTTGGGAACAGAAGCAGCCTTCTTTGCATAATGGACCATAGGGGTTTGAGTTGGAAAGGACTTCAGAGATCACTTCAACACCCTCAGTTTACAAAGGATGAAGCTGAGGATAGTGCCTATCTTTTGCCTTACTTGTATCCTCAGGCAACTGAGCACAGTATCTGGCACATAGCAGGCACTTAATAAATGTTAGTGGGCTGAGGCCCAAAGAAAGGGAGTGACTTGCAAAAAGTCACACAAGTAGGTAGTAACAGGCATAGAATTTTAATCTATGATCTCTGATTCCAAGTTCACTGCTCTTTCCACCAACAAACCACTTTGGTTCTAGGAATTTCTTAAACCTTCCTGTACCTAAAGGAAATGGTGAGCATCTATACCACTTCAACCTACCAGGGAACAGCCTGCCAGGCAGGCATCAGAGCCCCTCTCTCCCAAGAGATCCAGACAAAGAACTTTTACCTGCAGGACTCTTGCAATTTAAAGAATGACAAATTGTGATAATGGTCAGAACCCATCAGAATGAGATGTACTGATGACAACACCTCAGTCCTCATCTCTTGGCTAGAGTTGCTGCTTCAGCAATGTTACTGCCTTAACTCCCAACTGTACTTTGCTAAAATGTATGCTTGTCCTGAATCCCCGCCAGCCAGGTCACCCCTAGCACTCCGCCATAAGAACAACACATTCACATCTTAACATTTACTGATAAAATCCAGGTCTTACCAAAGCTCCCAGTACAAACAATAAAGGGTGTTTTAATCTAGCTTCTATATTAAGAGGTTACATACTCTTTGTCAACTTGGTTTGCACAGAAATTTCATTTGTATGCCTAATTTGATATAGTACAACAATTTTCTCCACCAGTTTCAAACACATCATCATCTTATTTACTAAACTTGAGTACCAGGTCTTTGGTGGTTTGTGGGATTTCCCTTAATCATTCCTTCATGGTACAGTGGAAAAAGCAGTGGGTCAGGAGAATCAGGAGATCTGGGTTTTAGTCCTAGCTTTGACAATAGCTTGCTGTCATCCTGGGTAGGTTACTTAACTGGATGTCTCAGTTTCTCTAGCTATAAAATGAGGGGTGGAGGAGATGGACTTGACTCTTAACTTGGAGCCCATGAATTTAAAAATAATTTTTTTTCTTTTTGATAACTATATTTCAATGAAATTGCCTTCTTTGTAATTCTACGTTTTATTTTACACATTTATTCTCAGAAGTTCACATCCTTCTCTAGAATGTCAAAGGGATTTATGATGCAAAAAAGGTTAAGAACCTAGACTACATGATCTTCTAAGGCAAGGGATTCTTAAACATTTTTAAACTAGTGAAAAATATTATGGACCTTTTCTCATGTTTTTTAAATAACTGAAGAAAATGCTAAATTTCACTTCATAAGGTAGTGAAAATAAAAATGTGATTTTTTTCTCATCCAAGTTCATGGACCCCCTGAAATCTATACATTGTCCACAGATCCAGGTTAAGAACTCCTGGTCTAAGGTCTCTTCCAACTCTAAATCCTATGACCTCTAAGGTTTGTTCCAGTTCTAAAATTCTGTAGGTCTGCGTTCTCACCTTGAGACACTGAGTAGCACATAAGGTGCAGTCTCTCAAGACTGAAACATAAGTCCTCCAATACTTACTTAGCTGCCAATGGGCTCTAAGCTATGAAAATAAAGTAGTAACATCTAAGTCAATAGTAAGCAAACAACAGGCTCTGCCACTTACTAGCTATATGACCACAGGTAAGTTACTTAACTTCTCTGGACCTCGGTATCCTCATCTGTAAAAGGAAGGTTGTTAAACTAAATTCTCTAAGATTTCTAAGACTCCATCTGGCTTGAACATTCAACGATTAACTCATTTTGGGACCACAAGAAATCATTTGAGTCTGTGGTCCACTACAAGCATGAAAACCTACCTAAATACTATCAGATCTGAACCCCAATTAAGAGTACAATAGTTAATAACACACAAGTTAGCTCATAAGCAGCTAATCACAAGCTTCTGGCACATCAATTCTTAGCCCTTACAAAAACTATAAAGAGCTCATTACAGTCTTCCAGAGTATTTATATTTATATGAGCGACTGAAAAATACCCTAGTACTTTTATATTAAGCTGCACACATACCATCTTGGACAACAACTATATTAGTGTGCACTTCGACAGTTAAAAAATGAGAGAAAAACAAATCCATGTGAAGAAAAATCTCTTTAAGCAAACATTCATCATAACCATTTTCCTATCTTATTTCTAGAGTTAAAGTACCATGGAGAGCTACTCAAAGTAATTGATAACTCTTCAAAGAGTGGTCTTCCCTCAAGGGTGAGTTTGATCATGGCTGTTCCCTCCCCCAAAGCCTCCAATTGTTCCAGATTCTCTCAACTCCAAGTAAAATCCCCAACTTCAAAGTTCTCAACCAAATGACCCTAGGCTACATCTGCTTGCCCTCATATCCTAGGCCCTTTCTCTATTTACCCAAGCAAATTACTGCAAGTTCCATGCAGTCTTCAGTACAAATCTTCCTACTGAAAATGCTAACTCCAAATCATTCTCCTTTTCTGCCAAACCAAGTCCTCCCCACCCTCTTGAAAAGTTCAAGACCTACATTCGTTGACTTCACAATCCAATCACTGCAGAAAGCCCTCTTAGAATGCAGGTCCTGCACCATGATTAACCAGACTATTTGGGGGAAATGAAAGCATTGAGGTTAATTCAATTTTCCAGTTAACCAGAAAGCTCTTTGTATCTTAACTCATATTGTTGAAAATCTTCCTGAAACTTGCACTCTCTTGCTTTCTTTAGTACATGGAAGGCAATTTCTGCTTTGTTTGGTGATTGAAGATCCTGAAGTCCTTCAGGGTCATAGTTAGGAACGTTACTATGAATCCTCTAGATGTAGAAGGCATTAAAGAGTATGCTGAAAGTATACTGAACCCGGGACATAGTCTGGATTTTCTTTTTTTGGTAATGAATTCTTGTTAGGATTTGTTTGAAAGGCAATTTAATAATTTTCTTCATTTTCCTCATGGTTTAGTACAAGCAGAAAAATGTGACTAATGGGAGGTTTTTAGCTGGGTTCCAGCTAACCATGTGTTACCAGTTACATTTTTGTTTTGAACACACAAGAAGGTATTCATTATACCTCTCAGTCAACTATGTGACAATGAAGACATAGTCTGCTGTAGAAAACCATCTGTGAAAGCCTGTTCCTTTCTTATTTGCATCTAGGACAGCTGTGTCAAACTCAAATAGAAACAGATCCCCTTGAGTCACATATTGACTTGGAAAATTACAGATTAACATCATCTATGTTGTACTGTATTTTCGTCTTGCTAAACATTTCCCAATTTATATTTTAATCTGGTGGGCTGCACTCAATAGTTTTGCAAGCATTTGACACGTCTGATCTAGAATGTATTCTTTGTATACATAGACAATTCTCAAAAAGATTTTATAGAAATGAGAAAGTTGTATATGGGCTATATTACATGATGTCTTCTCAGTTGCTGGATCATAAGTTTAGAGGTAAAAGGTAGAACTGCACCTTAAAGGATATCTATTCCAATCCTTTTATTTTACAGATGAAGAAACTGATACCCAGGGAGGTTAAATGAAATGCCCAAGGTCACACATAAGTAAATGGCTAAACTCACATTTAAACCAGAATCCTGTGACTCCAAATCCAACAACATCCATTCCATTGCACTGCCTCCATCATTTCTGAAAGTTCCCTTTTTAGAAATATTGACTTGAGTTCTTATATTTTCATTTCTTTAGTTCCTCTCTCTTACCATATTATAATGCCTCAAGAATAGACCCAGTCTTCTTCCCTACAGTGTTCTTCATACAATGGGCTGTTACATGACTAGCTGGTGCCCCAGTAGGTGAATCACATTTCTTCCTCTTTCCTCCAATGGTCCAACAATCACCCTAAGAGTCTTCCTTTCCATTTTTCGTAAGTACCTCATTGCCTAGTACACTGAGACTGGAGAGGAACTTCTGTCTCAATCATCTTTATGACACCTCCAAAGAACAAGGTTTTGTATATAGTCAAATACTCAAGGTTTGCCAAATACATAAAAAAATACATTAAAAAAAAGGGGAAACAAAGTAACCAACTGTGTTGTGCCCTAGTAAAATTGATAAGAGTTAAGCTTAATGATAGGCTTTCTTAATTTGTAGATTTCAATTATTTGTGCTTTTTCTTTTACACCAGCCTTCCAATTTTTAACTAAAATGGGTTGGAGCAGTAAAACTTCAGTTATGTGAAATCCATGAAACATGGTGATTCCTCTAGGTCTTAGCATTCAGTTCATGATTATTATTAGTTCTTGAGAATTCTTCTCATTCAAGTTAGAATCATTTTTGCACATCCCGTCTCATTCCCATGAAAAGAACCTTAAAAGGATTTAAGGTAAGATACCCCTTAAAGTATACCCCAAAGAGTAAATGTTTTGGAGACAAAGATAATAGCTTATTGTAGTTCCATGTATAGTGCTTAGACCACCATAAGGTCAAAGGATTTAGAGCTGGAATGATTCTTAGAAGTAACCTAGTACAACCCTGCCATTTTTATAGATATGGAAACTAAAGCTTGGAGAGGTGAAATTATTTGCCTGCCCAATGTCATAGAGAGGAGTTGGGATTCGAACTCTAGTACTCTGACTCTAAACCTACTGGCCACTACACCACACTATTTCCTAAATCTAATAAGTATTAACTAATAAATTGACTTGATCAAGTTTCATGGGAAAATAACAATTCCAGGATCTTGAATGTATGAAAGAGTTCAAATCCATTTTCCTACTCCTTTCTCACTTTCCTTTCACGTTTGCCAATGACAATAATAAACCTCAGCAATCAATTTTTAATTCAAAATATGTAGTCTGAGACGGGTAACCTAAAGGGTTTAGGGTATGCCCAATTGTGAATTACTGAGGTACTATAATAAAAGGTAGAAAGATCCCAACCAAGCTGTGTAAGTGAGCAGAGAAATGGCACGAGCCAGTACATCTAAGTATAAGAAATTGTATTTAGAGGAAAATAACCTGAACTCTACTTAGGATCAATTAGAGCTTGAAAGGACTGTAGCAGTCATCTTGTCCCACCCCTTCACTTTCTAGATGAAGAAACTGAGGTCCAGAAAAGTAAAATACCCTGACCAAGTTTACACAGGTAAAAGTGGCAGATTCAGAATTGAACCCAGTGCTCTTTCTACTGTACCATAAGGCTTCTCCAATAAGGAGCTGTGAGTTATCAGTAAACAACTAAATTACTACAGATTATTCCCTGAAGACAACATCTCAGTATGCTGATTGCCATAATGGTCAGAAAAATGCTAGGCATCAACAACATAACAACTATTAGATGCCTTTTTGGTGTCAAGTATCCTGCTAGGTGCTGGATCCAGCAGGATACTGGAAACAAACCAGAATGCATTATTCTACTCTTTTGGAATGGAGAATTACAGTGCAGATGCACCCAAATTGGCTGGATTGCATATAACTGTGTTCATCACTACAGAACCACCAGAAAAAGAGAACTAAAATGATCAAGGGAATGGAGAATTTTATGAGAATATACTACTAAAATAAGACCTTTCGGTATGAATAAAGGCTAAGACATGAAATGATCAAAGTCCATAAAATTACATAGGTAAGCATGGATTTACTGGGGTTCATGGATAGAGTAAATGTGAACTTGTTCATCAAATCCTAAATTAGAGAATTCCCCATCCTTGGAACATCACATGGAAAAAAAATTTAGGTCATAAAATACGAAGCCCCATTTTCCAGGTAATAAACCTATGGAACTCATCCCAAGAGCTATAAAGGGCTGAAAAAGCAAATAGATTAAAAAAAGGGTTTAGGTAAATTTACTAAGAGTATCTAAACTGTGAGTTATCATGGCAAATTAGGGATCGACTCAATCTAGTGCAAACCCTTAAAGGGGGGGCATGGTAGTTATTCCTTCTGAAAAAAAAATGTCCCTTGGTGTACCTTCAAGAGATTTTGAGTAGTTAAGTATAAATTCTGGGCTGGATGGAATACTGGGATGACCAAAGACAGAATTTTCATTTAAGTTTTTATAACTCTAAAAGGATTATGGTATTTGCCCAATTTATACCTACCTGTTTTGTATGCAGTAACAACTCATCAAATATTTAGGGTTTTTTTATCTGCGAAGTTTAAAGTCTTCTGTCTGCATTCTCTTTGTCTATTTCTATTCCCATTTCTACTTTCAGAAAAAGTACTAAAAGGCCAAGTTTTTCGCCAGTGTTGAGATATGTTCCTTAAATCTTTATTTCCTCTCATTAATATTTCAAAGAAACTATTTTCCTATGTTAAACCTTATTTTGGCCAGTCTTTTTGTAATGCTTGTTTGGCCTCTTCTCTCTCAGCATTTTTCACCTTAGTACGGTACAGCTGTAAGCAAGTCTGATGGCCCATGCAGGATCCTACGCTAAAAAATACAAGGAAGCTAAAAATATTACCTAGGAGTCATGACTCCCTCAATCACTTATAACTGTTTAAGCAGACATCAGTCCTAGGATACGGGGAACTTCCTCGGGCCAACTCCGGACTGTAACCTCCGGAGTAACAAAAAGGATGAGGGGACACTTCCAAGTCTCTCGGACTCAATTCCTTGTGTCTCACTCCAAGGTGTAGAAGGAGCCCAGTCAATGGGCGTTTCTGGCTCTCCAGCCTCCCTCGAGGTCCGGCAGATCAGGAGTGAGGAAGTCCGACCAGCCAGCAGGGAACGGCCGGCCGGCTGGCTGGCCACAGGGCAGCCAGGGGGGAAGGGGGAGGGGAGAGGGGAGGGGGGAGGGGGAGGGCCGAGAGAGCCACCAGGAGGCTCAAGGGAAGAGAGCGAGGGCGGCAACACATGAAGAAGGCTGTCCCGGAACACGCCGAGGCGGCGGCGCGGGGAAGGCCCGAGGGCCCCGGCCGGCAAACGCCGCTTGTTCGCCGCTCTCACCCAAAGAGAACTGAAAGGAGAGGCGGTGACAGGCGCGGAGGGCAGGGGCCAAATAGGGCAGAGAGAGGCGGCGGCGGGGACGACGGGGGTGGCAGCAGCGCGCCGCGGCCGGCTAGGGGCACCCCCTGGAGGGAGAAAGTTTAGGGGGTCGGGCCTCCTCAGCCGGGTCGCCGAGGGCCGAGAGCGGCGGGGCGGCCCGGGACGTGTTTACATTGGAACCCGGGGCGGCCCGGGGCCGCGCCTCTGGCCCAACGGACCGAGCCTCTCCCGAGCACAAGAGGGCCGGGGGTCGCGGAGCGGGGGACTGTGCTCCAACAGGGACGGGGCGGGGCTCCACGCCGGGAGCCGAAGAGCCGGGGCCCGGCCCCCAGGGTCCAGGACTGAGGAGAGCAGGAGCTGCCCGGGCCGCGGCCGTGGGGCCGGGGCAGGGGGGAGGGGGAGGCCCGCGACGCCCGCCGCCGCGGCTAGCTCGCCTGCTTAGAGCCCCGGGACCACTTTCCTTTAGCGAGAGGAACCCCTGCACCCGGGGTTTCCATTCCTCAGGCCAACGGCCCTTGGGCCTCTCTCCCCGCCAGCTGCCCCAGGCGGCGCTTCTCCTACCTTCGTTCGCCAGGTCCGCCATTTTGCTCCCTTAAGCCCTCCCACAAGGCAACGCGCCGGCCCTAGCTCCCCTGCTTTCCACTGGGGAGTCCCGCGCCTGCGCACCCGCCACTCGTCCGGGGTCTGAGCCAAGTACAGCCGAGTCCCGGTCTCCGAAAGTAGCCGAAAGCTAGGGTCTTCTCTACTAAGCGAGAAGAAACGTCCCGACCTCCGAGGGCCACTGAGTTCGCGCCTGCGCGAGATGACTAAACCTTTTTTACCTTTTCCCTAAGAGGAGAGATGTAAGAGGGGGAGGGGAACTGGCGCGTGCGCGCCACACATAAATACACAGGCGCGCGCGCAATATCGCGTGCGGCGTTAGGCGTGCGTTGTGCTCCCTGTTGGGCGGGAAAGGCACAGCTGCAGCTGCCCTCCGGGCTGTCCGGCGCGGAGGCACCCGAGCCCGGCCCGGGGAGAGGTGGACCTCGCGCGGTGCCGCCCACTGTGACGGCCGCTAGGCAGCCCCCTGCCGAGAGGGGCCCGGCCTAGCCCTGGTGAGCTCCAAGGCCTTGCTTACTTAAGAGGCCCAACTCACATGCTCCCTTCCTGAGTAGGGTGGGGCCCGGGCCGGGCACAGGCCCTGCGCAGGTAATGAGCTGTGAGGAATTGTCGGGGGGGGGGGGGGGGGCTGGCCTGAGAGACCTCATGGGGGCCTCAGGCCACGGCGGGAGGGGGAGCTGAGGGTGGCTGCAGCGCCTCGAGGAGAGGGGCAGACTCCTGGGGGGGCCCCCACAGCAAAGCTCCCCAACTAATGCAGCTTCCTCCCCTTGTCCCAGGCTTCACCCTCCAGGGCTCCCGGAATCCTTGCTCCCATCCAGGCTTTGCTGGAGGCCCCCCCCCCACTTGGTGATTATTTACCTGGGTACCTATTGTTTCCCCCCCAGGAGAATGTAAATGCCTTAAAGGCACGGACTGTTTAATTCCTGTAATCCCAATACCTGATGGGGCCTGGCACGAAGAAGTATATTAAAGCTTCTGGAACTGAATTATAGAGTCATCGAGCTTGTCCAAAACATGCGAGAAAGTAAGAAAGCAGGTTGGAAAGGCTGGGACAGGATTGTGGAATAGTGACTAGCGTTGGCATAAGGCTTTAAAATTTGCAAAGGGCACCTTTTGCAAATGTGGCCTCAAATACTTGCTAGCTGTGTGACCCTGGGCAAGTCACTCAACCCTGTTGGCCTGAGTTTCCTCTTCTGTATGATGAGCTTCAGAAGGAAGTGGCAAACCACTCTAGTATCTTTGCCAAGAAAACTACATGGGGTCACAGAGTCAGAAACAACTGAACAACAAAATTAAAGTTTGCAAAGTGCTTTACAAATGTGTTAATGCTTTCATGCAGGGACTAGAATGCCAAGCAAGAGTTTGTTCTGGAAGTGGTAGGGAGCCACGGAAGATTTTTGAGTAGGGGAGTGACTCGATCACATCCCTGAATTAGGAAGCGCTTGTTCTAGCTCTCTGTCTCTCTTTCTCTCCCTCCCTCCCTTGTAGAAAATGTAGCTGGGGATGTTGTTTCTGCATATCACTCATCAGGGTATGGACCCCTACATGTCAACATACTTGAGAACATGTACTGGAACCGTCTGGTTAAAACTGGTTGAAAATGGTTTTGCAGTCCAACATGTCTGCTTACGCTCACAGCTAAAGGGAACTATAGGGAAATGCAAATTGGGAATAGGAAATAAAAAACTGTATTAGTCTTAATGGGTGTGCCTACTGCTGACTCTTGCAAGAATGTTAGTAAAAGTTCTTCCTGGAGAAGTTTGTTTCTTAAAAACAGGGGCTCGTCTGGGATCCCAGTATCCTGAGTGAGGGAGAGCCACTGCTGAAGGATGGGGGGACATGTCCCATTGACTTTAAATGGTCCTGTGTATTGCTGATGGGCATCCCTGCTCACAGATCCTAGGACCATGTTAATGAAAGAGGCCACTGTAAACCCAGGAACATAAAGGGGAAAGAGAAAGGCCCATCAGTAACCAGGTAACTCCATGCCCACACCAAGGTCAGAAAAGAGGACATTAAATAGTGCCTTGGTGGTTGGAACATCCTAGTGGGGTTCTGAGACTTGAGTGTGTGTGTCTGAGACATACTGAGAAGGTACAAAGCAAGATTCGGTGTCTGGATCTGTGGTTATGTTAATCCCAAGAGGGAAATAGCCCGAGAACGACAAAGCAGCTTGTTTTGGTGCAAGAAGTCATGGATAAAGATACAGGATGGGGAATAAGAAAACAGAGTTTAAGGGAAATAAAGGGTATAATGAGAATATCCCTAAGGACATACCTCCAGACAGTCCCTTAAACAGGATGTTGAAGTACTTGGAAGATATAGCCTATACTAGACAGAAAGATAAGAAAAAGATTATAAGATAGTGTTGTTTTATTTGGCCAAAACAGAGTATACGACCTCCTGCTGTTTTCTGGCCTAGGTATGGGGCCGATGAAAGCTGGTTATGTTAAGCCCTTAATATCTATGTTAATGAAAAGAAACCTTTTTCACAGGAAGAATCAGATTATGAAAGTGTGGGGTGGCTACTCAGCTGTACCCACTTAAATCTACAGATCAGGGAAATCTAAGGCAAAATGGAAAGACAAAACCTAAAATCTGGGACCCGTTGTTGTTGCTGCCTCTGCCATTTGTCTTGTCATCTTTCTTTAGCCTCTCTCTTGGTGATCTAAGTCAGCTCCCACGGGTTTAATGATCATTTCTATGTTGATGACTGCCAGTATATATCCAAAACAAATCAACTTCCTAGGCTTAATTCCTACATCTCTCTATACCTTCTGTACTCCTCCCTACCTAACTGTACCATTGGCATCTCAAACTCAGCCTATCTAAAACAGAACTCATTATCTTGCTCCCTAAACCTCCCTAAACCTGTTTCCGAGGGAGGCATTTTTCAAGCCCCTGTATTACTGCCTGTTTCCTCCATATCTAATCAGTGGCCAAATCTTGTCCTTTCTACGTCATTAATATCCCTGACAGTATTCCCTTCTCTTTACTACATCTTCATTTAGACCTGATTACCTCTCTCCTGAACTACTACAAAACTTTCCTACATGGTCCTTGGCTCTCTTCTGTTCTTTTTCTGTATTCTCCCTGAGGAACCTCAGTCACTCCTATGGTTTCCAAAGTTACCCCTAGGTAGATAATATATCTATATCTTTCCATATTTCCAGTAGCCTGCTAGGTTTCTTCACCAGTACACCTTGCTGTTACTTCAGATATGTCTAAAACTGAACTCATTTTGAACTCTCTAATGTTCCCCTTTTAATGCTTCAACTTTTCTGAGTCACCACCATCTATTTAGTAATTACCGAAGCCTCCCTATTTGCCCATAACTGCTCATCCTTGTTCATACTCAAGTGGGTTGAATAGAGTTATTTTTCACCTGGAGAGCAAGAGTTGTCTTTTGCTTTTATCACGGTATATGGACCATAATGGGTGCTTAATAAATGTTTACTGACTTGACTTCAGCTATTTGTTCTGTTTGACATATTGTAAGAGGGTGAGGATGTATGCCCTAATTGTGAGCTCCACTGGCCAAAGGGGCACCTACATCAAGAAGATCATTGATCCTTATCCTCTCCCGTTAGAAAAACTTGATTATTCTAAGGTTCCTTTTCCTTTCTGTGCAATAAAGTGGGTGCATGCATAGCTAATGGGGTAAAGAGGAAGCTTTCTGTGCAAGAAAACAGTAAAAACAAGCAGGAAGCTAAGTGGTACAGAGGCAGGAAGACCTGAGTTCAAATCTAGCCTCACATATTTCTTAGCTATGTGACCTTAGGCAGGTCACTTAACCTATGTGGCTTAGTTTCCTTAACTATAAAATGAGAATAATGACAGCAATTATCTCATAGGGTTGTAGTGAGGATAAAATGTGATAGATAATATTTAAGGTCTTAACACAATGCTCATAGAAAGCATAGAAATGCTAGCCATTTCCCTCCATCGCCTGCCTCTCCCCATAACTATTCAAATTCTGTTAATGGCTTCATTATCCTTCTAGTCTCTCCCCTCTTTAGTATATTGTACATACAGTAGCCTATGTGGTATAACTTATAGGAAGACCTGAGTTTGAATTCTGCTTCAGGCATTAACTTAGCTTCTCTGAGGCTACATTTCAGCAGTGGATAGAACACAAGGCCTGGAATTAGCAAGACCTGAGTTCAAATATGACCTCAGATACTAACTAGCTATGTGACCTTGGGTAAGTCACTTAACTGTTTGCGTCAGTTTTCTAATCTATAAAATAAACTGGAGAAGGAAATGGCAAACTATTTCAGTATCTCTGCCAAGAAGACCCCAAATGGTGTCATGAAGAGTTAGACAGTTCATGATTATTATTAGTTCTTGATAATAGCACCTACCTCATAGTGTTGTTGGATCAAATGAGATAATGCATATAAAGCACTTTGCCAAACACAAATATTATCCTGTGCTTAAGAATCTTCCCTACCTCCCAGTGGCCTCTGGGATTAAAATATAAACTTCTCAGCCTAACTAGTCCTAGGCTATCATTCCTGGTTTATTTAACATTAGTTCCCAAATTGGATTACCCATATAGAAACATATTTTAAAATTTTAGTTCATTTGAAAATACTAAGAAGTATCCAGTCGTTTCCAGCCTTACCTGAAGAAGACTATCAGTACTTAATTAAACTTCTCAGGACTGAGTGTCCTCCAATAAAATCTTTTTCCCTTTTCTTTTCTAGACGTAATCCTACACTCTTAGGAAGGTGTGTAAAAAGTCAAGACCTAAAGCTAAGGCCTCAGAAAATAGATTTAGGGAACCAAACATAAAAACCATCTGGTTCAGATCATTGCCTTTGTGACATTCCTGAAGGGCATTAACCCTCTAGATGGAAGAAGTCTTTAGGTTATTTTATTTGGGAGTGAGAAGGGTGTGTGTAGCTTTTGAGAGGTGTGGTGCTACAGGTATTTAAGGAAACTTCAAGTCCCTGCCTCAAAGTGATTATTTTGGAATAATGAAGCAAAAGCATTAACTTTGACTTTGTCCTAAGTTGCCACTGTATCATTTTTCCTTGTTCAGATTTTCTGTAAATTTTACTCCATCATGTCTTGTGTTAAGATGTCTGAGGGCATGAGGAGACATTGTTGGTCAGAACAGTTCTTGGATTAGGATGATAAATTATAAAAATTGTTTCCAGAAGACCTGTGCCTAAAATTTAGCATACATGATTGATACTATTTTTTTTTTTTTTTGCCACATATTTGTCCCTGAGTTCAGCATACCAACTCCTGTGCTTTAGTCCGGAGTATCCTCTATGACCAAAATACTCTCCTTCAAGGATTAACTCAAATTCTGCTTCCTCAAATTGTCTTGTACTAACTGTGTATAAATATCCAATCGTAAGTGTTGTATCTCCTCAGTAGAAGAAGCTCCTTGAGGGCAGGGACTTGATACTTTGGGTTTTATATCTCCATAATGCCTTGCACTTACTTACCAGGCCCTTAAAAACATTTGTTAAATCGTAGGTACTCTGTGAAGAAATGGCAGGGGAGGGAGTATATTGAGGAAAGGGCGGGGGTTGACAGGTTAAAAAATAAAAACTGCAGAGAAGACAGGAAGGACGAGGCCTGAGAAAAATGTGGGATTTAGCAATTAGGAGATCACTGTAACCTCGGAGAGAGCTCTTCAGCCAAGTGAGGCTGAAGGGGGTTGAGAAGCTAGCAGAAGATGAAATGGATATAAGAAGGATAAACCTCCTCTGAGACTAGAAGAAAGATGTGGACAAGGGGAGGGGTTTGGAGGTGTGGAGCTGGTCCCAGGCCAAGCCCTACTTGGGCCTTGATTGGCTCAGAATGAATATAAATAATAATTGTTTCTGTTTGGGACAGAAACCCTGAGGGTCTTCCCCTCCCAGGTCTTTTTTTTTTTTTTTTTAAGAGGCCGTTTTTTTGCTTCATTTTTTAATTAAACCTTAATCACCGAATGGGCCCTGCCCCAGTCAAACTGAGACCTGTTAAAGACCTTAGCTTGAAAAGGCCAAGGTCCCCCACTGCATTCCGGGCCATTTCCAGTTGTCCTGATCCATATCTGGCCACTGGACCCAGATGGCTCCAAGGGAGAAGGTGAAGCTGGTGACCTTGCACAGCCCTCCCTCGCTTAAATCTAATTCACTTGTGAATGGGATGGTGAAGCCCTCTCATGGAATCTGGATCTCGGCCTTTCTGTGAGTTGAATAGAATGAATGGGGGTGGGGACCTTTTGGTATGGCTCAGGGCTTCTGATTGACAGCTAGGCCTAAGTTTCAAGTTTCTCAAAATCACCTGAACTGTTTCCTCACCAAATAACGGGAAAAGTTTCTTTAGGAGTTTGGCATTGGCTAAATTGTACCTGGGGTAGTAGATTTCCGAGAAATTGTGAGCCTGGACTCCACCAATGAGGGTAAAACACCAGTGGTGGTGGGGCAGGGGCTTTGTTTACTTTAGAGTATAAGGCTGGGTTTTGCCCTCTTATCTCTTTGGAGACTGCCCTTTCCCTTGGGATCGGGATCGTAATAAAGTTTTTCTGTTTCTAAATTTGGGAGACCTTTGACTTTTTTAAATTAGTTGCTGGCAGGTGGTCTCACCCCACACCCTTGCATGTCATGGCATCACTTCCCTGATGTCATGATCCTCTTCAAGAGCTAAGGACAAACAGTCCAGTGGCAAGCAAGGGGAAAAAGAGTAAAGTAGGAGGCAATGTCTTGAGAAGATTTGGAACAATCCCTAAGTGAGCACAAAGGAGTCAATCAGAGTAAAATAAAATGATTGCTGCCTAACGTGAAAGCTTACTTGAGATTCATTAACAAATTTGTAGAGAACCAAACCAACCCAATTGTGTGACTTTTCTTGTTGGCATTCAGCAGCATGTGAGTTGTTTGGTAGAAGGGGTAACTCAGGGATGGGGTTTGGCAAGGTGTAAGCAGTGTTAAGATGAGGAAGCAAGGGATTCTAGGGTAGAGGGCAGCATGTAGCTTGAAACCAAAATGATTAAATATGGGGTCAAGACTGTGAAGGGAGAAAAATATGGCTGGACCCCAGGTGGCTTAACAGAGGAATTGAGTGACCAGAGGGAGGGAGGGAAGAACAGCAAAGAGGAATTTCAGAGTTTAAGATGATGGAGGTAGAAGAGTCATGGGTGATGAGCGATCAAGAGTACACAGGCGTGTGAGTGCAGCTCTTGGAAGTTTAGGAGATTAAGACCAATAGTAGGATAAAGGAAGGATTTTTTGTTTTAGGAAAGAGGAAGTCTGAGTGTTTGTAGGCTTAGGGGGAAAAGTCAGCAGAGCAAGAAATAATTAAAGATGCATGAAAGAAAGGGGATGATTAATGGAGTAAAGTAAGTGTGCTCATGTGCCTTGAGAGGCACTGGATTTCCCCCACAGCTTCAGGGAAAAGCTCAATGAACTGCTGATTGGGTATTAGAGAGGTTTCAGAATGAATTAAATGGCCTCTGAAATTCTTTCCAACTCTAGGGTTCTATGACCCTGTGAAAAGATTGAGATGGTTTTTAAGGTTTCTTTCAGCTCTGGTATTCTAAATACAACTCAGTTCTTGGCTTCCTCTTTCAATAATTAGTTAAAAATTTATAACTACCACCAAGGAAAAACATTCATTGAACCCACCTGTTTATACACAGTACTGGAGATAGGGTCATGTGAGAATTTTAGCATAAGCTGATGCCCCTGGGGTTCACTCTGTGGCAAAAGTTGCGGGAAGGCGAGTGAGAAATATAGTTGCTTTGATCATAGGATTTAGAGCTGGAAAAGACCATAGGGCTCATCTAAACATCCCATTTTACAGACAGGAAACCAGCCTAGAGAGATCTAGTGATTTGCTCTTTGTCACACAGTAATCTACTAAGTAGAAATATTTTTTTCCACTAAGCCAGGGCTGTCCAACCTTAGGTTTTTATTGAAACAATAGATAATATATTTTGATTTGCCATTTTAGTGAGATCTCTGGGGTAGCTCTGCTTTGTTTACTAAAGCATGTATATAAATTTCTATGCTTGTAGAGAAGCCACAGCCTTGCGCTAGGCCACACAAGCAGCAATAGTGTTTTGCATTCCATAGCATTACGAAAACTCTTTAGAGGTCATCTCAGCCAATACCCTTAATTTAAAAATGGAATCTGAGGCCTACATAGGTAAAGCGATGTCTCCAAGCTTGTATTTTAAATTAGTAGACAGACTAGACTAGAATCAGGTCTCCTGAGCCCCTTGTCAGGGCTCTTCAAACTGAGTGACCAGTTTCTGAATAAAAAATTGGGATTCATGGTCTGCCAAAGTATATTCCTATTGTAAAACTTAAACTTTTCTTAAAATTGGAATTGCCCCAGGGAAATCTGGGTTGCCATTCTTGAACTGTAAAAAGGATGTACAAATATCTTAGGTTTTCTGGAATTGTACTTTCTTTTTTCTTCCTTTTTTTTTTAAAGGTGAGCTTTTATAGACAAAACCTCTCAACCTGGGCATTTCTACACTTAACCAAAATTTCCACTAACCTTTGACATTTCTTATTATACTGAATGCATGCTTACCCATCCTGCCTGACTCTAAACTTTGCATGCTTCATTTGGTTTCTTCTGGCAAAAGGGAGAAATGGCCTCCAAATGTGTGACTTGCTGTGTCACCTTGGCCAAGTCCATTTCCCTCTGTGGGCCTCAGCTTCTTCCTCTGTAAAATGAGGGGTTCAACTAGATAAATTTCTAGAATTCCCTCCTGATTCTAATCAAAATTCTTTGATTCTGTGGTCAGTAATAATAAGTTAGCAATAGACTACATAGACTTAGGCCTTATGTCCACTATAACTCATCATGGTAGTGCTCTTCAAAGACCTTCTAGGGCAATTGGGCTATAGAGGGGGAAGGAAATAGCATTTCTGGGTTTTCATTAACTTTAATTATGTTCCCACCCCCTACCACCCATATGATACAAACCCCTCTGGGGCCCCACCCTTGCCTTATTCTACTACCATCTCTTTATCCTGAAATTGTTTCTTATACGTTAGTTTTCCTAATTAGTGTGTAAACGCAAAACAAGCACTGTCTCCCCACATAGCATGAAACCCTAGACTGACAACATGATCAGGAAAGCCTTCATTAGAGTTACAGAAATTAAAGCTGGGAGGATTATCCCCTAGTCCTAGTTAGTTCCTAGTCCAGTGCCATCATTTTTATTCATGAGACTACAGGGCCTGAGGGTGAGGGGACTTGCCCAAGGTTACTTGGCAGATTTGCTCCAGAGGCAGAAGTACAGGCCAAGCCTCTTGACCTCTGGTCTGGGGAATCTTTTGTGTGTGTGTGTGTGTGTGTGTGTGTGTGTGTGTGTGTGTGTGTGTGAGTGTGTGTGTGTGTGAGACAGTGAGAGAGAGTGAGAGAGAGAGAGAAAATCTGTTAAGCACCTACCCTGTGCCAGGCACTGAAGATACAAGTCTAATTAGGAGGAGACAATGTTGGGGGATATCAGTGCTAACAGAAGTGTGGCTGATCACTGTGGTGAAGCTGATTTGGGGAGGCTGCCTAGCATTTCTCAACAAGTAGCACTCCTCTCCAAAGTGGAAATAGACTGGGTCTGACTTCAGCACTTGCCACTCTCCTTTACCATGGCCTCTAGCATGTAGTTCACTACAAGGACTCTCATGCTCAGAAAAAAAAAATGTACCTTCCTAGAATATCTTCAGAGAAAACCTGTTTGGAAGACCCAGAAGTGGAAGGAGGCCACGCTGCACACACAGTGGCCACTAGAAGATGGCAAATCGTTAGGAATACAAGATGGCTGGGCTCGGAGTCATAAAGAGTCACTATTAGAACATCATTTAGTCCAGTACTTCAGTTTTGCAGATGGGAAATTGACACCTAATAAGAAGCAATTTGGCCAAGGTCACAGTGACAGCAGAGCACGGAGTGGCACAGCACCACAGAGCCTTGGAGGGTTTGGGAAGCCGGCTGTCATGGTCTTTTTGGGGGGAGCTGAATTAGGGTCCAACTCCTTTTTGTTTGTGTCACGTTTCTGTAATTCCATGTGGAACTTCCCATTGCTCTGAGCGGATAGTCACACAGGCAGAGACAGGTAACCCAACCATTGACAGGCAGAGTGCTGGCTATATGCAAAGCACAGCATTAGGCACAGTGGGTGGAGATGAAAGAGTTGATCTGAGAGGCACTTGTAGTCTGAGGGGGAAAGAAAAGCAAAATAGCAGGACGACTACTTCAGGGAGAACTATAAACAAACCAGCCCTTGGGTGAGGCATCAGAGTGTAATAGGAGTGATCAGGGCCACTGTCTCCCTGGTACAGGACCCAGTGGTCTCTTGGCATGTCTACCTTTCTACTTTGTGCTCCCTCTGACTTATTCACACAGTGCCAGATTGATCAGCATTATATATAGATCTACTCATGCCACTCCTCTGGTCAGAATTCTCAAGTGGCTCCCTATCACCCCTCATACAAAGTTGAAACTCTGTTACCTGTTAGTCAGAGACTTCCCGTCTGGTACATTCTGCTTTTCTACACTTATCTTGCATTACTCTCTTCCACATACTTCATGTTCTAATTAAGTCAAACCATTCTTTGGCCCTTGTGCTTTCTGTTTTTGCTGTTTCCAGTTCTTGAAATGTCCTTTACTTTCCAGCTCTGTAGAATTGCTAGCAATCTTTAAAGTCCAAAAAAAAAGTAGTTTCTCCTCCACAAAGCCTTCCCTGATTTTCCCAGTCATATAATCTTCCCCTTTAGACCACACTGTGTTGTGTATCTTTCTGATGCATTCAGTATGTAGTATTTTGTATCATAGTTATCTGTCAATGTCCTATCCCTCTACTAAATTATAAGCACTGTAAGGACAGGAACATGTCGACTTTTTTTCCCTCCTTTTTTTGGAGGGGGGAAGGCAGGGCAATTGGGGTTAAGTTACTTGCCCAGTGTCACACAGCTAGTTAAGTGTGTTAAGTATCTGAGGTCAGATTTAACCTCAAGTCTTCCTGACTCCAGGGCCAGTGCTCTACTCACTGCGCCACCTAGCTGCCTCTTATTTAACTTTTGTAGGTACTCTGCACACAGATACTTAGTAAATGGTTGTCTCATTGAAACTTGACTGATTTTATTTCAAGGTTGCCTCCTTAGTCTGAGAAGCTCCTGGACCTTCAAGTTTTTCTAGAGAGAGAGAGACATCATATGGGATGGCTATGATCTCAGAGATTTTTGTCTGAAGCCTGATTCTCCTCAGAATCATTGTGCCTAGCATGCTCTCCTGTGACTGTATTAAAGGTGTTTTTCTTTCTAAAACACTACTTGACACACATTGGCCCCTTTGCTTGGAAAACTTCAGCAGCTTGAACTTACCTTAGAAATGAAGTTCAGATTCATCAATTAATAAACAATAATCAATTACTAAACACTTATTAATAGCATCTCCTATGTGCCAGGCAGCATGCTAAACATTAGAGATACAAAAAGAGACAAAAGATCATTCCTGCTCTCAAGGAGTTTACAATCTAACTGGGGAGACAGTATGCAAACAAATATATATAAAGCAGGCTATACACAGAATAAATAGGAAATAATTAACAGAGGGAAGGTACCAGAATTAAGAGAGGATAGGGAAGGCTTCCAGTAAAAAAAGGGATTTTGGTTGAGACTTAAGATGCCAGAAAAGTTCTGAGGTGGAGCAGAAGACTGAGAGCATTCCAGGCATGGGAGACAGCCAGAGAAAATTCCTAGAGCCAAAATTGAAATGTTTTGTCCTGGAATAGCAAGAAGCCCAGTGTTGTTGAATTCAAGAGCATGTTAGATGTAAAAAGACTGGAAAGGTAAGAGGGGCTAGGTCATGAAGGGCTTTGAATGCCAATTGGAGCATCTTGTATTTGATCCTGGAAACAATAGGGAACTGCTAGAGTTTTTTGTGGGGAGAGGGTTGACATAGTCAAATCTATGCTTAAGGAAAAAGACTTGGGGGGGGCAGTGTGGAACCAAGATGGCTGCTTGAAAACAGGGACTCTTTTAAGCTCTACCCCAAATCCCTCCAAACACCTGTAAAAATGACTCTAAACAAATTTTAGAGCTACAGAACCCACAAAATAACAGGGAAACAAGTCTCCAGGCCAAGACAGCCTAGATGGTTGTTGGGAAGGGTCTATCACACCCTGCTGGGAGTGGAGTGCAGCCCAGCGTGGGCTGCACCAGGACAGACAAGACAGGGAGTAGACCAGGCGGAGCAGGCCTCAGGGCCCTGAATCACTGAGCTGTCGCAGTTATCAGACTTCTCAACCTACAAACACCAAACACAACAGAGCAGGTCAGTGGGAAAATTCCTGGATCTGGGTGAGAGACTTGCATGGTCCGGCCCCAGCCCCAGGGCAGTGCAGCAGAAGTAGGAAGCTCCAGGGGTTGCTTTCAGAGCCCCTGGCCCACACAGTGAGAGGAATCAAGTGGCTGATCAGAGCGGGAGTGCATGGAGTGATTTGCTGACACAGAGGCAGGGTTCTCTTGCTTTGCCCTGCTTGGATCTGGGTCGTGGTCCTGGTTGTCGATTCTGGGGGGAGGAAGAGTGCTGGTGTGGCAGAGCTTGCAGTGACTGGTGGAGAGGGAGTCTTCCTGGTAATTACATGGCAGAAAGGAGTGCTTGCACTCACAGACCAGAGCACAGGCCAGGGGAGGAGCATCATACCACCTCAGAATAGAAGTAGCTCTGAAAACAGCAGCACAAAAACCCCTGAAGCTTGGGACAAAGCACTCTCCACTCTGGAAGCAGTCACACCCTGACCAAAAACTCAAAAGTCAAGTAATTGGCTGGGAAAATGAACAAGTGGCATAAAAGGGCTCAGACTATAGGATCCTTTTCTGGTGACAAAGAAGATCAAAACATACAGCCAGAAAAAGTCAACAAAGTCAAAGAGCCTACATCAAAAGCCTCCAAGAAAAATATGAATTGGTCTCAGGCCATGGAAGAGCTCAAAAAGGATTTGGAAAAGCAAGTAAGAGAAGTAGAGGAAAAATTGGGAAGAGAAATGAGAGTGATGCAAAAAAACCATGAAAAACAAGTCAATGACTTGCTAAAGGAGACCCAAAAAAATACTGAAGGAAATAACACCTTAAAAAATAGACTAACCCAAATAGCAAAAGAGCTCCAAAAAGTCAATGAGGAGAAGAATACCTTAAAAGGCAGAATTAGCTAAATGGAAAAGGAGCTCCAAAAGACCACTGAAGAAAACACCACCTTAAAAAAATTAGAATGGAGCAAGTGGAAAGTAGTGACTTTATGAGAAATCAAGAAGTTATAAAACAGAACCAAAAGAATGAAAAAAAAATGGAAGACAATATGAAACATCTCATTGGAAAAACCACTGACCTGGAGAATAGATCCAGGAGAGAGAATTTAAAAATTATTAGACTACCCGAAGCCATGATCAGAAAAAGAGCCTAGATATCATCTTTCAAGAAATTATCAAGGAGAACTTCCCTGATATTCTAGAGCCAGAGGGTAAAATAGAAATTGAAAGGATACATCCATCACCTCTTGAAAAAGATCTCAAAAAGAGCTCCTAGGAATATTGTAGCCAAATTCCAGAGTTCCCAGGTCAAGGAGAAAATATTGTAAGCAGCCAGAAAGAAACAATTTGAGTATTGTGGAAACACAATCAGTATAACACAGGATCTAACAGCTTCTACGTTAAGGGATCGAAGGGCTCGGAATGTGATATTCCAGAGGTCAAAGGAGCTAGGATTAAAACCAAGAATCACCTATCCAGCAAAACTGAGGACTTTCAAGCTTTCTCAATGAAAAGACCAGAGCTGAATAGAAAATTTGATTTTCAAATACAAGAATCAAGAGAAGTATGAAAAGGTAAACAGGAAAGAGAAATCATAAGGGAGTTACTAAAGCTGAACTGTTTTGTTTACATTCTTACATGGAAAGATAATGTTTGTAATTCATGAGACCTTTCTCAGTATTAGAGTAGTTGAAGGAAATATATATATATATATATATATATATATATATATATATATATATATATATATATAAAAACAGAGGGCACAGGGTGAGTTCAATATGAAGGGATGATATCTATAAAATAAAACTAAGGGGTGAAAGAGGCATATATTGAGAGAGAGGGAGAAAAGGGAAGATAGAATGGAGTAAACTACCTCATAAAAGTGGCAAGAAAAAGCAATTTTCTTTGAAGGGAAGAGGGGGCAGGTGAGGGGGAATGAGTGAATCTTGCTCTTATCAGATTTGACTTGAGGAGAGAATAGCATATACATTCAATTGGGTATCTTACCCCACAGGAAAGTAGGGGGAAGGGGATAAGAAAAAGGGGATGATAGAAGGGAGGGCAGATAGGGGAAGGAAATAATCAAAAGCAAACACTTTTGAAAAGGAACAGGGTCACGGGAGAAAACTGAATAAAGGGGGACAGGACAGGATGGAGAGAAATATAGTTAGTCTTCCACAACATGATCATTGTGCAAGTGTTTTGCATAATGATACACATGTGGCCGATGTTGAATTGCTTGCCTTCTTAGGGAGGGTGGGTGGGGAGGGAAGAGAGTAGAGAATTTGGAACTCAAAGTTCTGAAAGCGCATGCTCAAAAAAAAAATTGTTTCTGCATGCAACTGGGAAATAAAATATACAGGCAATGGGGTGTAAAAATCTACCTTGCCCTACAAGAAAGTTAGGGGTTGGGGGAGGGGGGAGTGTGGTGAAAGAAGGGAGGGCTGACTGGGGAATGGGGCAATCAGAATATATGCCATTTTGGAGTCGGGGGGGGCAGGGAGGGTAGAAATGAGGAGAAAATTTGTAACTCAAAATCTTGTGGAAATCAATGTTGAAAACTAAAAATATTAAATAATAAAATATGAAATAGAGAGGACTTTCAAGAATTCTCGATGAAAAGGCCAGAGCTGAATAGAAAACTTGACTTTCAAAGACAAGAATCAAGAGAAGCATGAAAAGGTAAACAGGAAAAAGAAATCATAAGAGACTTACTAAAGTTGAAATGTTTTGTTTTCATTC
Source organism: Trichosurus vulpecula (assembly GCF_011100635.1). Lineage (NCBI taxonomy): Eukaryota > Metazoa > Chordata > Mammalia > Diprotodontia > Phalangeridae > Trichosurus > Trichosurus vulpecula. Next base: position 72,577,958 of record NC_050573.1, read on the forward strand.
CTACATGGAAAGATGATATTTGTAACTCATGAAACCTTTCTCAGTACTAGGTGTGTGTGTGTATATATATATATGTATATATATACACACACACACACACACATATATACACATACACACACATAAGGCACAGGGTGAGTTGAATATGAAGGGATGATATCTAAAAAAAATAAAATTAAGGGGTGAGAGAGGAATGTATTGGGAAGAGAAAGGGAGAGATAGAATGGGGTAAAACATCTCACATAAAAGTGGCAAGAAAAAGCAATTCTCTTGGAAGGGAAGAGGGGGCAGGTGAGGGGGAATTGAGTGAATTTTGCTCTCATCAGATTTGACTTGAGGAGGGAATAATATACACATTCAATTGGGTATCTTACCCTACAGGAAAGTAGGGGATGGGGGTGGGATGATAGAAGGGAGGGCAGATTGGGAGAGCGAATAGTTGAAAAGGGACAGGGTCAACGGAGAAAATTGAATAAAAGGACAGGATAAGATGGAGGGAAATACAGTCCTTCAAAACATATTATGGAAGTGTTTTGCATAATGATACATGTGTGGCCTATGTTGAATTGCTTGCCTTCTCAAGGAGGGTGGGTAGTAAGGGAAGAAGGGAGAAAATTTGTAACTCAAAATCTTGTGGGAACCAATATTGAAAACTAAAAATATTAATAAATTTTTTTTAAAAGGAAAATGACTTTGGTGGCTGGTTAGAGGGGGGAGAGAATTGAAGCCAGCAGACCCACCCTTAGCTATTGCAGTAATCCAGGGAATGAGGTGATGAGCATCTGCCCCAGAGTAGTGACAGTGTCACTGTAGAGAAGGGGACATATTCAAGTGATATTGCAAAGGTGAAAAAGAATTCAATACCCTTCATACATCTTATCTTCCACAATGTCCAACACAAACCTAGGGCCCAAAGGCCTTGAACTCGAAGGGGCCAAATGCAGTAAGTGATAATGCAGTTATACAGGCTTAGAATTTTGGAGCTGGAAAGAAACTCACAATCAAGTTGAACCCTGTCATCCTGTAGATGAGGCAACTGAGACCAGAAAATTTATGCTTAATTTCTTGGGCAAGAGCCTGAATGTCTTTGGAGCACAGGTTCTCTTTCTCACAGTTGATAGAAGGTACAGGTTTCAAGAAGAGAAAGATACACCTGGGAAGTAAAGAGCTGGGTAGGAACATGATTTCTAAAAATAAGATTCGCATTCGTATAGGAGTCTGACTCCTGTCCAGACTTGCAACAAGGGCTAGTAAAAATGTATTTCTAATAATAATAGAAAAAAGGTCTTTAAACTGAAAAAGAATTGGGGGTGAGGGGAAACCATCTGCAGCTAACCACCAAATTAAATATTTTACACAGTAGCTACAATGTAAGAAGAATTAGCAGCAGCGACATAGAAATGCACAGGAGATAAAAATCTAAGAAAGGAGCCAGCTATAAAGTCCCTGGCCTCAGATGTCTATATACAGAGTATGGGCAGCATGAGGCAAACCAGAGTTCTTGAAAGGAGGATGCAGCTTTTTTACCTCATAGACTTCCCTGAGGCATGTTGGGAAAGGTCTCATGACTGAGAGATGACTTTAGAAGGTAGCACCTTCCCAGCAGGATGGATGAAAGTGGAGGAGAGATGTAGAATAGCATGTCATATGAAGATACATATGAAAAAATCTAGGAGCCAGAAAGAACTGTGGTAGTGAACGCTTGGTTAAAGTGAAACAGAGAGAGGAAGAAAAACAGTATTGTCACCAAAATATACCAAAAGCCCTCTGGATAAAAGAGGAAATAGATGAGGAACTCAGGAAGCACATCACATAAGCCTTGTATGAAGGCATGATACAGTGGTGAAAGACTTCAGTTATTCTGCCAAAGCCTGATACCCAAAAGAGAACAGCCAATGATTTTTTTTGGCTTTAATATTTCATCATTCAAAAGTTGGGAAAACCAACAAGGAAAGCTGCATTTCTGGAGCTAATTCTCAACAAGGAAGAACAGGTTGATGAATCATGGAAAACTTGAGGGGAAAACACCCTTCCATCTCAAAATGCATGAGAGAAGAAAGTTAGACAATCTGCAAATAGCCCTTGATTTCTGGATAGTAGATTTCAAATGGTTCCCAAAAAAGGATAGGATCCCATAGATTAAAATTCTTGTTTTCTTTCCTAAAATTCTTTAAGGGAAGTCAACCCAGAAAGGATAGGAAACTTGAAAATGAAGTTCTGAAGATAAATAAGTTCATTGAAAAAAAATCTCAGTTGTCTATAAACATCAATATAAACACAGGGAAGTCAACCACCAACTTAGATGAATAAAACAAACAAGTATGGAAGATGGAATAAGGAGCCGGTAACAGAAGGAACATAAAATTGTAGTATGGTCCCACAAGAATCATGTCAAAAGTCCCAAAGCTCAGAATGAACCACAGCCACAAAGGAAAGTTAAGAACAATGAAATATATTGGGGAAAGGAACAAGCCAAGGTGAGTGAGCTCAACGATAACTAACAAGGAAAAGAAGTTAGAGCTATGCAGCTCTTGCTTTGCTTTGTCTTTCTGCCAAGAGGCATGGTCACTGAAGACTGAAAAAGGTGGGACAAGATAAATGACTAACAGAGTTCATACCCAAGAGAGGTGGGAGAGCAGCAAACTGCTGAGGATGAGTTAAGTTACCAGGCACAGATGAACTCCCTTCCAAGTTACTGAAAGAACAGGGAAAGTGAAGGCTGAGCCACTGTACTGGAGAACAAAAGAGGTGGTGCAGGACTGGAGGAGAGTAAATGCCCCAATTTTCCAAAAAGGAATTTTTTTGTTTGCTTTTATTAAAAAGACTGGGCCTCCCTATTTTGCCCAGGATGGGAATGCAGGGCTGGTCCCTGGTTCCACTCTGATTGGCATGGGAGCTTTGCCCTGCTCTAGTCACGTTGCACTGAACTGCACTCTGCTTTTGACCTGGGCCTCTTCACAGCACCTTAGGTAACTTAGTGGCCCTCTGTTCCTGGGGACTTATCATTTTAGTGAAAACACCCAGAAGCACCCAATAGGTTTAGCCTTCTACCAACTCAGTGCTCCCAAGCTCAGAAGATCCACCACTTTCAGTATCCCCAGTTGCCTGATCACGGGCATGTGCCACTATATGTGGCAAGTTAGTAGACACTTAGACAATCAAGAGTTATTATCAAGAAAAGATTGGAAATCTGAGTTGGAAATTGGAAAACAGAATTTTACAAAGCCTATCTTTCTCTATTCTTGTGGAAAATAGGAAGAGAGGAGGGCTACAGGATGGTATAGTTAGGTAAATTCAAAACTGGTTGAGTGAAGCTAAAGAAGATTCATTATTTGATGCCAATTAACACTGCTCCATTTAACATTTTTAGCAATTATATAAAAGCACTAGTGGTATGTTTTATCAAATGCATGGATGACACAAAGATCTTGATAAATGAGGATGGGCTAAATCTAATAAGATGGAATTTAATGGGGATAAATATAAGGTATTAATGAGTTCAAAAAACTAAGGTTGGGGGAAGGATTGCTAATCATTAAATCACCTGAAAAAGATCTGGAGGTTTTAATAGACTAAGCTCAATGTGAGTTAACAGTGTGTTATGGCAGTAAAAAACATAAAAATATACCTAATGTTATTTTAGGCTGCATTGAGAAGCTGATTGTCCAGGACTAGAGAAAGTGATAGCTGCGCTGTACCACGCACCCTGGTCAGACCACTTCTGACCCAATCATGTGGGCCACATGTCAGGAAAGACATTGGTGAGCTGGAATGAATCCACAGGAGAGTAAACTGAATGGTGAAAGGAGTGGGTTGTCATAGGAAACTGGGTGAAGGCACTTAGCTTGTCACCTAGAAAAGACTATAGAGTGTCATGCTAACTTTTTTTTGAGTATTTGAAGAGCTGTCACATAGAAGAGAGTTTAAGATTTGTTCTACTTGACCCCTCTAAAGGGCAGAACTGGAAGCATTGAGTGGAAAGCATTGATTGTAAAAAGGAAGAGGTGCCAAGATAGAAAAAACCTCCAGGAGGCATACGTAGTCTGGGAGCATAGAGCTATCTAAAAATGAAATAGGCTGCCTTGAAAGGGAGTGGTTTCCCCCTCCCTATGGAGGTTTAAGCAAAGTCTAGATAATCTATTGTAGAGGGAATTCTTGATTGAGGGGGATGGGTGCCTCTGAGCCCACTTCTCATGGGAAGAGATACATTGAACTTCCTACTTGGAATTAATGCTTTCTAATATTCTTTTCTCACAGGATTGTGAGGAAAGTGTTTTGTTAAACCTTAAAGCACCATGTATATGTTTCTGTGTTCTGAGAGGTGGGGATGATACATAGCTCCAAACTCTTATGGTGATCTGTGGTCTATACATGTGGAATGGCAAGTGAAATCATCAAGAATTTATGTCCTGTTTTTCTACCTTTCTAACATCTCTCTTACATACCCCCTTCTGACCCTGCCACCCTCATCACCTCACACCTGGGCTAATGAAATAGCCTGCTAATTGGTTTCCTTGCCTTAAGGCTCTCCTTACTTCATTCCACCCTCCACTCAGGTGTTAAATTGATCTTCATAAAGCATAGGTCTGACCACATCACCCACTCCCTATTCAATAAACACTGGTGGTTCTGAACCTCTTGTTTGGCTTTCGAGGTTTGAAGGCCATCTGGCAATCTTTCTGCAATATTGAATCAACTCTGAAATTCACTTCTCAGTTTCTTCAGGCCCCAGGAAATCCTCAATTCCTATGATTGGAGAGGGTGGAGGGCCGACAGCAGAGAACTCCTCCCAGATTCTCCATTTAAGGTGGGAATCCAGTGCTACCAACTCATCATTTCCCATATGGCTTCAAATCATCATAGTTGCCTCTGATACCTTCCACCTTTGAGGACAGGGACTGTCTTTTTTTTTTTTTTTTTTTTTGGTATTCCCAGCATTTAGCACTGTACCTGGCATGTTAACAGGTACTTAATAAATGTTTGACTGTTTGAACTGTTTATGCTGTTCTTGTGTACTAAATTTAAACTGGACTCAAAATCTTACATAATACTGTTAATCTAATTTGTGGGCTGAAGGACAGTCTTGTGACTGGGTGGGTAGTTTTGGCACTGGTATCTGAAAGGTAACTTCTCAAAATGATGCTACTAGATTTGGTGGATGAGCATCTCCGTACACTGGGCTTCTAGTTCATTGAAGCAGTGAGCCTCTAGATTTCCTTAGTTTATAAAATGAAATATAATACAGCAGGACCAGCTTGAGCAGGCACAGCCCTGGGTCATCAAAACCATGTGTTGGCAGTCAAGAAGTCTGACTCTGAATTCTAATTCTGACATTTCCTAGCTGTGGGATGCTAAGCACAATCTCTTTGGGCTCCAGTTTTCTTGTAATAAGGGAATATTAATACAACCTCACAAGGTGGTTGTGTGGGAAGTGCTTTGTAAACCTTAAAGTGCTACAGAAACATAAGTTGTTTCTGTTCTTTTTTGCTCTTTCTGAATTGTTTTCATATTGAATATTTTCTTCCCGAGACAATACAAGGAACAGTTTTTGCTGGTGTAGTTTTTATCAACATCTCAGGCCAGTTTCTAGAACCACATTTGAGCACTTCCCAAAAGCCCAAGAACAGATAGTTCTAGATGACTATGATAATGTGTGTGAACACTGGTGTAGAGTGATTAATTTTCACAATGGATGGATCTGGTCAAAGATGGTTAGGAGCTGGAGTAAGCAAAAGTCCTTCTGCTACATCAGTAGGGCCAAGGACAGAAGGGCAGGAGACTGTGCCTCCTATATCTCAGCCACGGCAAGGATCCAGTACTCTGGCACCATAAAGGCAGCAGCCTGGGTATAAAACCCCACAATGCTCTTCTTTCTGTGCACCTTGTACTTCAACTCTAATCCCACTTTGTCTTTATCATGAAAACCAGCTGGAGTGAGAGGTCTATTCACAGGCACTAAGAGTCCAAGTGGGCCATCTGGGAGAACAAAAAGATAATGAAAGAAAAAGCCACAGTCCAAAGCATGGAAGGTTATTTCCAAGATGGGCACATTCAATATGTTTATTGCTATTAAAAATGAAAGTGTCAATGAGATTTTTGTGCACATCAGTTTTGGCATTTATCAAAAGAGCTAATCAAATATATGTCACTGTGGTATACACCTGCACTTGACTCTTGATCTTTGCTTGTTGGAATTCTTGCAAAGGAAAAGATGTATCATGAGGCAGTTCATTTTTGTTGGGTTACCACATGTGAAAGAAAAACCAATTCATCACATTCCATAAAAAAAATAGCATAAATTTCCTCTAGGAAAAGGGATAGATTTCTAAAAAAAAACCAAAAACATTCTTTTGGCCTTGCTTCATTATACATCTTGAAGCATCCCACCAGACAAACCCTGTAACTATTACAGATTTTCTGAAATAAAAATGTGTTTTCTTTACCCCCTACTCTTCCTGTACAAGCCCACATAGACTTAGGAATGTAAAGAGTTCTGTCAACATACACATCTTCCACTTCTCATGAAGTCACTTTTAAAAGGCCATCTGAGTTTCATTAGTACCTTCTGCATTCTGGGTTAATATTTGGGACAGAATATACTCAAATATACACATTTATAAGAAAATCCTGAAAATCATCAGAGCACAAAACTATCAGTATAAACATATTTCCAGAAAAAAAAACTATTACCTTTCATAATATAATGCTAAACCAGCTTTGACCTTTTTTCCTTTTTCCTTTTTTTTTTTGTTTGCAATTTGGTTTTTGGCACAAAATCGTTACCATGGAGCTAACCAATAATGCAAATGTTAATGTTTTACAAAAATTTGAAGTTCAAGACCACAAAGGCATTTGTGTTCTTCCACAAAGGAGAACATTTATGTACTGAGACAATACAAGGATAGTTGTTCCCCCACATCAGATTGCTACAGTGTCATTAGCTCAAAGCAGTCCTTGGCAATTAATGAGGGGGAAAGGAGATAGATTCAGATTTTGTATTATGATTAACAGGCACATCTGTTTGAATATCAACTAGAAACGGAAAATAAAGCAGGCTAGTTGGTCTTTACTAAGGCACTGCCCTATAACACTGATATCCCACCCCCACCCACTACCCCTTCAGCTCTCAGGTTTGGTAAAAAATCTCATTGCAGACACTCAGCAATTTGGCATGATGGTAAATATGACCTTTAACAAATTTCAAAAAACAAATCTTCCCAATAAAAATAAAACTAACAATTGAGGCTTAGAGATTGCTCTTTTTTGAGATACAAGAAAAATCTATGTACTCTAATTCTTTAGTTTTCTCTTTGTGCCACCTGACTTGAGAGCTGCTGAAGCTGAAGTACAGGGACTTGGTGGTTAGCTGCTACTTCTAGAAAATCCTTTGGTATCTAGAGTCAAACAGAAACCCCTTTGTACCTATGTTGAGGCTATCTGAATTCTAGAAAGTCTGCCTGCCTCTCCTACAGCAAAATAAACTGCCCAATTTAAAAAAAAAAGGCAGCCAGATGGGCAGATTAATTCTTCCCATAAAACACCACTCAACAAGGAAGCAGAGAGGCCAGGGTCTCCTTTTAGCCCACATAAGTACAATAAAATGTATGCTTCTGCTTCCCAAATGTGGGCCAGAGAACCTCTCCTTACAGGCCCTGTAGGGAAACCACAAAATCTGTCACTTCTCACACTCTGCCTAGGCTGCTTCTACCACAGTGAAAACTAGTCAAGGCTGCAGCAGAAATGTGTGCACAGAGGAATAAAAACCGTTAGAGGGCGCTGACCAACTCACCATGCCCCAGGCTCCAAAACAGTCATCCTAAAGTAACTGTCACTCTGGCTGGGACTGGGCACTGACATTTCAGAATGCCAACAGGGGAAGCAATTTATTCACAGTGATGGAAACATTACCTGAAGTAACAGAAGTACGGACTACTTAACTCGGAATCCATTCTCTCCAATGTACATGTACATTTTTACCCAATGGGAAGGAAGCATCTTCCCAATCTGAATTTCTATAATATTTAAAAACTGCTTTCCCTCTTAAAAAATACTGCATCCTTTATACACATACAGACCCCTTTTCAGAAGCCCTTCCTTGAGTAGAAGTAAACATTTACATAATCTAAGAGGCACTAATAGAGTGGAGTCCTATAAAATCCAGGTTTCAGGAATTCCAAACCCAGATCCTTTGAAATCCTGTGAAATTTCTTCTGCTCAAAAACAAGTCCAAGTGCTAGATATCCTGTAGGGAGTGATTAGGGTCACCACGTTCCCGCTTCACCAAAGGCTCACCCAGGCCACGGGCATCTGTATCTGTTTCACTGCTGAGATCACTGATGTCATCTGCAGACGACAATTAAAACACAGTAAATTGGCATTGAGGAAACATGAGAGAGAAAAGGATAATCTGAATTTAAAAAGTCTGCTAAAACAAATACTCAAGTATCCCAGAATCTCAAAGTTGGAAGGAACCTTCGAGGCCATCTAGTCCAATCCATACCTGAACAAAGATCCCCTCTAACATAGGCAACAAGAAATCATCAATGCCTGACCCACAATAGGTGCCTGACAAATGCTTGTTGACTAGCCTTTGTTTGAAGAACTCCAAGTCAACCCCTAACATTTTTGGGTAGCTCTAATTATTAGGAATGTTTCCCTTACATTAAGCCTAGATCTGTCTCTTGGCAACTTCTGCCCACTGTTCCTAAGGCCAAGTAGAACAAGTCTAGTGGCTCTTCCACAAGGTTGTTGTGTTTGTCCTTTCTTTGAAGAGGACCATGACATCAGGGAAATGATGATATGACTTTGATTTTGATTTAAGTGAGGGAGGGCTGTGCAAGGTCACCAGCCTCACTTTCTCCTCCAGAGCCGTCTGGGTCCAGTGATCTGATATTCATTAAGATGACGAGATGACCCAGGATGCAATGGGGACCCTGGCCCTTGTAGGCTCAGGCCTTTTCATATACTCTACTTAGACTGAGGTAAGGCTCATTCAGTGAATAGGCCTCTTTAAGAAGTGAGTCAAGGGATAGCCCCTTTAATTAGAAAAAGAAAAAAAAATAAGCTGGGAGGGGAAAACCCTCAGTTTTGCTGTTCCAAAGAGAAACAGTTACCATTGACATTCACTCTAAGCCAGGAGGGCCCAAAATACATTAAGTGGAGCTTGGGCAGGGACCTATTGTGGTCCAAATTATGAGCTTCAGAGTGAACTGGGTTTAAGGTTTTTAAGGAAGGAAGGAATCTAGCCAGTAAACCTCAAGTTAAGTGGGCAGCTTCTGGTCATCAAAATTTATCTTCCTTTGGAGGGGAGGAAAGGGAGAGGATGAGCTGAGTTACCCAACTAACTGGGTCCCCTTTCAGGCAGCTTGATCTGCTCACAGGTTGGTTCAGGCCTTTTCATGTATTCTCTTAGAGTGAGGTATAATGCCCATTCAGTGAACAGACTCTTGCACAAGACAGTCCTTCAAATACTTGAAAATAACTACCATGTCTCCCAAGGCTCCCCAAGCCTTCTCTCCTGGCTTAAGGCCTTTCACCATCTTGGTAACCCTTCTGTGGGTACTCCATCACTCATTTCTGTGATCACCATTTCCATGTCTGGATATTCACCATCAATCTCTTTATGGCCTGGAATTTTGTCAGGAATTTAAGTCAAGCTTACTAGCCTATAATTTGCAAACTACTCTTCCATTATTTGAAGATTGGGACATTGTCATTCTTAAATCCCGTGAGACTTTTCCAATTTTGTACAGTCTTTCCAAGATTACTGACAATGGCTTAGTCCTCATAGCTACCAGTTCTCTAAGGGATTCCTGAAGTATGTGGCCCATTGAGAACAGCCTGATTCTGAGAACCTCATGAATGGATAATTGGCTAGGGCTCATTTCTGTATATGTATTCTGTACTGCCTTCGCCAATGGGCTTCTTTCTTTCCTCCTTCCCTCACCACACGAGAATGGGAAGGGAAATGGGCAAGTATACTATCCTACAAAGCTCTCTGGCCTTCCCTCTCAGCTTTCCTTGACCCAAGGGTGAGTCTTCAGCATGCCCACTCAAAATGATTGCACTAGGAGCCTTGGACTGGCCCCCAGATCTGGTATGTGGCGGCCTGGCTTTCCTCTGGGCCTAGGGAGCAAATGAGCTGAAGGTTCAGCATCAAGATCTGCATATTTGGACTGTCCAGTGGTGAGAACTGAGTTTTCTCTTTTCCATGTCTCAGCTGGGTCTGAACACGTAGGGAGCATCTTTTTGCATCATCTATTGGTCCTAAATCCTTGGAAGCCTCTAGGGGGCATAGTGGATAAGAGTGAGACTGGAAGACCTGAGTTAAAATTTAGCCTCGGTTTCTTACTAGCTGTGGGACTCTGGGCAAGTCATTTATCCTTGTTTAGCCTTGGTTTCCTTATCTATAAATGGGGATAGTAACAGGACCTACCTCTCTGGGTTATTGTGAAAAACAAATGAAGTAACATATATAAAGCAAATAGTACCATTTTTTTTCCTAAATTCAGTTCCTGTTTCTATTTACTGATTACAGATAGGATAAAAGAAGCTAAGTTAATAATATAAATGTTAAATCCCACTTTAGAGCAGGATGGATCCGAAATCCCCCCCGACCCCCAAAAAACCTCCAAACCAAGCAAATAATGCGAGTACACACCTTTATCTAGCAGTGTCAGTGACAGGGAGGCAAGGTCATTGAACTGAAAGAGAAAATTCAACATTTCTGATGAATAAATGAAATTTACAACAGAATACAATAAACATTTCTTAAGTGCTTCCTTCATATAAGATACCATATTAAGTCTAAGGAATACAGAAAGCTCAGACTAGACACAGTTCCAGCCATCAAGGAGCCTGTTCTCTTACACGACTTCAACATAAGCAAAACTTTGTTTTTTCATGTCCTATGATTGTTTTATGGCCATTGTTACTATTTTGTAAAAGTTGTGACACCTTCAGATCTTTGATTATGTCTGCCTACACTTTTATTTTGCCAAATCCCCCAGGATCTTTATTCATTTTGAAAGGAAGAAGGAATTCTAGACTGGAAAAGCAAAGTATGTAAGTGTTTGCTAAAACTAGGAGGGACACTTCACTAGAAATTGATCCCTTGCCAATGGGAAATTTTGATAATTCACATAATCTAGCACGGCATACAGGGGACAAGTAGTAAAATAAACTAATACAATTGAACTTCATTTGGGTTCTGGTGTTGCTGTCATTGTGAAAGAAGTAGCGCTTGGCTAAATAAAAGAACCAGTGCAGTAAAATGAACTCCAATAGAAATACTTAAGTTACCTTCCTTGCTGTATTTACATTGAAGGCCTAGGAGTGCTCTGGTCTATAACTAAGTAAATGGCTTACCATCTGCAACCCTGTGGACCTTCTGAACTTCAACTTGTGGCTTGCATGAGCCATTTCTTTATCTAAGAGTGATTTGCTTAAAATGCATTTATAATATCTACCTAACTACATTTCTTTTAGAAGTTAAAATATGCTTTCATAACTTATTCTTCAAATTCTCAGTGATACAAGTACTCCATGCAGCACTCATCACAGGAATAGCAGCAATGACACACTACTCTTTTCTATTTATGTCCAAGGTTATTAGCACCTTGATGGAAAGAGCTCGCACCTCTCCCATTACAGCAATTGGCGTCTCTCCTGTTGCTTCAGCGACTCGATGCTCAACCAGATAAAACATGTATTCATCATACAGTAGACGAATCAGGTGAAAGGAACCAAAACTGGCAGCACTACGCAAGGTGAGATCACGAATCACCATGGAGCTAGAAAAGTTTTGAAAACAAAAAGCTATTTACAATGTTCCGGAAAATGTTAAAACACATTTCTCTATAGCATTTGTAACTACTAGGATTTATTATCAAATCTTCACATGTCATATCCTATGATCCCAAAATGCCCTTGTGACCCTTAGGATCTGCTTACCTAGTTGGGCCCCCAAATAGAAGTGCCCTCTCCAGCCATACCCACCATACAAGTTATTTGGTGGTGGATAGCCAGAGCATAGAGATGATGGTAACATTCACATGGTAGGAACCATGAGCAGTACAGCAGGAGTTTCTTGAGGGCAGGGATTGACTGTCTCATTTTAGCGTCTTTATGAGCAGGCACTACATAGTGCTCAGAACTTAATCCTTTTTATTCATTCCTTCAGTATCAAATACTTTTCCTCTCTAAGGTCAGTGGGCAAAATGCAAAAATGATGTTTAAGCTCTTCTTAATGAATATTAACTCACACTGGTTCACTGATCAGAGTAAGACCAGATACCCAATGCTTATCTCCTATTCTCATTAAATTAAGCAAACTTAATTTAATAGAACTTTTGGGCAAAATAACAGTCCCACACCTACTCCACCAAAAACCTGAAAATCTTACCAGACTGATTATTAAATCCAATAAAAAAACTACAGTAAGTGACATCTTCCACCCCAGAACTATAGTCAGCCAAAAGCCCCACAGGTATGGGAAAGAGGGCTTCCAGCATAGGAAAATAAGACCATAGTCTTCCCAAAGAAACAGAGACACATATAGCATGTAGGACTCTCTGGCCTTAGGCACTAAGAGCAAAGGGTTCCCCCTAGAAAGTCCCAAGGATTGTAAACCCACAGTCATATCATTGGAAGATCCATGTTCTGAATCTCAAAGATCCAAGGAAGCCCAATCCTAGAAGGAGGGGGAGGTCAGCACAGGAACCTTAGGTAACCAAAGGTGAGACTAAGCAGGGCCAACTACCCATCCAAAAATGAAGCAGAGGGTGAATCCTGGCCCTGGCACAAAGCCCCAATTCAAGGCTTAAAGCTGGAGAGATGAGTAAACCAAAGAAGACATTGAACAATATAAAAATTTATTGCAAATCTAGAGTTCCCCCCAAATAAAGTAACTTCAAGCAGGGACTCAAAAGAAGAAAGGATTTTCTATAGGGACTACATGAATACTTAGAAAAAAATGAAGCAAGAGATAAAAAAATGAAATAAAAGTTCAAGGAAAGAACTGATAAGCAGCTTAGAAGAAAAAGAGGTAAACCTTACTCAAGAAACAGGCTCCCTGAAATCCACAACAGGCCAAACAAATGAGTGACTCCATGAAATATGAGAAGAAAATGTAAAATATCTGCTTTCAAAAATAATTGTCTTAAATAACAGGTCAATAGATAATTTTAGAATATTTGGACTTCCTGAAAACCATTACAAAAGCCTGGAGAACATATTTCAAAAAAATCATAACTGAAAGAATATAACTGCCCAGATCTTTTATACCTAGAAGGCTAAGTGAAGCTAGAAAGAATCTACCAATCCCCACCTGAAACCCCAAAAGGAAAAGTCCCAGGAACGAATATCATAGCCAAAATCCAGAATTCCTATGGCAAAGAAAACAACATAACACAAGCATCCAGAAAAAAGCATTCACATTCCAAGGAGTGAACCAGAGTTAGAATCATACAAAACCTGGCAGCTTCAACTATGAACAAGAGGAGATTTTAGAATGATATTCCAAAAGGGAAAAGTCTTACAACCAAAAATAGCTTACCCTGCAAAGCTGAGTATAACCCCACAGGGGGAAAATGTATTAATAGAATAAAAAACTCTCAAACATTTCTGATGGGAAAAAAAAGAGCTGAGTAGGAACTCTCAAATGTAAACATTAGCTAAGAAAAATGGATAAGTTTTTTTTTTGAATAATTGGAAAGAGCTTTATTGATGGGGGGAAGAAACAAGTATTCCTTCAGAACTTTAATATTTTCAAAGGTGATTAAAAGAGATGAATTACATAATCAGAGGACTAGGGGTAGATTAGTTCTGAGGTTTTTAAGAGGGGAAAGAGAAGGGAGAGTTAAAGGAGGAATATATTAATGTAGAGAAGAACTGGGGGTGGAACTTGCTGTATCTGATTATTGAGCTGGGTGAAAAGAAGTATATAAAACCAGGAAGAAGCGGTGGGGGGAAGGGGCATCAGACTGCCATGTGGAGGCATGACTACTTATTTGTTATGAAGTTGGGGTCTTTTTAATCCTCTAAGTTTTTCAGTTGTGGGAAAGGTTAGGAGAGGGGATATGGGCAATACTAGTGGGGAAAAAAAGAGGTCTATTCAAACTTTTTTTTAAACATACACAGAAAAAGGAGGAAGCATAGACAAGCAAGGAAGTTTGGAAAGTAATGTGAAATTTCAGATACAGATGTATTATACACAAAGATGAATATATATTATACATAAACTATTTTATACACACACACCCAAGTGATATGAATTGGAGAATCACAGTTTCATATACAATTCTATTTTAATGTTCTGCCATGTATGTGGAAATAGTCTGGGTTTTGGTGTTTAAGTTTAAAAAAAATTTGATTCAATAAATATTTATTGAACACCTACTCTGTGCAAAGACCACTGTGCCGAAGAAACAGAAAGATAAATTCCTTGTCCTCAGAGTTTGCAATGGAGTACTTCCTTTTCTAATATCAGTATTTCAAGTTACTTAACCATACCATATATCATGCAAGTCTTTTGCCTAATATTATTATTTTTATTAGTTATTTTTAGTTTTCAACATTCACTTCCATAAGTTTTAAATTTTCTCCCCCTCCCTCCTCCCTCTCTTCCCAAGACAGCCTGCAATCTGATATAGGCTCTACATATACATTCCTATTAAACATATTTTTGCATTAGTCTGATCTAATATTAAGCACTGTAAAACTAGACATTTTTTGGCATGGTATTCTTTCCAACCTAAAGTGAGAAAGGCTTCCTAGTGATACATACTAGACACATTACTAAAGAATTTCTCCCTCAGACATAATACAGCCAAACGCAATATATATAGTGCCATATTTGAATACTCAGATACCTCCACTCAAAAATCTAGTTAACAAATATTGCAACAAGAAAAAGAACAAAAAGTGAAGAAGAGAGACATAGACACGTAATGTCAATTGTTTATAATGTCAGTAAAATAAAGTTATGGAGAGAGCTAGGTTATCCAGTAAGAAGAGGGGACAATTAGCTTGAATTACTCATTTCAAACTTTTTTTTTTCCTGAGCTAGTTATCTATAGATGTTGCCAGAAGCAAGTGATTTTGTTCAGAAAAGGAAAACAATACCTGAGCATAATGAAAGTGTGTATTTGAAATCTCCTAGGAGCCAAAAATTAAGGAAATTGATGCTGTTCTGAAACCATTTAACTGTTATCACCCATTTGCAAACTGACAATTAAGAAAGAAAAAAGCAACTTAAAAAATGTTCAACAACATGAAAGCCACATAAAGGAAAAATGAGTAATATGGAGTAACCTTGGATATTTTCTATTTAGGAGCTATTTTTTAAAAAATCTACATGTTGCTCTGCATTGCCAGCACCCCCAAGGGCTAATGCAGTTAATCTGGGAGGGAGCCATGTAAATGTGGATCCACATCCCCTCACAGCAGGGCAGCAACATTTAATTTCTCAAACACTGTGCAAGCTATATTCTCTTCCATGTATAAATTTAGCTACAAAAATGCATAGTTGTGGAGAAGAAATCATAGCCAGCCAGGACATTACTACCCTAAAATCATTAAGCTATACATGTGTGTTTAAAGCAAGGAATTGTTGGTTTCTTTCACTTAACAGCACTGATAATCTTTGATTATTCTGTTTATATATGTTCTACTTTTCAGTCTTTTGGCTCTTCTTCATTATACTGACAATACTCTATCAAGCTGTGGACAGAGAAATGCTGTTCCCATCAAGCCTGTCCACAGTTCTCTCCTCTGCTTCTATTCACCAGTCAATGTCTATCCAGAGGTGAGGAACTTGCAGCCTCAAGGCCACATGTGGCCTTCTAGGTCCTTGGATGTGGCCTTTGGACTGAATCCAAGTTTTACAGAACAAATCAATTTATTAAGGACATTTGTTCTGTGAAGTTTGGATTCACTCAAAGGGCTGCACTTGAGGACCTAGAGGGCCACATGTGGCCTCGAGCCCATAGGATCCCCACCCCTGACCCCAATGCAGCTACAAACTCCCATCCCACTGGAGGCCTTCTAAGATTAATTCTATTATGGGCAAATCACTGATTCAATAAATATTGATGATATGCCTATTACATGTGCAGTTTTATGCTAGGCATATCAGGGGATATAAAGATGAAGGAAACATGGTCTTTGTCCTCGAGAAGTTCAATATAGCTCCATACCAGAAAAGGCCTTCTGAGCCTGCCTGGCACAGCTTGGGAAGCCCTAGAGCTGTGTCAGCAATTGAGACTTGGTATGAACTGGCACAAGATGCCTATGCCAGTTACTTAGCCATCTCTCTAATTCTGACTTTCCTTTACCCTCTAGTGTATACCCACTAGTACAGGCATCAGAATGTCCCAGCACCACAGAAGCTGAGGATGGTTATATAACTCCTGAGAAGACAATGTCTCAGTCTGGGACTTACCTGTAAAAGGACCATTTAAGCAGGAACTGTCTCGCTGCCTTGGGGAAACTGGGGCTGCCAGCATGGTGCTTTAGAACCTGAGTGACAACATTATCAAGCCACGTGGCCCACTGATCCAGGGAGCTCTGCTGTTGCAAAGTCAGCTTGAAATCCTGCTCCAGCTTCTGTACTACGCTCTCTTCACACTGGCACACCCATGAGGCTTGTTCCTGGGAGTAAGTACAAAAGGAAATTAGGGAAGAATTCAGTGACAAAATTGAAACAGGTGGCTCTAAAGCATCTGAAAACATGAATGATTGATAATTTCTGCACTTCCATCTCTAATAATACTTTCTATAAAATGGTATAAAATTTGGGACATAGTATAGAACTTTTTCATAAAATTCAAAATTCAACAAACATTTAAATGCTTATCATGTGCAAGGCACTATTAGGAATATAATTTTAAAATGACACAGTCCTTGCCCTCAAGGAGTTTACATTTCACTTGGAAGAGAAGCAGGACAGGGATATGACAAGGAAAAGTATAATGCAAAGAGAGTGATAGGTAAGGAAAAAAACAGATAAAGTGACCTTGGAAATTTTGAGGAAAGAGATCAGATAAGAGAGACTTATTTGAGAAATCAGAAAGGAATTAATATGTGGAAATGCGTTTAACATGATTGCACATGTATAACCTATGTCAGATTGTTTGCCCTCTTGGGGAGCGGGGATGAGAGGGAGGGAGAAGAATTTAGAACTCAAAATCTTATAAAAAAATGAATGTTGAAAACTGTCTTTACATGCGATTGGGAAAACATAAAATAGTATTAAAAAAAGAAAGGAAATAAGACCTCAGCTGAAGGAGCTGAAGGAAGATAATGATGCTAAAAGGCAGAGATGAGGAAAGGATGATTGAGGTCACTGAGCATCTGATTTATCTGGGAAGTGTTTCGGAGGACCGCCCGGGCAGCCTGAGCAAGGTAGCTCAGGGATGCACATCTCTGCAGGCTCTGGGGCATGGACTGTGTGAATGCGTAGACCCAGAAGATGGAACGCTAAGCTCAAGGAATAGCTGGTAAGTCCAATTCGACTGGAACATCGACAATACAAAGGGGAATACAGTAAAATAAGCCTGAAAAGGTGGTTTTGCAGGATCTTAAATGACAGACTAAATAGATTCTATTTTGTCCTCGAAGCAATAAAGAAACAATAGAAAATGTTGAGGTTATTGTCTTACCAGCTTCATAAAAGGGTGAACTAGAAGTTTAGAGAAAGCTGAAAAAATATAGAGCAAGGAACCCCAATTAGCACACTCTGCAGAGCCTTCTGATGGAGAAGAAACAAAGTTTAAATGAAATATAGCCCCTCACCTCACAGACCTACAAACACATAGCTATGGTACAAAAAATCTCAGGAGCTGAGGAGGACCCTAGAGGTGTCCAGTCTGATCTCCTTTCTATCACTTCGGTAGCCTTTGTTTGAAAACCTATTGTGAAAGAGCATTCGCTACCTCCAGAGATAGCCCAGGCCATTTCAGAAATCTCTAACTGTTATGTAATAGTACAAGGTAGGGAAGGCTTCCTGCTACTTATGAGTTGGGCTTCGATGGATGGACAGTAATTCAGTGAAAATTAAAGAATAGACAGTTTAGAACATAAGTAACAATGTGAACCTCAGCTTGGAGCGAAGGAGGTGTTTGAAGGGCAGAGAATACTCCAGTTTAACAGAGTAAAGACTGCATGGAGGAATAATAATTACATACACTTGAAAGGGTAGAGTGATGCCACAGTGGAAGGCTCTGACAAGCAGAACAATAATGAACCACAGAAGATTTTTGAGAGAGATGACATGACCAAATTAATGCATAAGAAAGATTATTCTAGGAATAATATAAATGAGGGAGGGGGAAGGTCCCTAGACCTTTTTCAGACACACTGTCTAACCATAGCTCCCTCATCTTATACTTATCAAGCTGACTTTTTGAACCGTTAGAGTCAACCCAATGCTCTCATCTACAACTTTTGTTTTTTAATTGTGCTTCCAGGCTAAAGTTACCCAGCTAGGACCTACAATTCTGAGGCAATATCCCCAGACTTCAGCACAGAATAGAGAATTTAGAAATACTGATGAACATGACATGAGATGGTCAATACCTGCCAAATGTTCCAAGTCACTCATAACCTATATTCTCTCTTCTTCATTTCCCTCACCAATCATTCCATAGGATCTAGGAATCTTAGATATTAAGTAACATAGAATAAAAATCATTCACTCATTTTGGAAGTAAAAACATTAGGAAATCACCTGCACATTGGCAAAGTCCACTCGATTTAGGTCACTGAGCATCTGATTTATTTGGGAAGTGTTTTGGAGGACTGCCCGGGCCGCCTGAGCAAGGTGGTTCAGGGATGTATATCTCCGTAGAGTCTGTGCAAAGGCACTCACTACTCCAACCTGCGACACAGAGGACACTGCATGAATAATGCATATGGACTCCTTATATAGGGCCTACTATGTGCCAGGCACCATGCTAAGTGCTTTACAAATTCCCTTATCCCAATCTGTTATCATTCCACCTGTCCCTCTGCTTTGCAATCCCAAAACCTGTTTTTTGCCCTCAACAAAACCTCCAATCTCTCTACTCCTCAGTTCGTTCCCAGGCTATCACTGCTGCACTGGCTACACTCACCTCCCTTCATAACCTGACCCCCTCCTACCTTTCCAGTCTTCTTACACCTTACTCTGTCCCTCCCTCCTCAACATGACCAGTGCTCCAGTGACACTGGAGCTATTCCTCACACGAGACACTCCATTTCCTAATTCTAGGCATTATTTTCACTGGCTGTCCCCCATGCCTAGAATTGTCTCCCTGCTCACCTCTACCTTCTGCAAGAAGGCTTTCCTAATCTCCCTTAATGTTAGTACCTTCTGATGAATATCTCCAGTTTATCCTTAGCATAAGGCCTGGCAAATAGTAGGTGCATGACAAATGTTTGTTGACTTGATGCTATAATTACAATGCATTTAAGGCAAATAAGAAGAATATTAATACATCTGGAAAGACTTTTACTGAACACAAAGTAAAAACAAAAACAGCTAGAAGAGTACACACTGTGACTATACGACTCTATTCTACCTCTCTACCAAAAGCATCCTTACCCGGCCAACGCCTGTACGGACTTTCCCACCATCTTCCCCTCTCCCTGACCTCTCTGCTTTCAGCTGCCTTTTATATGCTATCTCCTTCCATTGGAATAAAAGTTCCTTGAGGGTAGAGATTATCTTTTTTGTCTTACATCTGTATTCCCAAAATTTAGTAGAGTGCCTAGCACATAGTAAGCACTTAATAAATGCTTTACCTATATATATGAGAAGAAAGGGGAATAATGATAAATGAATAAAGAATCCAGATGAGGACATGTTATATTTATTACACTAAAATTAATTTAAATGTAAATCATTACTAAGCAAGTTTAATTAGTTGTGCTGATACCCAGTTTATTTATATACATATATTTCCCTCCTTTTCTTTCATGTGCTGTCATGATTAAAAAGATTCATCACCAACTGGCTAGCCAATGCAAATTGGGATTAATGACAAAAGACGGGAAGTCATTTCTCTCCTAGCTGTGCTTCTGACAAAGAACTTTGCTACCATGACTTAGCTTCCCTTCTACCTTAGAACTTCTCTTAGCACCTGCAGCCCTCTCACCCTACAATACCCCTCTGCCATGCCAGCTCCACTTCTCCCATTGGAGAATTTCATTTGGGGCTCCATTTTGGGAATGGACTCAGACTGACCTTGCTTTTTTTGCTTCCTAGTCATGCTTCTATTTGCCTTCACTCCTCCAAACTCCATTATTTTGTTCTGTCTTCCCTACTAAAATGTAAGCTCCCTGGGGACAGGAACTGTTTTTGTTCTATTTGCATCCCCAGTGCCTGGTACATATAAGTGCTTAATAAATGTTTGTAACCTATCTTCCAGTCTCTGTTGGAGAGGATATGGGATGACAGGCAGACTGATGCACTGTTGGTAGAACTGTAAAGTGGTCCAGCCATTCTGGATTTCAATTTGGAATTATGTAAAAAAAAAAAAAGTGCCTAAACTATCTACAATCATTGCCTCAGTGATCCTACCACTGGACATATAGCCTGAATTTAAGTCTAAGACAGTAACTAAGGTTTATTATATAACAAAATATTCTAGCAGCATTCTTTTTTGTAGTAGCAAAGAACTGGAAACAAGGTAGGTGGTCACTGATTGAAAAATGGCTGAAAAAACTATGGTATATGGATGTAATAGAATATTATTGTGTAGTAAGAAATGACACATATATGGAATTTACAGCCTTTGACAGTGCTGATCATCCTCTTCTTGATCCCCCCTGCTCTCTAGGTTTCCATAACATTACACTATCCTGGTTCTCCTCCTACCTATCTGACCACATCTTCTGTCTCATTTCCTGTATCTCTGTCCAGATACAGTGGCTATCTTCTAGGGCTCTGTCCTGTGCCTCTTTCTCTTCTCTCTATGCTATTTTGCTTGATGATCTTATCAGTTCCTATGGATTCAATTATCATTTTCGTGCTGATGATTCTCAAATCTATTTACCCAGCCCGAAATTCTCTTCTATAACTTCCAGTCTTACATTTCTAACTGACTATTGGACATCTCAAACAGGATGTTCCATAGATACCTTACATTCAACATGTCCAAATTTGAACATCTCTTCCCCCCAAATCTGCCCAATTGACAGCAATCCAGGCTTGCAACTTAGGTGTCATTCTCAGCTCCTTACTTCTCACATCCAATCTGTTGCCAATTTTTGTTAATTTTACCTTAATAACATCTCTCATTTATTCTCTCTTCTCTCCTCTGATACTATCACCACGCTGATATAGGCCTTTATCACTTCATGCCTGGAATTCTGATTGGTTTCCTTGCCTCAAGTCTCTCCTCATTGCAGTGTATCTTCCCCTTGGCTGTCAAACTAATCTTCCTAAAAGTACTGATCCAATTATGTTACCCCTTACCCCTCTCTCCCTACTCAGTAAACTCCAGTGGCTTCCTAACTCCTCTAGGATCAAATATAAAACCCTCTGTTTGACGTTAAAAATCCTTCATTACCTGGCTCCCTCCTAAATTACCAATCTTCTTATACCTTACTCCATATGTATGTACCCCACTCCCAACACACATATACTCCGAGATCTAATGACCCCAGCCTTTTTACTCTTCCTCCCACCTACCAACTCTCAACATTTTCACTGTCTGTCTCCCATGCCTGGAATGCTTTCCTTACTCATCTCTACCTCTTGACTTCCCTGGCTTCCTTCAAGTCCCACCTAAAATCCCACTTTCTACAAGAAACCTTTCCCTATCACCATTAATGCTAGTCTCTTCTCTCTATTGATTATCTCTAATTTATCCTATATATATCTTGTATGTGCATATGTACTGCCTCTCCCATTGGACTATAAACTCCTAGAGAGCAGGGTCTGTCTTTTGCCTTTTTTTTTTGTATCCAGAGCACTTAGTACATAGAAGGTGTGTAATAAATTTACTAAGTGACTGACTGGAGAAACATGGGAAGATTTGCATGAACTGATGCAGAGCAAAATAAGCAGAACCAAGTGAACAATATATACAAAGACTACAACAACGTAAATTTAAAGATCACTAAAAGGAAGCTGAATTCTGAGTACCTGAAAAGCCAATGAAATTCTGGGAGAACAATGAAACATACCTCCTTTATGGCCAAGAGGTGGGAGAGTACACAGTACTCCAGATGTGCTCTATCCAAGGGTAGACCTCCCTCATTCTCAAATTATGCCTCTATCAATGAAGCCTGAGAATAATTATTCTAATCACAGAAAAGAAAGAACCTGGCTATCTGATGCAAACAAAAAAATTATGCTTTCCAAGAATAGAGGACAACAGATCCACCTTCTTCACATTATTCTCATATTCTGATTTGGTACAGCATATTAGGATCGGTAGATCCATGCTTGGTTTTGTGATTTTAATCACTACCTCTTACTCAGCTGTCTAGCCAAAGTAATTCATTCAGTCATTGTTTGCTGAGGGATTTACTCCCTGGAATACAGGATTTGACTAGACTTGGTGTTCCAACCAGGATTTACTGACTGTAATTGAAGTACCAACAAATAGCCTATTATTGGCTCTTTTTTTTTTCCCAAACTGATTACCTTTGTTTGAATGATCTGCTGGGGAAAATCACTCATAGCATTTGTCAACCAGCCTTCTAAGCTCTTTGCGAAATTTCGGATTGCCTGTGTCAAGGTACCTAAAGAAAAAAAACCAAAATATTAACAATAGAAGATTTTCTTGTGCAATAACTTAATACAAGTAAATCTTTCTCATGCCACTCTCTTACTTTCCATCTCATTCCCATCCCTCTTGCTGATATCTCACTTTAATCTACTTAACCTACATAACCCAGCAATCATCCTCCCCCCTCTATCCTCTCTAGTTCATACTGAACAATGGCACCAAATCAGTCTTGTTAAAACATAATTTTATTTGTATCATTATTTGTTCAAAAACCTTAACTCCCTATTTCCTACCATGTCAAGTTCAGACTCTTGCACCTAGAATCCAAGGTCTTTACCATCTAGCCCACCTTCTCACATATTTCATTACATACACAGTATACTCTAGGCAAAGTGGAAAATTTGACAGTTCCTGAGCAGAGCTGGAGCTTCCCCATCTCCATACCCCTTATTCAAGTTCATTTAACCATCCACTATCACTGCCTAACAAAATCTTACCCATGCTTCAAGACCTAGAATGAATGTTATCTCCTCCAGGAAGTTTTCCCTGATTCATCCAGCCTGAAGTGATCTCCCCCTCCTCTGAAGTCCCTTAATACTTTTGTGCCCTTTTGGGTGGCACATCACATTTTAGGCTGTGTATTAGCTATTTAACAACTTTTTTTTAAAAATGATATGGTAAAACTATAAAGTCCAGAAAGAAGTAGTATGAGCGATGTAACAAACGATGGTTAAGAAAGATAGATTAAAATCTGGCCTTCAGAAGAGAAGAATAAGGGAAGAATAAAATATAGCGCACAGGAAAGTTGTTATTCCTTCTCTAAACTGAGAACGGAATTAGAGGAAAATGCATTTCATTTGTGTCAAGAAAGATATAAATTAGAAGGAAGAATTTGTCTAAATTCCTGTTGCTGGTTTGCATACCATTTAACACTTGATCATGTAATGGCTGACATTATGTTTCATGTATGCATTTCCTATACCAGTATCTAACACAGTGCTTTGGACACAGTTAAAGCAAGTGTTTGTTGAATGATTGAATTAATGAATCTCCACAAAAAAGCCTTCTTTTATAGCATTTAATATTGTGTATAGCACATAGTAGGTACTCAATATACACCTGTGAATCCCATGACTAATACATCCTTCAATACTCTTAAGACTCTGTAGCATCATCACTATCAGTACCCGCTTCATGGATGCAGCCTCTCAACATCTGGAAAAGTTTCCAGATCAGTAGGAGTTTTAGCTCTCCTGACATCATCTTATAAAACCCCAGGTCACCTCTACTCCACCAGGAGGCTTTGGAGCACAGGATGATCAGATATTAAAACATTACCAGGGAAGATACAGAATATGCCACCAGATATTTTTATGAAGAGATTCCAGCAGCATCTATTTTAGATGGTCCAGATGAAGTGAGGGCCAGAAGAGTCACCTCTAAAAAAGTCCATTCCAGCTAGCTCTATTCCAACCAAATAAATAATGACCTTTCCCAAGAGGTTTGACACAAACATGTCGGTCTGGTATTTCATAATGAAGGTCACAAAAACTAATGTCATTACCAACATGGCCAGTTTATAAACCTATCCTAACCAAGATACTCAGGAAGGAGTAACTTTAGTTAAAATCCCTTCTTAGGGGCAGCTAGGTGGCGCAGTGAGTAGACCACTGGCCCTGGAGTCAGGAGGACCTGAGTTCAAATCCAGCCTCAGACACTTACTAGCTGTGTGACCTTGGGCAAGTCACTTAACTCCCGTTGCCCTGCCTTCCCCCCTGCAAATAAAATAAAATAAAATGCCTTCTTAGTGCAGTCAACCTCTTTTTACCAGCATAGGAATTAATAGCCTCAGACAGTAATGACATTCTTTTTCTCTTCTTGGTTTGGTAATAAGGAAAAACATCTAAACGACAGAGAAAATATCTTAGGCAATAACTATATTAAGATGTTGTCGTTATAAGTTATATTTCGTACTATGTAGCTTAGTACACGGAAGGACACAAAGACGTTTCTATCATCGAAAGACTAGACTGGGCTAGAATAAGAATTTGGAACAGAATTTGCTTACTGGGTACCGGTCTCAGCACGTCGGGGATGAGAATCTCCACCAGAGCCTGATACAGTATGTGATCACAGTTTCTCATCCACTTTAATATAGGGTCATATTTACACAGTGTAATAAGCTTGTCCTTTGGGATGACAGCAACTTCATGTTCTTCTTCACTGTATGGAAATGGACAAAATAACATCACTTGCACACAGTGTGACTATTTCAAGCCACACCATTCTGCAAATTAACGTAAGAGGAGGTTGCCTGATGAAAACCTATTGAAAGTCACTAGAAATAAGCAGAAAATATCAACAACATGCCCAGGAATTCTGAAAAAAGCTATATTTTTTAGGTTTATTTTTCTATCAACAGGCCCCTCCCATTCCTGTTTTTCTCCCTATTCAGATGCTGTATTAGAGTGATGCTTCTTACCTATTTATAAATAGCTGTCTTCTCATCCTGCACTTTGCAGGAAGCTATATACTTTTTAGAGGATATATTTTATCTAAATTCACTAACTAGAAAATTACATACAAAAGTTATTCGAGTTGAAAAGTTTGAGGGTCAGCAACCTGAACCCCTCCTTATACATCATGATAATTAAATAGAAAACAATACTATTTGTTCTTTCTAAGGTTCTTTCTAGGCAGCTGGGTGGTGCAGTGGATAGACCACTGGGCCTAGCGTCAGGGAGACTTGAGTTCAAGACCGGCCTCAGGTATTTACTAGCTGTGTGACCCTGGGCAAGTCATTTAGCCTCTGTTTGCCTAAGTGTCCTCACCTACCTATGAGATAATATTTATAAAGAACATTTTTAAAGGACATAACAGTTGCTTAATAAAAGCTTGTTCCCTTCCTTCCTACAACTTTGTATCATTTGATTACTTAGAGTGGTGAGCAGCCTGCAGGTTGGATTTGGACTAAAAAGCATTTTCTATGAAGCAGGCACAGGTGGAGATCGAAAGACCTAGAATCCAGCCCTGGACAGGGCAGATGTTTCTGAGAGGCTGAAAAGGTCTAGAGGACATTGGGGCAGAATCTGGCCTGAAGACGAAGCTTGCGTAGGTTGCCATCTCCTGAGTTAGGTGATCAGAGTTCAGTCATTCACCTGGAAGGCAGAGCACTGGAGCCGTCACCTGAGGGTGGTTTTGAACTCCAGAATGACAGCCACAGCTTCTCGATGTAGTGAAACTGAAGATTCATTACAACATCCAAAGTTGCCTAAAAATAAAGACAACTTTTTAAAATGGTGCTTGTCACATTAAGTTGTGCTTCCTTATTGGCAAAGCATTTTACGAACTGGACTAACATCATGTCCTGCAGCAGTTAGGGAGACAGCATTTATCTTTTCCAGAAGGTTTCTGTAAGCAAAGAACTTTGCAAAATCTTAAGAGTGTTAAAGGTGAGCTATTATTGCTACCAAAGAGCACACAATATCTGGGACATACACAGTGCCACTCAACTAGGTGGGGAGTGAGCTGATCAAAAGTCATGAGAGTTCTTGATTCAGCTGCTTGCCCAAAGAGGGAGAAACCACTACGTAAGCCAGAATCAGGCCCTATCTTTCCTAGGTACAGTAGTAGGCACAGAGTAGGTGCTCCATTAATACTTGTCTACCCTCTACACTCCTCACCGGCCTCTCTAGTTTCTATCCCTAGACTTGCAATGTTCATTGCTCTTCCTTCCTGAAATGTCCCTCCTTTCCCCCCTTTCTTTTCCTTTAAAGCTACCCTCAGCTGCTCCAGGAAGCCTTCCCTGATCCTCTTTATGGCTAATGACATTTCCCCTCAGACCTCACATAGAATTGTGTTTGTAACTCTGAAGTCCACTTATTATTCATCATGTTTGTCTGGATGGATGTTGTACTTGCTACCCCAAAAGAGTGTGAGCCTCCCTGAAAGAAGGAATCACATCTTATCTAAACTCTGTATCCCAAAACTCGTACAACACTCTGCACAAGTTGTCATTTAATAAGGATTTCTTTGCTTATTGATTAGCATGATAAAATGTTTATAGGATAAACATCTTATGCTACTGAGAGCACACTAAATCTGTCCCGTGCCACCCCAAAATTAATCACAAACTCCTTGAAGGCAGAGGCTTTTTTTAAAAAAAATTTATCACCAGTATTTATATCACAGTACTTTGTACATATTAGGTACTCAATAAATGTTTATTGAATTACCTATTAATAATAATTATGAGAATATTTAGGCAATGAAATTCCCAAACACAGAATTACTACTTTTAAGAACTAAGGCACAAATAACAAAATAAGACCACCCAGAAAGTAATGCAGTCACCTCGCAGTGTCTTCTGTAAAGAAGTTGTAGGGTCTTTATGTCATTCACAGTGATCCCCTCCTGTAAGAATACACTGCCTAGGTCAGGAGCTGGGAACTCTGGAAAGACATGGGAAACATCTAGAGAGTAGAAAAGACAAAAATAATAGCAAAGGGAATATTAGGAAAATGACTGATAAACCAAAAGTTAGATCAGAATACAGAGAGAGAAAGAAAACAACAAAGGCTTGGTCAAAGCAAATGACCAGAAACAGTACTTGGAAATCATAGTTGTTTAGTACTGCTAGCAAATGGACATAGAAATGTGGCAGCTAGATCTAAGATCTTTATTAAGCTCCCTATATCCGAAGGAATGCAAAGAAAGTTATAGCAAGAGCAAAAGGTGCCATGCAAATAGATCTATTTTTAGTCAAGAAAGTGCTCACCATGATGGCAGGGAAAGGGGTGGGGAGTCCTAAAGGCTTGTGTCTTTAATTTTCATCCCTAAGGGCTTAATGCTCACATCTCTGGCTCCTTCTTGTTACTTGACAGGGTTAGGACTTCAATACCTAGCCAGTAATTAGGTAACACTAGTTAGCTAACTTGTAGTCAGGCATCTCCTTTGGATGACAGTGCGAAAACTGTGTTGTTCTATCAAGAAGACTGGATAAATTTCCAAGAATGAAAGTCACAGTTTTCAGAAAGATAGGTCACTACTTATAGCTCACTTGCTTAAGAGATACCCACATTGCTTTCTGGAGGTCATCTGAAGCTGTTCCTCTCTTTCCTGAAGCTCCCGCAAAAGGTATATTTGGAGCCAATGTTTTAAATATACATACACACATGTTTATGAATATGTACATACACATTAATAACTCAAGAATCTGGGACTTTGAGAATATGAATAATTTTTTCCATTGGCACTGACTGCAGCTTCTCTGTAAGTCAATATACGGTCTTCGTGAATTGCTGTGGCTAAAAAATTCACACTCTGACCAACCTGGTAATAAGCCACTTTAAACTCAAACAGATGTGCCTTCCACCACTATACTCGAAGCCTTCCCACCTTCAGGAGGGCCTTCCAGCGTTTGTGATCAACTAATACAGCCTATGAAAATTCTGAATATATACACATATATACATATGTGTGTATGTGTATATATGTATATATAATGTATATAAACTTTAAAAATTAGTATCACTATCTAGCTGATTAAACTAATTATCACTAATCTGTCAGCTCTCAGTATAGAAGGGTCTCCTCCTCCTTACTGAGTCCCAAACAGAAGAAGCTGGTGAAGCTGCTGTTAGATGTTTAGGAATTTAGGTGCCTAAAATGGAAGAAAGACAGATTTCTATGAATGTCTAAATGTGACACTGAAATGTATCAGGCAAGTAAGGGCTGAAATTCAGGAAATGACAAACCCAGGTCTCCACTATAGACATCTGTTGGTTTTAAGGTTTGCCACAGAATTCTGGTAGTTTTCTTAGGATCATTAATTATGTTGGTGTACACTTATACTAGTAGTGTAAACTTCTGATTAATCAAAGAGATATTTTGTCCGTAACTACTTAAGGAACTAGGTGAAATCCATCCAAGAGAGAAGAATTTGGAATATTGTAAGAAAGCTAGCAAGTTCTTAGTTTTTATACAGTTGAAGCAATGAAATCCATGAACATAGAGTATAGCAATCCTGGACTCTCAGGAGACAAAGTGAAAGTCGTCCAACTCAGAAATCAGTGACACATCATGAAACCAAGGGAAATGGAAACAGTCAAGATCACATGGCTCTGTTTCATCACCTATGAACTGTTGATGGTGTTGGCTCTGAGCAGCTACTGACTGCTCGGGTGTGGTGTGCAAATTGCTGTTAGAGCCACTTTCCCCAAGGCCGTCCATCTTCTGTGCAGGCCTATATCTTAAAGGAGGAAAAAGATAAACCACAGAAATTAAATATTTTGCCAAGTTAATTCAAGTCAAACAAACGTATTAAAATGTGCACAGCACTGAGCTAGGCCAACAGGTAAATTAAGACACAGTCCCTGCTCTGGTGGAGACTGCAATTCATTAGTGATGCAACACATACACAAGTGAAATAGTAGAATGTGGTCAGTGCATATGAAAAGTACAAAGGGTGGTGTGAGCTCAGAGAAGAGGGCATTCCAATTGTAACTGGAAAAAATCGAGATTTTCATGGAAGAGACATCTGTATTTGAAATGGGCCTTGACAGGTTGATGTCACAAAGCTGAAGGGTCCAATTTTGTA
The DNA here is from genome assembly GCF_011100635.1 of Trichosurus vulpecula. Classification (NCBI taxonomy): domain Eukaryota; kingdom Metazoa; phylum Chordata; class Mammalia; order Diprotodontia; family Phalangeridae; genus Trichosurus; species Trichosurus vulpecula. The sequence continues at coordinate 72,607,274 of NC_050573.1, forward strand.
TTCCTTGCATGTCTATAGAATTTAGCACAAAGATTGAACTTTTAAAAAATTTTAGAGTGCTTCTTACCCAAAACAAGTCCTTTAAAAAATTTTTTTAACAAGACATACCACACTACCATGAGCATGGACACACTAATATCTGGGGAAACTGCAAAGGTTGTAGACCCATCAGCCCTGATTTCTCATAGGATCACAGGATCAGAGCTGGAAAGGAAGGAACTTTGGCTCTGACAGGTGGAGTCCTTGCTCAAGACCCCACAGGTGGGATATTTCCTTAGAAAAGAAGAACATGCACAGACTGGATGAAGGCAACCAGGAAGAAAATCATAATCACCAAAGGTCGTGGTTTCTGAACTGACTTATCTTTCAGTACTCAGAGCAACAACAGACACTTATTTCCTTGAAAACAAGATTTGTTCAATTGCTAGGACCCACCAATTCTTTAGGATTAAATTATTTAGTCTCCATTTAAGTTTGAATTCTTTCTTCAAAGGCCTTTTATTGATTATAATTTATGTCATAGGATGATTGGTAAAGGATGTGTTTAATTTTTCTGCATTTGGTGATGAGGGTTTTATGCTCTAGCACATATTTTTTTTAAAGGTATCATGTGCAGCTAAGAAATATTCATACCTCTTTCAATTCCCATTAAATAATTATCAGAGATCTATCATATCTAACTTTTAAAAATTCTATTCAAGTCCTTAATTTCTTTCCTATGCCTCTCTTACTGTAGCCTAGAATAGGCTTTAACTATTAACTTTTTTTGGCTTCAATTTCACATTGTTGACTCACAGAGTTTGTACTCTACTAAAATCTCAAAATTTTTTTCACAGTTAAGTTTTGTCTAGACATGCCTCCACCCATTTGATATTTGAGATGCCAATTTTTTAAACTCAAGTACATTTATTTAGATTTATCTGTATTTTTACCATATTAGATCTGGCTCATCAATCTAACATATGAAATCTTTTGTATCAATCTTTCAATTGTGTTCACAGCTGTTGCTCTAGACATTACTCTCCAGGGCTAGGGATGTCACTTACTTAATCCCAAAACAAAACAGGGAGAAGAGGGAAGATGTACAAGGAGAAATTTTCAGAAACCTGGCTCATACATGGCAAATTGCCCATAAATCCCCTAATGGTAAAGCTCCTAGGAAACAGCCTGTTACAAAAGCTGTTTGTAAGAGTGTACCCTTTACTAGAGGGATCAAGAAACTTCATTACTAAAAAAAAAAAAATCGAAAAAATTTTTAAAACTTCATTACTACAGGCCAGGTACTGTGTCTTTCCATGAAATAAAACGGTATCTCTCTACCTCTTTTCATGATCTCCCTTGATATTACAGAACTTTTTCTAAATGAATTTTGTTATTTTATCAGGTTCTGTAAGGCACCCCTTTTATAATTTGGTTTGTATAGCAATAAAGGTGTAAATTAACTTTGGTGGGATCATCATTCTTATTATATCCACACAGGCTAGAAATATGCACTAAATATTCCTTCAGCTATTTTTGTTGTTTATTTCTTTTAAGGAGTGCTTTTTGTAATTGAATATTTTGTGTATTTTGTAGTTATTTGGAATGGGATTTCCCTTTCTATTATGACCTCTTGGATTTTGTTATTTTATACAGAGATGTGGTTGATTTTTGCAGATTTATTTTGTAGCCTGAGCCTTTGCTAAAGCTATTATTGTCTTAATCAGTATCTCTGCAGGTTTCCTAGGATTTTCCAAGCATACTAGAATATCATCATCAAATAGGTGTTTTTTCTCCTTTACCTATCTTTTTAATTTCTTTCTCTTGTCTTATTATCACTGCTAGCATTTCTAAAAATATATCAAATAATAGCAGAGAGTAGGCCTTCCTGCTTTACTCTTGTTTTTACTGAGAAAAGTTCTTGTATATTCCCACTGCATAAGATGCCTGCCTTTGGCTTTAGATAAGATGCTTTTTATGATATTAAAAAAGGTCACTCTACACCTATATGCGTGTTGTACTTTGTCAAAGGCATTTTCCCCATCTATTAAGATAATCATGTGGGGTGTGAGAAGTTGTTGTCAATATGTTTAATTATGTTGACTGGTTTCTTGATGTCGAGCCATCCTTGCACCTCTGGAAAAATTTACAACTTGGTCCTAATGAACGATTTTTTGGTATAAGTTGCTGCAGTCTGAAGTCTGACAAGATTTTGTCTAAAATTTTGAAGTGATATTAATGATATGGGTCTGTAATTTTATTTCTGTGTTTTATCCTTCCCTAGTTTAGGTGTTAGTACTATATTTATCTCATAAAAAGATTCTGGTAGGTACTTTTCCATTTTTGAGAATAATGTGTATTACACAGAGGTACTAACAACATGTTCTTTAAAAGTTTGATGTAATTCTCCTGGGGATCCATCAGGATTAGAAATTTTTTTTCTTTTTTTCATAGTTCCTTTAAAATTGGTTCCATTTCCTTTTCTAAGATTGGGTTATTTAAGTTCTTTAGTCTTCTGTCAAGTTTGAGTAGTTTCTATTTTCTAAGTTATTTCTCTATTCCTTTTGTGTTCTCTTTTCTGTTAACAAATAACTGTGCATAGTAGATTCCAATTATTCTTTTTTATTTCTTCTGGTTTTGTTGTGATTTCACCTTGCATTTGTTATTTTATTGATTTCTTCCCTCCTCTTAGCTAAAAGTTTTTAATGGCTTTTACCAGATTTTATTAGTTTTCCCCCAAAAAACAGCTTTTGATTTTAGTTATCATTTCTATGGGGCTTTTTTGCTTCCAGTTTATCTATTTCTCCTCTAATTTTTAATCTCTCCTCTGTTTTTGGCTCTCTAGTTTTAAAAAAATGCATATTCAGTACATTAATTCTCTCTTTTTCTATTTTGTTAGTGTATGTTTGTAGAGAGATAATTTTTCCCTTGAGGACTGCTTTAGCTGCAGCCTAGAAATTCTGACATGTTTAATCATTATAATTTTCTTTCTTGTCATTGTGAATTGTAAGATTTCACTGTTAAGTCTCCATTTGGGTTTGTGTGTTTTCTTTGTGGTGTCAGTGATACTTAAGAACACAAATTTGTACCCTTTTGTTAGAATCTCTAGTTTATTCTGATTATTATAAGACTCCAACAAATGTTTCTTTTAAAGTTTGCCTTACTTATATTCATGTCTTTTGTTTTTACATTGCATCCATTTCTGAATATATTCCCAACAAGCCTATGCATCATAACAAAGATTTGAAGAGAAAAAAAAAAGCAGTTCAGCCATACTAACCAACACATCATGAGTCTGATAGTATGTGCAATGTTCTGTGCCTATAATTTTTGAAGAAGGGAGGGAAATTAATTTTTGAAAATCTCTTCTTTGGTGCCAAGCTTGTCCATTATCTAGGTTTTCATGGTATTCTTCTCTCCTGGTTTTCTTCCTACCTGCCTGCCTACTCCTCCTTAGTTTCCTTTGCTGGATCTTTATCCAGGTCATACCCACTAACTAATGATAGCCCTCAAAGTTCTTTCCTGGCTGCTCTTCTCTTCTCCCTCCCCATATAGTTACCCTTCTCTCTTCTGACACTGCCAACACCTGGTGTAGGGCTCCCCCACCCCCACCCCATCACCTCACACTTGAACTATATACAATAGCTTTCTAATCAGTCTCCCTGCCTTAGGTCTCTCCCACTCCATTCTCCACTCAGATGCTTAAATTTTATTCCAAAAGAACAATTCTGACCCTTCCCCTTCAATAAACTCCTGTGGCCACCTGTTACCTCCAGAATCATATATTAAATTCTGTGTTCAAAGTCCTTTACAACCTTTCTCTTTTCTACCATTCCAGACTTCTTACACTCTACCTTCTTCCCCAGCTCCTCCCTGAACTCTGTGATCTAGCAATACTGGTCATCTTACTGTTCTTCACACTGAACACTCTCTCACTGAACTCTGTGCCTTTTCATTAACTGTCCCCTCTGCCTAGAATGCTCTTCCTCTTTCCTCATCTCAAGTTCTTGGTTTCCTCCTTGGCAGAAATGCCAAGTTTGCAAAAGACCTTTAGTTGTCCATTTCACCCTAAACTCTTCCCCCTCCACTACTAGTTTCTTTTTTCTGGCATGCTCTCCTCTTATGTACACACATTTATATCTACAGATATATGTTATGGATATGCATGTGTGTCTGTGTGCATACACAATTTTTGGCATGTTGTTTCCCCGATTAAAATATGAGCTTCTTGAGGGCATGAACTGTTTTCACCTGCTTTTGCATCTCCAGAAATTAGCACAGGGCCTGGCACATAGTAAGTACTTAACCTAATTTTCAAGGAGTCTTTTGGTTACATAAGACTTTGTGTCTTTTGTATTTTTTCATATCTTTACTAATGCTCTTTCCAAATCTTTCCTCCATAGCTCTCATTTCTTTTCTAATTCTCTCCTCCAACATTCCCATTTAATTTCCAAAATCATTTTAAACCTTTTTTTTTTAAACCCTTGCTTCATTTCTTCAAGGAATTCTCATTGAACACATGTCCAAGCTATGTTTTTCTTTTATGTCTTTCTTGTAGATGTTTTGGAATAATTCTCTTCTTCAGGATTTGTCCTTTGTATATCCCCGATACCATAATAGCTCTTTATACTGAAATTCTATTTTTTGCTTGTTTGTTCATTCTTCCAGTCTTACTTCCTGACACAAACTTTGCATCAGGGCGAGGTTTTGCATATATCTGGAGGGAAAAATCTGAGCCGTGCTTGTTCTGTTTTGTGTTCTCCTGGATCCTGCTGCTGCTTTCTCTGAGTATTGAACTATTCAAGGATCTCAGGGACAGCTCAGCCTGAGAATCTATAAGTTTTCAGTGTGCCTGAAGTGGTCTGATCCAGAGTTAAGTTTGATTACTGCCTTCCTGGTCTGAACTCCGCATGCTTCTGAGCTAGGTTGGAGTCTGAGGAACATAACTCTGGGCTTGCCTCTGGTGGTAGAGTGACTCAGCCACTGTCAGCTATTGGAAGGCCCTGCAAATTCAGAGCAACAGAACTGCAGGCTCCCTTCTGTCTAAGCTCTTTGCCCTGATTATTCTGCTACAGACTTCAAGCTGGGCTGGGGACTGAATCTGTGAGCCCCACCCACCCCTCGAAACAGTCACACAGCTGCTAGTGCCTTCTGTTGCTGTTTATTGCTAAGTACAAAGCCTTGGACTGTGACCCTTCCTTGTCCTGTACTGCTACTCCTAGTGTGTATGTAAACGTATGTATATGTATGTATGTATGTATATATATGTAAATATATGTATATGCATAAGTATATATTATTTGATAACCCTGTGGAAGAAATCTGACAATTTATCCATATATACTGCTTTATAGAATTCTCTTGCACTGATTATTGCAATAGCCTTCAAATTGGTCTGTCTCCTCCCAGTCCTTCCTTTCTTCTAAACATTAATTGCTGCTAGATTAATCTTCCTAAAGCACTTATCTAATTATCCTTCTCCCACTCAAAAATTTCAGTGGCTTCCTGCTATCTGCAAAAAAAGTACAAATTTCTCAATAATGGTATTTACAATCCCCCATGATACCTTGACCTCTCTTTTGAACCCAATTCTCCACTATTCCCTATATGTGTGCTACACACCAGTCAAATTAGATTACTCATCCACTTCCTTGCTTCTGTGCTTTTCTTCTTCACATCCCTAACTTTCCTCAAGCAGTTCTCTACAACTGGAATGGACAGCTCCATCTGTCAAAATCCAATGCTTCTTTCAGGACTCACATCAAATGTCCCTTTCCTTTATAATCTAAAAAAAGACTGTACGATGAATCTCATCAAAATTTGTGTGGTCCCTTTCTGCTCCAAATCTATGATCCTTTTTTATATAACCCATGAATCATATATTTTAGAGCTAGAAGAGCCCTTCAAGGTTGTCTAGTATAATGTCTTCATTTTATACAGAAGAAAACTGAGGCTCAGAAAGGTTACATCACTAGCCCTAGGTCACATGGAGAGGTTAAGTGACTTATTAGTAAATGGCAGAGCAGGGAGACGAGTCCAGATTCCCTGGGCTCCAAATCTAGAAGTCTTTCCATTACACCACAACACACGGGCAAAATGACCATACCTTACCTTGTTGTTGTTTCTGTGCTCCTATTTCCTCAGTAGGCTATACATTCTTTGAGAACAGGGTAAGAATATAATACAACGTATAATCACTTCTGTATCACCCACAGAGGCTGGCATACGGCTTTGTACTAAGTACATGCTCAATAAATATTTGTTGAATTGATTGATACCATAAATTTTTATGTGTATGTCATTTTCCCAACTAGATTGTAAGCTTTGTTGAGGGCAAAGATTGCCCTCAAAGTTCCCTTGACTTTTTTACATTGGTGCTCCCTGGTAGGTTTCCTTTGAATGAATATGATTTTAGGAAAATTCAATTAATCATATCTTTGTAAAATAGGTTTTCTAAGAGTCTTATCTGTTAGAGATAAGAATGTTGAAGTGTGTATTGGGACTTGTGTTTGTTTCGGGGGCTATAGCTTTATCTGTGTGTAACCTGCCTTGTATTCTTCCTTTTTGCTTCTAAGTTTGACAATCTTGATTCTTATTAACCTGAGTCTCAACAAAAAAAAAAAGTGTATCCTTCTTCTCTGTATTCCCATGGGGCCTAACACATACCTTGCACACAAAAAAAGACCCTCAATAAATATTCAATTCTAAATATTTCTGTCTCCTGGTCAATTTTCCAAGAAATTGATTTTACCTAAAAGACATATCAAAGTAAAGCCATACTTGGAACTGGTTCAGGGTCTTGGCTAGCAGAATAAAAAGGAGTGGCCCCTTACCTTTGTTTCTGGTGTATTGGCTGCTGCCTCATTGCCATGTATTGTGTGTCTTCTTGTAATCGATTCAGTGGCGAGTCTGGTTTTAGGCGAATCCCATAATAATGATATTTGGAATTCCCCCTAGGAAGAAAACATTTACTATCCAGATATCTTTACTGTTTAAATGAATTTCTGTCTGTTCATTGATAGATAACTGACAAATAATAGTAATGATAATAATGGAGCTTTAAGGTTTGCAAAGTACTTTGCATATTAAAATAATAAAAAAAAATTAGGAAGGGAGTGATATGCAGAGGCCATCTCCTCCATGCCTCTTGCCTCCAGTTAGGTTCAAACAGGCCATCCTGGATATACTATGCCTGCTATTTCTCCTATTCTTAAAATTATCTAAGGAATTCTAGAATCCTTCTCAGCAATCCATTGCTTATTTAATTCCCTAGTTAATTCAGGAAAAAGATAATGTCAAAGACATTTTGAACTATCGAACAAGTCAATTAAGTCAAAATTATCAACATAAGACATAAGGTGTGTAAGAAGTAAAAAATCAAAATAAAGAGTTAAATGTTTGAATATAGTAAGATACATACATGAACATATCAGTGTCATAGGAGTCCTGTCCCCTAGTTCCCTTCCTAAATGGGGCCCACTCTGAAAGCCAAGAGCAATGGAAAACAGGCCAAGCCTGGGGTCTCCCTGCTGCCAAAAATCCCCTTTGCATCATGGTGAACCAAGTATGTGTCCAATAGAATACTGGAAAAAAGGAAGAAAAAAAGGGAACCAAAGCAAAACCCTAAAGTGTCACCTGGGAAGATGGAGGCAGGACACCCTTGAAAGACTTGAAAGACTTCAAGGAAAGAAAGTGGGAGAAGATGAGAGTGATGTGATGGAGAGGAGCAATATGGTCGTAGTATCTTCTGGAGATTTCAATTTGATCACTTTTGCTACCACTTGATTTTTTTCCTTTTTATAATACTTTCCTTTTCTAGTTCCTTCACTTCCTGTATCTTCCATGTTTTAGAGAAGTTGACTTCTCTATGCAAAGAAAGGCTTGTTTTTCTTCTTCAAGGATCTGTGGTATCATCAGTGTGGCTATCCTCTCTCTGCTGATGCAGACAATAGTCCCTTCATACCTCACAAAGTCATTAAGAGTCACTGTGGCTGAAAAAATTCCTTCTGCAATGATTAACTGCTAGGATAATTCATCCAGGATGGTTATTGGACAACAGAATGCCGAGGATGCTGCTGGACCTATACCTGAAAACCCTGAAGCATCAGAGGAGGACTTCGGGGGGCGGGGGGCAGGGGAGGCGGCTTTGTGACTGTGATAACTAAAACCACCCCCTGACCTACTGTGACAATGATTCAAAGAAAACCACAGGTGTTTAAAATCTAATACTTTGCGAATAAACACTGACATCCATTTTGGTTGTAGTTCAGACAATAAGCAGATATGTAGAATACCAATGATGTCAGACTTAACCTGCCCATGATATCACAGGTAGAAGTAAAAAAACAATATATACTAACACAATAATTAGCCTTGGCAGCAATATTTACTTTAAAGAAATGTTTATCTTTTCCAGGTAAGAAGAACCTGTGGATGGGGATATAAGCATTTAACAGAAAATTCTTGGTTGAATATAACATTTATGGCAATGAAGACTAAGGGACTGCACCAGTGAACCAGCCTATCCCAAGAAGAATGAAGGAGCATTAAAACCAAATGTAGTGGAGAAGCGAACGTTGATCTAAACATGAAAAAGGACAGGGTTTTAGGAGCTGGGGTTTAAATTCCCTTTTTGAAATCAATTCTTACAGAATCTAGAGTGGTCAATAGCCGTTAAATGATACCACAATCCTACAACTGGGCTAATATCATCACACCTCTTGTTGCTAGCTCATGTAGTCCCTAGTGTGCTAATAAGCTTGAATCAAGGAGAGGCTAGTTCTAATTTGGGAAGAACATCTATGCAGGGGATAGCAGCCCCACAGCTCCTAAGTAGATACATGTCTGCATAAGGGAAAAAAGGAGTTGAAAGAAGTCAGATATATAGTCAATCAAACTCCTTTGTACTAACCTTGTTCCCAACCTTCGGGTTCTCAGCCCCACAAACACAGACCGAATTAGTTTTCCAAAGGAAGCAGCATTCACAGGATCTAGTTTGTGTTCCTGGCAGTGCCGAAGATAATGGTTGTAAAGAGAACTTCTTGGGAGGCTCACACCTTCAGCAGTTTCATAATTATCAAGGAGCCACTGGAGCTAAAGAAAAAATGTATTGTATATATATTATTAAACATACTAGAAATAACATTTAAGCAGGCCTACTTAAAATTGTTTTGTTTTTTTCTTAATTGCTAATAAACTTAATCAGGACATCCATCTGTGGTATGATCTGCATTCAAAACACTTTAACAAAGATAATTAATAGTTTACCTAAATTTTTCTTCTCTTTTAATATATAAAATCTGAATGTGAATGAGAGCTAACTATCAGGGTCTGTTCCCTATTCAGTTACTTAAAAGGAAATTAAAGCCATATTTTTTGAAAACCAATATTTCTAATCTTATTGGAATAAGATAAGTTCCAGTGCTAAAAGAACATAAAATTTAGATATGAGGAAGCAAGAAAGATTAACAAGAACCTAATTATTTTGCTTCCTCTATTAAACTCTTACTGCCTTTCCCAGTCTACTTCAATGCCAGTGCCTTCTCTCAGAGATTTATCCAATTTGTCCTGTATTTATCTTGCTTTTACATAGCTGTTTACATTGCCTCCCTTATTAGATTAAAACTCCTTGAAGGCAGGGACAGGTTTGCCTTTCTATGTATCCCCAGGGCTTAGCATAGAGCCTGGCACAGAGCAAGTGCTTAATAAAAACGTTTATAAATGGGGCATGCCCAGAGCTCTCCAACCTTAAAAACCTTTGCTTGATCCTACCATCTATCTCTCATCTCTTTCCCTGCCAAACTCCTAGAAAAAGCTGTCTCCACATTCTCACCTCCTGATCAACTAGGTGGCACAGTAGAAAGAGTGCTGGGCCTGGAGTCAAAAAGATCTGAGTCCAAATCCAACCCCAGATATTTACTAGGTGTGTGACCCTGGGCAAGTTGTTTAATCTCTGTCTGCTACAGTTTCCTCAACTGTGAAATGGGGATTATAATAACACCTATTTCCTAGGGTTACTGTTAGGATCAAATGACATAATATTTGTAAAGTGCTTGATACATCGCCTGGCACAATAATAAGTGCTTAATAAAAGCTCATTCCCTCCATTCCCGCCCTCCCAATCACTTCTCAACTGCTAACAGTCTGACTTCTGACACTACCACCTGACTCAAACTGCTCTCTCTAATCTAACTGATGACCTTTGGATTGCTAAATCTAATGGTCTTTTCTTGGTTCTCTCTGTTCTTGACCTTTACTGATTACTCCTTCCTTATGGATACGCTATGCTCTCTTGGTTTTTATAACTTAGCTCCATCATGATTTTCTTCCTACCTGTGAGATTATTCTTTCTTGGTCTCTTTTGCAAGTTCATAACCCATGTTCCACATGTGCACATATACTGTATGCCAGAGTCTCTGTCCTGGTCCCTCTCCTCTTCTCTCTCCTGGTGATCTTATGATCTCTCATGGATTTATCATCTCTATGATTTCTAAATCTAGATATCTAGCCCTCATCATCTGGATGTCCTATACCCATTTCAAACTCAACATACCCCAAGCAAAATTCATCTTTTCCCCCTAAACACAACCTTCATCCTAACTACCCTTCTCTGTTCAGGGCACCACCATTCCTTTAGTCACCTCAGTTTGTAACTTAGGAGTTATCCTTGACTTTTCACTCTCTCCCCTTAACCCCCATCCAATCAGTTGCCAAACTGCATTCAGTCTATCTCCATCTCTCTCACACTAACTTTCTTTTGTCTATACCAACACCGTAACCACCCTCTTTTCTAATAGGTCTCCCCTGCGATCCATCTTCCATGCAGATTCCTAAATTGCAGGTCTGACCATCAGGGACACGCTCTCTTCAAGCCTGGCTCATGAAGCTTCAGTATCTCCCTCTGCCCTTGGGATAAAATATAAACTTCTCCACTTGAAATTTAAAGTTTTCACAACCTGGCTTCACCCCAGCTTTCTAGGTTGATGATGTTACTTCCCCTCATGTTCTCTACACTCCAGCCAAACTGGCCATTCTATCTCCCACCTTTGGGCCTTTGCACAAGCCATTCCCCAAACCTGCAATATTCTCCCTCCTCAGCTTTCAAGGCCCAGCTTAAGTGGCCTTTCTGGATTTCCCCACTTGTTAGTCCCTGCCACCATCACCATTTGTTTATTTTGTATAGATCCTAAGTGTACTTCTCTGTGAACACGGACCATCTTACTTTTTGTTTTAGTATCCCCAGCACTTAACGCAAGGCGCAGCAAATGGTGTTCGATAACTTCTCGTTGACTGCTTATACCGCTTTACGGTTTTCAAATCCCCTTCACAGTCATTATGTCAGTGAGGCTCTCAACACTCCTAGTGAGGTAGAGTAGGCAGGCAGACATTATTTCCCTTTTACAGGTAAGAAAACTGAAATGTAAAGGTTAAGTGACTTGTCCAAGGTCCCATGATTAACGAATGGTAGAATTACTGTTAGAACCTGGGCCTTTGGATTCTAAGTATCATCCTGTTTCCACAACAATGGGTATCTATTGCATGTTTTTTTTAGCAATGGCATAACGAGGTCAAAGAAATATTTTAGGCAGATTATTCTTTCTGGTAGTAGTGTGCAAGATGGACCAGAGGAAAAGGAGTCACTGGAACATAAGGTGCAGGGTGACTTTCAGGCAAGTTTCTCCAAGTGGGGCTGGACGCAGAGTACATCATAACATGGCAGGCCAACTAGACAACTCCCAGAATAATTTTCCACAAGAGAACTCTCACTGAATCATCACAATTAATATTTGTTCAATGTTGCTGCTCAGGCCTATCTCAACAGGTTTTTCAAAACCTGTATGTAAACATTATGGAATGTCCACCAATGCAGGATCCTATTGATTTCAATGTTCTCCCTCATTTGTATCAATGTTAGAACTCTATGTAACTTGAAAGGAAAGTGTATTTCTTTATCTTCATCAAGTCCTTTAGTTAAAATTAAGTTACTGATTAAATTTCCCATAAGAATAAGATAATACCCACTACCACACCAGTTCCACTAACACAAAACTAATCATGTGGAGATTTAAAATTGATTTATAACTTTGCTAAATTTAATAACTCTAATTATAATGCATAATGCTTTCAGGTTTTCAAAGCATTGTACAGACCGTTTCATTTGAGCCTCCCAACAACCCTGTCTTACTCCCAGTCAACAGATAAGGAAACTGTAGCTCAAAAGTTAAATGACTTGCCCATGGTCACAGAGCCAATAAATGTCAGAGACAAGATCTGAACCTGGGTCTTCCTGATTCCAAGTTCAGCACTCCCTCAAGGCTCACTGGCCTCCACAAAGTAGGCTGGTCAGATTCCTTTAATGCTAGGCCTCTGAACCATCTCCAAAGGGAGGAGGGGATAGGGATGAGGATGTCGAAGTATGGATGAGACTAGATCTGTGATTTCACTGACAGAGAACTCCCAGGTGAGGAAACTCTTTCTACCAGTGCAGATTAGCAACTTCTCTCCAATGTACAGTTTAGAGAGCTGCCTAGAGCATGGCCAAGGACAGATGTTTTGCTTAAGGCCACACAGCAAGCATGAGTTAGAGGCAGGACATGAACTGAGAATGTCAGGGTTTTGAGGCCAGATTTCCAGCTCCCATACCATGGCTCTTGAGGGTAAGAAAGAGTACAAAACAACTCTTTGAGGTTCCTACCCCCAAGTTCCCACCTAATGGTAGTTCCCATCACTATCTAGGCAGGTGATCAGTCTTATCTTGTCAAAATGGGAAGAGAAGAAAGCCTTATAAACCAAGAAGGGAGTACGAATTTATTGTCTGTCTTTGTTCTCACCTCATCCTATGCATCTTTACCTAGTACAAAGAAGACTAATAAGTCTAATTTTTAAACTTTTAAAAGCATTTTCCCCTTTAATTTTAAAAACACATTTTAAGGTATTCACCACTAAAATCTTACTCCAAGGTCACTTCCTAACATGGAAGTGACCTTGGATTTTCAGTAGCTATTCCTGCAGAGCACAGATTCTGGCAGATCTAAATAAAACTAGAAATGCCTAGAGTATGGATCCAAGTCATGGATTTTGCCATCTAAAGACCAGATCGGTTACATGTGGAGAGGCTAAGTACCAACAGGTTGGCCACCAGGCACTACATTTTATTGTCCATAGCAATTAGCGATTATCCCACCTATTATTTGGAGAAATTGTAATCTGGTGCATCAGTGGATATCATGAAATTGTAAATCTTTTAAAGTATTTTAATAAAGATTAGGCCTATTTATTTGTATGTACACAAACTTTAAAATGATGACAGAATTTCTGCTTTATTAAGTGGTGAATATTCAAGAAGGTAATATCTGAAACTGTAGAAACCTGTATGTTCTAAACATACTCGTCTCTGTCAAGTCTTATCAGTTTTTGACTGCAAGATCCTAGAAAACAGGCACAATATTGGTCTAAATCACTCTGAAGAGAGCCTCAAACAGTATATACATATAAGTAGGTGCTTGATCAATTCTTTATAATGGTCTTGGCAACAATCAGATGATAGAAACGTAGACACTATTGTGAAGAATAGAAAGCATAAGATCACAGAAAGTAGAGAGAGGCTTTCAAACAAAAGGAAATTAGAGAGTGCCAAGGTATAAAAAACAAGTTGTGAAACCTATCACCAAAAGCCATGTGACTTATCAGATAAGTAACTGATTCAGAAACAAGAATTCAGCATCTTTGAGGAAAGGTAAAAAGAACTAGCATTATTTAACCTGTAAAAGGGAAGGCTAAAGGAAGGCGTGATTTTATCACGCATCTTATGAAAGCCCTAAGCTTATCAATAACTGATTCATGGGGGTAGCTCTAGAGTGAGAAAAGGGTCAGTTTAGCCACAGAACTCCCTTTCTAGCTGGGTAGTTACTAAACACTGAGACTTTATCAAAAGGGAGGCATTACTATTACTACCACCACCTCTCCTACCACTACCATCACCACCACTACCACCACCACCATTACTACTACTACTACTACTACTACTACTAGCTTAATTATGGCATGTATCAAGTAGGCTTTTGTGGACCAACCTGGGAAATTATCCACAATTTATAATCTTATTTCTAGGGGAAAAATATGTTATACATTCAAAACCACCACAGAATTAAAAGATCAAAATGAGCTTTTGAATACTTCCTTAAATTATAAATTGGGGCCTACCTACAGAAAGAACAACAAAGATCTGTATAATCATGAGGAGAAAGTGTCCCAAATAAAGGAATTTTATTTATTCAGATAACTGATTATTACCTCATTAAGCAAAGAAATTGTTTATATTAGCCATTTTTAATGAAAATCTTTCTAAAATGTATTATATATTTCTCAGACTTCTTAAACAAAGTATATTGAACATAATTTAATCTTGTCTTGATGATTCGGGAACTTTATAAGAAACATTATTGCACTGGCCTATAATATGTATTTTAAAGTAATATTGTTTAGCCCTATACTAAATGACCACAGACTATAGTGCTTTTTGAGTTCTTGGGTTTATTTTTTTTCATAATTTTTCCTGTCTCTTAATGAAAGACAAGCTTTTGCCCTTGTGGGGATGGCTAAGGTATAAATAGTATGATGGTGTTTTTTTAGTCTCTCATAGCCTTCAGGATATGAAATAATTATCATTTGCATAATTCTCAGGTAAGAAATGAGCTATTGACATTAGAAACAGTATTCATCAGGCAAGGGTACCTACTAGGCCACTAGACTTGACATACTAATTATAAAGTCATTTAACTTCTCTGTACTCTTGGTTTCCTTCCCTTTAAAATGGGGATAATATTTGTTTCCTAACCTCACATGGGATGTTGTGAGGAAGCTTTGCAAACAATTAAAAAGCATGCTATAAATTAGTTGTTCTTATTAACGCCCCTCACCCTTTGACTTCAACATCTTGATAAGAGAATTAACAGTAGTCTAATAGGCATGGTGCTGGACTTGGAAGCAGGCAAACTAGGTTCCAGTTGCATCTCAGATTTCTCCTTACTCTGTCTATAATTTGGGGTAAGTCCCTTCTCTCTGAGCCTCACTGTCCTCTGCTGAAAATGGGAAGACTGAACTCAATGGTCTTTTGAGTACTTTCCAGCTCTAAATTCTATGATGTATGCAAGGAGCCTGAGTTGGGATTGCTGTGCTTCTCCATTACTCACTCTGGTTTACCTGACCAGCAATAAAAAGATCAGTACTAATCTAGGGAAGTTCTTCCTCCTTAGTCTTAACTTGGAATAGGTCAGCAGCTATTCTATTAACTCCACTCCACTAAACTATGTTCCTCCTCATCTTTCTAAGTTCAAAACTACACAAAGTTCAAAATTACTTGTTTTTACAATTCATTCAATCTGTACATTTTACTGAGAAAATAGAGATCCTTCACCATAAGCTTCCTCTTCTCCTTTTTCTTTAAATCTCAAATCCCTAAAGATCACACCCCTCCCCCCATTCTTACCTTCTGTTAACTCCAGTTTCTGATAAAAAGATGGCCCTTCTCATCAAGGCCAACACCTTTTTTTGTGCACCCTTGATCCTCCTATTTCTTTTTGGGCGATAGCCTGCACAATCATCCTATTGGATCTTCAATCGCTCCTTATCTACTAGCTCATTTCCTGCTGGCTACAAACATGCCCTGGCCTCTTTTGTCCTTAAAAGATGCTTGACTTTACCATCCCCCCCTCAAGGTAGTGTTCTATATCTCTCCTCCCTTTCATGATCAAACTCAAAGAAAAAAATTATCTATACTTGTTGCCTTGATTCTTCTCTTCTCGAATCCTTGCAATCTGGCACCCAAACTCATCACTGAACTGAAGCTGCTCTCTCCAAAGCTGCCAAAGATCTTTAATTGCCAAATCCAATCACTTTCTCCCTACCAGCATTTGACACTGCTGACCACCCTCTCCTCCTAGACAGTCACTCCTCTCTTAATTCTCCTTCCTCCTAGTCTTAACCACTCCTTTCTCCATCTCCTGTACTAGGCCATCATCTATATCCCACCCCCTAACTAGAGGTATATCCCAAGGCTCTGTCTTCTGGACTCTTCTTTCTCTACAGTCACTCTCTTGGCAACATCATCAGCTCCCACAGGTTAATTATTTCTACACAGGTGACTCCTAGAAACATCTAGCAACTCTCTTATCTATCTGAGTTCTAGTCCCAGCATCATCAACAACCTAATAGACATTTCCAAATTGTTGTTCCACAAGCATCTCAAACATATATCCAAAACAGAACTCATTATCTTATTCCAAAATCCACCTTTCTTCCTAATTTCTCTCTCTATGTCAAGGGAAACAGTAGCTTTCCTGTCACCTAGGGCTGTAACCTTGGCCTCATTCTCAACTTCTTATTCTCCCTCACTGAGTCTAATCGGTAACCAAATCTTGTTGATTTTTGCCCCTCCGCTATCTCTCACATCCATCCCCTCCTCTCAGGGATTCACATGGACACCACCCTACTTTAGGCCCTCATAACTTCTCACTTAGACTACTGCAGTATTTTCTACAGTCTGGCCACAGTCTTGTCTCTACTCCACAGTCTGGCCACACTTGTCTTCCTGCTCTTCCTTACACAGGACAATCTATGTCCCTTCTCTATGCCTTTACATAGGCTGTCCTCCATGCCCAGAACATACTCCCTCTGCAGAGGCAACACTGTTGCTTGGAATCCATTTCCTCAAAGACTCAATTCAAATGCCACCTCCTACATGACGTATTTCTTGATCCTCCCTCCTGGCTGCTAACACTTCCCTATAAAATTATCTTGTATTTATTCTGAATATATTTTTATATTCTTAAATGTTGTTCTCACACCCCTAGAATATAAGCTCCTTAAAATCAGGAATTATTTAATGTTTGTCTTTATATCTCCAGTGCCTGGCATATAGCAAATGCTCAATAAATTCTTATTGACAATTTAGCTGGTAATAATAAACACAAGCAATCCATTTTCCAAAACCAAGCTTAAGTACTACAGAAGTACATACTTCTGTATTAAGATACAGTCTGGGTTAGTTATATGTGTATCTATGTGTTTGTTACTTTTGTCTTAATGTCTTTCATATTAGCCCTGTCTTTCCCACTAAGTTGGCCCCATAAAAAAGTGTCATACATTTCTTGGTTTTCTTCCTATACACATAGAAATGCATATACACATATATACAGTATACATGTTTGTACTATACACATATCTAGTTCCGGATTCTATTAATGTTGCTGACTGACAGAAATGTATAATTGGCAAACATTTAAGTGATTCCTCTATGCCAGGCACTAGGCATGGTGCCAAATGCTAGGAAGGCAAATACAAAGGTGAAAGAAACCCCACCCTTAAGCAGCTGATATTCTAATGGAGAAAACAATATATACATATATAAGTGTATACAGAATATCTACCAAATGAGTACCAGGTAATTTGGAGATGGAGGGAACTGGCAGGTGAGGGAAGGGCTTCATGGACAAGATGGTACCTCAGCTAAGTTTCAAAGAGAATCTATAGACCTGCCACCTTTTATTATTATGTTACTCTGAACAGAAATTTTTGACAGAGTATGTGTATGTCTATATCTGTTTTTCACCAACCTATCATGGTGGCTGGCTCTTCCTGCTACTTCTACTTTAAGGTTCTTTCTTAACCAGTGACTTGCACAGAGTAGACATTTAAGAAATGTCTGTTGAACTGGACTGAATTCTGGGGTGGGGACAAGGAGGCATAAGACCAACTCAATTCACCTCACCTGTATTCTCTCTGTGCCTGAAGAATCTGTAGCACTCAGGAGTATGGAGGCAAGGGAGCCAGGGGAATGGCTATGGCATTATAATTTCCTATATTTACAAAAGATCTTTATTCACAACACTAAGCCGAGATGCTAACACTAGCAAGTTAGCACTGGTGGCTAAAGAACTGTGGGCTCTGGAAATTCAAGCTAAGTAGTCAAGCAACGAAAAACATGAGTATGAAGCACTAGACTAGGTGCTAATAACCATCTGCATTTTATGACATACTCCTCCCCTATATATATTTTTCCACTTAAAAAAAATCAAAGTTTACTTAGTAGTGATATTTTTTAAGCCTCTCTACTTCTGTAATTTCTTTTTACTTCTAAGTCATGAAAATAAACACACACAAAACTCCCAAGCCCTATTCAATATACTTCATGGGTGTAGAAAACCCTACAACAGAGTATTGGCAAGAAAACAGACAGAACAAATTTAACCAAGGAAAAGCTAAACACAAGGAGGTAAACTTGTAGAGAAATAATCAAAGAAAGCTTTGCTTCAAAAGAGAAAGGTTAGACAATCAAAAGCATTATTTGTATTCAGAGAGACAAGAGAATAATGTATTTTGTCATAGACACTTTAATTTTTAGTGGACACACCTGGCCTGACTATGTTTTTAGGATGCTACTACATAACTCCCCTAGTTGTTCCCAGAACAATCATGTTGTGTAAGCACCACACTTGGATAATTACCAAAATGATATAATAAGGTGCTACTGGAAGAATTCTAAGAAAAGGCCAACTATAGCACATCGATTCCTTGTTTCACAATATAATTTGATTTTTTTCTCTGTATTATCAGATTAGGGCTTCAAGAATAACCCTGGAATAAAAGGAAGCCTTTTTTTCCCCCTTTGTGGGTGATTTATAATGACCACACATAGCTATTGCATAACTAAGGTGACAGGATCAGATCAACTATAGCTTGGAAGGCGGGGAATGAGTCAGGGCCAGGAACTTTCTGACACAGACTCCCTTTGATCTACAACAGCACAGCTTGATGTGGGACTAGAACTTGTGAAGGCCAGGCAGGCAATGACATTCCTTGGGGCTTCCAACTCTCAAGGGTCCAGCACTTCCATGACGATTGGCTGCACAGGTACATAAACACTTACCCTCCTGAATACATTTATGTTCTAGGACCTTGTATCCAAATTTATATTCCGGCCTCTGACCCCACAGACTTCCTAACTTGTCAGGTATCACTTCATTTCAAATCTCATAGGATCCTTTATCATCTCTAGCAATGACAGCAAACAGTGTGTTGTATTCTGCCCAGGACAACAAATTTAAGCTGAAGACCAGATCTAAATGGACAATGCAGACTGAGGGTGATTATTTTTGTTTTAAAGGACAGAAAATGATTGATTATTCCTTAGTAAGGAGTCATTTTCGCATAGAGCAACAAATCAGAACCCATTCTAACCTCAATGGCCTATCTTTCTGCTAACTTTCCAACCATATACACAAGGTCTAGTTCAGAAAACTTGGTAGAACCCAAGGCAAATATAATGGGGAATGAAGCCTTCCCCAACTTAACCTTAAAGAGGAAGTCTACTAGTAAGTTATCTTTCCAGTAATATCTAGTTCACATGTTTTTGTTAAGCAAGAAACAATTAAATTTCACTTGGCAGTGTTTTCTGATAGTACTTCTGAAAACAGTACAAGAATGTTAAAAATGAGAGAAACTAACCAAACTTTTCAACATACTTATGAAAAATAGTGGTAGAGTGAAAAATATTCTCATGGTTTTAATAAAAACTAGTTAGGATAAAATTTTGCCAAACAAATTTCTTTTAAAAAGTTGTCTCGGAAAAATGAGCCTACAGCAGCTACGGGGGCTGCTCATCCAGTGTCATTCATTGGTTTTTAAAGTGTCTATGAATGCTATTTGCAAAGTAGGGACAGATTGTAAAGTTAGACATTAACTTACATGGCTGTTGAGTAAACTGCTTTTGTGTGATGTAATCCCTTCATTTTTTTGTAGGTTTTCAATCGCCATTTCAAGCTAAAGAAAATGTGTGCAGGAAAACAAAATAAAATGGAAAAAAAAAAGGAAATCAGAGAGTTAGCATCAGCCAAGATTTGTTTTTATTAATATCCAAATTATGATTAATGCTTCCTATCAAAAAAGACTTGTGACATAAGGCAAGTAAATGAGGCACAGTATTTATGAAATGAAGCTATAGCAAAGAAATGTTATTTCATGGCATGCAAAGGAACCAAAGAGCCTTTCAAACATAAAGCAGCCCAGGGAGGTCTGGTGCTTTAGCCTTGTTGGGTCTGACTGTCATGAGCCATGCACAGTGTGCAAAAGCACTCACTCTCTCAGCACAACTTCCCCCCACAGCAAAGAAAGCCTGATTGTCACCTACTCCCAAGGGCTTAGCTCTCTGTTCACAAGCATTGTCCACCCACAACATTCAAGCATAGTTCTGGGGACCACGAAGAGATACGCAGGAAATGAGACTGTCTCCCAACCTTCCAGAATTCTGTTAGCTCCCAGGGGACTCTACACCAGGTCAGTGTAGCATGCCTATAACACGACACCAGGTGAATGCAAACATTAT